>NC_066585.1:90434113-91661613 GCF_024323335.1 Lathyrus oleraceus
CACAAGTTCCCCTTGATTATCTTGCTGCATAAAAACCCAAGGTTGTAAGAAGATCTGGGAGAACTAATAAAAGAGGACCCAAAAAATGGATACTTAAGTATAAGATAATTAATGTTGCAGACATCGTTAGAAGCTCAGTTGAGACACCAAACATGGTACCTAGATAGTGGATGCTCGTGACACATGAAAGACATAAGGCATATGTTACAATATGTGGAACTTAAGCCTAGAGGCTGTTGGTTTCAGAGGAAACCAGAAAAGGAAGATCATTGGCTCTGGAACTATTCGTAATGGTAATATCCCTTCTATTACTAATGTTATTTTGGTCGATGGTTTGACGCGTAACTTATTGTCTATTAGTCAACTTAGTGACAATGGTTATGATATCATTTTGAATCAAAAGTCCTATAAGGATTCCATTCAGAAAGATGGCACAATTCTTTTTAACGGAAAGAGGAAGAACAACATTTATAAAATCATACTTTCTGATCTTAAGGATCAAAATGTAAAATGCTTAATGTCTGTTAATGAGGAGCAATGGGTATGGCAGAGACATTTCAAACATGTTAGCATGAGAAGGATTTGTCAGATAAATAAGCTTGGATTAGTCAGAGGCTTACCCATCCTGGAGTTTGCTTCAAACTCTCTTTGTGAAGCATGTCAGAAAGGAAAGTTTTCTAAAACATTGTTCAAAGCAAAAATTGTTGTTTCTACCTCTAGACCGTTAGAGCTTTTGCACATTAATTTGTTTAGGCCAGTAAAAATATCCTCTATCAGTGGTAAGAAGTATGGATTGGTCATCGTTGATGACTATAGTCGTTTGGCATGCGTAAATTTCTTTAGACATAAGGATGAGTCACATTATGTGTTCTCTACCTTCTGCTCACAAGGGCAAACATAGATGGATTGCAAAATAGTCAGAGTCAGAAGTAATCATGGTGGTGAATTTGAAAATAATAACTTTGAAAATCTTTTTGATAAAAATGACATTTCCCATGAGTTCTCCTGTCCTAGAACTCCACAATAAAATGGGGTTGTAGAAAGGAAGAATAAGACTTTGCAAGAAATGGCTCACACCATGATTCAAGAAACTGATATGGCTAAGCATTTCTGGGCAGAAGCAGTTAATACAACATGTTATGTTTAGAACAAGATTTCTATTTGACCTATTATGGGTAAGACTTCCTATGAATTGTGGAAGAACAGAAAGCCCAACATTTCTTATTTCCATCATTTTGGTTGTGATTGTTTTATGTTGAACACTAAAGAGAATCTTGGCAAGTTTGACTCTAAGGTACAAAAGTGCTTATTGTTAGGATATTTTGAACGCTCAAAAGGCTACAAAGTCTTTAACACTGAGACACGAATTGTCGAGGAATAAATTCATGTTAGATTCAATGATAAGCTTGACATGGAAAAGTCAAAGCTAGTTGAGAAATTTGCAGATATGAAGATCAATTTTTCATAATCCAAGAATAAAGAGTCTGAAGATAAAGACTCAGAAGGCAAAGCTAAGGACACTGAAGAAAAAGACTCAAAAGCGACTCAACTAGAAGATTTCGTTTGTCCAACTCATTATAAGAAGAGTAGACCAAGAACTTCTCATTCTGAAGAATTGATTATGGGAGATAAAGACACACCCTTCGGAAATCAATCTTCGTTTAAACCTTCTAAAGAAACTCTTATGGGTTTGGTATCTTTGATAGATACCACATCTATTGATGAAGCTCTTTTGGATAATGAATGGATTATGGCTATGCAACAGGAACTGAATCAATTCACCAGAAACAATGTTTGATATCTTGTTCAGAAACCAAAGGGTTTCCATGTCATTGGAACCAAGTGGGTCTTCAGAAACAAGCTCAATGAGAAAGGTGAAGTCATCAGAAACAAGGATCGACTAGTAGCACAAGGTTATAGTTAGAAAGAAGGTATAGACTATACAGAAACCTTTGCATCATTTGCCATGTTAGAGTCTATTTGTCTTTTAGTTTTGTTTGCAATAAACCATTATATCATTCTATATCAGATGTATGTTAAGAGTGCATTCCTAAATAGGTATATTTCTGAAGAAGTGTATGTGCACCAACCCCCTGGTTTTGAAAGTTCTCAAAACCCAGATTTTGTTTTCAAACATAAAAAGTCGTTATATGGTCTGAAATAAGCTCCCGGAGCTTGGTATGAAAGACTAAGTAACTTCCTTTTAGAAAATTATTTTACTAGAGGGAAAATGGACACAACGCTCTTTTACAAAACCTTTAAGAATGATATTCTGGTTGTGCAAATTTGTGTCGATGATATTATATTTGGTTCTGCTAATGCTTCGTTATGCAAAGAGTTTGCTAAGTTAATGCACGCAGAATTTGATATGAGTCTGATGGGAGAACTTAAGTTCTTTCTGGGAATTTAGATTGATCAACGTTCAAAAGGAATGTACATCCACCAAAGCAAGTATATAAGAGAACTTTGAATAAGTTCAACTTGTCAGAACGCAAGCAAGAAAAAACTCTAATGCATCATACATGTATTATGTACAAGGAGGCGGTAAGTAGTAAGGTAGATCAGAAGTTATTCAGAGGTATGACAGGTTTTATCCTTTATCTAACTTCTTCTAGACCTGATACTTTATTCACTGTTTGTTTGTATGCTCGTTTCTAATCAGACCCTAGGAAGACTCACTTAACTGTTGTTAAGAGATTCTTTAGATATCTGAAAGGTACTACTAACTTTGTTTTTTTTTTATAGAAAATCAAGTGAATACAAGTTAGTAGGTTATTGTGACGCTGACTATGTTGTAGACAGAATAAAGAGGAAAAGTACTTCTGAAAGTTATCAATTTCTGGGAGACAATCTAATCTCGTGGTATAGTAAGAGGAAGTCATCAATTACGCTTTCAACAGCGGAAGCTGAGTATATCACAGCTTCTGGATGCAACACTCAAATATTCTGGATGAAGAGTCAGCTGGAAGATTATCAGATTTTTTAGAGTAACATTCCAATTCTCTGTGATAATAATTTTGCGATTTGTTTATCCAAGAATCCTATCTTACATTCTAGGGCTAAACATATTGAGATTAAACATCATTTTTTACGTGACTATGTTCAGAAGGGTAATTTTCATTTAAAATTTGTTGATATAGACCATGATTGGGCTGATATCTTTATAAAACCCCTTTCCGAGGATAGATTCATTTTCATTCTGAAAAATTTATATATGGACTCTTGTCCAGAATGAAAAGATGTTATCAGAATGTTAAACTTCCAGAACTCTTGATTAGGTTCTGAGAATTTATTGTTGTTTGATTCTGATACATGAGCTTTCTGAAGTGAGGAAGTTTCATGAATCAGAAAAGTGTTGATCAGAGGCAATCTTATCGATTTGTCTTCTTGATTCTGAATAATTATTGCATTTAATGGTAGTCATTTCGTTTGATATCATGTGGTTCTTAGTGGTGACAATTGTCCCACTTTCTGAGCATGTGTGATGTTGGTGTGACACATTGGGCTTCTCTTTCTTGGGATTAGGTTAAAACATTTACGCTTCCCCCTATGACGACATATCTTTTATTTTCACCATTACTAAATTTTCTATATAAACCCACTTCACTCACATTTCACACTACACTCACATTACTCCCACAGTTTTTCTCTTTCAAACCTTCAAATGCGCTCTGCAATTGTTCATCTCTTTCAACTTTCTTCAAATGGATGCGAATGAACAACAACAATCTCCTCTTCACTATGTTGTTATCTTCAAGGAAGGAACGAAGTTTGATGATGGAAAAGGTCCAAGTGCCAAAGACTTGACTGATAAGTTGAGGGTATGGTTCAAGATCATCCTGGATTGCATTCATCACATACCCAATACCAACTCTTCTGACTACATCAACACTACTCAGAAGTTTATGCTATTTTTTCTGGAGAAAGGATTCAAGTTTGCGCTTCCAACAATCTTGTTCAAGTTTCTTAGGGATTCCATAAGAGAAACTAGAACTGGAAGTTCTTCCAAAAAGGGGAAGTTTATCTCCAATGGAAGATTAAAGTCAGACATTCTGGTGGAGAATGGTCTTGTTGACGACCTTCTGGTAAATGGATTAACTTATGAGTTAGTGAAGGATGCTGGAAAAGTATTATGGGGGAAGAATCGTAAAAGCATGGGTCTTATTTCCAAGGTTGCTAATCCAGATTACCTTCCTACCAAGGAAGATATTTGTGGAACGAGGATTCCTTTTGATAATTTCCCAGTCTTCACTAAGATTGATCCTCCATATGTTCTAGCATACTACCTTGATAGCTGTGTTGAAGAAGGAATTGATCCATTCAACCTTCCAAACACTTTCCCAGATGCTTATGGGAAGAGAAAGAAAGATACTCGAGGAGAAGGTACTTCTGGACCGTAGAAGAAGAAGAAGAAGGTGGCTATATTTCTGGATGAAGATGAAGTGCCTCTCAGTAAGCACCAGAAAGCTATGATTCTGAAGGACACTTCTGGTGTTATCCAGCAATCATCCAAGGCCTCCGATGCACCCATCCCTAGTAAGTCTTCTACGACCAGAAATCTTTTCGTTTATGATTCTCATGCTTCTAAAAGTGTCTTACCAACATCACCACCTCCATATCCATCTAATAATATCGTCACTATTCCAAATCCAATTCCACAACCACCACCTACAAATATAACCATTCTAGAACCGGTTACATAAACTCCTATAGTTTCTAAAACTCAGTTACATCAACAGTAACAACAACTGAAATCACAAACACCAGCTCATCCTTAAATTCTATCATCACCCATTCCATCACCATTTATTGATGTTTCTTCTCCCCAACCAATAATCCAAACGAGCCACCCAGAACATCTTCTTCGAGAGATTCTGGTGACCTAGAGTCTGAGGGTACTCCATAAGGCTTGTTTTACTTTAAACCATAACATGTTGTGTCTGACTCTGATGTTGAACAATTTGCATACCTTCCCTCTCTTGTTGTTCCCAATTTTTATGGACCAGACCTTAACCCCAACATCACTGATTTTTCTACCAGATATCCTAGCCAAACAAAACCTAAAGAACCAAATGTTGGTAAGATTCTGAAGAAATTTGAAACAAATTTGCAAAGGTGCCTTCAGGATGCTATGTGGACTAGTGTTTTATCCACTAATACAATAAAAAGTGATGCGTCCTGGGAAGCATATAAGATATGAGTTAATTCTAAAACTTCTAAGCTAAAGAACTTTGGATACAAAGTTTCTGAAAAGATCTTTCGTTTAAGGTTTGTACCTGCAATGGAAGCCTTACAGTTACGGTGTGCTCCATTATGTATTCCTACTCCTGAAATTAAGGAAGAAGCAAAGGAGTCTGAGAATGCTTCTGGACATACAGATGTTGTCATGGAAGATACTTCTGCTAAGATGGATCGAGGCAAGTAGGTTGTTTCTGAAGAACAACAACAAGCTCAAGACTATGAGCCAGAACAACACATTGTTGCTTTTGAGAATCAGAATGTTGTTGGAACTTCTTCTGGAATGATTACTGAAGTGATTATGAAGACTCTCGCTGAGATGAAAGAAGAAAGTGCTTTGGTCAGACAATGCTTGGATAGGCAAGATCTTATGTTCGAAATGATTCTCTCCAGACTTCCGCTTCCTTCTCCTCCACAAAACCCTAACCCTTAGTTTTCAAAATAGTTTATGCACTTTTGTGTTTTTATTTTGTCTAAGTGTTTTTGTATCTATTTTGCAAACTTTTATACCTTTGTACTTCTGGAAATACCAATGAAATCTTATCGTTCCATATACTATTTTGTTTATGTGTTTTTGATTGATGACTAAAGGGGAGAAACATATTTGATTTTGATATACCTATGTTCGTGAATCAGAACCCAAACATTTTCGAATGTTTCTGCTAATAACTACTTCGAAGAATATTTTGTTAGTTGTTTTTCAGGGAAAGTCAAGAACATCAGAAGCTCTTGAAGTTTTTCAGATCATAACTTAAGCTACCAGTTTCTGAAGAAATGGTTTACTCTTTGAGTCTGAAGTTTTAACTTCACCATTTGGGAAAGACTTCTAACCAGACATAACCATGCATCAAGTTCTATGGAATTGTGAATTCCATGTTAATCAGAAGTGATTCAACCAGGTCTTAAGGTCTTAACCAGGTTCTGAAGCTATTTAAAAAGGGTTTGTAACCAGACTCTGAAGCTCTTTCAAAGAGAACCAGGCTCTGAAGCTCCTTCAAAAAGAATTCAACCAAGCTTATGAAGTGAAGTTCATCAGAATATTGACTTTGACAACCATTGTTCTGGATAAGTTCAAGCAACTTCTGAAGACAAACCATATTCTGATAGAAGATCATTTTGGTTCTGCAAAAAGGTTAATCACAAAAGTGTTCTTTCATTCTGATTTTATCTTTTTAGGATTGTACATCTCAGGGGGAGCTTTATGCTTCTACGTGATGTATCTTTTTGTGATTACCCTGTACAAAACTAATTCATCAAAGTACATGGTTTTGTCATCATCAAAAGGGGGGAGATTGTTAGGACAAGATTTGGTTTTGAATCTATAACTTTGAGTTTTGATGATAACAATGTAGTATTTGTGTGAGAATAATTTTGGTACATTAATGATTTATTATTGTGAAGCTTTAACAACCAGTTCTAATTCTGAGTTTATGACGTGCAACATCATCCATTTCTGAATATTTGTTCCGAATTCCGTTATACATTGTATAACTCATGAGAAGTTTTGAAAAGCAATATGTTGTTGCTGCAATGTTCTTTCTGCTTCTGTGCTGATTCACTCTTGAGAAGTTTTGGAAAGATGATATGTTGTTGCTGCAATGATCTCTCTGCTTCTACTTATGGATGTGACTCAGATTATCAAGCTTCTGAAGAATGGCAAGCTACAAAATTTTGGTTACTTAGTTGAATATTATAAAGATCTCAAGCCATATGCTGACATGGTGAAGGTTCTGACTGAAGATTCTGATTTGAGTTGTATTTCTTCTCTTCATGCCTCATCAATTTTCCATCAGAAGCCAATGAATTTGAAGATAAGATCAAGAGGATATGTGATGAAATAGTACATGGTACAAATCAAAAATATTTCTTCCACTACCTGAAAATATGGTCGAATGACATTACTATTCTTCACACCTGTCACTAATCCGTTAGTGGACAGATGCCCTTTTGGTATCCTCGAATTTTCCTCTAACAGTACCTTTCTTATGCTATATAAGTAGGACTTGGAGACTTGAAGAAAGCTGCTACAACAATTTACAAGACTGTTTTCTACGTGCAAAAAGCTCTACAATTGTGCTTCTTTTCTTTAAGTGTTTGTATTTCATTTGTGTAAAATCTGCTTGTGTAGAAGCAACTTATAACATAAAAAGTTGTATTCAAACTTGTTTGTTTGTATTTTCTTAAGGATACTAGGTTATAGTCGAATCCTTGAGAATACAAAGAAAATTGTTCTTTGTGATTTTTCTGTAATATGTTTGATTATAGTGGATTAAGTCCTTATGTATAAGGCAAAATCAGATTGGCGGGTGGACTGTAGTAGCTTTGATTTCAAGCGAACCAGGATAAAAATCCTTGTGTTTTTCTCCCCTTGTTCTTGTTCTTGTGTGGAGTTTTTGAGTTGGTAAAAAGCTTTTGTTTTTAAACCCCAATTCAAACCCCCTATTTCTTGTGCTTTTCACACCTTCAAGAGTTTCTTTGTTTTTTTGAAAGTGGGGGAGAGAGAGAGAAGATAGAAAGCTAAAATGTTTGTGTATTTTAGTATGGCCCACATGGATGAAAGATAAATTAAAAGAGGAGAAAATGATGAATAATTATCATAGTTAAAAAAATATCAATATTTTAGAATTGAATAAAATATATTAAGAGAGAAATTAGAAAATAAAAATTGTATATGACTTTTACCAAGGGTGTAGCCATCCGGTGCTTGGTCCATCCATTTTGTCCCCCTTGGTGCTCGAGTCTTTTGATCATAATCCAAGTCCTGGGTCTCATAACTCTCATCCACATTCATTCATTCACATAATCATGGTCATGCCACTATACTTGGTACTTGGGTTCCCGTTTCTCGCCTTCGTGTGTCAATTATAAACCTCGGGTCTGATTCATGGTCATGTTCATGTATTAAGCTGAGTCATTTTCATTCAATTGGCCAATTTATTTCATTTTTATCCCTAAAATATTCACTACATACAAAAAAAATATGCAAAAAAAAGTGTAACATTGTAAAAAAAACTCATTTTGGAGGTTTTTAGGCCTATGAGTCGACTCATGACTCGGCACAAAACCCCCGGGTTTGAACAGGTCGACCCACCAGTCGACTCAATTCTGGGCAACTTGAGTGAGTCAACTCACTCACTCTTTGGGTCAACTCATGCTCCTTCTTTCCTGGAACCATGTTCCCTTGGGTCGGAATAGGTCGACCCACCGGTCGACTCAATTATGGAAATTCATGATTGAGTCGACTCACCAGTCACTTGCATCGACTCATTTCTAATTTTTCTTTCAATCTTTTCGTCACGGGTCCGGACAGGTCGACTGCCAGGTCAACTCAACTTTGGGAAAATCACTGTTTGAGTCGACTCATTCCCTGTTTGAGTCGACTCATAGGTTGTTTTGCATGATTTTTGCACTATTAATGTGAGAAGGGAACTTTTTGGGTTGAAACATGATCCTCCATTATTAAGGCTTGCAATCCAAGGCAAGTAGACACCTGCATGAACACCGGGAGAGCCGTGGGCACTCGACAACACTCAGAGGTTCGGTACTTCATCGAGCTTTGATCAGTCACCATTTACATTGATTTTTCATTACTAATCTGACGCAAAACAGAGACATTTGACACACTGTGCAAGCATTTATAGTACATTTCGAGTTAGTTTTACTTCCGTTGTTTTATTTACGCCTTTTTAATCTTTGTTATGTTTTACCTTTTATTATCTTGATTTTATGCGTGGTATAACAGTATTTTTGTCCGACAGATCCAGGTAGAAGAACCGGAGAACTCAGAACAAGACAGTGCAAGATTCCGGCACGCAAAGGAGCAGAAAATCCCAGTACAGGAGGCCTGACACGGCCACCCGTGTTACCTGACACGGGCCGTGTCAGGGCAAGGGAAGCAAGTAAAGAAAACAGTAGCCTGACACGGCCACCCATGTCAGCTGACACGGGCCGTGTCAGGCAGAAACATCAATCGTGTCACCCTCTGCCATGGGCGTGTCAGCCCAAGCCCAAAATTTCCAGTTTTCTCGGGCTTTTCATTCTGCGGGCTTTTTAGAGACATCATTGGACCTGTCCAACTGCTGCTGAGAACTTTCACTATAAAAAGAGGTCTTCTTCCAAAGGAAAAATCATCTTGGAATACAGCAAAACACAGTATTGTGAAGCAATCAAGTATTACAGAGATCAAGGCATTTGGAGAGCTGAAGATATTCATGAGCGGGAGCGATTGAAGATCAAAGTCATCCAATTACTTGTAATGTGTAATTTTTATCTTGAATTTGTTTTAAACAATATGAGTAGCTAAACCCCCCAATGCTAGGGGGGTGTCCCTGATTTAAAATTGTAATGAATTTGAGTTTACATTTGCATTTATAATATTGTTTTTACGGTAACCTTTTGATGTGTTTATTGCTTTCTCTTTCGGACCAATTGAGATTGATTTGTGGTTATCAATTAGGCTGGACCTCCATTGATAAGGTTTTCATAAGGTTACTCTGCAGTAGATATCACCTAGGACTAGGGGTACCCTGTATGAACCAGTGTATTCTTGATATTATACAGCTTAACTTCACCCTAATTGGCTATGGCCATAAGAATTAAGGTAGATTGATTAAAGGTTTTCTCACCAAGGACTTGGGAGAAAATACCCTTGAGAACTGGTAGTAATTGATAGTTGTTGATGCAATAGTGACTCAGAATTGTTACAGGGATAAATCATACACCTTCCCTGGCATTGTTCCTTTTTCTCTATAAACCCTTATTTTCATCCTTCTTTACCTTTACTGTTATTATTATATTTTTACACTCAAAATCCAAATTAATACTTTTTGTTTAATTGAATGATAATTTAAACTCAATATTGACTTGCAGTCCTTGAGATCGACATTCGGGGAATTTCCCCATTATTACTATAAAAGGAAAAATAGTACACTTCCTATTTTCCCGATCAAGTTTTTGGCGCCGTTGCCGGGGACTGCCAAAAATATAGAGTTTAATTTTATTTCAATTAAAATTTTGTTGCTCTGCAATAAAATTATTTTTCTGTCACTTATAATTTACTAATTTGTGTATGCGAGGAGAACCCTCAGCTGGATTTCTTTTTGACACAGAGATCGAGAGAACCCTTCTCCGAAGACGCAGAGAATAAATAGTGGATTCTACAGAAGAAAGTACCTCATATCAACCAGAAGTCAAGGAACAAATGGCTGAAGTTCCTCCAATTCCACCTCCTCCACCTCCGGAAAGACTCCTGGGTGACTATGGAGGTACAAATGCACCGGGTGGTCGACTGACCATTGTTAACCAACCGGTGAATGTGACAAATTTTCAACTACATCCTAGCACGATCAATCAATTGGAAAGAAAACCTTTCACCAGAAAGGTAAATGAAGATGCCAACAAACACTTGCAAAGATTTCTGACCATGAGCACCACCCTGAAAATTGATGGTCACACTGATGAAGCAAAAAAATTAAGAATGTTCCCGTTCACTTTAGCTGAAGACGCGGAAGAATGGTTCTATTCTCTCCCTGCCGGTAGTATCACTTCCTGGGAGGAGATGGAAACTGCATTCTTAAATGAGTATTTTCCAGCATCAGTATTCCTGAGAAAAAGGTATGAAATTCTGAATTTCAAGCAGAAGGATGGTGAATCCTTGGGAGACACTTACAAAAGATTAAAAAGAATATTAGTCGCGTGTCCCACTCATAATATGGACCAGACAGAACAAATGCAGATGTTCGTTAATGGGCTGAAAATAAAGACAAAGTAGTTGATTGATACAGCAGCCGGTGGCTCAACAAATTTCTCAACAGCCACTGGTATCAAGAGGATTATTGAAGCAATAGCTGCCAATGAGCATCTAGAGCTATATGACAAGTGTACCAGTCAGCCAGATGGGGTGATTGATCTAAAATTAGAGACAAATAAAATCCGTCTGGAAGACACTGTTGCTACCGAAGTAGACAAAAAGCTGAAAGCTATGAATATTGGTACTCAACATATAGCATAGGTTCAGCCAGCTCAGGCGAGCACGTGTGAAATTTGTAATGGACCTCATCGCACAGTCTATTGCTTTGCGACTCCCCAACAAATTGAAGAGATCAAATTCTTGAATCAGAATAATCCCTATTCTAACACTTACAACCCAGGTTGGAAGAATCATCCAAACAACTCCTGGAAAGATCAGAGAGGGAATGTTCCGCAACATGGTATAGGGCAATATCAGACTCAATATCAGCAACAGCAGCAACAATAACAGGCACCTAAAAAGGCTGAATGGGAGATTGCCATTGAAAAGTTAGCAGCCCACAGCATACAGTTTCAAGAAGAAACAAGGACTAATCAGAAAAATACCACAGCCTCCATTAAAAATCTTGAAGTTCAAATGGGACAGATAGCACAACAGTTAGCTTCAAACTCTCAAGCCCCGGGCACCTTACCTAGTGGTACGGTGACAAATCCACGGGAACATAACACTGTTAACGCTGTCACAACCCGAAGTGGAAAGTCAACATAGGAAAATGATGGATTAATAGAGGTGGATTTAGAAATCAAGGAAACAAAAGTCCAAGATGAAGAAGCAATACCACCTCTTGTCAAGGAGAAAGAGAAGGTTCCTAAACCCATAATCAAACTCCCTTACCCTCCACGACAGAAAAAGAAAAATCAACATGAGAAGAATTTTGAGAAGTTTCTGGAGATGTTCAAAAAACTCGAAATCAATTTCCCTTTTTCTGAAGCATTGGAACAAATGCCAATATATGCCAAGTTCATGAAAAACATAATTTCCAAGAAGCGTTCCACTGATACGGAATCGATCATCCTGACTGAAACATGCAGTGCTATTCTCCAAGGCATGAAAATCCCAATGAAAAAGAAAGACAGTGGATCGGTTACTATCCCTTGCACTATTGGTGATAGAAAATTCAAGAAGGCTTTGATTGACTTAGGAGAAAGTGTAAGTTTGATGCCACTGTCCATCTATAAGAAATTAGGCATCGGTTCTGTTCAAGATACTCGAATGACCCTTCAGTTTGCGGATCGTTCTGTTAGGCGACCCTATGGTATTGTGGAAGATGTTCTTGTAAAAATTGACAAGTTTGTCTTTCCAGTCGACTTCGTCATTCTGGAAATGCCGGAGGATGAAGAGATCCCTCTCATATTGGGAAGACCTTTCTTGGAAACAGGATGGTGTATGATAGATATTGAGGAAGGAACTATGACCCTCAAGGTCTATGATGAAGAGTTAAAGATAGATGTGAGGAATACCATCCAATACAAAGATGATATCGGCACAAGCAACATTATAGAGATAATCGACCAAGTAATTGCTCAAGAAAATGACCAGCATAGACCCCGGTCACCATTAAACCGGGTCTTAAGCTTGTCCATTTTTGAAAGTAATGAAGATGAAGAAGAATCTGAGGTGCTTGCTCTGATGAAAAAACAACCTGAATGGATTAGATCTAGACCACACCGCTGGGAAGATCTAAGACCACCACCATCCGATGTCACTGAAGAACAAAAAAAAAGGGTGAATATGAAGCAGTTGCCAACAAATCTGAAGTATGTATTTCTAGACACTGCAGAAAAATGTCCAACCATCATTAATGCTAGTCTACAGAGTGTCCAAGAGGCAGAACTCATTCAAGTGCTAAAAAAATACAAGGGTGCAATCGGATGGGCAATTGAGGACTTAAAAGGTATAAGTCATACTGTTTGCATGCACAAGATCTTAATGGAAGATGACCACAAACCAGTAGTGCAATCACAACGAAGACTTAACCCAACCATGAAAGAAGTGGTGCGCAAATAGGTTATAAAACTCTTGGATGCGGGCCTAATCTACCCTATCTCTGATAGCTCTTGGGTAAGTCCAGTCCACGTGGTACCAAAGCAAGGGGGCACAATGGTAATAAAGAATGAAAAGAATGAGTTGATTCCAACCCGCACTGTTATAGGTTAGAGAGTGTGCATCGATTACAGAAGGCTAAACATGTCAACAAGGAAGGATCACCTCCCGTTACCATTCATTGATCAAATGCTGGAAAGGTTAGCAGGACACGATTACTATTGTTTCCTAGACGGTTATTCGGGGTATAACCAGATTGTGGTTGCCCCTGAAGACCAAGAGAAGACTGCATTCACATGCCCCTATGGTATTTTCGCTTATAGAAGAATGCCATTTGGCTTGTGCAACACACCTGCCACTTTTCAAAGGTGTATGACTTCTATTTTTGCTGACATGCTCGAAAAGCATATGGAAGTATTTATGGATGACTTTTCCGTATTCGGTTCTTCATTTGATAATTGTTTGACTAACCTGTCACTTGTGTTAGAAAGATGTCAGCAAACAAATTTGATCCTGAATTGGGAAAAATGTCACTTCATGGTCCGGGAAGGAATAGTCTTGGGACACAAGATCTCTAACAAAGGTATCGAGGTGGACATAGCAAAAGTCGAGGTAATAGCAAATTTACCACCACCGGTGAATGAAAAAGGCATCCGAAGCTTCTTAGAACATGCGGGTTCTACCGCAGGTTCATAAAAGATTTCTCCAAGATTGCCAAACCACTGACTAGTTTGCTGGTAAAAGATACCCCATTCTTATTTGACAAAGAATGCAGGAAAGCCTTTGAGACCTTGAAGAGGGAGCTGGTGTCAGCACCCATAATTATTGCCCCAGATTGGTCCCTTCCTTTTGAGATAATGTGTGATGCAAGTGATAACGCAGTAGGGGCAGTACTAGGGCAACGCAAGGAGAAGCTCTTGCATGTGATCTACTATGCAAGCCATGTACTCAACCCTGCTCAAATGAACTATGCAACCACAGAAAAAGAACTCCTGGCGGTGGTATACGCTTTTGACAAATTCAGATCCTATCTGCTGGGATCAAAGGTAATTGTATATACTGACCATGCTGCTTTGAAATATATTTTTGCAAAACAGGAATCCAAGCCTAGGTTGCTGCGATGGATCCTCCTACTACAAGAATTCGACCTTGAAATCAGAGACAAAAAGGGTAGTGAAAACACTGTTGCTGATCACTTGTCTCGGATGACTCCGATCCAAGAAACAGAAGAAACGCACCCCATCAGAGATGAGTTCACGGACGAACGTATTCTAGCCGCTACACATATCCCATGGTTCGCCGATTATGTGAACTTTGTGGTAGGTGGATTGATACCTGATGACTTTGACTCTAATAGACGAATTTTTTTTTTGCATGATTGCAGGTTCTATGTATGGGACGATCCATTCCTTTACAAAAAGGGATTAGATGACCTAGTCAGAAGATGTGTTCCAGAGGAAGAGCAGAAGGACATTTTAAAAGCCTGTCATAACTCAGAATATGGAGGACATTTTAGCGGAGACAGAACCGCAGCCAAAGTCCTCTAGTCTGGATTGTACTGGCCCACACTGTTCAAAGATGCACAAGCAGTGGTAAAAGAGTGCGACAGATGTCAAAGAACAGGCAACATATCCAAAAGAAATCAGATGCCTCAGAATGCCATGTTAGAAGTCGAACTGTTCGATGTATGGGGGATAGATTTTATGGGACCCTTCCCACCTTCCTTTGGAAAGCAATACATTCTGGTTGCAGTGGACTATGTGTCAAAATGGGTGGAAGTAGTTGCACTGCCCACAAATGATGCAAAGGTGGTAATCAATTTCCTTAAGAATTGTATCTTCGCACGGTTTGGGGTACGAAGAGCACTGATTAGTGACAAAGGTACCCACTTCCTAAATAAATTGATGGAAAACCTATTGCAGAAATACAATGTCAAGCATAGAATCGCCACTCCATACCACCCCCAGACCAGTGGACAGGTTAAGCTATCCAATCGGCAGATCAAGCAAATCCTAGAAAAAACTCTCAGTGCCTCAAGAAAGGATTGGTCAATCAAGCTCGATTACGCACTATGGGCATACCGAACAGCATTCAAAACACCAATAGGTATGTCCCCATATCAGTTAGTCTATGGTAAAGCTTGTCACCTACCACTCGAACTTGAGCATAGGGCATTTTGGGCTACCAAATTCCTCAACTATGATCTTGCCAAAGCGGGTAAATCTCGGATCCTCCAATTACAAGAGCTGGAAGAGTTCAGGAATCAAGCGTATGAGAATGCTAAGATATACAAAGAGCAAACCAAAACCTGGCATGACAAGCGCGTTCAGAAGAAAGACCTTCAGGAAGGACAATTGGTGTTATTATTCAACTCAAGGTTGAAACTCTTCCCAGGGAAATTGAGGTCCCGATGGTCGGGACCCTTTGAGATACAAAAGGTATTTGCACATGGAGCCGTTGAGCTAAGAAATCCAGCGAACGGAGACACGTTCAAGGTGAATGGGCAGAGAGTGAAACCTTACATACAAGACTAGAAGGGTGGTCCTATAGAAAAAATTTGTCTCACCTAAGCAGACGGAGAACCGTCGAACCATGCGAAGTTAAACGAAGCGCTTCGTGGGAGGAAACCCATGTTTTTTATTTCTAACCAGTTGTGTGTGTCTGTAGGTAGACAGGAGTTCTACAAGGAGGGGCCAGAGGAACCAGCGGTTGACCTGACAAGAAAACCAAAAAACGGCCAAAAGGACAGCCTGACACGGCCACCCATGCCAGCTGACATGGGCCGTGTCAGGGGAGGAAAAATGTATTGAGGAGTTTGGAAAATAGTGGATGACACGGCGACCCGTGTCAGCTGACACGGGCCGTGTAAGGAGCACTGTAAGAAAAAGAACTTTTTGGACTTGTAAACAGTGGCCTGACACGGGCGACTGTGTCATCTGACACGGCCCGTGTCAGGAGCACTGTAAGATATTTTTGAAACGTGGTAAACCAGTAGCCTGACACGACCACCCGTGTCAACTGACACGGCCGTGTCAGGCAGGCGGAAATTTTGTTTTTTTTTAAATTTTTTGATTTTTCATGGAGCCCACCCACTTAATCCACTCTTAACCACACCTTTTCCCCAATTACCCCATCATTATCTGATTTTCACTCCACACATCATCACTCTCTCTCATCATTTTTTCATCTTCCTCTGTCACACTCTTACAACCTCCATTAAACCTCAATAACCTCACCACACAAAACCTTCCATAACCCCAAATTTCCACTCACCTATCGCCAAAACACCCTTCACAAATATTACTCCACTCGTCGTCCCGGTGCTAACCACGGTTTCAGATTTTCCTAACTCGTAAGTTCAGAATCTTTCTATTTTTTGCAGGTCCAAAATGCCCCCGCGGAGAATCCTCACCGGAAAGCAACAACTTGCAGAGATGGCAAAGTCCCGGAAATGCCCGAGCCGGAATCCTAATCCACACAACATCGTGTTTGACAATCCGGAACAAGAACGACGATACCAAATTCACCAGAAGCGCAAACTCACGCTGACAAGGTATATGTGTGAGCATACTCTAAACGCTCTAGGGCTGAAAATTGAGGTAGACCGAATGTTCCATGTTTTGGGAATGCTCGAGTTTATGAGTTTGGAAGCGTCGACCTACGAGCGCATTATTCTCGAGTTCCTCGGCACGTTGGAGTTCCAGCTGGAAAAGCGGTGGATTGACACAACCAGGTATTATTTCGGCACCTTACGTTTCCGGTTGTTTAACAATTATCATGAATTGTCTGTTGAGGAGTTAGCTGCAATACTCTGACTCCCTCTGAACGGACCTGGAGCGGTCCCAAACGGGTTCTCACCTAAGGATTTCTGGATCGCCATAACCGGGAGGACGGATTACTCCTCCAAAGGTGCGAAAGCCTCGGGCATCCATAATCCATGTTTCAGGTACGCCTAAAAAAGTTTAGCCTATACCCTGTTCGGAAGAGGCGATAGCACTAGGGTAGCTACTCAGAGAGAGTTATTCTTTATGTACTCGATGGCTCAAACCAAGACCATCAATGTAGCTGCCTTTGCAGTAGACTACCTGGGCAGAGTCGACCGAGCTAACTTCGGAGGCATATCCGTAGGGGGAATGATCACCCAAATTGCATTGCATTTCGGGTATCAAGCTGTTTTACTCGAGGACACGCCAATTGCAGGTAAGACAAAAATTAACATGTCTGCTCTAATTTCCCAAGGTATGATTTTTGTTGCCCCTACTTACTATTATGTACTCATCCATAAGAGTTTTATCATCGCTCTGCCGGATCCGGACAGAGTTGCTATTACTGACTGTGCTAATTGGTTGTATGTGAGCGTCGATCCCGATACGGATGAAGGCTACGAAACTGACCATTTTACTGCAGGTGAGCATTTTGTGGATGACCAGGCAGAAGAAACGGAAATAGAAGAAGATCCTCAAGCACCTCCTGAGAAGTTTGTCCCACAGCATCAGGAACCCACCCAGCAGGCGGCGGGTTCATCATCTTGGTCAACTGACCAACGGAGTTGGGTATAGACCGAGATAGGTGACTTGAGGACTGAACAACAACAGCAAGGCATCGAGGAAGCCCGTCAGGGAGCGATGTTGGATGAGATGAGCAGCATGATGCGACAGTTGATGTTGCATTTCCCACAACCTCCTCCTTAGTAGGACCCTGTGAGTACCCTCCTCCGCGCTTGTTCTAAAACATTGTGGACAATGTTGAGTTCAAGTGTGGGGGAGATTTTATGTCTTTTATTAGTATTTGATTATTGTGTTATTTTTACTTTTTACTTTTGTAGTCTAGATTTAAGTTGTTTGTTGAAGGTACATTATGTTGCAAGTGTGTCAAGTCTGTGTTGACAGGTTGGAAAAAGTAATGATCACGATTGAGAATGGATGAAATGATCACACCACTCACCATGGCTTATTGTGAAGGATCTCCCCAGAAAGTGACACTGCTGAATAAAGATCGGACGCAACGTATACAGCTTAACCGACACGAGTATCCTGTACATTCCAAAGTAAGAAATAAATCGCACCAAATTAGTGAGCACTGTGGATCCTGCCAAAGCTGAACCAAACCAAGTGAGTCATAAAAATCCAAACACATTGATCATCATGAGCGTCATTCAGGTTTGTCTTTATCACTCTAAATTTACGTAGACTCTCTGGGATTGTCACTGCATGATACACACACTGAGGCACGTTGTTTGTAATTAACCCCGAGCCTTTCTAGCCATCCCGAATAATTATATCCTTCGTTAACCCCCTTTGAGCCTATATCCATTTTTTTGTTTAAACACCACAAATGTTACCATTGGCCACAACACTTCCTCATCCTGTTCAGAGTCATGATAATGCATTAAAAGCTGTGTTGAAAAGCTAAGTTTGGGGTAAAAACCCCAAAAGCTCTCAAAGCCCAAGAAAGTGCAAAAACAAGAGAAAAAGAAAAAATTGATGAATCGAGAAAAAGAAAGAAAAATAAAAATTCGACAACTCGAAGATTCAAAAGAAAGAAGCACGGAAAAGGGCAGTCGGTGAAAAAGAAATAAGAAAAGAAAACCGAGGAAATAAAAGAAACAAACACAGGATGTAACATTGACTCTGAACCAAAAGCCCCTTGTTTTCCTTTTTTAATCCATACCCTAACCCAAGCCAAGCTACAACCCTAAAGACCTCAAAAGTGTGTGTCTTATGTGTAGGTGATGAGAAAAGGGAGACCATTCAAACTTGTGAGTGATATTGCATACTTTGAATTATGAGTGTAAACAGCTTACCCCGAGAGAATTGGTGAGAATGTGATATAAGCTGACAGGTGAAACGGTGTTTTGAAGTGAAAGTGTGAATAATGACTAACGAGGATAGGCATGACTTGTGGAAGGAAAAGGGAAGACGTTAGCGAATGATCTCAGTAGTGGTGGAAAAGGGAAGAATTCTGGGGAGTGATCATGAAACATTACTTGGGACAAGCAATGAGCTAAGTTTGGGGTTGTGATCAGTCACCATTTACATTGAGTTTTCATTATTGATCCGACGCAAAACAGAGACATTTGACACACTGTGCAAGCATTTATGGTACATTTCGAGTTAGTTTTACTTCCGTTGTTTTATTTACGTGTTTTTAACATTTGTTATGTTTTACCTTTTATTATCTTGATTTTATGCGTGGTATAACTGTATTTTTGTCCGACAGATCCAGGTAGAAGAACCGGAGAACTCAGAACAAGACAGTGCGAGATTCCGGCACGCAAAGGAGCAGAAAATCCCAGTACAGGAGGCCTGACACGGGCCGTGTCAGGGCAAGGGAAGCAAGTGAAGAAAACAGTAGCCTGACACGGCCACCCATGTCAGCTGACATGGGCCGTGTCAGGCAGAAACATCAATCGTGTCACCCCCTGCCATGGGCGTGTCAGCTTTAATAGTAGGCTGACACGGCCTCCCGTGTCAGCCCAAGCCTAAAATTTCCAGTTTTCTCGGGCTTTTATTCTACGGGCTTTTTAGAGACATCATTGGACCTGTCCAACTACTGCTGAGAACTTTCACTATAAAAAGAGGTCTTCTGCCATAGGAAAAATCATCTTGGAATACAGCAAAACACATTATTGTGAAGCAATCAAGTATTACAGAGATCAAGGCATTTGGAGAGCTGAAGATATTCATGAGCGGGAGCGATTGAAGATCAAAGTCATCAAATTACTTGTAATGTGTAATTTTTATCTTGAATTTATTTTAAACAATATGAGTAGCTAAACCCCCCAATGCTAGGGGGTGTCCCTGATTTAGAATTGTAATGAATTTGAGTTTACATTTGCATTTATAATATTGTTTTTACGGTAACCTTTTGATGTGTTTATTGCTTTCTCTTTCGGACCAATTAAGATTGATTTATGGTTATCAATTAGGCTGGACCGCCATTGATAAGGTTTTCA
This sequence comes from Lathyrus oleraceus, assembly GCF_024323335.1. Lineage (NCBI taxonomy): Eukaryota > Viridiplantae > Streptophyta > Magnoliopsida > Fabales > Fabaceae > Lathyrus > Lathyrus oleraceus. Next base: position 90,454,159 of record NC_066585.1, read on the forward strand.
TAAGGTTATTCTGCAGTAGATATCACCTAGGACTATGGGTACCCTGTATGAACCAGAGTATTCTTGATATTATACAGCTTAACTTCACCCTAATTGGCTATGGACATAGGAATTAGGGTAGATTGATTAAAGGTTTTCTCACCAAGGACTTGGGAGAAAATACCCTTGAGAACTGGTAGTAATTGATAGTTGTTAATGCAATAGTGACTCAGAGTTGTTACAGGGATAAATCATACACCTTCCCTGACATTGTTCCTTTTTCTCTATAAACCTTTATTTTCATCCTTCTTTACCTTTACTGTTATTATTATATTTTTACACTCAAAAACCAAATTAATACTTTTTGTTTAATTGATTGATAATTTAAACTCAATATTGACTTGCAGTCCTTGCGATCGACATTCGGGGAATTTCCCCATTATTACTATAAAAGGCAAAATAGTACACTTGCTATTTTCCCGATCAAGCTTCAACCAAACACATTGTGAACATATCAAACATGCAGCAAAACAAATGCAGTAAAATCCACAAGCTCTTCAACTTGCACAATCATAACCAAGACCAAAATCACCAACACAACTATTGTTAACTGTTAGATGCCCAAAAGTGCTTGTTTGAGCTATCATATGTGGGCATCTTTCACTCTTTTTCCATGCTAAAACTGTCAAAACCACATTTGTTTTACATGAAATGCATTACATTGATAAACAAGCTTGGTGCCTTTGATTTGTGTGCTATTGTGCAGGAAAGACATGAACTAATTGAAAATGAAGACACAAGAAAATTGGCAAAGGAACCAAAGCATACAAGCATTTCATCTGCCTGCTCGCTAGGCGAGTCTGTGGCGAAGCAACTGGTTCGCTAGGCGAGTTCCTGGCGAAAAGCTCCAGTAAATTGTCAAATTAATTCGCTAGGCGAGCTGAAGGCGAGGTGGTAGCGAGTTCCTTCTGTTTTGGTGAAAAACGCAGCCAGCACTCACTCGCTAGGCGAAGCTCTAGCGAGTCCCCAGCGAGCATTACAGTAGCAAAACCTCTCAACCTCGCTGGGGCGAAGGTTGAAGCGTGTCCTTCGCTAGGCGAAGGTATGTTCGCTAGGCGAACATGACAGTTAAGCAGGCCCTGTTTTCTCTGTGGGCAGGGAACTTTTGTGCCCACTTTTGACCCTCGCTAGGCGAGCCATTCTGCTCGCCTAGCGAACTTGACAGCCCAGCAGTAGTCTATAAGTAGCAGGTGCCACTTTTGGGCACCATATCACATTTTTGTCTCCTTTTTACCAACTTTTTCCACTTTTGTACTTTCTTCTAGATATTTTTGCAGCATTGTTCTTGGGACTTTTTATGCCCTAGTTTTCATTTTCTCTTCATCTAGCAACCATCTTCCACAAAAAGAAGGTGGATTCCCATCCAACTTCGATTATCCGACTTGGATGTTGATCAACCTTCTTTCCTTACTTGCCGACCAAGCTACCATGAAAATGAGTAGCTAAGTCATCCATTTGTCAAGGTTAGATGTAGGTGATTACTAGCTTTGTGTGTAAATGTAAGGATCCTCATATGTAAACTCTCTAATGATAAATATATGATGAAAACTTTGTTTCTATGTAAAACTCTTTGTGTTGGTTTATGATCGAGAGATGTTTACCGACTCTTGACCTAGGTTTTCATCCAAACTTGTTCGTTAGCTAGAGATAGTAACGAATGATTTTGTTCACCATAAGGTTGAACCAAAAAGTTGTCATTTTGATAGATTGTGTTCGAGAGAAACAATGGATCAAAATGGCAAAACTCACAATGTGTGTTCGAGAGAAACATATTGAGAGGACTTTGTGAGATTATTTATCATCTAAAGGAGTTTATAAGATTGTTGACCGAGCAAATACATGCAAAGTGATCATTGAAACCTAACTTTGACAATATTTCTCATTTAATCAAACCCTAACTTTTACCGCAATTTATTACTTTTTATGCAAGATAACTTGATTAAAACCAAAACCCTATTGTTACATTGAGCTAAGATTAATTCAACCATCGAACGGCGGTGATATCTTACAATCCCTGTGGATACGATAACAAAAACCCGACACGAAATATGCTTTCAACAAAAATGGCGCCGTTGCCGGGGATTGTAAATTGATATTGCGAGCATCGCAATGGTTGTTTAAGTTTTAGCTTGTGAATTTTTGACTTGTGCTTGTAATTTGTTTGGTTTAGTGTGCAGCTTACGTTTTATGCGAGGGCAAATCCCTGTGGGAGAACTTCTTTTTGATCCTGAGATCGAGAGAACCGCAAGGAGGCTCAATAGCAAAACGAGACGTAGGAGGCAACAGGCTAGACAACACCAAGAGCAAGGAGAAAGTTCTTTAACCACAAATTCACCACCATTCATACCAAACATGGAGCCACCACCACAACCGCCTATTTCTACTCCATGTATCAATAGTCCAAGGAACACCGCTCAGTTTGCCAATCACACAGGAAGGCAAGCTGAGATGAAGACGGGAACTCTGAATTTATTATATGGGAGTCCATTCACCGGAATGGACCATGAAGACCCATTTGCTTTTCTCACAAAATTTTATGAGATAGCATTGGCTGCCGGAGTGGATCAGGCTCAGGAGCTTCCGTTGTTCAGACGTTTATTTCCCCACGCTTTGCTCGGTAAAGCAAAGGATTGGTATCTCGATCAAACACCAGCCGTAATGACAGACTGGAACGTGTTAGAAGAGAAATTCATTGAAAGATTTTTCTCCCATAACCGATTCATGGAATCAAAGACGGCCATCTCGGTGTTTTCTCAAGGAACCAATGAATCTTTAAATGAAGCGTGGGAGAGATTCAAGTCCATGCTTAGGAAATGTAAAGGGCATGGATTTGATGAATTGACTCAAATCCATATCTTCAGAAATGGACTTCAACCAAACTGCAAAACGTTGTTGGATGCCACCTCGGGTGGCTCGTTGATGTCAAAAAGTGCCGAAGAAGCCACCAACATTATCAATCGAATGGCTCTAAATGATCTTCAGAGTCAAAGTCGTGGAAATTCTTTGAAGAAGGCGGGAGTGCTTGAGTTAGGGACGAATGATGCCATCCTTGCCCAAAACAAGCTCATCTCACAACAAGTGGAACTCTTAACGCAACAAATCAAAGAGTTAAGAGAACCGTCAAAAGCTAAACAAATAGCTTGTTGTGAACTTTGCAAAGGTGAACATGACACCGGATTTTGTCCACCTCCCGGTTTTGACGAAGTAAACTACATGGCCAATCAACGTGATTATCAACCGAGACAACAACAACCTTATCAACCGCACCCTCAACAACAACAACAACAACAATTCCAAGGGAACCAAGGGTTCCAACCTAGAAGCAACTATTATCATAACCAAGGTTATGGAGGTGGTTCTTCTAGCCGTCAAAACCCTCCCCAAAATCCGTATCAATCTCAACAACCGTCGGTCGTCAATTCTAAATTGGAAGAGACATTGACGCAATTCATGCAAATGTCAATGGCCAATCAAAAGAGTAATGACGCGGCCATAAAAAATCTCGAGACTCAGGTTGGGCAACTTGCCAAGCAACTCGCTGAACAACAAACCGGTCCTTCTTTTTCGGCTAATACGCAAACAAATCCTAAGGAGCATTGTAAGGCTATTACGACGAGAAGTGGGAGGGAGTTGGGTAGTGAGAATGAAAAAAGAGTTGAGAGTGAACAAAGAGAGAAAGAGAAAGAAATTGAGGAGGAAATAGTGGAGGAAAATGTTGATGGTGAAATAGGAGTGTGGAGTGATGAGGAAGTAGTTGAAAAGAATAAAAATAACGGTGAAGTTGAAAAAGAAAAAGGTGTGGAGATTGAGGAAAATAAAAGTGATGAGGTAATAAGGGAGGTAGTGAAGAAGCCTAGATGGAAGAGTGCTAGAATTGCAAAGGGAAAGGAGGTAGTGAGCGCTACTCCGGTCCAAAATCTTCCTTATCCTCATGCTCCTTCCAAAAGGGAGAATGAACGGCATTACGCCCGGTTCATGGATATTTTTAAACAGTTGCAAATCAACATTCCGTTTGCTGAAGCCTTGGAACAAATGCCCAAGTATGCCAAATTCATGAAGGACATACTAACCAAAAAGCGGAGGTATACGGAACCGGAGACCATTGTCCTTGATGCGAGCTGTAGTGCCATTATTCAAAGGACGCTTCCTAAGAAAGAGGTTGATCCGGGAAGAGTTACATTGCCCGTTAAAATTGGTGACGTGTATGTCGGAAAGGGACTTATTGACTTGGGGTCGAGCATTAATCTTATACCTTTGTCAATTATCAAGAGGCTTGGCAACATCGAGATTAAGTCCATCCGAATGACATTACAATTGGCGGATAAGTCGACGACCCATCCTCATGGCGTAGCCCAAGATGTGTTGGTGAAAGTCGACAAATTCTTTTTCCCGGTCGATTTTATTGTTATTGATATGGAGGAAGATGATGATGCTCCGCTCATCTTGGGCCGACCATTCATGAAGACCGCAAGAATGATGATAGATGTTGATGACGGTTTAATGAAGGTGCGGGTTCAAAATGAGGAAGTCACATTTGATCTATTCGAGGCGATGAAGCATTCCAAGGATAGAAATGATAGCTTTCGCATCGATGTGATCGAAGACGCTATTATGGAGGTTTCAAAGCATATTCATGAGATATCTCCTATGGAGTTAGCTCTTGACGACTCATTGGAGGTTTTCACTGTTGAAGAGGAGCTAGCTCTTGAGGAATGCTTAAAGGAACTTGATAGTTTGGAAGACCTACAACCGTGGGAAGTAGAGGAAGAAAACTTGAAGAAGGAGGTCATTGACGAGAAAGCGCCAATTGAATTAAAAGAGTTACCTTCGACTTTGAAATATGTGTTTCTAGATGAGACAGAGGCAAAGCCGGTCATCATAAGCAACCTCTTGACAAAAGAAGAAGAAGCCCGTCTAATTATTGTGCTAAAAACCAATCAGGAAGTTATGGGTTGGACTCTTTCCGATCTAAAAGGAATTAGTCCATCCTATTGTATGCACAAGATTTTGATGGAGGAAGATTTTAAGCCGGTGGCTCAACCACAACGCCGCTTAAATCCTACGATGAAGGAGGTTGTAAGAAAGGAAGTGGTGAAGCTATTGGATGCGGGAATGATTTACCCGATCTCGGATAGTCCGTGGGTTAGTCCCGTGCATGTGGTTCCGAAGAAGGGTGGAATGACCGTAATCCGAAATGACAAAGACGAATTGATCCCGACTAAAGTTGCCACGGGGTGGAGAATGTGTATAGATTATAGACGGTTGAATACCGCGACTCGTAAGGACCATTTCCCACTCCCATTTATGGATCAAATGCTTGAAAGACTATCGGGCCAACAATACTATTGTTTTTTGGACGGCTACTCCGGGTACAACCAAATTGCGGTTGACCCGGTTGATCATGAGAAGACGGCTTTCACGTGTCCGTTTGGAGTGTTCGCATACAGAAAAATGCCCTTTGGGTTGTGCAATGCACCGGCGACCTTCCAACGATGTGTCCAAGCCATTTTTGCCGATCTGATAGAGAAAACAATGGAAGTCTTCATGGATGACTTCTCGGTATTTGGTGGGACGTTTAGTCTATGCTTGGCAAATTTGAAGACGGTGTTGGAAAGGTGTGTGAAGACCAATTTGGTGCTGAATTGGGAAAAGTGTCACTTCATGGTGACCGAGGGGATCGTGCTAGGCCACAAAGTCTCTAAAAGGGGGCTTGAAGTGGATAGAGCTAAGGTTGAAGTAATTGAAAGATTACCCCCTCCGGTGAATGTGAAGGGCATCCGTAGCTTTTTGGGGCACGCGGGGTTCTACCGGCGCTTCATCAAGGACTTCTCAAAGGTGGCTAAGCCTTTGAGCAATTTGCTCGCCAAGGACCAGGTATTTCTCTTCACCGAAGATTGTTTGCAAGCTTTTGAGGTTTTAAAAGAAAAATTGGTTACCGCTCCAATAATAGTCGCTCCCGATTGGAATGAAAATTTTGAACTAATGTGTGACGCGAGTGACTATGCCGTTGGAGCGGTACTTGGCCAAAGAAAAGACAAAACTTTTCATGCGATACATTATGCGAGCAAGGTTCTTAACGAGGCTCAAATAAATTATGCCACAACGGAAAAAGAACTACTCGCAATAGTGTATGCGCTAGAAAAGTTTAGGTCTTATCTTATAGGGTCTAAAGTCGTTGTGTATACCGATCACGCAGCGATTAAATATCTGCTTACCAAGCCGGATTCGAAGCAAAGGCTCATCCGTTGGATCCTCTTGTTACAAGAATTCAATGTGGAAATCAAAGACAAGAAGGGGTCGGAAAACTTGGTAGCGGATCATTTATCCCGCTTAGTGAATGTCGAGGTTACCGCATCTGAAAAGGAAATCCGGGAAGAATTTCCTGATGAAAAATTGTTTAAGGTTCAAGTTAGGCCGTGGTTTGCAGACTTTGCAAACCACAAGGCTAGTGGTTTTGTGCCTGCCGACCTAACTTCGAACCAAAAGAGGAAGTTCCTTTCGGATGCGAAGTATTATGTTTGGGATGACCCATACTTGTTTAAGTTGGGTAGCGATAACCTGTTAAGGAGATGCGTAACTGGTGATGAAGCCCAGAGCATCCTTTGGCATTGTCATAACTCGCCTTATGGCGGACATTATAATGGGGTTAGAACGGCCACTAAAATTCTTCAATCGGGATTTTATTGGCCAACTATTTTCAAAGACGCACATACCCATGCGCAAAATTGTGACAGCTGCCAAAGAAGCGGTGGGATAGGTAAGAGAGATGAGATGCCTCTCCAAAATATCCAAGAAGTGGAAGTGTTTGATTGTTGGGGCATAGATTTCGTAGGACCTTTCCCACCCTCTTATGGGAATGAGTACATGCTTGTTGCTGTTGATTATGTCTCTAAGTGGGTTGAGGCGATTGCCTCACCTCGGGCGGATGCCAAAACGGTGATAAATTTTTTAAAGAAAAACATATTTTCCCGTTTTGGAACCCCCCGAGTGTTGATAAGTGACGGAGGGTCACACTTTTGCAATGCACCTTTGAAAACAATTCTAAAACATTATGGTGTATCGCATAGGGTGACAACTCCGTACCACCCTCAGGCTAACGGGCAAGCGGAGGTCTCTAATCGTGAGATTAAGAGAATCCTAGAAAAAACCGTGTCTAATTCTAAAAAAGAGTGGTCCCAAAAATTGGACGAAGCATTATGGGCCTACCGTACGACCATTGGAGCTTTAAAGGCCTTGTGGGCCCTAAAGTTTTTAAATTTTGAAAATGAGTTGGCCGGTGAAAAAAGGAAAGTACAACTACTTGAGTTGGAGGAGATGCGCAATGCCGCATACCACTCAAGTTGGTTGTACAAGGAAAAGGCAAAGAAGTATCACGACAAGAAGATCCGTAACAAAGAATTTGTGCCCGGACAATTGGTCCTATTGTTCAACTCCCGATTGAAGTTGTTTCCCGGGAAGTTGAAATCAAAATGGTCCGGGCCATTTCGGGTGAAAGAAGTGAAAGAATACGGGGCCATTGTCATTGAAGACATGGACAAGAAAGACAGTTGGACCGTGAATGGCCAACGATTGAAAGTGTATCTCGGCGATCATGTGGATCGCGAGAGTTGTGCTCAGCCGCTCGATGCTCCTCTGTGAGCATCGCACCGTCGAGCTTAGCCGACGTTAAACAAGCGCTAGTTGGGAGGCACCCCAACATTGTAAGTATTTAATGTTTTATGTTTTATGTTGTATCGAGTACACTGTGCTAAACCCATGCTGGATGACTTGCAAGTGCTGCATTTGCCATTGCACTTGCTGTCATGCTCGCTTGCAGCTCGCTAGGCGAGGCAGTAGCGAGCACGCTCGCTAGCTGCTCGCTAGGTGAGGCAGCAGCGAGCGCTGCAGTACTGTTTACTATTTAAATCTCAGCAGGGCCATTTTGCCCAAACCTTCAAATATTTTTCTAAACGGCTCTGCTGAGGAATTGGTCCTAGTGCTTCTACTCCCGGACTTGATCCCTACCTCCGAGCGGTGTGTGACTACAGTTTTGAGTGGATGGCGACATCCCAAAGAGCTATGATTGATTTGCACAGCGGTATGCAGAGGTTGGAACTGCAAGGTAATGACCCCTTCGGTGCTCGAGCATTGTTGGCGCGTGAGCAGTTTATGCTTAACGCTAATTGGCCTGTGGACAGGCCAGTCTATGGTGAGGGGGTGGGCGCTGATGCTGATGATGCTGATGATGATGATGTTGATGATGAGGCTACCGGTTCTGAGGCCGGTAGCGAGGAGGAGTCCTGAGCCCTTAGTGGGTTAAGTTTTTGTGTATTTTCAGTTTTTATGTTATTTCTATTTTTATTTTGACCATGGTGTTGTACTATTGGGGTGTTTTGTCCCCCATGAACAAATTTATATTTTATGTTAATGTTATTTATTTATGTTTTTAATTTTGTGTGTTTAATAAATTTTTGGTTGATTAAGTGGCAAACCCTTCTAGATTGGTTGCTCCTCAAGAAGTACCCATCGAAGGTGCATCCGAGCTTGGATGGCAATGATAAGAATAAACAAGTGAATGAAGCTAAGGTACATTGTTACCGTCGGCTAGAATTTTAGAATGCATTAGGAACTTTACTCTTTTTGGTAAATTGAATATTGTCTTTTTGCAACATAATTGAATGAATGCTTCATCTAGAACTTAAAACCACAAATTGTGAGGAGACCTCCATTGTTCACTTAAATGCTGGATTCTAATAAGTTTTGTTGATTCATGTGATTCATTATTTGTCTTTTATTATTGTGAAAGTGTGGAAGCAATTAGAAATGATCAAGGCACTTGTTTTCTTTCGAGCACAACTACATCCAAAAACAACTTACCTGTGAGCAGAGAGAGTATTTGTTAACCCCTTTGAGCCTAAACAGTTGAATCTCGGCTTGAAATAAAGCGAGATCTCAAAAATCTTTTTTTTTACAACCCGGAAAATCTTGATTATTGTTCTTTTGCCGTAAAAAGTTAAGAGCATTCACTTAGGGTGTGGAAGAAATAAGTTGGGGAGAACGAAAAAGAATTGGTAAGTACCACAACTCTTGAAAAAGAAAAGAAAAACCGAGCAAGCATAGAAAAATATATGTATAGAAAATATAGAAAAGAAACATCTGTTTTGTATATTTGATGTGAAAGAAAAGAACAAAAAAAAAAATGAAAATGAATGCTTGCTTGGAAGAAAAATAGTGAAAAATAAAAATTGAGTTGTGGAGTATGTGTTGTGAAGGTTTCAAATAAGAAACAAATGAAACAAAGTCGAGTAGTGTGAATAATACTGTGAATGTCTCTTTTGCATCGGCACTTTCGTTTCAATGGCCTTAGAAATGTCCCTTGTTTGTTAACCTAGCCAAGCTTCAACCGAAAAGCCCTTAGTGATCTTTATGCTTCCACAGTGCCACTTTTAATTGTTAGACATTGTATGAATCTATTTGATTTCTTCATTATTTGTTAGAGAGTGAGATTAATCCCGCGGTTGCAAACGCGCAAAATCTTCATTCCTTATTCGAAGAGGAGAGATAGGATGATTCATTCAGAATAGTATTGTTGTAGATAGATAAATATTTTGCATTGCTATTTAAGTTTTAGTTCTTATGTATTATTTTATTCGAACCGTTGGGAACTTGTATTTGCTGATTCCGCTTGTGTTTGAGCCGTTTATCCAACTTCGGAGAAACCATTTTCTTTAAGCAAATCCTCTTGTCCTTCAAGAGGCATACTTTGCTTGAGGACAAGCAAGAATCTAGTTGGGGAGAGTTGTTAGATGCCCAAAAGTGCTTGTTTGAGCTATCATATGTGGGCATCTTTCACTCTTTTTCCATGCTAAAACTGTCAAAACCACATTTGTTTTACATGAAATGCATTACATTGATAAACAAGCTTGGTGCCTTTGATTTGTGTGCTATTGTGCAGGAAAGACATGAACTAATTGAAAATGAAGACACAAGAAAATTGGCAAAGGAACCAAAGCATACAAGCATTTCATCTGCCTGCTCGCTAGGCGAGTCTGTGGCGAAGCAACTGGTTCGCTAGGCGAGTTCCTGGCGAAAAGCTCCAGTAAATTGTCAAATTAATTCGCTAGGCGAGCTGAAGGCGAGGTGGTAGCGAGTTCCTTCTGTTTTGGTGAAAAACGCAGCCAGCACTCACTCGCTAGGCGAAGCTCTAGCGAGTCCCCAGCGAGCATTACAGTAGCAAAACCTCTCAACCTCGCTGGGGCGAAGGTTGAAGCGTGTCCTTCGCTAGGCGAAGGTATGTTCGCTAGGCGAACATGACAGTTAAGCAGGCCCTGTTTTCTCTGTGGGCAGGGAACTTTTGTGCCCACTTTTGACCCTCGCTAGGCGAGCCATTCTGCTCGCCTAGCGAACTTGACAGCCCAGCAGTAGTCTATAAGTAGCAGGTGCCACTTTTGGGCACCATATCACATTTTTGTCTCCTTTTTACCAACTTTTTCCACTTTTGTACTTTCTTCTAGATATTTTTGCAGCATTGTTCTTGGGACTTTTTATGCCCTAGTTTTCATTTTCTCTTCATCTAGCAACCATCTTCCACAAAAAGAAGGTGGATTCCCATCCAACTTCGATTATCCGACTTGGATGTTGATCAACCTTCTTTCCTTACTTGCCGACCAAGCTACCATGAAAATGAGTAGCTAAGTCATCCATTTGTCAAGGTTAGATGTAGGTGATTACTAGCTTTGTGTGTAAATGTAAGGATCCTCATATGTAAACTCTCTAATGATAAATATATGATGAAAACTTTGTTTCTATGTAAAACTCTTTGTGTTGGTTTATGATCGAGAGATGTTTACCGACTCTTGACCTAGGTTTTCATCCAAACTTGTTCGTTAGCTAGAGATAGTAACGAATGATTTTGTTCACCATAAGGTTGAACCAAAAAGTTGTCATTTTGATAGATTGTGTTCGAGAGAAACAATGGATCAAAATGGCAAAACTCACAATGTGTGTTCGAGAGAAACATATTGAGAGGACTTTGTGAGATTATTTATCATCTAAAGGAGTTTATAAGATTGTTGACCGAGCAAATACATGCAAAGTGATCATTGAAACCTAACTTTGACAATATTTCTCATTTAATCAAACCCTAACTTTTACCGCAATTTATTACTTTTTATGCAAGATAACTTGATTAAAACCAAAACCCTATTGTTACATTGAGCTAAGATTAATTCAACCATCGAACGGCGGTGATATCTTACAATCCCTGTGGATACGATAACAAAAACCCGACACGAAATATGCTTTCAACATTAACCTACAGTCACAAGTCATGATTTAGTCTACATTGCACCTAAACCAACACCAAAGCTAATTGCATTCAAACTTCCACCTGCGATAGCCAGTCATGAACACATTTTCACTAAGTTAACTAATTAACTAACTTCCAACTCAGTGAGTTAACTACCTAAACTCACTGAGTTCATTTCAACTAACTCCAAACCTCTTTTAACTAACTCCAAGCCCTAGGGATCCCAAGCCTAATCCCTATAAATTCTCATCTTCACCATCATTTGGAGGGTCCACTATTCACTTTACTTTTCACTACTTTCACTTTACTTTTCACTACTTTCACTTTTTCTACAAACACCGCCTTCAACTTTTCTCACTTCATCTTCTCCATTTCTTCACCCTACACCAAAGCTCAAACCACCATTGGAGCAAGCTTCACATTGAAGTTTGTTTTCAATTGAGCTAAACCTCTTGCATTCAATAATCATCCCTACATCCACATGATCAACATCAACCTCAACAATTTAATTCAGAATTCCTCAAAGTTGATTTTTGAAGAGGAGGAGTTCATAGTGGAAGGAGAAGATTGAAGTTTCAAAGTAGCATAGTCTCTGGTTTTCTCTTTCTTCATCTTCATCAGTTCAAATTGCAATAAATTCCAAGACAATCCTCCATCTTGTAGGTTAGTGAATGTTCATCTTGCATATGTGCTTGTTTGCTGAATTTTTATACCATCTTGTAGCTTGTGTAGTGGATAATCAAAACCATAAGGTTTGATGATGTGACTTTACTCCACCTCTATTTAAGTGCAGATTTTCATACTTAGGGTTCTTGACCTTATTGATTCAATTTCCAGAATTAATTAATTTATGGTTAGAATGATTAAGGGATTAGGACAGAAGAGGTTGAGAGGAGTAAGAAATGGATGCTTTTTCTTGATTCCGGCCAACTTCGCCGCCTCCGGCGTGGGGGTGTCGGAGCTCAGGTGGTGGTTCTGTTTTGAAATGAAATTGGAAGATGATGTGTAGAGATGAGAGAGGGAGTGATGATTTTTCCACGTGTCTCTTTGCAATTTCTGTTGGGCTTAGTCGTTAAGCCCAATACTCTGCTTTCTACACCCCTGTTTTGCTTGGCAACATGGTTGTTGAATCCAACTACAGTTTAGTATTTGGGTTTATCCTGTTAGGCCTAAAACCCCTATTGCTGAATTCTGCATTCTTTATTTAGGGCCTGCACCCCTTGGCCCAACATGTTAATTACCATTTCAATTACCGTCAATCATAATTTTGCTAATTTTCTTGTTAGCATTTCAATTAGGTCTAATTAGGCTTTCAACTTTAATTATAATTTTTTGTATAGTTTTCTAAATTCGCATTCATGATTTGATACTTTCGGAAGACCATTTTACCCTTTAGGGGTAATTTTGGACATTTTACTCATATAATCACATGCTCCCTTAGGAATAGAATAAAACTTAGAATTTTAATCCGAAGTCTCAACACTAACGCGTGCCCTTAGGGTTGCTAACATAGAATTTTCAATTAACCATGACATGGTCCCTTAGGCTTAGCTTGTAACCATTAGATTAGGCGATAACCTAGTTTTTAAACCAAAACAAATCCATGATTAAATTGATCAAAAGCAATTTTGATTAATTAAATCCTTTGAACTTGTATAATCCCACAGTCTAATTTGAGTGACCAAAAGACCCTTTGTCACTTAATAAGACTTTTCTTCTAAGCTGTGGAGCGCGAGGCCTCAAATCATATTTCTCAATCAAGGCGTCCTCAGTCATACCAAGCAGTGGATTATGCAAATAAATCAAAGGTAGCATCTTAAAAAACTTGTCAAGTCAAAGTTAGAAGGGTGTGGCACGAGCCTTAAGCAATAGAGAATGAATGAGATTGGAGTATTCCTACCCCCATTCTGGGTATCTTTGAGTATGAGATGTATGACCTAGCGCTCATTGTACTCACCTCTATTCATAGGCTTTAGCACAATTCTAATCATATGATTGGCAAGTCTCCCATCACAAAGCATCATGCAACAAGAAAGGATTACATCAACGACTTATCAATTATGAATCAAGTTCTACGACACGAGCCTTAAGCAATAGAGAAGGAGTGGGACTAAAGAATTCCTACCCCCATTATGAGTATCTTTGGGTATGGGACGAATGACCCAATGCTCATCGTATTCACCTCTATTCATAGACTTTAGTGCAACTCGAATCAAACGATTGGTAAGGTCTTCATCAACACAAGCAACGACATAAATTCTTCTCTCTCCGTTCATATCGCCCAAATTTCGATCAGTCAATCTTCATCCATTCCATGCAAGGGTCACATACCCATTTCTCAATCAACAACTTCAGGCATTGCCTATCAGTTCAGACTATGGCTTACTTTGTTGCTTTCCTTCAAGGTGCAGACCTTGGAAACTTTCTAGCCCATGGAGTTTAGACTCTGGCTTGATCCTTTTCCTCCAGATGCAGACCTTGGTATACCCCTTCAATCCATGGAGTTCAGACTCTGGCTTTATTCTTTGCCCCTAAGATACAGATCTTGGCATTCTTGCCTCATGGAGTTCGGACTCTGGTTAAACCTCTTTTGTCCTTGTGATTGATCACCGTCTTTTGTTAGCATCACCTCCTTCTTGTTAAGCAATCTACCTCGCCTCTAGGAAATCCTATCAAATCCTCTTCTTTTCAGTCCTAGTGGGCTGAACTACGACTGCTCTAATTTCCTTATTGCACTATAAGGATACGTAGGCAGGAGAATCCAGATTCTTCGTGATCTATCTTATTTATCGATCTACCTTATCTATTGCTACTTTATCAGTCAATCATTCTTCATTCATTCAATCTATACCACTTTTTGAGATCAATCATACTACTCCTTGGACTCCTTGTCTATCCTTTGGGATGTATTAACGACAATCCACCTCATCAATCGAGAGTAGCTTGGGCTACAACCTCAAACACTTAATTCAGTCTTTCTTTTAGCTTTACCTAATAGTGGTATCCTACTAGTCCACGTATTGGTAAATGCCCACCTTGCTCTTTGATTAAGAGTCTATCCCTTTCTTGGATCCAAGATACTATCCTTCGTTGATCTCGGACTATTTGTTTCCCCAGCAAGTGATACCATTCTTCGTACTATAACCATTCCTTGAATTGGTTTTTGTCTTCTGAGCCCCCGTTGCTTAGACAAATGTCTCTCTCCCTCTATTCTCGTGGTTTCGAACTACGATTGCTCCAACTTTCTCATTACACGATGAGAATACGTAGGCACGAGGATGCGAATCCTTGGCGAGCATACTGCTAATTATTCCTCATTCGCCTTAGGGCATCATTCATATCTTTCATTATTCATTATCTACCTTCGATCATAAATTGTTCACCCAGTGACATATCATTCCTTTGACATTGAAATATACTTTCTTTGATATCCATATACATCCTTTTGGGACACCTTATGTAGTCCGCCTTTCTATCTAGAGATGTTTGGGCTACAACCTCAAACACTTAATTCCTTCCTTTTTTGTCTAAAAAACCCTATAATGGCGGCCTGCTAGTCCACATAGCGGTTGGAGTTATTTCCCTATATGGTACAAATCCTATTTCTCTTATGGATTCCAATACACTTTCACCTTTCGGTTTCAAATAATACTTCTTCAGTCACTTATCACCAAATATTCAATTCTGTGACTTTGGTCACTTAATTCCATTCATCTCCAAGATGCATCCATATGCCACCTTCCTTCACCCCATGTGATATACCAGTTACCTTTGATCCAAATACATTACCTCTTTGTGTTCCTTCTTGCGTCACCTTGTGAACCAAGAGATGTTTGGGCTACAACCTCAAACACTTAATTCCTTCCTTTTCGATTTTACCCTACGGCGGCGGCCTACTAGTCCGCATACTGGTAATATCCACCTTACTCTTGGGTTAATATTTTCACCCTTGTTGGAGTTTAAATCAAATTATTCTTTGGTTCAGACCATACTTTGATCACAATTCTTTTCACCTCCTACCATTAGTTCTTCGAACTACGAAGCTCTGAATTCCTCATTGCACTATGAGGATCCGTAGGCATGAGGGTCTTAATCCTCACCGAGCACTTTATCTATTTCTTTTCTTTCCCCACGCTTTTGCGAGTAATCTTTAGATAACACCTATTCGAGCGGGAACAATCAAAACAGTTCCCATGAAGTACCATGGATGTTTGGGGTGCTAATACTTTCCCCTTGCATAACTGACTTCCTTATCCAATATATCTCTTTCCCCCGGGTTTTATCGATGTTTTCCCTTTCCTTTGGGGATAAATAAAGTTCGATGGAGGTTCTGTTGTATGTTCGAGTGTGCGATACATTCAGGTATATTTTCGCTAGCTTCAGCTGGTGACTCTGCTGGGGAGTTTGCTTGTAGTTAGGGGTCTCTTCTTGAGCATCCCCAACTTCAGCTGGCGACTCTGCTGGGGATGCTTCTCTACTTGGAGTACTTCCTAGTCGCTAAAAGGAGTCGAGCCTAGTTTTAATCGCTTCTCCGTTAGTTCAGGTGCTTACCTTTATAGATTCACTCGCTTTATTTATCGCATTTACTTTATTGATATTGTTGTGGATATTATATGTTATGTTGTTGTTGGGTTGGGATAAACTATATGAGAGGAAATCTCTATAACCGAGCTTAATATACACATAAGTTATACTCGTGGATAGTCGTGTACGCCTGCGTTTCACGCGTTGGGTTGTCACGAGAACCACACTCAGACTAGATTCACTTGGAAGTACTTTTGTCCTGTGAGTATTCGCTACGGCAGGGTATTTCCCATTCGAGTTGATGACTCTGGGAGACCTTCTAGGGACCACCTTGGAGCATAGTCCACACCTGTGAGGGGGATATGGGATTTTTCTGCAGGAAACCATATACTCTACATACCTTTATTATCATGGACGTCCGACCTTTGGCCCTGCATCAGGAAGTGTACACAGACTATCTAGATTGTTTTATCCTGTTGACATACTCTATTGCATATCATTATTGCATTGTTGTACAGATACTGGAGTTTTGACCCTGAATTATTACGCCATCGATAATTTGAATCTATGGGTGTTGCATAATTATTTTGCATTCCATCCCTAACATGTGCATTCATGCATCGACATTTCATCATTATCAACCAGAAAAAGCTTACGTTGTCCTTTCTCCACGACTCTTTGACATCAATACTTCACAAGAGCTAACAAGTCAAGAATCATGGCAGATATGGGACAAGAGAATGCTACCTATAGGGGAACTTTGGCTCAAGTCCAATATATAATAAACAGCTTCCAAGGTAACATGAACACTATATTGGAGTACCTTCAAGCTCAAAAGGCCACTACCTCCATCTCTGATGCCAATCCTGCTTCTGCCATAGTTACTGATGCCATTGCTATCACCACTTCTGTTGATGCTGTTATAGACACTATGATTCAGCCTGTGGCGAGCCAACCTATCTGTCAGCCAGGTCCTAGTGGGCATGCCATTACCTATCCCCGGGGGTTGCCTCCAAACTTTACTCCCTAAGCTGCTAATGGGAATGCATTTGTGCCATACGAACTGTTTGCTATTCATCCTGCCAATGGGAATGTTGTTGCCCATCCGTGGGGCATGACCACTCACTCTCCTCAAATGGTTAATGCTGACAACCGTGAGATCAACCCAGAACAAGTTCTCCAGACTGCTGTACCAGTGATTGTTGAGACTCCGAATGACAACGAAGATGAATACAGAGGTCCTACTCTTCACTTCCGTCTTCCTCCTCGAGATACTCAACCTACTGTTCAGAATTTGAATTAAGGTGTTCAGGTACCTCCTCTTCATCCTGGGGCATCTTCTGCTGTTGCACCTCCATTTGTGTATCCTAGGGCACCCTATGCTCCACATCAGAATCAATATGGTCATACCGTTGGTCAGATGGTGAATCAGGGTCTGATGTATCCTCAAGGGTATCCTTAGCTTACTTCTCCTCCAGTTATTGCTCAGGCAGCTTCTCAGGGTGTTCAGCTTCCTAATCATCAAGTTAATCCTCATCCTGCGAATCAGATTGCTTTTGGTTTAGATCAGAATGGACAAGCAGACTACCGATTACTAGATGAAAGGATCAGAGCCATTGAAGGTTTCTTTGCTTATGGTATGAACGCTAAGGACTTGTGCCTAGTCCCCTGTGTGGTGCTTCCTCCTAAGTTCAAAGTGCCATACCTACCGAAATATAAGGTTTAAGTTGTCCAAGAAGTCATGTCATCATGTATTATATGAAGATGGCATCCTATATTGACAATGATGATCTTCTTATCCATTGCTTCAAAGACAGCTTATCTAGGCATCCTTGGACTGGTATATAGGCCTGGAGCGCAGCAAAATCAGATCTTGGAAGGACTTATCTAAAGCCTTTCTCAATCAATACAAGTATAACCTGGACATGGCTCCCACCAGGTTACAACTGCAAAATCAAGTCTGCAAGTGCAATGAAACATTCAAAGAATACGCTCAAAGATGGCGTGAGACAGCTTCCAGAGTTAAACCTGCACTAACAGATGTTGAATTGGTTGATATCTTCATGGGCACACTCCAAGGTTTGTACTATGAAAAGATGGTTGGTATCTCGTCGTCCAACTTTGCTGACATGGTAACCATCGGAGAACGTAGTGAGAATGGGTTGAAAACTAGGAAGATTGCTAGTATTGACAGCCAGTCAATGGCTAAGAAATCTCAGGGTTTTGCTAAGAATAAAGAGGCCGAGGCAAATGCTGTAATAACAAATGTCTATCCTCAAGTTCAAGTACCTATGGCTCCTATGCCATACTACCCTTATGCGTACATCGCCGCTGCTCAATATCAGCAACCTGCCTATCAACCTTAGTATCAATAGCCTCCACAGGCTCCAGCTCCGCAGAATCGTAAAAACAGCAGAAACCAGAATCAAGGTCAATGTAGACGGTTTGATAAGAAGCGTCCTCAGCATGACCAGATCCATGTATCATACACTCAGTTGCTGTCGTATCTTATCCAGCAAGGGGAAATTGTGCCAAAGGAGATTCCGCCTGCAATGCCTCCCTACAATAACAAGCATAATCCCAATGTGTCTTGTGTGTTCCATGCCGAATACATAGGGAATTCTACAGAGGATTGTTTGGTCCTTAAGGCCAGGGTACAAGAGCTTATTGATCAGAAGGTTCTGTCATTCTCCGAAGTCGGACCCAATGTCATAACCAACCCGCTGCCAGACCACTGTGGACAGATTATCAATGCAATTAGTGGTGAGGATTGTTAATATTCAGTTGCTTCTTCAGAGGAGTATCAAGGCTAGCAATATCATATTGATTCAATCATGTATCGTTTGTAATCTTTCTTGCTTGTTATGTGTTGTTCATTTGTAAAACTTGTCTGGTTTTCAGATGATAATAATAATGAAATAAACGTGCATGTTTTGCTTAAATCCATTCGTGTTCACTCGTATTTTATTTTTCAGTATCAAACGGTTTGTCAAATAAAATTAAAGAGAATGATACAATTAAAGATACGCAAGATTGCTGCCTGTATGCTTTTGAATAAAGACTGTGCTGATGATGTAAGGCATTGTTCAAATCCCTAAACACAAGAGATATAAGGAAGTTAATCCCTAGTCAACCCCTTTGGGCCTTGAAGTAGGAGTTTCTTTCTTTAACACATCAAACCCTCATGTTAAACCAGGGGCAAGGTAGTATTCAGTTCAGTATAGACTTGCATTCAAATTTCAGAAGGAGAATATCTCATCAAGTGATCAAACATATCATATCCTTCTCAAGAGGATAGATCACAAATTCAAAATGGTTATCCCTTACCAAAGGAGTGAGATAGTCACGAACCTACGCAACAAATCGAGAAAGCAATGTCATAGGATTTGCTCAAGTACAAAAAAAAAGACTAACAAAATGAAAAAAATCAAAAGCAAATGAGAAGCCCGCTAAGTCTAGAACTTGAAAACAAGACTGACTTAGGCAAAAATTAGGGCATCCCGGTGGACGGCCGACCCAAAGGATCATCCCAGGAAAAAGTAAGGGTAAGCAAAACAAAAGAATCAGAGGATCAATATCAAAATCCTCAATAAGAGCAAATCTCTGTGACTGCAAACAAAAGCAGAAGGTGAGTGACTTTCACTCCAAATTCTCGTAGGTTCCTTAACCATTTCCGACAATACTCAAAATCCTTTTCTGAAAGACGGAAGCTTGTTATAAGCTAACTAGACATAGGACTAGAGAACATCACGAAGAATGAGCAGGTTAGAATAGGTTTTTAGCCTTATATCCTTCCTTTCTGAAACCGTGAACCAAGCCACTTTACAAACCTTAAAAGACCTAATTGAAGCATGGTCTATTTCGATAGCATACTAAGGTAAGATCGCGTTAAGTTGACTCCTGCAGATTTGCTTGTCATTTGTATTGATACTGATATGACATTTCAATCAGTGATTCGTTCACTATATGTCATAATCTTAGTGAACACGCGTGAGTTTTCAAAACTTGCATGAGAACGACATTACAATTATCATTCTTAAAAGGGGCATTTTACATTTGAGCCATCATTTGACATCAATGAAGTTCACAATGGGAAAGTTGATCAAATTCCTGATATCCCATAGTTCGGATCTCTCCAAGAAGACAGTCGATCTGGGGCAACTACGTCGAGATTCTATAAACCTCTACGAATCAGCCGGATAGGGGCAAAATTACTTCACGACTCATATTGGGGTAGGCCACCTCGAGAGCATGAGAAGTCAATTACTCCCAAGATGGTTAATCAAGAGAACACAATTTCAAGATGCTGGAGCAGGCCGGTTTGAGATATTCAGATGTTGAAACTACTCCTTAACTTGTGATTGGGGCAGTCGGTGTAAATATCCAGTATATTGGGGCAGAGGCAGGCTACGTAGGTACAAGCTCTCTCCATGTTTCAGATCAAGGCCAAAGGTGTAACAACAACTCTCAGCTCGAAGTAGGTGTCGGAGAATCACGTCTGGACGATCATATCCTATCCCAAAATCCCCATCGCCCTCCATATGAGCATCTGGCTTAACCATTGCATAAATCATTATCATGCATACACCATGTCGTTTCATTCATGCATAACATTCATAAAGCATAACATGAAACCATGCAAACAAGAAAATCCGAAAATCCAATTTTTATTGACTAACCCAAAGCCCAACCTTTGCTTGGCAAACCACAAAAGTCTCACTACGTCTGCTCTTAACGGGCACATTTTAGGATACGTAGTATTTAATCCTCTTCCACCTTGAATACCTAAAAAGCGTTCGCAATTCTCATATTCAGGTTCAAGAAGATTAAATAGGGGCAACTATAGTACCCCCAAATTCACCCTCCCCCTTTTTTCACATTGCCATCTAATCGTTCGACTAGGGTTCATTCTCATGCATTATAAACTCATGCATAAGCATCATTCATTACCATGGATTTTAAGTGTTTGGCTTGCAGGGATTTGGTTTGTTGGTACTACAACTGGAAACGATTGGTTTGGACTTGCCCCGGGGCACCAAGGCCTCTAAAACCCTAATCTTAGGTGATCTCGGTGTGTCGTACTCAGCATCCGGTGTTTGGTCCGTCCATTTTGTCCCCCTTGGTGCTCGAGTCTTTTGGTCATAATCCAAGTGCTTGGTCTCATAACTCCCTTCCACCTTCATTCATGCACCTAATCATGGTCATGCCACAATACTTGGTCATTGGGTTCCCGTTTCTCGCCTTCGTGTGTCAATTATAAACCTCGGGTCTGATTCGTGGTCATGTTCATGTATTAAGCCGAGTCGTTTTCATTCAATTGGACAATTTCTTTCGTTTTTATCCCTAAAATATTCACTACATACAAAAAATGTGCAAAAAAAGGTGTAACATTGCAAAAAAAAATCATTTTTGGAGGTTTTTAGCCCTATGAGTCGACTCATAACTCGACGCAAAACCCCCGGGTCCGAACAGGTCGACCCACTGGTCGACTCAATTTTGGGAAACTTAAGTGAGTTGATTCACTCGCTCTTTGCGTCGACTCATGCTCCTTCTTTCCTTGAACCATGTTCCCTTGGGTCGGAACAGGTCGACCCACCGGTCGACTCAATTCTGGAAATTCATGATTGAGTAGACTCACCTGTCACTTGCGTCGACTCATTTCCAATTTTTCTTTCAATCTTTTTGTCGCGGGTCCGGACAGGTCGACTCAACCCTAGGAAAATCACTGTTTAAGTCGACTCATTCCCTGTTTGAGTTGACTCATAGGTTGTTTTGCAGGATTTTTGCACTATTAATGTGAGAAGGGAACTTTTTGGGTTGAAACATGATCCTCCATTAAGGCTTGCAATCCAAAGCAAGTAGACACCTGCATGAACACTGGGAGAGTCGTGGGCACTCGACGACATTTCGAGGTTCGGTACTTCATCGAGCTTAAACCAAACACATTGTGAACATATCAAACCTGCAGCAAAACAAGTGCAGTAAAATCCACAAGCCCTTCAACTTGCAAAATCATAACCAAGACCAAAATCACCAACACAACTATTGTTAACCTACATTCACAAGTCATGATTGAGTCTACATTGCACCTAAACCAACACCAAAGCTAATTGCATTCAAATTTCCACCTGTGATAGCCAGCCATGAACACATTTCCAATAAGTTAACTAATTAACTAACTTCCAACTCAATGAGTTAATTACCAAAACTCGCTGAGTTCATTCAACCTAACTCCAAACCTCTTTTAACTAACTCCAAGCCTAACTCAAAGCCTTAGGGATCCCAAGACTAATCCCTATAAATTCTCATCTTCACCATCATTTGGAGGGTCCACTATTCATTTCACTATTCACTTCACTTTTCACTACTTTCACTTTTTCTGCAAACATCGCCTTCAACTTTTCTCACTTCATCTTCTCCATTTCTTCACCCTATACTAAAGCTCAAACCACCATTGGAGAAAGCTTCATATTTAAGTTTGTTTTCAATTAAGCTAAACCCCTTGCATTCAATAATCATCCCTACATCCACATGATCAACATCAACCTCAATAATTCAATTCAGAATTCTTCAAAGTTAATTCTTGAAGAGGAAGAGTTCATAGTGGAAGGAGGAGATTGAAGATTCAAAGTAGCATAGTCTCTGGTTTTCTCTTTCTCCATGTTTATCACTTCCAAATTGCAACAAATTCCAAGACAATCCTCTGTCTTGTAGGTTGGTGAATGTTCATCTTGCATTTATGCTTGTTTGCTGAATTTTTATACCATATTGTAGCTTGTGTAATGGAGAATCAAAACCCCAAGGTTTAATGATGTGACTTTCCTCCACCTCTATTTAAGTGCAAATTTTCATACTTAGGGTTCTTGACCTTATTGTTTCAATTTCTAGAATTAATTAATTTATGGTTAGAGTGATTGAGGGATTAGGACAGAAGAGGTTTAGAGGAGTAAGAAATCGATGTTTTTTCTTGATTCTGACCAACTTCACCGCCTTTGGCGTGGTGGTGGCGGAGCTTCGGTGGTGGTTCTGTTTTGACATGAAATTGGAAGATGATGTATAGAGATGAGAGAGGGAGTGTTGATTTTTCCACATGTCTCTTTGCAATTTCTGTTGGGCTTAGACATTAAGCCCAATACTCTGCTTTCTACACCACTGTTTTGCTTGGTAGCATGGTTGTTGAATCCAACTAAAGTTTAGTATTTGGGCTTATCCTGTTAGGCCCAAAGCCCCTATTGTTGAACTCTGCATTCTTTATTTAGGGCCTGCGCCTCGTGGCCCAACATGTTAATTACCATTTCAATTACCATCAATTATAATTTTGCTAATTGTCTTGTTAGCATTTTAATTAGGTATAATTAGGCTTTAAACTTTAATTATAATTTTTTGTATAGTTTTCTAAATTTGCGTTCATGATTTGATACTTTCGAAAGACAATTTTACCCTTTAGGGGTAATTTTGGACATTTTACTCATATAATCACATGCTCCCTTAGGAATAGAATTTGACTTAGAATTTTAATCCGAAGTCTCAACACTAACGCGTTCCCTTAGGGTTGCTAACATAGAATTTGCAATTAACCATGACATGATCCCTTATGATTAGCTTGTAACCATTAGATTAGGTGCTAACCTAGTTTTCAAACCAAAACAAATCCATGATTAAGTTGATCAAAAGAAATTTTTATTAATTAAATCCTTTGTACTTGTATAATCCCATAGTCTAATTTGAGTGACCAAAAGACCCTTGGTCACTTAATAAGACTTTTCTTCTAAGCTGTGGAACGTGAGGCCTCAAATCAGATTTCTCAATCAAGGCATCCTCAAGCATACCAAGCAGTGGATTATGCAAGTACATCAAAGGTAGCATCTTTAAAAACTTGTCAAGTCAAAGTTAGAAGGGTGTGGCACGAGCCTTAAGTAATAAAGAAGGAATGGGATTGGAGTATTCCTACCCCCATTATGGGTATCTTTGAGTATGATACGTATGACCCAGCGCTCATCGTACTCACCTCTATTCATAGAATTTAGCACAATTCTAATCATACAATTTGCAAGTCTCCCTTCACACAGCATCATGCAACAAGTAAAGATTACATCAACAACTTATCAATTATGAATCAAGTTGTACGACACGAGCCTTAAGCAATAGAGAAGGAGTGGGACTGAAGAATTCCTACCCCCATTATGAGTATCTTTGGGTATGGGACGAATGACCCAACGCTCATCGTATTCACCTCTATTCATAGACTTTAGTGCAACTCGAATCAAACGATTGGTAAGGTCTTCATCAACACAAGCAACAACATAAATTCTTCTCTCTCCGTTCATATCACCCCAATTCAGATCAGTCAATCTTCATCCATTCCATGCAAGGGTCACATACCCATTTCTCAATCAACAGCTTCAGGCATTGCCTATCAGTTCAGACTATGGCTTACTTTGTTGCTTTCCTTCAAGGTGCATACCTTGGAAACCTTCTAGCCCATGGAGTTTAGACTCTGGCTTGATCCTTTTCCTCCAGGTGCAGACCTTGGCAAACCCCTTCAGCCCATGAAGTTCAGACTCTGGCTTTATTCTTTGCCCCTAAGATACAGATCTTGGAATTCTTGCCTCATGGAGTTCGGACTCTGGTTAAACCTCTTTTGTCCTTGTGATTGCTCACCATCTTTTGTTAGTACCACCTCCTTACTTATTAAGCAATCTACCTCGCCTCTGGGAAATCCTATCAAATCCTCTTCTTTTCAGTCTTAGTGGGCTGAACTACGACCGCTATGATTTCCTTATTTCACTATAAGGATATGTAGGCAGGAGAATCCAGATTCTTCGTGAGCTATCTTATTTATCGATCTACCTTATCTATTGCTACTTTATCAGTCAATCATTCTTCATTCATTCAATCTATACCACTTTTTGAGATCAATCATACTACTCCTTGGACTCCTTGTCTATCCTTTTGGGATGTCTTAACGATAGTCCACCTCATCAATCAAGAGTTGTTTGGGCTACAACCTCAAACACTTAATTTAGGCTTTCTTTTTAGCTTTACCTTATAGTGACATCCTGCTAGTCCACGTATTGGTAAATGCCTACCTTGCTCTTCGATTAAGAGTCCATCCCTTTCTTGGATCCAAGTAACTATCCTTTGTTGATCTTGAACTATTTGTTTCCCCAGCAAGTGATACCATTCTTCGTACTATAATCATTCCTTGAATTGGTTTTTGTCTTCTGAGCCCCCGTTGCTTAGACAAATGTCTCTCTTCCTCTATTCTCGTGATTCCGAACTACGATTGCTCCGACTTTCTCATTGCACGATGAGAATACTTAGGCACGAGGATGCGAATCCTTGGCGAGCATACTGCTAATTATTCCTCATTCGCCTTAGGGCATCATTCATATCTTTCACTATTCATTATCTACCTTCGATCATAAATTGTTCATCCAATGACATATCATTCCTTTGACATTGAAATATACTTTCTTTGGATATCCATATACATCCTTTTAGGACACCTTATATAGTCCACCTTTCTACCTAGAGATGTTTGAGCTACAACCTCAAACACTTAATTCCTTCCTTTTTTTGGCTAAACACCCTATAATGGCGGCCTGCTAGTTCACATAGCGGTTAGAGCTATTTCCCTCCATGGTACAAATCTCATTTCTCTTATGGGTTCCAATACACTTTCACCTTTCGGTTTCAAACAATACTTCTTCAGTCACTTATCACCAAATATTCAATTCTGTAACTTTGTTCACTTCATTAAGTTCATCTCCACGATGCATCCATATGCCACCTTCCTTCACCCCATGTGATATACCAGTTACCTTTGAATCAAAATACATTACCTCTTTGTGCTCCTTCTTGCTTCACCTTATGAAGCAAGAGATGTTTGGGCTACAACCTCAAACACTTAATTCCTTCCTTTTCGATTTTACCCTAAAGCGGCGGCCTGCTAGTCCGCGTATTGGTAATAGCCACCTTACTCTTGGGTTCATCTTTTCACCCTTGTTGGAGTTTAAATCAAACTATTCTTTGGTTCAGACCATACTTTGATCACAATTCTTTTCACCTCCTACCATTAGTTCTTCGAACTACGAAGCTCTGAATTCCTCATTGCACTATGAGGATACGTAGGCATGAGGGCCCTAATCCTCACCGAGCACTTTATCTATTTCTTTCCTTTCCCCACGCTTTTACGAGTAATCTTTAGATAACACCTATTCGAGCGGGAACAATCAAAACGGTTCTCATGGAGTACCATGGATGTTTGGGGTGCTAATACCTTCCCCTTGCATAACCGACTTCCTTATCCAATATATCTCTTTCCCCTTGGTTTTATTGATGTTTTCCCTTCCCTTTGGGGATAAATAAAGTTCGATGGCGACTCTGTTGTATGTTCGAGCGTGCATATATTCAGGTATATTTCCGCTAGCTTCACTATATGTTGTGGGTAAATTGTTGCGATTATTTTAAGTTTTCTTGTAGTGTTAGCTTGCAATATTCAAATATATTACAAATGGATCACTAGATAACTATGTCTTGAATAAACGATTCTAATACAATACTAATATAACATAACTCTTATATGAACTTTTTTATCTCTTGACACTAAAACAACTCTAGTGAGAAAAATATTTATAAAATAATAATATTAAAGATATTTTATTCAGAAATCCGATGTATTTTGAAATGAGGAGAAACCTCATCTTTACAGAAAAAAGTATGGCTCAAAAAGGAAACAATCCATGAATAATTTTTAATCTTTTAATCCATTAAAACATGTATTAATCAATTATTCCAATCCAAAATATGAAGGTGTTATAAATTGATTTTATTTATTAGAAGTCACTCTTAATCGATTATCCAATTTACGTAACTTTCCTAATTGATCAAACAAACTATATAATCCCTTAAACACTTTGTTGGAATGTTTTAAAAAGTTTTATAAAAAAGAAGAGGGGTTTTAAAAGATTTAGTGTGTATGTGCATGTATGTGTGCATACGTACATTTTTGTAGTAACTCAAGACTCACGCTTGTTTCATTTATAATAAATTGATAAAACTATATAAGACACTAAGTGCAGGATCGAGAAAACTTTCATACTTTTGAATCTTCAAGATCACCACTTTACATCTTCAAGTTTCTTTACTTGATTAAACTTTATCTAACACTTTCAATTAAAACTTTATATATTTGACTTATGATTGATTCTTTCTTGTCCAAATGTAATCATCAATAACAATTGAAAGAGTCTTCATCATCAAAACAACATGACAATATTACTTGCACAATACATAAAACCAAAAATTAGGATAGTTTGACTAATAATTTGTTAGTATATTGTTAGTTTGTTAAGTGTTAGTTAACACTAACTAACTTTGTGAAAGTAATTATAGGTTTACTTTAGGGGGTTAATGTCCTGTAAAATAATTTTCCCTCAAGTATTTTCTACTCACTAATTCAATGTACAATTACCATAATCTTTTTGTCACAATTTTATTTGTTTCATTTTTTATAACTAGAATATATATATATATATATATATATATATATATATATATATATATATATATATATATATATATATATATATATATATATATATATATATATATATATATATATATATATATATGAAAAAGGATTATCTCAAACAACAAACATATATTATAGTTAACTAGCATAAGAAGTGTCAAGAAACCAAAAATATAAACAGGCAAGCCAACTTTTAGGGACATCCCAAATAGGAGATAAATCAAAAAACACTATTCAGTATGTGAAACCCTATTTAATAGAAGATCCGGCTAGAGCTCATACCAATAGACCCACCATCACAGACTAATGAACCCAAGCTATACCAAAACAACTTAACTCAATTGGAACATGCCAGAGCTCTTGAATCGCTAATGGTTTAGAAACAAGATAGGTTTCTGAATGAGGTTAGAGAATGAGAATGAGTTCAATGGTGACTGGTAAAGAAACTACTTTCAATCCAAAAAAAGATACTCTTATCCTCCATCTCTTTCACATTTCTTGACGAATAAGAAATTACTTAAGTTACTAGATTACTAGTTATAATGGTTTTAATTTAACATTTACATCCATAATGATTGTCTATAAAATAAAATTATTACAAAATAGACATTTCATAAGACCATGTTACAACAGTCATCTGATTAACCATAGTAATAACTCATTTTTTGATGCTTTTTTTGGTATTTATCAAAAAACATTTCACTAGGATCAATGTTAACAACTGTAGTGAAATGTACCTGGAGTGTAAGGGTTTGAATCCCAACACCAACAATTTTTTATTTTTTCGTTATAAAATTGGATTATCCTTATATTTCGCCACAATATATATTATCAATAGTGGTGTAAGGTTCTAACATTTTATCACAATTCTTTTTATCAACCATGATGAAATATATATATATATATATATATATATATATATATATATATATATATATATATATATATATATATATATATATATATATATATATATATATATATATATATATATATATATATATATATATATATATATATATAAGCGAAGTTATCTCGTTTCAGTACATAACAACCATCTCTCTCAAAATAAAATTCTAATATCTCTCTCACTCATCTCTCTCATATATCCTAATCTACAGTAATATTTTGACAACCTTTCTTCACAAACATGCAAAATAGAAACACCAAACTCATGCAGCGAAGTCGTCTTCTTCAAAGCGTTACCTTTGTTGCACAAAAACTTACAAAGTATGATTTAACTCCACCAAATCATAGGAAATGGCTATGTTACAAGTTAGTATTCACAATATATAATATAGCTTCTCTTGTAGTTCAATAGTTTATGTTTTCAAATCTATTTAACTTATGATACATAAGTGAATGTATAACCTAAGAAATGAACTTATATTAATATATATAATATATCTTCTTTCATGTTGTTTATAGGATAATATGATCTAAGAAGTGAATTTAAGATGAGTATAATAACTTTAGAAGTTAACTTAATATGAGTGAATGTATAACCTAGGAAGTAAACTATGTTGTCTATGTTTCATAGTTTATGTTTCAAAACTTCTTTCATGTTGTTTATAGGATAATATGACATGTATAAATTACGATGAATGAACTTTCTCCTGGTTTATGGATTATATAAGTGTATGGATTATTGATTAGTGTATTTTAATACACCATATTTAAATTTGTTCTAAGGAATTTTTCTATGACTTGTTGTTGTTATTTCACTGTTTTTAGTGTGTTTCCTAAGTTTAACTTATTTATGTTTTTATTTTAATTCAATTAATTATTTTTTGAATAAGTGATAATTTTACACCTTCTTGCTATATATATCATAACTTGAGCTACGAGAATTAGATTGACACATTCTAATATGCGTTGAAAAGATGAGAGGATAAGCTACAAGTTTCGTGTTGAAATCAAAAACTAACTCGGAATGCATAAGGGTCGAATTATTTGTTTCATCTCCATACTTGATAAAATAATCAATTTTTGGCCATTTTTTATGTTTTTCGGGTCGGATGCTTTTAGGGTCCGATTTTCTTTATTATTTAAGCTAAACTAGCATTAGAAAAAGTAGACACTTTATAGGAATTAGAGAGAGCATTGAGATTACATGGCCGGCTAAACTCTGAGGTTAATCTACTGTTTCACAATTTTATCAAGACTTCGATGTTATTATATTATCATTTTTTATTCAATTCAATTCAATCTTGTTTTTTGTATTCTTGTTTGTTTAATTCGAATTGCATATAATAGTGTTGATTAAATTTGATCTTCAGTTGTCATGCCTTAATACGGAAAATAGGAATATAATTCACATGTGTGAGACAACGAGTGTTGCTTAAACCAAAATCCCCCATTTTTTTGTTTATTTCCTTTGTTTAAATTAACTTAGAATCCTTGCGATACGACTCGAGTGTCGCTTTCTTATTCTACACTTTATTTACTCATTTTTGACATGTGTGAGACAACGAATCAATTATAGAAGTGAAATTTTTTGCTTCTGTTATAAATGGTTTGTGTTGCTTTGAAGAAAAACTACAACGAAAGGATGAAACAGAAGTGAAAGCTGCAAACTTATGTGAAAGACACAGAATGACATTCATTCAAATTTAACACAAGTTTACCGTTTTTACTCCAGCTTCATCCTCTTTTCATTATAATTCCACTCTAAGACAAGTAAATCATTTCTTCATTTTCATTCTCCACGAATCTTTTCAATAAAAGGTACGTTTGTGAATCATTTTATGAGTTGATATGTTGTTCTTCTTCAAAATATTTGTCTTGTTGATTTTTTTTTGTTTATAGTGTGGTTGTTTGTGTTATTGTTAATAACCTAGAATATGAGTTTATTATGTCCTAGATGAGCTTATTTCGATCGGCCAACATGCAAGAACAATACATTGGTAAGTCCATATGAGTTTATTATATCGTATGTAGATTGCTTATTTCCCTAACCCCCTTACTGAGCATACATTCATTTAAATTGATTTGGAAAATAATAATTTTAAAATTAAGTTATATTTAAAAACCAACTTAGATCATCAATGTTTTTTGAATTGCATGCAACTCGTAATCCATCTATCGCTTTTTAAAATATAAAATTTAGTCAAATGTCCCAAGTTCTTGAAAACAATGATTCTTCTCTTCTAGTTTTTTTTTTGCCAAGCATCAAATTTATTGAGAAAGGTTGATTCATCGTCATCACTATCATCACAATAATCATCATCATTATTTAAGATAATGAACGATAGTGCTGATGATGAATCTGAATTAGTCAATAAATTGATGATTTTCTAAATAAACTAGAAAAGAAGGAACCATTACTTTGAAGAACTAGAGGCATTAAACCAAATTCTATATGATAAAGAGTGAGATGAATTACGAGATGCATGGAATTCGGAAAAAAATTGATCATTTAAGTTGGTTTTCAAGAATAATTTAATTTTTTATATTATTATCTTCTAAATCAATTTGAATAATTGTATATGTTTATTGAGAGGTAGAAAAAATAAGCAATTCACATATTTTATAATAAACTCATATATACATATCATCACGGTAGAAACTTATAACCATGATGAAATGTTAATTTTATAAATATTTTAATTAAATTTTTGCTGCTGAGTTCAAACTCGTGACATATGTATATATATATATATATATATATATATATATATATATATATATATATATATATATATATATATATATATATATATATATATATATATATATATATATATATCACAATGATTATTTAAGATAACTATTGTGATTAGTAGAATACTACCTAGTCTATTATTACGGTCAGACACTCGTGTTGAAAAATAACATACTTACAATCATATCCTACTTTATTTTAGTTGATCAACCGTGATGGTATCACTTTACCAACCATAATGAAAGGGTTTTTACCTAGTATTGTAATAAATAAAGAATCATATTTTAAATTATATGACTGTTATTCATTTAGTTGATAAGATATCTTCAAAAGATTTGGGCTAGTGGTAAAATAGAAATGTTTTGTACTTGGAAATTTTGGATTTAAACTCCACTAATAAATTTGGAGAAATTTAAATGTAAATCATTTTCTATAGTCTTCCGAACCATTATTCGATGGTTGATAATAATGTTTTGAACCCAACTTGTCACACTTACAAGAGTAGCACCAAAAGAAAACAATATACCTTTTCCACTCACTTGTCCACTTGGTTCTATTTCTTTCTCTCATTGGGACACAAAAGATGAGACATTGGATTATTCTTTTAAATCTTTATTTAACCTTGTGAAATCCAGGTGCCACTCGCCCCATTCTGCTTCGAATAAAGTGGAATTAAAATGGACCCTAATTGATTATAAAGCCAGATTGCATTAAATTAAGTAATGCACAAAAAGACATAGTGATGAGTGGAGAAAAAGAGATAAAAACACATCAACTACTATAATAGTTTATTCAAACTTTTATTAAAGCCAGATACCATATCAATTCTACCTTATTAGCTGCTCTATATATATTCCCTTATCAAGTTCTAAAGAACCAACTCATCAACTTCCACAACAAAAAACATGTATGCTTCTACTTCCTTTACTTCATCACTCCTCCATGAACTTCTTGTGGAATCTCACACAAGAAGGTTACTTTTCCAAGGCCCTATTGATCATCAATCATTAACAACCTCCCATGTTCTCACACACAACAATTCAACAAACATATATTTTGGTCTTAGCGAAACTGATGCAAATGTTGTCATGATACTTGCAGTTCTAATATGTGCTCTTATTTCCTCACTTGTATTAAACTTCATCATAAGGTGTGCTTTAAGGTTTTCAAACGTAGCCATCAACAATAACGCTTCTTCGAGTTCGAGCAGCAACTCTTCACCTCAATCGGTCAACAAAGGAATCAAAAAGAAGGCTCTCAAGACATTCCCAACAGTGAGTTATTCAACTGAACTGAAATTACCTAGTTTAGATACGGAGTGTGCGATATGTCTCTCAGAGTTTACAAAGAGTGAGAAGGTGCGCATTTTGCCGAAATGCAACCATGGTTTCCATGTCCGTTGCATTGACAAATGGCTAAAGGCACACTCATCATGCCCCAAGTGCAGACAGTGCCTCCTCGAGACTTGTCGAAAGATTGTTGGATCGGAAGCACCACCACCTATGTTGTCGGTGCCAGAAACTATTATAACGATTCAACCACTAAACCGTGAAGCTGTTGAGCGTAGCTATAGGGAAGAAAGCAGATAAATAAATGTTCATTACAGTTTGAAACCTTAAGTTGAGCCCAAATGTAAATATACATTAGTCAAAATTTTGAGTGGAATTGTATTTTAATAAACATGTGCAATAAATAATTATTTGAACCAATAATATAAATGCCTTCATTTAAATAGATTTACAAATCAAGTGATTTTATGTAGATAATAATCTAGATAAGAGATTTTTAGTAAATTTTTGGGATAAGAAATAAATGATTGCTTTTCATTTTAACAAAATATAAAAGGATTAATGTATATTATTTAAATTTATAGTGCACGCTCGCCTGGACGGAACTATACACGTTATATTATCACACTCATGTCCTTTTAGTTTTATGTGAGTTGGTCTCTTGCATTAAACAGACTAATGTTTTTTAAATAGTTGCGGTTTTTTTAAGTTAATTACACGATTCAGTTTTTAAGATCGTTTTCCTAAACATATATTGTTTTATACCATACTATCTATATACTATACTAATATGTACCATATATTATATATTATCTAATAATATCATATAAATATTAAATATTTAAAATTTGTTTTATTCAGAGCTTTTCCTTACTTTTTAAACGTTTAAGAAAAATAATAAAAATTAACTCCTAATAAAAAAACTCAACAACTAATTTTGAATTTTTATTTTCCTTTTTTAATTTTGTTTTCACCTTTTGTTTTAAAGAGAGAGAGGAGAAAGTCATTATGTCAGACTGACTCAAAGGAATGGGCGCCGCCTGTGGTTGTCATCGAGGTGGCGGCGGCCCGATAGAGTGGTTGGCACGTGGGAGGCGAAGATATATATATATATATATATATATATATATATATATATATATATATATATATATATATATATATATATATATATATATATATATATATATATATATATATATATATATATATATATATAAGTATTAATGATGGAAATGTGAATTTTATAATTGACGCAATCAAATCAAATCAATGTATTGAGTTAAAAAGTGTTATACAAAAATAGTTGTTGAAGATCCACTTCTACGAATAATAATGAACTAGATTAAGACTCGCACGCGGTTGTATATTAGTTTATTCGTTTTTATTGAATTTTAAATATATTTAGAAATTATTTTGAAAAACATGATTACTAAATTTATATTACAGTAATTTATCGTGAGTTATAATTAAGACAATGATATAAATTAATCGCATATAAACATATGAGATTAATTATTATGCACTGTCAGTATAAAAAGTTTTACACAATCGATTCATTACCATCACTCGTTTGCATTACTTTATAGATTTTTAAAATAAAAATCAAACTTATTTCAACATCCAACGACTATGATTAACTGACGGAATAAAATCATTTTACACTATCAGTGTATTTCAATTAAATTCTAAAAATATACCGTTTATTTGAAAGGAAAATACATACTTGTAAATTGAGAATGACATTCGTAATTAGCTTTGCAAATTTAAATAACTATAAAATGATTTTTGTTTTATTTTGATTCTCATGTCGTTTTAGTAGTTATCTTTAATTTGTATATTTAATTTCAAGTTGTTAAAGGAGTGTATTCTCAGTGTTAAACAAAATTAAAAGTTTATTTGCAAATATTATCAAATAAAACTTTATTAGCTTTATAAAATTTATATTTATTATTGTCAAATTTTAGTTATTTAATGAATAAAGGGTTGAAAATTCTAGTTGCTATATTAATTTAATTGTTTTTTAAATAATTATTTAAATTTTATAATGGGATTGTAAAAATTTATCTGATCTTGTTAGATCATTTTTGTTAAAAATAATAAAAATAATAATTGTCTTCGTCTTTTCTAAGGTTCGAACCCGTCACCTCCAATGAAGATTAAATATTGTATTTGTCTATTTCAAAAGTGAAAATAAGATTTTGGAGGTGTCACGTAGGACTATAGGATGATGTGACACAAATGGAATAAAATTGTTAATATGTATCGTAATAAATCTGATGCTTCAGGTTTAATATATTATACCGATTATATTTAATCATAAAAATTTGATAATAAATGATATGGTCGTATGATGAATTTTTAAATATTTAATTATAAATACTATTAAAATTTAAAGAAAATAGATTGTGCACTAATAGTGTAAATTATTTTTACACTGTCAACCAATGACAATCATGTATCCCGTCAAATCAGCTATTAAATTTTAAATTATTTATATGATTTGACACTTTGAAGTATTTTGATTGGATGCATGTGTAATACTTTTTTACACTGACAGTGCACTACCATTAAACTCTAAAATTTATACAAAAAGTTTGAAATAAAATTTAAAAATTATAATAAATAATCACTCAGAAGATATGAAATTGTTGGATCTCCAGTCACTCTCAGATGAAATAAGGGGGCGTGAGTCCCAGAGGGATTCAAACCCTTATTGTTGGTCATGTTTGATTATCGCATTGACCCCTACAAGCATGTTGTCTCTATCAACACAGAGATAGCCATCATATGACCATCTGACTCCCTGAAGTGCAAGTTGTTATATGACACCTTCAAGGATGTTGTCCTTAGATGGTATATGAGTTTTCCCCTACATTCATCACCAATTATCAGGAGTTGATAAGAAAGCTTGTAGACCAATTTTCCGTTTGTAACACCCTAAATCCCAAACACTTATTTATAAAGTGATTAGAGTAATTTTCTCAAAAGGGTGTGTCATACGGTGAACTGACTTGGGGTGTTTTGTTTTTTATCGCAATGTCGCGGATAGCAAGAGTCGCCACCGACTTTTCTTTTATCCAATAAGGAAAGGTGGAAAAGAACAGGAAAGACCTCAATAGATTTTGGGTTCGGGAGGTACATTATACAAAGGGAAGGTATTAGCACCCTTTGTATCCATGGTTATCCATGGGCTCTTAATTGCTGGATCACTTATATTTTTGTCTGAAAAGTGTTCGTGAATTGTTTAAAAAAATGTTTCGAAAAGAGAGTTTAACTTTGTAATGATTCTCGTATGAATGTATACAAAGTATTTATCTCGTTTGATTTGGAAAACGGTTTAGAAAAATGTAACTTGGTAATGATTCTAGTATGAATGTATACCAAGTGGTGATTTTCTAGGATTTGCAAAGTGTGAGGGGTGGGAAATGTTTTAGGTTATGATCCAGCAATTGAGAGTTATACCTTCCTAAGGTCGTTATGAACGTTTCCTATCCTTATGGGGGTAAAACTGTCCTTACTATTGAGAAGTAAGTAATTTTATCCTTTGGATGTTTAAGGGTCACCGTAGGGTCATCGATAGGTCATTGAAGGCAACAGTTGTAAGGATACCTTAGCATTCGAAGGGACGATCATCATTTAACCGTAGGCTACACCGAAGGGTCATCGAGGGACAAAATCGTATTTTCGAAGGCAACATCCGAGGGACTATGATTTATTTTATGATGATTTAACCGAAGGGCCGTTGCTAAGTGTATCCCTACATTCGCGGGACATGACCGTTATACCGTAATACCGTAAGGCAGCAAAGAGAGGTCCAAGATCACTTATTTAAAGGTCATATTTTAAAGTCAATTAAGTAATTAAGTCCATACTAAAATCAATACATTAAAATTAATACATTAAAATTAATACATTAAAATTAACACATTAAAATTAATTAAGCAATTTAGGGTGAGTCTCCCCAAGGGTATCCCACAAATAAAGTGGAAGACCTAAACGGCGATCTTTTTTCTGGGACATATGAACCTTTGCAAAATTCAACAAACGGGTTAGCATACCAAATCCGGGTGCAATCGAGGATTACACCGTAAAATAAAAACAGCAGCAAGACAACAGTGTATAATTAACATAGAATCGACCAGATACGCATAAGACATAACAAACAAAGTATTGGCGGCTGCCCTTGTTCGCCTCTGCTTCGCCTAGCGAAGGTCTAGCGAACACTCGCTGCGTGCTCGCTTAGCGATGTGCTAGCGAGCGGCTGCGGGTTTTGAATTTCAGAACAGTATGACTTCAACCTGCGGCATGGCTTATGGCATCCAACACATAATTATATGGTTCAACATTCACAATATCCAGGCACACTTAAATTCACATGCAAAACCTCAAATATGTTTATGAATTCAATTATATTATCACATGCAAGTTAAGAACATAAAGCGGTATCACATGCAAATTAAGAAAATAACACGATAATAGTAATGCAAACCTGTTTGCAATCGAATTGCAACCTTGAATTGGCGAGCCGGATTGAGTTGGGCGGCAGTAGCTTCGGGGCGGGGAAGCGGCCTTCAGGGTTTCTTCACTCGGAACTCTCTAAAGTAGCCTCCAGGGTTTCCGTGCCAGGGTTTCCGTCCGTCTTCCTCTGTTTTTCCTCCCTCCCTTTTTTCGTTACTGAAGTGCTGGTATTTATAATGCCCTTTTTCATGACCTAATGGGCTCAGAATGAAGCCCGAAATTTTTGTTGTCTGTCAGCCTCGCTAGGCGAGCTGGTAGCGAACGTTTGCTTCGCTAGGCGAGCGTGTAGCGAACGTTCGCTAGGCGAGCGTGTAGCGAACGGGCCAGTTTTGGGCCATTTTCTGGATTGGGCCATTCGTGAGCTGGGCCTTCGTTCCTTTGAGATCAGTGTCATAAAAATGAGTCGGAGTGCCCTGAAAAATGTCTTGAAATATTAATGGGCAAATTTTGGGGTATGACAGCTGCCCCTGTTCAATATTCTTGGACCGAGAGAGTAGAATGGTATGTGCACCATTCGTGGTCTGGAGGTGGAAGATTATTGAACACTAGAATGCCCCGAAAATTTGCGCTTGTCAATTAGTCTTGATGGAGATGGGCTTAAAGATGCCATCCAGGAAGTTTGATGATGAGAGTTTTCCAGATTGTGTCGTACGTTAGACGATATCTAGAGACATGGGTGTCACCGGGTCGTACATCAGACCGTATAGTGAGTCATCCATTATGCTGTCGACTTCGCCGGGGAGTCGGAGTATGCTATATACTGCTAGGGGTAAAGGATCAGAATGGATCATACACTGGACCGTATCTGAATACCAGAGTGAGCTGTTCGTTAGGCAGATGACTTTGCCGAGGATGAAAAATCAGAATGGATCGTACGCTGGATCGCCTCTGAGTTGAAGATCCAAATGGGTCTTATGATAGACTGTATCGGAGTTGCAGGTTGAGCCGTCCATTAGGCTGAATCTGATGATAAAAAGGGGGTAGTCGTACACTAGACTACACTTCAGACCTGTACCGTACACTAGGTAGCGTCTGAGGAGACGAAGGTCAAATTGGGTCGTACATTAAACCATATCTGAGCAGAATGAGTCGTCCATTAGGCTGAATCTGCTGAAAAGGGAGTAGTCGTACACTAGACTACCATTCAGAAATGTACCTGTCCGAAGGTAGCATCTGAGAAGATGAAGGTTTAACTTGGTCGTACATTAAACCATATCTGAGCAGAATGAGCCGTCCATTAGGCTGAATTTGCTGAAAAGGGAGTAGTCGTACACTAGACTACCATTCAGAAATGTACCTGTCCGAAGGTAGCATCTAAGAAGATGAAGGTTTAACTTGGTCGTACATTAAACCATATCTGAGATGAATGAGCCGTCCATTAGGCTGAATCTGCTGAAAAGGGAGTAGTCGTACACTAGACTACCATTCAGAAATGTACCTGTCCGAAGGTAGCATCTGAGAAGATGAAGGTTTAACTTGGTCGTACATTAAACAATATCTGAGCAGAATGAGCCGTCCATTAGGCTGAATCTGCTGAAAAGGGAGTAGTCGTACACTAGACTACCATTCAGAAATGTACCTGTCCGAAGGTAGCATCTGAGAAGATGAAGGTTTAACTTGGTCGTACATTAAACCATATCTGAGCAGAATGAGCCGTCCATTAGGCTGAATCTGCTGAAAAGGGAGTAGTCGTACACTAGACTACCATTCAGAAATGTACCTGTCCGAAGGTAGCATCTGAGTAAGGGAGTAGCCGTATACTAGACTACCATTCAGAAATGTACCTGTCCGAAGGTAGCATCTGAGTAAGGGAGTAGCCGTATACTAGACTACCATTCAGAAATGTACCTGTCCGAAGGTAGCATCTGAGTAAGGGAGTAGTCGTATACTAGACTACCATTCAGAAATGTACCTGTCCGAAGGTAGCATCTGAGTAAGGGAGTAGTCGTATACTAGACTACCATTCAGAAATGTACCTGTCCGAAGGTAGCATCTGAGTAAGGGAGTAGCCGTATACTAGACTACCATTCAGAAATGTACCTGTCCGAAGGTAGCATCTGAGTAAGGGAGTAGCCGTATACTAGACTACCATTCAGAAATGTACCTGTCCGAAGGTAGCATCTGAGTAAGGGAGTAGCCGTATACTAGACTACCATTCAGAAATGTACCTGTCCGAAGGTAGCATCTGAGTAAGTGAGTAGTCGTATACTAGACTACCCTTCAGAAATGTACCTGTCCGAAGGTAGCATCTGAGTAAGGGAGTAGTCGTATACTAGACTACCATTCAGAAATGTACCTGTCCGAAGGTAGCATCTGAGTAAGGGAGTAGCCGTATACTAGACTACCATTCAGAAATGTACCTGTCCGAAGGTAGCATCTGAGTAAGGGAGTAGCCGTATACTAGACTACCATTCAGAAATGTACCTGTCCGAAGGTAGCATCTGAGTAAGGGAGTAGCCATATACTAGACTACCATTCAGAAATGTACCTGTCCGAAGGTAGCATCTGAGTAAGGGAGTAGTCGTATACTAGACTACCATTCAGAAATGTACCTGTCCGAAGGTAGCATCTGAGTAAGGGAGTAGCCGTATACTAGACTACCATTCAGAAATGTACCTGTCCGAAGGTAGCATCTGAGTAAGGGAGTAGCCGTATACTAGACTACCATTCAGAAATGTACCTGTCCGAAGGTAGCATCTGAGTAAGGGAGTAGCCGTATACTAGACTACCATTCAGAAATGTACCTGTCCGAAGGTAGCATCTGAGTAAGGGAGTAGCCGTATACTAGACTACCATTCAGAAATGTACCTGTCCGAAGGTAGCATCTGAGTAAGGGAGTAGCCGTATACTAGACTACCATTCAGAAATGTACCTGTCCGAAGGTAGCATCTGAGTAAGGGAGTAGCCGTATACTAGACTACCATTCAGAAATGTACCTGTCCGAAGGTAGCATCTGAGAAGATGAAGGTCTAACTTGGTCGTACATTAAACCTTACTTGAGTTGTTGAAGATCAGAGTGGATCGTATGCTAGATCGTATCTGAGTTGTTGAAGATCAGAGTGGATCGTATGCTAGATCGTATCTGAGCTGAAGGGGTCATATGTTGAGCTGAATCAGGATGAACTTTCTTTGCAGGCACACCAACTGGCTCAACTTCCCTCTTGAATGGACCACTGTCGGAGGATTTCCTTGCTACAGTACCAGAAGGTTTGTTTACTTCGGAGGACGGAGCCTTCCCCTGAACCTTCTCTACTATCAGCCATTTCTCAATCTTTTCCAATCTCTCAGACATGGCCTTCTGTCCCAAGGCAAGCCCTTGCACAACACTGAACAACTCCCTCATCATCTCTTTCAGTTCAAGGATATCGGCGTTGGGAAGATCCATCAGCTTGGATTTGTTGACCCCCAACAGGTTATCTGAACAGACGAGCTATGCGTACCGGTTGAATACTGAAACCTCAAAACAGCAAATGGGTTAGTATGACTCACACATGCAATGTCTGTCCATACTAGGAACATTCAGTCCTCTTTTTTTCTGGTTTCATTGAGACAGATAAAATTTAATCAACAACACTTTGACGTCTGGATGTCTCTCAACCGGGGTTTTTAATTTAAAAATAACGGGCCCTGAGTACGGACAGACATGAATTGAATGCAGATGAATGCGAGATGATATGATGCAAATGCATGAATGCAGGCCCTTGTGCCACCAAGTCAACTGTAGACCCTCTGCTTTTCTGAACCAGTCAATTTGCGGGACCAAGTCACCATAAATCCAACTTGGGGAGTTCCGAAATAAACGGAACCGGAGATTACATCACTAACTTCACAGGAACAACCACTGAACGGGTGACAGACAGATCCTCTGAACGAGTACTCTCAACTCAGCCCGGGGATCCGAAATAAACGGAACCCGCTGATAAACCACGGACAGAACTCTGGCGTCCCAGAAATAAATGCCCCATAATTCACAGTCACCATCAGTACCAAGAGTCACCAACAAATCACCAACCAATCAGCAACTGTACCTGTAATGATCAGACCCTCCCCACTCACGGGTGTTATCTAGGCCAGGGTAAGGTCGAAAGAAACGCAGCATAAATAACCTTTCGCAGAACATCATCATATACACACCCGAAGTATGTAACGATAATGTCCCACCAGGGTCTGAACTGCTCGTGATATCAATGTTCCGCTAAGTGGCGCAATACCACCCGCTTCCCATGAATCACTCTATTCCTAAGTATCCTAAATTTCACTCATGGCCTGGGTATTGGGCCTTTTACCTCAAGTAACTCCCACCCCAACAGAGAGACACAGCACAACCAACAGATGAATATGAATGCAAACATTAATGCAAACAATAAATGCAAACAGTGAATGCAAATATATACAAATGAATGCAATAAATACAACAAACAGCAACCAAAACCCTAACCTAGAGAGCGCTAGGAGAGACTCGCTTAGGGAAGATGGACCAGCACAGGTCAACTTCTCTATATTCCCCAGCAGAGTCGCCAGCTGTCGCATCACGCGAAAAACCGGCGGGAAAACAAGAACAACAGAGCCGCCACCGTGCGTTATTTATCCCAAAAGAGGGAAAGGAAACGCTCAGAGTAAACCTGGAAAGAACATGGTCTCGCGACCAAAGAGAATGGGATCGGGAGTCGGTTATGCGAAGGGAAGGTATTAGCACCCCTACGCATCCGTCGTACTCGACGGGATCCACGCACAAAAGGAAGGAAAATGGTTGCTAAACACGCTGCTCATACACACACACACTGGCTGAAAGAGACACAAGAAAACAGACAAGGCTGACTCGGCAGGATATCGCATCCTGGGCCTACTTAGTCTATCAAGCATAGACATCAGAGTCGAAGTAGTTCGGACTGGGGAAACGACACATGCTCGCTAGGATATCGCATCCTATGCATACGTATCTTCTCGGACGAGAGAAGAATCAGAGCATTCGTAGCTCGGCTGACACGCACACAAACAAACACACAAAGGCAAACGTGGAGCCTGAATGCCAATCGTTGGACTTACATCAGCATCCGAACCAAACACACGCACACTGGAACCCTAATGCCACTCGATGGACTTACATCAGCTTCCAAGCACACAACAACACAACAAGTTAATAGGGAGTCGGGGACTCGAGCCTATAACTGTCAAGCACACACTCAAACAAACAGACAACAAATTGCTAAGGAGCCAGGCACTCGAGCCTAGCAATTGTCAAACAACACACACAAAAAAGAAAAAAAAAGGCGCCCGGAGAGATCAGCTCAATCTCCTGCCTACATACTTCATCTGGTATAAAGATCAGGGCGATGTAGTTCCCCTACGCAGGGACAAAGGACCTAGCCTAACCAGATAACAGAGGGAGACACAACTAGGGAGACTACGACTCGAGCCTAGATGTTGTCATGCAAAATCATCCCTAAGTTAAGGTTTCTAGCTAACTTGCACAGGAAGCAAGCCTATCCTAAACATGACTTGCACAGGAAGCAAGCCACACACACTTAACTTGCACAGGAAGCAAGCCAAGCAAAACCTAACTTGCACAGGGAGCAAGTCTAAACTAACCCTAACTTGCACAGGAAGCAAGTCAAACAAACATACAAGCACAGGTAGCACACACTATATGCAAGCAATGGGCTCAAACAAGGTTAGGTTTTAGTCGAGGGGTCATATCAACCTCGACAAACAAACCTCTGGATCTGGGTAGATGTTGCTCTTAACCTTGACATTGAGAGCCAAGGTGAAGCAGATGAAGGGTGAGTGAAGATGAGACTTCACAGCTCTTATCCCTGGCCTGGGAGAGCTTAAGACAAGAATGTGTGGGTT
The DNA here is from genome assembly GCF_024323335.1 of Lathyrus oleraceus. Taxonomy (NCBI): domain Eukaryota; kingdom Viridiplantae; phylum Streptophyta; class Magnoliopsida; order Fabales; family Fabaceae; genus Lathyrus; species Lathyrus oleraceus. Next base: position 90,496,869 of record NC_066585.1, read on the forward strand.
CAGAAAGTGGGAACCCTTCTACACATTTGAAACTGACTCAACTGTACAATTGTACAAGATCTTGGGTTTGTATCTGCAATGCATCAACACAGTGGTGTGAGCAAAACAGAAGACACACTGAATAGCAGGGGATAGGTTGCTTATCCCTTGGTTCTGCCAATTGCCTCTTCACTTAGGAGGTCTTTGACTCTATACAAGGACAAAAGTAAACAGTCACAAACATTGCCTCTTAAGGAGGACTTCAGACAGTTGCCTGGCCAAGTAACAGGCCAGGTCTTCCAGACTACATGAAGATTAGAAGTATACCTCAATGCAAATTGCTTATACGAGCAAAGCAAAGCAAAAGTTCACAAGGAACTGAGCAACTAAAAGCACCTGAAATGGTCAAGCAGATGTTAGTATGCAACTTCAAAACAACAGTTAATCATAAGCAAATGAAGGTGCAAGGCACAAGGCTCAAGGCATGTGAGCCAAGCCACCTACAAAACAAACAAGTTAATCAATGATATTCAAGCAAGCTCAATCAAAAAGAATTGGTCTCATTGGTCATTTGTTGGTCAACCTGAAAACACAAGCTCAAAAGTGAGTAACAGGACCACTAGGGCAAGCCTAGGGTCAAAAGAGAATGAAAAAGTCAAAACAGCAAAGGGCAAGTATCCAAAATCATGCTCAAACAATCAAGAACCAAAACCAATTGGGTTCACATTCATATCAATCATCATCATCATTTCATGAACAAATTAGGTCAAGGTATAGCAAACAGAAGCTCATAGGAGTCAACAGCAAGGCTTAACTCAAAAGTCAACTCAAACATTTCCAAAAATTAACAAATAAATCATGATCAATCCTAACCCACAGCATGGTAAGCATGTCAAATTTCATCTCATTTGGACAAGTGGAAGGCAGTCAATAAAAATCAGAAAGTCAAAGCAATTTTGAACATGCTCAAAGAAGTCAACCAAACATGCATCAACTTAGAAAAATCATAAATCAGAGATGGTGTATGATAAATGAATGAGACTAAAACCATGGCAAAGATGAGGATGTCTAGTTATCTCATGTAAAATTTCATGTCCATCTAATAAAGTATGAGAATTTCACAAATGAAATGGGAACATGTGTCACAAAAAGTCAACATATGACCAAGCAGGGGAGAAAATGTCAAACAATTAGGAAATGCCACAAATAAATCCAAGAAAATTCACATGTAAACTAGACATACAAGAGTAGGTTCATGCAAAAAATCAAATCATTTGAAGGTCAAGAAACATGGATACAAAAATCAGCAAGTTGTACATCAATGGTGTGACACAAATTGTCACACCCTAATTCAAAAAATCATATCTCACAAACCAGCAATGATAAATTCACAAACTCTACACCAAAATCACCATGAGTGTGTCTAGTTTAAGCACAAAACATTTGAGGGCCATAGGATAAAGCATCATCATTTCACAAATGTTTTGGCAAAGTGTACAAAATATGCATACATGTCACAAACCCTAATACCAATTAAAATCCATTGATCACAAAATTCTGGAAAAATTATGATAAAAAAGTAAAGATCATGATGAATCTAATGCAAAAAATCCCATTAAATTTGGATTAAAATTGGAGATGTTATGATTTTTGCAAGTTGTTGCATCAAATTGAAATAAAAATGAGAAAAACAACATTTATTCAATGAGACATGCCACGCCAGTGGCAATTTTGTAATTATCCAGGCCACTTAACAAAACGCTGCCGTTTTGGGCCATGAAATGAAATAATTTGATTGGCTCTGGAAGCTACAGCACGTGAATTCCAGTTCTGGGCAAGGTTTGGATATTTCTAGGGTTTCAAACACACAGTAACAACATTCATCCCTTCCCAATTCGACTCAACCAATTTTTTTCCAGAAAATGCAATTGCATATACAAAAATGATCAGCAGACAACAAGCAACATGAATCCATCATTGGTTTTCATTAAGACATCACAAAACTCAAGAATCGAGCACAAACAAGTTTCATCACCAAACTTCAAACCAACACATCTTTGCAAATACTCAATCATTTTTAAAACCACAACCACTGTTAAGCTCAGCATGGAAAGATCTTTTTAAAGCATGTATTGATTTAGCAAAATGAGGAGGTCGAATCCTTACCAGTTCTGAAGAACAGTCGTGGTTCAGTTGCTTTTTCGTGTGTTTGGCTTGAAACAGATGTGCCAATAGCTTCCCAAAGATGGATGGTTGAAGGATTTTGGTTCAGCAGCTCTTGAAATGGCCTAACCCGAGTTCTGCCATGGATGATGTGTGAAGAAAAAACAGTTGGATAAAAGCTGTTACAGATGGAGAATGATGATTGAACTGTGTCCACAATGATGCTTGGATGGTGGAACAACAATGGCCAGGCTCAGTTCTTTGAGAGTTTTTGACAGATTTTTGGAAAATGCCAAAATGAAGTTTTTAGGGAATGAGTGATTTTCGTGTGCAAAATCATGGCTGCTGCTGTTACTAGGGTTCTCAATGACAGAAAAATGATGTCCAAAATCTCTGTTTGATGGTACCAAGCATGGTTCATGAAAGAGTGGTTGAAAGTTGTACTTTTCTTCCAATTTTCAAGCAAGTAGGTGATGGCTATATGTACTGCACAAGGATGGGCTTCCAACAGGTCTAAAATGCATTTTCAGAACATATTTGAATGGTAGAATGGTTTAAAAATGATTATTTTGAAAAGTCAAAATTCAACTCACTTGAATTTAATTAAGGCAAGTTCAAAAATGCCATTTTGCATGGTGAAGTTTTGGTTCATGAAAATTACATTTTTGGAAAGAGGGGATCAAATGTGACTTGTAGGAAAAAACCCCACCAAAATTGGCCAAATGGTTTGAGAGATATGGCCTTTTGAAGTTCAAAAATTTTTGAAAATGATTTGATCATAACTTGCCAACCATACATGGGAATTGAGAGTTCTTGGACTTTTTGGAAATGGGAGAACAAGATCTTCAACTTTCATGTTGGGCAAAAATTCATTTGAAGCTTGTATCATGATGTAAGTTTGAGGATCAAGACTTTCCATTTTTGGTAAGTTTCAATTACAGGTCCAGTTTCCATTTTTGGAAATTTCTGATCTGGCTTCAAATTCTTCCATGATGGTGTTTGACATGATATATGAGGTTTATATGGACATGAATGAGACCTCTCAAACCAATTTCCATCATCAAATCACTGATTAAATGGACAGTTGACCAACAGTTGACTTTTAGGGTTTCTGACTGACTGTGCATTGACTGATGATTTCTGAACATCCAATCCTTGACCAAAACACTTCAAATGGATCCCCAAGTCATGTGAACATGTTGGACCAACCCTAGGGCCTTGGCTCAATGGAATTTGTACTTGCTTGCTTGACTGACTGATCTCCTGACCAGTTTGACCTAATTTCTTGATTGGCTTGCACTTGAGGCAAATGGGACAATGCAATGCTATGCAGATGGACCATGATATGCTATGACCTAATATGAGAATGTATGTACAATGATAGGTGCAAATTTGAGGTGCTACAGAGTGAATTATGCGTCTGGAATAAATGCGAGCATTGTATGCATGTATATGTTATGAAATGATGTAATGTATATGATGCGGAATGAAAATTGTATGTAGGTATGTGATGTGAAATGATGTAATGAATGCGCTATGCGTCTGAAACGTTCTTCCAGGGGACTCTACTGGGGAGATAGATCTCGAACTTCTGGTGGGAGATATTTGTATTGATGACCCTTTCTTAGCTGGGGGATACTTGATTTCTGTCTGACGATGAAAACACTCAACAGAGCCTGGCTGGGGATGGAAGAGATGACCTGTCTGTCTGGTGGTGCCGACCTCTTCTGGGGAATAATTGGCGTTGCCGGGGAATCGAATTAGCAACTGATTCATTGGGAAGCATGGTTAGACCTTCTCCTCGATCCTGAAGTCGTGTAGTAATTGCTATTACCATTCTAGGCATGCATTTTTGGTAAACATTGATCGTATTCAAATGCATAAATCAATTCAAGTTAAATCAATGGACGTTTACGCAAACAAAACAGAGAAAGTAAGACAAAAGCATCTTTTTGGAAATGAAATTGTATTGATTTTGAAAGAGGGCCCATGAACAGGCAAATCGTGTACAAGGAGACAGAAATCCTAGTAAGAGGAAATTGCCGAGAAAACAAAGAAAAAGCTATGCAGGAAAAGTCCTGTTGATTTTAAATCCACTACCGTCATTATGTCTTCAAGCATCTCATCTCCTGCTGTCGGATAGAAGTGATTGGCTTGTTCGGTCCCTTGAAACTTGGGTGAAGCTGACAGAGAACGGGACATAGTCATACGCTTTAATCCCTAATTTTTGCCTGGACCGCCTTTTCAGGTTTTCAGTCCACCAGGATACCCCTTTTTGCCCAAGCCGCCTTTTCAGGTTTTCGACTTGCCGGGTGTACATTTGTATATGTTTATCCCTAATTTTTGCCCGAACCCTTTTTGTTCGTCGGGATGCCCTTACTTTTGCCTAGGTACGTCGACCTAGCGGGTCTCTTTTATGCGTAGTATTTTTTTGACTATGTCTGCATTCACGGGGTGCGGGAAATCTTCGCCATCCATTGTAGCAAGTATCATGGCTCCACCAGAGAATACTTTCTTAACCACAAACGGCCCTTCGTATGTGGGAGTCCATTTGCCTCTGGGATCACCTTGTGGTAGAATGATACGTTTGATCACCAAGTCGCCAAGTTGGTACACCTGTCTCTTAACTCTTTTGTTAAATGCCTGGGTCATGCTTTTCTGATATATCCGCCCATGACAAACAGCCGCAAGTCTCTTCTCATCAATCAAATTTATTTGATCGAGTCGAGTTCGAATCCGTTCATCTTCATCTGAGCTTATCTCTTTCCTGATTCCTAGAGAGGGAATCTGAACTTCCACTGGTAAACGACTTCCATTCCATAGACTAAAGAGAAAGGGGTTGCCCCTGTCGAAGTGCGGTAACCATGAAGAGCAAGAGGTAACATCTCATGCCAGTCTTTGTACGTTATGTCATTTTTTGTATGATCTTCTTGATATTCTTATTAGCAGTCTCCACGGCGCCGTTCGTCTTTGGCCGATACGGAGAAGAGTCATGGTGCTTTATTTTGAACTGCGTGTAGAGTTCAGTTTAGTACCATTATCAGTGATAACTCTCTCAGGAGACAGCAGGTTTCTCAAGTAGATATTTGATAGAATCCATCTTAGAAATCAATAAAGTGGTATGATTCAACATATACTGTCTTAGTCGGCGAGCAGCCTAAGCCAAAGCACAGCAAGCTTTCTCGAGCTGTGAGTATCTTGTTTCACAGTCGGTACCTTTTGCTAAGGCAGTATATGGCATGCTCTTTTCGACCAGACTCGTCATGTTGCCCCAGCACACCCTATTGAATTTTCTAACACGGTCAAATACGTGATTAAAGGTCTTCCTTCAACTGGTGGCATCGGAACTGGAGGTTCTTGGAGATATTTCCTGATTTTATTATTCATCATTCCATACCATCTCTTGATTTTTCCTTTTTAGTAATTTGAAGATGGGTTTGCAGGTAGCAGTCAAGTGTGGAATGAATCGGGCAATGTAATTCAAGTGTCCCAAGAGACCTCTGACAATTTTCTTGTCTATTTCAGTACCCATTGCAATTTCAATTGATTCCTCCTGCGGCTGTATGGTCTTTTCTTCTTGTAGTAACAGTCTGACAAGTTCACCAGGTACTTCACAATCTTCCACACTTCCATCCTCGGCTTGGTAGATCGGATTTTCAAAGTCATAATGAACAGTAGTAGAACTATTATCCACAGGATCCAGAGTGAATATGGATACGCGATTTGTTACGTGAGTGTGTGCAAGAAACATAGCTTGTTTGAAAAATGACAGGAAAGATAAAGAGCGCAATATTTGAATGCAAAAAGTCCATTGATTTATTGAGTATGAATATGCTTATGAAAATGACAAACCCTTAAAAATTAGCTATTATGCCCCGGGTATAGACACAATGCTTTAAAATGTTAAAACAGCAATAACAATTACTCCCGACTAAAGGAAATCGGGATAGTGTCTTCAGCCTTCCAATTATTGAGTCCGTCACCAATTGTTGGGAAAATCCAGCTATCCAAGTCATAATCGTCATCAGTATCTTCCATAGCATTGACAGTCTCGTCCTGCTTAGGCAGAGGAGCAGTGATGACATTAGGAGTCTCAGGCGGATCAAACTCAAATTCTCCGGCGTCGATCATATCCTGAATTTTGTTCTTCAACGACCAACAATCGTTTGTATCATGCCCGGGGCTATCGGAGTGATAGGCACACCTGGCATTGGGATTATAACGAGGAGAAGTAGTGTTGGGTTTTGCAGGAGGATCTCTGAGGGTAATTAAATTTGCTTTTAGCATACCCTGCAGTGCTTGTGCTAAACTTGTCTTTCTTTTTCTCGAGCAAGAGAGCCTTCAGTTCCTCCTGCCCCCTGGATAAGTTCAAGATCATCTTCTGGAGTTGAGCATTCTGAGTCTGGAGATCTTTGACAGTTTGTTCGAGGTCCATTTTTCTGTTTGCATGAAAACCGTGAGAACATTGATCCCTTTAGATTACCTGTTATGCAATGTTATGTTATGCTATGCAATGTATGAAATGTTTTCAAGGACTTTTGGAATTTAACTTTACGTAAACCAACAAAAAAAAGAAACTCTTTTTTTTTTTTTTTTTTTTTTTTTTTTTTACAAAACAGAGCAAAGTTAAATCCCTAAGTCCTTGAAATGGTTAGTACAATGTTATGATGTCATGATGTTATGATGTTAAGATGTTAGGATGTTATGAGGTTAAATAAATAACAAGCACAAGCAAGTCACACAACCATCATTCCTAGGTTTTAAGGCTTGCATGAGTTCCATAGGTAAGTACCCTCCCCACTGAAGTTTGGTTGGTTCAACCTGTCCTAGAATAGTAACCGGGTTCTAGAAGGATCTCTAATCATTGACCTTTCTTTAAGTCCACTTCAGTGCAACACCAAGTGGTTGACCGAAGCTTCCCTAAAGTCCAATCTCAAAGAGTGTAGTATCGAGTCTCAACCAACCTCAGTCGGAACCGAAGCCAGTCATCTCACTACTTTCTAATGGCTAGGATGAGTCAATTAGGGTTCTAAAGGTCTGGTTAATGCTTTGATGACACCACGCGAATGCCAAATTTTTCCTCAAGTGAACATGAGGAACATCAGGACATCCAAAGTGTCACATTAACCGTAGCCATCATTTTAACCATTCCAGTATACGCCGGATAGTCGCGATGATCTATTGCTACTTACCTAAGGTACACTAGATCCGGGTGTAGGATCTTTCACTCAAGAATACCCAAGCAATCCCTTAAAAGTAAATCAGACAATTTTAAATAAGTGATCTTGTTTTTAAGGTAACCTCTCTTTTTAAAGTCATCCCCAGCAGAGTCGCCAGTTCTATCATACGGTGAACTGACTTGGGGTGTTTTGCTTTTTATCGCAATGTCGCGGATAGCAAGAGTCGCCACCGACTTTTCTTTTATCCAATAAGGAAAGGTGGAAAAGAATAGGAAAGACCTCAATAGATTTTGGGTTCGGGAGGTACATTATACAAAGGGAAGGTATTAGCACCCTTTGTATCCATGGTTATCCATGGGCTCTTAATTGCTGGATCACTTATATTTTTGTCTGAAAAGTGTTCGTGAATTGTTTAAAAAAATGTTTCGAAAAGAGAGTTTAACTTTGTAATGATTCTCGTATGAATGTATACAAAGTATTTATCTCGTTTGATTTGGAAAACGGTTTAGAAAAATGTAACTTGGTAATGATTCTAGTATGAATGTATACCAAGTGGTGATTTTCTAGGATTTGCAAAGTGTGAGGGGTGGGAAATGTTTTAGGTTATGATCCAGCAATTGAGAGTTATACCTTCCTAAGGTCGTTATGAACGTTTCCTATCCTTATGGGGGTAAAACTGTCCTTACTATTGAGAAGTAAGTAATTTTACCCTTTGGATGTTTAAGGGTCACCGTAGGGTCATCGATAGGTCATTGAAGGCAACAGTTGTAAGGATACCTTAGCATTCGAAGGGACGATCATCATTTAACCGTAGGCTACACCGAAGGGTCATCGAGGGACAAAATCGTATTTTCGAAGGCAACATCCGAGGGACTATGATTTATTTTATGATGATTTAACCGAAGGGCCGTTGCTAAGTGTATCCCTACATTCGCGGGACATGACCGTTATACCGTAATACCGTAAGGCAGCAAAGAGAGGTCCAAGATCACTTATTTAAAGGTCATATTTTAAAGTCAATTAAGTAATTAAGTCCATACTAAAATCAATACATTAAAATTAATACATTAAAATTAATACATTAAAATTAACACATTAAAATTAATTAAGCAATTTAGGGTGAGTCTCCCCAAGGGTATCCCACAAATAAAGTGGAAGACCTAAACGGCGATCTTTTTTCTGGGACATATGAACCTTTGCAAAATTCAACAAACGGGTTAGCATACCAAATCCGGGTGCAATCGAGGATTACACCGTAAAAGAAAAACAACAGCAAGACAACAGTGTATAATTAACATAGAATCGACCAGATACGCATAAGACATAACAAACAAAATATTGGCGGCTGCCCTTGTTCGCCTCTGCTTCGCCTAGCGAAGGTCTAGCGAACACTCGCTGCGTGCTCGCTTAGCGATGTGCTAGCGAGCGGCTGCGGGTTTTGAATTTCAGAACAGTATGACTTCAACCTGCGGCATGGCTTATGGCATCCAACACATAATTATATGGTTCAGCATTCACAATATCCAGGCACACTTAAATTCACATGCAAAACCTCAAATATGTTTATGAATTCAATTATATTATCACATGTAAGTTAAGAACATAAAGCGGTATCACATGCAAATTAAGAAAATAACACGATAATAGTAATGCAAACCTGTTTGCAATCGAATTGCAACCTTGAATTGGCGAGCCGGATTGAGTTGGGCGGCAGTAGCTTCGGGGCGGGGAAGCGGCCTTCAGGGTTTCTTCACTCGGAACTCTCTAAAGTAGCCTCCAGGGTTTCCGTGCCAGGGTTTCCGTCCGTCTTCCTCTGTTTTTCCTCCCTCCCTTTTTTCGTTACTGAAGTGCTGGTATTTATAATGCCCTTTTTCATGACCTAATGGGCTCAGAATGAAGCCCGAAATTTTTGTTGTCTGTCAGCCTCGCTAGGCGAGCTGGTAGCGAACGTTTGCTTCGCTAGGCGAGCGTGTAGCGAACGTTCGCTAGGCGAGCGTGTAGCGAACGGGCCAATTTTGGGCCATTTTCTGGATTGGGCCATTCGTGAGCTGGGCCTTCGTTCCTTTGAGATCAGTGTCATAAAAATGAGTCGGAGTGCCCTGAAAAATGTCTTGAAATATTAATGGGCAAATTTTGGGGTATGACAGGGTGTCACATTTTTTCTCAAATTAAACGTCTTCCTCAGAATTATACTTAATAGCAACAGAAATTAAAAATTAAAAACACAACTTCATTGTCTCATCAAAATAGAAATCATATTAACTCAATGAAATAATAGTTTAGGTAAACATAACCACCCAAAAAATAATATAAGTAAATGATCCCAACCCAACTGTTACACTATTAAAGCGACACAAAAACTTATGCATAACAACAATACAAAAAAAAGCATAGCAAGAAGCATATAAATGAACAAGACCACTAGCCATATTTGACACAAGAAGCATATGCATAACAACAATACAAAAAAATGGGGGTGAGAATACATTCATAAATGTTATAATGCATAAAACAGTGATAATAGCTCAATCATATTATCAATCGATCACATAACTTCATTGATAACAACAATTAATCACAACACATATATAATGTAATGCATTGCTCATCTCCTTCTCCAATGCATGTGGTGCCAAGGTTTAGATGTTAGAGTTATATTACTAATTGATCCATTGTCTCTGTTTCCTCTCTAAATCAACGGTTCCTCTCTAAACCTGAGACTCGTCACTAGTTCCTCTCGGAACCAATGATTCCTCTCTGAATTTGTGACACTCACTAGACAGAAGTCCTACCTATATCTGATACACATGATGCATATGTGCAATGCAACAAACAATATCAATACAATAATCATCATTGGTTCCTCTTTGAACACACAACATCGCCAATATAAGACCACCATTGTAGTTCCTCTCTGAGCTACACACCTCAACATAAATATTGCCAATATAAGGCCAACATCGTAGTTCCTCTCTGAATACACTTCTCGACATGATATATATAATTACAACTTAACACAATACATATAATTATATAACTACTCACCAACACGGTAGACAAAATAGCATTATCCAAACCTTAACAGTTGATGTGTCAACTCATAACCCAATAGAGCTCACAAGAACTCTTCCACTTTTTATTCAAAAATAAATAGTCACAAGACATACTCTAACCTCAACTCATTTAACTAATAACAACTCTAAACAAAATCAACTCTACTCTAACTCATCAGATTACTCAAAACTTAACTCTAAAACTGCCTTGACTTTAAATTCTGAAATCATCTCACTACCTTTTGGCAAGGGTTTCTCTCCAAACTCCCGTCTTAACTCGAACAATCATCAAAGGTTTACAAAAATAACTGAAAGGCTTTAAAATATAATACACTCAACTCTCTTAATTCAAAACGACTTTAAACTCATCAAAACAACAGCGAACAGTCACCAGATTAGAAAACGACTCGAAACTCGCCGAGTCGGACCGTAAAACCTGACATCGCCGACCCGCCACCTGCCGCCTCCGTACTCTGTCAAAAGATAGCGTACTTACGCGGGCCACACACCTTCGGCAGATGCCACCTTACACCATCGCCCCACAGCTATACGCATGCCGCCCTACGCTGATGCGACTTCCTGCTGCGTGACCTCCCACTCCGGACCTCTGGCGCGACTATGTCGCCGCAGTCTTGCCACGTGCTGCCACACCCTTACCCAATTTGTATCCCAACTTTTCCGAGTTTTACAATTGTCTGATTTTTATCCGTATTGAATAGATCCAAACTTGACTCGCCTTTTTTAGTCCTAACCGCCTTAACATAGCAATAAATACAACCCTGATGAATATGACTAAAACATCATATATTCAACATGTTATCACATTTCCATCACATACTCAATCATTTAAGGATGAAATTTTTTAATTATCGCCTTATCATAAAGTGTCAACACAATATTTCATCAATTCAAAAGTATAATCAACGTGGTAGAGAAAGAAAGTCAAATTATATTAACCGCTTAGAAAGGTTTTGCTCAAACCTTCACCGGCCTCAAACATCATTAAAGAGGAAAAAGATAGAGAATAAGGAAGGGGGATAAGAAATCCTCGCTATCCATCTGCTTAAATGCCCATACATGAATAATTCTCCCTCTCTTTTACCTCGAATTTACAGCATGTATGAAGATTGGCTAAGGGGTTTTGTCTCTTCTCCTTCCAAAAGCTTCTTCTAGGTTTTTCTCTATTCTGCCTATTTTCCATCAAAAACACACATTGACTCCAATATCTCCCAACTCCTCTATTTAAATAAAAAAAAACTAAATTTGTTTTATTAATTATCTTCATTACCCTTATTTCTCACTAATCATACCTTTCTCCTCATTTTTTATTTTATTTCTATTTTCCTCTCCAAAACCAATTACCTCACATTTTTCTATTCTATTCTTTAAAAATAATTAAAAATAATAATAATTCTACAAAAATTAAACCCATCTTCAAAATACCACTAATTTAATTAGAACACTCTAATAAATAATATAAATCAATTTAACTCCAATTAAAATTAAAGATAAATAAAAAATGAGGTGTTACACCGTCAGGCGTCATAGAAAGATGTCCACCACCAACCTCTTCAACATACGGAAGGATCTGTTGGAATCGCTGAGGGACTACCTTGCCTAATTTAACAAGGCCACAATCAGGATCGTTCCACCAAAGCAAGAAATGTTTGTTGGGGCGTCCCAAAATGGATTTAAGGAGGGACACTTCAACAAATATCTCGCCCATAAGCCAACGCTCTCGTTTGCGGATGTGGTCGCCATAACATAATGATACACGAAAGGTGAGAAGTGCTACGCCGAAAAGAAGGCATGCGATATCATGGAGCGTGTTCCCAACGCCGAGGGTTCTCACCAACAGAGGAAGAGGAATTATACTTCTCCCATATAATACAAAAGAGCATTCAAGAGGATAGGAAAGACAAAATAGAACTTTACGCTCTTAAACACCCATCGTGAGCATATCTGGTGTGAGGCTATTCACCTGTACAATATCCCTGCACCACCTACTCCAAAGGAAGATGTAATGGACCCTAGACTAGGAAGATGGTTCAAGTTCTATAGAGTCAAGGGACACCATATGAAGATTGCTACCTACTCAAAAAGAAAATCAAGAGGATGATTCAGGTAGGGAACCTCGAGAAATATGTGAAGGCTGACTCCTCCCATGCGTCAGACAAACCTATCTCACATGGGCGAGAGGGTATAGGAAGTCCCAGACCCAATAAGGTGAAACAAGTATCCCAAGGCGAGGGAAGTAAAGTTGTGTGTCACACGCTTAACATCGTAGCATAAGGATTCACTAGGGGTGGGGAAACTATCTCTTCCTGCAGAAGGAACGCATAACAGATCCTGAATATAGAAGATCTCCTAGAGGTTGAGAGCGAGGGTGAACCCTGTGCACCAGAAGCCACAATCGCCTCCTCAAAGAAAGATACACCTGACATCCTCCCTCATATTGATGAGCTCATTGTCATTACCATCAAGTGCGATGAATGAGAGATAAAATGGGTTCTCGTCGACCACGGGACTTCTGTAGACATACTTTATTGGGAGACGTTCAAAAGACTTTGCCTTAATCCAAAAGATGTAAATCCTTTCAATGGATCATTGGTGGGATTCTCTAGAGAACATGTACAAGTAAAAGGATACATCTCCTTGAAGATTACTTTCGGAGAACAAGATCAAGCCAAAGAGATAAAGGTATAGTATTTGGTCATTAATGGCCCCTCTTCCTACAATATTATTATACACAGACCAAATTTTAATCATCTAGGTGCCGCCTTGTCAAATATGTATTTACGCATGAAATACCCTATCCTCCCCCAATGTGTGTGTGCGTGTGAGTGAGTGAGAGAGAGATTTCAAAAAAATATTATTTAAAACACACACACACGAACGCACACACACGCGCACACACACACTTATTGATTATGGCAATACTATTTTAGGCAACATGTGTAAATTTTTACCTAAAAAAATATCAGACAACGATTTTTTATTGTTGTTAAGATAATCCTCGCAACACTTGACAAATGTTCCCTAAAATGCTTTTGGGACAATTTTTAAGTGTTCTTATAATTTATCTTTGACAATAACCGATAAATGTCCTCTTAAATATTTATGGGAACAATTTTCGATTGTTTCATTATTCTTATATTTTTCAAATGTTGCATAAAAATTTCAATAACAACAAAAAATTTGATAGCAATTTTCTCTCCAATGTACTTCTAATTTAATTGATTCATTTTCCAATATGTTTTCACATTTATAATTTTATCATGATTACACATAATTTTAAATTTATCAATTAATTTAATGATAATATGATTTAACTATAATAAATGTCACTAAATATTAATATAATTTAATATTAATATATATGATTTTTATTTAAATTAATAATAAAATTGTATATTTTATAATATTAATTATGAAAAGAAAAACATTAAGAAAAAATAAAATAAAACACACTCAGTAAAAGATATTAAAATAACATTAAGTAAATGAAAAAAAAAATATTCAACTGGACCCAATTAAGTCTAAGGCCTACGGTGACAATATTGAAAGAAATGGAAAATGTTCACATGTTGAAAGAAGGGAAAAAACTCTGTTTCTTAAATCTAACTTTTACAAAATTGGAGGAAATCACAACCCTTTTGTCGTTTTGTTGCAAGTGTATCGCCAATTAGATCCATCTCCACCATCCATGTGACTTTGTTTGTCCACTATTTTCATAAACGTTTTGCACAAAGAAAAAACTAGAATTTTTGTCAAGTCATCTGAATTTTCTTTAGTGGATCCGATAGTCTTTTTAGAATTTATTTTGTTGTTCTTGATGAAGAGTGTAGTCTATCCTTGTGTTCTTTTAGGTTGACGGGTTGTTGTTTTGTTATACCGTGTTTATGTTCTATTAGCCTTATAATATCTTAAATTTCTCATTCCCTTACAGCCTTTTAGTAATAGTTTATATTCTTTTAGTAAACTAAACATGATAAAGAAGGATTGGACGAGGAAAGTGAGGAAAGTGATACATTGTTATGGGAGAAACATTATTAAAACTTCCTTAAAGCAAAAGTCGGAGATCAATGTTTTGAAAAAAGTACACAATAAAGAAGTTTTTACATTGAGGCATAATTTTGAAGATAAGATTGATAGATTGCAAAATATTTTTAAGACATTAATTCAACATTATAATTCTTAAATTAATATAAATTAATAGAAGATTTGTTAGGGTTATCCCATAGAGATGCTAATAGTGATCCAGAGGAGAGTGGCCCAAAAATGCACTCCTTTACATCAACTCATACTCCATGTCTTCTAATGGTAATCATATATATATATATATATAAATATTATTGTTTTATTTTATGTTATTATAATTGGCTCATCTACATGATCATAGGGTCTATTGTTGAAAATTGTTTCTACTGCTATTGTTTTAGTTGTTGGGTTTTATCTTATTAATAATACATTAGCACGAATGCCTCATATTATATATGAGATATAGAAATTACAGCTTGTTATGAATCCTCTCATGATTTTGATTACAAATTGCATATCTAGTTGGCTTGATGCATTTGGTTGAATCATGTGTATATTTTGTTTTATATAGTAATTTAGAAAATTTGTTTGTATGTACTCCAATTGTGATTGGAAAAATCAATTCTTATGGTGCACTCCATCTTTTGCTACTACCAACCTTTCTGCTAGGGCATGCTAAAAATGAGCTATTATTCTTGAATGAGGGTATTATTGTGTTAGAGTTGTTGTTTCGTGTTGGTGAGGTGAAAGAGTCGTGGCACAACAATGTTAGTTGTGGGGAATGAACCATGTACACAATCCAACATAAAGAATGAACCATGTACACATTCCAACCTAAGAATGGATTTAACATCATAAAGTCACATTCATTTATAATTTTAATTGTTGGATTAGTTGTTGGGATCGAACGACTTCCATTTCTTATTTGGATCGGATGAATTAGTTATAGGATTTTATCTTCTTAATAATATATTTGTTGCTAAAAAAGGTAGTGGCTTAGATTTTTGTAAGAATTGTCTTGGTTGATTTTTTTTCATTTTCTTATGCAACAAGATATCAATGAAGATGTTGATGAGGACGGCGACCTAAGTGACCAATTTCATGAGGATGATTCAAGTGATGAAGATGAAGTAGGTGAAGAACTTCAAGAGGATGACATAGGTGATGAGCTTCAAGTGGACGACATAGTGATGAAGAGGATGATGAAGATGACAATGAGTTTGACAAACTTAAATGAGTTGGATGTTGTTGTTTTAGGCTTGTGCTTCAGCAATAAACTTAAAGAAACTATGTATTTTATCATTTTGTTAGACTTATACGTCTAAGTGTTAAACTTATAGTATTAAGTAATGTTAGACATTTTGTATCTATTGTGTTTACGCATTTGAGTTATTGTTTGAAGCTATGTATTTGAGTTAATGCTTAAACATTAAGCTTAAAGAAATTATGTATTGTCATTTTTTAAAATTTTATTAACACAACTTTTGTGGTACATACAATTTATGTTTGGTGCAATTCTTGTTTGAATTGTTTGTTTTATAAAAAAATATGGTAAAAAAGTTCCTAAGTAACTTATAGAAACATTTACCAAGTGTGCTCAATATTTCACTTTTAGGGAACAATTGCTAATTGTTGTCAGATATGACAACATTTAAAAACCGCCCTTATATAGTATTCTCACACTATCACTTTTGGGGTACGATTTTCATCTATCGTAACTTTTAACAACACCATAAAATTCATGCCTAAATGTCATAGAAAAGAGTCCCATTTTCATATAGTTTAGGGGACGTTTTTGAAAAATGTGCACAAAAAGCGAAAAGAATGTTTTCTTAACGGTGGACAATGCTCGCATAGAGAATGTCTAGAAAATGTCCCATATTCTTTTAAGCAACATTTAGAGGAAAAATATTGTAGTGACTTAAATATCTTATAAATTTTCATCGATTTTAAAAACCTACTTAAAATGATTCTGGCCAATATCTAATCCATTATGGATGTTTTTTTATTGATTATATAATAAAAAGTCGACCTATAATCGATTATGGGTTATATATAATCAATTATGGAGAAACATTGCTCAATAGTTGATTATTTAAGCTTTCTAATTGTTTAGGATTTAAACCCAACAAATCTTTCATTTTTTTCTAAGTCTAACCACTTAGGAAGCAAGAAGAAGTTAAATTGATTAGGGTAATAGTCTAATCGATTAAAATGACAGTTTAATTGACTTGGAAGTGGATTCGACCCAAAAAAGTTTCCTCTCTTTGTCAATTTTTTTCTATATAAAAGGGGGATTGTGTTCACTTCTAGCAAGAAAAAAATTTGATATTCTACTCTTATATCTTACTCATTCTATTATTAGAAACTATTTTATACACTTTTCATTATTTTAGTGGTGAAAGAGAAAAATACTTAAGTAAGCGATGTGTAATTGTTGTGACATTGTAATTTTATAAAAATTACAAGTTAAATTTGAGTAAAATCATAGTGTAAGAAGGTTGTGGATTTATCATATGATAAAATCTCAAGTTGACAGTGGAACTCTTAAGGTTGGAGTAAGTTATATGATTTAAGACCAAACTAGTACAAATCCTGATGTACACTTTTCTAAATATTATATTTTACTTTCTTATCTTTTATCTTTCGTGCTTAAATCCCCACTTCATCTATTTTCTTAAAATTGACCAAGCTAATATCATTTAAAAAAAAGTTTTCAAAAATCATATATCAGTTTCCACTTCATCCACCACATCAACCTCCTTCTCCACAATCCTTCCAATCTTCTAGAGATGGATTCTCATACAACATCTAGCGATTCCAAGGGTCCTAATGAGATCTTTGGTTCTACGTGTTGTGAAGGTAATTTCGAAAAATAGTTTTGATGATGACAACTATCAAATAGTTGTGTTGAAGAAAACCATCAAATAGTTTTGATCATGACAACTTTCTCGAAGGTTCCTAATGATGACATAGGAATAAGAAAGAAATATTACAAACCTCATCATTTAAATGTATAAAGTTTTAGTTGAAAATGTTAAACAATGTTAAATCAAGCAAAGGATCTTGAAGGCTTGAAGTTGTGAATGTGAAGTTATGATCTTGGATATGCGAAAGTGTCAAAGTTTGTCTGATCATATGCTTAAAATTTTATCTAATTTTGATCAGTTTATTTATAAAAGGGACAAGAATAAGTCTTCAGATACTAAGGCAATGCAAAACCACACCCAAAATTAATTTTCACACCTCATCTCTTTTGATAAAACATCTTAAAAGCAATCTAGGCAAATACTTAAATGATTATAAGCTTGTTTTAATCAATTATTAAGGTAAAATACATTTTCTAATTGATTAAGAGGTTCTTCTAATTACTTAATCAAAGTGTAAAACATCCTAATCAATTAAGAAAACTGATAATCAATTAAATGACATAGAAATTCTAATTTTTCTATTTTAACTTTGTTAATCGAATAGTACGAGATCTTAATAAGCAGATTTTTTTTTTATATTAAAGAAACTTTTCCTCATTTAAAGTATGGGTTAGTCTATAGCAACATATTTCTAATTAAAACAAATAAATGTTCTTTTGTGATGATCACAAATCACTAAATTCTCAACATCAACAACAACAAAAACAAAAAAAATAAAAGTATTTTAAGATATACAATACATTGAAAATAAAAAAGCCACTAATCTGATTTGTAATGAAATTTATGATGGTCTAAATTTTCGCAAAATTCAAACAATTGATTTTGTTGTTGAAGAAACAATACCCAAAACATAGATATCAAACCAATGAAGAGAAGAAAAACCCTACAAAGCCAAGTAAATTATTCAATTATAAAAATCAAAAAGAAAGATTGAAACACAAGATTTTGGAAGAAGATAATATAATTGAACTACAAGTAGGAATACTATGGTTCATTTTTTATCTATTTACTTCACACTTTCTAGTTTTAATTTTATTGTGATCTCTGACTAGGTATTGAAATCACACACTCTTTTTCACTTTTCTCTATTTGATCAAATGATTTGCTTTTTAAATACGACACTTAATCAAAGGATTTATTAAAAGATGAAATCCAGCAAGTGTTCAGTTGAAACATGAAACAAATACATACAAATCTTAACCATTTTTTTTTTAATCAACTGTTATATTTCCACTCCCTATAAAAAGTTTATATTAATGCAAGTGTATAGGTTAGAATATTTCGAGGAAAGTAATATTCTTTAACAAAATGCAAATAATGACACTTTTTGTGTAACATCACAATCTTGTATTTTTTTAAATAAAAAAGTATATTACAATTTGTCGTATGAAGTATGTCACAAAACATGGTAACAACAGTATTAGGAATGTGTTTCAAATTTGCACCAACTAGATTTCCTCTCTAGAAGATAAAAACTATAGTTTTATATAGTATATTACGATTTTGCTTTGTTAGTTTTACTTCTTAAAACTTTTATATCATAATCTTCAAGTGGACGCAAACTCTTTCAAAGAAAATCTTACAATCAATTCTTTAAAATTATAAATTTAACAATTGAGGTGTGATTCATAAACTTTAAAAATTTATAAATATAAAACAATAAATCAAAAATACTTCTATCATAGTTGATTTTTTTTTTAATAAAGATAATTTATTAAATAAAAAAAAAGAAATAAAAAGTACAAATAGAAAATGAATTTCACCAAGTGTCATAATCAACAAAAAAACTTGCATTGACTAATCTATTTGCACTTGCATTTTCCCCTATAAAAATTTGAGATATCTTGAATCTAAAGGAGTATATAGTGTGTAAAGTATTCTTCCATTTAATTAAAAGATGACAAAGGATAATATTCACATTAGAAAATGCATGAATGACTTGAGTTAGTTTCAAGGCAAAGATTTCTCAAATTCTTTATGTTAGCATATTTAATAGCATGAATGATTTCATACAATTTAGCCTTAAAGGAGGTGCAAACTCCAAACTTAACTGAGAAAGCTTCAAAGAATGTTCCTAAATATCCCTAAATATGTCACCACAAGTTAATAGTTTAGAATTTCCTCTTGAAACTTCATTTGTGTTGTATTTAATCCAATTATGACTAGGAAAACACCAATTAACTTGTATGCTTCTAGGTGAGGGAGGAGGTCGACAATTAATGTCAAAGCGATTAATAATTGTAAACTGCGAATTAAAGAGTGCATGTTATCCTTGAAAAAATTAGATGCCATATAAATCAATTGCTTAACATGAAGAATGTATCTATCAAAGTCAGTTTTATCATTTTGAAACTTGATATTATTTGTTATGTGTCATGTTTTCCAAATAATTACTCATATCATCTCATAAAAAATGTCTCATTTATAATTTTTTTCTCTCTCTCTCAAAATAAATTTCTCTTTACAATATCAATAGAACATTTATTATTTTTTTTCTCCACTACTATACTCTTATTTATTAACTTTCACTCTATTTAACTAATCCACTAACTATAATTAATAAGGGCATTATAGTAAATTGTACTAATTTTATAATTAAAATCAACACGTCGAATCATTTTCTTAAGAACCGTGCGTTACTCAAATGAGACACTTATTATGAAACAGAGGGAGTATTATGATGAGAGTCATTAACAAATTTGGAATTTGAGAGCTTCAACTTCTACCAACAAGTTTGAATAAGCTTTCGTAACTAGTGTTATCAATGTTCATGTGAAACAATCGCTTTATCCAATGCTAGAAAAGTAAATTGTACATGCATCTAAGAAATAAGTGGTGTGTAGTTTCCACGTCATGATTGCAAAGAGAGTACCTCAAAACCATATACATTTCCTTCGAATTAGGTTGTCTTCTATTGCAATAACAATGTGTATTAATTTCACTACGCCAAATAAGGGAAAAGAGGGCGCTTTTTTTGGCCTATAACAGCGCTTTAAAGCGTCCTATAATCTGGCGCTGACATAGGTAAAGACAACGTTTTTTTTCCTGGTGAAAGCGCTCTCTAAAGTGGCTCTTTAAGCCCTTTAAGGGCCACTTTAGAGGGCGCTTTTTAAAGAAAGCACCCTCTAAAATGGAAACTTTTAAGGATTTAGAGGGCGCTTTTACTGGAAAACGCCCTCTAAAGTGGAAACTTTTAAGGGTTTAGAGTGCGCTTTTACTGGAAAGCACCCTCTAAAGAGGAAATTTAAAGGGTTTAGAGGGCGCTTATTTTGGAAAGCGCCCTCTAAAGTGGGTGGTTATTTAAATTTTTTTTTTTTTAAAAGCGCTATATTTTTTTATTTATTTTAGACAACCTGTATATTGAAGCAGTACACCTAAAACTGTATAATTTGAAGCCCTTTTTCACACATTGCATTCAACAAGCCTTATATACAACAATCCATATATATACAACAATCCACTGATATATAATCGTTTAACTTCTAAAGATTCTAAATATACAACCAATTCATAACTTAAAAAGAAATAAAACTAAGTAGCAAAAACATCTCTGAGATGTATGTTTTTTTTGCTAGCCGCAGTCTTCTTAGCAACAACCTCTTTTTGTTCAATATCAATAGCATGAACCTAAAATATCATAAAATTAGTTAGGTGAAGTATAAGATCAAGAATTAACATTTTCTATGCATAAATATCATATAATTGTGTTTATACCTTTTTTTTTGATGCAACTGACTCGATTTGCTGTAATAAAAGCCATTTTACCTGTAATAAAGAAAACAATTAAAATCATTTGACCTGTACCTTTTTCACTAAGTTCTCTTTGATTGTAATGTCAATTTGACCTGTACCTTTTTCACTAAGTTCTCTTTGATTGTAAAATCATGACATGCAATAATCATTTGACATGCATGTATCTTATCATAGCTCATGCCAATAGAGCACAACATCATTTTGGTCTCATATGTTCGATTGGGAAGAACATTATCCTCAGGAAGCATATTTTTCAAAAGGGCTAATAACTTTGTGAAACTTTTATCCGACCATCCATTGCCCGCCTTTAAGTTGTACAACTTTAATACCGCAGACAATCTTGTGAATTTAGTGCAACCATCATACAAATTAAAGGTTTCTCTGCATCACTTACCAACCTCTCAAACATTTCGGGACAATCCTTAAGATCTCCTTCAAGTGCTTCTGCAATCTCTTCAACTCGATCACAATCGTATGTATCTGCGCCACTATAGTTTGAGGCATAGGTCGTACTATCCCCCGGTTCAACATTTTCGTTACTTTTCTCACCATGCAAATTCCAACATGTATAACTTCGATCAATTTCATGCCTCATTAGATGCGATGTCAACTGAACTGCGTTAACCCGTTTCCCATAACAACAACCCAAGCAAGGACATATCATTCTACTGGGGTCTTCGGCGTGCGCAACGACAAACTTAACGAATTCTGATACCCCATTCTCGTACTCTCTCTACAATCGATTGGAAGACATCCATGTATTATCCATTACTAATTAGAATAAACAAAAAACAATTTCAGAAGAGAAACCAAAAATGGGATGAGACAAAACAATTTCGCTTTATTGAGTTAGTCTCTGTGCAGGGCATTCATGTCTCCAACAACAACCCAAAACCAAAACAATTTTGGTTTATTGAGTTAGTTTCTCAACATTTTCAGATATCTCTGACTTCAATAGCATGAGAATGTATGAACCATGCATTAAGCATTAGTGGTATGCACTAATTTGTAGCATAGTTATATATCATCATATAGTTTTTACAAAAGATAAACATTGACTAGAAAATATATATGTAGAATTGTATAATGGTCTAACTGAAAGCTAACAGAAGAATAGTCGACTCTAATTTACTCTATTAAATAACATCCATACCTAAACTTCTTAAGTTACTAGCTACGCTATGTATGCTAGAATAAATACACTCATAAGCTGCATAGTATACCTTTGATTGGTAGAAGGTGTTTTAGATATTGCTGCCTCCTTTTTCTACATCGAGAAACAAATGGAACAGTTGGTGAAATTTAACCCATAATGCCTAGTCTCCATTGCTAGCATTGCAACACAATAATTATTGTTGAGAATACTCAATAAATGTATGAACCAAGAAAAATGAAATCAAAAATGAACAATAGCGAACGTCAGAAGAGAAACCAAGTAATATGAAGATTAGAAAAATACCTATGGTGTCAAAATCGAACAGCTAACAACGAATTAATAGAAGGAGGAAACGTCGTAGATCTAATAGAGGTGGAAGGAGAACGCCTTAGAAGTAGCGAAAATCGTAGCAGTGAGAACCCTAACGTGAAAAAGAACGAAAATAACAGAGAGTGAAATAATAAAACGCGCAGTATGTTATAATTTTAATGTTTACTAAAGGGGACCTTAGAGGGCGCTTGTGGAAAAAAAGCGCCCTCTAAAGGGGGCCTAAGAGGGCGCTTATGAAAGCGCTCTCTAAGGCTTTCCAAAAGCGCTTTATAAACTGGAAATGCACATGGACTTATAGAGCGCTTTTTTAAAAGCGCCCTGTATTGTTGTCCCTCTATCTCCTCCTTATTTTTTCGCTTCACCTTAGAGGGCGCTTTATTACAAAAGCGCCCTCTAAAGTGCGCTGTCTATTCCAGTTGTTCGCTCCTTATTTTTTTGCTTCACTTTAGAGTGCGCTTTTGTAATAAAGCGCCCTCTAAGGTGCGCTGTCTATTCCAGTTTTTGGCGTAGTGTTTCCAAGTCTCTAATGACTTATAAGGTGGTAATAGGGATGCCAAATAAATTGTCAAAGAATGTTCAATGCGATCCTTCCTAATACAATCACATATATCTTTAAAACATAGATCACTATTTATAGATTTTGTCCAAATAAGTTTATCAGCAAATGTATTATCAAATGACAAGTTAATCTTCAAAATGTCTTCAAAATTTTGAGGAGGAAAAATGGATAAGCCATGATGAATATTCTAAATTTATGTCTTGGATAATTGAATAAATCTTAGCAGCTTGCATAAAATGAATATCCACTGGTAATACTAGATGTAAATCTTTAATTTTGTATCTCAACTCATTTTCAGACCATGAATCAATGTTCTTCCCATTGCCCCAAGTCATATAGAAGAAGAAATATTATGCATGATTAGTTTTTTGTGACTGAGGTATCTACTAATAATACAAAAGACCATTGATTATTGATAGTCAACAATTTCCAACAAAGAGATAAACAACTGGCTTTGTTTATTATCTCAATATCTCTCATACCAAGACTTCCTTTAAAAAAGGTGAGTAAATGATATTCCAAGATGTAGTCAGATTTCTACTTTCTATGCTACCTGTCTAGACAAATTTTCTAATGCAAAAATCTAGTTTGTTAGGAAGATTGATTGACCATCATAAATCCTAAGTGTCTTGTATAACTAACTAGATCAAACGAATCCTACCAATCGTAGAAAGGAGGCGATTTTTCTAAATAGTTAGCTTGATCAATACTCTATTTACATTAATATGAAAATGATGAGTTCTATGTCTGCCTTTAAATATAAGAACTTCAAAATAGTTAAATGATGAATGTCCTACAATAAATCCAAATATATCTGCAATGGACCTCAGTTTAAATCCAGATGTACATCCACTATGACCACTATTTATATAATTGATATGATATATTCAAAAGATTTGGTCTAGTGGTAAACAAAATATTTTGGACTACGAAATTCTTGATTTAAACACCACTTATACTTTGACGAAATTTAAATGTAAATCATTTTCTAACTAAGTTCCCAACCATAATTCGATGGTTATTGTTATTGTTTTGAACCTCAACTTGTCAAGAGTTTCAAGAGTATCACCAAAAGGACGTTGGCAGATAAGAAAACCATATACCTTTTCCACTCACCTGCCCACTTGGTTCTATATCTTTCTCTCATAGGGACGTAAAAGATGAGACATTGGATTAAGTCCTTTTAAGTGGAATTAAAATGGAGCCTAATTGATTATAAAGCCAGATTGCATTGAATTAAATAATGCACAAAAAGACATAGTGATGAGTGGAGAAAAAGGGATAAAAAAACATCAACTACTATAGTAGTTTATTCAAACTTTAGTTAAAGCCAGATACCATATCAATTCTACCTTATTAGCTGCCCTATATATAAGTTCTAAAGAACTAATTCGTCCACTTCCTCAACAAAAAACATGTATGCTTCTACTTCCTTTTCTTCACCACTCCTCCATGAACTTCTTGTGGGATCTCACACAAGAAGGTTACTATTCCAAGGACCTATTGATCGTCAATCATTAACAACCTCCCAAGTTCTCACACACAACAATTCAACAAATATATATTTTGGTCTTAGCGAAACTGATGCAAATGTTGTGATGATACTTGCAGTTCTAATATGTGCTCTTATTTGCTCACTTGTATTAAACTCCATCATAAGGTGTGCTTTAAGGTTTTCAAACATGGCCATCAACAATAACGCTTCTTCGAGTTCGAGCAGCAACTCTTCACCTCAATCGGTCAACAAAGGAATCAAAAAGAAGGCTCTCAAAACATTCCCAATAGTGAGTTATTCAACTGAACTGAAATTACCTAGTTTAGATACGGAGTGTGTGATATGTCTCTCAGAGTTTACTAAGGGTGAAAATGTACGCATTTTGCCAAAATGCAATCATGGTTTCCATGTTCATTGCATTGACAAATGGCTAAAGGCACACTCATCATGCCCCAAGTGCAGACAGTGCCTCCTTGAGACTTGTCGAAAGATTGTTGGATCGGAAGCACCACCACCTATGTTGCCGGTGCCAGAATCTATTATAACGATTCAACCACTAAACCGTGAAGCTGTTGAGCGTAGCTATTGGGAAGAAAGCAGACAAATGTTCATTACAGTTTGAATATTTCCACTTCTTTAAGTTGAGCCTAAATATAAATTATACATTACTTAAAGGTTTGAGTGCAATTGTTTTTCAATAACATTCTGCAATAAGTGTTTATTCTGTATAGGTTTTCATATCAAGTGAATTTATGTAGATTATTATCCTAGCGAGAGATTCTTGGTAAAGATAAGAATAAAGGGATTGTTTTTCATTTTAAGAAAGAATAAAAGGATTGATGTGTATATTATTTAAATTTAAAGTGCAAGTTGCCGGTACTAATCAAGTGTTTTAAAAGCAAGACCGAACAGGTCGGTCGAATTTGGAATCGGAGGGGTCATAAATATGGTTTGATTGTTGGTCCGGATAAATTATTAAACAAATAAGAATCGGTCAAAATTAGTAAAAATTAGCGAACTGGTGATTTCAGACAACTAACTAGTCAATTGTTTGTTTTTGTTCTCGGATAAATTTTTTTTAAAAATTTAAATAAAATTTGTTCAAAATTTATTTGGAACAACATTCCCTCCTTAGAATTAAATTTATTAGACACCAGAGTTATTTTATTATTCAGTTTATATTGAAATTAATTTGTTTAAAATTTATTTGGATTTGGATTTTGTACTATTTTATTGTGTGTGGTAACTATATTTAAAATTTGAATTTAAAGAATGAAACTATGAAATGGTGATATTTTAAAAATTTCTAGGTATCATAATTTTTTTAGAGAGTGAGTCATTTGGTTTAATTGGTTTAATAACTATATAGTTTTGTTATAGAGATCAGTTTATTCAACTGGGTTATTTGAATTTTTTCTAGTTTAGTCATGTGGTTCGACCAATGACCTAGTTGTTCGATCAATGAACCAGTGACCCAGTACCCTTACTGATTTGATGATCGATTCAGTTTTTAAAACATTGGTATCAATGACTCTGATATTGTTTGCAACAAAGTTTCTCCCTTGAGTTATCCTTTTTTTGTCTCCCCGCCGTTGTTTTTTATTTTGTCTTATTCTACTATTGGTTGGGTATTTGTTTATTTAGGAAAAGATATATGAACACAAAAATCATCAGTATTTAGATTAGTTAAAGGTTTGATAAGATCGGGAAAATCAATGAAGCCTAATCCGACCAAAGGGCTCCACCAACTAGTGAACATATAAACTTCCACACTGAAGTGTCGCACACAAGTAGGGCCTCGTCTTCATCTTGATAGTTGATGCTTGTCCAATGGTCCTCTGCGCTTTACACTTGACCAGCGGTGACGATTCTAACAGTTATCTCTATGTAAGTGTGACTTTAAGTCACACCAAAGTATTATTCAATCTTGCACTTGTAAGATTCACCTCTCTCTTTGATTGACATGAGCATTATAGTGGTAATCTTGCAAGTAACTCCACAACCCCCCCCCCCCCCCCCCTCTCTATGATCACTAAGACTATTACGAATGTACCAGAAGACCTTCCATCATGATCACCTTCAACCTACCATTATTTTCTATTCTAGTACGGAATAATGTGCTGTCTATGTAAATCGACTTTTGATTTTCATGAATTCTCCATCAGATTTTTAGGTGAACTAAGTTGTGTCGCTGTAACCGTTTCAGTTAACCGCTATAAGCACCATAATTGGAATTGTTACCAATTTTGATCACAGTTAATCTCTTTGATATTTTTTCTCGTCATCATGTCCAATGGTAGCATCCATAGAAACTCGATCCACAACCCACAACAACACGGCTCAAATGCCTCATGTTTGATAGATGATTCAAATACTTCAAAATACCATTGCATCAATACTTACTCTTACGATAAAAGAACCATCTCATCACCGAGACGTACACACGCTGATCCTAATCAGTTCACTAATTTTAGCTTCGCATCAGGTTCCAACTTCTCAATCGATCTGTCAAAAATCTCTTCAACTTTCATCGTTCCTACACCAGTTTTCACTTCATCCACCGCATAAACCTCTTCCTAAATCGTTGTTCCAATCCGGTCTGGACTGTTGCACAATCTCCAAAACAATCCAAGCCATGTTGGAACTCCGAGGTGTTAAGGAGCTCGTGAAATGTATATACAATTTACAACAACAAAATGTGAGCCTCTTCAACAAGAAACTTATTTGCATTGATGAGAAACAGTAGAAAATTTCTTCTAAGATTGCAACTCAATTAGATATGTTACAACACAATGACTTGGAAGTTGCTTGGAGGGTATCTATTGTCAACGTCATTCCACAACCAAAAAGAGCGAAAAAGTTTCCATAAAGTCGTCATCATTGTAACTCAATCGTAATTCCCCATCATGATTTTGGAGGCGGAGATATCAGCCACACGCCACTCGAGAACCGTAGTCCTAGGAGATCTTTCTCACATCACTACTCTTAGAGAAAAAATGAGCACAGTACCACTCACCACGCCTCCACCCACCACCAAAAGAATATGTTCACTAGACACATTGTTGACTGGAAGATCCCTAAGTCCCTTGAGAAGCCACAAATATTGAAGATTACGAAGGATCTGTTGAATAGGCGACTCCTAACACAAGATGAGGGTGATTGTAATAATTGGATTTCAAATTTTAGTTTTAAAAAATGGTTTTATTTTTGAAAAAAAATATGTTAGAAGAGATAAATAAATATAGATAAAGCATAGGAATAACATAAATGAGAAGAGGCACAAATAAGCAATGAAATAAAATAAATGACAAAAATAGAAAGAGATAAGAATAGAAATATCACACTAGAGATTATCCTGGTTTTTCCTAAATAACGTTACCTACTCCAGTCCCAAAGAGTTTCCCCTAACAATATAAGATTTCCCATTGAGATTTTACGAAGGATCAACCAAACAATCTTACACAAACAACCTTGAGCTTTTACACAGGTTCAATCTAATAACCTTAAACAACACCTAGAGCTTTTATACATGTTCAGTTTAACAACCTTACACCAAGGTTTTTACATTTTTGCTTTCAGCCTTCAAGTCTATTACAAAAATATCACAAGAGAACTACTCTCTTGAATAAATAATTATAGTACAATACCATCAAAACTCTTACTTGATTTAAACTTTGTGTAAAACTTTCAACTAGAACTTAAGACACTTTATCTTGTGCTTTAATGAGACTTCAAATATCTTATTTCTTGTTCTATTGTCATCATCAAAATCATTTGTAGGCATTATATGCACATCACATATAACCATATTCTCTCACTTTTTGATGATGGCAACACATCTCTCGGGGACGTGATAAAACAAAAAGATATAGATAAAAAAATTTAAGTTTTTTAGCTTCCCCCTCACATATAAAGAGAGTATAATTTATTACCCTTAAGAGTACATTTATCCCTTTTTGTCAATATCAAAAAGGCGTTATATAAAATAATTAACAGAATATTGAACACATATATTAAGTTAAGATGAACGTAAAGAACTTATTCGTATATTATAAAGAGGAGAGCATTACATAATGGAAAATAAGAAGCAATACAAGAAGACAACTAAGTAAAAAAACAAACAAGACCAACTAGATGTATCAACCATTATCATCACCAAAACGTCCAAGAGGTATATGTATTAGCAAGTCTGCTAAGTTTTATTTTAGAAAAACAATTTTGGCAGGCATCTGGATAATAGGAAAAGTATGTGCTTGCGAGTTGGTTAAGATGGTGTTAAGCATTGCTTCAGTAGAAGGATTTTGAGGGATCTCATAATAAAAGTCCTCCTGGTTTTAAGTTTCTGTTTACTGATATGCTTGTTGTTAAAGTTGGGAAGCTCATTTTTCGCCTTGGGGCCCTTGTGCACCAAGGCAGCATTTTGGTCTTTGATCGGCATCTGACTCAAATTGTTTTTCCCAATTTTAGTGGAACTCCCAATAAACTCTTATATTTCTTAATTGGATCCAAATGCATTTAAATTTTCTTAATCAAGTCACCATATGGTAACCATGAGTTTTCCTTTCTTCGACATTCCAACGTATGTTGAATTACCTCATTAGTCCAATTTATCTCGGTCTTGTTGGCTAGTAATCATGTTCGCACCACATTGGTTTTCAGTATTTTCACGAGGTTAAACTTCTTTGGATCAGCACATATGTAACCACATAGAGAATGAGACGAATATTCAGAGTCACAAATCTTGTAGTTTGAGGGAATTTGTGACATGTTTATATATCAAAATTATCCATAGAACTTGGAGCATCGGAAGTGTAGAGAGAGCAAGTGTAGGGTAAATCATAAATAACATCAAATTCTTCGATAGAAAAATAAATTTGAGTCTTATATACCTCAGTCGTGATTACCCAATCCTTATAGTTAAGATTTGTGTAGAAAAATTTTACCAACTTCCGAAACATCTCTCCTTATTTGTTGTGGACAAAACTCCTTAGATTTTCTTGAATGAAGGAGTTGAAGAATGCAAACTTCTCAAAATAAACCTAATTAACTGAGATGAGTTAACTGTTGACAAAATTATTGTTGAACTTTCTGTTTATATGATAATTCTTCAAAAAGTAAGCTTGAGCAAAAGATCTAACCGCGGTATGAGTTCTCTTGGGTGCCATTTTTTGTGATAATGGTGTTTAAAACACACAAATAGAAAAAACAAAACAAAAACAAACAAACAAAAAGAATAAACAAGTAGAAGAATATGAGAGGGATGAATAAGAATAAGAAAAATGTTACTTTTTTATATAACCCCTTTAAATTGATTAAGGTTTGATATAATTAATAAAAAAAATAATTTCGATCGATTTTTGATTCGATGCTAAAAAACAATGGAAGCTATTTAGGTTTTAATCGATTCAAACATTAGGTTTGATCAATTAGATGGCACAAAATTTGAATTTCAAACATTCTTAATAGATTAAAGGGAAAAAAGTTTCAACTTCTTGATTCTTTTGGTCTTGGAAAATGCTTAGGACCCATAATGAATATGAGACCTCCCCTTTAAGGGAATTTTCGTAGAAAAATAAAATAAAATTAATGAAAACGCGATAATTTAGCATGTTCTAGAAGAATAACTGTGGAGTTTTCTGAATTTTGAATTCATTAAAATAAATAATGCTGAAAAAGGAAGAGTGATAAGTGGAGAAAATAGAATGAAAAATATTAACTACTAATAATATTTAATTCAAACTTTAATTAGATCTGAATGCCATTTCAATTGTGCCTTATTAACTTCTCTATATATAATCCCTTATTAATTTCTAAATAACAAACTTAGCAATTTCCCCAACAAAACCGTATATGCTTCTACATACTTTACTTCACAACATGAGCTTCTTATGGAATCCCACACAAGAAGGTTACTCTTCCAAGGCATAATTTATCATCAATCACTAACCAACTTTCTTGTTCACACACCCAATAATTCAACAAATTTGTATTTTAGTATTAGAAAAACTGATGCAAATGTAGTCATGATACTTACAGTTCTAATATGTTCTCTTTTATCTCTCTTGCATTGAACTCCATTATACAGTGTGCCTTGAGGTTTTCAAACGTAGTCATCAACAACAACTCACTTCGAGTTTGATCAGCAACTCTACACCTCAATTGTTGTACAAGGGAATCAAGAAAAAAGCTCTTAAGACATTCCTAATAGTGAGTTATTCAATTGAGCTGAAATTATCTAGGTTGGAGATAGAGTGTGTGATATGTCTCTCAGACTTTACAAAGGGTGAAAAGGCGCGCATTTTGAAAAAATTCAATCATGGTTTCCATGTTATTTGCTCTGACAAATGGATAAAGGCACATTCATCATGCCACAAGTACAAACGGTGGTTCCTTGAGACTTGTTAAAAGATTGTTGGATCGAAAGCACCACCACCTATGTTGCTAGTGTCAGAAAATATTATAAGATTCAACCACTAAATCGTGAATGGCATGTATAATTCAGTGTTTTGTGTATTACTTATATACAAGTAAGAGTTATTTAGTGAGAAAAATGCATTTTAATAGAATTAGCTGTGATACTTAGGGTATGTAGAGTTAGTTAGAGTTTGTTTGGTTGTTTAACGTTGCACCGAACTGGGTTGATAATCTTTTGTGTTCTTTATTTCTTAATGATTTGTTTCCCACTAACTATTAATCTGTTAATAGTAGCAAGTTATACATATTGTCTCAGGCATTGTGTTTAACATCTGTCATGCAAACAAACCAGAATTTCAATTGGCATCAGAGCAGACACCATGTTATGTTTGGGTGAGCTTCTGGGAGAGTATATTATGTTCAAATGGTCAATACAAAGGAAGGAAGATCATTCAATAGACCACATGTCTTAGATGGAACCAATTATCATTATTGGAAATCTAAAATGATTGCTTTCCTTAAATCCATGGATAACATAACATGGAAGGCTATTATAAAAGGTTGGAAACACCTTATGACTACCTCTCATGATGGAACATTAATCTTAAAGTCAGAAGTTGAATGGTCTAATGCAGAAGATAAAAAAGCTCATAGAAACTCCAAAATATATTTTCAAGTAGTGGATAAGTTGTAGAGATAGATTTATTCACTACTCTTCTTTTATATCAACCATTAAAGATGTTATATTGATAGTTAGGTGGAGAAATCGTCTAAAGATTAATATAGTGATTATCACAATATCATTTAGACATAAATGATATTGAGAGGATATGTGAACATCATCAATAATCTTAAATCTATATAGTTGTCATAAGGAATCATAAGCAATTTGAATAGTGAACTCCAATCTTGTCAAGCCTTTTACATTTGATTAAAACTATTTTATTGTTTTAGTGACATTTTACTCAAAAGATAACTTTTCAAACAAAACAACTTGGTTACATTTTGAACTTATAACAATTTGGATTATAGAATGGCGGTAATAACAACCAGTCTCTGTGGATACGATATTAAAATATTTTCCGAAAGTATACTTTTCAACAAATTGGCGTCGTTGCTGGGGATTGGTGTTCGATATTACAAGTATTGCAATAATTCATTGTTCTAAGTTTTGTACTTACTATCACTCTTGCGTTTCACTTGGTTTGTTAGTTTTGTAGATTCTAGTGCATGCGAGGAAAAGCTACCGAGGAGCAATTTCAATTTGATCCCGAAATTGAAAGAACACTTCGAAAGCTCAATAGCAAAACACGAAGAAGAAGGAAACTAGCCGAAGAGAGGAACCGGAGAGAGGAAACATCTACTTCTTCACTTGTTCAAATCGAAGAAGTGGTTATAGAGACTTGTGAAGGAAATATGGTGGATGACACTCCTACCGAAATGTCCGCTAATAGTCCAAGAAGGAATGCTCAATTTGCTTGTGAAGGAAGGAATACGGAGATGAAGACCGGAATCCTCCAACTTCTTTATGCAAATCCATTCACCGGAATGGACCATGAAGATCTGTATACCCATCTCATCAAATTCTATGAGATTGCGGGTTCTACAGGAATAGACGAAGCGGGTGAAGAAGCGTTATTCAAGAGGATGTTCCCACACTCCTTAGTGGAAAAGGCAAAAGAGTGGTACCTTGATCACGCACCAAGAGTGATGACGGATTGGAATTTGCTAGAAGAAAAGTTTCTAGAAAGATATTTTCCTCAATCCCGATTCATGGAAGCCAAAACGACTATTGTGGTATTCACTCAAGGAAGCAACGAGTCTCTAAATGAGGCTTGGAAAAGATTCAAGTCGATGTTGAGGAAACGCAAAGGCCATGGTTTTGATGAGCTCACTCAAATCCATATTTATCTAAATGGGCTCCAATCGACTCACAAAACACTTTTGGATGCTACCGCGGGTGGCTCTCTTATGTCAAAGAATGCGGAAGAAGCAAAAGTCATTATTGACCGGATGGCACTCAATGATCGTCAAAGTCAACATGACCGTAGTCCTTCACAACGGAAACCGGGAGTTCTTGAATTAAATACCAATGATGCTATTCTTGCCCAAAACAAGTTACTCTCTCAACAAGTGGAGTTGCTCACTCAACAAATGTCCAAACTTCCACAACAATTGAAGGAAATTCAAGTATCTCAAGATAGACATCAAGTAGCATGTTGTGAACTATGTCAAGGAGATCATCCAACCGGTTTTTGCCCTCCACTAGAAGAAGTGAGCTATGTGAAAAATCAAAATCAAAGCTATCAAAGACAACCTCCTAATAACTCATATCCAAGAAACAATCAAGGTTATCAACCATCAAGGTTCAATAACCAAAATTTTCAGCAACAAAGTCCTTATCAACACCCAAATTCTCAAGCACAACAATCGCAAGGAGGAAATTCAAAGCTAGAAGACACTCTCCAACGATTCATGCAAGCCTCCATGGCAAATCAGAAGAGCAACGAGGCAGCAATCAAGAATTTGGAAAACCAAGTAGGTCAACTTGCGAAACAATTGTCGGAACAAAACGCGGGATCTTCATTCTCCGCTAACACTCAAACTAATCCAAAGGAGCATTGTAAAGCAATTCTTACTAGAAGCGGTAAAGAGTTGACAAGTGGAAAAAGAAAGGAGATTACAGTAGAGAATGAGATGGATGTTGTATATGAAAATGAGGATGTGGATTGTGAAAAGGAGAAAGTGGCAGAAACTGTTTAGTTCGCGCCGCGATCTCCCTTCGTGCCGCGAAAAAAGCAGAACCAGCAATTGATAGCAGAACAACAGTGTGAAGAGGAAATGAAGAAGGAAATCGAGCCGAGAAAGAAGAAAAAAGAGACAAAGGAGTGAGTGTCATTCCAGTTCAACATCTACCATATCCGCACGCACCATCAAAGAAGGATAATGCTAGACACTATGCACGGTTTATGGACATATTCAAACAACTTCAAATAAATATTCCATTTGCCGACGCATTAGAGAAAATGCCACGGTATGCAAAGTTCATGAAGGATATTCTCACAAAGAAAAGGAGACATGTGGGAGACGAGACAATCTTGCTTGATGCACGTTGTAGTGCCATAATCCAAAAAACTCTCCCAAGGAAGGAATCTGATCCGGGCCGAGTCGTTTTACCGGTAACCATTGGAGGCACCTACATTGGTAATGGCTTGATTGACTTGGGATCTAGCATCAATTTAATCCCCCTAT
This sequence comes from Lathyrus oleraceus, assembly GCF_024323335.1. Classification (NCBI taxonomy): domain Eukaryota; kingdom Viridiplantae; phylum Streptophyta; class Magnoliopsida; order Fabales; family Fabaceae; genus Lathyrus; species Lathyrus oleraceus. The sequence continues at coordinate 90,531,174 of NC_066585.1, forward strand.
CCATTGTTAAAAGATTGGGAAATGTTGAGATCAAAAATACAAGGATGACTTTACAACTAGCCGATAAATCTACCACTTCACCATATGGAGTTGCTCAAGATATGCTAGTAAAGGTAGACAAATTCTTGTTTCTGGTAGATTTTGTGATAGTGGATATGGATGAGGATCGTGATGCTCCTTTAATTCTTGGAAGACCATTCATGAAAACAGCCCGAATGATGATTGACATTGATGATGGACTCATGAAAGTAAGAGTGCAAGATGAAGAGGTGATTTTCAATCTTTTTGAAGCCATGAAGCATCCTAAAGACAAGCATGATTCTTTCCGAATCGATGCCACCGAGGAGGAAATAGTGGAGGTCACAAACCAGGATCACGTTTCTAATCCATCAGAGAGATCTCTTATCGGAGTCTACAATGTTTCGACCGAAAATGAAGAAAAAGAGATCGAAGCAATGTTGCAGGAATTAGAGTCTTGTGGAGAGCTTGTTTATCATGAAGAGACAAATGAAGGCTTGGATGTGACAAAGAAAGTGGAAGAGCCAAAACTAGAGCCACACTTGAAGTATGTGTTCCTTGGTGATGATTGTACTAAACCGGTGATCATTAGTAATACCTTGTCCAAAAAAGAGGAGCATCAATTGATATAAGTGCTGAAAAAGAAGGAAGTTGTCAAACTATTAGAGGCCGGGATGATTTGTTCTATCTCTGATAGTGAATGGGTGAGTCTGGTGAAATTAGTTCCGAAAAAGGGTGGTATCGGATTTTATCGAAGGTTCATCAAGAACCTCTTAAAGACAATAAAGCCCTTGAGTAAGTTGCTCAACAAAGTCGGATCGTGAAGAAGACCATTGAACCGTTGAGCTCATAACAACGTTAAACAAAGCGCTTGTTGGAAGGCAACCCAACGCCGTAAGTTTGCTTTTAAATTTTTGTCAATTTAGCTGCTAATTTCTTTTCTTGTGAAAAAAATTGAGTTCCATCCACTGCCATTAATTTTTCCAAAAATTCCTTCAGTTCGCCCCGCGAAAAGCTTTCGCCTCGCGAACTGAATGGAAAACTTCAGGTCGCGCCGCGAACAGAGTTCGCCCAGCGAACTGCGCGTGGCAGAACCATTTAAGTTCTGTTTAGGTTATTTTCATTTCACTCTTATTTTCACAAACTTAAGATTTTCTTCAACAATCTCACTGCCCCACATCCAAATTTCAAAACTATTTCTCTCCACTCCCAAATCCCAACTTGTTAACAAAGAACCAAGTCAATTTCAACAAGGTATGTGTGTTCTCTTTCCTTTCCTTTTTGTTCCGCATTTAGGTGAAACAGGGTTTTGCAAAAATTTGGTTTAGATGCTTAAGATAACCTTGCATGTCTGAAGTGGATTCAAACTAGGATTAGGTTAGGGATTGTGATTATGATTGTTGATAGGTGCAAGCTTTAGGAACCCTAGAAGGCACCTGGAACTTTCCTGGTTCGTAGGGTTCGCGCCGCGAACAGACCATCGCGCCGCGAACTGAGAAATTCCAGTCTCATGTTTTATGCTTTTGAGTGCTAACTTCTCTTATGGTTTTTTGTGTGGTTGTTCTGATTTTTTGTTGCAGATGTCAAAAAGAACAAAAACCACGGGTGCCGGCCCCTCTCGTTCCGTGCGACGATTCACAAGCGATGAACATGAAGAGAGATTCGAAAAATTGATTAAACGAACCATTCAAATGGAGAGATTCATCCGATTGTCGTCGGGTGGAACTTATCGGAAGTTGGTGTCGAATTTTGAACGAAGAAAATGGAATAAGATTTGTGAACCGGAGCCGGAAATTAATTATGACATTGTGCGTGAGTTTTACGCCAATGCTCTTCATCTGGAAGAGGGACTGGCATTCCACTATCAGACAAGAGTGAGAGGAAAGACCATTTCATTCAGTAGAGACGCGATCAACGCGTATTTAGGTAATCCTCTCACCTTGGCGGAGAATGAGCGGTGCGAGTACCGTACCAAAGAGATGGCTAACGATTGGGATCTTCCGACTGTGAGCGCTACCTTATGCCTTGAAGGAAGGACATATGATTTAAATAATCAGGGATTCCCAAAGTCATGGAAGAGAGAAAGTTTGAATATGGAGGCAAGGGCATATTTGGTGCTGCTTTTGAATAATATCCGGCCAAGGAGCCACAACACCACTATTCCAGATGAGGTACATTTTTCTATCACTAGTGTTATTAATGATGCTTATCTGAACAGGTTTTGCCTGAGCCAGATGGACAGAGCCGAAGGAGCTAGGACTTCGTCCTCTAGACCCCGAGCCCGCACTACTCCAGCATTCGATCAGATGGCGTTTGCTAATTATTGTTGTGAGAGCTTTGAGGCCTCTAGAAGGTCTCAATCATTCATTTTTGATGCTATGCAGCTGAAGCCCGCACATTCCCTTCCCAGGCGGAATATGTTGCTTATGCTAATTGGCCTGAGGGCAGGCCAGCTTTTATGGGGGGTGCAGGAGGTGGTGCGAACCATGATATTGAGATGGAGGATGTCCTTGGATCCGTTGGTGGTGGCAATGAGGAGGAAGATTGAGGAGTTTGTTGAATTAGAGTAGTTTTTATTTTGAGTTTTTTGTATTATTATTGCTTTTATTTAATCATGATTGTACTTTTGGTGGCTCTAGTTTCACCATAACTTTGGTTTGTTAATTTGTTTTGTCAATTGCATGAATATTCTGTGAGATTTAAGTGTGTTACAATGAATTTGGTTTACCAACATTTGTTTGTTTAATTGTTCTTATTCATAAGTCAAGCTTAAAGCAACCAAGAAATGTTCGCAAAGAAGGAAGCATAGGACACTTCGAGTGGTGATGATAAGAATTAGTGTCGGCATTTCAAGGTACACTTTATCGCTTTCTAGACTTAACATGAGTAGTTTGATGGTGTGTTGCAAATTCCATATCATAAATTCATTGAAACACATGTCCTTTTTGAATCAAAATAGGACTTAACCAATTGTGAGGAAGCTTTCCATTATACACTAAAATGTGGGAAACCGAACATTATTTCAACTCATTCTTATCATGCTAAATCATGCATTAATCTATTTTGTGTGAAAATATTGAAAATGATAGAGGCATTGTTTGTTATGAGAAAAACCACTTGACCAAATTTTTTTTGAATCAACTAACCTTGTGAGGAGTGATCCTTAGTTAACCCCCTTTGAGCTTACTTTAGGATTCATTTGTTTGATAAGTGTAAAATCAATTGAAAATTTTGTGAATAAATGAATCCTAATTTCTTTCGTGTCAATTAAACCCTCAAACCGAGTTGTTTGCAAATTTTGCCTTTTGCTTATGTCTAAGTAGGGAGCATTATTGAATAAATTTGGTTTTGGAATCTAAAGTCGGGGAGAGTAAAGTAAAAAGAGTTGATTAGAAACTTGGAAAAGTGATGTTTTATAAAAGGGTGAAAGTATGAAAAGAAACAAGAAAAAGAAATCACCCTTGAAACCATAGAGCAAAGAAAAAGAAAAGAAAGAAAGAAAAAACAAAGAAAAGGCTCATGGTTGTGTGGATGTAAAAAAATAAGAAAAGAAAAAAAAAGACGGGGATCAAAGAAATGGAAATTGTGTAGAGTTGAATGTATGAGAATGCTCCCTTAGGATAGGCATTTTTGTTGAATTCTCTTAATCATATCCTTTCTTGTAACCCAAGCCACATTACAACCCTTGAAAGACCAATTGATTCTCATTTTTCACATGATTTGGTATTTGTTTTGATGACCGTATGATTTGAGTTGTTGTTGATTTAATTGCTTGGATGAGTGAAAGTAAACCTTCATGTTTATTCATCTTTATTATGATGTGTGTGTAAGTTTGATTCAATTTTGACATATATGACTTTGGATTCCTTTGTATGATTTTTGCACCCAACCATTGCTCTTATTCATGTTTTGTCTAGCATTGAGATAGGTGGATTGAGAAAGTGCCATACACTTTTGAACCATTTGAATGTCCTTGGTTAATCCTTGTTTCAATCTTTTGTGTCATTGCTTTGGTTGTGTTGGTGGAAACTTCTGTTTAGGGACAAACAAAATGCTAAGTTGGGGGGAGTTGTTAGGGACCAATTAGTAATACTTTTTATATAATTTTATTGGTCCCTTTTACCAATCTTTGATGTAATTACACACTTTTATTCTCACAATTTTGTATAAATGCAATTAGGTTTAATTGATGTTGTTTTGAGTAGTTATTTCACGTATTTGTTAGTTTTGTAGATTTTTTGGACAAGAGAGCTTCGGAGTGCATAAGCATAATTTGGAAGAAGTGTTGAATGCAATTTGGAGGCATAATTTGGAAGATTAACACTTGGGAGAATCATTGCATGAAGCTTGCAAGGCGAGGAAGCTGAATTAGCTTCAGTTCGCGCCGCGAACCTTGCGAAACCAGCAAGTTGTTTGTTTGGGCCAAGTGTTTTGTTTTTAAGCCAGCTGTGTTGTGACAGTTTTGTATCTGTTTTAGGGTGCTTTTCAGTTTTAGATGAAAATGAACATTTTAGGAAAGGTCAACTCTTTAAGAAAACAGAATGGAAAATAGTCATTCATTCATTCATAGTTTCATATTTTGTAAGAGAAAAACAGAGTTTATTCTACCATTGCATTTTGCTGTCCAAAATGATGATGAGGAGCTAAACCCCATTTTGTCAAGATTGGAGGTAGTAGCTATTCCTATTTGTTTATGTATTTCATTTGACTCTTATATATGATAAAAGGTTATTGATGTATTGAATGATATTTTTGCCCTAAGTTGAATATTAGATTTGAGTAGTTGTTGAAAGAGATTATTTAAGTCTTGACCTAAAATATATTTTCAAGTAGTGGATAAGTTGTAGAGATAGATTTATTCACTACTCTTCTTTTATATCAACTATTAAAGATTGTTATATTGATAGTTAGGTGGAGTAATCGTCTAAAGATTAATATAGTGATTATCACAATATCATTTAGACATAAATGATATTGAGAGGATATGTGAACATCATTAATAATCTTAAATCTATATAGTTGTCATAAGGAATCATAAGCAATTTGAATAGTGAACTCCAATCTTGCCAAGCCTTTTACATTTGATTAAAACTATTTTATTGTTTTAGTGACATTTTACTCAAAAGATAACTTTTCAAACAAAACAACTTGGTTACATTTTGAACTTATAACAATTTGGATTATAGAACGGCGGTAATAACAACCAATCTCTGTGGATACGATATTAAAATATTTGCCGAAAGTATACTTTTCAACAGTGTGCTGAAGAAGAAGAGGCTTGAGAGATCCTCAAAATTTCATATGAAGACACGTCCAAAGTTCGTATGTCAAGGTTGTAGCTTCTCACGACCAAAATTGAGAATATTAGAATGAAGGTAGATGAATCCATATATGACTTCAACATTCTCCTTCGTGACATAGTTAACATTTCTTTTTCCTTATGAGAGAAGATGTCTAAAGAAAATCTTGTCTGAAAAATCCTCAGATCATTGCCTAATAAGTTTGATATGAAGGATACAACTATTGAAGAAGCTCGAGACTTAAGGAACATTAAATTTGATAAACTCGTTGGTTCTCTACAAATCTTTGAGATGGATATAAATGAGAGTTATGAAAAGAAGAACAAGAGTATATCCTTTATATCCAATACTGAAGAAAATAAAGATCAATGTGAGAAGGATACTGAAGAAAGTCTCCCAAATTCTATAGCTTTCATTGGTAGAAAGTTTAACAAAGCCTTTAAGAGACTTGACAGATGATCGAGGATAGATAAAGTTAATTGTCCCACGTTCTTAAAGAAACAGAAAAAGGGAATGTCAGATACTTGGTCTGATGAAGATTCTGAAGATGAGAGTGAAAAAGAAATAACTAATAGTGTGATGGTATTCACTGGAAAATTAAATCTGATAGTGAGTCTAGTGAGGAAGACATCTCTGATGAAGAGTTAGCTGAAACATACAAACTTTTGTACATTAAGTGGGAGGAAGCATATATGGTAGGAGAGAAATAGAAGAAAACTATAAGTACTATCCTTCAGGAAAAAGAGAAAGTCGTTTTAACCATGACTTGTCTGGAAGAGGAAGTCACCCTGTTAAATTTCAAACTAGAAAATATGACAAGATATGTTCGTGTGTTGAAAAATGATTCAAATATATTGGACGAATTCCTAGAAGATGGGATTATGTCTAGGAATATGAATGGAATAGGATTTGACTACAGCTCCATGAGCAAAGAAACAAAAGTTCCCACTAATAAATTTGTTCCCCTTGAGAAGAAAGTTAATTTTCTTATGGTGGACCTTATGTCTCAACAACCTGCTCGACATATGTACCCTAAATACAGAGGCTACAAGAACTTTTCTTAGAGATGTCATAACTAAGAAAGAAATGGTCATATTAGGCCCTATTACTATAGATTGTATGGATATCCTCATCCATATAGTCAACCAAGGCTCAACAGAAAAAAAAGGCAAGAACATTCCAGCAATGAAAGTGTGGAAACCCAAAAACTAACCACAAGTCTCATAGCTCATAAATATATTAGAGTTTCCTCAAGAGAAGATTAGTACTTTGATAATGGACGCTCCATGCACATGACTGGAGAAAAGAACTATCTAGAAGAGTTAAAACCCTACTCCAATAGGTATGTTACTTTTGGTGATGGAGCTAGAGGAAAAATCAAGGGTATAGGAAAACGGGTATGTCCAGGTTTCCCTTGCCTTAATGAAATGTTACTGGTAGAAGGACTAACTGCTAATTTGATCATTATCAGTCAACTATGTGATCAAGGTCCAAATATGAACTTCAGCAAATCAGAATGCATTGTTACTAGCAAATATCAAGATGTGTTAATGAAAGGTTCAAGGTCTAAATACAACTATTATATGTGGATATCTCAAAACAAGAGTCGATCCCCAACATGCTTGAAATCTAAGGTAGATGAGACCAAGCTATGGCACCAAAAACTTGGTCATCTCAACCTTAAGAGCATGAAGAAGATCATATTTGAAGAAGCAATCAGGGGATTACCATAACTCAAGATTAAAGAAGGAAAAATTTGTGAATACTGTTAAATAGGTAAGCAAACCAAGATGTCTCACAAGAAGCTGCAACATCTTACGACCTCTAAAGTTCTTGAGTTACTACATATGGACCTCATGGGGCCTATGAAAGTGGAAAGCATGGGTGGAAAAAGTTATGTCTTCGTGTGTGTGTGTGTGGATGATTTTTTAAGATACACTTGGATCGACTTTATTAAAGAAAATTTGACACTTTTGATGTTTTCAAAGATCTATGTCAACGTATACAAAGAGAAAAAGGAAGTGAGATAGTAAAAATAACGAGTGACCATGGCAAATAATTTGAGAACTCTAAATTCTCTTAGTTTTGTTCCATTGTAGGGATTGATCATGAATTTTCAACACCTATCACCCCTCAACAGAATAGAGTGGTTGAACACAAAAAATAGAACCTTGCAAGAGTCAGTTATAGTCATGTTGCATGCCAAGAATTTACCTTACTACTTTTGGGCTAAAGCCATGAACACAACCTGTCACATTCAAAATAGTGTGACCATAAGATCTGGAACCAAAACAACTCAGTATGAGCTTTAGAAAGGGAGAAAATAAAATGTCAAACACTTTCATGTCTTTGGTAGCAAGAGCTACATCTTGGCAGATCGCGCAAAAAGAAGAAAGATGGATCCTAAGAGTGATGAAGGAATATTCCTAGGCTACTCCAATAATAGGAGAGCCTACATGGTATATAACACTCGTACCAAGACAATGATGGAATCAATAAATGTTGTCATTGAGGATTCCCATGAAGAGACGAAAGAGGTTGAAGATAAAGATGATGTATCCCTTCAACAGACAGATGTAGCAGCAAATGTCCCTCCCAAGGAGTCTGACATTTAATCTGGAAGCATAAATACTAAAAACTCTCAAACCAACAAGGGATCATCAATCAGGATTCATACGGGTCACCCTATTGAAAATATCATAGGAAATCTAAATGAAGGGGTCATCACCAGATCCAGAGATATGATTTCCAACTCATGTTGCGTTTCTAAGATTGAACCCTATAACATCAAGGAAGCCTTGATTGATTAATTATGGATAAATGTCATGCAATAGGAACTGTGTCAACTCAAAAGAAACCAAGTTTCATAATTAGTTCCAAGACCTGAAGATGTGAATGTAATTTGTACCAAATGGATTTACAAGAATAAATATGATGAAAATGGTAATGCGACAAGAAACAAGGCTTTTTTAGTGGCTCAAGGGTACACTCAAATAGAAGGAGTAGATTTTGATGAGACATTTGCTCCAGTTTCTCTCCTTGAGTCCATTAGATTGTTACTAGGAGTTTCATGCATGTTTAAATTCAGATTATACCAAATGGATGTTAAAAGTGCATTCTTGAATGGGTATCTTAATGGGGAATTTATGTAGAGAAACCAAAGGGATTCGTTTATACTAGATTTCCACACCACGTGTACAAGTTGAAGAAATCACTTTACGGATTAAAACAAGCTCCAAGAACTTGGTATGAAAGATTAACAGAATTTATGATCAATAATGGATACAATAGAGGTGGAATAGATAAACTCTATTTATAAAGAATGATAGAGGAAAACTCATGATAACCCAGATTGATAGCCCAGATTTATGTTGATGATATTGTCTTTGGTGGAATATCAGATAAGATGGTGGAACATTTTGTTCACCAAATGAAATCTGAATTTGAGATGAGTCTTGTAGGAGAACTCACCTAATTTCTTGGTCTATAAGTCAAGCAAATGTAAGCCAATATCTTTATTTCTAAAAGCAAGTATGCAAAGAGTATATTGAAGAAGTTTGGTCTGGAAAAGGAAAGTCATAAGAGAACTCCTGCTGCAACATGTGTGAAATGAACCAAATAAGATAATGGTGTTGAGTTTGATCATAGTCTATACAGAATCATGATTGGTAATCTTTTATATCTCAATAACAAGCAGGCCTGATATCACATTTTCTGTAGGTGTTTGTGCTAGATACTAATGTAAACTCAAGGCTAGTCATCTCACTCAAGTGAAGAGAATCATGAAGTACATATATGGCATTCTCTATTATCATGATACTAATTCTATTCTAGTAAGATATTATGATGATGATTAGGTTAGGAGTGTTGATGATAGAAAAATCACATATGGTGGATGCTTCTTTCTTGGAAACAACTTAATATTATGGTTCATCAAGAAGCAGAATTGTGTCTTTTTATCTACTGCAGAACCTGAGTACATTGTTGCAGGAAGCAGTTGCACCCGATTGCTTTGGAGGAAATAGATGTTGAAGGAGTTAAATGTTGAACAAGATGTCATGAAATTATACTGTGATAATTTATGTGTTGTTAATATTTCAAAGAATCATGTTCAACACAGTCGAACCAAGCACATTGACATTCGTCATGATCTCATCAGGAAACTTGTGGAAGATAAAAATATTAACCTTGAGCATGTTATAACTGAAAATAAACTATTAACCTTGAGCTTTAGATGCAACTCTATTTGAAAATTTATAGGGTGCTCGTGGTATTTTCTCGTGTGAAAACTTATATCAATTAATGCAACGGAAGCGTGCAAGAATCAAAAGTAAAGTTTCTCTCTCTTATGATCATTGTTACATGGGAAGTAAGGCACATCATTCCCATTTAAAATTATACTCATAACAATTCCATGTTTACATGCCTAAATACCATTCTTTCTCTCTATTGTTCTACAACACTTTTCATCTACGCCTCTCTCAAGTCTTTCAACCTTTTACAAAAATGAGTAAAAAATATGAAGAAACTAATACCTTTGAACCCAAACCTGTATCTAATGCTTATGGAATCAATATGATAGGAGTTAAGATGGGTGAAAAGGGAAAACAATGAAGAAATCTAAGGCTTTTAGATCAAGCAGCAAGCTTGATGAACAAGATGTGGTACTCAGTGTTGTACCTCTTTAGATGGTTGTGTTTGTTGATGCATCAAAGATAAGTGCTAAGAAGGATGACTTCAAGAAGAATAAAACATATGAAAAGGCAAGTTCCTCTAAAAAGACACACATATGCATGCAAATATTGATAAGCTTGTTGGTTGTGTGGCTAATGATGTTGATACCACCCCTTCTGAAAATATTGTTGATTCTACTGAGACCACTACTAATCCACATGTTGAACCCCATGTTGAACCCCATGTTGAACCATATGGTGAACCATCTGTTAAACCTTCTACTGAACCAATTATTGATATACATGTCTTTGACACGTATGTGAATGATATCTTAGATAAAAGGCAAGATTCCTATGAAGATGCAAGTGATGAGAACCCTGAAAATGAAGAGCCTAAGGTTCAAGGTGATAAGAGTGTGTAACATATGAGGATTATGACATTCCTATTGCCAACATAATGAAAAGAACCATTAAGAATGTAACGAGGTATCAAGACAAGGATACTCAAGAAAAGGATAAAGAAGTGGTGGATGTGAATGAAGAGACGAAAACTAATGAAGAACCTAATTTTACTATGTTGAAGAGTATATATAGGTTTGTTGTTGATAGGGTAAAAGAGAAGAAGAAGCAGAAAGATGTCACCCTCAGATCCTCCAAGAAGAATACTGAAGTTGTGAAGGATAAAACTCCACAAGAGAAGCCTGTGAATAAGAAGATAAAAGTTGAAGAGAAAACTTCTGAGAAGAAATCCCTGAAGAGAAAGCTTGTTCAAACAAGTGACTTTGAGACAAATGAGGAGGAAGATGTCTTGGACATTGTGTCCACTGCAAGGAGAAAGGTTAGAGGGAAGAGAATTCATGTGAATGTACCTTTTTCCCACATAGATAATGTTTCTTTACATCCTAAATCAAGTGTTCAGAAGTGGAAATATGTATTCTGTAGCGGTAAATTCATGACCATCAAGCTATGGGTAAGCTAGACGTCAATTAAACCAGAGTCGCCACCGCGCTTTTATTGTTTCCAAGGGAAAAGGGAAAAGTACGAAGAAAACCCAGAAAGATAAGAAGTTTTCAAATCAAAACTAATAAAATGCCAGAGATTATAGGTAAGGGGGTTGGTTACACAGAGGGAAGGTGTTAGCACCCTAAGTGTCCTAGGTACTCCTAGGGAGCCTTTTTTGTGTGCATATGTATTTTTGTAGAAAGTGATGTTTGCAATAAATAGAATGGAGGGATGAGAAAAGAATTCATTGATTATATTTTTGTGTTTGACAAGATCTTCGGACTTGTACCTACGTACCAACATGAAATGAGCGATTAAAACCTCGTAGTTCGTGGTAACAATTTCAAAGTGAATGCATTGCTTTTAACAAAAATTTAGGTTTAACAAGGGCACAAAAGGCCTAAAAATGTTTTAATGAGTGTTAGTTCTTTTTGTCTTTTGAAATTTTAAGTCAGGTATAGTTAGGTTCATTTTCAAGTTTGATTAAGAAAAGATTTTAAAAATGCAATGGCATAAGTCCAAAGTTTCTAATTGGAAATAAAGTCTAAGTTTAGAAATCACAAGCAAAGAAGATTTTAAAAGGAGGGAGAGATTTGAAATTAAAGAAATGGGGAAGAGATGAAGAGACTAATCCTAAGCAAAAATTAAAAGTTAAGAGTTGAAAAGATATGGCCAATGGGCTGCAATCCAATAGACAAGAATGTCATATAGAAGCCCAAATTTCCATTGGACTTTAGAATCAAGCAATATCAATACACAAATAGCAAGATGAAGAGAAAGGAATTAAATAAAGATAGCCACATCCAAGCCTAGCAATTCCATGATCTTCTTCACAAATTCTCATGTATCAGATGAACACAAAGATAGGCACTAGGCACAGGTTCAAAATAACAGCTTCAACAAGATCATGTAGTAGATAAACTCATATGGATCTTCAATACTTGCTTCAGATGAAGTTTCAATTCACAAGCACTTGGTTTCATGAAAGTTGGCATTGGCCAAGTCCTTTTGCATAGGGAGTGTTGCCTAATTCTAAGTCCAATGTCTCAGAGCAACCCAACAGTCCATACAAAATGTCTTTTAAGGTTTTTATTGTTATTATGTACATTAAGATCAAAAGACCACAAACACAAACAAGTATATACAATCACAATATAATCACAAGGTATGGCTCAAGTGAGCAAAATGAAAAGGGCATTAAAGTAAACAAATTAAATGGTATGAATAATGGCAAATGAATAAAGACTTAAAAAATAAAGTGCATAAAAGTAAATGGATTGAAATTAAATGTTAGTTTTTAGTTGATTAGAAGTTAGTATTGCTTTTGCTTTGTTTTGTTTAAGTCATTCTTTGGAGAACACTCAACCCACTATTCACAAGCATGGATCCTTGAACCAAGACATCTTCCAAAGGAAGGAAAAAAGGCCAAGTTTGCATACAATACCATGAAAGAGGGGAGACTTAAAATCTCACTTACTAGAATGTTATGTCTTTTGTGTCAATAATTTAGCGCTACGTTAAGCAATCGTAATTGGACTTAATGCATGTTAGAGATATGGTATTATGAACCATACTCCTAAAACATACCACACTTAAAAGAATATGCAAAAGGGGTGGGCCTAATCTCATCCACACTTATGTTAATTTTGCAATCAACTAGCCTTAAGATATAGAGACATCATAGGTCCATGAAATGAATGAGAAGAGAATGGGATTGAGATGAAGAGGGAGGGGAAATGGAATCAACAAAAATTGGTCAAAGGATGACTTTTATCAAATTAAAATCATTCATTCATTTTGGGATATGAAATATCTATTTCATCAATCCCCTAAATCCAATGATTTTAACTCAACAAAGTCAAATCAACATTGACCAAGGCCCAACAACACAAGTCAAACTCAACAAGTCAATATCAAAAGCTTAACACAATTTATTTTGCATTTAAACAATTGAAATCAATTAAATAATGCATTAAATTAAATTATGGTTGGTCAAAATCCTAAAATCTCATCAAAATACCAAATAAATGGCCATGAGATTTATGATAGGTCAAACAAGGTCAAAGGACATTGGAGAAAAAATTTCATTAATTTTGGAAACTTAAAAGTATTTTTAAACAATTAAAAATAATCACAAAAACAATTAAATCATGAAAAATATTAATAATGATCCAAAAAATAATTTTAATTCAGAAAATGAAAGAGGAATTTATTTAAATTTTTTTGGTGAAACTCTCATATTTTTTGGATCAATATTAAAATTAATATGAATTAATGAAAATAAACCAAATAAAAAAAATCAGAAAATAGTAAAAAACGTGGACCACTTGATCTCCCTCATTAATTGAGCTGGCAGATCAAGTGGTCCTCAACGTGCGTTCCATCATGGACACGAGTCAAAGCGCTGCATGGATGGTATTCAAAACCAATGCACGAGATTAAAATATTTCAAAAGGATCTTGTGGTTCAGATGAGTGCCAGCACACCACCGGAGCCAAAGCTCCGGTCTCCTTCTCAGGTGAGCTTCACCGGACTAGTTCACTCACAACCATCACCAAAATTAAAAAGAAGGATATGAATTTAAAGTAAAAATGCTCAAGAGCTCGAATCTGGCCTCAATTTTTCCTAACTCCAAGTATATTGAAAGATACAGGGAGTTGAATTTTGAGGATAATGATCTGAGTTGCTTCGATTTGACCTCAAAGCAACTCAATCTTGTTGCCTACATTGGTAGGACTTCAGACAACCAAAGATCAAGAAGAACTATGGAGAATTGAGTGAGAATCAAAGAGATGAAAATTTCTGGAAAATACCTTCAATGCAGGTCTGTATGAACACAATCTTTCTTCCAATTGCTCTTAATCTTGCTTAGGACACTTGATGGAATGGAAATGAATCAGTAAAAGGTACAAGACTCTTGGTGATTTGAATCTCTAAACATTGAGATTCAAACTCAATTTCCAAAGGAAATTCTCAAGTTTATCCTTTGAATGAGAGGGTTTTGGATATTGGGATTCAAAGCTGGCGCGCAGGTCCTTAATTATGATCACCAGGGTCTCTATTTATAGCCATGTGATTGCTAAATGCACACTTGAAATCAAAGTTCCAAAAATAGCAATGTACATTGCATGGATGCATGGGCGTGTGATAGGCCCATGTAATCATCTCTTCAGGTCCAAAAATGAGTACAAACATTGCTGAAGTCACATTGGTAAGCCATGCAATTGTGTATGAAAGTTCCAAGTTCAATTGTGCCAAATGGTCATCCAAGTTCAAGCCATGTGCAAGTCACTCATACTTTATCCAAATGGGATTAAATTGGACTTTTTGGAAAGGTTATATCAAGAGGAACAACTTTCATGTTGAACACTTTTTCATTTGAAGCTTGTATCATGATGAATTTTGAGGTGGAAGTTGGGGAAATCAAACATGTCAAAAATAATTCAATGTTTCAAGCCATATGTTCACTTATTCCACCTTGGCTGACTTTTTATGTGAGCTTTAAATGAGAAAAGTTCCTTCTTAAAAGTTGTATCTCGCTCAAAGTCCTTCAAAATGGTCACAAATTTGACCTCATTTGGATTTAGTATGAAGGAGTTATGCATTTTTGAAATTGAGGAAAATCACTTGTTCAATGGCATTGGTCCAATATGACCTATAATGTATCCTCATATCACATGCATATAAAAGTTGAATTTGATCTTCCTATAAACATCAAAGTTTAATTAGACATCTTGAATTGGATTGTGCAACTTGGAAATCTTTCATATCGTAAAAATTGAGCAAGTTATCTCCTTGGGAAGTTGACCTCCAAATTAGGGTTTAGACAAAATGACCTATACTCTTTCACCATAAAAAATGACTTTCCAAGAAAAACTAGATCTTAACCTCAACATGAAAGTTGTTTGGAATGTCATTTAGAATAACGTTTCTCTTGGAATCATTTTTATATGACAAAAAGTGTAGGAGATAGGGTCTAGGGAACCCCAGTTTTGATCAGATGAATTCCTCTGGTCAACCACCATGAACCATCTTGCTAGCTTGCCATTCTCTTGACTTTTGAGACTCATGGAGGATCATATATGCATAATATGATGGAATTTGAAGTATCCTTTGAAATATTTGATCAATTGGTGAAGAAGCTTATTGAAGAAGTTACACAAGATACCCAGGTGAATTAGGGTTTCCAAGGCAAACCAACTTCAAACTCTTGATGATATCTTGATAAAAATAACATGTGAAGACCATGGGGATTCATATATGATGCTTATAGACATAATAAACTAATTATTGATTGAGCTCCTTGAAATGAGGGTCTTAAACCCTAGATGTGAGCTTGACAGATCAAAGGTGAGCATGTGCTCTACCTACAAAAGAGTTAGATTATACAAAGACATATTTTTGGTATTTTGGTTAGTAAAAATGATAAAATACAAAGTATGATACAATCACATGATGCTTGGTGATCTTTCTTAATGCAAATCCAATGAATGAGGGGTAAGGAGGATGCCAAGATGTTATTCCAATACCAATGCATATGATGAGATAGCATGAGGGATCTTAGGGTCAAAATTGGGGTCTTACAGCTGCCCCTATTTAAGGACGTTCTAACTGAGGAGATGAAGGTTAAAATCTTCGCATCGACTCAGTAGAATGGGCTTAAATAACAACATATGGAAACAAATTTTGGTCCCTAAGAGACCTCATGATGCACATGATATGAATGTTAAAATAATATTTGTAGGGAAATATCACCACAAAGGAAAAGAATCCGGAGATACTGAAAGTCCACAGGAGTACAATGCATTCTGTATGGAAAACTCACTGGGGAGACAGAGACTTTGGGAAAAAGGGTTCTACGTAGGCCAGGCTACGACTTAAGGACAACCGGGGACTCGAGGGATTCCATAAAAATGAATCAATGGAAAGACTCAGTCGGGGAACAAAAGGAATATCTGTAGGGGAAACGGGTAAATCAAAGCTAAAATACTCGAACCAAGCAGGAAACAGCGATTCCATTAAGGGAATGCGCACTCAAACTCGACTGAGGAAGAAAAGATCTTCAACACAGGAGGAGCAGAAATCTATTATCTATTACCGGCTACTGGGTAAAGGGATAACAAAAATCTGACAGGGAGGACATCCGTTACCAGTTAGGGTAAACATATCAAGGATGACTCGCTGAAGGCAACCAGGAGGTGTATTCATTACTGGTTACTGGGTAAGAATAAACTGCTAGGAAAATCCAAAAATAGGATTTACAACTACGGGTTACTGGGCAGAAGACCAAAAGGAGAGAATATTTGTCACTGGTTAAAGTGAACATATCAAGGATAGACTCAAAGGAAAGAAAATCTATCATCGGTTAGGATGAACATATCAAGGATTAACTTGCCTGGGGATTCTATGGAGAATATCCGTCACTGGTTAAGATGAACATATCAAGGATAAACTGCCTGAAAAAGTGGGGAAATATCTATCAAATGCTGGATAGAACACCGAAAAGAGAATATCCGTAATCGGTTAGGATGAACATATCAAGGATAGACTTAGAGGGGAGAAATAGGAATTACATCTATCAATTATTGGATAGAATACCAAAAAGAGAGTATCCGTCATCGGTTAGGATGAACATATCAAGGATAAACTCTGCAAAGGGGATAAAAGCAGGATTTACAACTACCGCTTACTGGGCAGAAGACCGCAAAGAGAAGGAAATCTGTCACCGGTTAGGAAGAACATATCAAGGATTAACTCTCTGGGGAACAACAAAATAGGGATCATAACTACCGGTTACTGGGTTGGGATGAACATATCAAGGATAGACTCAAACAAGGGAATAAAATACCGTCATCGGTTAGGATAAACATATCAAGGATATACTTCCTGGGAGACGTAGAGACGAATCCGTTAGGGAAACAAGGTTACCTTTTCCTGGGATTGGGCAAAAGTAACACACATGAGAAGAATATTACCAGTTATTGGGTAATAGGTTCTCAGGGGACCAAAAGCTTCTATCTAGGTACGATCTAGAAAGAAAAGGTCAATTAAAGGACTCATCCCAATGAGGATATAACTCAGGGGAGTGCTTCCATCCAGATAATCAACTGGGGAGGAAATTGAAATAATGATCATCCACGAGGAAATAACTCAGTAATGGGCTGACACTCTACAATTGAAAGAGGACAGACAAACCATATCTGTATGGGGAAAAAGTAAACCACCATGGCAGAGGATCAAAACAAACAATGAATCATAAAGTGCAACAATGCAATAATGAAATTATATGAGTGTATATGTATATGTATATGTATATATGATGATTATGCTGACAAAATGATCACAAAGAATACAAGTGTCACTGATTTGAGTCATCGATACAACCCCTAGCCAATCCTCACGGTAGGGAAACATCAGCTGGAGAAAAACAAACAAACGTCTTGAAGGCTCAATCCTGGCTGGGTAAAGCACAAGGAGAGGATTTGCTGATGAAACTGCTACAAACTCTATGGGGAATTTTAGGTCAACACCATATCAAATGGGAGACAATCCTGCAGGGGGCAAGCGCAATAGCTGCTCGAAATCAGGAGTAACTCTGACGATTTATGAGGAATTAAAATTTTGCCGAAGCTGTGCAAACTGCCGAAATAACATGCCTACAACCCAAGGGAGGCCAACAAGCTCGGCTGGGGAAACCAATAGAACTCGGCTACTGAAATGCTATCGGGGATGAAATAGAGATTACGCTCACTGCTTGGAGAGAACCAATAATGCTCCGTATTTTAGGGCTTACCGCTTTTCAAATTGTTGTTGATATTCCTTTAAATGATATCGATTGCTTAAAATAGCTGATTTTATATATTTAAGAAAATATGATTTTAATTTAAAATTTAATTTTAAAATGATCATAATAAAATTTAAATCTATTTGGTTGAACTAAACAAGAGTAGAAACAATTGGATAAAAAGTTCAACTTTATTTAATGGAATGGTAGTCTGTAAATGACAAGACTCCATAGATCTTTACAAAAGTTGAAAAATGGTAATTTACATGGAAAGGGCTACATTGAATACAATGATCACTAATCCTTCTACCAACTTTTGATGGCCATTGTGCTCTTGGTGACTTCATCGGCCAGAGATGATGAATCAGAACTGACCGATTTGCCCAAGAAAGTCTTCAAAACTGAAGATCAGCAGCCTGCAGTTACTTGCCATAATCCCTAATTTTTGCATAAATTTCCCCAAGGTGGGGTACTCAATTTATTGGGATAATTTTTTCTGTTTTTCTGTCTCTAATTTTTGCCTGGATCGCCCTTTCGGGTTTCAATCCACCGAAACGCTCATTTTTTGCCTAAGTCGCCCTTTCAGGTTTTCAACTTAGCAAGTTGTTCTTTTCTTTTTAGGCGAAGTATTTCTTGACTGCATCTGCGTTCATAGAACGAGTGAACTCTTCACCATCCATAGTTGTAAGAATCAAAGCACCGCCTGAAAAGGCTCTCTTAACAACATATGGGCCTTCATAGTTAGGAGTCCATTTGCCCCTAGAATCTGGCTTGAAAGATAGAATCTTCTTAAGCACAAGGTCACATTCTCTGAACACACGAGGTCTGACCTTCTTATCAAAAGCTTTCTTCATTCTCTGCTGATAGAGCTAACCATGACACATGGAAGTCAATCTTTTCTCTTCAATTAAATCTAGTTGGTCAAACATGGTCTGACACCATTCAGCCTCAGTCAACTTGGCTTCAATCAAGACATACAATGATGGGATCTCAACCTCTACTGGGAGCACAACTTCCATGCCATAAACAAGTGAGAAAGGGGTTGCCCCTGTTGAAGTGCGGATGGATGCACGGTACCCATGTAAAGCAAATGTGAGCATCTCATGCCAATCCTTGTACGTCATAACCATCTTCTGGATAATCTTCTTGATGTTCTTGTTTGCAGCTTCAACAGTCCCATTCATCTTAGGTCTGTAGGGAGAAGAATTATGATGTGCAATCTTTAAGTCTTTGCAAAGAGCTTCCACCATATTATTGTTCAAGTTAGATCCATTATCAGTAACGATCTTACTTGGCACACCATACTGTAGCACCTCAAATTTGCACCCTACCTTTTGTACATTCATTTCATATTAGGTCATAGCATTAACAATGTCCACTGCATAACATGGCCTTGTCCATTTGCCCAAGTGCAAGCTCAACAGACAAATCGGGTCAAACTGATCAGGAGAATCAGTCAATCAAGCAAGCGAGTGCCATTTTCATTGAGACAAAGCCCTAAGGTGGATTTATCAAGCTCATATGGTCCAAGGATCATTTTGAAGTGGTTTGGCCAAAGATTGGATGCTCAGAAGTCACCAGTCATTGTTCAGTCAACCAGAGACCATAGAAAGTCAACTGTGGTCAACTGTGGTCAACTGTGCCTGATTTTATGGATTGGAAAGTGTGAGATGGTTTGAGAGGCCTCATTCATGTCCATATAAGTCTCATTTGACATATCAAAGACCAAGGTTGAAGATTTGGAGGTCAGATCAAAAGTTGCCAAAAATAGCAAGTGATCTGTAATTTCAGCTGCCCAAAATGGAAACTTTTTCTCCTCGAAATTACTTCTTCATACAAGCTTCAAATGGAATTTTGTCCAACATGAAAGTTGAAGATCTTGATCTCACCATTCCAAAAAGTCCAAGAACTTGAAGTTCCCATGTGTGGTTAGCAAGATATGGTCCAGCCATTTTCAGAAAATGCCCGAATTTGAAGTGGCATAACTTGCACATGGAGTGGCCGAATTGGATGGTTTTTCTTTGAGCAAATCACATTTAATGTGTATTTTCATAATCCATCATCACATTTTTCCAGAAGCATTCATACAAAAAGGCCATTTTTCAAGTGCACTAATTAAAATCCAAGGGCAAAATGGTCCAATTTGAGAAATATTTGGAATTTTGAAATGGGACTTTTTTCTACACATCACATATATCATTTGTGACTTGTTTGAACCAAATTTGACAGAAAATGAGTTGCATTAAGGAAGGGCATTTTGGCCACACACTTGAAAATTGCACATTAACACTAAACTTCCAATTTTTGCTAATCTTAATTAACTTTGTGATTAAGCCTTGGTATAAATAGTTAATTATAACTGTTTTTCTTAACCACATTTTTCATTCTTGAAGATCCAAATTGAATTTCCCTCCAAAACCTCTCAAATTCTCTCAAAACTTCATCACTTTTTTTCACATTTCTTCATCAAATCTTCATCAATTTGCTTCGTTTTTGATTAATTCATGCTCTATATGTGGTTGTAGTGAACTGTTTTGCAGAATTCGTGGCCAAATCTTCAAGAATTTCAACTGTCCAAAAGCTTGCACAACAATGGCATCTTCATGATTCTTGCACTTGGAGCTGTTTCGAGCTAAGTTAGCTTCTCCATTCACCTTCCTAATCAACAAACTCCATCTGTCTTCGCCATTGGAGCCTTGAGGAGCTCGGTTTCGCAACTGTTGCTTCATAAGGTCAGAATTCAAACCTTTCGATTCTTGAAATTAACATGCGGTTTAGGTAGATCTTGCAACGTAGAACACACTGCAACTTGAATCATGCGTTTTCGTTGAGAATTGAATGAGATATGTAGATCTGAACTTTTGATGATGAACTTTCTTTTGCTCGATCCGGTTAGCATGAGTAGATTTAGGATGAATGCTTGTTGTTTCGATGTTCTACATGATGAGACGTTTCGATTGGTATATTGCTTGCATGATTCTGTGAAAATTTGTTCGTAAGTGTGTGTTGTGTTCACTGTTCCGTCGTCTTTTTTCGCGAAGAAATCGCGCATTCGCCTAGCGAGTGATCCGTTCGCCTAGCGAAGCTTGAAGAAGATGAGTGCTCGCCTAGCGAAGCTTCCCGTTCGCTTAGCGAAGGCTTCCAATAGGCGCCAGATTCAAATATTTCACTGTATTTACAAGTTTGCCACTGGCACCATTTATTTCATTTTTTTTCACAATTTCATTGCATTTTTGATGCCTGATCTTTAGAAATTCATAACTCACTCATTTTTTATCCAATTTTGGTGAGATTTTTTGCATTGTTCTTCTGGAAATGTGTAGAATTTTATCATGATTTTTGGGGATTTTTTGCATGTGTAGAAAATTAAAATGCCTAAGGTTTGATTGTATGTGTCATTTTGTACATGTTTTGCCAAAACCTCCATGAAATGATGATGCTTGCAAAGAAATACTTGAAAATATTTGTGGTGATTGTAGACTGGTTGATGCTTATTTACATGTAAATTTTGTGAATTTTTGATACCTGGTCATTGAGTTGTGAATTTTTGAACCTAGGTGTGACAATTTGTGTCACACCTCATTGTGTCAACTTGCTGGATTTATTTGAATGACCTAGGCTTGTTAAAATGATGTGAAGTTTTGCATGGATGTTCATTAACATGTTAAGATGCTATGTGAATTTTTGTGGAATTTTATATGGCATTTTCAAATTGATTGCTATTTTTCATCTCTGTTGGTCAAATATGCAAGTTCATGTGACATATGTTTGAAATATCCTTGTGAAATGCTCATATGGTATTGAATGATCATGAAATTTGGTGTGATGATGCTAGACACATGATAGGACATGATGCTTTTGGTCCCATTCATTTATGATATGTTGTCACTCTGTTATGAATTTTTGAAGTGAATGCATGTGTTGATGTTGTGATTTGGAGCATGTAATTGTGTCTGTTTTTGTTGATTTTCATTGGCATGGTTCCTTTTGTCCAAATGAGCTAAAATTTGACATGCTAGACCTTGAATATGTCCTGTTTAGGTGTAAATTATTTGAGGATTTTTGGAATTGTTTTGGTATGGAATTGAATGCAATAGTTCTGTTTGGATGTTGGATGTTTCATTTGAACTAGTTTGGATTGTTTTGTGCATAAAAGGAGCATGATGAATGATATGGACATGGGATCAATTGTGTTTGCTTTTGATTGACATTAACTTGAGTTTGGTTGAGAATACCTTGCTGTTTAGGAATTTTTGTCACTTTTGGACCCTAGGCTTGGCCTAGTGGTCTTGTTGCTAACATTTGCTTGATTTTTCAGGATGAATAGCACAATGCTCATGGAGAATGATCCAAGTTAAATGCAATTGATGTTGTTTGATGTTTGTACACTAACATAACATTGTTTTGTAGGTGGTGAAGCTTGGGCTTGAGCTCATAGCTTGCTTTGTTTGTGCATTGGCTTGTATAGTCTGACTGATTGACTGTTTGCTGTTTATGTTTGTCTGATTGAGTACTGATGATACTTGATTGTTTTCAGGTACCTTTAGTTGCTCATAGTGCATATTGAACTAGTTTTTGCTGCTGGTTGGTTGTGAAAACCACTTGAGGTAGGTCCTCTTGACTTCATGTAGTCTGGAGACCCGGTCTGTTATCTGGCCGGGCAAATAAATGTCTGAAGTCCTCCTTAAGAGGCGATGTTTGTGATTGTTTAATTTTGTGCCTAAGCAGGTAAAGTCCTTAATCAAGGCAATTGGTGGAAGCCAAGGGATATGCAATCTATCCCCCACTATTCTGTGAGTCGTCCCTCTGCTCACACGGCTGTGTGTTGATGCATTGGGGCACAAACCCAAGATCTCGTGCTGTTGCACAATCGAGTCAGAGTCTTTAAGTGTAGAAGGGTCCCTCCATTCTGGACCCACGCTCCTTTGTCTGAAGCTCTCCCGGGTTAGGGATAAGAGCTGTGAGGTCTCATCCTCACTTCACCTTTTCATCTGCTTCACCTTAGCCTCGTAATGGCAAGGTTAAGAGCGACTAACACCCATGTACAGATGAATTGCTTCGGCAGTTACACCTATTGATTGAGCCCATTTGTGTGCATATAGTGTGTGCTACTTGTGAATACTTGATTTACTGTTTGCTTATGTTGAATCGGATAGGCTTGCTTCCTGTGCAAGTTAGCTAGAAACCTTGACTTAGGGACAACTTTGCATGATAACAGCTAGGCTCGAGTCGTAGTCTCCCTAGTTGTGTTTCCCTCTGTTATCTGGTTAGGCTAGTCCTATATCCCTGCGTAGGGGAACTACATCGCCCTGATCCTTGTTCCAGTCGAGGTATGTAGGCAGGTGGTCGTGCGAGACCACTCCGGGCAACCTTTTTCTTTCTTGAGTGTGTTTACTTGTTATCTGATTGTGTGTTTTGGTTCGGATGCCGACGTAAGTCCAGTGATTGGCTGTCGGGCTCCACGTTTGCCCTTTTGAGTGTGTTTTGGTTCGGATGCTGATGTAAGTCCAGTGATTGGCATTCAGGCTCCACGTTTGCCTTTGCCCGTGTTTGTTTGTGTGCGTGTTAGCCGAGCTACGGATGCTCTGATTCTCCTTCGTCCAAAGGAGATACGTATGCATAGGATGCGATATCCTAGCGAGCATGTGTCGTTTCCCCGGTCGAACTACTTTGACTCTGATGTCTATGCTTGATAGACTAAGTAGGCCCAGGATACGATATCCTGCCGAGTCAGCCTTGTCTGTTTTCTTGTGTCTCTTTCAGCCTGTGTGGATGATTATTTTGAGCAGTGTTTAGCAACCATTTTCCTTCCTATTGTGCGTGGATCCCGTCGAGTACGACGGATGCGTAGGGGTGCTAATACCTTCCCTTCGCATAACCGACTCCCGATCCCATTCTCTTCGGTCGCGAGACCATGCTTTTTTCCAGGTTTACTCTGAGCGTTTCCTTTCCCTCTTTTGGGATAAATAACGCACGGTGGCGGCTCTGTTGTTCTTGTTTTCCCGCCGGTTTTTCGCGTAATGCGACACATACCGGCATATAATCTGATTCTTGATAAACCTCACAACAACTTGCTTGGTTACATTTGCATACGATGCCGCTTCAACCCACTTTGTGAAGTAGTCAATAGCCACCAAAACGAAACGATGTCCATTTGAAGCTTTGGGCTCAATCATGCCAATCATATCAAATCCCCACATGGAGAAGGCCCATGGGGAGGAAATGACGTTCAATAGTGTCGGAGGAATATGAATTTTATCTGCATAAATTTGACACTTGTGGCATTTCTTCACAAACTTGCAACAGTCAAATTCCATTGTCAGCGAATAGTAACCTGCTCGCAACATCTTCTTTACCATAACATGTCCATTGGAATGAGTACCAAAGGATCCTTTATGGACTTCAGTCATCAATAGGTCTGCCTCGTGTCTATCCACACATCTGAGCAAAACCATATCAAAGTTTCTCTTGTACAATACATCACCATTCAGGTAGAAATTGATGGCTAATCTTCTCAAAGTCTTCTTATCTTTCAAAGAGGCTCCAGGCGGGTAAATCTGACTTTGGACGAAACATTTGATATCAAAATACCACGACTTCTCATCTTGGACCTCTTCAACAGCAAATACATGAGCTGGCCTATCAAGACGCATCACAGTCAGATTTGGAACTTCATTCCAATACTTCACCACAATCATTGAAGCCCACTTTGCAAGAGCATTTGCCATCCGGTTTTCATCTCGAGGGATATGATGAAACTCAACCTTTGTAAAGAAAGTTGAAATCCTCCTCACATAAGCTCTATATGGTATCAAACCGGGTTGATTCGTCTCCCATTCACCTTTGATTTGATTCACAACCAAAGTTGAATCTCCATAGACGTCCAAATACTTGATTCTGAGATCAATGGCCTTTTCAAGCCCCATAATGCAAGCTTCATACTCATCCATATTGTTTGTACACGTGAAAGTCAATCTAGCCGTGAATGGAAAATGCGTGCCTTGAGGAGTAATGATTACTGCCCCAATTCCATTTCCATACTGATTAACAGCTCCATCAAATACCATGCCCCAACGGGAACCAGGTTTTTGCCCTTCTTCAAGCAACAGTTCATCATAATCTTTCAATGTCAAGTACAATATCTCTTCATCAGGAAAGTCATACTGTACTGACTGGTAATCTTGAATCGGTTAGTGAGCTAAATGGTCAGCCAAGACACTGCCTTTGATTGCTTTTTGAGATCGGTATTCAATATCATACTCTGATAACAACATCTGCCAATGGCCAATCCTCCCAGTTAAAGCAGGCTTCTCAAAAATATACTAAATTGGATCCATTTTGGATATCAACCAAGTGGTATGATTCAACATATATTGACGCAGACGCTTAACACCCCAAGCTAATGTGTAACAAGTCTTCTCCAGCATAGAATACCGAGTCTCACAGTCGGTGAATTTCTTACTGAGGTAGTAAATTGCATATTCTTTCTTACCAGTCTCATCTTGCTGACCTAGAATACGACCCATACTCTCTTCAAGCACAGTCAAAAACATGATCAACGGTCTTCCTTCGACAGGCGGAGACAAAATCGGAGGCTCAAGCAGATACTCTTTGATACTATCAAAAACTTTCTGGCAGTCTTCGGTCTAATCACAAGACTGATCTTTCCGAAGAAGCTTGAATATAGGCGCACATGTGGCGGTCAAGTGTGATATGAATCTTGAGATATAATTCCAGCGGTTGAGAAAACCTCTGACTTGCTTCTCAGTCTTGGGCGCATGCATCTCTTGTATTGCTTTAACCTTAGCGGGATCAACTTCAATACCCTTCTCGCTGACAATAAAGCCCAACAGCTTACCAGAACGAACACCAAAAGTACATTTATTGGAATTCAAGCGGAGTTTGTACTTCCTCAAACGCTGGAATAACTTAAACAAATGCTCAACATGTCCCTCTTCATCAATGGATTTGGCAATCATATCATCAACATAGACTTCGATCTCTTTATGCATCATATCATGGAAAAGAGTAGTCATTGCTCTCTGGTAAGTTGCACCAGCATTCTTTAAACCAAAAGGCATCACTCTATAACAGAATGTTCCCTAGGGTGTAATGAATGTGGTCTTCTCCATATCCTCAGGTGCCATCTTGATCTGATTATATCCGGAAAATCCATCCATAAACAAAAAGACTTTGAATTTAGTTGTATTGTCTACCAACATATCAATATGTGGCATAGGTAAATCATCTTTCGGACTGGCTTTATTCAAATCTCTTCAATCAACGCACATATGAACTTTTCCATCCTTCTTCGGAACAGGCACAATATTAGCCACCCATTGCGGATACTCAGTGGTAATAAGGAAACCGGCATCAATCTGCTTCTGCACTTCTTCTTTGATCTTCACTGCCATATCAGGACGGGTCCTCCTCAACTTCAGCTTGACTGGCGGGTATTCTGGCTTCAACGGCAATCTATGCTCCACAATCTTAGAATCCAACCCATGCATATCTTGATAGGACCAGGAAAACACATATGAATACTCTCGGAGAAGATCAATCAACCCTTTCTTCACTTTTGGACACAGTCGAGACCCAATCTTGACTTCCTTCACAGCATCCTCGGAACCCAAGTTGACTAACTCAATCCGCTCTTCGAATGGCTGAATGGCTTTTTCCTCGTGCTCAAGTAGACGAGACAATTCATCAGATACTTCTTCATCACTTCCTTCCTCAGCCTCAAACACAGGGAATTCAAAATTTGGCGAAGGAGTAGGATCATTGTATTCAATGGGTTTAAAAACCAACCTGCATAATGATTTGATATTTTGATTTTAGAGAAGTGATTTGGTGACCAAATATTATGCAGATGGACAAATTATATTTTAATTATGTTTTTTGTGATTACCATTTTCAGAAAAAGCAAAAAGTAAAAATAAAACATCATAGATGTGAATGAATAGAATTGAATTTTATTAATGATCAAATTTGAAAATGCCAACAATGTTCACTTCTCTCTTATGCATAGGAGAAGGATTTTCAAAAACGATAAAAGAAATTACTTAGAGCGATGCATAGTAACAGGTACATCAACAAAAGTCCAATTGTTGCAAGCTTTTCCATGCGTCACAAAATTGGTGCAGTCTTCATCTTCATCCCCCTCGATCACAGCAGCTAAGTGTTATTCATTACCATGAATGAACCCTCCGCTACGGAAACTGGGTTGCACATCTGCAGCTCTAATATCAAATGAACCTCGTTGGAATCCCAAACCAGCTTTGCTCTTGTTCTCGGTGACCTCTACCATCCGGCCCCACTGATCAGAAATATCGTCTTCAACAATCTTCTGAGTGTCTTTGAAGGAGGAGATGGGTGCCCCAACCCTCTTTTTTCAGCAATAGATAGAGCTTGGAACGGAGTTCCAACCTCATCCTCAGCTTTTACATAAGAGAGAGACGACAGGTGGCTTACCAACAAAGCCTTCTCCCCACCGACTATAACAAGCTTTCCATTCTTGACAAACTTCAATTCCTGGTGCAAAGTTGACGTAACGGCTCCTGCCTCATGTATCCATGGCCTTCCTAACAAGCAGCTATAGGCTGGGTGGATATCTATTACTTGGAAAGTAATTTGGAAATCACTCGGACCTATCTTCACAAGAAGGTCCACTTCACCAATCACAGTCTTGCGAGAACCGTCAAATGCTTTGACGATCACGCCATTATATCTCATTGGAGCTCCTTGATACGTCAATCTAGAAAGAGTTGATTTGGGAAGAACATTCAATGAAGAGCCGGTATCAACCAATACATTCGACAGAGCGTCCTCCTTGCAATTCATCGAAATGTGCAACGCTAGATTGTGATTTCTACCCTTCCCAGGAAGTTCCTCATTACAGAAGCTCAAGTTGTTGCAGGAAGTGATGTTAGCCACAATATGATCAAACTGATCAACCGTTACATAATGCTCTACTTAAGCTTGCTCAAATACCTTTTGTAATGCTTCTCTGTGGGCTTTAGAATTCATTAGCAGAGACAACACTGAAATTTTGAAAGGGGTTTGTAGCAACTGCTCCACCACATTAAACTCGCTATTCTTAATCTACCGGAGTACCTCATCATCATCATTAGGCTTCAAACCGTTGGATTCACCATACTGGCACTTTGGAGCGCTAATCGGATCAACTGCAGGCACTTGAGCACTCTTACTGGCAGATACATCTTCTACATTCTTTGGGAACACAGGCCCAAAAACACAACCCCTACAGGTCACCTTCGTAACATCAGCAATGCTCACAACAGAACTGGTCGTAGGTAATGGAACCTCTTGACCATTCTCTAACATAGTCACATTATACTGGTACGGAACAGCCTTATCGGATGCATATGGGACTGGACCCGCTAACCATATTACCAGCGGTGATACCGATCTATTGCTGACACAAACCACCTAACAATTCATGCAATTAAAGAGATCGAAAATTTACCTCTTGGAGATGGCAGATGTTGATTCTTGAGTTTCCGCGTGTGAAATGCCAAAACAGTTGCAGCTCAATGATGTGGAAGTTGAATGGAATGAGTAGTTTAGCTCAAAGCAGCTCCAGATCCAAGAACCTTCAATTTGCCATGGATGAGCACCATGAAAACAGTCACGATTCTTCACTCCCTTGGCCTTGAATAGGTGAAACAGTTCCTCACCAAGTCTTGTAGAGTGTGGATCCAACAATAACCAACGAGATTGATGAAGAATTTGATGAGAATTGTGGAAAAAAGTGTGTAGAAATTTTGGAGAATTGAGAGGTTTTGGAGGGAAAAGCTGTTAGAATCTTGAAGAATGTGAATGTGATTACCAATTTCTGTTACAATTAGTGTTATATACCATGCCTAATCCACTTTGCTAATCACAATTACCAAAATTGGATTGGATTAGTGTAGTGCATTTTCAAGTGAAAGTCCAAAATAGCCTTTTCCAAATCAGGCCAATATGACAGCAAAAACCAGCTGGAGCAAGTTCTAAATGATGTATGTGATGTGTGGGAATGAGCCTTGTATGCAAAAACCAAGTATTTTGAAATTTCACTTATCTTCCCACCAATTTTCAAATAATCCACTTGAAAAATGACTTTTTGCCATGCTTATTTTTGATGAAATTTGACCATGCATCATGAAAGTACACATAAAATGTGGTTTGCTCAAAGAAATATCATCCATTTTGGCCATTCCATGTGAAAGTTATGCCACTTTGAATTTAGGCATTTTTGGAAAATGATTGGACCATATCTTGCCAACCATACATGAGAAATTCATGTTCTTCGACTTTTTGGAAAGGTGAGAGCAAGATCTACAACTTTCATGTTGAACAAAATTTCATTTGAAGCATTTTTGGACATGTAATTTTGAGGTGAAAAACTTTCCATTTTTGGAAACTTTCAATTACAAGTCACTTTCTATTTTTGGAAAATTTCCATCTGACTTTATTTTCTTCATTCTTGATGTTTGAAATGTCAAATGAAACTTGTTTCAACATGAATGAAGTGTATCCAACTCTCTCCCACCTCCAAACCCATCAATCCAAGCACAGTTGACCATAGTTGACTTTTCAATTGATAGATGAATTTGGCTATGCACTGATCCACTTGAGCCCCAAACTCCTGATGAAATGGCTCAATGATGAAACCCTAGCTTCCATAAGCTCAATGTAATCATGAAATGATCCCCATATCCATTGTAGACCCCATCTTCTTGCCAAGCCCTGATTGGCCCAATGCAACTGATTAGGGTTGACCAGTGGTCAAAACCCTAATCTCAAGGTATCTGATCAATCTCTTGAATCTCCTGGATGATATCAAGACCATGATGATGATGATGTATCATTTCAACCAAGATCAAGACCAATCTCCTTGAGAAATCATGAAACCCAAATTTGAACCACCACCCTCAGATGGCTAATGATCAGTCCATTCAATGAAACCCTAGCTTGCATCATGACCTCTTCATCTTCTGATCAAGACTTAGGAGGATGACTTGCACAATGTAACCACATGATATGCAATATGCAATGCCTAACGCCCTACAAATGATATGCAATATGTTAAGCTAGTCCCAAGAGAGGAGGGCAAATTTTGAGGTGTTACAGCTGCCCCTATTCAATCCACTGTGAACCTGTCGATATGAATAGCCTCGGCTTTCAGATGATCAGGATGAAAAGTGATTGAATACCAAGAACAGACGAACAATTTGCACTCTGATGGGAAATAATTAACAATGCCTGTCAGAATCGGCGAAGAAGCAATCTCGAAAGAAAAATCCGTCTGGTACGGAGAAAGTCGGCCTGAATACCGAAACAGAAATATATGGATAACTGGTAACACAGAGATAACCAAGGCCTGAACGCCACATCGGTCTGGATACCGCCTCAGAATATGAGAATATTGACGTCGGTCTGAATACCGGAAGATTAGCCTGAACGCCACTTTGGTCTGAACACCACTTTGGTCTGAACACCCCTTCGGTCTGAATACCGGGAAACTGGCCTGACTGCCACAAGCCGCATCGATCTAATTGTCGGAAGCCTCTTCGATCTGAAAATCGGAAACTTGGCCTGAACGCCACATCGGCCTGGATACCGCCTCGGTCTGAACACCGGAAAACTGGCCTGACTGCCATAAGTACTTCGACCTGATCATCAGAAACTTCTTCAATCTGAAAATCGGAAACTGGCCTGAACGCCACTTCGGTCTGGATACCGCCTCGGTCTGAACACCGGAAAACTGGCCTGACTGCCATAAGTACTTCGACCTGATCATCGGAAACTTCTTCGATCTGAAAATCGGAAACTTGGCCTGAACGCCACATCGGTCTGGATACCGCCTCGGTCTGAACACCGGAAAACTGGCCTGACTGCCATAAGTACTTCGACCTGATCATCGGAAACTTCTTCGATATGAAAATCGGAAACTTGGCTTGAACGCCACATCGGTCTGGATACCGCCTCGGTCTGAACACCGGAAAACTGGCCTGACTGCCATAAGTACTTCGACCTGATCATCGGAAACTTCTTCGATCTGAAAATCAGAAACTTGGCCTGAACGCCACATCGGCCTGGATACCTCCTCGGTCTGAACACTGGAAAACTCTTCATGCCTATCTGCATCGGCGAAGATAACAAAACAGTGATAAGTGAGTCGGCCCGCGTGCCAATGACCCATGCTGGGGATAACAAGCCACAGACTGACTATCCTTTATTCAAACCTACCCAACGAACACTTCGTGTTTAGCTGGGGATCATTCTTTCTTGTTTTTTTTCTTTTTTGGACCCCGAAAATTTCTTTGATTAACATTCTCATCTCTGCTCGACAGAAACCCTTCCTCCAGTATCGCACTACTGGGGAATACCTTTAAGTAAATCATGAGGCTAAACTCCTCGGAGCAACACCTTCACCCTCAGGCAACCACATCTCAAACAGTAACCACGATTCGAGACTAGCCTTATGCTTGCAATATGATGCATGATTGATTTTTTCAGCGTAATGCTCCATAATTATGGAAATGCTACGCGATTTATCGTGCAATATGCTATGCTTATTTTTTTTATGATGAATGTATAAAAAGTGTCCCCCTTAAGGGACTCTTCTGGGGAGCTCGAGACACTCTGCTGAGGAACTCGCCAATACTCTGATCTCCACCCTGTTGGGGAATAGCACTGCTGCTGGGGAAAAGGCAACCCTTGCTGGGGAAAAACCTCCTTTGCACCCAATCCACTTGGAAAATTGCTGGGGATAAGAACCACCGACACTCTGTGGGGATACAACAGTCTTTGACTTGCTGGGGATGCAACACTCCAGACTCTGTTTGGGGAACCACATCACACAGATACTTCCGCTGGGGAAATTTCCACCTTCAGACCTAGTTGCTGGGGAAGCATCGATCTGGAACCTGCTGGGGATAACCATCCTGACCCTGCTAGGGAACCACAGACCTTGAATCTGCTAGGGATTTAGTCCTCACGACTCTGCTTGGAGATATACATCCCGACTCGTCAGGACCTTTTCTGCTCCATCATCTTGTATTCCAAGTAGCGCCGCGCTCGACGGAGAGCGAACTCCTGGGACTTATACAGACTTTTCAATTTTCAGACTTTGAAGAGTCTTCTTGATTAATTCCAAGGATCGTCGTACGTCCTTCGTCGTCTTCTCCGCTCTTCTATTCATTCGTCCCTGACTGGACTCCGTGGGGATTTCTTTTGCCAACAACTTCCACATCACAACCTGCAAGTGAGTGAAAATACCTAACAGTTCCTGCAAAACAGATCGTTAGATAAAACCGTGCCCCAGGCGTGTCAAGATTTCAACACTTGGATCACCTAACCTTCCAAATAAGATTTCAAGCTTTCAATCTTATAAGCATGCATTGGAAGGGACCTGTATGTCTTAAAATGCAAGATTCTTTATAAAAAATAATCAGATGTTTTTGCAATCAAAGCGGCAATGAAAAACAAAAACAAAATTATTTGACTGAATATGCATTTTATTGATCAAAAAATGTGGCTCAACTTGAGCAATACAAAGGAAGCAATTCCTGAAAAGAGGTAATTGCGCACAAAAGGAAAAATCTATCCTAATGGCAATGTGAAACCCGCGATCTCATCGAGTTCCAACTCAGTTACACCCCATATGTCCTCAGACTCTCCGTGCTTTCTGCCTTCTGAACAAGACAATTCCAACTGATCCCTACCGGATATTATCCATGTTGCTTTAACCAAAGCGCAAACAATCATGCTAGACGCAGTTGTTCGTTTCAATCCCTCTTTTGCCTGGACCGCCCTTTAGGGTTTTCAGTCCACCGGGATACCCTTTTTTGTCCAAGTCGCCTTTTCAGGTTTTCGACTTGCCGGGTGTACAATTTTTCATTTTATCCCTAATTTTTGCCCGAACCTTTTCTTTCTGTTTTTTTTGGTTCGCCGGGATGCCCATTTTTGCCTGGACTATTTTATTCTTTTCGTCCAGCGGGTCAATTTATACGAAGTATTTTTTAACTGCGTCCGCATTCACAGGGGATGGAAAATCATTACCATCCATGGTCGTCAACAACAAGGCTTCGCCAGAGAAGACCTTCTTGACCACGAATGGACCTTCATAATTGGGTGTCCATTTGCCCCTTCGATCGTTTTGAGGAGGAAAGATCCTTTTCAGCACCATATCACCGACGTGATACACCCGAGGTCGTACCTTCTTGTCAAAAGCACGCTTCATTCGCTGCTGGTACAACTGCCCATGACAGATGGCTGTCAGCCTCTTTTCCTCAATCAGGCTCAACTCTTCATACCGGGTCCTTACCCATTCTGCCTCTTGCAATTTCACGTCCATCAGGACTCTCAAAGAGGGAATCTGAACCTCAACCGGTAGCACTGCTTCCATTCCATATACCAATGAAAAAGGAGTTGCCCCAGTAGATGTACGCACCGACGTTCGATACCCATGCAATGCAAACGGCAACATCTCATGCCAGTCTTTATAGGTTACCACCATCTTCTGCACAATCTTCTTTATATTCTTGTTGGCTGCCTCAACCGCCCCATTCATCTTCGGACGATAGGGAGAAGAATTGTGATGCTTAATCTTGAATTCCCGGCACAGCTCTGCCATCATCTTGTTGTTCAAATTAGAACCATTATCAGTAATGATTCTCTCGGGAACCCCATATCTGCAAATGATGTCTCTCTTGAGAAATCTGGCAACGACCTGCTTAGTCACGTTCGTATAAGAGGCTGCTTCTACCCACTTGGTGAAGTAATCAATAGCCACTAATATGAACCTGTGCCCATTCGAAGTTGTAGGCTCAATCTTTTCGATCATATCAATGCCCCACATAGCAAACGGCCATGGAGACGTCATTAAGCTCAACGGATTTGGAGGCACGTGCACCTTGTCAGCATAAATCTGGCATTTATGACACTTCCACACGAAATTGAAACATTGGGCCTCCATTGTCATCCAATAATAACCTGCCCTCAGCAGCTTCTTCACCATTGCATTCCCACTGGCATGGGTACCGAACGATCCTTCATGGACCTCTTTCATCAATTGGCTTGCTTCTTTATCATCAACACATCTGAGAAAGACCCAATCAAAATTCCTCTTATACAAAACCCCATCCTTATTCAAATAGAACACCATGGCCAACCTCCACAGAGTCTTTCGGTCCTTTTTAGATGCTCCCTCAGGATACTCTTGAGTCTCTAGATAGCGCTTGATATCGTAATACCACGGCTTCTCATCATCAGACGCTGTATCAACAGCAAACACATAAGCCGGTCTATCCAGACGACCTACTTCAACACTGGGGAACTGATTCCACCACTGCACCTTAATCAAGGCGGCCAGAGTAGCCAAAGCATCTGCCAACGGATTCTCTTCTTTGGGCACATGATGCAACTTCACCTTGCTGAAAAACGTCAACAATCTCCTCGTATAATCCCGGTATGGAACTAAATGAGATTGATGTGTATACCATTTTTCGTTAACTTGATTTACCATCAGAGCTGAATCTCCGTATATGACAAGGTTCTTGATCCTCAAATCAATCGCCTCTTCAATCCCCAATATGCAAGCTTCATATTCAGCCACGTTGTTGGTACACTCAAATGTTAGCCGGGCAGCAAAAGGAATATGGGATCCTTTTGGCGTAACCAAAACAGCACCAACACCGCTTCCATTCACGTTAACGGCCCCATCAAACATCAGAATCCATTCGGATTCAGGGTCAGGCCCCTCCTCCGGGATCGGTTCCTCGCAATCTTTCGATTTGAGAAACATGATGTCCTCATCAGGGAATTCAAACTTCATCGGTTGATAATCATCAATGGGTTGCTGGGCGAGGTAATCAGACAATACACTCCCCTTAATAGCATTCTGAGAGGTATACTGTATATCATATTCTGTCAAAATCATTTGCCACCTCGCAACCCGTCCGGTCAATGCTGGCTTCTCAAAAATGTACTTGATTGGATCCATCTTGGAAATCAATAAAGTGGTATGAACCAGCATATACTGCCTTAGTCGGCGAGCAGCCCAGACCAAAGCACAGCAAGTTTTCTCGAGCAGTGAATATCTTGTTTCACAGTCGGTAAACTTTTTGCTAAGGTAGTATATGGCATGCTCTTTTCGACCAGACTCGTCATGCTGCCCCAATACACACCCCATAGACCCCTCGAAGACCGTCAAGTACAGAATTAACGGTCTTCCCTCCACAGGAGGCATCAGAATCGGGGGCTCCTGCAAATACTCTTTTATTTTTTCAAATGCCGCTTGGCAATCATTATTCCACCTGACCGTTTGATCTTTTCTCAATAACTTGAAAATCGGTTCACACGTGGCTGTTAGATGAGATATGAACCGTGAAATGTAGTTCAATCTACCTAAGAAACCACGAACCTCTTTCTCTGTTCTCGGTTCAGGCATTTCTCTTATCGCTTTTACTTTCGTAGGATCAACCTCGATTCCTTTCTCACTTACAATGAACCCCAGCAATTTACCGGACCGCACCCCGAACGTGCACTTGTTCGGATTCAACCTCAGTCTGAACTGTCTCAGCCGGTCGAACAACTTGGCCAGATCTACCAAATGCCCCTCTTCTGTTTGGGACTTCGCTATCATGTCATCAACATAGCATTCAATTTCATGATGAATCATATCATGAAACAAAGTCACCATGGCCCTCTGATAAGTAGCACCGGCGTTCTTGAGACCGAATGGCATCACCTTGTAACAAAAAGTGCCCCACAGTGTGATGAACGTTGTTTTCTCCATATCATCTGGCGACATTTTAATTTGATTATAGCCAGAAAAGCCATCCATGAAGGAAAACACCGAGAATTGAGCTGTATTATCTACCAATACATCAATGTGAGGTAGTGGGAAATCATCCTTCGGACTAGCTCTGTTCAGATCTCGGTAGTCCACACACATTCTCACTTTCCCATCTTTCTTCGGGACTGGCACGATATTTGCGACCGACGGCGGATAATTAGTGACAGCAAGAAAACCAGCATCCCACTGCTTCTGCACTTCCTCTTTAATTTTCATTTCCATGTCAGGTCGAGTCCTGCGCAACTTCTGCTTCACTGGAGGACAATCTACTCGCAACGGTAGCTTATGCACAACGATATCGGTATCCAACCCTGGCATATCTTGATAAGACCAGGCAAAGATGTCGACATACTCTTTCAACAAACCACCATTCTGCTCTTGACACTTTCCTCCAAAGTAGCCCCGATTTTCACCTCTTTCTTGACCTCGGCGGTACCCAGATTCACAACCTCAATCTGCTCTTCGTAAGGCTGAATCACCTTCTCCTCTTGTTTCAACAACCTGGCTAATTCCCCTGGCAGTTCACAATCTTCTTCGTCTTCTTCTTCAGCAAGATAGATTGGATTGTCGAAGTCATACGAGGGTGTAACAGGATTGTTATCAATGAGATCCGGAGAAGAATCGCATCTGCATGAATGTTGATTCATGCATTGCTTTAGAACCGGTGTGAGTCAAATCAAAAAGAAAAATGAAAACATTGCCATTTTTATTTGTTTTTATTTTTAAACTGCAAAAATAAATGAAAAACAGGGAACACCGCTTTTAACTGAAAAACATCCTTTTATTGATGATGCAAATTTGCAAATTTAGACATGAGGTGGCCCTTACAATGAACCATTACGTGTCGGGCAACACGTATGGCTTTCATGCATATAAAATCAAAACAGGAAAAATATTACTCTTCCAGTAGAGTGACCCGGATGATCTTTTCAGCCTTCCAGTTCTGGATTCCCATCCCTGGTGCGCACGGCTTTATCCACCGGTCAATGTCACAGTCGCTATCAGCGTCATCACCCATCATGCAGATGTGATCCGGATCCAGCATTCTGGCACTAGTGAATGTGACTGACGTACGACGCCCTCTACCTTGTCCCGACGAGCCTCTGCCAGGCTGGTACCCCACTCCGAAGCGGTCTTTCTTGGCGGAGATATCCATCATCCTGCCCCAACCGGGAGCCTCTCCGTTCTTCACCACCTCGGCGGCCTGTTTGTACGAAGCAATGGACGGTTTCTCCTCCTCTTTTGCAAAAAGAGCATTCTCCACCTTAACGGTTTCGAACGCTTGACTCGGCGTCTCCCAGATTTCGCCGTCCATCTCCACATATTTGAATGAGGACAGGTGGCTGACAAAGATGTCCTCTTCTCCACACATAGTGATAACCTGGCCTTCCCAGATATATTTCAGTTTCTGGTGTAAAGTCGAGGTCACTGCCCCAGCAGCATGAATCCACGGCCTACCCAACAAGCAATTGTATGCCGGCTGGATATCCATGACATAGAATGTTGATTTGAACACCTCTGGGCCTATCTTCACAGGAAGCTCAACCTCTCCAAACACGGCCCACTTTGACCCATCAAACGCCCTCACTATTAAATCAGTGGGTGTTAGAATTATCCCGTCACAATTCAACTTTGCCAGAGCCTTCTTCGGCAACACATTCAATGAGGAGCCGGTATCAACCAGCACATGCGAAAGCACAGCTCCTTTGCATTCCATTGCAATGTGTAATGCCTGATTATGATTCCTCCCATCCACCGTCAGATCCATGTCTGTAAAACCCAGCCCATGGCTGGCATGCACGTTAGACACGACCGTTTCCAACTGGTTAATGGTAATCTCCTGAGGAACATAGGCTTTCTTCAGGATCTTCATCAAAGCCTCTTTATGCCCCTTAGAGCTTAACAGCTAAGATAAAATGGAGATTTTGGAAGGTGTCTGCTGCAGATGGTCCACCAACTTGTACTCAGACTTCTTGATGATCCTTAAGAATTCCTCTGCATCATCATCAAGTTTTTCTTCCGACCCTACCGGCGCCGGTGTCACCACTGGAGTACCATTATCAACCACTGCTTTCCCTTTTGCCCTGGCTAAAGCCTCGGCCTTTTCTTTTTTCTCTTTTTCTCCTTCTCCACCCCTCAAGGCATCTGGAGCAAACAGTCTTCCACTGCGAGTGAAACCGCTGGTACCGGCATTATCCACCTTTGAAACGGTGGTTTCACTCGCAGTCTGATCCTCTACCTTCTCACCATTACAATACACCTCTCCACCATAATGCCAAGGCACGGCATCATCTTTGTCATACGGAATCGGTCCAGGTACCGTGATGGTAACTGGAGCCGCCTCAGCAAGAGTTGACAAATCCACCGGATCAAAATAAATTGTTATGGTGGAGACCTCATCTTTCCCCATATCAACCTTCTCAATCAAAATACTCCCCTCGTCCATCAAGCCCTGGACAGTCCTCCTTAATAATTCACACCCATTGACAGAAATAGGGCACACAGCACAATCAACACCGCAGCCCGGATGAACCCCATTCAACAACAACTGCCTCTTAACCTCAGCCAGAGGAGTCCTTAACTGATCAACAGTAGACAGCCCAATCCTACTCTCTTCAGAAATAGCATTCACCCCCCTTTGACCATGCGCGGGCATGGGATTAGCATTGACATTGGGAGATGGTGCGAAGTTGATAGCTTTCGAATCCACCAGGTCTTGAACCACATGCTTAAAAGCTTTGCAGTTCTCTATGTTATGTCCGGGAGCACCCGAATGGAATTCGCATTTTGCATTTTCATCATAATTGGCTGGCCTCTGATCAGGTCTCAAAGGTGCCAAAGTTCTGAGTTGTACCAGCCCCAAATCTTGCAATTTCTTCAGCAAAAAAGAGTAAGTCACCGGAGGCCTGTCAAACTGACGGTCATTCATTCTCCCCCTTACTTGGTAACCAGCCCTCTGAGGCCTCTGCTGAAATGGTTGTCTTTGTTGTTGAGGTTGTTGCTGTTGCTGCTGCGATTGTTGATTATCAGCAGGAATAGTTACTGCAGCAGTGTGCTAGAAGTAACGATCCCTACTGGGTCCCCTCTGAGCATATACAGCGCTCGTATCCCCTTCTTTCTTCCTTTGACCGTTACTGAAGGGCTTCTTCGATCCTGAAGATGAAGCATTACCCTGAATCTTCCCGAGCTTCAACCAGCTCTCAATTCTCTCACCAGCCACCACTATATCTGAAAAGTTGGTCACCAGACAACCAACCATTCTCTCAGCAAATGCCCCTTGCAAAGTCCCCATAAAGAGATCAGACATCTCCCTGTCAACTAGAGGAGGTTGCACTCTGGCAGCCAACTCCCTCCACCTTTGGGCGTATTCTTTAAACCCTTCACTGTTCTTTTGAGACATACCCTGCAGCTGGGTACGACTCGGGGCCATATCAGCATTAAACTGATACTGCTTAAAGAATGCGTCCCCAAGATCTTGCCAGTTCTTGATATCTGAGGACTTGAGCTTGGTGTACCACTCCAGTGAGCCTCCGGACAGGCTGTCCTGGAAGAAATACATCCATAGCTTTTGGTCCATGGTATATGCAGAGATCTTACGGACAAACGCTTGCAGATGTGTCTCGGGGCAGGAACTCCCATTGTACCGATCAAACGCGGGCGCTTTAAATTTCTGCGGGATCACAATCCCCTCCACTAGCCCCATATTTGACATATTGACCACCCCAGGAGTGGCATAACTCTCCAAGGCTTTGATCTTCTCAGCCAGCAGCTGGATTTCCTTGTTCTGTGGTGGGGCACCATAATGACCGAAAGGTTCGTTATGCATCGAGAATTGATCGGCTTTTCTGTCTTCCTCCCTGTCATCATCGACCCCGAAGAAAGGCGGGAATAGACTGTCCTTCATATTCTGACCAGGTTGACCCCCCGCAGCACCGAAACCGACAGCGTTATTCACCATACCCACCGTTGCTCTCTTGCCACCATCTCGAGAACCACCCAGCCCCTGGTTGGAGACACCATCCAGGTTCACACCACTGTTTGCCGCTGAAGCCCGCTCGAGCTTCTCCACTTTATCAGCTAGAGCTTTCTGACCAACTGCAAAACCTTGCATGATGTTGATCAGCTTGTTCATCTTGTCCTTCAGCTCGAGGATATCAGTGTTTGGGAGATCCATTAGTCTGGGAGTATTGCGTCGCGTGAAGTATCTGTGAGGACGGGTTGAGTGCAAAGGTACAGCTCTGCGAGCACGAGCAATGATTCCTGAAACAATCAAGCACGTTAGAACTGATACCTGCAAAATAAAACACAAGTTATTATGATCATGAATGCAACGTCTATTCCCATGAGGAAAATTTTGTCCTTTGATTCTGGTTTCATCGAGACAGATAATATTTTGACATCCACATTCTGAATTCAGGATGTCTCTCAACCAGAATCTCAACCGATAATATTCCCCATATGGCTTAGACGTAGACTAGATGCAGATGAATGCAGAATGATGTAGATGTATGGATGCAATGCACTGTGCAATCTTCCAAGTCATCTGAACATCTGTTGCTCTGAAACCCTGATCTCTGAACCGATCACAACCATCTGAAGGAAAATGTAACCACAAATCCACCTCAAGGGTTCCGAAATAAACGGAACTGAAAGATACACCATCATCATCATCAGACAAACTCTGAGCAGATAACCACAAGATCTGAATCGACCCGGGGAATCCTGAAATAAACGGATCCCCACTGATAAATAACACGGACAGCACTCCGGCGTCTCAGCAATAAATGGCCGTAAATCCGACTTATAAATAGGACTCTGATCAACGGAACCAATAGTCACCATCAAAGTCACCAACTGTACCTGTAATAATGATCAATCCCTCCCCACTCACAGGTGTCATCTAGGCCAGGGTAAGGTCGAGAGAAACGCAGCATAAATAACCTTTCGTAGAATATCATCATATACACACCCGAAGTATGCAACGATAATATCCCACCAGGGTCTGAACTGCTCGTGATATCAATGTTCCGCTAAGTGGCGCATACCACCCGCTTCCCATGAATCACTCTATTCCTAGGTTTCCTAGATTTCACTCATAGCCTGGGTATTGGGCCTTTTACCTCGAGTAACTCCCACCCCAAACAGAGAGAACACAGCACATCCAGCAGATGAATATGAATGAATGCAAACATTAATGCAAACATAAATGCAAACAATAAATAAATGAATGCAATAAATAACAGCAAATAGCAACCAAATCCCTAACCTAGAGAGCGCTAGGAGAGACTCACTTAGGGAAAATGGACTAGCAAGAGGTCAACAATCAACAGGTCCCCAGCAGAGTCGCCAGCTGTCGCATCCGCGAAAAACAACCGGCGGGCTAAAACAAAAACAACACAGAGCCGCCACCGTGCGTTATTTATCCCAAAAAAGGGAAAGGAAACGCTCAGAGTAAACCTGGGAAAAGCATGGTCTCGCGACCAAAGAGAATGGGATCGGGAGTCGGTTACGCAAGGGGAAGGTATTATCACCCCTCACGTCCGTCGTACTCGACGGGATCCACGCTCAAAAGATAGGTTAAGGTTGCTAAAACAAACATCACACACACACACACTGAAGACACAGGTGGAGGAAGAGGGGAGAGGGCTCGATAGGACATCGCATCCTATGCCTACGTATCTCGTCTGGAACGAGAATCAGAGCTACCGTAGTTCGGCTCACGCACGCCGAAACAAAACACACACAAAACAGGCAAACATGGAACCCGAACGCCAATAGCTGGACTTACATCGGCTTCCGAACCAAACAAACACAATCAGGATACGGACAGCCAATCGCTGGGCTTACATCCATATCCTGACACACAAGAAGAAACAACCAACAAGTCACTAAGGAGTCGGGAACTCGAGCCTAGCAACTGTCAAACAAACACACACAAAAAAAACAAAAGAGTTTGCCCGGAGAGATCCCGCACGACCTCCTGCCTACGTACCTCATCTGGTATGAGGATCAGGGCAACGTAGTTCCCCTTAACAGGGGAGAAACTATCTCCTAACCAGAAACAAAGGGAGACACACTACTAGGGAGCTGGACTCGAGCCTAGGTGTTATCATGCATCATTGCCCTATGTTAAGGTTCACTATCTACTTGCACAACAGCAAGCTAATCCTAACCAGGAAAAACAAGCATGCAAGCATAAACAAAACAAAGCATTCACATTTCAAGTAGCACACATTATATCCAGTCAAAAGTGGGCTCAAACAATGGGTTAGACTGCCAAGGCAAGTCCTCTGTACAAGGGTAGTGTTAGCTCTTAACCCTGACATTGAGAGTCAGGGTGAAGCTGATGAAAGGTGAGTGAAGATTAGACTTCACAGCTCTTATCCCTGACCAGTGAGAGCTTCAGACAAAGGAGCGTGGGTTCAGAAAGGAGGAACCCTTCTACACTCATGACTCTGACTCAACTGATCTTGGGTTAATGTCCTAATGCATCAACACAGTGGTGTGAGCAGAGGGACGACTCAACAGAATAGCGGGAGATAGATTGCATATCTCTTTTGTCCGCCAATTGCCTTAATCAAGGTCTTTACCTGCTTGGGGACAAATGTAAACAAGCACAAACATCGCCTCTTAAGGAGGACTTCAGACAGTTGCCTGGCCAAGTAACAGGCCAGGTCTTCCAGACTACATGGAGACAAGAGATTCTACCTCAATTGGTTTATACAACCAAGCAGCAGCAAGCAAGTTCTCAAAGAACTATTAGCAACTAATGTACCTGAAATCAATCTAGCACAATTAGTATTCAGCTCAAATAGTCAAACAACAAAGTTAACAGTTAATACAATCAACTAATGCAATGTGCAAAGCACAATCAACTCAAGAGAGCCAAGCATCCTACAAAATAAAACAAGTTAGTTCTCAACAATTAACCAAATCAAACTCAATTAACTTGAAGCAATCTCCTTAAGGCATTTACATCTCAACCTGAAAAGCCAAACTCAAATATGAGAAACAAGACCACTAGGACAAGCCTAGGGTCAAAAGGAGATGAAAAAATCAAAACAGCAAGTGAAAATTATCCAAAACCACAATCAAACAATTTAGAAACAAATGCAATTGGTCCCATGCTCATATCAATCACCATTATCATTTTATGCACAAAAAGGTACCAAACATGCAATTTGCAACCTCAAAGGACCAAACAGAATGATCTCAATCAAATCCATGCCAAAACATTTCAATAAATTCCACAAAAATTCAAGTCTAAACAGAACATATAGAATGAATAGCATATCAAATTTCAGCTCATTTGGACAAGAGGAAGTAGGTCAATGAAAATCAAAAAGTTCATACAATTTCAAACAAGCCAACACAAGGCATCAAAACAATCATCAACTTCCATAAATCATAAAACAGTGACAATATATGATAAATGAATGGGATCAAAACCACAATGACCTATAATGTGTCTAAAATTCACATACCAATTTTCACATCCATCCAATTAACCATGAGAATTTTACAAGCCAAATGCCAACATATGTCACAAAAAATCACAAAATGAGCCAACAGAAGAGAAAATCTCAATCAATTAGGAAATGCAAGCAATAAATCCAGAAAAATTCACATGTCATCTCAACATACATATGTTCATTCATGCAAAAAATTAGCTCAATTAAACATCCCTAAGCACATCAAATAAAATCATGAAGTTCATCAAGCTTGGTGTGACACAAATTGTCACACCTCTAATCAAAAATTCATATCTCATCAACCAGGGATCCAAAAATTACAAACTACATACCAAAATCACCAGCAAAGAGTCAAGAATAAGCACAAAAAATTTCATGAATTTATTTGGAAGCATCATCATTTCATGAGTGAAAAGGCAAAGCATGTACAAATTGCATACATCCAAACAATCCCTAAGCATT
This sequence comes from Lathyrus oleraceus, assembly GCF_024323335.1. Taxonomy (NCBI): domain Eukaryota; kingdom Viridiplantae; phylum Streptophyta; class Magnoliopsida; order Fabales; family Fabaceae; genus Lathyrus; species Lathyrus oleraceus. The sequence continues at coordinate 90,574,751 of NC_066585.1, forward strand.
TTATTTTTTTACACGTGCACAAAAATCACAAAAATCACCATTAAAAACTGCACATCATAAGGAGAATCATGCAAAAAATTTCACAAAATTTGGACAAGAAATGAATTAGTTATGGATTTTCTAAATCATGGATCAAAAATGAAATGGAAAATGAAAAAGAAAATGAAATAAAATGAATTAATATGTGATAATGGCAATTCTGTAATTTTTGAGCCACGAAGCCAAACGCGGTCGTTTCATTTAATGTGTTGGCGCAGCGCTATTGGTTGAAAGAAGCGGTAAACACGAATTCGAAAATAGGCCAGGCAAATCAGAATCAAATACGTTTTTGAGCTTGTTCTTCATCAAGAACACAAGCAATTTTCCAGAAATTGGACATGAACATTTTTTAACCAAAATTGACAAATGATACATCAAAATCACCAGCAAAGCACGTACATCATGGATATGCAATTGGTTTGACCTAATTCCTATCATGCTAACCGGATCGAACGAAAAAAGGATTGCACATCAAACTTCAATTCAAGATTTCTCATCCAACACTTAATCAAATTAAAAACCACAAGTTGCATGATGATCTACACTGAAAGATCTACACAAACCACCTAACAATTCATGCAATTAAAGAGATCGAAAATTTACCTCTTGGAGATGGCAGATGTTGATTCTTGAGTTTCCGCGTGTGAAATGCCAAAACAGTTGCAGCTCAATGATGTGGAAGTTGAATGGAATGAGTAGTTTAACTCAAAGTAGCTCCAGATCCAAGAACCTTCAATTTGCCATGGATGAGCACCATGAAAACAGTCACGATTCTTCACTCCCTTGGCCTTGAATAGGTGAAACAGTTCCTCACCAAGTCTTGTAGAGTGTGGATCCAACAATAACCAACGAGATTGATGAAGAATTTGATGAGAATTGTGGAAAAAAGTGTGTAGAAATTTTGGAGAATTGAGAGGTTTTGGAGGGAAAAGCTGTTAGAATCTTGAAGAATGTGAATGTGATTACCAATTTCTGTTACAATTAGTGTTATATACCATGCCTAATCCACTTTGCTAATCACAATTACCAAAATTGGATTGGATTAGTGTAATGCATTTTCAAGTGAAAGTCCAAAATAGCCTTTTCCAAATCAGGCCAATATGACAGCAAAAACCAGCTGGAGCAAGTTCTAAATGATGTATGTGATGTGTGGGAATGAGCCTTGTATGCAAAAACCAAGTATTTTGAAATTTCACTTATCTTCCCACCAATTTTCAAATAATCCACTTGAAAAATGACTTTTTGCCATGCTTATTTTTGATGAAATTTGACCATGCATCATGAAAGTACACATAAAATGTGGTTTGCTCAAAGAAAGATCATCCATTTTGGCCATTCCATGTGAAAGTTATGCCACTTTGAATTTAGGCATTTTTGGAAAATGATTGGACCATATCTTGCCAACCATACATGAGAAATTCATGTTCTTGGACTTTTTGGAAAGGTGAGAGCAAGATCTACAACTTTCATGTTGAACAAAATTTCATTTGAAGCATTTTTGGACATGTAATTTTGAGGTGAAAAACTTTCCATTTTTGGAAACTTTCAATTACAAGTCACTTTCTATTTTTGGAAAATTTCCATCTGACTTTATTTTCTTCATTCTTGATGTTTGAAATGTCAAATGAAACTTGTTTCAACATGAATGAAGTGTATCCAACTCTCTCCCACCTCCAAATCCATCAATCCAAGCACAGTTGACCATAGTTGACTTTTCAATTGATAGATGAATTTGGCTATGCACTGATCCACTTGAGCCCCAAACTCCTGATGAAATGGCTCAATGATGAAACCCTAGCTTCCATAAGCTCAATGTAATCATGAAATGATCCCCATATCCATTGTAGACCCCATCTTCTTGCCAAGCCCTGATTGGCCCAATGCAACTGATTAGGGTTGACCAGTGGTCAAAACCCTAATCTCAAGGTATCTGATCAATCTCTTGAATCTCCTGGATGATATCAAGACCATGATGATGATGATGTATCATTTCAACCAAGATCAAGACCAATCTCCTTGAGAAATCATGAAACCCTAATTTGAACCACCACCCTCAGATGGCTAATGATCAGTCCATTCAATGAAACCCTAGCTTGCATCATGACCTCTTCATCTTCTGATCAAGACTTAGGAGGATGACTTGCACAATGTAACCACATGATATGCAATATGCAATGCCTAACGCCCTACAAATGATATGCAATATGTTAAGCTAGTCCCAAGAGAGGAGGGCAAATTTTGAGGTGTTACACTTCCAAAGCTACACAGTTGCGCGGACCAAGCTCGGGTCTTCCTTTCCTATGCACATTATGCCAAGCATGCGCAAACTTCTGCTTCAAATGTTGGGGATCTTTACCCTCTTGATAGAAAAGACCTTCTAACAATGTGTTATTAGGTTTGTCTCTCAAGGGGAACCCAAGTTGACGCTGAGCCAAAACAGGGTTGTAATTCATTCCTTCTTGTGTACTGTCATACCCCAAAATTCACCCTACCCCGATACAACTTTCATCTGATCCATGGCCCTACTGCACATGCATGCTTTCATTATTTCATTTATCATAATTTCATTGAACTTTCATAACAAAATATATATTACATGGACTCAAGGCATGGTGTTTACACCCGGAAAAAACTGGGGTTATCCGGTTAAAGTTCTGGAAAAAAAATTGGATTGGGTAATCGATTACCCGGACAAAAAATTAATTTTTTGTCCATTTTGGACTGTGTAATCGATTACCCTAATCATGGTAATCGATTACACCTGCACAGACAACAATAGTAACTCTATTTTTTCACCACATAGTAATTTTCTTTCACCCACTTCAACCCATTTGCTTCCTCTATAAATAGAGCACTATCCCCACTCATTTTTCAAGCTTGAAAGCCACAAAACCTCTGTCCAAATCACATTCAAGCTCCCTCTTTTCAACCTAAACCCTAACTCACCCAAACCTTCTTTTCTTCTTTGAACCACCCATCCACCATGTAAAAAATCCACCATCTCCACACAATAACAACAGTAGCAAACTTGTAACCTCCACTTACATAATCATTCACCATCATCACATAAACATACAACTTTTTTCCCTTCCATTTTCCTACCACAACAACCATAACCACCCTCTTCCAAGCTTTTTGCTTCATTCTCAAACCCAAACACAACAACAACCTAGTTTTGACACCACAATCTTGGTAATATTTTGGACTCAAACTCCTTGACATTTTTGGTTTTGTTTTGTGTTTGAAAATGGATTTTTACCCTTGGGTTGTATTTTGAGAGATATTTGAGTTAACTTTGAGACAAGTGGGTTTTGTTGGGTTTACACCCTTTTGGGGATTTTTTTGCTCTTACTACTTTTTATCCACCATTTTCAATCAAACCTTGTTTTGTGTTATCATTTATTGTTGACTTGTTGTTACATTTATTTGGTTGATGAGTTCTATTAGATCATGGCCATGGTTGTTTAGAGTTGATAAAACCTTCAATGTTTCAAACCTATTAGTAATTGATCGATAGATCCTTCATGATACTTTGAGGCATTGATAGGTTGCCTCTATTTCAACCATGTTTGGGTCATCTGATACATAGATGAAACCATTTTCTTTACATTAACTTGTTATTCTATTTGCTTACTATTATTCTACTAACCACTAACTACTAACTACTAACTACTAACTCCTAACATTTACATTATTGCACTTTACTTCCTTGCAATTTATTTTATTGTTCACTTTATTTCAAGTACTTTATGTTTATGTTTATGGACTTAGGGTTGCATAACTTTCTTTGTTACAAATCTATTGTTAGTTGATTTTTCAATCATCTTCAATACTTTGCATCAATGATAAGCTATCCCTTAATGTGTCGTATTTTGAGTCTTTTTGACCTATGAAAAATAGTCCTCAAGATGTTCATTTTATACATATTACTAACCACTAATTATACTTCACTAACTCTTTTTTTATCATTAACCTTTTTTATTGTGATTTTGTTACCATTAACTTGTGGTTTATTTTATGTCATTTGCATTCACTAACCATTATTAGTGTGATATTGTCATTCTTTATCTTGTGATTTACTTTTATGTCATTACCTTGTAATTTACATTCAAGTACTCATTATCATCATCATTATACAAACTCATCATGCATGTTTATTTACTTGTTATTTATTTCATTGTCATCATACATTAAAAATAACAAAAACATGATAAAATGGTAAGACCAAAAATATTCACTCCACTTTTAATCAACTTGGACTTAGAGGATTTCATCTTAGGACCTTTGCTTGGAGGCCTTCCTTTACTCTTTGTGATACTTTGTAAACATTTGGGTTTTCATCCGTAACTTACATGCATGTTGTAAGAATGGCATCATGGCACCACCTTAGGGGGACATGTTTGTAAGACCATTATCCTTTGTTTAGCTTAGGTCACTTTTGCACACAAAAGGCTTTCTCTTGGGCTACCTTACAATGAGACCCTTTAATTTCTTATTGGTTACTTTGCATTCATGTTGCATAAGCCAAATTTCATAATTAAATAAAACAAACCCTTGATTCAACGTCAAGTGGCATTTTCATAGTCAAATTCAAAACATTTAATAATTACGATTATTAGTGTGCGCCACGAGCCTTAAGTGGTGGAGAATGAGTGAGAATGGAGCATTCCTACCCTTACTCTGATTATTTTGGACGCAATACGCTTGGCTTGTTGTCTAGAATAATCACCTCCTCCCATAGACTTTAGTACAATATAACACAAACATTCTTTCATAAAACCCTTGTTCAAGGTAAAAGCAATACAACTCATCAAACTCATTTTTTGTGCCTTAGGGCATCATCCTGAGAACCCTTTTCTTAAAGGTAAAATCAACCAACACACAAATATTTTCTACTCCGAACTACGAAGCTCTGATTCCTCATCCCCGAATGAGTGATACGTAGGCACAAGGGCCTTAATCCTTGGCGAGCACTATAAATAACAAAAACACCCCCTTCTTTTCACACATTCTTTTGAAAATAAAACAATAATAGATAAATCCCATGTATGTAAAACAACCCAAATGGTTCCCATGGAGTACCATGGACGTAAGGGGTGCTAATACCTTCCCCTTACGTAACCGACTTCTGAACCCAAATCTCGGTTGCGAGACCGATTCCTTATTCTCTTTTAGCGCTTCCCGTGCGTGTCTCTTTTCCAAGGGTTTTATCGACTATTTCCCCTCTCCTCTCCGATAGAGGTAAACTAAATAAAATTCGGTGGCGACTCTTCTGACTTTGCCTTTCTTTGGCATCTCTTTAGTCCTGGTTTCGTTATCGTGAAATCCTAGTAGTGACAGCTGGCGACTCTGCTGGGGACACAAATATTTTCCCTAAGCAAGTCTATCCTAGTTTGGTTTTTCCTCTTTTACGTACCTGGAGATTTATCTGTTATTTATCTTTTCTGTATATATTGCTTTCTTTGCTAACCTGTGCATATTTTCTTTGTTTGCCTGTTGGTCCGAAACCCTGACTCTGTGACGAAGAATTTTGAAGGCAACAATGATTGCAAAGAAAAAAAACCTTGTGTGAAGGACTCCCCACCCGAGTCTGAGAGTTTGCTTGAGATAGGAGAGGTTGAGTAGTATTGATCCGCGAGGTGCCTTCCTCGTTAGGGTCGTACGAGAACCTCACTTAGTGGTAGATTCTCTTAAAGGGATTGATGTCAGTCGTGCTTTCGGCGTAAGCATCTTTTCTTTTACTAGAGTCAATGACCCTAAGACCACTTTTAGAACCTTTAAAACTATGGCTAGCCTAGACCGATGGTCACGTAGTATAGGCCACCGAGGTGCCTTCCTCGTAAGGGTTGATACGAAGATCTCACTTAGAGTAGATGACTTTGATGGAGCAGTCGCCTGGCAAGTAAATTGACATAAGCGGCTGACAGTCAAGGAAGTCCATGACTCTAGGGGCAATGTCTTACATCCAATTTTTCAAAAGCCTTAAATCACACAAAGCGAGAACATTGGTTTACTAAGCAGTCATTATTAACTCCATGCTTCGCCACTATGGTCCAAAACCATGAACCCATGCCTAAAAACCTGTGGAAATCTTCTCACCCATTCATTCATAAATAAACATCGCATTCATGCATCATTTTCATCTCATAAACAAAATCTTACACCACCTTCTGTTTCTACCCCATTAGCTGATTTCCCGACGTACGCTTAGAACTAGAAGCATGTCTCAAGCCACTGTGGAAGAACTCCAACAAGGCCAAGCTGCATTGAAGGAAGAGATCAGCCAACTAAAGACTCAGATGAGCTTGGTTATGGAAATCTTGAAAACACTGTTGAAAAAGGAAGGAAATCCCACACCAACCTCCAGGATGGAAATGGTCTCCCCTATGCCTCTCTCCCGCTCCACCTTACATCATAAGTTGCCTCAGGGATACCGTCCCCAACCCGAACTGCTGAGGTTTCTTAATCAACAGTCAGTGTTCGTTCCTCAGCTAGCTCTGGGGAACCAAATGCAGAATCAGAATTGGTACTCAAGTCGGAGGAAAAACTCTGATGCTCAAAAAGGCTAGAAAAAATCAAAGAGGTCGGAAAAACAGTTTGACCTGATTCTCATGTCGTATGGTCGAATTATCCCTCTTTTGCTCACCAGATCATTTGTGAAGTTAAGGGTACTAGGACCTCCTCCAACACACCTTCCCTTGAACTACGACATGAATGCTAGGTGTGAGTTCCACTCGGAAGCACCCGGACACTCGATCGAGAGTTGTAAGGCTTTCAAATACAAGGTTCAAAAACTGATTGATTCAAAGGCTATCACGTTCACACCAAACGGACTGGAGATACTAAGCAACCTCATGCTGCCACATGAAGGCACTTCTACAATGCCACAACCAGTGCCAATGGATGAGGAGCAAGAAGCTGAATAAGAGCCTCCTTGGGGACTATCATACATAAGTTCCTACAAGCATGATGACACCGGTCTACGGTTGAAACAAGGCTAATCACGCCAGCAATTATGTTATCATTCATTTGTTTTCATGTGTAACTTTCTTGCTTGTCATTGTAATATTCACTCTTAAAAACTTTTTTTTGCAACAAAGAAATGAATATGCATGTTTTAAGTCAATCTAATCGTGTTCACTCTTATCTTACTTTTGTTTAAAACGAAACTTAGAAGGAGAATGATGAATATAAGGTACAATAGCTCATTGCATGTATGCTTTTGAATAAACACCTTGCTGATGATGTAAGGTATTGCTTCAAATCCCCAAACACTGGAGGTATAAGGATGATAATCCCTAGTCAACCCCTTTGAGCCCATAAGTAGGAGTTTTCTTCAAAGCAAAAAAAAACTCACATCCTAAACCCGGGGCAGCGTAGTCTTCAGCTAATTTGACCATGCGTTCAATTCTTAAAAGACAAAGTAGAGAGTGTCCTATTTGAGTATCAACCACATCCTAGGGAGTGTCTTGTCTAAAGGACAACCACATCATTTCCCTCGCGAGAGGTCGAAATCACAAATCCAGTGGTTGTCCCTCGCCAACAAAAAAAGTGAGACAGTCACAAATCCTTTCAAACCAAATAAACAAACGTCACACGATTTGTTCCATAAAAAAAACTCTAAAAAAAAGAGAGAGAAAAAGCCCGCTAAGCCGAAACTTGAAAACAAGTGACTTAGGCAAAAATTAGGGTATCCCGATGGACTGTAAGCAAAAAAAAAATCGGTCCAGGCAAAATTAGGGAAGTCGAAAAACAAAAAAAAAGGCAGAAGAGGAATCGAAAACAGAAATCCTCATCAAGAACAAACTCGTGTGACTGTAAACACAAAAACAAAGAGGCAAGTGACTGTCACTCCCAAAACCTTGTGGGTTCTCTTACTACCACTCCCATCATTCTAAGAGACGAACGTCTGTGTCAAACTAGTTGAACATAGGACTGAAGGGTATCAAGAAGAATGAGCGGGCTAAATAAATTTTGAGCCATAAATCCTTTGTTTCTCAAACCGTGAACCTTCCCACGTTACAACCCTCAAAAGACCTAATTGAAGCAAGGTCCATTTCGAAAGCATATTGCATTAGAGCTTGTGTTGAAACTGACTCCTATTTGTTTTGCTAAGTATCAGTAGGACTTTTATAACTGGTGATCCATTCACTATATGTCATATTTTCAGTGGACATACTTGGATTTCTAAAAACTACCATAAACATAACGTTAGCATAAATAGTTTTACTTGTGAATGAGCACTAACATCAAGAGAGTTTTCATAATGAACATGACTTGAGAAGTTTTGGTCACCCAAAAGAGGAAAATTTCCTAAGGACTCCGATGAGCAAAGGCCATCCTCTTAGATTGATCTCACTAGGGGGAAAGGCATCTGATAACTCCGTTGATCAAGCCACTTCAAGATTCAGTCAGTCTGGGACTACCACGTTGAGATTAGGCAAATCTCTCCAAAGGCAGTTGGCCAGGGGTATTCCCTCAAAGATCAACCAGTCAGGGGAAAAATCCATTCAAGGTTTCATACCAGGGAAGACCACCTCAAAAGCATGAGAAAGTCAAAACACTCCAAGAGATGGATGAATAGGGGTAGGCAGACCCAAGACGTTGGGGCATATCAGATCAAGATTACTCTACCCATGGTTTGCTTCATAACTTGTAACTAGGGCAGTCCATGTAGATACCTAACAGATTGGGGCAAGACTAGCCATGGAGAGGAAGCATTTCCTTATATTTTGGATTTTTTTGCTCAGATCAAGCATGGGGCATCAGAACATCCAGACCTAGCTCACTACGTCAGCCAAGTTCAAAGAAAATGTCGGGAAGTCATGCTAAACACATCAACCCATAATTTGTCAACAATGAGCCTTGAAGCCAAGCAAAAATATTTCCCAGTTCTAACCATTCCTCACCCACCTCAAGGACATTTGTTGAACTATCCAAAACAATTGTATCAATCACTATGCACCAACCTTGTCGCTTCGCTCATACATATCATGCATCATGCATAACATGAAGCCCTTCCCCAACAAGAATAATGAAGCCAAGCCTCATTTGATACCTTACAAAATTAAAGCCTACTTGGCAAACCCAAAAATCTAATCATCATCAAATCCAACCTGATCCCGTCCAAACCAAAATCCAAAAGCCCAATCGTTATTGGCACCTCCCAAAACAAATCTCAACCAAAAACTGTAAAGCCCAATCGTTATTGGCACCTCCCAAAACAAATCTCTATCATTAACCATAAAGCCCAATCGTTATTGGCACCTCCCAAAACAAATCTCTATCATTAACCATAAAGCTCAATCGTTATTGGTACCTCCCAAAACAAATCTCTATCATTAACCATAAAGCCCAATCGTTATTGACACCTCCCAAAACAAATCTCTATCATTAACCCTAAAGCCCAATCGCTATTGGCATCTCGAAAACCGAAAGCCCACTCCATATTAGCCATCACTAGAAATAAAAGCCCACTTCGCTGGCATCTTCATAAACTCAAATCCAATCAACATTGGTACCCAGAAAGTCTCACCTCCCAAAAGGGAAATCAATCCAAAGACAATTAATATTCATCTTGCATTACCACATGCACTGCATACAATAAACACGCATGACCTTCTTTCAAAATAAGTAAGTTGCATATCAAAAATCTCTCTCACAAAAATGAGAAATTCGCATTAACATGCACCATATGCATACATAACATAATAAGTCCTTCCCATCAACCCTTTGATGAGGACATAACCTGCCTTAGTTCTTTTCCGTCAACCCTTTGACGATGACAAACTTTTTTTTCCATCAGCCCTCTGATGACGATATTTTACAACAGTTTCCTTCCATCAACCCTTTGATGATGCCACTTCATAGTGAAGTCTCTTTTCATCAACCCTTTGACGATGATATTTACCTTTCCATCAGCCCTCTGATGATAATCCTTCCCATCAACCCTTTGATGAGGACATAACCTGCCATAGTTCTTTCAGTAACCCTTTGACGATGCCAAACTTTTTTCCATCAGCCCTCTGATGACGACATTTTACAATAGTTTCCTTCCTTCAACCCTTTGATGATGCCACTTCATAGTGAAGTCTCTTTCCGTCAACCCTTTGACGATGATATTACATATACAAATTACTTTCCACCAACCCTTTGGTGATAACATTCCTTAGTTCTTTCCGTCAACCCTTTGACGATGACAAATTATTTTCCGTCAACCCTTTGACAATGACAAATTACCTTTCCGTCAACCCTTTGACGATGACATTTACCTTTCCATCAGCCCTCTGATGATGATCCTTCCCACCAACCCTTTGGTGATGCCATCCTTTACTTCTTTCCGTCAACCCTTTGACGATGACATAGTCTTTTCCGTCAACCCTTCGACGATGACAAATTACCTTTCCGTCAACCCTTTGACGATGACATTTACCTTTCCATCAGCCCTCTGATGATGATCCTTCCCACCAACCCTTTGGTGACGCCGTCCTTTACTCCTTTCCGTCAACCCTTTGACGATGACAAATTATTTTCCGTCAACCCTTTGACGATGACAAATTACCTTTCCGTCAACCTTTTGACGATGACATTTATCTTCCCATCAGTCCTCTGATGATGATCCTTCCCACCAACCCTTTGGTGACGCCATCCTTTACTTCTTTCCGTCAACCCTTTGACGATGACATAGTCTTTTCCGTCAACCCTTTGACGATGACAAATTACCTTTTCGTCAACCCTTTGACGATGACATTTACCTTTCCATCAGCCCTCTGATGATGATCCTTCCCACCAACTCTTTGGTGACGTCATCCTTTACTTCTTTCCCTAAACCCTTTGACAATGACATAGTCTTTTCCATCAGCCCTTTGATGATGACACCCTTTTCCATCAACCCTTTGATGAGGACACCCTTTTCCATCAACCCTTTGATGATGATATTCACCAACAATCTCTCATTGAAAATAAAAATAAATCCCTACAAAAATCCAAATACCCAGTTGCAGTCCCACATGCATTGCATGCATCACTTCATGCATAATTTTTCCCTCCGAAACAGAAAGTTCCACCAAAGCCCAACCATACTTGGCACAATCTATAGGCCATGCATTTGCATGCCCCAGCAGCCCGAGCATACATCGACTTTCTGCATACATCAACATTTTACATACATAACATTGCATCATAAGATACTCTTCATATTGGGGCAGGTATGTTTAGTATAAGTTGGATTCAAGCCTTTCTCGAAAGTGCAAGGATCCCCATGAACAACCCCCAACAGGTTTCCCCAAAGTATCTCTTTTTATTTGCCTTTTGCAAATATTGTTGGCCCTTTGTCAGTACCTCGCCTTTTGCAAGACCCCTCTGCTTTTTGCAAGGGAAAACCCTATTTTGCCTTTTTGCAAGCCTCCTTGTTACCTTTTGCACAAGAGAGTTTACCTTTATCAACTTTGCATGTTAAGCAAAAATGAGAGATTGGACGATTGACCTATTCTCTTAACGTTTGTCTTAAAACACCTGATGTAGGTTTGGCAAGTCCCGAGTGGTAGCCATATTTCAAAATTTTCATCATCGCTGTTATGCCTGAGGGATATAATGAGTTTTTCGTGCCTACTGTAAATTTTCCTCTACCTTGTGTATGATAACCACCATATCTATTCATCTGCCTTTTGCAAGTACCCCTGTGCCTTTTGCACACTTTCAAATATCAGACCTTCCCAGCCGTTGCTAGGGATTGACACTTTCAAAATTCAAACCTTCCCAGCCATTGCTCGGGATTGACAATTTCAAATTCAAACCTTCCCAGCCGTTGCTCGGGATTGACACTTTTCAAAATCAAACCTTCCCAGCCGTTGCTAGGGATTGACACTTTTCAAATTCAAACCTTCCCAGCCGTTGCTAGGGATTGACACTTTTTAAATTCAAACCTTCCCAGCCATTGCTAGGGATTGACACTTTCAAAATTCAAACCTTCCTAGCCATTGCTAGGGATTGACACTTTCAAAATTCAAACTTTCCCAATCGTTGCTAAGGATTTACACTTTAAAAATTCAAAATTTCCCCAACCGTACTAGGGACTTATATCTTTAGATTTCAGGTATTCTAGCCATTGCTAGGAAGCGTCACTGAATTAAAACCTCCCCATTCATTGCTAGGGGTCTACATATTTAGATTTCAGGTATTCCAGCCATTGCTGGGAAGCGTCACTGAACTAAAACCTCCACAGTCGTTGCTAGGGGTCTACATCTTCAGATTTCAGGTATTCCAGCCATTGCTAGGAAGCGTCACTAAACTAAAACCTCCCCAGTCGTTGCTAGGGGTCTACATCTTTAGATTTCAGGTATTCCAGCCATTGCTAGGAAGCGTCACTGAACTAAAACCTCCCCAGTCGTTGCTAGGGATCTACACCTTTAGATTTCAGGTATTCCAGCCATTGCTAGGAAGCGTCATTGAACTGAAACCTCCCTAGTCGTTGCCAGGGATCTATCTTTATATTTCAGGTATTTCAGCTATTGCTAGGAAGCGTCACTGAACTAGAATCTTCCCAGCCGTTGCTAGGGATTTTCACTATCTTTTACATAAGAAACTTATCCCCAAAGAGGTCATATTCCCTCTCATCTTTCTTCTTGACCTTTTGTCATGAAGCTTTTCTCTTTGTTTTCCATTTGAAGAGATACTTATGTTACACACCATAACATACATTGCATATCATACACATCATGACATAACCATCATACAGCTGACCCATGTCCTCCCCACATAATACCATAAACTATCCTCAACAAATGATTTCGTATCAAATTTATTTTCCATCCCATGAAAATCCTTCACAAATACCCATCATTTCATATCACATTCATTCATTCCCAGTAGGGAGAATTTTTGGATAATTTTTGTATTTAATCCCTTCTTACCTTGGATGTGCGGAAGCCGTTGCTATCTAAATATTCAGGTTCGAGAAGATTAAATAGAGGCAGCTGTCATACCCCAAAATTCACCCTACCCCGATACAACTTTCATCTGATCCATGGCCCTACTACACATGCATGCTTTCATTATTTCATTATCATAATTGCATTGAACTTTCATAACCAAATACATATTACACGGACTCAAGGCATGGTGTTTACATCCGGGAAAAACTGGGGTTATCAGGTTAAAGTTCTGGAAAAAAAATTGGACTGGGTAATCGATTACCCTAATCATGGTAATCGATTACCCAGACAAAAAATTGATTTTTTGGCCATTTTGGACTGTGTAATCGATTACCCTAATCATGGTAATCGATTACACCTGCGCAGACAGCAATAGTAACTCTATTTTTTCACCACAAAGTAATTTTCTTTCACCCACTTCAACCCCTTTGCTTCCTCTATAAATAGAGCACTATCCCCACTCATTTTTCAAGCTTGAAAGCCACAAAACCTCTGTCCAAATCACATTCAAGCTCCCTCTTTTCAACCTAAACCCTAACTCACCCAAACCCTCTTTTCTTCTTTGAACCACCCATCCACCATGTAAAAAATCCACCATCTCCACACAACAACAACAATAGCAAACTTGTAACCTCCACTTACATAATCATTCACCACCATCACATAAACATACAACTTTTTTCCCTTCCATTTTCCTACCACAACAACCATAACCACCATCTTCCAAGCTTTTTGCTTCATTCTCAAACCCAAACACAACAACAACCTAGTTTTGACACCACAATCTTGGTAATATTTTGGACTCAAACACCTTGACATTTTTGGTTTTGTTTTGTGTTTGAAAATGGATTTTTACCCTTGGGTTGTGTTTTGAGAGAGATTTGAGTCAACTTTGAGACAAGTGGGTTTTGTTGGGTTTACACCCTTTTGGGGATTTTTTTGCTCTTACTACTTTTTATCCACCATTTTCAATCAAACCTTGTTTCTTGTTATCATTTATTGTTGACTTGTTGTTACATTTATTTGGTTGATGAGTTCTATTAGATCATGTCCATGGTTGTTTAGAGTTGATAAAACCTTCAATGTTTCAAACCTATTAATGATTGATCAATATATCCTTCATGATACTTTGAGGCATTGATAGGTTGCCTCTATTTCAACCATGTTTGGGTCATTTGATACATAGATGAAACCATTTTCTTTATATTAACTTGTTATTCTATTTGCTTATTGTTATTCTACTAACCACTAACTACTAACTACTAACTCCTAACATTTACATTATTGCACTTTACTTCCTTGCAATTTATTTTAGTGTTCACTTTATTTCAAGTACTTTATGTTTATGTTTATGGACTTAGGGTTGCATAACTTTCTTTGTTACAAATCTATTGTTAGTTGATTTTTCAATCATCTTCAATACTTTGCATCAATGATAAGCTATCCCTTAATGTGTCATATTTTGAGTCTTTTTGACCTATGAAAAATAGTCCTCAAGATGTTCATTTTGTACATATTACTAACCACTAATTATACTTCACTAACTCTTTTTTTATCATTAAACTTTGTTATTGTGATTTTGTTACCATTAACTTGTGGTTTATTTTGTGTCATTTGCATTCACTAACCATTATTATTGTAATATTGTCATTCTTTATCTTGTGATTTACTTTTATGTCATTACCTTGTAATTTACATTCAAGTACTCATTATCATCATCATTGTACAAACTCATCATGCATGTTTATTTACTTGTTATTTATTTCATTGTCATCATACATTAAAAATAACAAAAACATGATAAAATGGTAAGACCAAAAATATTCACTCCACTCTTAATCAACTTTGACTTAGAGGATTTCATCTTAGGACCTTTGCTTGGAGGCCTTCCTTTACTCTTTGTGATACTTTGTAAACACTTGGATTTTCATTCGTAACTTACATGCATGTTGTAAGAATGGCATCATGGCACCACCTTAGGGGGACATGTTTGTAAGACCATTATCCTTTGTTTAGTTTAGGTCACTTTTGCACACAAAAGGCTTTCTCTTGGGCTACCTTACAATGAGACCCTTTAATTTCTTGTTGGTTACTTTACATTCATGTTGAATAAGTCAAATTTCATAATTAAATAAAACAAACTCTTGATTCAACGTCAAGTGGCATTTTCATAGTCAAATTCAAAACATTTAATAATTACGATTATTATTGTGCGCCACGAGCCTTAAGTGGTGGAGAATGAGTGAGAATGGAGCATTTCTACACTTACTCTGATTATTTTGGACGCAAGACGCTTGGCTTGTTGTCTAGAATAATCACCTCCGCCCATAGACTTTAGTACAATATAATCACAAACATTCTTTCATAAAACCCTTATTCAAGGTAAAAACAATACAACTCATCAAACTCATTTTTTGTGCCTTAGGGCATCATCCTGAAAACCTTTTTCTCAAAGGTAAAATCAACCAACACACAAACATTTTCTACTCCGAACTACGGAGCTCTGATTCCTCATCCCCGAATGAGTGATACGTAGGCACAAGGGCCCCAATCCTTGGCGAGCACTATAAATAACAAAAACACCCCCTTCTTTTCACACATTCTTTTGAAAATAAAACAATAATAGATAAATCCCATGTATGTAAAACAACCCAAATGGTTCCCATGGAGTACCATGGACGTAAGGGGTGATAATACCTTCCCCTTACGTAACCGACTTCCGAACCCAAATCTCGATTGCGAGACCGATTCCTTATTCTCTTTTAGCGCTTCCCGTGCGCGTCTCTTTTCCGAGGTTTTTATCGACTATTTCCCCTCTCCTCTCTGATAGAGGTAAACTAAATAAAATTCGGTGGTGACTCTTCTGACTTTGCCTCTCTTTGGCATCTCTTTAGTCCCGGTTTCGTTATCGTGAAATCCCGATAGCGACATGTACCAATGAGAGGCACATTAGATAATTCACCACAATAATCAATAATCTCCAAGATACCCAATGAAGAATCATACCAAACTATATCATCATTAGTGAGAGACATAAGTCTCTGAGACCACCGTAGACATTGTTTGTTCTCCATAAAAGTAGGCGTTTGAGGCAAGTGCAAAATAAACCACTTGTACAGAAGAGGAACACGGCAAACAATAGTCCCACCACCTTTAGAATTCCTTAGATGTAAGGAGAAGTATATATCACCCAACAAAGTAGGCTCCGGATTCCCAATCAAGAAGATTCTAATGGCATTAACATCAACAAAACCATCAATGTTAGAGAACAAAGCTAATCCATAGATGAGCAACACAAAGATAGCTTCAAAAGCATCCACACTACCGGCTTGAGCAAAGGTAGTAGCTTCCTTGATGAGGAACTCAAAAGTTAATCCAAACAATCCCCCTTTTTCACCCAATGAGCTTCTATCTCAGACTTCTTCAAGTGAAGAGCTTCAGCTAAAATATGAGATCTGGGAATATCTTTCAGTCCACTAAAAGGCACTTTGTCAGAAACAGGTATTCCCAAGAGATGGGCATACTCCTCTAACGTAGGCACAAGCTGATAATCAGGAAAAGTGAAGCAATGGTAGAGAGGATCATAAAACTGAACCAACACACTCAGAAGTCCTTCAACCACATCAGCAGACAAGATAGATAGAAGCTTCACATGACGTTGCTTGAAATCCAAGGGATCTAATACAAAGGATGATATCTTCCTTAACTCTTTCAAATCTGGACATCTGAAATTGTAGATCATGTTCTAAAAAGTTCCCAGAGTCTTAATTCCATCTATCGGATATTACAGGTTAGGATGACTGACTCATCAACCCATAATATTCTCAAGAGAAACTCGTCTGAGTGTAGTATCGCGTAACATCTGTTATCAAGCCTACACCTGAATAGTCTCCGCACTACGTCCTAAATAGGCCAAGAGGGGTTAAATGTTCTACGGTCTTCAACTTCTCGGACCCCCAAATCAAAGAGAGTAACGCTTAACCACAAATAACTTGTGTGACATTCATAACTCCAAAAGGGTCTCCACTGAGTATATGGGTCTCAAGCCAACTTATTAAGGACTACTCCACACAAGTTGAACATGACTATACCATCCTCCTACCTTAATTGCACTCAAGTTCGGGTTAGAACTTATCTCACCACTCAGAGATCACCAAGCACAACAAGCATATTATTTCACACAAAAAAATATACACATATCAAATATACAGTTATATACACACACAAAAAAGTAGGCTAAACCCACTGGAGACTACTCCCCAGCAGAGTCGCCACGTAATTTATGTAGCGGTAAATTCATGACCAATAAGTTATGGGTAAGCTAGACTTCAATTAAACCAGGGTCGCCACCGCGCTTTTATTGTTTCCAAGGGAAAAGTACGAAAAAAATCCAAAAGATAAGAACTTTTCAAATCAAAACTAATAAAATGCCAGAGATTACAGGTAAGGGGGTTAGTTACACAGAGGGAAGGTGTTAGCGCCCAAAGTGTCATAGGTACTCCTAGGGAGCCCTTTTTTTGTGCATATGTATTTTTGTACAAAATGATGTTTGCAATAAATAGAGTGGAGGGATGAGAAAAGAATTCATTGATTATATTTTTGTGTTTGACAAGACCTTCGGACTTGTGCCTACGTACCAACATGAAATGAGGGATCAAAACCTTATAGTTCATGGTAACAATTTCAAAGTGGATGCATTGCTTTTAACAAAAATTTAGGTTTAACAAGTGCACAAAAGGCCTAAAGAGGTTTGAATTAGTGTTAGTTCTTTTTGTCTTTTGAAATTTTAAGTCAGGTATAGTTAAGTTCATTTACAAGTTTGATTAAGAAAAGATTTTAAAAATGCAATGGCATAAGGCCAAAGTTTCTAATTGGAAATAAAGTCTAAGTTTAGAAATCACAAGCAAAGACGATTTTAAAATAAGGGAGAGATTTGAAATTAAAGAAATGGGGAAGAGATGAATAGACTAATCCTAAGCAAAAATTAAAAGTTAAGAGTTGAAAACATTTGACCAATGGGCTGCAATCCAATAGACAAGAATGTCATATAGAAACCCAAATTTCCCTTGGACTTTAGAATCAAGAAATATCAATACACAAATAGCAAGATGAAGAGCAAGGCATCAAATAAAGATGGCCACATCCAAGCTTAGAAATTCCATGATCTTCTTCACAAATTCCCATGTATCAGATGAACACAAAGATAGGCACTAGGCATAGGTTCAAAATAACCGCTTCAACAAGATCATGTAGCAGATGAACTCAAATAGATGAAGTTTCAATTCACAAGCACTTGGTTTCATGAAATTTAGCATTGGCCAAGTCCTTTTGCATAGAGAGTGTTACCTAATTCTAAGTCCAATGTCTCGGAGCAACCCAATAGTCCACACAAAATGTCTTTTAAGGTTTTTATTGTTATTATGTACATTAAGGTCAAAAGGCCACACACACAAACAAGTATATACAATCACAACACTACGCCAAAAAGGTTTTTTAACAGCGCATCTTAGACAGCGCTTTTAAAAGAAAGCGCTGTCTAAGGTTAAAATAAAAATAAAACACGGAAAATGTTCTAAAAAAATAATGAAAGCGCTGTCTAAGGGGGGGGGGTCTTAGACAGCGCTTTTAGAAAGCGCTGTCTAAGACCCCCCCTTAGACAGCGCTTTTAGAAAGCGCTTTTAAATATAGACCTTAGTCAGCGCTTTTGAGAAAGCGCTGTTTAAAGTCTTTCAATTAAAAAAAAAATTAAAACCAAAAGCGCTGTCTAAGGTGGGGGTTTAGAAAGCGCTTTTGGAAAGCGCTGTCTAAGGCATATCTTAGAAAGCGCTTTCCACAAAAGCGCTATCTAAGGTCTAATTAAAATTAAATTTCAGACTTCTATTTTCGTTCTCAGTTCTTTTTGTTTTCCCTCCTGCGATTAAACCCCTCCAGCGAACCCTAACAGCGAACGAGAATACATTGTAATCATTCGGTTTCAATACCAGAAAGTGTTTGAAGAATCGGTTTCAGAACGTCATTTCTACTGCGGTATGTTCTTCATTTCTGCATTTTTTCATTTCTGATTCAGTTCGTCATTTCTACTGCGTTTTGTTCGTCATTTCTTAACATTTTCATTCATTTGGTTTCAGGCATTGCAAGTGTTTGAAGAATATTTCATTTCTGAAAGTGTTTGAAGAATCCTTCATTTCGGTATGTTCTTCATTTAGGGAAATATCAGTATTTGTAAATAACTTCATCAGTATTTTTCATGCTCTGTTATTTTGTTTGGTTCAATGCTTGCTCTTTTTGTTTGTAAAATACACTGTTGATGCTCAATTGCCAACCCTAACTGAATGAGAAATAAAAATTCTTGTTCTTGTCTTTATGTAAGTGCAAGCATCTTTCTTTATCATCTAATATGCAAATATGAATACCTAACAATATCACATTAATTATGAGTACTATTTTTGTTGCATTATTCTACATGTACATCAAGTATTTTGTCCAAATATTTGAATATAAAGTTTAGGCGAGTAATGGGGTCCATTTATAGACTTTTAGATTGAACACATAAGATTTTGGACATGAAACATGGTTTTCCCACATAAAAAGGTAGGTAGGTAGTATTAAATTTCATACATTGTTTTGTTACAGTGTCTGTGTCTACTTGACTTTAAACTCTAAATATCATTTTGGATTTAGATGTTCAATATTGTTCAAACTTCATGTTTCCTTAGTGATTATACTTGAAGATTGAATAGGTAGTTTTTTTTCTTTTTAACTGTGAAAGTGTTGTTCATCTCACTTTCATTCTAAAGGAACAAGATTTCTCCCATAAAATGATTGAACGAACTCTAATATAGTTATAGGTATAGTTATAGGTATATTATAATAGAAAAAGTTTGATTCTTGTAATATAAAAAATGAAAGTGATGAGGTAATTAAAGTTGGTATATTGGCGTATCGGATACGTTATTGAAGTTGGTATATTGATTCTTGTAATATAAAAAATGAAAGTGATGAGGTAATTAAAGTTGGAGTGAGATAAAGGTACAATCATTTGGCCCTTAATTATACGGTATCAATTATGTTTTTTCAATTACCGATACTAACTATCAATCTGTATGTTTTTCTTAGCGATGTTTTAACATCGAAGAAGAAAGAAGAGGTTTTTGTATGAAATTGGCCGGAAAGCTTCTAAGAGGGTTTCGGACATTTTTATCATCCAAGTTCCTTAAGGATGCGGATGGTAATTTTGTGGATGCGGAGCTTCCTAAAAAATATGAAAGTTTGATATCGGCTGAAGAATGGGAAGCTTTCAAATCCAAAAGACAAGACCCGGTTTTTCAAAGAATAAGTGCTACAAATCGGGAAAGAGCATCAAGTCCCGCATATCCGTACCGAAAAGGACGTGTCGGATATGGACGCTTAGAACAATCCATGGTAAGTATTTATAAATTGCGATAACAAATTTGTTCATCATATATTAGTTTTATCTGATCAAATTGTATGACTTAATGTGTAGCTGCAGAAGGAGGAAAGTTCAGAAACATCTCTTCCTGCACATGTTTTGTGGAAGGAAGCCCGTGTGGGCAAATCTGGAGTTCCTCAAGAAGAATTTTTACACGTATACCAGAAATGTGTAAGTATAACATTTTTTCATTAATTGAATAACATTTTTATACAGAAAAATTTGACAAGTATACGGTATTCATCTGATTTTTCAGGAGGAGCTATCTCAGTCTTTATCTCCCGATGATACTAAGGGCATACTTAGTCGGGCATTAGATGTCCCTGAGTATTCTGGTCGGGTGAGGGGTAAGGGATTTGGAGTCACTCCGACCTCCCTGAGTATTAAAAAAGGAAAGGCTCCTAGTAATCGGGAGCTTCATGCAAGATTGGAAGCCATGCAAGCTGAGCTTGATGCATTGAGGAGAGAAAGAGAGGCTAGCGCCTCAACAGTATACAGAGATGCTTCGGACAAAGACAGTATCAACTGTACCTTTCAGCCGAACATTCCAGAGGTAATTACATATAATTGTCTTAAATTGAACTATTTGCTTAAATTATGTATTTGACATATATACACATTAACGATTTCTTGTTATTATTGGTTTTAGGGCATTTCCCATTGTCAGCTGTATTTGTCGTCACCATACTATCGGATGGTTGGCAAGGGAAAAGTGCATAACGTTAGCGGAGTATTACTCCACACTAGAGAGCTCCCTGCTGGATGTTTGAAGGTATCAGTTGATATTGCAGTTGAGCCGAATGCAGCATTACCATATCCTAGCGATGATTCGGATGCAACAACGGTGCACGAAGCAGTAGGTTCGTTTGTTGCATGGCCGACAAACCTCATATGCGTAGGATATGAGGTATGCTTAAAACTTATGTTAACTTTAATGTGTATATTCAAAGTTTAAAATTTATGCTTAAAATTTTACTTACATATTTTCCTTGGTTATGTTAAATAGACTCCCACAAAATCCAAATCAAAAGATAATGCGATTCCACGGCATACCGAGTCCACGGTTTCAAGAAAAGAGGTAATATACAATTATATGACATATATTCATGGAAGTTGTTACATTCTTAATTTGATCTAACTATTTATATGACATGTAGCTTCAAGAAAATGAGGTTAGCAATGCCTCCGCACAACAAAAAAAGGAGGTTAGCAACGCCTCCGCACGGGTAAAAAGTTCTGGTGCTAAGAAGACCGTAGCTAGGAAAAAACCTACCACCAAGTATAGGTCGTGCCTCAGGACATTTCTAGAGATGACCGATATACCGACCGGAGGTGTTCGGACTGTACATATGGAGGTAGGGATTTTCGGCTTTGATTACGACCAAATGATTGGTAATGAAGACTTCATGCAAGTTTTTAGTCATGAAGAAATCGGCGTCACCGTTGTCAATACATATATTAGGTAAATCCGGTCTACTTTGTTTTATTAATTAAACAACTTATGTTAATGATGTTTACTTTATGTTAATCCGGTTTACTTTATGTTTTAAAAGAGGTGTTAATGATGTTTTTATATTAGGTTTTTGTATGACAAATTGATGCGCCCCAATGGTTTGGACGTGTCATTCGGATTCTTAGCACCCGCGACCGTCAACTTAGGTTTAATCTTAAGTAGACCGGATACCGTGACGGAGTACGTTCTTCGGATCCTCATGGACAATAAAGATGCGGAGAAGTTGTTTTTTATACCGTTTAATACCGGGTTAGCATTTCATTCTAAATTCATCTATTATAATTATTTTCCAAGTTACCATCTAACATTTGCCTAATCATTACAGTGGACATTGGTTGTTGCTCGCAATCAATCCTATCCGAGAAATTGTGTATTATCTTAACTCGTTAGGAAATGATTGGACAACATACCCGGATATGAAGGTCCTAATTGACACGTAAGTGAGAATGTTCAAAAATTTTCTTAGTTTATGTGAATTGTTCTAATTGCTTCATTTTTATTTTATTAGCGTCCTACAAGCTTTTCGGGCCCAACGAGATATCCAAACCTCAAGGAGGGGCGCCAACTCCATTACATGGATTAAAGTGGCGGTATATTTTTAATTACCACATTTTTTATTATATTAGTGATGACACTTGATAAAACTTAGGATTTATAATCCATATTTTTTTTTTCATATGTAGTGTCCTCAACAACGTAATCAAATAGATTGCGGGTATTTCATGTTGAGGTTTATGCGAGATACTCTTGCTTTGGACCGATTAAAGATTCCCACCGATGTATGTATTTCTAACTTATGAGTTATTTTTATATTTACACATATCTCATATAATTAAATAGTTGGAATTAATTCAAAATATGTTATATTATTATGTAGTACTTTGATGAATTCAAGTGTGCATTTTATACAAAGGATCAAGTGGACGAAATCAAAGAGGAGTGGTGTCAATTCATGATAAAGCTCAATGTTTGTTCATAAATTTGTGTAATTAATGTGTACATTTGTAGTATATGTTATGACTTGTAAATGTGTACATAAATTTGTATATATTTTGATACATTTAAGGCAAAATTGGTTTGAATTGGTATATATATATATTTGTTAGCCAAAAATTGGTAGAAAAAAGGCCAAAATGGCATATATAAAATGTGATAATTGTCTGTCAAAATCTGGTTGAAAACAGGTAGAAATTCTGGTTTATAAACCTGGAAAAAATGTGGTTTAAAACAAAAGCTTCAAAAAATTTCGTATACCTTAGACAGCGCTTTTGTAAAAAGCGCTGTCTAAGGGGGGGATTAGAAAGCGCTTTAGGCAAAAGCGCTGTCTAAGGGGGGGGGGGGGGGGGGCTTAGACAGCGCTTTTGAAAAGCGTTGTCTAAGGTATACCTAAAAAAATTAAAATAGGAGGGTCTTAGAAAGCGCTTTTGGCCAAAGCGCTGTCTAAGGGGGTGGGGCTTAGACAGCGCTTTTCAAAAGCGCTGTCTAAGGTATACCTAAAAAATTTAAAATAAGAGGGTCTTATAAAGCGCTTTTGGCCAAAGCACTGTCTAAGGGGGGGGGGGGGGGGGGGGGGGGGGGGCTTAGACAGCGCTTTTAAGATTTAAAAAAGCGCTGTCTAAACCTTTAGCAGCGGAGGTTTAGACAGCGCTTTAAAGCGCTGTCTAAGGCTAAAAAAAGCGCTGTCTAAGGTCTTGTTTGTTGTAGTGCAATATAATCACAAGGTATGGCTCAAGTGAGCAAAGTGAAAAAGGCATTAAAGTAAATAAATTAAATAGTATGAATAATGGCAAATGAATAAAGACTTAAGAATTAAAGTGCATAAAAGTAAATGGCTTGAAATTAAATGTTAGTTGTTAGTTGATTAGAAGTTAGTATTGCTTTTGCTTTGTTTTGTTTAAGTCATTATTTGGAGAACACTCAACCCACTATTCACAAGCATGGATCCTTGAACCAAGACATCTTCCAAAGGAAGGAAAAAAGACCAAGTTTCCACACAATACCATGAAAGAGGAAAGACTTACAATCTCACTTACTAGAATGATATGCCTTTTGTGTCAACAATTTAGCGCTATGTTAAGCAATCATAATTGGACTTACGTAGAAGTCACAACTATTTGAGGTCGGGCAATAGAAATTTTAGTGTTAATGCATGTTAGAGATATGGTATTATGAATCATACTCCTAAAACATACCACACTTATGTTGATTTTACAATCAACTAGCCTTAGGATATAGAGACATCATAGGTCCATGAAATGAATGAGAAGATAATGGGATAGAGATGAAGAGGGGGGAAAATGGAATCAACACAAATTGGTCAAAGGAGGACTTTTATCAAATTAAAATCATTCATTCATTTTGGGAGATGAAATGTTCATTTCATCAATCCCCTAAATCCAATGATTTTAACTCAACAAAGTCAAATCAACCTTGACCAGGGCCCAACAACACAAGTCAAACTCAACAATTCAATATCAAAAGTTCAACATAATTTATTTTGCATTTAAACAATTCAAATCAATTAAATAATGCATTAAATTAAAATATGGTTGGTCAAAATCCTAAAATCTCATCAAAACACCAAATAAATGGCCATGAGATTTATCATAGGTCAAACAAGGTCAAAGGACCTTGGAGAAAAAATTTCATTAATTTTGGAAACTTAAAAGTATTTTTAAATAATTAAAAATAATCACAAAAACAATTAAATCATGAAAAATATTAATAATAATCCAAAAAATAGTTTTAATTCAGAAAATGAAAAAGGAATTTATTTAAATTTTTTTGGTGAAACTCTCATATTTTTTTGGATCAATATTAAAATTAATATGAATTAATGAAAATAAATCAAATAAAATGAAAATCAGAAAATAGTAAAAATCGTGGACCACTTGATCTCCCTCATTAATTGAGGTGGCAGATTAGTGGTCCTCAGCGTGCGTTCCATCATGGACCCGAGTCAAAGCACTGTAGGGATGGTATTCAAAACCAATGCACAAGATTAAAACATTTCTTAAGGATCTTGTGGTTCAGATGAGTGCCAGCACACCACCGGAGCCAAAGCTCCGGTCTCCTTCTCCGGTGAGCTTCACCAGACTGATTCACTCACAACCATCACCAAATTTAAAAAGAAGGACATGAATTTAAAGTAAAAATACTCAGGAGCTCGAATCTGGCCTCAATTTTTCCTAACTTCAAGTATATTGAAAGATACAGGGAGTTGAATTTTGAGGATCATGATCTGAGTTTCTTTGATTTGACCTCAAAGCAACTCAATCTTGTTGCCTACATTGGTAGGACTTTAGACAACCAAAGATCAAGAAGAATTATGGAGAATTGAGTGAGAATAGAAGAGATGAAAATTTCTTGAAAGTACCTTCAATGCAGGTCTGTATGAACACGATCTTGCTTCCAATTTCTCTTAATCTTGCTCAGGACACTTGATGGAATGGAAATGAATCAGCAAAAGGTACAAGACTCTTGGAGATTTGAATCTCAAAATAGTGAGATTCAAACTCAATTTCCAAAGGAAATTCTCAAGGTTATCCTTTGAATGAGAGGGTTTTGGAGATTGGAATTCAAAGTTGGCGCGCAGGTCCTTTATTTTGATCACCATGGTATCTATTTATAGCCATATGATTGCTAAATGCACACTTGAAATCAAAGTTCCAAAAATAGCAATGTACATTGCATGGATGCATGGGCGTGTGATAGGCCCATGTAATCATCTCTTCAGGTCCAAAAATGAGTACAAACATTGCTGAAGTCACATTGGTAAGCCATGCAATTGTGTATGAAAGTTTCAAGTTCAATTGTGTCAAATGGTCATCCAAGTTCAAGCCATGCGCAAGTCACTCATACTTTGTCCAAATGGGATGAAATTGGACTTTTTAGAAAGTTTAGATCAAGAGGAATAACTTTATTGTTGAACACTTTTTCATTTCAAGTTTGGATCATGATGAATTTTAAGGTGGAAGTTGGGAAAATCAAACATGTCAAAAAAAAATCAAAGTGTCAAGCCATATGTTCACTTATTCCACCTTGGCTAACTTTTTATGTGAGATTCAAATGAGAAACTTTCCTTCATCAAAGTTGTATATCTCTCAAAGTAATTCAAAATGGTTACAAATTTGACCTCATTTGGATTTAGTTTGAAGGGGTTATGCATTTTTGAAGTTGAGAAAAATCACTTGTTCAATGGCATTGGTCCAATATGACCTATAATATATCCTCATATCACATGCATATAAAAGTTGAATTTGCTCTTCCTCAAAACATCAAAGTTGAAGTAGACACCTTGAATTTGATTTTGAAACTTGTAAATCTTTCATATCATAAAAATTGAGCAAGTTATGGTCTTGGGAAGTTGACCTCCAAATTAGGGTTTAGACAAAATGACCTATAATCTTTCACCATAAAAAATGACTTTCCAAGCAAAACTAGCTCTTGAACTCAACATTAAAGTTGTTTGGAATGTAATTTGTAATAACGTTTCTCTTGTAATCATTTTCATATGACAAAAATTATAGGAGATAGGGTCTAGGGAACCCCAGTTTTGATCAGATGAATTCCTCTAGTCAACCACCATGAACCGTCTTGCTAGCTTGCCATTCTCTTGACTTTTGGGACTCATGGAGGATCATATATGCATAAGATGATAGAATTTGAAGTATCCCTTGAAATATTTGATCAATTGGTGAAGAAGCTTGTTGAAGAAGTTACATAAGATACCCAGATGAATTAGGGTTTCCAAGGCAAACCAACTCCAAACTCTTGATGAATTCTTGATCAAAATAACATGTGAAGACCATGGGGATTCATGTATGATGCTTAGAGCCATAGTAAACCAATTCTTGATTGAGCTCCTGGAAATGAGGGTCTTAAACCCTAGATGTGAGCTTGACAGGTCAAAGGTGAGCATGTGGTCTACCTACAAAAGAGTTAGATTATACAAAGACATATTTTTGGTATTTTGGTTGGTAAAAATGATAAAATACAAAGTATGATACAATCACATGATGCTTGGCGATCTCTCCCAATGCAAACCCAATGAATTAGGGGTAAGGAGGATGCCAAGATGTGATCCCAATCCAATGCATATGATGAGATAACATGAGGGATCTTAGGGTCAAAATGGGGGTCTTACATATTCCAAAGAAGGATTGCTCGGGAGAGAGAGCTAGGTAAAGAAGCTCTTGATTGTAAAGATATTATGGAATTGTTGAAAGTTGTTGGGTTAATGAAACTATAATTGATGTTGGTCCTTGCTTTGAAAATCTAGTCAAGGAATTCATTGTGAACATTACTTCTTAGTGTAATATTGAGGGCATCAATGAGTATATAAATGTGTATGTTAGAGGAAAATGTGTGAAGTTTTCACCTTCAATTATTAATGATTATTTGGGAATAAAAAAGTCTACAGGGTCTGATAAGGTTCCCTCTATTGACGATATTGCTAAGGAAATAAATGGTGGGTCCAAATCTACCAAAAAGGATGTGTCGCTTGAGCTCATGGATGTTTCAAAAGCCCTTCAAGAAACAATTTCAGCAAAAACCACTAGGAAGAAGAATGTGAATAATCTGATCAAGATGATGACCAAGGAAAATATAGTTTAGGAAGAAGAAGAAGCTGGAAGTGAGGAAGAAGAAGAAAAAACTTTAAGTCAAGAAGAGGAGGAAAAATCTGAATACTGAGGTCCTTTGGATGGATATGTGGTTGGCAACTAATCGCTACTGACCGTTGCAGTTTTTTTAAGTTTATTGTTTTGATTAAGTATATTTTTTGCCCTTGTTCATGGGCATGTTTTATGTTTTTATGTTCCTGGTTCTGTAATTGATCTTTAACAACGACAATGGTTCTGCATTATGAAAACTATTCCATTTATTCTATTTCTTTTCCAAATTGTTGCAAAGTGTGGGGGTAATGTATATGGTTTCATCTGTCTGTGTAGATGAGCAAACTTGGTTTGCTATGATTTCCTTGTGTAGCAACCACCTTGCTTGATCTCTGATAAATTCTTTCATTGTTATTGTGTATGTTCTGATGCGGTGTGCTACTCATTATTATTATTTTTTTGAAGATTTACTATTGCACATCTTGTAGATTTTATAAGTTGTTTTAGCAAAAAAAAATCCAAATGGGGGGATTTTTGTTCCTTTGATTGGCTACTTTAGGTAAAACAAATTGGGCAACAAGATGTAAATTATGAAAAGGCATCGTGTGGGTAATGATGTTCCAACTTGAGTACATCACCTGGCCTCAAGTTGTAAGCCAAATTTCATGAGAAAATATGAGTGTGATTTTGTCTAATTCCAAGGAGATTTGTTGTTTATATTTTGTATCTTTTATCAATATTATTTTAAGGAAGATTTGCTAAAAATATTTTCCAAGACCAAATCAAATTAAATAAGATTTAATTTTCATTTAGATCAAATCTCTTGGTAGAAATAAAATCAAATCTATATCAAAATCAAATCTGATTGTTCTCAAATCAAAAGTCCATTGGAGAAAAGCCTAGCAGATAGTTTTCTATTTAAGAAGACGTATTCCTAACTTTGAAGTGGCGGTGCAAGAGTTAAATATCTAATGTGTTAGGGTTTGTTCTTTGAGTCTTTGTTATTGTTGTTTATTGTGCACCTCTATAACACCTAAGTTCCATTAAAGGCATAAAGGTTGTTTTGTTAGTTCAGTTGTAATTCAAAAATCTTCAAACTTGTTTTATATATTGATCATTAGGGTTATTAATTAAGAGAAAGTGAGAGGTGTTCTCATATTTTGGGGGAGTCCTAAATAGAAAGTCACGGGTAGTATTAGGAAGAGAAGCATTGAATAATGGTTGTTCATCTAAGACTATTTATACTAATACTGTTGAGAGTGGATTTCCTTTCTTGAGTTGGATACTTCCCACGCGTAGGTGATGTTGCACCGAACTGGGTTAACAATCCTTTGTGTTTTTTATTTCTTTAAGATTATTTCCCTTTAACTGTTAATCTGTTATAAGCAAGTTATACACTGTGTCCCAGACATTGTGTCTAACATTTATCCTACTAATGAACCATTTAAAAAATAAAGGTAATGAAATTATACAGAAAGTAAAGAGATAAGGGGAAAAAGATGACACTAGAATTTATAGAGGTTCGATCTAAATGACTTGAACTAATCCTCTCCCCAATAATTGATCTTGAGACTATCCAATAATGCTTATCAGATTTTAGTAGTTTAAGCTCACGAATTCCCTTATACAAGGAAAAATGAAGTTTTATGTTAACTTTAAACCAAACAGTGAACGTTGGATATAAGCAATTAGTCTTCCTTCCTAAGATGAATAGAGGTTTGAGATATTAGTCCCAGAGAAAAACAAATATTTTATATTGACTTATCACAAACCAATGGAGAGTTTTCAGCTAGCTATCTTCCAAATCAAACCAGGGTTTTACACGGGCTGCCCATGAACTGAACTGAGATGTTACACCAGACTGATATCGAACCAAGTAGAGCTTTTACACTGGGCTGAGCTCAAGAAATGATTAGAAGACTTTTCACTAGTTATCTTCAAGAACCCATAAAGAGAGTTTTTCATTAAGGGGCTCATCTTATGAACCAAACAGCGACTTAATATAAAACCTCCAAACAAAGCTTTCTAAGAGGTTTAGCTTTGAACCCAAACAAATACTTCCTTAAGAAGAAATATTCAGTCAAGAGAAAAAGAGCTCTTGGTGAATTTACAAATTTACCCTTTCCAAAACAAGTTTCCTCACTTAAACACAAATAATTTCTCAAAGCACTATAGATAAATTAATGTGAGAGAAAGTAGAAAAATATTTGTGTGAGAGAGAGTGAGTGAGGAGAGTGAGATAACTCAATATTCTAGATGTGAAAAAGTGAAGGGAGAGGCCTCTATTTATAATTGGCACCATCTTGGACGCATCACAATATACCATAAAAGGTTCCTTTGCATCTGGTAAAATTAGAATTGTCTTCTTTGTCAACATCTTCTTCAGTTTTTGAAAACTTGAACCTTTCAAGTCAACTGAGTCAAAGGCAGAGCTATCATCGAAAAACCTTAGATAAATCTTATGTACTAACCGGCCAACCCCAGAAAACTTATGATATATGTAATTGACTTAGGAGCCTCCCATTATAGTGTAAGACCCCAATTTTGTCCCTAATATCCCTCATGACATCATAACATAGCATTTGCATTGCCTCAAGGATCATAAGCATCTTGGTTCCCTTTACCTTTGGGTGGGACTTCTTGAGAGTGGTTTGAGATCACCACGCATGCTTGAATTGTATATCATTGCTTTTCTTATTTTGTTTGCTAACCAAAAGCACAAAAATATGTCACTAACATCTTTTGTTTGTAGCTTGAGCATTCACAAGGTCCAAAGCTTTAAGGAGATCATTGGTACAAAGATATGGCCAAGAGGAGATGAAATCAAGCATGGTAATGTTTCCCAAAGCTCTCATCCATCAAATATACCTCCCTAGCATCTCAATTCATCATTTTGATCAAAGCTAGTCAAAGGGTTTGAGGTTTGTTCCCCAAGGAAACCCTAGTCCATCTGATCATCCATAATGCCTTGCTCTTGAAGCAACCTCAGCCCATGATCAAATACAATCAAGGTAAGTTCTTTAATTCATCATTTCATGCATATTTGAACTTATTTGAGTGTCCTCAATCATCAATTCATCAAGATATGAGTCATGGACTTGAGAAGTTCATCAGTCAATTCATCTGACTATTTTGAAATGCACTAAGACCTAACTTTTTATGTGTTGGTCAAATGGAGATGATTCCAAAATCAAATATGTTCTTAAGGACAATATGAACAACTTTCATGTTCATCAAAAATTTATTTGAAGCTTGTAAGGTCATCTCCCATTCCAAGACATTATAGGTCATTTTGACTCAAACCCTAATTTTGGGTCAACTTCCCAAAGGACATAACTCATTCATTTTTTATGATTTTGAGGTGGGATCAAATGAATTGGAAATATTAAGATGTCCACTTCAAATGTTATGTTGAACAAAATTCCAAAATCTCAAAGGAAATACATGTGATAATGCAAGACATCATAGGTCCTTTTGGACCAAATGCATTGAAAGGCAAAAAAGTCCAACTTCAAGTGCCCATAACTCTTTCATCAAAAATCCAAATGATTCAACATTTAAGTCCATTTTGATTGTATTGAAGAGATATACAACTTTGATGTTGGAGGTTTTTTCATTTGGGGCTTGCATCATCAAACCAGAGGGGCTTGAACATTGGCCAAATTTAGAAACGTTGCCTTTACATATTTTGCACCTTGCACTTTAAACTCAAAATTCACCAATTTCCACATTCCAAATG
The DNA here is from genome assembly GCF_024323335.1 of Lathyrus oleraceus. Lineage (NCBI taxonomy): Eukaryota > Viridiplantae > Streptophyta > Magnoliopsida > Fabales > Fabaceae > Lathyrus > Lathyrus oleraceus. The sequence continues at coordinate 90,606,039 of NC_066585.1, forward strand.
GATATTTGCCCAACATGACAATTGTTCCTTACATCAAAACCTTTCCAACCATTACTCACATGATCATGTTTGGATTTGGCAAATGGTATTTTCGAAGAGGAGAAGCTTTTAGTTCAATTATGCATAACACTTTAAAATTCCATGCACAAGCAATTACCATTCAGATTATACGCCCATTTCCCTTTGGTATGATTTCAGATTGCATTTGGCATTGATTTTGGGCCTTTTGCATGATCATGCAAGCCCATGCAATGAATGTCCAATTTCATGCACATGGATTGAACCACACTCTCCTTGCCATTCCATCTATAAATAAGAGTTCCATTCCATTCAAATCTCATCCATGAATCAACCCGAAATGCTGCAGAACTGAAAACCTGACCTCTCACCAAAGAAGCTATTTCACTTTTCTTCAAAAAAAAATTCAGATCTAAAATTCAACTACATCTGGTTGAATCTTTGGATCTAGAGCTTCTAAACCTTCGTCCTTTAGTTCATTGATCTTCTGTTTTGATAAAGGAAGCAAGGACTCAAGCTCAAATCTCCAGAATCCAAGGTTGTTCTTAAACTGGTTTTTTTCTTCGAAACTCATCATCTATTGATCTATTTGCTTGGATTTGGTGTTGGTTGAAGTCCTCTCAATAGAGGCATCATTACTGTGCATTTAATTTTTGAAATCCATCAAGTTCTCATGAACATCACAGAATTTCCATCTCTGATTTCTCTCAATATAGAGATCCAGAGAGGAATTGAGTGATACAGGGATGATGTACATCATCCCAGCTTTCCAATGATGTATGGATCGTGTATTTTGGTTAAGCTTTTGAAACCTGCAAATTTGGCCGGAATCTTCATGCTCACCGAAGAAGAAGGTGGCTCCGGTGGCCGTCCCTTTTCCAGATGCGTTATGGATCGTCGGATTGAATTTCCAGACCTAATCCTGGCCTTTGCTTGTTATGACTTATTTTAATGTTGGATGTTTCTCATTGACTTGGACTTACCATGAGCGCGCGCTTCTGAACCTCAGGATTGGCCACGTCAATTAATGAGATCCAATCCTATGCTCCTTGTTTTTTTGAATTTCTTATTTTCTGATTTTATTTCTTTTATTTCCATTATTTTCAAAAATTCATATCTTCTTCATTTTAAATCCAAAAAATATGGGACCAATTGCATTCTTCTCCAAATAAATTCTAGTTTCTGATTTTGATTTTTAATTTTTTTTATTTTGTCATTTGATATTTTTTAGGAATTTTCTCTTTTCTGGTTATTTTAATTCATTTTTAAATAGTTTTTGATATTCAAAAAATACAAAAATATTTTCCTAACCTATTTGAATGATGATGGATCTATGAAAAATATTCTCATCAATTTTTCAATTTATTTGAGATTTATTTGAGATTTTAGTTCAAATTAGATTATTTTTTTATTCATTTTTAATTGATTAAAAATAGTTTCTGACTTTTAAAAATGCTGAAATTTTTTGTCAAACTTTGTTTGACCTTGTTGAACTTGGGATAAATCACTTGGACCTTTCAAGGTTGATTTGAAGTGATTTTGAAGTTTGACATTTTCTTTTATTTTTAATTCAAGTTTATTTTAATATTAAAAATACCAAAAATATTTTGTTTATTGTTTAACTTCCAATCTTCATCTCATTTCTGATTTCTCATTGTTTGACTTTGACTTTCAATGTCATTTGGTCAATACACATGGATTGGTACATTTTATTTCACCTTATGCATTTTGATCTTTCCATTTCCTTATCCATTCTTCATCTCCTTCTTCTTCTTCTTTCTTTTTGATCAATGAGTTGAAGGTTGATAAGCTAGCATTGATTAGGGAGATTTAATCTTCCTTGATTCAAATCTAATTCATCTTGATCAATTGATCAAGTGAATGGCTTTGCATTAAGGATAGGTTGTCTCTTAAATCATGAAAAAGACTTAAACCAATACAAGATCAATTCTCTACTTCTTTTTGGCATGGCAAGTTGTTGGAACTTGGTTCACTAATCAAGACTTCTAACTTGTGTTGTTGCCTACATTATTATTGACCGGCCTCAGATAGTTGTGACTTCTACATAAGTCCAATTACGATTGCTTAACATAGCGCTAAATTTGCCTTATGGCATACTAACTACTAACACTAACCATTAACAATTAACATTTACCTTATGCACTTTACTTTTATGCAATTTACCATTCTTGCACATATTATCCATTTGCTTTTCTCTTTGCTCACTTGAGCACATGTTTATGTTGATGCCATTTGCCTTTTGCTCACTTGAGCACATAATTGTGTATATATCTTTTATGCTTGTGTTTTGTTTGTTTGTTGTGAACCAAATGCAAAGAATGGGACAAAATGGACTTAGATTTTAGGATCTTGCCCAAGCAAAATGGAGTTTGAAGAGCAATTAGGCATTCAGCCTTTAGAATGCTTAATATTGAAGATAACATTGAAAGGACCATATTCTAAACTCCCTCTTGTCCATTCTTTGATTGTGTTATAGAACCTTTTGATGTGTGTTTTCTTTATGCTAGGAGTTCCCACTTGAGCTTAATTGAGGAACCATTACCATGAGCTTCCAAGAGAGAGAGGTCCAAGAGGCATTGAGGAGTTTTTCCAAGTTCATTTGATGGTTGTTTGCTTGAGTTTATTGCTTTGTGATTTCTTATTCCAAAGGATGGGAGCTACTTGGATCATCAATATGATTTCAAGAGAGGAACTCCATTGTGGTTTTGTTTCTCTTCCCTCACCTTTTTGCTTTGCTTAGGACTTTAGCCCTTCTTCTTCTTCTCTCCACTCTAACCCAAGCCAAAACTTTTGTGCAAACATCTAACATTTGTTTTCAACATTAGAAACCTAAGCCTTATGCTTTTGATTTTCAAACTTTCTTTTCACAACACTTATTTTGAATTGAACTTCTAAGTCAACTCTGACCATTTTGTAAATACTTTTCATTGGTAAGTACAACCCATTCAAATGTCTTTTTGTGGTTTCAATGGCCACTTCCTTAATCAAAAATTTTCATAACCTTTAGCTATTAGGTTTGAGTTATCCTTGAGGTAGATGTAATACTCACCTTTATCCTTAGTGATGGACAATAAGTATTCCATGCTTATTATAGGGTTAACCCCTCACTAGCATGTTGAAGCTATCCTCACATGGTGGATTTGTGGTGTTAGGTTGAGTTTTCTCCCTTGGATAACAAAAGACCTTAAGGCTTTTGGACCAATTAATTCACCAACTCATTTTGAGATTTTTACCCCGAACTACGAGGTTTTGATCCTAATCTTTTTTAAGATGGTACGTAGGCAATGGGTTTATCCATCCAAACACAAAATGTAAATAACTTGTATCTTCTCTTCTCGTCTCTTCAATCATGTTTGCACAAACAATTTTTTCACAAAAACAACAACCTTACAACAAGTATGAAAAGGGCTCCCTAGGAGTACCTAGGATGTTTTGGGTGCCTAACACCTTCCCATTACATAACCAACCTCCTTACCCAGATCTCTGACTCTCTTTTACTAGTTTTTGATTTGATAAAACTTTTAGGTTTTTGTTCGCTTTCTAACCATTCCTTTGGATAAATAGAAGTGCGGTGGCGACTCGACTTGTATGATTTACCTCATATTTAGTCAATATCTCTAATGGTAACGAATACCCCGCTACATATAGCATTGTGTCTACCTTGGATGGATTTATTGCTATCCCACCATTAGAAATCATATGAACAATAAAACTTACTTTTTGTAACCAAAACTCACTTTTGCATAAATGGCATACATATTATTTTCTTTCAAAACTTGAAGCACAACTAGAAGATGTTCTGTATGATCTTCATTCGGTTTAGAATACACCAGAATATCATCAATAAACACTACAACAAACTGATCTAAGTAGGGAAAGAAGATCATATTCATATAATCCATAAACACACCAGGGGCATTAGACACTCCAAACGACATCACTGTTAACCCATAGTGATTGTATCGTATCAACACATAGCCTTGTACTACCATCTTTCTTGTTTACTAATAACATTGGAACTCCCCACAATGATACACATGCTCTGACAAACTTCTTTTCAAGAAGATCTTCTAACTGACTCTTCAGTTCACCAAATTCTGATGCAGACATCTTGTATGGTGCCTTTGACATGGGTCTGGTACCAGGTACCAAATCTATGGTGAACTCAACCTTTCTCTCTAGAGGTAGATCAATAATGTCGTCAGGAAACACATATGGAAAATCACACACTACATGAAGATCAACCATTACTGCTTTACTTTCAACTTTCAAAGAAGCAAACATCAAAAACATTTGGGCTTCATCCTTCAAGATCTCTACCACTTAACTAGCAGATATGAACTTTGAATATTCCTCTTCAACAAACTCAGGAAATATCATTGACTTTTCCAACAATCGGTACTCTTGCAAATAGCAGAACATTGAACCAACCCTCCACACCTTAAAACATATCATAGAAACAGAAGCTTCTCCCCAGCTTGTTTCAATCCCGCTCCTACTGGAAAGTGGTTAGAAAAACAAATAAGCACAGATAGTGTTTCACACACATGTCGCATACTAGAAAACAGATAAAAATCAAAAAACCTGGTTGGATCGACCGACTTGTTGTGGTACCAACTATGTAATACCATGTTTCCCAACTTGCTAAAGAATACAACAATTCAAATATATTTTCCCCCAGGGCTGTCACACATTCTCAAATAAAATACATGTTATTAAATTAAACAACTCACAACGGAAAATGAAAACATTTAACAATACTTTCACATAGTTTCATCAAATGAAATTACTTAATGAAAAACATCAATTGCAAAAAACAACTTAACAATCATCCAAATAAAAGAAGCAATGTCCCATCCCATGTGTTAAAATACCACAATGACACAAAGGGTACTAAGCAAAATGGACAAACAAAGAAGAAGGCAATGGTCGTCATTCTCCAACACAACGACACTACATACTACATGTATCTGTAACATGAGCGTAAAAGCCATACACAAACAAAAAGAAAAAGGGTGGGAATAATCCTTACAATTGTTAGTGGTGAAAGTAAACAGCAAGACAATTATAAAAGTCACAGATCATTCACACACATCAACGATACTAATATAATTTATAAGGCAATGTGAAATGCACCAACTTCTTCTCAAATATGCATGTGGTACCGGGTTTTAGGTATCATAGGTGTGTTACTGATTTATCCATGTATCCAGTTCCTCTTTGAATTGTGTCCCTCTCTGGACCTGAGACCTTCATGATTACTCACTGAACCTGGCTTCACTAGACTGAAGTCCTACCTATCTCCAATATATATGTATGCATGATTATGGTAGAAAACAATAATACAACTCAAACAATCACCAAAATCATTCTCAAAATTTTCATAGTCAAGCGGGTTTCACTCTTGAACCATAAGTTCGCCAATTATCAAGCTTCACTGTAGTTCCTTTGAATTACTCAACTCAAAATATAATTAATTTTAATGATTATATATTATAACTCAAAAATCATCAACAACTGAGTAAAGGTGTGTTATTACCCATCATCTCAAAAATTCATCAATATGCACAAACATCTCAAAAGAGTATTTTATTACTTTATTATATACTCATAACTCATCGCAGGTTATAACAATTCATGTATATAACCCAACAAAGTTCTCAACAAACTCTAAACATGTCTTTTCGGGTAGACGCTTTTTTTTACATGCTTCTACCAAGGATACTTTTCGGGTTGCCTTGGCTTTGGTTGCACGTTTTAATTTGGATTTCCACTAGATGGACTTGAAGATAGCTTTTCCATAATGGATACCTTGTTAAAAATGTTGACATGCTTTAGCCTGGAGGTTTTGCTGAAGAAAGCAAAAAGCACTTAGTATGTCGATGATTTGTGGATTAAAACAGGCATCCAAACAATAATATTTGAAATTTCATCAAGTAGTCACTTATTTTGACTTCATTGAGAATGTCTTAGATCATGCATTTATTTAAAGACTAGTGAGATAAGTTTTATTATTCTTGTGCTTTACATCAATGATATTCTTCTGGTTAACGCTAACATACATCTTTTGAATGAGAAACAAATTGATGTTTGCTTTCCACTTTAATATGAAGGACCTTGGTGATTCTTCTGTTGTTTTAAGCATCCATATATTTCATGATAGGTCTCGTGGTGTTTTCGGATTGTCTCAAAGAGTGTTAGACAAGTCACATAGTACATTGTCTTGATTTAGTGGACCTGTTTATTAGCTACACAAATCATATGGAATTAGAGTACATGATTTTGTCTTTATTAGTTTTCTTATTTGTAACTTGTACATTAAGTTAGCTTGATTCTTGGATCGTGATTGATTCTCTTTCTTTTGTATACATATTCTGACTTGTAATGTGAATAAGTATCCTTTTAACCATTATATTTATCTTTCTCACTTGGTATTAGAGCTTTAAGCTTGAAAGCTCTTGATCCATCATAACCATAATGACAACCACTGCAAACTCAAAGAAAAATGACCTACCAACGTCAGTTTCTGTAAAGCTAGACATAAAGAATTTTCCCTTATGGAGGTCACTAGTTTTACCTGTCATTATGGGTTGTAAACTAGATGGATATATGCTAGGAAAAAAGGAATGCCCTCAAGAATTCATCATTGTTGCTGATTCAAGCAAGACCAAAAACCCAAGCTTTGAAGAATGGGTAACAGATGACCAAATGTTGCTTGGTTGGTTATTGAATTCAATAACCACTGACATTGCAACACAATTGATGCACTATGAAAGCTCCAAAAAAATTGGGATGAGGCTCAAAGTTCGGCAGGTGCTTGCTCCAAATCTCAAATTACATATTTTAAATCTGAATTCCATGGTACAAGAAAAGGAAACCTAAAAATGGAGGAGTGTATGACTAAGATGAAAAAGCTAACTGATCAACTAAAGCTAACAGGTAATCCTGTCACAATATCAGATCTAATTATTCAAATCTTGAATGGTTTGGACTCTGACTACAACCATATAGTAGTCAAACTGTTAGAGCAATCATCACTCACTTAGGTTGATCTACAAGCTCAACACTTAGCCTTTGAAAGCAGGCTTGATCAACTCAATAATATCATAAATATGTCTCTTAATGCTTCTGCAAATGTTATCAACAAAGTTGAGTACAAAGGAAACAAACTCAACTCAAACACACAAAACTCGAATTGGAGAGGTTCCAATTTCAAGGGCTATAGATGAGTCAGAGGCATAGGGGGAATGTTCAAATCAACATGTCAAGTGTGCAACAAAATAAGTCATATAGCAATGAATTACTTCCACGAATTTGAAAAATCTTACTCAAACTCAAATTTATCAACTGATGCAACCAAAGGTGATACACACAGTGCATATCTAGCCTCACCTCAGTATGCACAAGACTATGATTGGCACTTTGACAATGATGCAAACAATCATGTCACACATCAAACAGAAAAGTCTCAAGATTTAATTGAGCATAATGGTAAGAATTCACTTGTTGTTGGAAATGGTGTTAAGCTAGATATTATTGGTATAGGTTAATCTAATCTAAATTCACTTAAATTGCATAATATGTTTACCAAAAATCAACTTAGTATATCTAAATTGACTCATGATAATAACATTATTATTGAGTTTGATGTTGATTGTTGCTTTATGAAGGACAAGATGACTGGGAAGACGCTTCTAAGAGGGAAACATAAAGATGGGTTGTACCAGCTCACATGGTCAGATAATCAGTCCAATGACCCTTTTGCCGACATTTCAATCGAAGAGAGATGACATGGAAAACTTGGACATCTCAACAAAGTACTAGAGAAAGTCTTGAAGAATTGCAAGATCAAAATACCACCTAGTGATAATGATCACCCTACTTTTTGTGAAGCTTGTCAATTTGGAAAAATGCATATTTTACCTTTTAAGTCTTCTGTTTCACATGCTCTTGAGCCATTAGACTTGATTCACACTAATGTATGAGGTCCTTCCTCAATAAATTAAACTTCTGGTTTTAAACACTATGTCCATTTCATAGATGACTATAGTAGGTTTACTTGGACTTTTCCTTTGAAACATAAATCTGAAACCATGCTTGCTTTCTCTCAATTTAAAAACTTTGTGGAAAATCAATTGAACAAAAAGATAAAGACTATCCAATGTGATGTTGGTGGTAAATCTAAACCAATTCAGAAACAAGCATTAGAAGCAGGCATATAATTTAGAATGTCTTGTCCCTACACATCTCAACAAAGTGGTAGAGCTTAGAGGAAACATAGACATGTTTCTGAGCTAGGCTTAACTCTACTTGCTTAGGCCAAAATGCCAATGTCCTTTTGGTGGGATGCTTTCTCAACTGCAGTTTATTTGATCAATAGGTTGCCTTTGACAACAAACTTCAATGAAAGCCCCTACACCCTAATCACCAAAAAGGAACTTGACTATAATGGTTTAAAACCTTTTGGTTGTGCCTATTATCCTTGTCTCAGGCCATATAATCAACATAAACTGCAATTCCACACTAAAAGATGTGTTTTTCTGTGCTACAACAACCCTTACAAATGCTATAAGTGTCTCAACTCTCATGGAAGAGTATTTATCTTAAGACATGTTGTGTTCAATGAGAATCAATTCCTTTTTCATGATGGCTTCCTCAATACAAAAAGGCCATTGGAAGAGACATCTAGTACTGACTTTTTACATGGTTTGTTTCCTCTATGTCGTACAGGTGAGGACAATTTGAGTCTAACAAATGAAACAGAAGCAACTGTAAGTCAAGATAATACCTCGCCAGCTACAAGTGTAGCGGGGTATTCGTTACCATTAGAGATATTGACTAAATCTAAGGTAAACCATACAAGTCGAGTCGCCACCGCACTTCTATTTATCCAAAGGAATGGTTAGAAAGCGAACAAAAACCTAAAAGTTTTATCGAATCAAAAACTAGTAAAAATGTCAGAGATCGGGGTAAGGGGGTTGGTTATGCAATGGGAAGGTTTTAAGCACCCAAAACATCCTAGGTACTCCTAGGGAGCCCTTTTCACATTTGTTGTAAGGTTGGTATTTTGTGAAAAATTTGTTTGTGCAAACATGATTGAAGAGATGAGAAGAGAATATACAAGTTATTTACATTTTTGTGTTTGGATGGATAAACCCATTGCCTACGTACCATCTTAAAAAAGATTAGGATCAAAACCTCGTAGTTCAGGGTAAAAATCTCAAAATGAGTTGGTGAATTGATCGGTCCAAAAGCCTTAAGGTCTTTTGTTATCCAAGAGAGAAAACTCAACCTAAAACCACAAATCCACCATGTGAGGATAGCTTCAACATGCTAGTGAGGGGTTAACCCTATAATAAGCATGGAAGACTCATTGTCCATCACTAAGGATATAGGTGAATATTATTTCTACCTCAAGGATAACTCAAACCTAATAGCTAAAGGTTATGAAAATTTTGATTAAAAGGGTGGCCATCAAAACCCCAAAAAAACATTTGAGTGAGTGATATTTACCAATGAAAAGTATGTACAAAATATGGTCGAAGTTGACTTAGGGGTTCAATTCAAAATAAGTGTTATGAAAAGAAAGTTTGAAAATCAAAAGCATAAGGCTTAGGTTTCTAATGTTTGAAAAGAAGTGTTAAATGTTTGCACAAAAGTTTTGGCTTGGGTTAGAGTGAGGAGGGAAGAAGAAGAATGGCTAAAGTCCTAATCATACAAGAGATAAGGGATAAGAAACAAGACCACAAATGGAGTTCCTCTCTTGAGATCATATTGATGATCCAAGTAGCTCCCATCCTTTGGAATATGCAAGCATAATAATAGTAAGCTCAAGCAATCAACACAATCACATAAGCTTCTTAGGAGATCTCCCAATGTATCTTGTATCTTTCACTTTGGGTGAACATGGCAATGGTTCTTCAATTTGAGCTCTCATAGAATTCCCTAGCACAAGAGCACACACATCAAAAAGTTTCATGAAGTAAATCAAGAATGGACAAGAGTGAGTTTAAAGGTTTGGTCCTTCTAATCCATCTTCAACATTAAGGTCCTTTTACTCCAATTTGCCTAGGGAAAGTTCTAGAAACTAAGTCCATTTGTCCATTTCTTTGCATTTGGTCCACAACAATCAAAACAAAACACAAGCACAATAATATATACACAATTATGTGCTCAAGTGAGCAAAAGGCAAATTGCATTAACATAAACATGTGCTCAAGTGAGCAAAGGGGGAAAAAGCAAATGAATAATATGTACAAGAATAGTAAATTGCATAAAAGTAAAGTGCAAGAATTAAATGTTAATGGTTAATGGTTAGTGTTAGTAGTTAGTGTTCCATAAGGCAAATTTAGCGCTATGTTAAGCAATCGTAATTGGACTTATGTAGAAGTCACAAGTATCTAAGGCCGGTCAATAATAATGTAGGCAACAACACAAGTTAGAGGTCTTGATTAGTGAATCAAACTCCAACAACTTGCCATGCCAAAATAAAGATGGAAATGATCTTGTATTGATTTAGGTCCTTTGCATGATTTAGAAAGCAACCTATCCTTAATGCAAAGCCATTCACTTGGTCATTGATCAAGATGAATTAGATTTGAATCAAGGAAGATTAAACCTCCCTAATCAATGCTAACCACCAATCTTTAACTCATTGATCAAAAAAGAAAAAGAAGAAGGAGAAGGAGAAGGAGAAGAAAGAAATGAAAAAATAAAGTGCATTAAATGAAATGGTATGTACCAATTAACAAATATTGACCAAAGATATGGAAGATCAAAGTCAAACAATAGAAAACAGAAGCAAGATGAAGATTGGAAGTCAAGAAATAAACAAAATATTTTTGGCATTTTTAATATTTAAAATGAAACTTGAATTAAAATAGTAAAGAAAGGTCAAACTTCAAACTCACTTCAAATCAACTTTGAAAAGTCCAAGTGAATTATCCCAAGTTCAACAAGGTCAAACAAAGTTTGACAAAAAATTTCAGCATTTTTAAAAGTCAGAAACTATTTTAAATCGATTAAAAAATGCATAAAAATAACCTAATTTAACTAAAATCTCAAATAAATCTCAAATCAATTAATAAATTGATGAGAATATTTTTCATGGATCTAGCATCATTCAAAGAGGTTGAGAAAATATTTTTGTATTTTTTGAATATCAAAAACTATTTAAAATGAATTAAATATAACCAGAAAAGAGAAAATTACTAAAAAATAGCAAATGATAAAATAAAAAATATTAAAAATAATTTTTAGAAACTAGAAATTAAAAGAGAAATAATGCAATTGGTCCCATAATTTTTGGACCAATAATGAAAGAGATATGAATTTTAGAAAATGAAATGGAATTAAAAAATGAAATAGAAATTAAAATCAGAATTAAAATAAATGGAAAAGCGTGAGCCCTTGGATCTTAGCTCATTAATTGAGCTGGCAGATCCAAGCATCCACAAGCGCGCGCCCAACGTGTTCCACGGTCAATGCCACCAAACGCTAAATTAAAATAAGTCATAAGTTTGGACTGCTGAGATTAGATCTGGAAATAAACATGGACGAACACAATTGGATCTGGAGACCAGACGGTGGCTAGCGCCACCGTCTTCTCCGGCTACCTCCGGTGGAGATCAAAAATTGCAGGTAAAAAAATGTTAACTAAAATACACGATCCAGGCACCATTCGAAAGGTAGAGTGATGTACATCACTCCTATGCCACTCAATTCCACTCTAGATCCCTATTAAGAGAGAAATCAGAGATGGAACTTTGGTGGTGTTCAATTGAACTTGCTCGATTTCAACAATTAAGAACACAATAATGATGCCTCTTTGCAGAGGACTTCAGACAACACACAATCAAGGCAAATGGAGCAGTATATGAGGTGTTTCGAAGAAAAATGAAGTTGAACAAAACCTTTGAATTGTGAAGAAATGAGTCACTCTCTTTGATTCCTTTTGCAAACAGAAGCTTCAATGGATCAAGGTGAAGAGGCTTAGGAACTATGGATCTTAAAAAATCAATCAATGCAATTGAATTTCAGATCTGAAATTTTTAGAGAAAATGATATTTGTTCCTTTGGTAGGGGTGTGGATTCAATTCAGCAGAGGTTTAGGCGCCATTAGGTTGAAGAATTGAAGAGCAAAGCACTTGTATTTATAGCCAAAACCATCTGAAATGCAATGAACAAGTGTGCATGGGAGAAGAGGGCCTCCATGCATGGGCCTGTACAGGCGCATGGAGGGCCCAATTCTGATTGGAATGGATTGCTATACATCACCAAATGAGAAATGGACGTGCAGGTTGAATGTTAATGGTTCATGCAATGTGTTTGAAATGAATTTCACAAAATGCACTTAATTCTTCATGTCTTCGAAAATGATGCTTCCAAACTCCAAATGCAACCTTATGAGTAATGGTTGGAAAGCTTGTTGCATAAGGAACAAATGCTATGTTGATCAAAACTCCAATTGGGCCTTGGAAATTAATGAAATTTGAGCTTGAAGTGTAGGGTGCAAAACATGCATATGTGAAGTTTCCAAATTTGGCCAATGTCAAGCCCTTCTGTCTCGATGATGCAAGCTCCAAATGATAAAATCTTCAACATGAAAGTTGTAGATATTTTTAAGACAATCAATTTGGACTCAAATTTTGCATCATTTAGAGTTTTTATGAAGAAGTTATGGGCACTTGAAGTTGGACTTTTTCACATTTCAATGCATTTGGTCCAAAGTGACCTATAATGTTTTGCATTATCACATGTATTTCGTTTGAGATTTTTCAATTTTTCTCAACATAACATTTGAATTAGACACAATAAGATTTCCAAAATCGTGAAAAATGAATGAGTTATGTTCTTGGGAAGTTGACCCAAAATTAGCGTTTCAGTCAAAATGACCTATAATTTCTTGGAATGGATGATGACTTTCCAAGCTTCAAATCAATTTTTGATGAACATGAACATTGTTCATATTGCTCTTAAGAACATTTTTCCTCTTGGGATCATCTCCATTTGACCAACACATAAAACATTAGGTCTCAGTGTATTTCAAAATAGCCAGATGAATTGACTGATCAACTTCTCAAGTCCAAATCTCATATCTTGATGAATGGATGATTGAGGACACTCAAATAAGTTCAAATATGCATTAAATGATGAATTAAAGAACTTACCTTGATTTTTTTTGACCATGGGTTGAGGTTGCTTTAAGAGAAAGGCACAATTGATGAACAGATGAACTAGGGTTTCCTTGGGAAACAAGCCTCAAACCCTTTTGATTTGCTTTGATCAAAATGATGAATTGAGATACTTGGGAGGCATATTTGATGGATGAGAGCTTTGGGAACCATTACCATGCTTGCTTTCATCTTCTCTTAACCATATTATTGCACAAAGGATCTCCTAGAAGCTTTGGATCTTGTGACTGCTCAAGCTACAAACAAGAGATGTTAGTGACATATTTTTGTGCTTTTGGTTAGTAAATAAAATGAGAAAAGCAATAATATACAATTCAAGCATGCTTGGTGATCTCAAACCAACTCACAAGAGGTCCCACCCAAAGGTAAGGAGCCAAGGTACTTATGATCCTTGAGGCTACGCAAATGACATGTTATGATGCCATGAGGGATCTTAGGGTAAAAATTGGGGTCTTACAGATGCCCCTATTTAAGGTCATTCTAGCCGGAGAAGTGAAGGTTAAAATCTTCGTCTCGACGAGGTAGAATGGGCTTAAATAATAACAAAGAGACGAATTTTGGTCCCTAAGAGACCTCATTATGCAAATGTATGTATGCAAAAAGGGTAATACTATGTGGGGATATGTGTCCACAAAGAAGAGAAGAAATCCGGAGAAACTGACAATCCATATGAGCAATTCACTCCATGGGACAGAGACTCTGGGACTCTTATGGGGATAGAAAAGGAGATAAATTGCGTGAGCAGGTCACGACTTAGAACTTGCTGAGACATGAGAGAGATTCCATCAATGGAAGGACTCGAGCTGACTCAAAGATGCATGTATTGGGGAATATGCCAATACATTGGAATTATCCATAAAGGATACTTCGGATGAAAATCCGGACTCAGACGGGGAGAATCCACTAAGGGACTTCGCTGGGGAAATATCCAAACAGGAATCTCCCGGGGAAGCACCAGGGCGAGGTATTACCGGTTACTGGGTAATAAGCTCAAGGAGACATGTGATCCGAAACACCGGTATGAGGGTAGAAGAACAACATGCTCGGGGAGAATGAATATCTAAGACCGGTATAAGGGTGAGAGATATCAAACATCTGAAATCATCTGAGGAAAACCTAAAAAGGTATATCTCAACTCAGGGAATCTGACTCCACAGGGGACAAAAGTCATAATACGGAGCAGAAGGGAAGGAACACCAGGGATACCGGTTACTGGGCATATAATAGGTGACCAACCAAGGCGTGAATTGGGGAACATTCCCAAGACACTCATCATCCAAAAGAGGGCTAAAAAGCAGACTCGATTATAGGATGGGCATTCGATTCCACAAAAGGAATACGAACCTTACTCGACTAGGGAAGAATAAAAGGACTTCGACCAAAGAGCGCATGAGATATATTATCTATTACCGTCAGAACGTAGATAACACACTCGCATGGAAGATTATCCATAACCGGTTACTGGGTTAATAAAGGATAAATCGACCGAAAGAAAAGGGGCATCAGGATACCAAAAATAGGTATAAAATGATGACCAATCAAAAGGAGAAACAATCATTGCTAACAAAAGGCAAATGACAGATGACTCGCAGGGGATTCATTGACAAAGGCAATGATCCGGGAGAGATATATCACCGGTTACTGGGAGACATACTCAAAAAGGTGAAGGACTATCAATACCGAATATTGGATAAAGATAACCGTCAAGGAGGGGATTACATATACCAGATACTGGGTAGAAAATCATGGAAGAGTAACCGTCATCAGTTAGGATGAACGAAAATAAGGTTAACTCTACAAGGGATAAAAATAGGGTTTACAACTACCGGTATAAGGGTAGAAAACCACAGACTCCGCCGTGGAGAAGATGGATAATTATTGGTTACTGAGCAATCATTCGTCTAAATTACGGGGAAGCGCGGGAAAAAAGACACGAGAAGCCAATCTAGGATCAAACTAGAGAGGCACGATGAAATAAGACTTGTCCCTATGAGGATATAACTCAATGGGGAATTCCACCCCTATATATGTGTTGGGAAGAAACAGAAACAACCATCATCCACGAGGATATAACACGGTGGGGACTATGGAAGAAAGGATAAACACTTTCTGCTTATGGGGCTGACTCTACATGAAAAGATCAGACACAAACATCTGCTTGGGGAAGCATATTACCAACTAGCAGGAGATAACAAACAAAGATATATGGCAAAGAATGCAAATGAATATCGGAATGTTAAAATTATGCATATATGCGTGGTTTATGTATGATAAATGCTGACAAACAGACATTTCTAACACAACCAGGTTCAACAAACGATGAACAAACATCTGGTACTACATCTCAAGAGAGAAAGCCAGGCCCAGTGGAAAATATCCAATCTAATGAGGGGCAAGAGATACCAGGAAACAAAGATCTCTGCAAGGGAATGCATATCAGCCATTCCAACTAGGGACAGGATCATCGCACGGATGAACTCCGCCGTAGAAGCAACTCTACCGGGGAAATTATTAGAGGAGGGGATGGATCTCTGGGGAACAATCATCAATCATAAACTTCCAAAGATCACCAAATACTGTCCTACCAAAGAGATCACATCTGCTGAGGAGAAAGGATCACTACTCTGCTGAAGGAAGGAGGGATGAATATCTTTACCAAACACTCTGCTCGGGAGAAAACCCACAAAAGGCTCCGGAGGAAGAGGACACAAGCATACCAGGAATATGAACAAATGTCTTACCCTGTTGAGAATCATACCATCTTTGGGAGAGCACTGAAGACATCCCCAGTATCCTTTTTATCATTGTGAATGTTCACTTTGTTTAAAAACAAGTTATGAAAAATTTAATTATTTAAAAACAATGATATTTCTCAATTAAAAACATGCAAAACATTTGTTGAATAGAAACAAATAAGAGTGCAAATAATGGGATAAAGGCTCAAATTTATTTGATGGAATGGTAGTCTGCCAATGGCAAGGCTCCATAGATCTTTACAAATTTGAAATTGACGATGTTTATTGGAAAAGGGCTACATTGAACATAATGACCATTTCTCCACCAACTCTGAATCTGATGTATTTGAAGCTTCAGTTGACGATGACTGAGCGAGAATCTCTGACGGATGACAGCTTGTAGAACAAAGTCTTGTTGGGATGCAGTTACTTGCCAAATCCCTAATTTTTGCCTAGATTGCCCCAAGGTGAGGTACTCAATCTAGCGGGATACATATTCATTTTTTATGTCTCTAATTTTTGCCTGGATCGCCCTTTCGGGTTTTCAATCCACCGAGATGCTCATTTTTGCCTAAGCCGCCCTTTCAGGTTTTCAACTTAGCGAGCAATTCTGTTTTTTCTTTAGGCGAAGTATTTCTTGACTGCATCTGAATTCACAGGACGAGTGAAATCCTCCCCATCCATAGTTGTAAGTATTAAAGCACCGCCTGAAAAGGCTCTCTTAACAACATATGGACCTTCATAGTTTGGAGTCCAGTTGCCCCTGGAATCGGGCGCGAAAGATAAGACTTTCTTGAGCACAAGATCACCTTCTCAGAACACACGAGGCTTGACCTTCTTATCAAATGCTTTCTTCATCCTTTGCTGATATAACTGACCATGGCACATGGCAGTCAATCTCTTTTCTTCTATCAAGTTCAATTGGTCATAACGACTCTGAACCCATTCAGCATCAGTCAACTTGGCTTCCATCAAGACTCTCATTGATGGGATCTCCACCTCTACTGGGAGCACAGCCTCCATGCCGTAAACAAGAGAGAAAGGGGTTGCCCCTGTTGAAGTGCGGACAGACGTACGATATCCATGCAAAGCAAATGGCAGCATCTCGTGCCAATCCTTGTACGTAACGACCATCTTCTGGATAATCTTCTTGATATTCTTATTAGCAGCTTCAACACCCCCATTCATCTTGGGTCTGTAAGGAGAAGAATTATGATGTGCGATCTTGAACTCACTACATAGCTCTTTCATCATCTTGTTGTTCAAGTTAGATCTATTATCAGTAATGATCTTATCTGGCACACCATAACGGCATATGAGTTGGTTCTTGATAAACTTCACAACCACCTGCCTGGTCACGTTTGCATATGACGCCGCTTCAACCCACTTCGTAAAGTAATCAATTGCTACGAGAATAAATCTGTGACCGTTGGACGCTTTCGGCTCTATCATGCCAATCATGTCAATTCCCCACATGGAGAAGGGCCATGGTGATGAAATCACATTCAGAAGTGTCGGGGGAATATGAATCTTATCCGCATAAATCTGACACTTATGGCATTTCTTCACATATTTGCAGCAAATAGACTCCATTGTCAGCTAATAGTAGTCTGCTCTCAACATCTTTCTAGCCATGGCATGTCCATTGGAATGAGTACCAAATGAACCTTCATGGACCTCAGTCATTAACAGGTCTGCTTTGTGTCTATCCACGCATCTGAGCAGAACCATGTCAAAATTCCTCTTATAAAGCACATCGCCATTAAGGTAGAAACTACCTGACAATCTCCTCAAAGTCCTCTTGTCTTTCACAGATGCCCCAGGCGGGTAAATCTGGCTCTGAAGAAAGCATTTGATATCATAATACCATGGCTTATCATCTTGTACTTCCTCTACCGCAAATACATGAGCTGGTCTGTCCAAGCGCATCACAGTGATGTTGGGAACTTCATTCCACAGTCTTACCACAATCATTGAAGCAAGTGTAGCAAGAGCATATGCCATCTGATTCTCATCTCGAGGAATATGATGGAAGTCAACCTCAGTAAAGAATGTTGAAATTCTCCTCGCATAATCTCTATATGGGATGAGGCCAGGCTGATTCGCCTCCCATTCACCCTTAATTTGATTGACAACAAGGGCCGAATCACCATAAACATTAAGATGCTTGATCCTAAGATCAATACACTCTTCCAATCCCATAATAAAAGCTTCATATTCTGCCATATTATTCGTGCATTTGAAAGTTAGCTTGGCTGTAAAAGGAAAATGTGTGCCCTGAGGAGTAATAATCACTACCCCAATACCATTTCCATATTGAGTCACAGCGCCATCAAACACCATACTCCATCTGGAACCAGGCTCTGGCCCTTCATCAAGCGTAGGCTCATCACAATCTTTCATTTTCAAATACAGAATCTCCTCATCTGGAAAATCATACTGAACTGACTGATAATCCTCAATTGGTTGATGTGCCAAGTGGTCAGCCAAGACACTACCTTTAATCGCCTTCTGAGCTCGATACTCAATATCATATTCAGATAACAACATCTGCCAACGAGCAATCCTCCCAGTTAAAGCAGGCTTCTCGAAGATGAACTTGATTGGATCCATCTTGGATATCAACCAAGTTGTATGATTCAACATATACTGGCGTAAGCGCTTAGCAGCCCAAGCCAAAGCATAGCATGTCTTCTCAAGCATTGAGTATCGAGACTCACAATCAGTGAACTTCTTACTCAGGTAGTAGATAGCGTATTCTTTCTTTCCTGATTCGTCTTGCTAACCAAGAACACAACCCATTGAGTCTTCAAGAGCTGTCAGATACATAATCAACGATCTTCCTTCCATAGGTGGAGACAGAATTGGAGGCTCAGACAAATACTCTTTAATACTATCAAAGGCCTTTTGGCAATCCTCGGTCCAATCATGAGACTGATCTTTCCGGAGGAGCTTGAATATCGGCGCACATGTGGCAGTCATGTGGGATATAAATCTGGAAATATAATTCAAGCGGCCAAGAAAACCTCGGACTTGCTTTTCAGTTTTGGGTGCATGCATCTCTTGTATTGCTTTGACCTTTGCATGATCAACCTCAATACCTCTTTCGCTGACAATAAAGCCCAATAACTTGCCGGAACGGACTCCAAATGTACACTTGTTCGAATTCAGAC
This sequence comes from Lathyrus oleraceus, assembly GCF_024323335.1. Lineage (NCBI taxonomy): Eukaryota > Viridiplantae > Streptophyta > Magnoliopsida > Fabales > Fabaceae > Lathyrus > Lathyrus oleraceus. The sequence goes on from NC_066585.1 coordinate 90,625,179, forward strand.
GAAGCTTATACTTCCTCAAACGCTGAAAAAGCTTCAACAAGTGCTCTACATGTTCAACTTCTGTTCTTGACTTTGCAATCATATCATCAACATACACCTCGATCTCCTTGTGCATCATATCATGAAACAAGGTAGTCATAGCTCGTTGATACGTGGCTCCGGCGTTCTTCAAACCGAAGGGCATCACTCGATAACAAAATGTTCCCCAAGGTGTGATGAATGTTGTCTTCTCCATATCCTCGGGTGCCATCTTAATCTGATTACATCCGGAAAATCCATCCATAAACGAGAAGATATTGAATTTAGTTGTATTATCTACCAACATATCAGTATGTGGTAAAGGGAAATCATCTTTCGGACTAGCTTTATTCAAGTCTCTATAGTCCACACACATTCGGACTTTTCCATCTTTCTTAGGCACAGGCACAATATTGGCCACCCATTGAGGATATGTAGAAGTCACCAGAAACCCCGCATCAATTTGCTTCTGAACTTCCTCTTTGATCTTCACTGCCATATCAGGATGAGTTCTTCTGAGCTTCTGCTTTACAGGCACGCACTCGGGCTTTAAAGGCAGGAAATGTTGCACGATATCAGTATCCAGACCAGGCATGTCTTCATATGACCAGGCAAAGACGTCGACATATTCTCGTAGCAACTCAATCAACCCCTTCTTAACAGATTCTTCCAGGAGTGCCCTAATCTTCATTTCTCGCACACAATCTTCAGACCCCAAGTTGACTGTTTCCAGATTCTCAAGATGCGGCTGAATGACCTTCTCTTCATGCTCAAGTAGACGGGTAATCTCATCAGGAATCTCTTCAACATCATCCTCTTCCGCCTCAAATACAGGGAATTCAAAGTTGGGAGATGGTGTTGGATCATTATGTTCAATGGGTTTGATCAACCTGCATAATGATTTTGGATATAAAAGATTTTAGAATTCAAACAAGGCAAATCATTATGCAGATGAAAAGATTGATTTTATTCTTATTTTTAGGGTTTTATGTGATCACCAATTTCATGCAAAAGCGAAAAGGGAAAATAATTGGAAAAACAAACATTTAACATGAATTTATTGAATGAAAATATCATTGTATTTATGCGCCAACAATGTCATCACTTCTCCCTCTGGCATGGGAGAAGGGTTTTCAAACACAATGAACATTACTTTGACTTATGGATAACTGTCGGAATATCAACAGCGACCCAATTATTGTAGATCCCTCCAGGGATGATGAAGTTGCCAGAATCCTCTTCATCTTCTTCCAAAATGGCAGCAGCCTCTTCATCTCGACCGGTGTGGATGAATCTACCACTCTTGAACAACCCTTGCTTGTTGAAGACACCAGAAGAATAGCCTATGCCAGCCCGGGATTTATTGTCTTCCAACTTAATCATTTGCCCCAATCCAGCAGTTGCACCATGCTCAATGGCCAACTTAGCATCTTTATAGGAAGCAAATGAAGAAGTTCCCTTCTTAATAGGTTCAGCAATAGATAAAGCTTGGAACGGCGTTCCAACTTCATCCTCGGCATCTATATAAGAGAAGGAAGACAAATGGCTAACCAGGAGAGCCTTTTCTCCCCCTACCACCACCAGCTTCTTATTTTTCACAAACTTCAATTTCTGGTGTAGGGTGGATGTCACGGCGCTTGCCTCGTGAATCCATGGTCTGCCTAAGAGACAGTTATACGATGGGTGAATGTCCATAACCTGGAAGGTAATCTGAAAATCACTTGGTCCGATTTTGACTGGGAGATCAACCTCTCCAATCACAGTTTTACGCGACCCATCGAAAGCTTTCACAACTACTTCACTTTGCCTCATGGGAGGCCCCTGATATGATAACTTTGCAAGAGTGGTTTTTTGCAACACATTTAATGATGACCCAGTGTCCACCAGCACATTGGACATGGCGTCGTCTTTGCAGCTCATAGATATGTAATGCCAGGTTGTGGTCTCTTCCCTCCTCGGGGAGATCAGCATCATAAAAACTTAAATTGTTACAATCGGTGATGTTTTTAACAATACTGTCGAATTGTTCAATCATGACGTCATGATTCACATACACCACATCCAACACCTTCTGTAGAGCTTCTCGGTGTGGTTCTGAATTCATCAGCAAGGATAGTACAGAGATTTTGGATGGCGTCTGTAGAAGCTGATCTATAACGTTGTACTCACTTCTCTTGATGAGCCTCAGCATCTCATCATAGTCTTCTTTCGTATTGCCACTCGGGCCAACAGAGACAGAAGTTTTCAACGTAGAGGCAAGTTTAGCAACAAGTGCCGGATTCAGAGCGTTCACAGCATTCCCAACCGGGCGTTCAGCATAATCAATAGTATCATTCCTTCGAACATCAGCTTGCGGCTTCGGCGGGGCCGAGAAAACACGACCGTTGCGGGTCAAGCCGCTGACGTCGGCAATATTAACAACGGATGAAGAGGGCAGGGGCACCTCTTTCCCATTCTCCACTGCTACAGCATTGTAGCGATAGGGGACCGCCTTCTCAGAAGAATACGGTACAGGGCCGGCTGGCTTAATGGTCAAAGCAGGAGAAACCTTCTGCTTGCTACCATCATACTTGATGATAACAGGCTCGGGGATCCGGAATACTTGAGAAATTACATTGACTTCATCAGCATCCTCGTCAACATTTCTGTTTTGAAGGATCTCAATGACTCCTTCATCCAGCATTTCTTGAACATCTTTACGCACCTGGCGACAACTTCTTTGGTTAACAGAACAAACTCGGCATCTATCATGGTCATGCTCATAATGACTGTAATCACACAACAATCTATGCATCTCGACCCGAGATTGTTGAATATGATTGACATATTTGACCTTGTACTTACCAGGGCAACCCTGGACCATGTTGACAGATTTCCCATGCTCGGGCAATGGGTTCTTCTTCACATTAGGACCTACGTCCTCGAAACACAGAATGCCACATCTCATAAGGTCTTGAACCTTGGTCTTCAAAGGGTAGAAATTTTCCACGTCATGTCCGGGAGCACCGGAATGATAAACACAATGTAATTCGGGCTTATACTACCACTGGGGGTTAGTAGGTATAGCCGGTGGGTCTCGTGGCGTAATCAATTTCCTTTATATCAAAGAGGGATATAACTCTGCATATGTCATCGGAATAGGATCAAAGGTGACCCTTTTCCTCTCGTAACTGGTGTTGGTTTGATTACTGTTTCGAGGCTGGTAGGCCTGCTGTTGCGGACGGTGCTGTTGTTGTGGATATTGCGGATGTGGTTGTTGCTGATTATTGTTGTGTTGCTGATATTGCTGATTATCTCTGAAGACAGGTGCTATATGAGCCACCTGGTGCTGGTTACCGGCGAGACGCACGGTCTTCCTCCTCACAGAGGGTCTTCTTGGTTTCACATGGGAGGTCACAGCATGTGCCTCGCCATCTTTCTTCTTTCCAAACGTCCCATACCGTTTGGCAGAAGAGCCTTCTTCTCTGGTCAGGCGCCCTTCCCTGACCCCTTCTTCCAGTCGCATCCCCATGTTCACCATCTCGGTGAAGTCAGAAGGAGCGCTGGCAATCATCCGCTCATAGTAAAAAGAACTGAAGGTCTTCAAAAAGATCTTGGTCATCTCTTTCTCTTCTAGCGGGGGCACGATCTGTGTTGCCACCTTTTGCCACCTCTGGGCGTACTCTTTGAATGTTTCCTTGTCCTTCTGAGACATGGCCCTCAATTGATCCCTATCGGGAGCCATATCCATATTATATTTGTATTGCTTGACGAAGGCCTCACCAAGGTCGTTGAAGGATCGAATGTTCGCACTGTCCAAGCCCATATACCAATGTAGGGCAGCACCGGACAAACTGTCCTGAAAGTAGTGGATGAGCAGTTGGTCGTTATCGGTCTGAGTCGACATTTTCCTGGCATACATAACCAGGTGGCTGAGAGGGCAAGTATTTCCCTTGTATTTTTCAAAGTCAGGGACCTTGAATTTCATAGGGATCTTCACATTAGGAACCAAGCAGAGTTCGGCAACAGACTTACCAAAAAGATCCTTTCCTCTGAGAGTTTTCAATTCCTTGCGGAACTCGAGAAATTGATCGTTCATAGCGTCCATCTTTTCATAGACATCAGGGCCCTCAGACGGCTCAGAATGATAGATGGTGTCGTCTACTCTGGGCATAGTATGCATGACAGGAGGAGGAACAGCAAGGACCGGGCTAGATGTCGGCAAAGAAGCAAAGGTGGGTGCAAGACCCTCAGGCATGAAATTAGGAGGCATCCCCCACGGGAATCCGGCTGGCATGGTCGTTGGAGCAAAGTGTGCGCTGGCCGCAGGCACAGTTGAAGAGACAATCTCAGAGATGACTGTCCTCTGGGGAGGTGTTGAAGGTGTCGGAGAAGACTGGCTCTGGGCAGCCATGAATGACTCCATCAGGGCAGTCAATCTGGCTACTTCCTCCTTCAGCTCGCGGTTCTCTTATTCCAAATGATCCATCAGTCTTGAAATGTTGGCTCTGGTGTAGTACCGGTGAGTCAACTTGTCTTTGGATAAATGAAGAACACAGAGTTAGACCATAGAATAAGAAGCCTGGAGCAAAACCTGTTGATGCATGCAATGCATATGATTTGTTTTTTTATTTATCGGAGGAACTTTTAGAGTTCTATTTGCAAATATTGGAAATATTAAACATTTATCACATATGGAGATATCTCATCGATAATATCTGGAAATATTTTTACACCAAAGAAGCACAGTTTTGGTAACCAAATACAATATAAGAGAGAAGGAAGATGAACATCCTATGGATCCCTAGAAACAGTCATCTAAAGCTCAGGACACGGGAAGATAATATGCACGAAGCCTCTTCACCTCCCTCTCGTAGGCTGCCTCCATATTTGTCTTCTCTTTGGCAAGTCGATCGTACTTCCTTTTCCAAAACTTGGAAGACTGAGGAAGTAGAGAAGTCCATACATCATCAGGGTCATCAATAACCTGATGCTCAAGGAACTCTATCAAAGCATCCTTCTCCTTGATCTGCTAAAGCAACTCCTCTCGTTCACGGATCTAAGCACGTGAACGGTCTTCGTCTCTCAACTCCTCTACTCCTTGGTCAGGGAGGGTTGAAGGCCCAGTCACAACCAATGGTGTAGGTCTTGGATACTCGTAAGGCATGAGGTACTCGGAAGCTCTCCTCCTAACCCAAGAAGTATAAGGCTCCAAAGCGATACAATTCTTCGAACGTAGCTCCTTCCTTCCTTTCCTATGGATCTTGCGCCAAGCGCGGACCATCCTGCTCTTCAAGCCCTGGGGATCTTTACCCTCCTGAAATAACACACCCTCTAACAAAATGTTATTGGGTTTATCCTTTAAGGGGAACCCAAGCTGACGACGTACCAAAATAGGGTTGTAGTTAACCCCACCACATGTACCAAGAAGAGGCACATTAGAGAATTCACCACAAGAGTCAATAATCTGCACACCATCATATACACGGTTGTACCAAAAGATATCATCATTAGTGAGAGACATAAGTCTCGTGGACCACTGTAGACATCCTTTGTTTTCCTTGAAGGCGACCGTCTGCGGCAAGTGCGAAATAAACCACTTGTACAACAGAGGCAAACAACACACAATGGTACCACCACCATTTGCATTCCTCATTTGCAAAGAAAAGTAAGTGTCACCCAACAGAGTCGGAACGGGATTAAGAGTAGAGAAAATCCTAATAGCGTTCACATCCACAAACTTGTCGATGTTGGGGAATAACACTAGCCCATAGATGAGAAGTACGAATATGGCCTCAAAGGCGTCATCACTCATGGCCTTCCCATACATAGTAGCTTGAGCAATGAGGAACTCAGAAGGGAGACCTTGAATTCCACCTTTGATAGTCATATGAGCACCAACCAGAGATTCATCTATATGCAACATATCAGCTATCTCTTGAGAAGTAGGAATACTCTCTAAGACACTGAACGGCAACTGGTCTAGAATAGGTATACCCACAAGGTAGGCATACTCCTCAAGTGTGGGCAAAAGCTGAAAATCCGGGAATGTGAAGCAACGGTACAAGGGATCATAAAACTGCACCAATACACTCATCAATCCTTCGTCCACTTGAGTAGTCAGAACAGATAGAAGCTTCCCAAAACGAGCCTTGAAACCCAAGGGATCTAATACATAGGATGTCAAATTCCTTAGCTCTTTCAAGTCGGGTTATTTGAAACTGTACTTCTTTGTATTCCTTCTTTGTCTTTCCATGTCTGAAAATTTGCAAATAGACCTCTTAAGTTCCTTGAAAATTTTCTTATTATTAATGATATGGATGCAAATGGGTGCATGAATGCATGAATGCAACAACCACACTCAAGGATAAAGCAAAACACACCAAACAAAGGTCATGGGATGGATCATGTCATCCTTAATATCAATCATCCATTTTGGTGGATTATGGTTTACACCTTATCAACACCCAAGTTCCATTGATATTAAGGATACAGGAACGGATCAACCATGAATCAAGGGTTTATTGCAAGTCACGAACATGGAGTCTCGGTTAAGAACCACCCAAAGGGAGTGTACTAGGGTTTAAACCTGCCAAACATGTTCTACAAGAGGTTCCCACAGTCATCATCCCATCTTTCGGATATTATCGGATAAACAACTACTCGTATTCCAAAAAATATTCTCAAGAGAGACTCTTATGAGTGTAGTATCGCATAACAATCGTATCAAATCTTACACTTGAACGACTTTCGCACTACATCCTAAGAATAGGCCAAGATGGGCTTGGTAAACTAAGGTCCTTGGCTTCTAAGGTCTATATTGGAAAGAGTAATGTCTAACCACAACTACTTGTGTAACATTATTGATCCCAACATGACCTTCACCATGTGAATGGGCTTGCAAGTCAACTTGCTAAGGAATAACTCCGTACAAGTCAACAAGACTATGCCATTCTCCTATCCTAAGTGCACTCGAGTTCGGGTATAGAACTCATCTCACCAAGATCACCAAGCATACAAGGAATTAATATTCAAGCAATTCAATCATTACATACAATACAGTAATCCCAAATTGCACGAAAATATGTCACAACAATACAACAAATATGAAAAGTAGGTAAAACCCACTAGGCAAATATCCCCAGCAGAGTCGCCACTTTTCTGTAGCGGGGTATTCGTTACCATTAGAGATATTGACTAAATCTAAGGTAAACCATACAAGTCGAGTCGCCACCGCACTTCTATCTATCCAAAGGAATGGTTAGAAAGCGAACAAAAACCTAAAAGTTTTATCGAATCAAAAACTAGTAAAAATGTCAGAGATTGGGGTAAGGGGGTTGGTTATGCAATGGGAAGGTTTTAAGCACCCAAAACATCCTAGGTACTCCTAGGGAGCCCTTTTCACATTTGTTGTAAGGTTGGTATTTTGTGAAAAATTTGTTTGTGCAAACATGATTGAAGAGATGAGAAGAGAATATACAAGTTATTTACATTTTTGTGTTTGGATGGATAAACACATTGCCTACGCACCATCTTAAAAAAGATTAGGATCAAAACCTTGTAGTTCGGGGTAAAAATCTCAAAATGAGTTGGTGAATTGATCGGTCCAAAGCCTTAAGGTCTTTTGTTATCCAAGAGAGAAAACTCAACCTAAAACCACAAATCCACCATGTGAGGATAGCTTCAACATGATAGTGAGGGGTTAACCCTATAATAAGCATGGAAGACTCATTGTCCATCACTAAGGATATAGGTGAGTATTATATCTACCTCAAGGATAACTCAAACCTAATAGCTAAAGGTTATGAAAATTTTGATTAAGAGGGTGGCCATTGAAACCACAAAAAAACATTTGAGTGAGTGATATTTACCAATGAAAAGTATGTATAAAATATGGTCGAAGTTGACTTAGGGGTTCAATTCAAAATAAGTGTTATGAAAAGAAAGTTTGAAAATCAAAAGCATAAGACTTAGGTTTCTAATGTTTGAAAAGAAGTGTTAAATGTTTGCACAAAAGTTTTGGCTTGGGTTAGAATGGAGGGAAGAAGAAGAATGGCTAAAGTCCGAATCATACAAGAGATAAGGGATAAGAAACAAGACCACAAATGGAGTTCCTCTCTTGAGATCATATTGATGATCCAAGTAGCTCCCATCCTTTGGAATATGCAAGCATAATAATAGTAAGCTCAAGCAATCAACACAATCACATAATCTTCTTAGGAGATCTCCCAATGTATCTTGTATCTTTCACTTTGGGTGAACATGGCAATGGTTCTTCAATTTGAGCTCTCATAGAATTCCCTAGCACAAGAGCACACACATCAAAAAGTTTCATGAAGTAAATCAAGAATGGACAAGAGTGAGTTTAGAGGTTTGGTCCTTCTAATCCATCTTCAACATTAAGGTCCTTTTGCTCCAATTTGCATAGGGAAAGTCCTAGAAACTAAGTCCATTTGTCCATTTCTTTGCATTTGGTCCACAACAATCAAAACAAAACACAAGCACAATAATATATACACAATTATGTGCTCAAGTGAGCAAAAGGCAAATTGCATTAACATAAACATGTGCTCAAGTGAGCAAAGAGGGAAAAAGCAAATGAATAATATGTACAAGAATAGTAAATTGCATAAAAGTAAAGTGCAAGAATTAAATGTTAATGGTTAATGGTTAGTGTTAGTAGTTAGTGTGCCATAAGGAAAATTTAGCGCTATGTTAAGCAATCGTAATTGGACTTATGTAGAAGTCACAACTATCTGAGGCCGGTCAATAATAATGTAGGCAACAACACAAGTTATAGGTCTTGATTAGTGAATCAAACTCCAACAACTTGTCATGCCAAAATAAATATGGAAATGATCTTGTATTGATTTAGGTCCTTTGCATGATTTAGAAAGCAACCTATCCTTAATGCAAAGCCATTCACTTGGTCATTGATCAAGATGAATTAGATTTGAATCAAGGAAGATTAAACCTCCCTAATCAATGATAACCACTAATCTTTAACTCATTGATCAAAAAAGAAAAAGAAGAAGGAGAAGGAGAAGAAAGAAATGAAGAAATAAAGTGCATTAAATGAAATGGTATGTACCAATCAACAAATATTGACCAAAGATATGGAAGATCAAAGTCAAACAATAGAAGACAGAAGCAAGATGAAGATTGGAAGTCAAGAAATAAACAAAATATTTTTGGCATTTTTAATATTTAAAATGAAACTTGAATTAAAATATTAAAGAAAGGTCAAACTTCAAACTCACTTCAAATCAACTTTGAAAAGTCCAAGTGAATTATCCCAAGTTCAACAAGGTCAAACAAAGTTTGACAAAAAATTTCAGCATTTTTAAAAGTCAGAAACTATTTTAAATCAATTAAAAAATGCATAAAAATAACCTAATTGAACTAAAATCTCAAACAAATCTCAAATCAATTAATAAATTGATGAGAATATTTTTCATGGATCTATCATCATTCAAAGAGGTTGAGAAAATATTTTTGTATTTTTTGAATATCAAAAACTATTCAAAATGAATTAAAAATAACCAGAAAAGAGAAAATTACTAAAAAACAGCAAATGATAAAATAAAAAATATTAAAAATAATTTTTAGAAACTAGAAATTAAAAGAGAAATAATGCAATTGGTCCCATAATTTTTGGACCAATAATGAAAGAGATATGAATTTTAGAAAATGAAATGGAATTAAAAAATGAAATAGAAATTAAAATCAGAACTAAAATAAATGGAAAAGCGTGAGCCCTTGGATCTGAGCTCATTAATTGAGCTGGCAGATCCAATCATCCACAAGCGCGCGCCCAACGTCTTCCACGGTCAATGCCACCACACGCTGAATTAAAATAAGTCATAAGTTTGGACTGCTGAGATTAGATCTGGAAATAAACATGGACGGCCACGATTGGATCTGGAGACCAGACGGTGGTCAGCGCCACCGTCTTCTCCGGCTAGCTCCGGTGGAGATAAAAAATTGCAGGTCAAAAAATGTTAACTAAAATACACGATTCAGGCACCATTCGAAAGGTAGAGTGATGTACATCACTCCTATGCCACTCAATTCCACTCTAGATCCCTATTAAGAGAGAAATCAGAAATGGAACTTTGGTGGTGTTCAACTGAACTTGCTCGATTTCAACAATTAAGAACACAATAATGATGCCTCTTTGCAGAGGACTTCAGACAACACACAATCAAGGCAAATGGAGCAGTATATGAGGTGTTTCGAAGCAAAATGCAGTTGAACAAAACCTTTGAATTGTGAAGAAATGAGTCACTCTCTTTGATTCCTTTTGCAAACAGAAGCTTCAATGGATCAAGGTGAAGAGGCTTAGGAACTATGGATCTTAAAAAATCAATCAATGCAATTGAATTTCAGATCTGAAATTTTTAGAGAAAAATGATATTTGTTCCTTTGGTAGGGGTGTGGATTCATGCAAAACATGCATATGTGAAGTTTCCAAATTTGGCCAATGTTCAAGCCCTTCTGTCTTGATGATGCAAGCTCCAAATGATAAAATTTTCAACATGAAAGTTGTATATCTATTCAAGACAATCAATTTGGACTCAAATTTTGCATCATTTGGACTTTTTATGAAGAAGTTATGGGTACTTGAAGTTGGACTTTTTCACATTTCAATGCATTTGGTCCAAAGTGACCTATAATGTTTTGCATTATCACATGTATTTCGTTTGAGATTTTTCAATTTTTCTCAACATAACATTTGAATTAGACACAATAAGCTTTCCAATGCATTAAGTCTCATCCCAAAATCGTGAAAAATGAATGAGTTATGTTCTTGGGAAGTTGACCCAAAATTAGCGTTTCAGTCAAAATGACCTATAATTTCTTGGAATGGATGATGACTTTCCAAGCTTCAAATCAATTTTTGATGAACACAAACGTTGTTCATATTGTTCTTAAGAACATTTTTCCTCTTGGGATTATCTCCATTTGACCAACACATAAAACGTTAGGTCTCAGTGTATTTCAAAATAGCCAGATGAATTGACTGATCAACTTCTCAAGTCCAAATCTCATATCTTGATGAATGGATGATTGAGGACACTCAAATAAGTTAAAATATGCATGAAATGATGAATTAAAGAACTTCCCTTGATTGTTTTTGACCATGGGTTGAGGTTGCTTCAAGAGCAAGGCACAGTTGATGAACAGATGAACTAGGGTTTCCTTGGGAAACAAGCCTCAAACCCTTTTGATTTGCTTTGATCAAAATGATGAATTGAGATACTTGGGAGTCATATTTGATGGATGAGAGCTTTGGGAACCATTACCATGCTTGCTTTCATCTTCTCTTAACCATATTATTGCACAAAGGATCTCCTAGAAGCTTTGGATCTTGTGACTACTCAAGCTACAAACAAGAGATGTTAGTGACATATTTTTGTGCTTTTGGTTAGTAAATAAAATGAGAAAAGCAATAATATACAATCCAAGCATGCTTGGTGATCTCAAACCAACTCACAAGTGGTCCCACCCAAAGGTAAGGAGCCAAGGTGTTTATGATCCTTGAGGCTATGCAAATGCCATGTTATAATGCCATGAGGGATCTTAGGGTCAAAATTGGGGTCTTACAACAAGTATTCACACTCAACAACAACTCATTATTCAAGATGAAGGTGACTTAATCAATGTAGAGGAAAACAACATTGAAACAATAGCATCAAATTAAGACAGATTTGAGACAAGAAATAACAACATGAAGCTGAGATAACTCACAAAATGGAGACATCAATGATCAACATGAAGTTGAGAAAACTCACAAAATGTGTACTATAAGAAAAGTAGGGATTTATAAACCAAAGTTACCCTACATTGGTCTCATTGAATCAGAAATGCAAGATACTTAACCAGGAAATGTGAAGGAGGCACTCACTAGTCCACTTTGGAAGGAAGCAATGAGCAATGAGTACAAAGTTCTCATGTCCAATCACACATGGAATCTGGTACTATACACAGGCTAAGAAAATATTATTGACTCAAAATGGATCTTCAAAACCAATTACAAAGCAGATGGATCCATTGAAAGGAGAAAGGCAAGATTAGTTGCTAAGGGCTTTCAACAAATTGTTGGATTAGACTATGAGGAAACATTAAGCCATGTGGTAAGGGCTGGGACAATTAGAATTATTTTGTCAGTAGCAGTTCATCTCAATTGGGATATTACACAATTGGACATAAACAATGCATTTCTATGGTTACCTAAAAGAACATGTCTACATGTATCAACCAGGGGGATTTCTCAACTCTACACATCCAAATCACATCTGCAAACTATCAAAGGAAAATTATGGTTTGAAACATGACCAATAGCATGATATGATAGTATCAAACATGCTTTGTTAAGTTGGGAATTTCAGAACACCAAGAGTGACACTTCACTATTCCTTCTTATTTATATTGATGATATCATCATCACAGGTAGCAATAACAAATTTCTGGAAGCCTTTATCAAACAATTAAACATTGTATTCTCATTACAAGATCTTGGCCAATTGCATTACTTTTTGGGAATTGAAGTGCATGGAAACAGTAGTGGCTTGTACTTGAAGCAATCCAAGTACATTAGAGACTTGCTCAAAAGATTAAACCTTGAAAAAGTCACTGCATGTCCAATGTAACACCCAAATTTTATTAATTTTTTATTTTGAATTATTGGTAACTTATGATGATTTTTTATGTTTTATTTAATTATTAGATATTGATGTGATTGAAAATAAATTATATGAATATGTGTTGTTGGGGTATGGTAGAAATAGTAGGGTATGGTAGAAATAGTAGGGTGCGGTTAGACGATAGAGTAAGTTAGAAAATGATTATAATAATTAGAATTTTATATATCATTATTGATAAAATAATAAATTTGAGAGAATAGGGGTATGAGCCTATTGTGGTATTTGAGGAGAGTTGTGGTAAGAAGAGGGAAGCTCGAGTTAAATTGGGCAAAAATAATAATTAAGCAAAAGTAAGGAGATTATTATATATTTCAAAAGTTGGGAGAGAAACTAGGTTTTTAGAATATTTTGTCAGTACGTGAGATTGGAGCAAAAGAGGCAAAGAGGGAGAGCAAAAATTTGAGGTTGAAGAAGAAGATCAAAGGTTTTTATTGGAGATCAGGTAAGGGTGGGAACTTGTTCTAATAGTAAAGGGTATGGTAGAAGGGTAGAATGGAGGAATCCTTAACCTCCTTAGGGTTGGGTGTTTTGATTCATAATTTTGAATTGGGGTACTATGATGATTGTTATATGATGATTATATGATGAATTTTGTGTGCCTTATATGCGTGTATTTTTTCTGTTTTGATGATTGAACCTATATCCACCATTGTTGCAATTTCGAAGGTTTAGGCATAATTTTAAAATAATTATTAAATAATTTAATTGTGTTAAAACTGTAAATCAACTTAAGCTAATTAGAGTGTTGTATGGGTTGTAATTTTCTGAGCATTTGGAATTTTACAGAATCGAAATCGGAGGTCCGGAAGGCCTCTAACGATGAAAAATGCAGAAAATTCGGTATTCTATCTGTCACGACCGCGCTCAGCGCGGGAGCCTCTGTTCGTGTTTTTCAGTCAAAATCGTTTTGGCCATAACTTTTGTTATGGAAGTCCAAATTGAGTTCCATTTGAAGCATTGGATATCTAAAATAGAGAGTTATAACTTTGTTTCATGGAAAAAATACTTTTGGTGATTATTTCATGGACATTTTTGGGGTTGAAGAAAATGAAAATCGTACTGGAAATTTTAGAAAAACAACAATTTTTTAGTAACGCCTTCGTGCGCAGTTTTGATCATAACTTTTAACTCGTGAATCATTTTGGGTTGAGGTTTGAAGCGTTAGAAAGATGATTCTTAAAGATATAATGTGATGGTGATAAATGAATTGTTTGAGTATTATTCTTATCCCTATTATGTTGGTGAAGTTTTTGTGCATACGTTCGGTTAATGAATTGTTGACATATCCCGACAATTTTGGTCATAACTTTTGTTCTGTAAGTCCGATTTTGATGTCGTTTGAAGCGTTAGAAATCTAACGCTCAAACCTATAATATGGTATTGATTGTTGAGATGTTTTAATATTATTCACATTCCTACTTTATTAATAAATATATTAGTTTATATGTTTTATTGATGACTCGTTGCATTGTTGTAATATTGTGGTGTGATAATTATGTTGTTATATCGATGATGTTAAGATGTTGATGAGTTGTTGTTGTTTGTTGATATTATTCACGTGGTAACATGAATGGTTGTTGCATGATGAATGTGTGATGCATAAATGATGAGTTGTGTGTGGGGATTCTTTTGGTGAACCTTGTTGTGTTAATGCATGTTATTTTGGAGTGATGCATCTTGGTGTACGAGCTTTGGTCCAGTTTTGGTGAGCCTAGATCCTATGGTGATGGATCAGATGCGAGTAGCTAATTCCTATTATAAGGGATTAGTGAAGTGTTACATATGTTGATTGTAACGAGTTTTGGTGAACATCGATCCCATTGTGATGGATCAGGTGCGAGTAGCTAATTCCTATTATGGGGGATTAGTGAAGCGTTACCTATGGTGATGGTAGTGATTTTGGTGTCCTCTGGCTCCAAGAGGGAATCGATCCTATGGTGGGGACCATGAAGTGAGATGAACCTGAGTGTTCATATTTGGTACCACATGCATGTCAAATCGGTGTTGAGTACATTGCATTAGTGTTGCATTTGTATTGGTTGTTGTTGATATGTTGTTCGATGAGATGTTATTGCATATGATGTTAATGATAATTGAGATGTGGTTTTGTATGATGTTGATGATAATTGAGATGTTGACGTGTATGATGTTGATTATGATTTGGATGTGAGAATGTGATATATTATTGTGCATGATTGTGTATATGTTGTATGCTATTCTTCATTATATACCATTTATTATTGAAATGAATTCTCAACCCTTCTATTTGAATGTTTCCTTTACATAGGCATCTTATAGATACTCAAGAGTAGCATTGCTAAAGTAAGTGGAAAGTAGCTCTTGGAGTGGCTTCTAATATTTTTTCGTTTTCTTTAGTAGGGTCTTGCTCTGACTATGTAACATTGGGTTGGGAATATTTGCTTTCACTTATTATGTCATGTTTATGTTGAAGTATTATAACTGATGTGGTTGTTGAGTTGATTTATTTGAACTCTTTATTTGTTATGGAAGTTGAAGTTGAGACTAAATGGTATGAGTGCAATATAGTTTTTAATTGCTTTAATTATGATGTCGTTGCGATGATACCCTAAGTGAAGGTGAGCATACGATGACAAGTGTTTATGTGAAATTTATAACCCGTGTTACGGAGCAGGATATGTTTGATGTGAGTGACACCCTTTGTGGTTACAATTTTATTAAATTATGCATTAAAATTGTATGTGGGGTTTAGGGTGTTACATCCAACACCAATGGTAAGTGGCAGGAAATTTACCATTGAGGGGGAACCAATGAAAGATGCATCTCTATTCAGACAAGCCATGGGAGCCCTGCAGTATTTAACCAACAGAAGGCCTGACATAGCCTTTTCTGTCAGCAAGTTGAGTCAGCACATGAGTTCTCCTAGAATGGAATAGTGGCAAGGCATAAAAAGAATTTTCATATATCTTCAAGGAACCATTGGTCATTGTCTACATATTAAACCATCAACTGACCTAGACATCACAGGTTTTTCATATGCAGATTGGGAAACAAACATATATGATAGAAAATCAATTGCATACCACTGTATTTTTTCTTGGTGAAACTCTAGTGTCTTGGTCCTCAAGGAAGCTAAAGTTAGTGTCCAGATCATCAACTGAGTCAAAATATAGAGCATGGGCATATTTGGAAACTGAAATTACTTGGATATGTTCACTAATGCAAGAGTTAAAATTGCCTTAATTGAGAAAGCATGATCTGTGGTGTGACAAACTAAGTGTTAAAGCTCTTGCTTCAAATCTAGTGATGCATGCTAGAACTAAACATATTGAAATTGATATGCACTATATCATAGAGAAAGTGATACAAAATGAAGTCACAATTGCTTATGTACCCTCAGCAAACCAAGTTATAGATTGCCTCACCAAAGCTCTCACCCACTCAAGATGCAATCAGTTAAGAGACAAACTTGGAGTAACTTCATCACCCACAAGTTTGAGGGGGGGGGGGGGGGGGGTTAGACAAGTCACATAGTGCATTGTCTTGATTCAGTGTACCTGATTATTAGTTACACAAATTATATGTAATTAGAGTACATGACTTTGTCTTTATTAGTTTCCTTATTGGTAGCTTGTACATTAAGTTAGCTTGATTCTTGGATAATGATTGATTCTCTTTCTCTTGTATATGTATTGTGACTTGTAATATGAATATGTATCCTTTTGACCATTCTGTTTGTCTTTCTCACTGAGAGGATGCATCGAAAAGATCATCAAGCGGTTTAATATGTAATCTTGCTTCCATTGCATTGCACCTTTACAAAATAGATGATGTGTTGTCCAAATCACGATATACTCAAAATTATAGAGAAATGTTTGAAATGGTTAAGATCCCTTATGTTTTTCCTATGGGAATTTTACTGTATGCTCAATTGTGTACTCATCCCAATATTGCTTTTGTAGTTAATGCTTTAGGGAGCTATTTGAGATACTCAAATTTTGATCGTTGGAAAGCTGTTAAAAAAGTCATGTGATATTTGTAGGGAACCAAAGATTATATATTGATCTATAAGAAGTATGGTCAACTTCACGTAATTGGTTATTATGATTAAGATTTCGCAGGTTAACTTGATCGCGGAAAGTCTACTACTTCTTGCTTAATTTTAATGATAGAAGGTAGAGTTATTCCTTGATAGAGTATTTGTGGCTCTATATGCTTAACGAGTATAATATATTTTGATGATGACAAAAGGAAATAAAGAAAAACTATCATGAGCATCATCAGGGAAGAAAAAGATTGAAGTAGATCAAAAAGAGAGAATGTGGTGATGGTTGGCACAAGAGAATTAACTGCTAAAAACAACATCAAAGGAACTCAAGATTATGCAAGCTAGCACGTGATCATCTTCTTTATCTTTTATTTTATCTAGTTTGTATCATTAGTATGTAAATTAGCAAGAATGTTTATTAAAGTATTAAAGCAATTCACACACTCACTTAAAATAATTTGAAAAACTTCATCCTTATTTAAAACCTTCTTGAAAATGATTTTGACTAATGTCTAATCAATAATGATGTTGATTAATTGATTATACATCAATAATTAAGTCTGTAATCAATTATAGATAATTTCTAATCGATTATGGGGAGAAAATTCCCCAATAATTGAATGAGGAAGTTACCTAATCGATTAGGCAACATATCTAGTGAATCTTTCCTTTTTGTTAGGTATAATTAATTAGGGTGGTTGTCTAATCGATTAGAACAACATTCTATTCTACTCGATTAGAAATTAAATCTAGCCCAAAAAAATCTTCCCTTTTTTGTCCAAGTATTTTTCCTATATAAATGAGTATTGTGATAACTTCTAAAACACATATTTTTTGACTTCTCTCTTCTATCACCAATTCTCTTTCTGAAATCAATTTTTATTCACTATATATTCTAGTCGTTTATGTTTGAAGTTGTTTGGTTAATAATATAAAACATACTGTTACAATTAGAAAATATATTGACAGATTCACTTATCATTTGATATTTTAGATTAGCAGAAGTTTGAAGTAATATATATAATTACTTAATTATTATTTTCATTCTTACGAGATGAGATGAGAGATGAAATCAATTTTAATCATATCTCATACAAAATATAAAACACTTGAGTAATTCTTGAAGGATACATTTTTTATTTAAATAATGATAATCCATTTATTTAGCATCTAGAAATTAATTTTTTATCAAATAGAGTTTTTGCATAGTTAAAACTTGTATTTCTTACATACTTTTTATTACATTTGCTATTGTAAATAATTGTTATCGGATAAGGTTGGACCTTCCTAATTTTTTCTTTAAAATATTATCTTAAACTTACTATATATATATATATATATATATATATATATATAAAATAAAATTCTAACTAAGCCTTTAGGGGGACTTGTTAAAAGTCTTAAAAACATTACTTTCAATACAAGACTATTTTTATTCTTTAGCAAATAACTAGTGCCTTTAAGGGCACTTGTTAGTATTAAAAATAAATGTTAAAACAGTAAAATAAAAAGAAGCCTAACAAAGGCAGAAAATAAATTATTTTATTTCTAAAATTACAAAAGAAAGATCGAAACACAAGATTTTAGTAGAAGATAATATAAATGAACTGCAAGTAGGAATTTTTTCTTTTTTTACTTCACACTTTGTAATTTTAATATTATTGTGATCTGTGACTAGGTATTGAAATGACCCTTTTTCTTTTTCACTTTTCTCTATTTGATAAAAGAGAAATGATAAATATGACACTTATATTAAATAACTATCCTAAAGTGAATGAGTGCAGTAGACGATGAAATTTAGTTGACAACTTGAAATACATAGTATAAAAAATGATGACATTTGGTCATATCAATCATTTATTATTTAATCTACGGTTAAATTTCCACTCCCTAAAAAAAATTGTATTAATACAAGTGTAAAGCAACTATCGCTATAGTTAGGAATGTTCGGAGTAAAGTGCCACTATTCCTTATAAAAATGCAAATAATGAGACTTGTAAGATCACAATCTTGTTTTTTGTTTTGTAAAAGAATATCACAATCTTGTTTTTTTTAATAACACAATTGGTCGTATAAAGGGGTGTGACAAAACATTGTAACAGTAATGGTATTCAGAATTTCTTTCAAATTTGTACCAACTAGTTCACTCTAAAAAATTAAAGCTACAATTTTAAATCGTAAAGTAGGAATTTAATTTATTTAATTTAAATTTTTAGATATTCTATTTTAGACTAAGATATTTTTCTTTTTTGTCGCACAGATATATTTCAAACTATAATATAACTAATGAGGTGTGATCCATAATTTTTAAAAATATATGCTTAATTACTTTGAAAATTAATTCTAACTAGTTTTTTTTTTTTTGCATTGTTCACAAGATTCAAAATAAAAGGCTAAAGAGTAAAGGTAAAGTGTGGGGAGCATGTGATCCTTATTCATATAAGAATTCTGCCATCCAGACACATTTATTATCATAATTACATGTGCAGCTCGCTTCACCTTACGGGGACGGTTTTAACCACTCTCACTATATAAAGAGAAAAATGCGTCATTTCAGATATTCAAGTATCTTTTCACTCTTACATTACTTTTTATTTTCTCACTTACTTAAGCATTAGAGTGTTAATTTTGTAGGCCAGCCTCCTTCTCTGTCACACCAGAAATCTGTTTCACCTTACCAAGATATCATTTCACCATTCATCGAACATTCATGTTCTATAAAGCAACGGTGGTGTCATCTGTGACAAACGACATCTGATTCCCACGGAGTTCCACATTTAGATTTCTTCTGATCCATAAATTCATATCTCATTTTCTAAAAGACCTAGATCTCTACTTCTTGATCTTCTTCCTCGGAGTTTCAACCTTCTTCTTCAACATGTCAATCCTCATATTCATTAAGCATGGAGCATCCAAAGCCACTAGATCATCCATTCAACTACAAGTTGTTGCTAGAGTTTCGTCTCTTTCTCATCCCCGGGCATAAAACGATCCAGTTTTTTGGTGTCTCCTTCTAACCCAACACAACAAGATCCTGCTCCACCGGTAGTTAGTCAAGGAGCATTTCAGACCCTCTCGTTCTTCGAATCTACACAACCAATTCACGAAGGTGAACCATCGCACTGGCGTCCTCCACTACATGTTGTACCGGGACAGGAAATGTTCAATGGCTTTCAATTGTTACATGCATTACTACAAAATATACATTTGGTAACACAATATTACTACGACAGTTTAAACAACCGTAGTAATATCTCATTTTCACGCGCCTTAATTTTTAATTATTTTATTGAAAGACATTTCATCACAGTCCTTAATAACAACTATTCTGATAGATGAAAGGTTATTTGCTTCGATTTTCAGCACCAATAATTTTTTATATTTTTCGTTACAAAAAAGGTTTGTCCTTATAGTCTTATAAATATATTAATATTAAAATACTTATTACCATGGTCATTACCAGAAACTGTTGTGAAGAGTACTTACATTTTATTATGGTTTTTATTAACATACGTGGTGATAAGTTTTATATATATATATATATATATATATATATATATATATATATATATATATATATATATATATATATATATATATGCGAAGTTATCAAGCTTTCACACAGAATAGTCGTCACTCTTAAAACAAAACTCTAACATCTATCTCTTTCACATAAAAGCAAACTCATCCTCATAAGCTTCTTCCTCTCAACATGAATCAAAATTGTGAAGATTTATCTAACTAATCTAGTGGGAACGTACCTATCAAAGAAATTGAGGTTCCTGAGGATGTTGCTGATATGATAGAGTCTTGGTTAAATAAGGCCAAGGAAGCAGGAGATTTTAGGAATAACATCATCATTGTTGAACCTTCTAGTGGGACACCTGGAACTAAGAAGATAATGATCACCATTTGAATCCTAAGAAGATAAGAAAGATAGAAGTTGTTATTGAAGAGCTAATGGATTCAAGTAACTCTGAGTCAAATGAAGATTGGGATAACTAACACATATTTATAATGATCTTCCTGTTAGTTGTGGTAATAAATATTTTTTGGATACTTTTTTTGTATTTACTAAAAGACATTTCACTACGGTCATAATTAACAACTGTAGTGAAATGTACTTGGAGTGAAAATGTTTGAATCCTAGTATCAATAATTTTCCATTTATCTTGACATAATGACCTTGACCTTGAATATCACCACGCTTCTTATAATCAACTGTGGTGTAAGGTGAAATCATTTCATCACAGTTCGTATTATCAAATATGGTGAAAGGTGTTACTTATTTATATATAAGTGAAATTATCTCTCACTTCAGTATATTACAGTCGTCTCTCTCAAAATAAAACTCTAACATCTCTTTCACTCGTCTCTCTAAAAGCAAAACTCTAACATCTTTGTTACTCATCTCTCTCATATGGAAACCCCGAACTTATGTAGCAAACTCGTCTTTTTCTAAGGGTTACTTTTGTTGCATCAAATATTACCAAATGGCTACCTTACAGGTTCATCTTCACAATAGTTTATGTATTATTGTTTCTGTTTCAATAGCTTGTTTCATAATGTTTGAACTTTCTGCTTGTTTTGACTTGTAGGTAGGGATGTTTGTTTCAATAACGAGGATGAAGTTAAAGTGAGCGCTACAAACTTGTGTGAAAGAATCATAATGACATATGTTCAAAATTAACACAAGTTTACAGCTCTCACTTCAGCTTCATCCTCCTTTTATTATGGATGCCCTTATGGGACATATATGCTTCTAGAATATTTTATGAGTTGATATGTTGTTGTTAATAAAAGTTGTATGTTGTATGTAAGTTATGCTATGTGTTAATGATTTTGTTGTTTTTAATAAGATTTGTTTGTTGTATCTTGTATGTTGTTTAAGGTTTTTTGTTGATGAATGTTGTTGTTAATGTTTGTTTAAAAGATGAATTTATTTTATCTTATTTGGTTTGAATGTTTTTCCAATCCCTTACCAAATATATAAATTTTCAGATTGCATTAGAAAATTATAATATGATATATAAAGTTATATTAAAAAACAAGTACACATTCAATTTTAGAAAATAATTCTTCAGCTCGTTATCTGCATTTCATTCTTTAACTATTAGAACTTTATTTAATGTTTGCAGTTCTTCAACCGCCTCATTCTCCATCTTTAATTTTTTTTTACAAAGTAAATAATATTTTGCAAAATGAACTAGAGGTGAAGGAATGGGAGGTTGAAGAGCTAGGAGCATTAAACAAAGTTCTAACTGTTAAAGAGCAAAATATGGATAAGGAGTTGAAGAACTCTTATCTAGCATTGAACGTGAACTTGTTCTTTTAATATAACTTCATTTGTCATATTATAATATTCTATATCGGATTGAAAAGTTATATATTTATTGAGCATTGGCGAAATAAGCATTACTCATAAATTATAATAAACTCAGTGTATATGTTCTAACGTTTGTTTATACCAACCATTGTTAGACGTTATGCATTAGAGAATATCACAATGGTTGTTTAAAGTAATCGTTATGGTATGTAGCATGCTACATAGCTTATAGTCAGGGTCGTGCGACCTTGGTGGGAAGAATCATACATACAATCACCTCTTACCTCACAACGGTTGGTCAAGTGTGGTGGTATCCCTTTTCCAACAATCATGAAATCGATTTTACATAGTAGTGTTGCATTCAATTAGGCATGAAGACTAAAGGCTTCAATGATAAAGGGAGCTTTTGATCCTTAAGATTTAAGTTTTTCTTTCAGATTGATGACCCTTGTATCTAAGCATATTTTATTTCTGTTTGTAAATTCTCTATAGCCTCATTGAACCTATGTACAATGACAGATCTAATGCTTATGCATCTCTGGATGTTGTTCTAGTTGTTCTTCTCATATTTTTGTTGCGTATGTGCTAACATACTAAGGGATTAATATCAACCACCTGAGTTTTTTTAATTATTTTATTGAAAGACATTGCATCACAGTCCTTAATATCAACCGTTGTGATAGATGCTTATATTATAATAAATATATTAATATTAAAATACTTATTACCACGGTTATTACCATAAACTGTTGTAAGTAGTACTTACATTTCATTACGGTTTTTGTTAATAGTCGTGGCGATAAGTTTTACATATATAAAAGTGAATTTATCAAGTTTTTGCACAGAATAGCCTTCACTCTCAAAAGAAAATCCTAACATATCTCTCTCTCTTTCACATGTAGTGAACTCACCCTCATAATCTTCTTCACACTAAAAGGTAGTCAAGTTCATACGCTTTATCATTCTTCTTCTTCATAAGCTTTCTTTCATGTTATTCATATGCTTTCTTCCATTTTTTGTATAGGTTCTTCCATATATATGTGTTTTTCAAATGCTTTCTTATTTATCGTTCTGCTTTCACTTGGCATGATTTTCATGTTTTTTGGGTTATCTCAGTTACCTTCTTTGTTCCATGTGTTGTTATGGATAAACAATCCATGAATCTTTTCAATAAAAGGTACGTTCATAAAACATTTTATGAGTTGATACGCTGTTGTATGTTATTGTGATTTTGTTGATAAATATTGATAAATGTTGCAATATGTTGTTGTTGTTGATAAATGTTTTCCATATCAATTTTATTAGGGCTTTCATTTTGGCATGGTTTTCGTTTTTTTTGGGTTATCTCTACTTCTTGTTGTTGTTGCTGTTGTTGATACTTGTTGTTGATAAATGTTTATGAGTTAATACTTTTTGTTGATAAATGTTTCTCAGATAAATGTTGTTGTTGTTGTTGTTGTTGTTGCTATGTTGATAAATGTTTTCGTATGTTGTTGTATGTTATTATTATTGTATGGTTACAATGACCTGCTAGTTTATGTTTCCAAATCCGGTTAACATGCTAATATACATTTTAACTTATAAGTGTGGTTCACAAGTTGTTTGTGTTACTATGAAGAAAAAATACAAGGAGACCCAGATCATGAGACACAACTTTGCTACTCTCACTTCAGTTTCATCCTCCTTTGATTGTGGATGTCATTCTGAGACAAGTAGATCATTTCTTCGTCTTCCTTCTCCATGAATCTTTTTCAATAAAAGATATATTTGTGAAACATTTTATGAGTTGATATGTTGTTGTTGTTCAAAATGCTTGTCTCATTTTTTAATTCTAATTGAGTTTATTATATCGTATGTGATTTCTTGTTTCACTAACCCCTCACTAAACATGCATCATTTAAATTGATTTAGAAAATGATAATCTTAAAATTAAGTTATATTTGAAAACCAGCTTAGATCAATCAATGTTTTTCGAATTGCATGCATCTTGTAATTCATCTCTCGTTCTTTAACATATAGAATTTGGATTAATGCTCTGAGTTCTTCAAAGCAACGGTTAATTCTTTTCTACTTTATATTGCAAAACATTAAATTTGATGAGAACTTTTGAATCATCTTCAACACTGTCATCATAATAATAATCATCATCGATAAAAATAATGATGATAATAGTGATGATGATGATGACCTAGAATTAGTCAACAAGTTGATGATTTTCAAGATAAACTATAAGATAATGAATCGTTGCTTTGAAGAACTTGGGTAATTGAACCAAATTTTATATGTCAAAGAGCGAGAGGTGAATTTTAGGATGCATGCAGACGGTCAGACACACGTGGTGAAAAGTAGCATACTTACAACCACACCCTACCTTATAACGGTTGGTCAACTGTGATGGTATCCCTTTTCCAACCGTTGAGGGGTTTTCCATAGTAGTGAGTCCAATCTTGGAGTACATGGAGAAAATAACCTATTGAGCAACGTCTATAACTTGGCACACCAACAGAATTCATAATTCTTAGTAAAGAGGCTATTCAAAATTGAAGATAGCCTGCAACATGTTACTCAAAGGAATATCATTATGTGATAAAAATGCTCCCAAGGCGATCGAATGGTAGTACTTAAATCGAACTTCATCAATACATCAACACCATAAGGAGAGGCCTCGAAGTTGCTAACTCGCGACCGACATCGAAGATATAAAAATCCTCCACCCAATCATGATGGGAGGATCAGTAGCCATACTCCCCTTGAGGTTCCCCCTCATTATCATTCATAATAACGACATCCTCGAAGAAGGAAAATATATAGCATCTTGGTTCTAGAGCAGAAAACAAACCCATTGTCTATGTGCGTCCTTAATAGCAAACTTTTAGGTCATTAGAGAAGACTTCAAAGTTATCGAGCTATGGAGGAACCAGAGGTCGAGATGAGCATGTTGAGCATGTAGACAATTGATTATATTACTACCACACCAAGAGGCAAAAGTGGGGCCTCTTTGCATTAACTTTGACCAAAGTTGCAATGGTGTGGTTCAGTATACTCCTAAATGAGAGCATAGATTCGTGGAAGGACCTATATGGCGCCAAAAGTTACCTAACCACCTTTGGGTTCTGTCTTTATACTATAGAAAGAGAAAATGATACATATGGTAGGGTTAGGGTCTAGGCGCCGAAAAATAATTTTGAAGGCCCTTATGAAATCCCGATCATTGGGCATTATTTATGAAAAGGCGACAATAATGGTCGCGAGAATCTCCGATTCAAAATGAATAAAGGGAATCATCACTCAAAATTCATGGAAGACTAGAAGGTGCATGTAGAAGAAAGTGTGGGGAGAATCATCTAGGGCAATCATATTAGCTCGTTCCTTCTTCAGAGTAATGCTCTAGAATAACCTCCCCCTCATCGTCAGTTCTAGAAAATTTTGTACATTTCCAAAAAGAGACCTCTCTCTTCTCATAGGTGTAGCAAGCTTCGAAGTTATCCACTCTTGAACATTTAAATGAGTTGGTTTCCATTGATAATACGTATTTCTTGAGAAAGAACGAAAAAAAGGTCATTATCATTATTAGAACCGGAGGTGCTATCATAACTCCCAAAAATCCCTATTTTGAGAATCATATAGTCAATTTTTCCCTCAGCTCGTCTAAAGTTTTTCATATAGTATGCATACAATTTTGTGAGTTTTCTATTATTATAGGGCTCAATTATGTTTTCTTTTTTATCTAACTCCCTAATTATCAATATTTGGGGGGGGGGGGGGGGGGGGGGGGGGGGGGGGGGGGGGAAGTGAAGATGAATAAAGAGAAGAATATGGTATACATGTGAGTGAGGAAGATAGATGAAGTTGACCTTGAAAAGGGTTCAGTGTAACTTTCCTTGCTAAATGGAAACTCTAAAAAATAGCATGGAGGGAAAATGAACTGAATTCCTCCTCTTAAAGGATCAGAAACCTAGGTTGCATTGGCAATGATTACCTCTCCCTAGGTACGAACCAATGGTAATAAGAGGAACCTCTACACGTCATCCTTCCTGACACGTGTGAAGGAACCAAGGGTCCTCAACATACTTGTCTTCTCAAGACAAACCCATCATGAGAAAAATTTAATGTTCCACGTGCTTCCCCGAGTTATGCTTGAGGGACTCGCCCTAAGATTTGCTTGAGGGAGTCGTATCAAGCTTATCATGAGGGACTCTCCCCAAGATTTTTCTAAGGGACTCGCCCTAAGCTCTGCTTGAAGGATTATTCTTAGGAACTCGTCAATGCATAACCTTTAAAATCGCATTATGCTCTAACTAAATCACTTCAATATTTTCAAGACCTCGTGCTTGAGGAACTTTAGACTGGGATAATTTTAATGGGGCTACAAGCATATGAACCATGATAAAAAGCCCAAACCATATGCATAATATTGGAATGGTTTCTCAACCTGAACATACCATTGTTTATCCATTCCTACATGCATGTGGCTTGATAGACATGGAAAGACTCTAACAGGCTTGACCAGATCATGGGAAAGAATCCATATCTCCAAGGAATGAGATAATTGCTCCTCTATAATGCCATGTATTACCCCAAAAAGGGAAAGACTTGCTATTGGATATTATCATGCTCATGGAAACTCTTATAAATATCCCAACCTCAAAATTAGGAAAGGTATTCACTAATTTCACACAGAGTCTCTCAAAATCCCTACACGAACAGTTTCTCTCTCTCTCTCTCTCTCTCTCTCTCTCTCTCTCTCTCTCTCGTCTAATTTTTTCAAGTACACAATTCAATTGAGCATTTGATCTAATTTTTTCCTCTAGTGAAACGACATGTTACATCATAAACCATGCATGCACAAATCCATTCCATGAAATACAGAGAAGATCCATATCCAGAAAGAAAATTCAAAATTTTGAGGATATTTCAATAAGCTTGTCCTTTATTTGGAACACTTATTCCTCAAACAGAGCAAGTTGAAGTAGAAATTGAAGTAGAATAATACGAGGAAGAACAAACCAGGGCTAGTCAATATATCATTGGCATTGTCAATGATCGAGCAAGAAAACTGTAGATTATACAATCTTTGATCCTAATGCCATGAATACTAGTATCATTAAATCATACATTACTATCACCCAATTTGAATTCAAGCCTATGACGTTATTAATGGTGCAAGCTATTGGATAATACTCAGGTGTTGTAACAAATGATTATCATATTCACTTGAAGCAATTCCTTGAAGTTGAAAGCTATTTCAAAATCCCTAGGATATTTAATGACACGTTAGTGATCATACTATTATCTTACTCTTTAAGGGATCATGCAAAAAGTAGGCTTAATTCCTTGGAGCCGAATTTCATAGCCACATGGAAAGATTTGACTAAAAGGTTTTTAGCCAAATGTTTCCCCGTTGTCAAGAATGCCAAAATGAGGAGAAAAATCACTTCATTTTGACAAAGGGACGAATCTTTATTTGATGTTTATGAAATTTTCAAAGAGTTATTGTTGCAATGTCTTCATCATGGTATTCCATTTCCATACAATTGGAGACAAGTTAAATGGTCCCCCAAAGTAGTCATCACATGTCCAAGACCATAGCTTGGAAGAGGGAAAGACAAAGGACACCTCTTAGGTAAGAAAATTTCTATTGAAGAGACACATGAAAGAGATAAATAAATTATCAACAAAATAAGAAATGAAAAATTTATAATCATGTTTAATTACTGACAACGGGAAAGAGGAAAAGTGTCAATAACATATCAACAAAATAGTACAAATGTAAATTCAAATACAAATATCATGGCCCTGAATAAAGACAAAATATTTAACAAAGAGACTGGGAACAAACGCCCATGTAAACAGTTATTCAATCCACACATCCACTACATTTTAACACACGCATATAGGCCCCGGTCTTGATGTGTGTACCATAATTCAAGAGAGTTTCTTTACGCACCCTATAAGTTTCTACCACACCATGCGAATTTCCAAAAATGTCCCTTGTTTTCGAATATGCATCTCCGGAAGTACCCCTAACACACACTTAAGTAAGACCATTGAAAGTGACGCCCTATTGTTTGGTTCATTTTATTCCATAGATGTATCTCCGAAAATTTTACGTAGTTACATTTCCGTAAGCCAGACACATGAGTACCAGACCCAAAAAAAAGGATTTTTCCAAATTGAAATTAAGATTCATAAAATTAAATTAGGATTACATATATGAGTTCAAAATAAAATGCAAAATTACACTTCAATATCCAGGTGGACGCTTCAACATCTTCATAATACCTTCGACGGATCTTGAAAGCGTCACTTCCAACTTGAGCAGAACGTTTGTTTCGAAACGGAAAAATGTATTCCACGTGGCCCTTACATCCACTTGCGTGTTGAGCTCAAATTTTCTAAACTAAATCTTTCCTTCGTTGCCAATCGATGGTGATTGGTACTCGAGCTTTCTAATCGTTTGATTATCTCCGTAAGGTAGGAGATAATGGATTTGTCTTTGGTATCATCGAGGGAGGTGAAGTCGTTGAGCTTGAACGTGCACCCGGGAGCTCCGTTTGAGAAGGAGACATTTGCAACATACCAATCAATATTTAGTGGCGACATTTGAGACATTTTCAATTTGTGTGAAATATAACATAAGATCACCTTAATTTTAGAAGCCATAGATCAATATGACCACTCAATGACTGACATGTTGATTCCAGAGACATATCTCTGGAACCGCATCATATTATCTTGTTTTGGAGATGCATCTCCAGGACTTCTCATGAACTAGTTTCAAGACAAAACCTATAACAGGACCTGTTTTTTCATATACAAAAAATATAAATGTTGTTATGGGGGAAGATCAAAAATGCATTAAGACAAGATATGCATATATAACACTTCATTTATATTGAGACACAATTACATACACTTATTTGTCCGGTAAAACAATAAATTAAAACAAATCAAAACAAATATCGCTGGCTAAATCTGTTGGTGGTACCCCCTTGGACTTTTGTGCATTTGATTCTCTTTCAATATTGCTCAATTTCTCGAACTCTTGCATCCTTTCTATAAAATGATTCGACCAAGTCTTGACTTTTGTTGTTGGATGATATGTCCACTCCGGTGATGTAAGTGGTATAGGGCATCCCGGTTTTAAGTAAACTTGAATAAAATAATTTGATTTTGAAAGTCACCCAATACACATAATACGATCATTTGGATTTTGAGGTGGGACGGTGCGCAATGGGAAAAAGATTTTTGAAAAACCGCATCGTGTTAGATCAATACGCGTTCTATCATACACATATGCTATTAGGTGACCCATGTCTTAGAAGCGCATCCATTTTGCGTCTGATACCGAACATGAGGCTCTTTTTTTCAGAAGAAAAAAAACATGATTAATGTGACCAATGCAGAGAGAAATGAAGGATCTTTAACTGAAATTTTATCTTTGTTTTCTCCTTATGATGTGATGATCCAAAAGAATGGAGATTTGAAGTGAAAAAATGGATTAAGAGTAGAGGGTTTTTTGGTGAACGGTTTGGTTGAAAACCAATTATGTCAATAATGGTTGTGTGATCATGATAGACTCTACCAAATAAAATTCATCAAAGCTCAAAGGAAGGTCGAAATGAATTATGCAACCCTACTAGAGGTCTGGTCCTCAATGTGCTCAACTAAAAAAAATCATGTTTCGACTTTGTCAACCTTGCCTTTGAGAGCTACAGTTATAGTCTGTGCCAAGGCCTAATACACTTTAATCAAGCATGGCTAAAATCTCGCAAGAGCTTGGGACATAGACCATTGAATATATTAACAGACTCCATGGGTATCCTTTAAATACATCTCCACCTACAAATTACATCTCAGAAATTCTAGGGACCTTGGTACGACCCAATCCCAACAACACATAAGAACCACGTCGCAAGGAGTTTCACGGACTGTAGGATTCAAAACTGTAGGCTACTGACGTCAGACCATTTATGCCACTTCTTCATAGGAGTTATCCATTAAGAAGGTTCTAGTATCGTGGAACCTGAGATAGATCTGCTCTATAACGACACTTGATCAGAGTTGTCAAATCATATTTTTATGGATCTTCTAACATCCCCACTGATATAGTTGTAAGGGGCGAAAGGTTCTAGAGCTATGAGGACCCCATTACCTATCACTTTCAACTTTCAAGTGTCATTGAATTAAGGGTCAGAGTATTTACAAATACCTTACATCGGACTGGAACATCAAGACACCATATCAGTCACCAGAACTCATTGTCAGATTCTAGTTATTTACTTCATTTGTGAACTAGATAGGTCTTTCTCAAACTAATAATAAGAAGTTCATACTCCTAAGGGCATAATTCGATGGTTGATGTTAATGTTTAGAAACTCAACTTGATGCACGTTAAAAATAGGCAATTAAGAAAACAATATACCTTGTCCAGTGACTTGTCCACTTTGATCTATTTCTTTTTCATAGGACCCAAAAAAACAAAACGTTGCATTAAGTCGTTTTAAGTCTTTAGCCTTGAAAATATTTTTGGAATGGCTTATCTCTTTACTTAGCTCGCTGGGTCCTTTGTTTAGTGGGAAACAGCAATCTCCTTTGATATATAAAATCATTTATGAAATCTTTCCACATTAAAGCACCAAATACTAATAATACTTTATTCGAACTTTAATTAAAGCCAGATACCATATCAATATATTCTACCATATTATATAACTTCCCTATATATATAGTTCCTTCATCTCTAAGTAACTAACTCATCAAGTTCCCCAATAAAAAACACGTATGTTTCTACTTCCTTTACTTCACAGTATGAGCTTCTTGTGGAATCCCAAACAAGCAGGTTACTCCTCCAAAGCAACATTCATCTTGTCCCAAGTGCAGACAGTGTCTTCTTCAAACATGTCGAAAGGTTGGTGAGTCGCAAGTGCAACCAATTGTGCTGCCAGTGCCAGAAATCATTATAAGGATTCAACCACTAGACCATGAAGCTGTTGAACGTAACTATAGGGAAGAAAGAAGATAAATGTTCATTATACTTTGAAGCTTTTAGTTGCTTTAGGTTGACCCCAAATGCATATATAGATTAGTTAGAATTTTGAGTGCAATTTTTTTCAACAACATTCTACTGTAAATAATTATTTCAACCAAATCGATTATATAAATGCCTTCAAGAAAACTAATTCGAATAGATTTTCAAATCAAGTAATTTCATGTAAATCCATATAGCAGGTTATTTGCACATTGTTTTTCTACAAATCCATATAGCAGACCCCACTGGCAAGAGTCCTTAAAATGAATGTTCATGGTGCACATTGTTTTTCTACTGATTCTTCTACATGCAAGACAAGAAGAAAGTATCGTGAATATAAAATGGGTAAGCAATAGTGTGGTAATTGCTAGAATGTGAAAGGTAAGAGATATTCACGACAATATCCAATAACCCAATCAAGATTTAGTGTGTAGGTAAATATGGTAGGATCCAGGGGCCGCCGGCAAGGAGCAGCAAACTCTATTGTATAAAGTTTCAAATTTTTAGAGGTTCAATTTTTTTTCATTAATAGGCATAAGAAAATACTGTAATAAAAATCTAATATTTCAAAAAAATGTTATAAAAAATGAGATTGATCAAAAGTCAAAACAATTATAATTAAATTCATTTATTATTAAATATATAATTGTGATGCGTTATTTTTAATTATTATAATTGTATCTTTTTTATTCTGACCCATTTTTAAAATTAGAACGGACCTATGAATTAATTGGATAAGTTCTGGTAGGATGAATCCCTTTAACTATATTTCAACACATCCTAATTTATTTATTATTTTTTTAATTATGATTTTTTAAATAAGTTAATTCAAGGATTATTGGCTTGTATGAAAGTTGGGGATGAATATATGAATATAAACCCATAATTCAACTACTAATTGTGTGGTTAAATGATTTAGCGACCAAATTTTAGGTTAATATCATGACCGTCAAGATTTTGATCTAGATCTTAAAATCTTACAATTTTGCAATCTAACTCACCCCAACAATCTCAATCTTAAGTAAAATCGCGTGTTATAGGCAAATTGTGACAAAATCGTAAAATCATTGATCTTGTGTGATCTTAGCCAATTCCAACCACGATCATCGTTTTCCAACCACCGCCATCACAAGTCCATAAGGATGATAAGATTCAAAGACGCAACAATCATTGTTCGGCGACGATGAATACATGTCGTTTGAAATGCCGAAGTTTTAGTTTTAGGGTTTAGAGGATAATCATCTTGGTTTATGATTTGTTTTAAATAACGAGATTATGATAAACCAAGTAATAAAATAAATATGTCTCTAATGTCAAACAAAGAATATCAAAAAAGGTCATTTTCCTACTAATACACTTGTCAATCTAAATATCATGTAAAAATACTTCAAATATATAGTATTATTTTCTCGTTTTAGCAGGATCTTACGATTTTTGTTATTGTCTTATGTTTTACGATCTTGCAACCCCTTCTCGATCTTACAAAAATATTTAGATAGGATCTTCTGATCTTAGCTACGATCTTATGTTTTACGATCTTAAAATCCCCTCCTGATCTTATGCAAGATCTTGATCTTGACAATCTTGGTTAATATTCATATCTTCATCCCCAACTTTCATAAAAGTCAAAAAAAAACACAACTTTTCATCTTCATCGACCTCGTATTCATCTTGTTCATACCATAAGTTTAGAAAATCGGTCACTAAAAATCCTAGTGGCCGAATTAGATACAAAGTGTTCTTAATTTTCATCATGTTCATACAAAGCCTAGAAAATAGGTCACTAAAAATCTTAATGACCCAATTAAAGATAAAATGTTCTTCATCTTCATTCACCGTTCCATCTTGTTCATACAAAATCCAAAAAACTAGTCACTAAAATTCTTGTGACTGAATCAGAGACAAAATGCTCTTAATCTTCATCCTTTTCACACCACCAAATTCTATTTTTTTTTTTTTAATTTTTAGTGTATACTTCATAAGAGTTTCTTTTGGCATTCATTTCATATCAAAAGCTTGTGATCTTCTCCAAAGACTTTTCCCATGTGATCTTCTTCAAAGATGACGAAGGTATTAATTTATTTATTTTTTAAAATCATTAACTAATTATTGATGTGGCATTAATTAATCATGTGGTATGAAAAAAGAAATGGCCAATCAACGTGCCATATATGCAGATTTGTTGAGTCATATTTTATACAGGTCTAAAATGACAGAATCTTCAAATAACGGGGTTGGAATCTAAACATTTTTTTTACAAAGTGGTATTAACCCTAAAAAAAGGGCCGATCACCATAAGTCTTTTTTTTTGCTTCTTTTCTAAAAAAAAAAGCCTTATATTCCCATGTCTTCTGGAAATTCTTCCTCATAAGTAATTTGTTGTTTGTTGCCTTTGACTTTCACCCTTGCATTTAGGCAATGTTTAGGGTTTTTGGTAATCTTTCTTCATCCCATTTGACTCCAACTTTGCAGTTTTCTTTAGGTAATGCAATTTTTTCTTTACCCTTTTACTTTTTCTCATTTATTGATTAGTCATGGTTAGCATAGAAAACCCGAATATTGCATTTATGGATTTATCTAGTGGGGATAATTGGTGAGGCTTCTTCGCGCACTAGGGTTATAGACCCTAAAATAATGGAGGTGGTTCCTTTAGCGGTGAGATATCCTCCCCTGGATTTTATAGAGATTAGTGACACCTATGATGTTATAGGGAGCTCTGAAAGTGATATTGATGGGTTTGAAGGTCTCTATGATGAGGAGAATCTTGAGTCAAATGTAAAGGAATATGGGGGAGAAAACTCGTTTAGGCTCAACATCATAGAGGTCGGTTGTGGTTTTTCTTTCCCTGATATCCTCATAGTAAACCTAAAGACAATAGGGAATATCAGGATGAATTGAGGGCCACCATTTATATCAAGGTTTGTAAGCATTTGGACGGCCGAGAACCTAGTGACAATGAGATTAGGCAGTGGCTTGAGTATCAATTTCGTTCAAGAACTCATGGTCGTGATTTTTTTCTTGTTGATTATAAAGAGGATATGATTCGGAGGGGACACTTAAACCCCGAGCTTCCTGTTGATGCAGATCAGTACACCTTGATGGAAAGGACTTCTTATGCATGTTTTTGTCTTCAATGAGGTATGCCAGATGAAGAATTCCTATCAGGATATGGGTTTGTCTTATGATTGGTAGATCTCCCATGAAGAGCCCGATAAAAGATTGTGCAATCGCTTTGACGGATGTTCTCCCTTACATGAGTGTTTGTTCGCTAAATGGATTTAGACTCTCTTTCAACGAGTTTGAGGTTAGGTTCATGAATAATTTGAGAATTGCTCTTTCACAACTACACTCGGTGAGTTGGGATTACATGAAGGTAGTTCTATATTGGTGTGAATCTAAGAATGATGTTCCAACTCTAAAGTTATTCTTCACCCTTTTTAATGTGGAATGTACGTCAACCACGACAGGGTGAGAGCAATGTCGGCTTTCATTTCGTCAATTGAAGAAAATGTTTGAAGTTTACATATAAAGCTTCAAGAATTTCAAGGATTAACACTACTTAGCCATTCCCCAAAGTCATGGGGCTCTAAGAGCCTGTGTCAATCTGTAGACGACGTCATTATTTCGGTGCAAAACAGAAGATCAATGTGGAGTTTCGTGAGATTCATAAGACATTTCTCATATACGACACCATTATTCCGGTGCAAAATAGAAGATCAGTGATACGTGGACAATTTTTTTTAGGTACAATGGTATGAGCTCTAATGTAGTGGAGTGGTAGTGCACTTATAAGGTTAGCACTCCTACGCCCAAGTTAGTGAGTTTACAGGGGTGTAACTTTGCAAGAGTGAATGAAAAAGTATTTGGTATGGTGCGTAGAAAAACTTTTATATTATGGGTGGTTAAAACTGCTTTTGCTTACCCTAACACGGAATGTGGGAGCCCGCATGACTAGATCCAATGATCAATGATGGGTAAGCAGTCTGGATCTAACATGCGGTTCTCTAGAAAGAATCTACATTTTCATTACTCCTCCACAAAAGTATTTTGGATTGAGCTTTCGTTGTTGAGTCGATTTTGTTTGATCAGCCCATTACAAATAAATTGTTATTATAAATTTTGTTATAACACTTGCTTTATATGAGCCACTTGGAGTATTGACCATAAAATTGATCAATGTCCTAGAATTACGGTTTGATCATGCATCTGACATAATTGAGCATCGAAATTGAGTTTGCTCTATCACCGGCCCTTGTAACTTTGTCTTTATGAGTTCTAGT
Source organism: Lathyrus oleraceus (assembly GCF_024323335.1). Taxonomy (NCBI): domain Eukaryota; kingdom Viridiplantae; phylum Streptophyta; class Magnoliopsida; order Fabales; family Fabaceae; genus Lathyrus; species Lathyrus oleraceus. Next base: position 90,660,547 of record NC_066585.1, read on the forward strand.
TCATTTTTTAGCAAGGGAACTATAAGTTCATGGTAACTAAGAGGCTTCAAGTTATGAACATAATTTCCAACAGGTTCAATCATCAACTTGAAGCTTTAAGATTTCACAACATTAAAAGACAAGTTATTTTGATAGAAGAAACGAGTAATGTATTTATTAGTTAACGCCTTTACATTTTCCACACAAGAATCTTTAATGGATGCTTACATTTTAGCTAGTGACAACATTTCTTATGAGATACCGATTTTTGAAACATTATCGTATTCATCGGGCCTTTAGCATTTTTTTGTCCTAGTCGTAGATGTTGAAGACCTTTTTCCTACCCGAAGGTTTGATATTTCCTAGACAACATTTTCATCCTTCTCATTGGCATTAACATCAGGCATATATGCATCACTAACAACTTGATTTTTTTATCATAATTGTCTTATAGAATTTTTTTAATGTCAAATGACACTTTTCTACAAGATTTAACTTCTCCATTTATCCTCACCTGATACTTCTAGCTCGTGTTATTCCTCCTATTAAAAGGTGCTCACAAAAATCATAAATAATAGTTTTTTTCTTTGGTCTTTATAGGAGTTCCACTGCCAACCAATGTCAATATTCTCACCAATAAATTTTAAAAACCTTTGTAGTTTGAAATTTGTGTTAAACATTCAAAAGATGATGTCATGGTTGCTAATAAAAGATAAATTAGCAAAATAGAGAAGAAATAGATGTGAATGAATGAGAACGTGAAGAAAAAATGAATGGGTGAAGAGGAATATGGAAGAATGAATGAGAAAGGTGGATGCTTGCTGATTTGACAAAATGGAGAGAAAGATGGATGCTTCTCGATTTGAGAAGAATGTTGAAGAAGAAAATTTACAAAGAAAAAGAACGGCAAATGTTAAGTCAAAAGATCCACCGTTTCTGATTGAATGAAGAGAGAATAGAAAATAATCTAAAGCATCACTAACAATTTTTTTCCTAGTCAAATAAAGAAATGACCTAAAACTTCACTAACAACTTTTATACTAATCAAATAAAAGAAAAAATATATCAATTTATCCTTAATAAAATTCAAACTTACAATATGGTCCTCATCTATATCTTAAAATAGATATTTCTATTTTTATTTATATTAAAGATAATATTCTATATACTCATGAGGAGTACGGTCGCAAGACCGAAACCTTATTTGGTTGAATTCAATAAAAAAAAATACTATTTTCAATCATTCTTTTTAGTAAAAGAATCTCTCTCGGATATCCTATTTGTATATATGAATCCGTAATTCTATTATTAGACTATAATAGGGTGGTAATAGTTCATATATTTACCTATGGAACAATAAATCTTAATGTATCGTCGACTTGATAATACCAGCTTAGATACATGTATAATAAATTGTAAACCACTATTGCACAAATAGCGTTAAACTCTGGTTAATTACACTAGTGTTTAGGCTATATTCTCAAATAATATTAATATTACTGCTATATCTAAAGTTGATAAGATCTCCTCAGCAATGACATATGAAAATCGGGAGAAAAGTTATGTAATTTACAGTATTTCCCAATCTTTTTTCACTTTCACTTTTGCTTTTGTGACGTGGAACTACGTAACACTAGTTCACAATCCAATGGTCATAATTTAATCGCTGAATGTTAATGTTTTGAACCTAACTTGTCGCGTAGCACGAGTACCAAAAGGACGTTACAAGCTCACGAAAAATAATGGAGTAATAATGGACCTTTTCCACTACACTTTTCCACTTGGCTCCATTTCTTTCTCTTGCAGAAACCCAAAAGATGAGACATTGAATTAATATACACTTTTTAGCATTAATTCATCTCTTTTTTACTGTTCCTTTTTTAGCTCACTGGGTCCTTTGTTTAACGGGAAACAGCAATCTCCTAACATCATTTATGAAATCCAGTTGCCACTCGCCACATTCTGCTTCGCATAAAGTGGAATAAAAATGGACCCTAATTCATCATAAAGCCAGATTACATTCAATTAAATATACAACAATACATACTCATAAGTGGAGCAAAAAGATATAAAAAAAAATTAACTACCAACTAGGCATCAAAACACTAATAATAGTTAATTCAAACTTTAATTAAAGCTAGATACCATATCAACTCTACCATATTATATAATTTTCCTATATATATATCCCTTATCTAGTGCTATAATATAACAACAACCATCCAGCTCTAATTAACTGACTCATTAAAAAAAATGTATGCTTCTACTTCCTTTTCTTCACAACTCCTCCATGAGCTTCTTGTGGAATCTCACACAAGAAGGTTACTCTTTCAAGGCCCGGTTGATAATCAACCACTAGCCAACTCTCCTGTTCTCACACATAATCATAATTCAACCGATTCGTATTTCGGAATTCGTGAATTTGATGCGAATGTTGTGATGATACTTGCAGTCCTATTGTGTGCTCTTATTTGCTCACTTGCGTTAAACTCTATTATAAGGTGTGCTTTAAGATTTTCAAACGTAGCCATCAACAACAACGGGTCTTCTTCGAGTTCGAGCAGCAATTCTTCGCCTCAATTGGTGAACAAAGGAATCAAGAAGAAGGCTCTCAAGACATTCCCAACCGTGAGTTATTCAACGGAGTTGAAATTTCCAGGTTTGGATACGGAGTGTGTGATATGTATCTCGGAATTCACAAAGGGTGAGAAGGTGCGCATTTTGCCGAAATGCAACCATGGTTTTCATGTTCGTTGCATTGACAAATGGCTAAAGGCACACTCATCATGCCCCAAGTGCAGACAGTGTCTTCTTGAGACTTGTCGAAAGATTGTTGGATCGGAAGCACCACCTATGTTGCCAGTTCCAGAAACTATTATTAGGATTCAGCCACTAGATGCTGAAGCTTTTGTACGTAACTATAGAGAAGAAAGCTGATTAATGTTGAATACAGTTTGAAACTTTTGGTTGCTCTAGTTTGTGTTCAAAAATGTAAATATACATTAGTACAAATTTTGAGTAAATTTTTAACAAAATATTATGTGGTACTACTGTAGTAATTATTTGAACTGAGAATTTTATGTGTCTTCAAAATATTCTGCAGTAATTCCACTGGATGCGAATTTGAATCACTGGACACAGTTTGATTATATATAAAAAAAATTAATTTAAGTAGATTTCAAATAAAGTAACTGTATGTAAATTGTGATCTGGTGAGAGATTCATAGTACATTTTTGGATAAGAATTCAGGAATTACTTTTCATTTTAACAAAGAATAAAAGGATTGTTGTATATTATTGAAATTTAAAGTGCACGTCATTATCAGTGACATGAATATATTTCTAGTACTACAACTTTTTTTATAGGCCAAATCGTTTTACTATTTGAATTAAGAAAAATGTAATATTTCTTCTATTTTAAAATGAATAATGTTTAAGATTTTTGCAGGTATATTAAAAATAAAATAAAATTCTTAAAAAACATAATACTTTACTAAATTAATTTTATTAAATGTTGATGTTTTTGAACTGGATTGGTGATCTTCCTCTCGGGTGATTGCTATGGGAGGTTGAAGATGATGGATCCTTTGATTTAGAGACGGGGTTCAGGTAAGTATATTCAGCTTTCTCTTAATCTTGATTTTCCTTTTGATGTGGTGTTTGTTTGTGACTAGTTGTAGGATTGGTGGATCCGGTAGTAGTGGGACACACTCAGTTACCTTTTTATCCCTTTCACCCAATGATTTTGTCGATCTTTCCTATTGTGAGCTCAAATGATGTTTTTTTGTCTATCCCAATCTATTTGGATGCTTCTTAGGTTCTAGCTAGATCTAAGGAGGTAGGGTATTCTTTTAAGAGAGTTGATGATGTGGAGGTTGAGAGGTTGGTTCAATTAGAGCGGAGAGATGCTAAGGCAAAAGTCTAGCTTAGTCAAGTAGGTTGAGTTTGGGGCCTTCATTGAGGTTGTGGGTTTGGTGGATCTCGCTTTGTTTCGAAGGAAGTTTACTTGGTCACAACCTCAATATGTGAGTATTATTTGCAGCCTTGAGCCATAAACCTTTTTGTTTCAATAATTTTTGGTTGGTAACGCTAGTTTTAACTCAATGGTTAGGGAGTCCTAGAGTTCGAGAGAGTATAAGGGTTGGATGGCTGACATTCTTATAGATAAGTCGAAGGCACTCAACAAGGTTCTTAAGGTGTGAAATAAGGATGTGTACGGTAATATAGATTTTAATATCAAGAGGTGTATGGATAACCTAGAGATGTAGGATCTAAAGATGGAACAAGCAGATCTTTCGCTCGAGGATTCTGGTATTAGGTTTATTGTTTCTCAAGAACTTGATGAGCTTTTGCATTGACATGGTGTTTTGTTGATCTAGCATTCTAGGGCAGCTTAGTTAAAAGAAAGTCATGTTTATACATGTTTTTTTTTATTTTCATGCTTGCTTGAAGCTTAGGTCCCGGAGAAGTAATGTGACCTTTATATATGTTGGCGATCGTTGGGTGGATAAGGTGAGAGGTGAGGTTTTGAAGTTTTTTAAAAAGAGGTTCTTGGATTCAAAGAGGGTAGACCTTGCCCTGGTGGGGTTTCTCTCTTGTCTTTTTCTCGTGTTTGAGGTTAGGCTTCTTTCTTCTAGTTTTACTCCCGCTGAGATCGATGCGCTTATGGCGGGAATAGGTGGGTGTAAGAGCATGGGCCAGGATGGGTTTAATTTTTCTTTTTACAAATTTTTTTGGGATGTTATGAAGTATGAGATTTATGTCAGGTTTGACTAGTTCTACCTTGATGTTTTGCTTCCTAAGAGTTTGACGTCCTTTTTCGTCACGCTCATCCCTAAGATGGGTTCCCCTCAGAGTTAGAGATTTTAGACACATTTATCTTCCTGGTTCTTTTTACAAGTTTATTGGCCAAAGTCCTTGCGGTTAGACTAGTAGGGGTTATGGATTATCTTATTTCCCCTAAGCAGACGACAGTTATCAAGGGAAGGCAGTTGGTTAATAGTGTAGTGGCTTTGAATGAGGTGGTAGATTTGGCCGAAGTGTCCAAAAAATAGTGTTTTGTTTCTAAAGTGGACTTTGAGAAGGCGTATCATTCTGTTAGTTGGTCCTTTTTAGATTCTATGTTCGTTAGGTTTGCGTTCGATGTGAGGTGTATGGCGTGGACTAGAGCTTGTATTTTCTCGGGTAACCTCTTAGTTTTGGTTAACGGTTGTCTGACCGATGAGATTTGTATTCATATGGGTCTTAAGCGTGGGGACCCTCTGACGCCTTTCCTCTTATTACTGGTAGCGGAAGGTTTCAACACCTCTATGAAAAGGGTGGTTTCGATTGATGCTTATTTTAGGGTTTAAAGTTGGTTCATAAGGTTTAAAGGTGTCCCATCTTCATTATGTAGGTGACACGATAATTATCTGGGTCCCATCGGTGGTCAATTTATTGTCTATTAAGGTTATTCTTAGGAGCTTAGAGCCTGCTTTAGGGCTTAAGGTGAACTTTGTCAAAAGTAGTATTTTTGGGTCAATGTGGGGAGAGAGTTTCTGGATTTGGTCATGGATTTTATACAATGCAAAGTAGGTTTCCTTTCTTTCAAGTACTTGGGCCTCCCGGTTAGCGTTAATCCTACGAAAGTGGGAACCTGAGATCCTTTAGTTCAGGTTGTAACTAATAGGCTTTCTTCTTGAAAGAATAGATTTGTGATCCTAGGTGAGAGGGTTGTTTTGCTTAATTTGGTCCTGAACTCCCCCCCCCCCCCCTCATTTTCTTTCTTTCCTTTTAAAGATGTCGGTGTTTGTCTGGAAAAAATTAGTTGGTATGCAAAGGAGGTTTCTCTAGGGAGGTTCTAAAGGGAGGTAAAGGTTTCTTGGGTGAAGTAGGAGGATGTGTGCAGATCCAAGAAGGAGAGCAGTTTAAAAGGTTAAGTATTTTAGTCTTGTGAACTTTGCTCGTCTTAGTAAGTGGAGGTGGAGGTTGCTAGAGGGTAGTTTGTCCCTATGAAAGGAGATTATTTCTGCCAAATACAATCCTCAAGTTTGTGGTTCTTTGAGGGGAGGTCGGATAAAGGGTCTTAGGAAAGCATCTTTCTGGTGTAAAGGGGTATATCTTCTTGGCTCTAGTTCGGGTATTTTGTCGGATTGATGTGCTTTGTCTTGTTCTAAGGTGGTTAGGGATAGGATGTGAACTAGGTTCTAGCATGATGTTTGGGTGGGGGTCTTATTTGTTATGTGTCTCTTTTAATAGATTATTACTTATCTATGAGCAAAAGGTCTTTATGGTGGGGTCGGTGGGGAAGTGGAAGGGTGGTCAGTGGTTTTGGGATTTTAGGTGAAGGCACTCCTTCCTAGTATGGGAAGAAGAGCTTCTAGCAGAGTTCCTTCTTTACATTGTTGGGGTGGTTAAGCAGGAGCAGGTGGACACCTGGGTATGACTCATTGATCTTACGAAAGGTTTCTCAATGAGTTCCTTTTACTGGAAGTTTTCTTTTTCGGTGTCGGGGGTCAATAGTAGGTTGGGCCAGGTGTTGCTTGTGTTGGCTAGGGTTTGGAAGAGTTGGGCTCCCTCCAAAGAAGTGATCTTTTTCTGACAGTTGTTGCAAGATAGACTGCCAATTAGGCATAATCTGGTTATGCGAGGGATTAGGTATGCGAGTAACAAAAGAGGGAGTGTGGTTTGTTCAAGGCTTGTGGAATCAGTGGATCGCTTATTTTCTCAGTGTGAAATGGCTTCCTTAATTTGGTATAAGGTGCTTAGGTGGGTGGTGATGCCTTTTCTACTATCTTCCTCTATTTTAGGGGTCCTATAGGTTTTTCAGGGGTTTGGTCAGGATAAGAAATCTCGGTTAGGTCTGTTATCGATCTGACATTCAGTGGTCTGGGTGATTTGAAAATTGTGTAATAAAATCATTTTATGATAGGAAAGTTTGTCGATTAATCGTTGGGTGCATTTTATTATTTGTTTGGCGTGGAAGTGGGTTTTTTCCATACTTTAGTATTTACTCTATCCTTGCCAGATTGAGAGCGAGACCCATAGGGTGGTCAGCTGCCCTTCTCTGTTTTTTTGCCAGTGGTCGAATTTGTAGGTGGTCGAATTTGCCTCCTTTCAACTTTTATCTTCTAGTGGTGTGCTCCTTCAGTCGCTCATGAGATGGTGATGCTTTCCTTCTTTCGATTTTTGCTTTCTAGTGTTGTGTTGGTTATTGGTTTTGAGTTTGATTTCTGTCTTTGGATTGGTCTGGACTAGTGTTGCCTGTGATTTTTCTGTTTCCCTCCTTTCTTTGATTTTTTGTCGATTTTGTTGTTTTCTGAGCACCACTTGTGCTTGTGTTGTATTATGTATTTTTTTCTTAATAAATATATTAATTTACTCTGCTATTAAAAAAGTGGGGGAAAAAACAATTTTAAACTTTAATTAAGGTGATTCTTATTGTGTAATAGACAGAGTACACCCTAAAAATCTAGGATGTATGGATCACATAGATTCCCGGAGCATAAAAAGTGAGAACCAAAATGGCAAAAAGTTTTTAATGCAGCAAATTAAACAAGATACCACACGACTAAAATTGCATATTTTGAATGCTACGAACTTAAAATTTTACTGGTTCAAGAACAAATCTAAGGTTGTGTTTGTAACAAATTACAAATACAGTCACTCAAACTTTTTGGAAACATATAATTCATGTGAGTTTGTATATATAAAATGTCTTTTGTCAATTCAAATTGAATTCTGTGACTTTTACTTGTATTTAAGGTTAATAAATTATGACCTTTTTTCTTATAAATATGATTGGAGGGAGTATAGTAACAAGTGGAAAAAATTATGCTTTGACACTTGTATGGATTAATTTCACATTTTGGTGAAAGTTAACGAAAAGTTTAATATGTGATGATTTCTTTAAAGAAAAAAAAAACTCCAACTTTACTAAATTAATTATTGAATTGAACAAATAATTCAAATAAGATAGATACCCAACCACTTCAATCCAGGTTTTAAAACATTGTTCACATCAAGTGTCTTGTGAAGAACCACTAGAGTGGTGTAACTAGGTAGGAGGAAAGAAATAAAAAAACAAAACAAGAAAGTGGAAGGTGGAGTACTTTATCCAGTCAATGAAGCATATATACTCTTAATGGAAGCTGAGACAGAAGCCATCTATTCATTTTTCCAATCAAATAAGTATACTGTCTAAAAGGGTAATGTTGTAACATACTAGTAACCATTTAGTACTCTAACAAAGAAGACTCATTACAAACACTGAAAAACTGATTTATTTCACACTCAGGATTAAACATCTGAAAAGCTGAGAAACTATATATTAATCTTAAATTATATATCAATCTTAAGCATAAATATAAATGATGGATGACCTGCTAAGTGGTGGTCTCAACATCTGAAACCCTGTAAATATAATCTGTGGGTAATCTGATACGTTTTGTCACGCGGACCTATCAAAATAACCAAACCATAGTAAAGACATGCTATTTAAGGTTCAACCAATTCAGGCAGCAAGAAAACCAGTGAGGTAAATAGAAAAGTTGGAATCATTGCATAATAGAAGAGATAGAAGGATAGAATAAAAATTCGATATCTAGTGCGCCAATAATTAGCATCTAAAATTATTTTCCACTCACCAAGATTCCTATTATTATTATGCAATTGACTTTGTGGCTAAAAGTGTAAAAAGAAAAAGGCATGCTTAGTAGTAGATGTGTAACTTATTTTTCAAATGTTAAAACAAAAGAGAGAGGCAAGTGGATTCCCTCCTCAATTAGATTCTGTCTATTTTTTACATGACCAATTAGATTCCGTAAGGAATTGGAAAGGACAAAATGAGTACATGATTAATTTGTTCAAAGATAAATGAGAAAAAGTAAAACATGTAGCAAACAAAGGGAATGTAATAGTGTAAGTTAAGCATACTCTGTGAGAAGATTAGAAAGTGCAATTGCAACATTTCTTTTGACACGAAATCAGAATAAAAACATTTGCAAAAGGGGCTGAAATGGTTTGAGAATGAGAAATAGAGACCGATGTTAGAAGAGGTTCTTTTGATGCACGGTGAACAAACTTTGGTACTATGTAGTTACAATTTTTTTTGAAACAGCAAAAAGCAATATATTAAATTATGAGTGTTATTCTCACACACCTGTGAAATACTTATATCAAATATTGTTCACCGTATTTATATGGTAACAATAATTTTTTTAATAAAATAATATTAAAAATTTATTTTAAATAAAAAATATTTATAAAAGAATTTAAAATTAATTGTTATAAAAATATAATTTTTTATTAATCAATTGTATTATAGCATTAAGCACAAAAATTTATGTTATTAATCACATTTTTTCTGATAGTTTATTAACCAATTTCACTATTTTATTAACTAATAAAATACATAATATTGATCAAGTTCTGACATTAATTTGTAATATTGATATATTTTATTTTACTATTTATAGTTTTTAATTTTAATTAAATTATAAATTAATTTCAGAACTTGGTTAATATTATGTATTTTATTAATTAATGAAGTTGGTTAATAAACTATCAGAAAAATAAATGGTTAATAACATATAATTTTGTGGTTAATGCAATAATAAAATTGATTAATAAAAAATATTATATTTTTGTTATAAAATTAATTTTAAAAAAATAAATACTTTTTAATTAAAATAAAATTTTAATATTATTTTATTTAAAAAACATTGTTCATCGTATAAATACGGTGAACAGTGTTTGGTGTAAATATTGATATAACATTATGGTGTAGGAATAACATTATTCATATTAAATCACAGGCATAAGACATGTCCCATGTCAGTACATAGCAGGTTGTTGCACAATGCCAAAACAGCAAAACAAGGCACTGCAACTGAAACAGATTCTCCTGCCAAGCTCTATAAAACTTTACAAAACTCAACCAATTACACATGTAACGTGAAGTCTAACCGAGGACCAGACCGAATCAAGGAAACAGCAGAACTTCAAACTGGATTCGCTATACCGCTTTTCAAACAGCCACACCTTGATAGATTCAAATAAATCAATATGGTTGAATGATGATCCTATGATATGAATCTACACCAACCCTTCAAAAACCTCGAGTCAAACATAGCTCTGAGTAACTGTTAAGACTCAAATCAAGCTCATGCAAATGTAGAAAGAAACTGAATATATATGGAGAAGAAAAGTTACAGAAGTATATTACTCATGATCCTTCATACATGCAAGTGGATTAGCTTACTTATCCAACAAACAATGTCTAACAAACTTGACTAATCAACCAACTACTTGATAACTAACTAGAAGTTAGTTACAATACAATTAAATTATCTTATGTATTAGTTAGTTTTCATCCATATCTTCATTATCTTTAAGAAACCCCATCAAACTAGAATGCATGTTAATCATTCCTAGCTTGGCTTGGAGTGTAGAAAGGACCCAGGTGTAATGATTTGGTGAGGATGTCAGCAACTTGTTTTTTTGATATGACAGGTATGATATGAACAACTCCTACTAGGACCTTGTTGTGCACCAAGTGACAATCAATCTCAATATATTTGGTTCTTTCATGGAATATCGGGTTGGCAGCTATATGCATGGTGAATTTGTTGTCACGGTAGATAATGATTAAGGAATGATGTAGAATGTTGAAGTTGTTGAGCAGAGATAGAAGCCTAATGCCTTCACAAGTAGCATGTGTTAATGCTCGATATTCAATTTCGGATGAAGATCGAGATACAACAGCTTATTTCTTTCTTTTCCAGTTGATGAGCGATTTCCCAAGGAAGAAACAAATATCAATAGTGGATATGCGTGTGTATGGGCAAGCTCCCCAATGTGAGTCAGAAAATCCCTTAGAGATCTAAAGTGGAAGATGGGCTTAAGAATAATCCTTTGCTAGGATTATGTTTGAGAAAATATAGGACGTGAAGGCCAACTAACATATGTTTATCCGTAGGAGCATCGAGGAATTGACTTAGTTTGCTTACTGCATAAGCAATTTCAGCCTTGAATGAGTAAGGTAGAGGAGTTTACCAATGAGTATGCGATAAGTAGTGGGTTTAGAAAGAGGAGTAGCATATGTCTTGTGGAGTTGTAAGTGAGGTTGCATTGGTGTATTGTAAGGCTTAGCACCAAGGAGGCATATATCTTATATGAGATCCAAGGCATATTTCCTTTGACAAAGTGAGATGCCTTGAGCATTTCGAGTAACTTCAAATCCTAGGAAGTATTTCAAAACTCCTAGGTCTTTGATACTGAATTTGGCATTGAGGATTGCTTTCAACTAAGTTATCTCTACAAGATTAGTTCCACCTAGAACTAAATCATCCACATAGATAAGTATGATTGTGAAACCTGCTTAGGAATTCTTGGTAAAAAGAGAATAGTCAGCCTTTGATTGGATGTAACTAGTGGAAATGAGAGTATCTGTAAGTTTTGTATTCCATTGTCGACTTGCCTGCTTCAGTCCATAAAGTGACCTTTTCAATTTGTACACAAGATTAGAATATGGTAAATCCATACTAGGAAGGGCCATATTGTAAACTTCTTCATCGAGGTCTCCATGAGGAAATGTTGTATTGACATCCAGTTGAAATAGTGGTCAGTCATTAACTGTAGCAATGACCATTAGCACTCGAATTGTAGTCATTTTAACCACATGACTGAATGTGTCCATGTAATATGATCCTTCAGTTTATGTAAAACCCTTGGAAACTCAATGTGCCTTGTACCTCTCAACAATCCCATTGGCATACATTTTCAGCTTAAAAATCCACTTGCATCCAATGGCTTTCTTGTGTGAAGGTAAAGGTATAAGAGACTAAGTATTGGTTTTAATCAAATCATTCAACTCAGTTTAAATAGCATCTTTCCAGTTGGCATCACAAATAGCTTACTTATAGGATTGAGGTTCAGTTATGGCAGATAGATTTAAAGTGAAATGTTTGTGCGCATGAGACAATGAATCATATGATAAGAAGGATGATAGAGGATAATTACATTAGAAATATGAATTGGGAGCTGTTTCTTTTGAAATAGGGATTGTATTTGAGATAAGATTATCATGGTAATCTTGGAGATATGTATGAGGTTTGGTTTGTCTGGCAGACTTTCTGATAGGTAATGGAACGTAAGGATTAGTACTATTATCATGAGCATTATTATTTAAAGTATGTAGCGGTGTAGGCATCGGGGTATGTGAATAAGCATCATGGGGAAAAGATGAAGTAGGAATAGGATGAGGATTAGAAGGAGAATTATTGTGAGGAGTATGTGTGTCTCAAGGACCTAAGATACCATTAAAGTAAGTATGGTTGTAGGTATGAGGCTCGGTACCAGGTTGATGAGGATCAATGGAATATTTTTTATATGGAAACTGTTGTTCAAAAAAGGAGACATCTCTTGACACAAACTATTCCTTACAGTGCAGGTTAAACAGAATGTGACCTTTGGTGCCAAGTTTATAACCTAAATATATGCACTTTCTAGATTTAGAATATAACTTCTTTATGTGAGCTTTTAAGGTGGAAGCAAAAAATAATGAGCCAAAAACTTTGAGGTTTGTGAGGTTAGGTAGTTTATTGTACAAGATTTGGTAAGTTGACTTACATAACACTCCATTTTTAATTTAATCATTTAATCGACTTATAATTAAATTAATCATGAATTGGTGTATTTTATTTGATTATAATATGTGGAGTGCAAAGGTTAGTTGGAATAAGTCAGAACTATTTATGATTATATTAGTAATTAAATAATAGAATTTTATTTAATTAATTGAGTAAATAATATTAGAATAATAAAATTATGAGGAAAAGTGGAGTGTGTAGAGATTTTGAGGGTAAGGTGGTAATTATAAAGTTAAGTTGAGGGTAGTATAAGAAAATTATAATTATGAGGAATAGGGTTATTAGAAAATGGGAGAGGGGTAGAGAAATAGTCACTTTGCATCTTACGTGAAAAATTGGAACAGAGACAAAAAGAGTTATGGCAAGAGGAAGGGGAATAAGGGCTTGGGAGAAAAAGTTCAAAGATTCTTCCATCAAATTCTGAAATCTAAGATAAGAGGAAGAAACTATTCATCTATGAGTGTTAAATCATGAAAGAGTAGAAGAGTTTTCTTAACCTCCTATAGGATTTGTTCTTCCTATGAGTTATGATGAATGTTTATGGGAATTTAATGATAATTATGTTTTTATATGTCATGATGTGAATTGTAATTTTGTATGTTGCCATGTTGTTGTTGTGTTCTTGAAATCAATGGAATTCATGATTGTATTTGTTAAATTGTTTGATTTGATGATAGATTGATGAGTATGTGATAAGTTATAGTGGTAAATTGGTCTACTATGTTAGCAACTCATAAATAAGCTATTTTGGTGTTAGGGATTTCTCACCTTAGAGTTGTCAGAGTCACTACTTGAGTAACTCTTATATGTTTTAGAATATAGTTGGTATGCCTTGGTGTTAAGGGTTATTACCATGTTGGCGGTCTGACACAAATAATAGTAATAGGTAATTGACCTATAATAATAGATTTTGTGAAATTAGATGATGGTTGATAGGTTTAGAGTGAAATAATAATAGGTAATTGACCTATAATAATAGATTTTCAAAATAAGTTATTTTGACATGTTATGGAATTGCTTATGATAGGTCTAAGTTGAAAAAAAATGAGTTTAGGAGTGAAATTCCTATATGGAAATCGCAGGAAAACGCATAGAGTATTGATCGACTTGTTTCGGGAATATCTTGAGCTCCGTAAGTTGGTCCGAGACTCCATTAGTTGCGTTAGAAAGTTAGCGCAATAATCTTAATGTCTAAGTGGAGAAATTGGGTCTAGGAGTGTTACAACACTAGCGGTTTTTCTGGTTTCTATACCATAAACGTTAGTGATTTCGGTCATGCGTTGGTCAGCTTGTTTCAAGTGTAAATGGAGTCTCGTGAGTCCCTTTCAGATGAGATCAGTTGTGTTGGAAAGAGGATTTAATGATATTTTCAACTGGAAATTTTCATAATTTTCTCATAAGTATATAATATTTTGTTCTATTTTGAAGTCAGGTAAAAGATTTTGTCGGATGCGAGTACCTGTTCTTGTGGTTTAATTAAACTAAACTGATTGGTGTATTAAGTCCTGTAATAAAAATCATATTCTTAAAATACACTCTCTAAGATTTTTGAAACATATTCATTTGCTTGATTCCGACTCCATTTGATATTTTAAATAATTATTTGAATATGATTGTGTTGATTGTGTAAGTGGTGATGTTGATATGCTAACGTATGAGTATGAATTGATGTATTATATGTGATGAGTGTAATTGATGTGTTGTAGTGTGCTATTGAGTTAAAGATGAGCTACATGCATGTGAATTAATAATTTCATTGAATTGAATTACTATATGCGCTTGAAATGTGTTATTATGCCGAGTATGGTGATTGATGTGGTTATAGTGATATTGTTTGTATTGTTGCAATTGTTGTGATAATGCTGATGTGATTATGAGATGAATTATTATACTTATAATGATAACGTGTTGAGTTGAGATATGTAGTTTCGATGTAAAACTATCATGTTTATGTTGTACAGGAAATAATAGTAATAGATAAGCTTGACGTTGTGTGTTATAGCTCGGCGTGGGGCTCAGGGTTTGCTAAGTGAAGCCCACGTGTTCATAGTTGATTAGGACTCGGTTCGTAATTGGAACCATTGTTGAGATCGGTATCGGATGCATATGAGTCTATTAATGTTGTTGAGAGACACATTTATATATTGATTGTGTATTATTAAGTTGGTGAAACTTGAATACATGGGTTGTGGTGCATAGTAGATTATGTTTGAACTATGTTATATTTAATCTACTCTGATTGTTTACGCACCGTTAAATTATTTGAATGTATTTCTCACCCCTTATGTTTGAATGTTGTCTTTACATGGGAATCATGTAGATACTCGGGAGTAGCATTATTGAAGTAAGTAGAAGATAAATCTTGGAGTTAATTATTTAGTTTGTCGCTTTATTTAGTAGCGTCTTTATCTGATTATGTAACATCGGGTTGGGAACGCTTATTTTAATTTCATGATATGTTTATGTTGAAGTCATAAGACTAATTTTGTTGTTGAGCATTCTTAAGATGTTGTGTCGATTGATTATAACTCTCTTATTTTGTTATTATAATTGAAGTTTGAGACTAAATGTTTATTACTTACTTTATCTTCCATAATTGTTTATGATAATTCCATTGCGATGATACTTTAAAATGGAAGTGAGCGTGCGATGACAGGGTATGAATGTCTTATTATGTGAATATGTGATACCAATGAGATGAGATGGATGTCGTGTAAACATCCCATGTATGATTCAGATAAGTTGGATGTCACGTAAACATTCTTATTACAAATGTGTGTATTGAAATTTACTGTTGAAACTCGTGTTACAGAGTAGGTCATGTGTTTTATGAATGTGTGACATCCTACATGGTTATATTTTATATTTAAAGTATGCGATAAATTATGTGCGGGCTTTAGGGTGTTACATTAGTGGTATCATAGAAGTTCGGTCCATTTAGCCAGGTTGTTTAAGGATATTTGTTCCCTAGTATGCGACATATGTATGAAAACACTATCGATGCTTATTTTGTTTTCCATTTGTAGGTTGGGAATGAAACAAGTGAGGGAGAAGTGTCTGCTTCTTTTGGATGTTCCAATTGTAGAGAGCTTGGACATCATGTTGTTGCATGTGATAGTGCAGTGTTGGCTAGTTCAACTATTTTGAGAATGTTATGCTTTTCCGGAAGCCGAAGAGAGGTCGGGTTCGAGGATGGTGTCAATTAGAAAATGGTATGATCCTTGAAGGAAGACGGCCAGGTGTTCTCGTTGTTCGCTTCCTTGTGATGGGGAAGGCGATGTTTTGGCTAGAGATTAGTCAGTGGTATGTTGAGTATCCTGACGTGTTCCCCAAGGATATGTACGATTTGTATCTTGTTGGAACAAGTTGATGTTATTCTTGGAATGAATCGGTTGGAGTTAAACCAAGTGGCTACCAATTGTCTTGATAATTTGGTGCAGTGTACCACCGATTGCAAGAGCTTAGAAAATGTCAAAGTTGTGTTATTCTTGACACTAAAGACGTTATAGATTCGAGATTCCTGTCTTTTGGTCAAGTTGGGATGTCTTTAGGAAAAACGACCAGGTATTGTTGATGTTTGCTTCTCTGAGAGTATAGAGAAAAGTGACGGCTAGTGTTATGCCAGTGGTATGTGATTAGTGATGTTTTCCTGAAGATATTTGTGACTTGCCTCTAGAGCGTGAGTCTGGGTTTGGTAGGGGTGAAGAGTTGATGTTTATATCAGCTAAGCAAGTGAGGGAGTCTGTGAAGGATAGAGCGCAAGTGTTTATGATGTTAGCTTTGTTGGAAGCCATAGGCAAGGGAGTAGTTTGTGATCTTCCTGCAATGTGTGAATTTCCGAAAGTGTTTCCTGAAGACATTCGTGATTTACTGCCAGAGTGCAAAGTGGAGTTTTCTATATACTTGTACCTGGTACTAATCTGGTATCGATGGCTCCTTATATGATGTTTGCTTCGGAGTTTGGTGAATTGAAGAAGCAACTTGAAGATCTGCTCGAGAAGAAGTTTATTCATCTTAGTGTTTCGTCATGGGGTACGCTGATGCTGTTAATGAAGAAGAAAGACGGTAGTATGAGGCTATATGAGAAACATCATAGAATTGTATTGCAGACATTGAAAGAGAACCAATTGTACGCAAAGTTTTCCAAGTGTGAGTTCTGGTTAAGAGAAGTGAGTTTCCTTGGTCATGCGATTTATAGTGGTGGTATAGTTGTGGATCCGTAGAAGATAGATAATGTGTTATAATGGGGGACTCTGAAGTCTGTCACTAAGATTAGAAGTTTTCTTGGATTGGCTAGTTACTACAGGAAGTTCATTGAAGGTTTTTTGAAGTTAACATTTTCATTGACTCATTTGACTCGAAAGTGTCAAGCTTATATTTGGGATGTGCATTGTGAAGAGAGTTTCAAAGAACTCAAGAAGAAGTTGACGTCTGCTGAGTTTTGATTTTGTTGAATCTAAGTGAGTCCTTTGTTGTATATTGTGATGCTTCGAAGATGGGTCTGGGAGGTGTGTTGATGTAGAATGGTCAGGTTGTGGCTTATGCTTCGAGGAAGTTGAGATTTCATGAAAGGAATTATCCTGCACATGATCTTGAGTTGGAAGCAGTGGTATTCATATTGAAAATTTAGAGGCATTATCTTTTTGGTTCTAGGCTTGAAGTGTTCAGTGATCACAAAAGTTTGAAGTATTTATTCGATCAGAAGGAGTTGAATATGAGGCAATGGAGATGACTCGAGTTGTTGAAAGATTTTGATTTTGGTTTGAGTTACCATCTGGGTAAAGCTAATGTCATAGTTGATGCGTTAAGTAGGAAGTCTTTGCACATGTCGATGTTTATGGTTTGAGAGTTGGAATCGATTGAACAATTCAGAGATATGAGTTTGGTATGTGAAAAGACCTCTAGCAATATGAAGTTAGGTATGTTAAAATTGACCAGTGGTATTCTTGATGAGATCAGGGAAGGACAGGAGATCGACTTGGAGTTTATTGACAGGTTAGTGTTGATCAATCATGGTGAAAGAGGCGACTTCATGATTGACGAAAATGGTGTGATGAGATTCATAGATAAAGTTTGTGTTCCAGATGTGCCCGAACTTAAGAAGAGTATTCTTGAGGAAGGACACCGTGGTAAGCTGAGTATTCATCCAGGCGCGACCAAAATATATCAAGACTTGAAGAAGATTTTTGGTGGCCAAGAATAAAGAAAGAGGTTGATGAATTCGTGTATGTGTGTTTAAACTTCCAGAAGTCAAAGATCGAACATCAGAGTTTGTTGGGTCTGATGCAACCATTGAATATTCCAGAGTGGAAATTGGATAACATTTCCATGGATTTTGTAACAGGTTTTCTGAAGACTTCAAAGGGGTGTGATTCAATTTGGTTGATTGTGGATAGATTGACCAAATTGGCTCATTTTATACGGATGATGATTAATTATCCTTTGCAGAAGCTGGTTGAGTTGTATATTGATGAGATTGTGAAGCTGCATGGCATTCCTTTAAGTATCATGTCAGATAGAGATATGAGATTTACATCAAGGTTATGGGAGAGTCTGCAGACTGCTTTGGGTACTAAACTAAAGTTAAGTTCTGCTTATCATCCGCAGACGGACAATCAATCAGAAAGGACTATCCAGTCTTTGGAGGATTGGTTAAGGGCATGTATGTTAGAACAAGGAGCTGTTTGGGATAGTTACTTGTCGTTGTTTGAGTTTACCTACAACAAAAATTTCCATTCTAGTATCAGAATGGCACCGTATGAGGCATTGTATGGTAGGAGGTGTATGACGCCTTTGTGTTGGTATGAGTAAGGAGAAGGTGTTGTGATTGGACCTGAGATTGTCCAACAGACCACAGAGAAGATCAAAGTGATTCAGGAGAAGATGAAAGCTTCTCAGAGTCTCCAAAATAATTATCATGATAGACGAAGGAAAGCACATAAGTTCCAAGGAGGGGACCATGTGTTTTTGAGAGTTACTCCGATAATCGGTGTTGGTTGAGCTTTAAAGTATCAAAAGCTCATGTTGCATTTTGTTGGTCCTTACCAAATTTTGCATAGGATAGGGGAGGTGGCCTATCGAATTGCCTTGCCATCGCTGCTTATTAATCTTCATAATGTGTTTCATGTGTCTCAGTTGAGAAGATACATTCCGGATCTATCTCATGTGGTTCAAGTGGATGATATGCAGGTGAGATATAACCTAACTATTGAGGTATCACCCATGCAGATAGGAAATCATAATTATGAGGAATATGATTATTAGAAAATAGGAGGGGTAGAGAAAGAGTCAGTTTGCATCTTACGTGAAAAATTTGGAAGAGAGAAAAGAAGAGTTAGGGCAAGAGGAAAGGGAAGAGGGGCTTAGGAGAAAAAGTTAAAGGATTCTTCCATCAAATTCTAAAATATAAGGTAAAGAGGGAGAAATTATTCATCTATGGATGCTAAATCATGAAAGGGTATAGCAGTTTCCTTAACCTCCTATAAGGTTTGTTCTTCCTCTGAGTTATGATGAATGTTTATGGAAATCTAATGATAATTCTATTTCTATATGTCATGGTGTGAATTGCAATTTTGTGTGATGACATGTTGTTGTTGTGTTCTTGAAATCATGGAATTCATTATTGTATTTGTTAAATTGTTTGATTTGATAATATATTGATGAGTATGTGATGAGTTATTGTGGTAAATTGGCCTATTGTATTAGTAACTCGTATATAAGTTATTTTGGTGTTAGGGATTTGTTACCTTAGAGTTGTCAAAGTTACTACTTGAGTAACTTTGATATGTTTTAGAGTTATGTTGGTATCCCTTGGTGTTAAGGGTTATTACACCGCTGATGGTCTGACACAGGTAATAATAATACTGAGTTACTCTATTGATGAATTTTGAGAGTTATGAGGATTTTGTGAAATTAGATGTTGGTTGATAGGTTTAGAGTGAAATAACAATAGGTAATTGACCTATAATAATAGGTTTTTGAAATAAGTTATTTTGACATGTTAGGGTATGTTTATGATAGGTCTAAGTTGAAGAAAAAAATGAGTTTATGAGTGAAATTCCCGTAAGGAAATCGCAGGAAAACGCAAGGAGTATTGATCGACTTGTTTCACGCATATCTTGAGTTCCATAAGTCCATTTGAGGCCCAAATACAACCTTTATTTCATTCACACTCAAGGATCCAATGAAAATTGGGTACCTATTTCTCTTTTTTGATTCTACAGGTTGAATGTCTTGACTCTACGGAGAAGATGTGGTTTCTCGATAGTGGATGCTCAAGACATATGACGAGTGACATATCTATATTCATTGACTTTGTGGCAAAGAAGAAGGGTTTTTTTACTTATGGAGATAGCAACACGGGAGAAATACTTGGAAAAGGTAGTGTATGTAATCCCTTATCTACTACTGTTGTACCTCGAAAAATGAGAGCACGACGCTCGTGGAGCGCAATCGCACGCTTGCGAAATGGACTTAATAGAGTCGCCACCAAACTTTATTTCTTCCCAAAGAGGAAAAGGAAAAATATCGATAAAACCCTTAAAATAAAGGATAATGTATGGTCATCGCAACCAATATTAGGGTTCGGGAGTCGGTTACGCAAGGGGAAGATATTAGCACTCCTCATGCCTGTTGTACTCAATGTGAACCGTTTAGTTAGTGTTGAATGAATGTTAGCTTATGTTAGTTTCTAATATTCTACTTATTTGGGATAGAAAAAGAGAGAAGATAAATGTTTTAGAATTTTTATTAATGAGAAAGGGCCTAAAAAGATTTTTATTATTAGGGGGCAAAATAGAGAGGAATTAAATCTTTTTTATTAATGGGTTTGACAAGATTTCGCAATCCTTCTCCTACATATCTCCAGGTGCAATAGAGAATTCAAGTCTTACGTAGTTCTGGATATAAAATGTTTGTTTATTGGTTGATTTTAGCGAAAGTTATCTTGTAATAATCGGCGAAAAACATTGTTTTACCCAAAACAGGTTAGGAGTGGGCATTTGCATCACATTGAATGGATTTACCAATCAACATTCACAGGAAAACGTCACTTAACTTAACTCAACAATTATGAATGAAGCGTTGTTTTTTATCATTTTAAGATAAAATGTCTTTCGTTTATACAAAGTTTTGAAGATCAATCGCACGGTGGCGAGAAAAAGAGTTTGATTGGTTGACTGTTTTAGGTGAATGAAAAATGTTTGATGAGAACGAGATCTAAGCCTCGGGATCAATCATTCGGGGTTCCACCAGAATGCTAGATTCCAACAGTCCTTTTTGATTCAAGATTATTTAATAAAACGTTTAATGGACAACGAGCGCTTGATAAGAATCAATTGTTCAAAGAGTTACGCTAAAGTGTTTGATCCCAACGGTCCTTATTCTGTCCAAGTTAATTTAAATGTTTTAAGAACGAAAGAAAAGAATGAACGGTTAACCCAAAACGCATGGCTAGGAAACGATCATTCGAGGGTTCCCACTGGAATGCTAGATTCCAACGATCCTCTTCTTTCGTGTTTGTTTTGAAAAGGGTTTTAATATTATGTTTGATTTAAGAAAAGTCACTCGATGTTTGATCTAGGTTTGATTCATATTAGGTTGAAAATGATTTGTGATATATTTGAAATTATGAAAACTATCTTGATATCGATCAAAAGCTCGTTGTAAGAAGGCCCAAGAGTCACAGGACGGAAAACCAACCGAAATCGAAAGCCAACTGAATTCAGCTCTAAACTAATTTAGAGTGGATTCATGTAAGAATCACTCTATAAGAAGCTCTATAAGAAGCTAAGCAACCGAATATATGCATCTAAACAATTTTTGAAAGATAAATTATATTTAAATTTTCGAAATCGCAATGCAATGAAATGAAAAGCAAAAGTGGAACACACACAGATCAAGATCATGACGCAAATATGTGAATCAAAGTCATGTACGAGAAAACATGCAAAATTACATAAATAGAATCTAAATTCGATTTAAGCTTAACTACATTGGATCGTTATAGGCCATCGTGAATTGAATGAGTTGCTAACGTGAAGCGCATCATCGCAAAGTGAATCAAAATAAGAATGAAAAAAAATTGATGCAACAATTAATCAAATAATCTATTTAACAATAAAAAAATAATTAATTAATTTAACTACAAATAACTAATAAATTAACAAATAATAACAATATACAAATTAATCAAGAAATAAAATAGAAACCAAAACTAAATTTAAAAAAAAGGAAGAAAAAGGATGAATGAAAGAATGGGTAGGAGTTCAAAAATCAAAATAGTTTTGGGCCCAATCCAAATGACACTAAGATTCTAATTTAATTTAAACTTTTAATAAATAAAATAAGTTAATTAAAAAAATGAAAGAAAAAGAAAACATGTGCTGAATGGGGGCGGCGCCCCAATGGTCAAATACTTTTTTAAAAAAACAGTAACAACCAATTATAAATGAACACGTGGCGGAGGGATTTTTTAAATTAAAAAAAAAAAAGAAATACCAAAACAGTAACGTTTTCACTCTGTATTTTTTCTTCTCTTTCTCATCCCATGTCTTGCTTTTCTCTCTCAATCTCTCCTTCTCTCACTCATATTTCAATCTCTCAACAAACAACAAAATCACATAGCCTTCAAAAGAACAATCAACACACATGAAAAAGGACGATAGAGATCAAGCATGAAGATGAAATAAAATATACCAACAGTGGCGGAGGTGTTTGCGGAAGTGAATGCTTTTTCGACAGTCTTGACGGGGTTGACGGAACGATAATGGCTTTCGGCAGAATCTACATGCATTGTTGTTCAGTTTGTGTAGTGGAGTTTAAGCATTGTGTTATGTTCGTGGAGTTGTAGGCAACATATTTGTTGTTGGTTTCATGAGTGTATTGGTTTTGTGTTGTGATAAAAATGTAAGGTGTAGTTTGTAGTTTTATGTGGAGGATTTAATGAAGTTATTTGTGTAGTTTGAAGGAGGATATTGGTGGTTTTGAATACTGTTATGAAAATAGAGAGAAAGTTTGGTATTTAGTGAAGATGGAGAAAAGTGTTATGGTGGTAGCAACATGGAGGAAGTTATGGTTGGTTGAAAGAAGATGGAAAGAAACAGTATGTTATTAAGATGGTGATGAGTTGGTTGTATAGTTTGTATGGAGTGATTTTTTATAGTGTTTATTATGGGGCTGTTTGGAAGAGATGATTGTGAAGTTTTTTGCTCATTAAATGGAGGTTGAGATGTGTAGAGAGGAGTTTATTTGGTGGAGGAAAGAATGTGTTTTTTTTAAGAAGAAGATGGTGATCTAAGAGTTTATGTTGGTTGTTCTTCATGATATGAAGAAGAGATGAATACATAATTTGAGGGATGTTTTGTAGTATGTAGATGGAGTTTTTTTTTGAGAAAATGAAGTGAGTCTACATCAGTGCATGAAGAGAGTTCGTGAAAGCAATGGATATTAATGTCACCTTTTTACTGCATCAAGAAGAAAGTTCTTGAACAATGAATTCTTTTTATCTTTTGATTTCAGAGAGAGAAAATTAAGCGATGGGGGAGGGCGCTGCTACAGTATAAATTTCGGTTCCTTCCATGCAATGGTCAATACAAAGTATATATAGTGTGATGTATAAGGTTTCTACGATCGTAAATGTCTAAATTAAGTCTAACCTAGATATCTTTTAGTAGAAAAATGAACTTAAAATGCAATTGAACAAAAAATTAAATATTTTCTACAAAATGAAATAAACCTAAATTAAATACTCTAATAATTCTGTTTTTTTTTTTATCAATATTTTGACTAAAAAAATATTTAAAATTTGGGACAAAAATGTTTGAAAAATTAAACTGAATGCACCAAAATGATCAGCATGAAATAAACTTTTTGGAAACATATATGTTTTGATCAAATTTTGAAATAAAAAATGATCTGTTAAAAGGCTCAGACTGTTCAAATTTTGACTGAAAAAGTAGTCGAAAAAATAAAACGAGCACGTCAGGTTAAACTACGTGAATCGTAGATTATAAAACTGATGTCTGCAAGCTCGATTTAGAATTTTTCCGCCTGTTAATTTCATATATTTTTGAGAATCAGTTCGACCGATCTGTTTTGTAAATTCGAAAATTTATTCTGACTGACATTTTAGGCATTATACAAGATGAAATGCATGTTATGTTATGTAGATGATGTGAGTGTCATGATAATTGTATCGATTTATTGAATGAGGGGTAAAATTGGGGGGTATGACAACTATTATCTCTAATGTTATGTTAGTTGAAGGTCTTAAACATAGCCTCTTTAGCATTAGTCAACTATGTGACAAAGGATTTAAAGTTACTTTTACAAAATCATGTTGCTTGTTTGAACACAGTGAGAAAAAGGATTGTATGTTTAAAGGCTTGAGGGTTAGTAACACCTATATGCTTAACTTAGATGATGTATCCTTGGTTGGAACTAAGTGTCTAGCTACCATTAGTGAAAACTATTGGTTATGGCATAGACGCCTAGCTCATGTCAACTTTGATTTACTAAACAAAGTGACTTCAAAAGATTTAGTAATTAGTCTACCAAAAATAAAAATTTTAAAAGACCATTTATGCGATGCATGCCAAATGGGGAAGCAAAAGAGAGTCTCATTTAAATCGAAAAACATTGTTTCCATGTTGAGACCTCTTGAGCTTCTTCATATGGATCTATTTGGTCCCTCACGGACCAAGAGCATAAGTGGTAATTATTATGGTTTTATGATAGTAGACGATTACTCAAGATTTTGTTGGGTCATGTTTTTGTACAGTAAAGATGAGACTTTGTCGACTTTCAAAAAATTTGCTAGATTATCCCAAAATAAAATGAATTTGAAAATTATTGTTATATGAAGTAATCACGAAGGTGAGTTTGAAAATCATCTCTTTGAGAAGTATTATGACAAACATGCCATTGAGCATAACTTCTTCGCTCCTAGAACTCCACAACAAAATGGTGTTGTGGAGCAGAAAAATCGTGTTTTAAAGGTGTTGGCTAGGGATATACTCAATGAAGGCAATCTACCTAAGTATTTTTGGGTCGATGACATTAGCACGACATGTTATGTCTTGAATAGGATACTAATACGTCCTATTTTAGACAAAAATCCCTATGAATTGCTTAAGGGTAGAAAACCTAATGTGTCACAACTTCATGTTTTTGGATGCAAATGTTTTGTTTTGAACAATGGAAAGGATAATCTAGGTAAGTTTGACGTGAAAGTTGATGAGGGTATCTTCCTCGGATACTCATAATCTAGCAAAGCTTATAGGGCTTATAATAAAATATTAATTATTATTGAAGAGTCAATTCATGTTACTTTTGATGAGTCTTACCCCAAAAAATGTCGGGAAAGGTGTTTCTTTTCATGATGTAGGTGTATCTTCATAAGATATTATCAAGGAACCCGAACAAGGAATTGATCAACCTAAAGTGGTAGGACACGAGAAAGAAGAAGATAACGATTGTGAAGAGGATAAGGTTGAAAGTCCAGTTGTAGTGGATGAACTACCTTTGACTTAGAGAACATCCAAAGATCATCCTATCGAAAACATTCTTGGAGACATCACAAAAGGCATGACAACACGCTCCAAGATAAGTAATTTTTATTATCACTTTGCGTTTGTTTCGCAAGTTGAACCTAAAAATGCTAAAGATGCATTACTTGATGAGCATTGGCTTATGGCCATGCAAGATGAACTAAACCAATTTAAAAAGAATAATGTTTGGCACCTTGTCCCTTATCCTAAAAATCATTGAGTGATTGGCACAATATGGGTTTTTAGAAACAAACTCGACGAAAACGGAGTGATAACTTGGAATATAGCCTGACTAGTGGCTCAAGGTTATAACCAAGATGAAGGAATTGACTATAAGGAAACTTATGCTCCGGTTGATCTCCTCGAGGCTATACGCCTTCTACTAGCTTATGATTTCTCCAAAGATTTCAATTTATTTCAAATGGACGTGAAAAGTGCGCTCCTTAATGGCTATATTAATGAGGAAGTGTGTGTAGCCCAACCTTCCAGTTTTGAAAATCAAGAGTATCTTAATCATGTTTACAAACTAAGGCGAGCTTTGTATGGTCTCAAACAAGCACTTAGGTCTTGGTATGAGTGACTTAGTAAGTTTTTGATTGATCAAGGGTACTCTAGGGGAAAGGTGGTTACTACACTTTTCATTAAGCATCAAGGAAATCATACTCTTCTAGTTTAAGTTTATGTCGATGATATCATTTTTGGATCCACTAATATGCAACTTGTCAAGGAGTTTTCTAAGTTTATGCAGGGTGAGTTTGAGATGAGTCTTACGGGGAGTAGAATTACTTCTTTGGGCTTTAAATCAAGCAACTCAATGAAGGTACATTTATGTGTCAAACCAAATATTGCAACGACCTACTAAAGAGATTTGGTATGGAATATGAAAAGTCAATTGACACTCCAATGCCTATAAATGAAAACTTGGAAAGGAATGAAAATGGTAAGGATGTGTCGCATCTTGAAAAATACGATTCCTCGTGATGGTCGTGGAAAAAATATGTTTGAACAGAGTCGCCACCGAACTTTATTATTCCAATGAATGAATAGGAAAATATTGATAAAATCTTTAAGAAAATAAAGTGGTGGACACAACCATATTCGGGTTCGGGAGTCGATTACACAAGAGGAAAATATTAACACCCCTCACGTCCGTTGTACTCAACGGTAACCTTTTAGTTTAATTCGAAATTTGAATGTTAGCTAACTATTATTTATTTTCTTCGAGTGAAAAAAGGTTTAAAATAGAGATGAATGAAAAACCTCAAAAGGGGAGAAAAGGGAGGTTTTTTATTAGTGTGCTCGCCAAGATTTCGCAATCTCGTGCCTACATATCCTTATAATGCAATAAGGAACTCAAAGCATTTGTAGTTCAGGGAACTACGGTTTGTTGGTGTTTTTTAGTGAACATCTATTTAGATTCCATTCTAAAGGCTAAACATTGGGTTGTCTACTCTCGGCGGAGGCTTAAGCACTAGTTTGTTATGTGCGTTAGAAAAGATTGAACAATGTTCTTTTGAAAAGAGTTTTGATCACACGGGGGTGACAAGTTGGATTTAATATGTTGGATGTTTGGTTTGAATGGTTTTGATTGCACGAGGGCGAGAAAAAGATAGATTTGATGTGTTGAGAT
Organism: Lathyrus oleraceus; assembly: GCF_024323335.1. Lineage (NCBI taxonomy): Eukaryota > Viridiplantae > Streptophyta > Magnoliopsida > Fabales > Fabaceae > Lathyrus > Lathyrus oleraceus. The sequence goes on from NC_066585.1 coordinate 90,687,333, forward strand.
ATTTTGTTGGATGACGATTACTCAGATAGTCGAGTAAGGCAACTCGCATCCAAATAGTCGAGGAGATGAACCGAAGGCTCTTGACCATCTCCCTTTTCATCCTTGATTATAAAAAGGTTTGATAATAGTTAAGGTATTTTAAATGGATGATGAATACTAATCGAGTAAGGCAACTTGTATCCAAATATTCGGGAAAGGGAATAGAGGGCTCTAGACCACTTTCTTTTTCATTTAAGTTATTATGAAAATAGGTTTGTGTATGGTTGATGTATTCTGGATAAACGAAAAATGTATGAATGACTGAGTAAGGGAACTCATATCCAAGCAATTGAGGAGAGGAATCGAAGGCTCAAGACCATCTCCCTTTTCGTTTAATTTGTTATGAAAATGACTTGACTTAATCGGGATAAAAGTTTAAGAGAAATGACAATTGTTTGACTAACCGAGTAAGGGAACTCGTATTCAAACAATCGAGGAGAGAAGTTGAAGGCTCAAAATCATCCCTATTTTAATTTCCAAATGAAATGGTATTTAATCATAATTAGGTAATTTTGAATTGATTTGAATAAAAATACTCGATGTTGGATCGAGGTTTGAATTTGTGTTTGTGGATAAATTTATATTTAGTGAATCAGTCATCTAATCGATTAATTAATAATCGAATAGGTCTCATTGTAAGAAATCCTAAGAGTAAGCTATGTGGGGTTGATGGTGATGCTAAAAAGCGATTGACTTACAAAGGTATGGAAAATGGGTTTGATATTCAATCGAGAATTGTGTGATTTTAATGGTTTATCATGGTTTTGAATTAATGATGAAATTGAATGAAATCAAGTTTGTATTATGAAGTGATAGTGGAAGAAATCGATCAACATTTAATTATCAAAAATAATTGATTAAAGTTCGATTAAATCGATTAATTAAATTAATTAAGATTAATTATCAAAATCATTTAAATGAATCAAATAACCAAGTTAATTAAAATTAATTAATAGTAATTAACTAATTGGACAAAATTTAATTAATTAATTCGTTATAATTAAAAGAGAATGAGTTAAGTGATGATGTCGGTTAAATAATTATCGAATTAGATTTGTCATAATGTGTTCAAGAACCGGTTTGTGCGAAATGACAACATGATTAATGTCACGCGCAAAATCATAATGCGGTGAAAATATCCTCTCAATGTATTAAAATTTGGGCGGCATATCAGCATAAAATTGTCGAATTTGCGGGTAGAAAAAGAAATCTGATTTAAGGTAATGAAATTAAATAGCACAAAAATAACCAAATACAATTTTTTTGAACAAGGCCAAGAATAAATACTATAACAATAAAGCTACCTAGCATAAGAGATGCTAGAGCGGTGAAACAAAGTATCAATATACCATATTTCCAACTGATATAAACAGTAACCACCAACAATCATCAAATAAACCAAAAAAAAAACACCTTTGATGAATGTACACAGATCTTAATTTGATTTCAATATACATAATTAAAAGATTTTCAACAATCAAAACTTAATTAATCAACCCATGACAAGTAATAGACCAACAAAAGTATATATCACAAACCAAAATCACTGAACATGGATCACAATAAAACAATCTTAGAGGTAAATTTATCGCCCGGGACTAGCGACACAGACTCATCGCATGACTGCCTAGTGTCTCTAACGCTTATAGAACCATAAATCTGCACCCAAGACATGGAAGCAAACCCGCTCGCTGAACCAAGCTGGTAAAAGTGATTGCGGCATTGTATCACATATGTTAAGCATCACACAAAAACCAAACACTCAGTCAAGAAATGGAATGGTCAGTACACATTGGTGGCTGAATGAGAACACGTGGCGAACTGAGTTGAGGTGAATTTGTGTATTGGTGTTATGAGAGATAAACAGAGGCCGTGAATGAAGTTGTCGAAGGATGTGTAAACAAAGGTTGTGGTTGAGTCTGTTTGTTGTTAGCAGAGATTGCTGGATCGAGGTGTTAACATTGTTATTCGTATGTTGGTTGTGATTTTTTTTGAAGATATGGTGGTTTTAGTCGTGTGGTGATGGATGATAAAGGGCGATGACATGAGTGGAGTTGGGTTCGATGGATGTGGTGGATCTGAGGGAGCGAAAAAGATTTTGGAGGAAGGAGATCGTGGAAGACGGTGGTGAACGGAGGTTATTGTGTGGAAGCGTGGTGGTTTTTGGGTGTTCGTTGGAAACAGAAGGAGAGGTTGAGGAATGTGAGGGTCATTGTGGGTTATTGTCGGCGCGGTGATTTGTAGGTTACCGGCGAGATTGAGAGGCGAAGGAGGGTGCTCATTGGAAAAGAACAGCGATGAGTCGAAGATGTTGTTGCTGATGGTGCGAAATGGGTAGACGTTAAAAACAAAATGGAATGTCCTTTTGTGAAGAAGAAGAGGTTTGGAAGCAGACACCGAGAATTCCTTTGGGAGAGATGAGACTTGGTGCTGGGATTTCAAAAGGGAAATGAGAAACCCTTTTTCTTCCTCTTCGTTTCTTTCTAGGGAGCTCCTTTTTGGATTTCACCGAGCATGTTTTTTTCTTCTTGGTATAACGTGTGTGGCTATGTGAATGGAGAGCTTTTGCAATTTGATAATCCACTCCCTTGATGACAACTCATCTGACCGTTACAAGAAGCATTGTTTATCATTTTTTCGCCAGCTGTCCCTTATCGTTGGAGAGAGGAAAAAAATGAGAGAAGTTTTTTTTAGTTATCAGCTTGTTTATTGGAGGGGGAGAGATAATGTGTTGATTTTCTTATTTTATTAACAGAATAAATTGAGTAAATCTTAATTTATGATTGGTCAATAATAAAAAGTAAGGATAATACATGTGATCCTTTGATTAAATTCGAATTGACGGTCCCAATTAAATCAAAGAAACACACTTAAATTTAAAATGTCTATAATACCATTTCTAGATGATTTAATTAATTTAAAACAATTTGAATCAATTGAATCAAATAAAATTCACAACTTTCTAAATAAATATCATAAAAATAAAATAAAGACATGAAAATTCCTATTTAAATTTTCTGAATATTTTGGCGAAAGAATAAAAATAAAAGGACTAACTATGAATAAAAATCAGGCGCAAATATGCTCAAAAAATTAAATTGAATGCGTTAAAATGATCAACACGGAATAAACCTCTCGGGAACATACAGTTTTTTTATCAGATTTTGAAATAAATTTTGATCAATTAAACACGCATAGACTGATCAAAATGCGACTGAAAAAAGTCGTTGAAAAATATAACAAGCACATTAGGTTAAACTACGTGAATCGTAGATTAATAATACTGATGTTTGCAAACTTGATTTCAAAACTTTTTACCCGCTGATTTTACATGTATTTGAGAAATGATTCAACTGGTTTATCTGTATATCCGAAAATTTATTTTGGCTAACATTTTAAGTGTTATTCATGATGAAATACATGTCATGCTATACAGATGATGCATACTGAAAATAAAATCAAATTTATGAAAGTTTTAAAATGCCCGGACAAAATTGGGGTATGACAACTACCCCTATTTAATTAACTTGAACTAGAAGGTATGAATGACAACAATCTTCGTACATTCGTGGTGGAAGATAATTAAATACAAAAGACCCGAATTTTGTCCTTTGAGATGCAAGGAAGAAATGTTGAGAGGAAATGCAATGAGAAATATAGTAAGATAGGTTAATATAAGGTAAATGAAACAATCAAGACTCTCTGAGAATCGTCAGAGTAGTACCTTGGATGACATAATCGATATATTCCAACAAGGGGATGATACCTCAATCATAACTAAGACTTTATGAAAATCAGCAGAAGAGTGTCTTGAATTGAACACATGAGATTCTCTGAGTATCAACGAAGCAATATCCTATATGATATAATCAAGACATTCCAACAAAGGGAGTGACACCTTAATCGTATCTAATACTCTTCGAGGATACTAGAGTAGTATCTCCAAGAACAAATGAGATTCTTCAAATTAATCAAGCAGTATATCAAGCAACTATATGAGATTCTCCAGAACAACGAAGCAACATCTTACCTGATATAATCAAGATATTCCAACATGGGGAATGATAACTTAATTGTATCTAAGACTCTTCGAGGATAGTAGAGAAGTGTCTCTAAGAACATATGAGATTCTTATGAAGAAGTATCTCAAACAACAAATATTGGGGGCAATAGTTTAGAAAAGACTCCCCTTGGAGGAGATTTACTAGTAAAGCTCTGCAGGGTAAAAGCTCTTAAGAGACTTTTTAAGATAATCTCTGCTTGGGGAGCAACAAAGCAAAGACGTTGGGGAATGTCATTATCAACCATAAAGTTGAAGAATGACTTGCTAGGAAATAATTCCACGAGCACATGCAAGGTAATAACTCCATCAACTTAAATGAGGAATGTTCAGACACATATGATTGATCCTGGATCCTGAGTTTTTGCTATGTATGATATTTGTATGTGATGTTGGTGGAAGTATTATGCATAGAATGATGCATGAGATGTATGCAAGTATGCAATTGCTGGGGATTTTTAGATGTGTATGTAGGAATACGAATAATTTTTTATTCATTTTTGGTGAAACTCCCGTTTTTGTGGGAGTGTTATGCATGGGTATGCTAATGATTGATAGGATTATGTTTGATGAATTTCCTATTTTGGCAGGAAAATTATGCATGAGCTAATGCATGTGGGAATGCAATTGGATACTTGGATTTTTTGTAGGGCTTTATTTTGTTTCCAATGAGAGATGGTTGGGGAATATCATCATCAAATGGTTGATGAAAGATAGTGAATTTTGTCGTCAAAGGATTGATGGAAAAGGATTTGTCATCGTCAAAGGGTTTACGGAAGGGATCAAATATAGAATATCATCATCAAAGGGTTGATGGAAAAGGATTTGTCATCGTCAAAGGGTTGACGGAAAGGATCAAATATAGAATATCATCATCAATGGGTTGATGGAAAATAATATGTCATCGTCAAAGGGTTGATGGAAGGAAAACTTCACTATGAAGTGACATCGTTAAAGGGTTGACGGAAAGGATCAAATATAGAATATCACCATCAACAGGTTGATGGAAAATAATTTTTCATCGTCAAAGGGTTGATGAAAAAGAATCTGTCATCGTCAAAGGGTTGACGGAAGAGATCATATATAGAATATCATCATCAACGGGTTAATGGAAAATAATTTTTCATCGTAAAAGGGTTGACAGAAAAGAATCTATCATCGTCAAAGGGTTGACGGAAGAGATCATATATAGAATATCATCATCAACGGGTTGATGGAAAATAATTTATCATCGTCAAAGGGTTGATAGAAAAGAATTAAAGACTGTCATCACTAAAGGGTTGGTGGAAAAGAATATGTCATCGTCAAAGGGTTGACGAAAAGATATTTCACTATAAAGTGACGTCGTCAAAGGATTGACAAAAAGAATTAAGTAGGGGTGGCAAAACGGGCTCGGCCCGCTGGGCATGCCTGTTTTGCCCGCACTGTTGTACGGGGCGGGCCAAGGATTTAGGCCATCACCCTCAAATGTGTCCGCCCCGCCCCGCCCCGTTTTTTTCGCGGGCTTTTGCGGGCACGTGTATTTACATAAATTTTTGCATTTTTAGGCTTAAAGAGTGTAGTGCCCGCGGGCTTTCCCCGCCCTCACTTTTTTGCGGGGCGGATCTAAATTTTAGGCCCACATCCTCAACTATGACCGCCCCGCCCCGCCCAATTTTTTTACGGGCTTTTGCGGGGCGGGCCTAAACGGGGCGGGCATGCCCGTTTGCCACCCCTAGAATTAAGTAATGCCATCACCAAAGGGTTGGTGGAAAAGAATTTATCATCGTCAAAGGGTTGACGGAAAGGAGTTGTTGTAGAATATCATTATCAGAGGGCTAATGGTAGAGATTGTCATCATCAGAGGGCTGATGGAAAAGAAAAATCAGGTTATGTCATCATCAAAGGGTTGATAGGAAGGAATTATTATGTTATGTATGTACATGGTGCATGTTAATGAAAACTTCTCGTCTTTGCGAGAGAGCTTTTTGATATGCAACTTCCTGATTTGGAAGAAAAGTTATGTGTATTTATTTTATGCAGTGCATGTGGTAATGCAAGAGGTTTTTTTTTTATTGATCACCCTTTTTCAAAGGTGAAACTTTCTGGGTACCAATGTTAATTGGATTTGAGTTTATGAAGATGGCAGCAAAATGGATTTTCAGTTGTTGTCAATATGGATTGGACTTTAGTTTTAGAGATGCCAATAGGATTAGACTTTTGATTTTTGGTGGATGCCAATAGGGATTGGACTTTTTTTTTGTAGTTTCCAATATAGATTAGACTTTTGGTTGGTGAAAAGATTTGACTTCCCGACACTTGGTATTTGATAATGCGATGATCAGAAGATTGACGTGGATGCTTTTGGTGTCCCAGTTTTGATCCCTTGTTGACAATCTATGTATTTATTCTTGAGAGAACCTCAACTTCTTTTCCTGATATGCCCCGATGGCTTGCAAATGATTTAATGAGCGTAGAAACGTAATCAATGCATTATGATTGTGCTTGTTCTCTGCCCCCAAGTCCCTTTGCAACTTGTCTGCCTCAGTCTGTAGGGTCTTTGAAGGAATTCACCTTTGAAAGGAAACCCTGGGAAAAATTATACCATGGCCTGAACCAAATTTTCCTCGGTGTATGAATCTTTCGGTAGTTTTCCCCTGATTGAGCTTTTGAAAGGCGTGCTTCAGATGGACTAAATATTTTGAAATGATTTGCCTCATTGATCAACTGATGCTTGGAGATTTGTTTCAGACTGAACAATTCTTAAGTCCGCATAGTCATCGGATGCCATGCCCCTGATCCATAAGGTTATGAGATAGTGTTGATTTGGGTCAGCATTGACGAATGATCAAGTTCTTCTCTGATTTCTTCTTGTTGGAATTTTCTTGATGTCAAGTACTGATTTGCAGTTAATATTGTTCATTCAATCAATGGTAATTTTAATGCAACATTCATGCAGGTTTTGAAAAAAAATCATTTATTGGAATGATATGGTAGTGTGTGGTGAGTGGACTATTAGTCCAAACGCAATGTTAATTTAGCTAGTGTGAAAGATACAACGAGCATATGATGCCAAGACATGTGGTTAGAAAATATCTAGGAGTCAGTTTATGCAACCTTGTTGTAGTATGCTTTCAGAATAAACCCTACCTCAATAAGGTCTTTTAAGGGTTGTAACATGGCATGGTTCTAGGTTATTGAAATAAAAGATATAAGGCTCAAATTTTGTTTTAACCCACCCCATCTTCATGATGATTCTCCAGTCCTATATTCAGTTAATTCAACACACATATTCGTCTTCCAAGGGAGTTTGATGGTAAAAAGATGAGAATTTAAGATTCGCTTGAAATGGCAGTCACCTTATTTTTCTTTTTTCACGAATGTCGGTGACCCTTTGAGTCTTGAGATGGTGGTCACTGAGTCTTGTTCTGTTTTGTTATGGACTTAGATACATATTTATTTCCTTTTATTATTTTGATCCATAACTTTTGTCTGGATTGCTTTTCTGAAGCTCTTGGTCCACCGGAATTTCCCTAATTTTTGCCTAAGTCGCCTCATTGGGTATTCAACTTAGAGGGCCTTTTCTCTTTGTTGAAGGGTTGTGTCTACCAAGTCATTTGTTATTGAAGAACAACCAACACAGCCTTTGGATTTGTCTTGGTTCCTTTTACACTTCAGGATGTGTGCAAAGAATGGCATGTAGTTAATCCATAGACGGGATGTTTCATCTTGTAATTTGAATGCATAGTCATATCAACTAAACACTACCATGCCTCGGGTTTATTGTAAGGGTTTGTATATCCGAAAGGAACACCTACTTCTAGGCTCAGAGTGGTTAACTAGGGATTAACTCCTTATCTCTCCTTTGGGGATTTAAAATAATGCTTGTACATCATCAGCAAGATCTTATCCGAAAGCATATTGTTAGTAATTATGGGTATTTCGTTTTCGTCACCCTCCCTCTAATCTTTGCTAAAACAACAATTTGATAAGTGAATGCGAGAAATGTTTTGTTTTTCTTATATAAACGGAAAAGATGAGTGAATACGAAGGGATTCGTCTAAAACATGCATGATCATTTCATTAATATTACCATTTAAAGGAAAACAACAATACTTAAAAGCAAATGAGTGTTCAACATGCAAATAAAATACAAATGAAAATGCTGAAATAGCCAAATGATTGTCAATGCATAGGAAGCTCTCTCGTGCATGGTTCACTACTAGACCATCCTTATTCAGAGTTGGTTGTTTTGCTCATTGAGACCAGTATGATAATCATCCTTAAACTTATTCTCGATAATTTCTTCCATAGTATGGAATGATGGACCCGCATAACTAGGTGAAGGATTATTGTTGATTCAAAGGCCTCGAGGCGCAAATGAGAATATCTTAGAGTCAAGCAGAGTTTGTACCTTGCTCTTGAGCATTTTACAGTCTTCAGTTGAATGCCTATGTGCCCCTGTATGAAATTCACATCAGGCGTTGGCGTCATAGCCTGGTGGGTATGGAGGAATTAATGGATTTAGTTCCTTTGGCAATATCAGTCCTATTTTGATTAAATAAGAAAATACTTGACTATATGGCATTGGAAGAGGATCAATATGTCTCTTTGGCTTTCTCGGCCTTTGTCGAGTGTGATGACGTTGTTGATGTCGAGCGTTCTGCCGTTAGTATGGCTGCTGATATGGAATATGTTGTTGATACTGAGGAGATCCTTGATGTGTAGAATAACATTGATCATGTGGATAGATTGGTGTCTGATATGAAGCTTGTGGAGCTTTCCATACTGCATTAATTTCATCCTCTTCTTCCTCTTAGGAACTGGTAATGGATTTACTCTCGATGCTCTGCTTATTTGAGGTGCATTGGATTCTTCCACTTTTTAGGCCACACTCGTTGCGTTCTCCGATTGACACCAAGTGAGTGAAGTCTGATGCTGCACTGCTAATCATCCTTTTGAAGTAAGGACTTTGCAAGGTATCCCTGAATAGGTCAACCAATTTTTTCTCTAAGAGTGGTGGTTCAACACAAGCTGCTAACTCTCTCAATCTTTGGGGATACCCTCTGAAAGATTCATTGTTTTCCTAAGATAAGGCTCTCAACTGCATGTGATCGGGAGCCATGTCCAAATTGTATTTGTACTGCTTCAAAAAGGCGTTATCTAGGTCCGACCATGACTGAATGTGATTCCTTTATAACTTCATATACCAACTCAATGATGCCCCAGTAAAACTGTCCTGAAAATAGTGAATCATTAGCTTATCATTATGAGAATGAGAGGTCATTTTTCGGCAAAACATCACCAAATGGTGCTTTGGACAACTATCCCTTTTGTACTTCTCAAACTTTGGTACTTTGAACATTATGGGTATAACCAGGCCAGGTACCAAACACATGTTTAAAGCATTCAATTCAACTGTATCTCGCCCTTCTATGGCTTTAAGTCTTTTCTCTAGTACGCGATATCTTTTAGCAATCTTATCATATTATGGTCATTCAGTATTAACCACCAAGCTTGTCTCATGGGAATCTGGCGTAGAGAATGCAAATATATAATACTCAACATCATCATGATATGAGGAACACCCATCTAGGACAATATGACGCTCTTGTACAATAGATTTATCAACTGGGATTCGTACAAGTTGAAGTTGGATAGGATCATTTAATGGAGGTGGAATGACATTCTCAATGACTGCAGTTCATTGAATGTTGTCCTCTCTCTTTGCTAAAGCTATCATAGCCTCCATAAGTCGGTCCATCTGGTTTTTCATTGAGTCAACATATCCTCTCAATGCAATGTGACTTTGCTCTAATGGATCCATGATCTTTCAAGGGGCGCTTCAAGTCCGATACGAGTGTCAGGAAATCAGTTGCAGGTTATGGACAAAAGGTGGATGAGTTTTTTTGTATTTTGTGTGGAAAATGATTTGCAATGCATGATGAATGCATATGCAATGATATGTGATTGAATGTAGTGCCATGTTCAGGATCACAGATTCAACGTGTTCTTAGGTTAATCAGAATAACAAGTAAATAAATGGTATCTTTGATTAAAGGAACCCCATGGGTAGGCACTAAGGCTGATAGGTTCCTAGAGTCATGAATCCTTCTTGAGAATATTATCGCCATGACGAAGGCTCATCGGACAATAATATCCTAAGAATAATCTCGTCTATGTGAGGTCTTCATATTGTTCTAAGAAGGAAGGCTCATTGTAGGCCTCTACTACACAACCATCGAGTCCAAGGTTCTAACAAGGTTCTCAGAGTCATAGATCGAGGTTGGAAATATTATTGTAAGGTAATAATACGTCTAAGGGATCTCATCTGATTGGGGCTTTCATATTAACCCTACAAGTCCGAAGTCTCATAGGTTAATACTACACAACCACCATAGATGGAACAGGTTAAAAGGTCCCTAGAGTCATTGATCCAACTTGAAAACACAATCATCGTGACGAAGGCTCATCGGACAATAATATCTCAAGAGAATCTACTCTAGGCACGGTCTTCATGCCGTCCCAACAAGGAAGGATCCTTGTGGGCCTTTACTACACAACCACCATCTTAATCATATGGTTTTTCTCATACTCGGGTAGAGAGCCTATCTCATAAAGCCAATAATCAGAGAACCCTCAATAGCAATAAGAACCAACAACCAATTACAAATAGCAATTAAAAGGAGGCGATAATAATATAATAAAGAAAACAAACAAACAAACAAAGTTAACATTCAAACGCAAAATGAACTAAACTAGGTTTGACTCTCTCTTGCTTGGAGCTTATCCCCAGCAGAGTCTCCAGTTTTCACATCTCGAAAAATACGATTCCTCGCGATGGTCGCGAAAAAATATGTTTGAACAGGGTCGCCATCGAACTTTATTTATTTCAATGAAGGAATACGAAAATATAGATAAAACCTTTAAGAAAATAAAATGGTCGTCACAACCATATTCGGGAGTCGATTACGCAAGAGGAAGGTGTTAGCACCCCTCACATCCGTTGTACTCAACGGGAACCTTTTAGTCTAATTTGCGATTTGAATGTTAGCTAAATGTTTTTTGTTTTCTTCGAGTGAAAAAAGGTTGAAAATAGAGATGGATGAAAAACCTCAGAATGGGAGAAAAGGGAGGTTTTTTTATCATTGTGCTCGCCAAGATCTCTCAATCTCGTGCCAACGTATCCTTATAGTGCAATAAGGAAATCAGAGCATTTGTAGTTCGAGGAAATACAGTTTGTTGGTGTTTTTTAGTGAATATCTATTTAGATCACATTCTAAAGGCTAAACATTGGCTTGTCTACGCTCGGCGGAGACTTAAGCACTAGTTTGTTACACGCATTAGAAAAGACTAAACATTGTTCTTTTGAAAAGAGTTTTGATCACATGGGGGTGACAAGTTGGATTTAATATGTTGGATGTTTGGTTTGAATGGTTTCGATCGCACGGGGGCGAGAAAAAGATAGATTTGATGTGTTGAGATATTTTGTTGGATGAATATTACTCAGATAGTCGAGTAAAGTAACTTGCATCCAAATAGTCGAGGAGAGGAATCGAAGGCTCTTGACCATCTCCTTTTTCATCCTTGGTTATAAAAAGGTTTCACAATAGTTAAAGTATTTTAAATGGATGACGAATACTCGGATAATCGAGTAAGGAAACTTGTATCCAAATATTCGGGAAAGGGAATAGAAGGCTATAGACCACTTTCTTTTTCATATAAGTTATTATGAAAATAGGTTTATATATGGTTGGTGTATTTTCGATAAACGATAAATATTCGAATAACTGAGTAAGGGAACTCATATCCAAGCAATTAAGGAGAGGAATTGAAGGATCAAGACCATCTCCATTTTCATTTAGTTTGATATGAAAATTATTTGACTTAATCGGGATAGAAGTTTAAGAGAAATGACAATTGTTTGACTAACTGAGTAAGGGAACTCGTATTCAAACATACGAGGAGAGGAGTTGAAGGCTCAAAACCATCCCCATTTTAATTTCCAAATGAAATGGTATTTAATCATAATTAGGTAATTTTGAATTGATTTGAATAAAAATACTCGATGTTGGGTCGAGATTTGAATTTGTGTTTGCGGATAAATTTATATTTAGTGAATCAATCATCTAATCGATTAATTAATAATCGAATAGGTCTCATTGTTAGAAAGCTCAAGAGTAAGCTATGTGAGGTTGATGGTGATGCTAGAAAGTGATCGACTTACAAAGGTATGGAATATGGGCTCGACATTAAATCGAGAATTATGTGATTTTAATGGTTTATCATGGTTTTGAATTAATGACGAAATTGAATGAAATCAAGATTGTATTATAAAGTGATAGTGGAAGAAATCGACCAACATTTAATTATGAAAATTAGTTGATTAAAGTTTGATTAAATCAATTAATTAAATTAATTAAGATTAATTATCAAAATTATTTAATTGAATCAAATAATCAAGTTAGTTTAAATTAATTAATAGTAATTAACTAATTAGATAAAATTTAATTAATTAATTCGTTATAATTAAAAGAGAATGAGTTAAGTGACAATGTCGATTTAATAATGATCGAATTGGATTGGTCATAATGTGCTCAAAAACCGGTTTGTACGAAATGACAACATGATTAATGTCACACGCAAAATCATAGTGCAGTGAAAATATTCTCCCAATGTATTAAAATTTGGATGACATATCAGCATAAAATTGTCGAAACCGCGTGTAGAAAAAGAAATCTGATTTAAGGTAACGTAATTAAGTAGCACGACAATAACCAAATTCAATTTTTTTGAACAAGGCCAAGAATATATATTGTAACAATAAAGCTGCCTAGAATAAGAGATGCTAGAGCAGTGAAACAAAGTATCAATACACCATATTTCCAACTGATATAAACAGTAACCACTAACAATCATCAAATAAACCAAAAAAACACGCTTGATGAATGTACACAAATATTAATTTGATTTCAATATACATAATAAAAAGGTTTTAAAAAATCAAAACTTAATTAATCAGCCCATGACAAGTAATAAACCAACAAAAGTATATATCACAAACCAAACTCACTGAATAGGGATCACAATAAAACAATCTTAGACGTAAATTTACTGCCTGGGAGCAGCGACATAAACTCATCGCATGACTTCCTAGCGTCTCTAATGCTTATAGAACCATAAATTTGTGCGCAAGACATGGAAGCAAACTCGTTCGCTGAACCAAGCTGGTAAAAGTGATTGTGGCACCGTATCACATATGTTAAGCATCACACAAAAACTAACCACTCAGACAAGAAACAGAATGGTCAATACACATTGGCGGATGAACGAAAACACGTGGCGAACTGAGTTAAGGTGAATTTGTGTATTAGTGTTATGAGAGATAAACAGGGGATGTGAATAAAATTGTCGAAGGATGTGTAAACAAAGCTTGTAGCTAAGTCTATTTGTTGTTAGTAGAGGTCGCTGGATCGAGGTGTTGACATTGTTGTTCGTGTCGTGGTTGTGATTTTGGTTTTTGAAGATATGGTGGTTTTGGTCGTGTGGTGATGGAGGGTGAAGGGCGATGACGTGAGTGGAGTAGGGTTCGATGGATGTGGTGGATCTAAGGGAGTGAAGAAGATTTTGGAGGTAGGAGATCGTGGAAGACGGTGGTGAACAAAGGTTGTTGTGTGGAGGAGCGGTGATTTTTGGGTGTTTGTCGGAAACAAAAGGAGAGGCGGAGGAATGTGAGGGTCGTTGTGGGTTATTGTCGGTGCAATGATTTGGAGGTTACCGGCGAGATTGAGAGGAGAAAGAGGGTGTTCGCCAAAAAAGAACGTCGATGAGTCGGAGATGTTGTTGCTGATGCTGCGAAATAGGTAGATAGCGAAAGTAAAATGGAATGGACTTTTGTGAAGAAGAAGAGGTGTGGAAGCATACACCGAGAATTCCTTTGGGAGAGATGAGTCTTGGTGTTAGGATTTCAAAAGGGAAATGAGAAAATCTTTTTCTTCCTCTTCGTTTCTTTCTAGGCAGCTCCTTTTTGGATTTTACCAAGCATATTTTTTTCTTCTTGGTATGACGCGTGTGGCTATGTGAATGGAGAACTTTTGAAATTTGGTCATCCATTCCCTTGATGCCAGCTCATCTGACCATTATAATGAGCATTTTTTATCCTTTTTCCGCCAAATGTTCCTTATCGTTGGAGAGAGGGAAAAAAAGGGAGAAGTTTTTTTAGCTGTCAGCTTGTTTAGTAGAGGGGGAGAGATAATGTGATGATTTCCTTATTCTATTAAGAGAATAAATTGAGTAAATCCCAATTTATGATTGATCAATAATGGAAAGTAAGGATAATACATGTGATCCTTTGATTTAATTCGAATTGACGATCCCGATTAAATCAAAGAAACACACTTAAATTTAAAATGCATACAATACCCTTTCTAGATTATTTAATTGATTTAAAACAATTTGAATCAATTGAATCAAATAAAATTCACAACTTTCTAAATAAATATGACAAAAAAAAAGACATGAAAATTCCTATTTAATTTTTTTGAATATTTTGGCGAAAGAATAAAAATAAAACGAGTGATTATGAATAAAAACCGAGCGCAAATATGCTCGAAAAATTAAATAGAATGCGTTAAAATGATCAACGCAAAATAACCCTCTCAAAAACATATAGGTTTTTATCATATTTTGAAATAAATTTTGACCGGTTAAACAGGCATAGACTGATCAAAATGTGACGGAAAAAGTCGTTGAAAAAATATAACAAGCACACCAGGTTAAACTACACGAACCGTAGATTAATAATACTGATGTTTGCAAGCTTGATTTTAAAACTTTTTTCCCGCTGATTTTACATGTATTTGAGAAATGATTCAACCAGTATATCTACATATCCAAAAAATTATTTTGGCTAACATTTTAGGTGTTATTCATGATGAAATGCATGCCATGCTTTATAGATGATGCAAACTGAAAATAAAATCGAATTTATGAAAGTTTTTAAAATGCGCTAACAAAATTAGGGTATGACTGGATGTTGATGTGAAGAAGTATAGAGGTATGATTGGTTCTATTTTATATCTCACTTCATCTAGGGCGGATTTTATGTTTAGTATGTGTATGTGCGGTCGTCATCAATCGGCTCCTAAGGATTCTCATTTAAAAGCCGTAAAATGCATTCTTAGGTATCTTCATGATACTTTGAAGTATGACTTTGGTATTCTAAGGGAAGCGATTATAATTTGGTTGGTTATATCGATTCTGATTTTGTCGGTTGCAAATCGGATAGGAAGAGTACCGGTAGAACTTGCCACATGTTTTCAAATTCCTTAGTAAGTTGGCATAGCAAGAAATAAGTTTTCGTTGCTTTGTCAACTGCCGAGGCAGAATACGTAGTGGTCGGTAGTTATTGTGCTCAAATTTTGTGGCTCAAATAATAACTACTTGATTTTGATAGTAAACTACAACACATTCCTATTATGTGTGACAACACTAGTGCTATTAATCTAACCAAAAATTTGGTGATACACTCTCGCACTAAGCAAATTGAGATATGTCACCACTTCCTACGTAACCATGTTGAGAAAGGAGACGTGGTATTTGGGCATGTTGATAGCAAAAATCAACTTGTGGATATTTTTACATAACCTCTTGTGACCAAACCATTTTTCAACACTCGAAGGGAATTTGGGATACTTGATATCTCAAATCTTGTCTAACTATGATTTTTTTGCATGCATTTTATATACTTTTGCTCTAACTTTTCTAGGAAGTTATATTACATAAGAGTGAATCCTTCATCAATTCATTACCGATGTAATATTGTTCTATCTTCCTTTTTCCCTTTTGTAAGTAAGTTTTTACTTTTGCATGTTGCTTAATGTTCCAAATGATTGATATTCTTGATGTATGAAATAGTTCATAAATATTCACTTCCAAACATTTCTATTGATGTATGTCAATATATATATGCTTATAGTGGCTTTGTGTTATTCTTTCTATATGCTTGAA
Organism: Lathyrus oleraceus; assembly: GCF_024323335.1. NCBI lineage: Eukaryota > Viridiplantae > Streptophyta > Magnoliopsida > Fabales > Fabaceae > Lathyrus > Lathyrus oleraceus. Next base: position 90,703,420 of record NC_066585.1, read on the forward strand.
ATATGATCTTTACGCATTGGCTTGTTATATATTCTTGCATAAAATATGGTTGAACATGATATAGTGTTAGCAAAATTCTTGTTGTGTGTCAATGTTAAGATAACATCTATGTTTTGGGTTTGTGTGGTGTGTGTGTGTGTGTGTGTGTATATATATATATATATATATATATATATATATATATATATATATATATATATATATATATATATATATATATATATATATATATATATATATATATATATATATATATATATATATATATATATATATATATATATATATATATATATATATATATATATATATATATATATATCCTTGCTAGAGCGCACGTGTATGCAGAATTTCGAGAGCACTAAAGGTATATGTCATGTAATCGTGTCGCTTTTTGTTGCTACCGGGATTTCACGATAACGAAACCGGGACTAAAGAGATGCCAAAGAGAGGCAAAGTGAGAAGAGTCGCCACCGAATTTTATTTAGTTTACCTCTATCGGAGAGGAGAGGGGAAATAACCGATAAAACCCTCGGAAAGGAGACGCGCACGGGAAGCGCTAAAAGAGAATAAGGAATCGGTCTCGCAACCGAGATTTGGGTTCGGAAGTTGGTTACGTAAGGGAAAGGTATTAGCACCTCTTACATCCATGGTACTCCATGGGAACCATTTGGGTTGTTTTACATACATGAGATTTATCTATCATTATTTTATTTTCAAAAGAATGTGTGAAAAAAGGGGGTGTTTTTGTTATTTTAGTGCTCGTCAAGGATTGGAGCCTTGTGCCTATGTATCACTCATTCGGGGATGAGGAATCAGAGCTCCGTAGTTCGGAGTAAAAAATGTTTGTGTGTTGGTTGATTTTACCTTTGAAAAAAGGGTTTTCCGGATGATGCCCTAAGGCACAAAAATGAGTTTGATGAGTTGTATTATTTTTACCTTGAATAAGGGTTTTATGAAATACGTGTTTGTGATTAAATTGTACTAAAGTCTATGGACGGAGGTGATTATTCTAGACAACAAGCCAAGCGTCTTGCGTCCAAAATAATCAGAGTAAGGGTAGGAATGTTCCATTCTCACTCATTCTCCACCACTTAAGGCTCGTAGCGCACAATAATAATTGTAATTACTAAATGTTTTGAATTTGACTATGAAAATGCCACTTGATGTTGAATCAAGGGTTTATTTTATTTTGATTATGAAACTTGGCTTATGCAACATGAATGCAAAGTAAACAACAAAAAATTAAAGGGTCTCATTGTAAGATAGCCCAAGAGAAAGCCTTTTGTGTGCAAAAATGACCTAAGCTAAATAAAGGATAATGGTCTTACAAACATGTCCCCCTAAGGTGGTGCCATGATGCCATTCTTACAACATGAATGTAAGTTACAAATAAAATCCAACATTTACAAAGTATCACAAAGATAAGGGAAAGACCTCCAAGCAAGGGTCCTAAAATGAAATCATTTAAGTCCAAGTTGATTAAGAGTGGAATGAATATTTTTGTCTTATCATTTTATCATATTTTTGTTGTTTTTAATGTTTGATGATAATAAAATAAGTAACAAGTAAATAAACATGCATGATGAATTTGTACAATGATGATGATGATGAGTACTTTAATGTAAATTACAAGGTAATGACATAAAAGTAAATTATAAGATAAAGAAACAATATCAGAATAATAATGGTTAGTGAATATAAATGATATAAAACAAATATAAATCAATAATACCAAAATCACAATAACAAAGGTTAATGATAAACAAAATTAATGAAATATAATTAGTGGTTAGTAACATGTACAAATATGAATATTTTTTAAGACTATTTTCTTAGGCCAAAAAGACTTAAAATATGACACATTAAGGGATAGCTTATCATTGATGCAAAGTATTGAAGATGATTAAAAAATCAACTAACAATAGATTTGTAACAAAGAAAGTTATGCAACCTTAAGTCCATCTATTAATATTTTTTTTTTAAAATGATTTGTTCTCTTTCTTTTGTTTTTATTCCTCTTTTATTTAACAAGATAATAAGGTAGTAAATAAATTAGCATAATGTAAATGATATAGTTAGATAACAATAAACATAAACATAAAATAATTGAAATAAAGTGAACAATAAAATAAATTGCAAAAAAATAAAGTGCAATAATATAAATGTTAGAAGTTAGTAGTTAGTGAACATAAACATAAAGTAAATGAAATAAAATGAACAATAAAATAAATTGCAAGGAATTAAAGTACAATAATATAAATATTAGGAGTTAGTAATTAATAGTTAGTAACAATAAGCAAATGGATTAGCAAATTAATGTAAAGACATGGTTTCATCTATACATCAAATGATCCAAATATGGTTAAAATATAGGCAATCTATCAATGCCTCAAAGTATCATGAATGATCTATTGATCAACCATTAATAGGTTTGAAATATTGAAGATTTAATCAACTCTAAACAATCATGGTCATGATCTAATAGACCTCATCAATCAAACAAATACAACAAGTCCACAATAAAAGAAAATGATAACACACACAAAGCAACCACAAAAAGGTGAACAAAAAGATAGTAAGAGTAAAAAATCTCAAAAAAAGTGAGTAAAAATCAATCATTTTTGCAAGCTTGAATCTAAACTATCTCAAAATACCAACCAAGAACAAGCAACCATTTTTAATCAAAAAAAGAACCAAAAAATTAAAAAATTTACGTTAAAATCATTACCCATAAAATGTGAAAAAAGCTAGATAGAAATGGTGTTGAGCTTGAATGTGAAGCAAGGGGTTCGGGATGAAAATATTTGTGGTGAAAGCTTAGTAAAGAGGTTGAGTTATGAATGTTAGAGAGTGAGAAATTTTGAGGAAAAATATAAAAATGGAAAAAAGTTGGTGGTGGTGGCTTTTGGGAGAGAAAGATTTTTTGGTTTTGATTTAGGTTTGGAGAAGAGGGGTTGGATGATATTTTTTCAGAATTTTGGGGGGCTAGAAAGCATGAAAAATGAGGGGGAATAATGCATCTATTTATAGGGAAAACAAGTGGGAAAGTGGGGGGAACCAAATACCCTTTGTGCAAAAAAAGGCTTATTTTTTGTGTCTGCGCAGGGGAAATCGATTTACCTAATTGGGTAAATCGATTTCCCTTTTTTTTTAAATTCATGCCTTAAGCCCATGCAATATGCCTTTGGTTATGAATGTTAATATAATTATGGTGATGAAGTAATGAATAAATATATGTGTAATAGGATCATAGATCTGATGAAAGTTGTTTCGGGGTAGGGTGAGTTTTGGGGTATGACAGTTGCCCCTATTTAAATTTCTCGGACCTGAATATATGGATAGCAATGACTTCCAATGTGTTTAAGGTAAGAGAGAATTAAATACTAATGGGAGTAACCAGAAATTTGCCTGCCGGAGAATGTTAGAATTTGTTGGGGATTATGTGTGGTTGTGATGATTATGCATGCAATGTGATGTATGCACCCTAAGTATCTTCTTAATGAGAGAACTTTGATGTGAAAATCCCAAGAAAAAAATTAAGGGAATAAAACTTCACTAGGGAATGAGAACAATGGTGACTGTTCCTAGCAACGGTCGGGGAAAAACAACATGGTGTTTCTTAGCAACGACTGGAATACCTAACATGTATTAGGGGTCAAACAAACGAATTCAGTGATGATTCTTAGCAATGGCTAGGATACCTGACTTAGTGGGGATGATAAATGATTTCAAATGATGATGTCTGGCGACGGTTGTACCATTTAAACCGGTTGGGGAGAAAAGACAAGGTACGATGACGATTCCTAGAGACAACTGGAATACCTGACTCTTTAGGGAAAAGGGGTTGCTCAAGGCGATTCTTAGCAACAGCTAGAATACTCGACTCGACTAGAGATACAACTTCATGGCGGTACAGTGATGATCCTTATCGATGGCTAGAATACTTGAAATCCGCTGGAAAGATGAAACAGTTCAGTGATGTTTCTTAGCAACGGCTAGAATACCCGACTCTGCTGAGGAGAATACAGATCTCAAGTGACGATTCCTAGCAATGGCTGGAATACCTGACATCTACTGGAGAAGATGAATTCAAGGATGATTCTTGGCTATAAATGTCTGACTCGGCTTAGGGAATGAGCCCAAAACGCCTCTAGTCTAAAAAATAAGAATTCAATGACGATTCTTAACAACAGCTAAGAATACCTGACTCTACGGGGAAAATATGTTGATGACTTTCTAGGGATAGAAGAAGTACATTGATGTTTCTCAATAATGGCTAGAATACCTTACTCTTCTGGGTAAACTTGACAATGAAACGAAAGAGCTTAGCGATGATTCCCAGCAACGGCTGGAGCGCGTGGTTATGCTTGGTAAATGTTTTGAGGGTGAACATTAATTTTATTGGGGAAAATTCCTAACAACAGTTGGAAAATTCGGAACTCTGACGAGTTAATTTGAGTAAGTTAAGGAGATACTTATGATGTGATGTTATGTATGCCAATGCATGTTTGGGCTTTCCTGAGGAATATATGAAATGCAGGGTTTGCAAGTTATGCCAAGTATGTTTGGGCTTTGTGGTGGAGTCTATTTGGGGAATGCCAATGGTGATTGGGCTTAAAAAAGGTGATTGAGGGAAGTGTACTGACTTTCCGATATTTGAGAAATTGGAGCTCGACGTCCGAGCAAGCGCTGGATGTAATGTTTGAGAATTCCTACTATGAGGAGAATGATTGGCCAAGTCTAAGGGACTGTGTGGCACCCCAGGTTGGAAATTCCAAATGCGTTTTGGTTACCTTTAGCAAATTTAGGAAAGAAATGTAATTCGATGTTGTCTCCCTTATAGTTTTTTTTTGAAAAGGGTCTTTTAATCGAAAATTTCCAATGTAATATTATTTAGGCAAAAACTCATATTTCGCAGACAAAGAAAGAAAAGTAAAAAGCATGGAACACATGTGAGGGAACTGATTTTATTGATAAGTGATCCCCCCAAAAAATGGGGGTTTTGTATAAATGAGGCAATTCCTAAAAGAGGTGATTGCGAAAAGAAAACGATAATTGTAATGGCAATGAAACATCTCAGGTTTCCACCCAATTCCAACTCTGTTATAGCCTCTATGCCTTTGGTTGCCCTTTGATCTTGCTTTTTTGAAGGAGGGTGATAGGATTGACTTACTGGGGACCCACATAATTTTTGCCTTAGACCGCCCTTTCGGTTTTCAGTCTACCGGGATACCCATTTTTGCATAAGTTGCCCTTTCGGGTTTTCAACATATCGGGCTATATATTTTTTTTAAGCATAGTATTTTTTGACTGCATTCGCTTTCATCGGGGATGGAAGATCTTCACCATCCATAGTTGCAAGGATCAAGGCTCCTCCAGAGAAGACCTTTCTTATAACATACGGACCTTCGTAGTTTGGCGTCCACTTTCCCCTTGGGTAAGTATGGATTGGAAGAATCTTCTTCAATACGAGGTCTCCGGCCTTTAGGCTGTGGGGGGAAACTTTTTTGTCATGTGCCCTCTTGATGCGCTTTTGATAGAGTTGGCCATGGCAGATGGCTGCTAAGCACTTCTCATCAATGAGGTTTAGTTGGTCAAATCGAGCTTGTACCCACTCAGACTCATCAAGCTTAACATCTGTCAAAATCCTTAAGGAAGGAATCTCTACTTCGACCGGTAAGACTGCATCAATGCCGTACACAAGGGAGAAGGGAGTTTCCCCAGTGGAAGTGCGTAGGGAAGTACGATAGCCGTGTAATGCGAATGAGAGCATTTAGTGCCAATCTTTGTAGGTTTCCACCATCTTTTGCACGATCTTCTTGATGTTTTTGTTAGTTGCCTCAACAACGCCATCCATCTTAGGCCTATAAGGCGATGAGTTGTGGTGGTCGATCTTGAAATTTTGGCATAGCTCTTTCATCATATTATTATTGAGGTTAGATCTATTATCAGTAATGATCTTGTTGGGGACCCCATAACGGCAGATGATTTCTTTCCTGAGGAATCGAGTCACCACTTGTCTAGTAACGTTGGCGTACGAGGCTGCTTCACCCATTTTGTGAAATAGTCAATTGGCTACAAGGATGAAGCAGTATCCATTCGAGGCAGTTGGCTTTATGCGTTCGATCACGCCAATGCCCCACATGGCGAAAGGCCAAGGTGATGTTAGGACATTGAGAGGCGTTGGCGACACATGGATCTTATCGGCGTAGATCTGGAACTTGTGGCAAGTTTGGACGTGGCGATGACAGTCAATCTCCATAGTCATCTAGTAGTATCCGACCCTTACAATTTTCTTCACCATAGTACTCCCACTGGCATGTGTCCCAAAGGATCCTTCATGAATTTCCATTATAATATGGTTTACTTCTTGCTTGTTCACACATCTAAGCAAACCTGAATCATAATTTCTCTTGTATAATACCCTTCCACTTAAGAAGAATTTGGATGACAGTTTTCGAAGATACTTCTTGTAGGTGATGGACGCGTCCGCAGGATACTCTTGGTTCTCTAAGAATTTCATGATGTCATAGAACTAAGGATGACCGTCAGTTTCGTCTTCTGTTGCCAGACAGTAAGCAGATTCGTCTAAGTAGTTCAGGTGAAAGGACGACGCTTCATTCTTCCACTTAACTTTAAACATGGACGCCAAAGTTTCCAAAGCGTCAGCTAGCTGATTCTCTTCTCGAGGGATGTGGTGGAATGTAATTTCATCGAAGTAGGGGACTAGTTTCAAGACATGCTCTTTGTAAGGAATGAGCTTATGATCTCTAGTATCCCAATCTCCTTTGACTTGGCTGATTACCAAGGCTGAATCTCCATAGACTTCCAGGATTTTGATTCTAAGATCGATAGTAGCTTCAATACCAAAGATACAAGCCTCGTATTCGACCATATTGTTTGTACATTCAAAACATAATTGGGCGGTGAAGGGGAGGTGGAAATTAGTTGGAGAAGTGATTACTTCCCCAACGCCATTGCCATGAGCATTAGAAGCTCCATCAAAAACCATGGTCCATCGGGATCCAGGCTCGGGTCCTTCCTCGGGACCGGGGATGTTGTAATCCCTAATCAACATGATATCCTCGTCGGGGAATTCAAAACGCATAGACTGATAGTCCTCAAAGGGTTGTTGTGCAAGATAATCAGACAATACACTCCCTTTGATGGCCTTTTGAGTGACATATTGGATATCATACTCAGTTAAAGCCATTTGCCATCGGGCTACTCTACCGGTTAGAGTCGGCTTCTCAAAGATGTATTTGACGGGATCTATCTTAGAGATCAACAATGTCGTATGAGTGAGCATGTATTGTCTTAAATGTTTGGCAGCCCATGCTAGTGCGCAACAAGTCTTTTCAAGCATCGAATACCTACTCTCGCAATCACTGAACTTCTTGCTCAAGTAGTATATTGCATGCTCTTTTCTACCAGTTTCTTCATGTTGGCCGAGGACACAACCCATTGATCCTTCGATAATGGTGAGATACATGATTAATGGTCTACCAGGTACATGAGGCATCAACACAAGAGGTTCTTGCAAATATTCCTTTATTTTCTCAAATGCATCTTAGCAGTCATCGTTCCAAATGATGGCTTGATCCTTTCAAAGAAGTTTGAAGATTGGATCACAAGTGGCAGTGAGGTGAGATATGAACCTAGCAATGTAGTTCAATCTACCTAGGAATCCTCGGACTTCCTTCTCGGTTTTGGGTGCAGGCATAGCTTGTATGGCCTTTACTTTCTCAGGATCTACTTCGATGCCATGTTGACTGACGATAAAATCTAACAATTTACCGGATCTTACCCCAAATGTCCATTTGTTGGGATTAAGCCTCAATTTGAACTTCCTCAGCCTCTCAAACAACTTTTCTAGATTGACAAGGTGTTCTTCTTCGGTTTGAGACTTGGCTATCATGTCATCGACGTAGACCTCAATCTCTTTATGGATCATATCATGAAAGAGAGTGACCATGGCTCGTTGGTATGTGGCGTCGATGTTCTTCAATCCAAAAGGCAGCACCTTGTAGAAGAAGGTGCCCCATGGTGTTATGAAAGTGGTTTTCTCCATATCTTCATGAGCCATGCGGATCTTGTAACACCCCGATAAAATAAGGCTAATTATTTAAATTGAATTAATATAATATTTATTAATTTAATTAATTAATTGGAAATATTATTGGATTATTATTATTATTATTTTGGAAAATATATAAGTGGGAAGTAAGAGAAAGAGTCTGTTTGTTGGGAACAGAAAAGTGTTACGTGAAAGAGCAGAAGGATCGTGAAAGTGGAATAAAGGGAAAAAGCTGAAGAGAAAGAGAAGGAAGAGGAAAAGGCCAAAGATTGCTCGGAGCTTCCTTCAATCCAAAGAGGTAAGGGGTCTGAACCTTATTAAACAATGATATGCGAGCAATTGTATGACATCTGTTGAATTGTTGATGAATTTTAGGGATTTTAGGGAGATTGGGAAAGTTGGGGTTTTGATGGAAAATCCCCCGATCTGTGAGTTTTGTTGTGTTATATGCATCGTAATCGAAGTATGTTGCGTATATGTGTCTGTTAAATGTCGATTTTGGGTTGTTAGCTGTGGGGTACGGGTTATGGCGAGTAGAGAAGCGAAGCTGCGCTGAATTCTGCAGCAGAGGGTTCTGGTCGCGCGCGATTCGCGGCGCGAGCCTAGTTCGCGGCGCGAACTGGGCAGGATTTAGAGGGGTTCTGTAATTCGTTGTTCGCGACGCGAACCCTGCTTCGCGGCGCGTACTGAAGCGAAATAAGTTGTTCGCGATGCGACCCTTCGTTCGCGGCGCGAACTGTGTTGAGTTGGAGAGTTCGCGGCGCGTCCCTATGTTGGCGGCGCGAACTGGTGAAATGCAGAAGCTAATGTTGGTGGGTTTTGAGTACGTTGAGTTGCGAGACTCTTAGTAAGTCGCTGTAGTTGTACTATAAACCATTAATAGTGATTATATGATTTGTATGAGGTGTTATGACGAGGATATGTTGAACTTATGTGTTTAATTATGAATGTGTTATGTGACGATGTGATATCGTTATGATGTTGTTGTTGTTTTGTTGAGTTGTATGTCATGATATTAATGATGATGATAACATGACTATATGATGTTGTTGTTGCGATGATGATTATGATGCATGTTTGATGTGCATGCATTCATGAAAGGCCGATGCCTAGTGATGAACGGACATGAGTTCCAATGATGTTGTTGACTCCGGGCTTGTTGAGAGGCTTGGTTCCTTACGGGGGACTCGGATTCTATGGTGGTGAATCTGGGAGTGGTGATCCTGTAGTGATCACAAAATGGGTATACCGAGTCGTGTTGAGTCATGCATGGGTGTGTGCATTGCATTTGATGTGTTGTGTTGTTGGTGTTCATGAGTTATTGATTATGATGATTAGGATGAATTGTGTTGGCATATGTGAAACATATTTATGTTTATATTTCTGTCGTTATATTATTATTTAATAATGTAATTCTCACCCCTTCTGCATGTGTTTATGTTCATCTATGATGAGCAATGTGCAGATAAAGAGGAGTAGCTATTGTTGAGGTTCGAAGAATAAGTGTAGGGTCATTCTACAGAGTCGAGTCAAATGCTCTGGTCATGTGACACCGGGGATTGTGGGATCCGATAGCTATATTATTGTTATTTACGTTGTTTGTGATGAATGATTTGTTGAGATGTTTTGTTGAGATCATGTTGGCACATTATGATAATAATTATGTTGTTGTCCGCTGCGAAGATTTAATAAATTAAATAATATGTTTTATGTTGTGATGCGATAGATGATATGTTGTATGAAATGTAAACTCTTCTACATGTTGTACTCTGATATTATATATAAATATGTCGTTTGGGTAGAAGGGTGTTACATTAGTGGTATCAGAGCATGGTCAGTCCAGTCGAGTCGTAGTGTGAGGTTTTCCCTGTTGGTCGATTAGTGTGGATGACACTGTCGATATTTAACGGTTGTAGTGGTGTTGTGCAGAGTATGGCTGGAGAAAATTACTGTGCGATTGCTGAGGCTTTGGCTGCTATAGCGCAGGCTATGCAGGCGCAGCAGAATCCGCCGGTCGACGAGTTTAAGAATTTGGGAAGGTTTCTGAAGAATAACCCTCCTACATTCAAAGGGCGCTATGATCCAGATGGTGCTCAGATTTGGCTGAGGGAAATTGAGAAGATCTTCCGGGTGATGACGTGTACTGAAGCACAGAAAGTGCAGTTTGGTACGCATATGTTATCTGAAGAGGCTGAAAACTGGTGGGATAACACTCGCCAGAGAATTTCAGTACCAGGTGCTGAGATGACTTGGGAAAGGTTCAAGACGGTCTTTCTGGAGAAATATTTTCCTGCTGATGTGCGATGTAAGAAGGAGATGGAATTTCTAGAACTGAAACAGGGTAACATGTCTGTTGCTGATTACGCTTCGAAGTTTGAGGAGCTGGTGCAGTATTGTCCTCATTATAATAATGTTGATGCCGAGGAATCCAAGTGTGTCAAGTTTGAGAACGGGTTGCGTCCCGAGATCAAACAAGGCATTGGTTACCAGGAGATTCGTAGGTTTCCTACACTGGTTAATAAGTGCAGGATATTTGATGAAGATAGCAAGGCTAGGACTGCTCATTACAAGAGTCTTAGTGAGAAGAAGAATAAGGATCGTGGTAGTCCTTATGCATCTCCGAATGGTAAAGGTAAGCAGAAAGTGGTAGATGAGAAGAAGCCAAGTGGGGGAGGATCTTCCATAGCTGGTAAATGTTTCAAGTGTGGCGAGCCAGGCCACCGTGCTGATAGCTGTACCAAGAGAGTGCTGAGATGTTTCCGATGCGGTCAGGCTGGTCATAGAGTTACTGAATGTAAGGATGCTGGTCCGACGTGTTTTAATTGGGGCGAGAAAGGCCATATCAGTTCGCAGTGCTCGAAACCGAAGAAGGCGGCTACTGCAGCTCATACTACTGGTAGGGTGTTTGCTCTGAGTGGGGCTGAAGCTCCTAAAGAAGATAATCTGATTAAAGGTACTTGCTTGATTAATAATGTTGAATTGCTTGCTATTGTTGACACTGGTGCTACCCATTCGTTTATTTCGTATGAGTGTGCGACCAGGATTGGTGTGATTATGTCGTCCCTAGACGGAAGCATGGTGATAGATACTCCTGCTAATGGTTCGGTGAGAACTTCTGTTGTCTGTCGAGGTTGTCATTTGACGATCTTTGAGAGAGAGTTCGTGGTTGATTTGGTGTGCTTGCCCTTGCACCAAATTGATATTATTCTGGGAATGAATTGGCTAGAATTCTATGGCGTGTCTATCAACTGCTATAGAAAGACGGTGCGGTTTTCTGAAGTTGGTGAGAATGATGAGGCAAGATTTCTATCTGCTAGGCAGGTGGGGAATTTTGTGAAAGATGAAGCTCAGATATTCGCTTTATTTGCGTCTCTGCAAGCGGATGAGAAAGTGGTGAGTGTAGAATTGCCTGTTGTCTGTGAATTTCAGGATGTGTTTCCGGAGGATGTAAGTGAATTACCTCCAGAACGTGAAGTCGAATTTGCCATTGACTTAGTACCAGGTACGAGTCCAGTGTCGATGTCTCCTTATAGAATGTCGGCAACTGAATTAGTTGAACTGAAGAAGCAACTTGAAGAATTGCTTGAGAAGAAGTTTGTGCGTCCAAGTGTTTCTCCTTGGGGTGCACCAGTATTGTTAGTGAAGAAGAAAGAAGGTACGATGAGGTTGTGTGTCGATTATCGGCAGTTGAATAAGGTGACTATCAAGAATCGGTATCCATTGCCGAGGATTGATGATTTGATGGATCAGTTGGTTGGAGCTCATGTTTTCAGTAAGATTGATTTGCGGTCGGGTTATCATCAGATCCGAGTGAAGTCAGGGGATATTGCGAAGACTGCTTTCCGTACGAGGTATGGTCATTATGAATACACTGTGATGCCGTTCGGTGTGTCTAATGCTCCAGGTGTGTTTATGGAATATATGAATCGTATATTTCATCCGTACCTTGATAATTTTGTTGTGGTGTTCATAGATGATATATTGATATATTCTAAGACGGAAGAAGAGCATGCAGGACATCTGAGAATTGTTTTGCAGGTGTTAAGAGAAAAGAAATTATACGCAAAGTTATCTAAATGTGAGTTCTGGTTGAAAGAAGTGAGTTTCCTTGGCCATGTGATTTCGAGTGGTGGGATTTCTGTTGATCCTGCTAAAGTTGAGGCTGTATTACAGTGGGAGACTCCGAAGTCTGCTACTGAGATACGCAGTTTTCTGGGGTTAGCTGGTTATTATCACAGATTTATTGAGGGCTTCTCTAAGTTGGCATTGCCGTTGACGCAGTTGACTAAGAAGGGTCAAGTGTATGTGTGGGATGCAGCTTGTGAAGCGAGTTTTGTTGAGTTGAAGAAGCGGTTGACCAGTGCTCCAGTGTTGATCTTGCCTAATCCTGGTGAGTCCTTCGTTGTTTATTGTGATGCTTCTTTGATGGGTCTTGGTGGTGTTTTGATGCAGAATGGTAAAGTTGTAGCTTATGCTTCTAGACAGTTGAAAGTTCATGAGAGGAATTATCCTACGCATGATCTAGAACTTGCAGCTGTTGTATTTGTGTTGAAAATGTGGAGGCATTATCTGTATGGTTCCAGATTCGAAGTGTTCAGTGATCACAAGAGTCTGAAGTATCTGTTTGATCAGAAAGAGTTAAATATGAGGCAGAGAAGGTGGTTAGAATTACTGAAGGATTTCGACTTTGAATTGAGTTATCATCCCGGTAAGGCTAATGTAGTTGCAGATGCGCTGAGTAGAAAGTCTCTACATATGTCTATGATGATGGTTCGGGAGCTTGAGTTAATTGAACAGTTCCGTGATATGAGTTTGGGTTGTGAAGTTTCCGCTGATAGCGTAAAGTTGGGTATGCTGAAGTTGACTAGTGGAATTCTGGAAGACATTCGGAATGGTCAGCAAGTTGATGTCGCTCTAGTTGATCATATTACTATGGTTAACCAGGGTAATGGTGGTAATTTTGAGATTGATGAGAATGGCATCCTGCGATTTAAAGGTAGAGTTTGTGTTCCTGAGGTGTCGGAATTGAAAAAGAGTATTCTTGAAGAGGGCCATAGGAGTGGATTGAGTATCCATCCAGGTGCAACTAAAATGTATCAAGATTTGAAGAAATTGTTTTGGTGGGCTGGTATGAAAAGAGATGTTGCTAAGTTTGTGTATGCCTGTTTGACTTGTCAGAAGTCAAAGATTGAACATCAGAAACCGGCAGGTGTGATGCAACCTTTGAAGATTCCTGAATGGAAGTGGGATAGCATTTCCATGGATTTTGTGACGGGATTGCCGAGGACAGTGAAAGGTAATGATTCTATTTGGGTGATTGTGGATCGATTGACTAAGTCGGCGCATTTCTTGCCGATGAAGATTAATCACTCTTTAGAGAAGTTGGCAGAGTTGTATATTGAGGAGATAGTGAGGCTGCATGGTATTCCCTCCAGTATTGTGTCTGATAGAGATCCCAGATTCACTTCTAGATTTTGGGAAAGTTTGCAGAAAGCGTTGGGGACTAAGTTGAGGTTGAGTTCAGCTTATCATCCTCAGACTGACGGTCAGACTGAAAGAACTATCCAATCCTTGGAGGATTTGTTGAGGGCTTGTGTGTTAGAGCAGAGTGGTTCTTGGGATAGTTATTTGCCGTTGGTGGAGTTTACTTATAATAATAGTTTTCATGCTAGTATCGGTATGGCTCCATATGAAGCATTGTATGGTAGGAGGTGTAGAACTCCATTGTGTTGGTATGAATCAGGTGAGAGTGTTGTACTCGGACCTGAGATTGTGCAGCAGACGACTGAAAGGATTAAGATGATTCAGGAGAAAATGAAGATTTCTCAGAGTCGTCAGAAGAGTTATCATGATAAGAGGAGAAAGGCACTTGAGTTCCAAGAGGGAGATCACGTGTTCTTGAGAGTTACTCCGACGACAGGTGTGGGTAGGGCTTTAAAGTCTAAAAAGCTTACTCCGAGGTTTGTGGGTCCGTATCAGATTTTGAAGAGGGTTGGGGAAGTGGCGTATCGGATAGCTTTACCGCCGTCGCTTTCTAATCTGCATGAGGTGTTTCATGTATCTCAGTTGAGAAAATATATTGCGGATCCTTCGCATGTTGTTCAGTTGGATGATATCCAGGTGAGGGATAATTTGACCGTTGAGGTGTTGCCGATTCGGATAGATGACCGAGAAGAGAAGACCCTGAGAGGTAAGAAGATTGCTCTAGTGAAGGTTGTTTGGGGAGGTCCAGCTGGTGAGAGCTTGACTTGGGAGCGTGAAGATCAGATGAAGGAGTCGTATCCGGCTCTATTTGCTTGAGGTATGTTTTCGAGGACGAAAACTCTTTTAGTGGGGGAGAGTTGTAACACCCCGATAAAATAAGGCTAATTATTTAAATTGAATTAATATAATATTTATTAATTTAATTAATTAATTGGAAATATTATTGGATTATTATTATTATTATTTTGGAAAATATATAAGTGGGAAGTAAGAGAAAGAGTCTGTTTGTTGGGAACAGAAAAGTGTTACGTGAAAGAGCAGAAGGATCGTGAAAGTGGAAAAAAGGGAAAAAGCTGAAGAGAAAGAGAAGGAAGAGGAAAAGGCCAAAGATTGCTCGGAGCTTCCTTCAATCCAAAGAGGTAAGGGGTCTGAACCTTATTAAACAATGATATGCGAGCAATTGTATGACATCTGTTGAATTGTTGATGAATTTTAGGGATTTTAGGGAGATTGGGAAAGTTGGGGTTTTGATGGAAAATCCCCCGATCTGTGAGTTTTGTTGTGTTATATGCATCGTAATCGAAGTATGTTGCGTATATGTGTCTGTTAAATGTCGATTTTGGGTTGTTAGCTGTGGGGTACGGGTTATGGCGAGTAGAGAAGCGAAGCTGCGCTGAATTCTGCAGCAGAGGGTTCTGGTCGCGCGCGATTCGCGGCGCGAGCCTAGTTCGCGGCGCGAACTGGGCAGGATTTAGAGGGGTTCTGTAATTCGTTGTTCGCGACGCGAACCCTGCTTCGCGGCGCGTACTGAAGCGAAATAAGTTGTTCGCGATGCGACCCTTCGTTCGCGGCGCGAACTGTGTTGAGTTGGAGAGTTCGCGGCGCGTCCCTATGTTGGCGGCGCGAACTGGTGAAATGCAGAAGCTAATGTTGGTGGGTTTTGAGTACGTTGAGTTGCGAGACTCTTAGTAAGTCGCTGTAGTTGTACTATAAACCATTAATAGTGATTATATGATTTGTATGAGGTGTTATGACGAGGATATGTTGAACTTATGTGTTTAATTATGAATGTGTTATGTGACGATGTGATATCGTTATGATGTTGTTGTTGTTTTGTTGAGTTGTATGTCATGATATTAATGATGATGATAACATGACTATATGATGTTGTTGTTGCGATGATGATTATGATGCATGTTTGATGTGCATGCATTCATGAAAGGCCGATGCCTAGTGATGAACGGACATGAGTTCCAATGATGTTGTTGACTCCGGGCTTGTTGAGAGGCTTGGTTCCTTACGGGGGACTCGGATTCTATGGTGGTGAATCTGGGAGTGGTGATCCTGTAGTGATCACAAAATGGGTATACCGAGTCGTGTTGAGTCATGCATGGGTGTGTGCATTGCATTTGATGTGTTGTGTTGTTGGTGTTCATGAGTTATTGATTATGATGATTAGGATGAATTGTGTTGGCATATGTGAAACATATTTATGTTTATATTTCTGTCGTTATATTATTATTTAATAATGTAATTCTCACCCCTTCTGCATGTGTTTATGTTCATCTATGATGAGCAATGTGCAGATAAAGAGGAGTAGCTATTGTTGAGGTTCGAAGAATAAGTGTAGGGTCATTCTACAGAGTCGAGTCAAATGCTCTGGTCATGTGACACCGGGGATTGTGGGATCCGATAGCTATATTATTGTTATTTACGTTGTTTGTGATGAATGATTTGTTGAGATGTTTTGTTGAGATCATGTTGGCACATTATGATAATAATTATGTTGTTGTCCGCTGCGAAGATTTAATAAATTAAATAATATGTTTTATGTTGTGATGCGATAGATGATATGTTGTATGAAATGTAAACTCTTCTACATGTTGTACTCTGATATTATATATAAATATGTCGTTTGGGTAGAAGGGTGTTACAGATCTAGTTATAACCGGAGAAACCATCCATAAAATAGAAAATAGGGAACTGAGCGGTATTATCTACTAGCACGTCAATGTGTGGTAGTGGAAAGTCATCTTTGGGGCTTGCTCTATTTAGATCTCTATAATCTATGCACATTCTTACTTCGCCATCCTTCTTAGGTACATGCACAATGTTATCTATCCATTGAGGATAATTGGAGACCTATAGGAAGCCGACATTGAGCTGCTTTTGTACCTCCTCCTTGATTTTCATAGCCACGTCGGGACGGGTCCTTCGTAGCTTTTGCTTTACTGGAGGGCATTTTTCTTTAAGGGGTAGATGGTGGACCATAATGTCAGTATCGAGGTCGGGCATATCTTGGTATGACCATGCAAACACATCTTTATATTCCTTCAAGAGCTCAATCAATTTTATCTTCACCTCGTCTTGTAGAGTGGAGCCGACTCAGACTTCTTTCGCTTCCTCATATGTCCCAAGGTTAATCACTTCCACTGATTCTTCGTGCGGTTGGATGACTTTTTCCTCCTGCTTGAGTAGCCTTTCCAATTCTTTTGGGAGTTCGGCCTCTTCCTCACACTCTTCATCACTTTGATTAATCAGGTTGTCAAAGTCGTATGAGACCGTATCAGAATTATCATTAGTGGTTGTCGAGGATGATCTGCATGATTTAAGGTCCACGCTTTTATTGGTATGAAAGAAAGGATGATTTGAATTTTTTTTTTAAAAGAAAGAAAAATTCCATTTAAAAAAGGTGAAATAAATAAATGAAAGGCAAGGATCTCAAAATTGAGTGCGAACATGAACCTTTTTCATTAATGATTAATAAGGAAATTTGATGAGACCCTACAAATGATTCCCCCATGCCTTGGTATTGACATGGGTTCTTTTGATAAAAAGGAAGGAAAACAACATTGGGAATTACATTCCAATCAAGGTCACTTTAGGTATTTCAATCTCGGTCCATTTGGTGGCACCATTTCCATCAGTCTTTGTGAAGATCAACTCATCATCTTCTTCTTCTTCTTCTTCCACGGCATAGATAAGGTTGTCATCAAGGTAACCAACAGTTGAGAAGTTTTCGGATATCGGGAGCACTGATCCCCTTGTAGCTATCGACACATGCTTCTTCAAATTCTGGGAGTTGTATCCTAAACCGGTGCGATCCTTGTTGGCAGAAAGTTCAAGCAATCTTCCCCATCCTTGGGGGTGTCCATCCTTTATGATTGTCATGGCGTCTTTAATATATGCCATTGGAGATTCAACATCTTTTGATTCATCCCTTACTGGGCAAACCATTTCAACATTGATAACTTCAAATGATTGGAATGGGATTTCCCTCATCTCCCCTTCTCCTTCAACGTATCGGAAAGATGCGAGGTGACTTACCATAATGTCCTCCTCACCCTCGACAACAACTAGTTTATCATCAGCTAAGAATTTCAATTTTTGATGGAGCGTTGAAGTGACTACACCAGTTGAATGGATCCAATGCCTCCCAAGCAGACAACTGTGGGCTGGATAGATATCCATTACAAAGAAAGTGATAAGGAAAGTATGGGGACCAATCTTCATAGGCAAATTCACCTCACCGATTATAGTCCTTCTAGTCCCATCAAATTCTCTTACTATAAGCTCACTCGGCTTCATTACGAGTCCTTCAACAATTAGTTTAGCAAAGGAGCTCTTAGGCATCACATTGAGGGAAGACCAAGTGTCTACCAAAACTCTTGATAGGAGTGTGTCCACACACTCAATAGAAATGTGGAGAGCCTTGTTATGATTCCTCCCCTCGGTGGAAAGCTCTTCGTCACTGAAACCCAAGCTTAAGTTAGTAGCGATATTGTTAACTACTCCTTCAAACTGACAAACAAATATCTCTTGCGGTACGTGAGCTGTCCTCAGAAATTTTACCAAAGCATCCTTATGGGCCTCCGATCATATTAATAAAGATAACATTGAGATCTTCGAGGGTGTCTGTTTAAGCTGATCAACTACTCGATAATCGCTCTTCTTGATAATGTGTAAGAACTCGTCTACTTCATTGGAAGGTGAAGGGTCTTGTCTTTGCTGAGCACCATCAATTTGTTTGCCTTTTTCTGAAGTTGAAGGATTGATAGTTCCAATTGGAGTGGGTGTCGGTGCAAATATCCTTCCACTTCTCATGATTCCGCTAGTGTCGGTGATATTAATCATTGGATCACTAAACTTTAACGGTTCTTCTTGAATCTTCTGACCATGAATGTAGACTGAGGTGTCATACATGCCTTGGTGTCAACATATGGGAATGGTGTGGGAACTGTTAATATAATTGGAGTAACATGATCTGTCGACAGAGTTAACTGAGAGAAGTCATATGGAATTTTCAGAGGAGGGACTTCGTCGTATGGTATCTTGAGGGTAAACATGTCTTCCTTTGTGGACAAGCAGTCTACCACCAAGATCCCTTGGTCCATTAATTGTTGTATGACAGACTTCAATGTTCTACATTGTTGCGGGTTAATCAGATAGTGTTCACAGTCATTACTACAGATGGGAAAGGCATTATCCCTCATTAAAGCATTCTTGATCACGATGAGTGGTGTTTTTAACTCGTCCACACGGGACATCAATCTCCTTCCATTGTCAGCTTTCATCATATTCACTGATGCATTTTTGTGAGGGGGCATTGGGTTATTATTTATATTCGGCCTCTTGGGGGCGAACGTGATTGCCTTAGAATCAATAAGATCTTAAACCTTGTACTTTAATGCTTTACAATTCTCGATCGAATGCCCAGGAGCGCCAGAATGAAATTCACAGCGGGCATTTGCATCATAACTGGGAGGATGAACCGCTGGTGGGGATACTAACTCCTTTAGTTGTACAAGTGATGCCCTCAATAAATATGGTAGAATGTGGCTATAAGGCATGAGAACTGTGTCAAATCTTCTCTCGGGCCTGCGCATCCTTTGTTGTTGTTGATATTGTGGTTGCTGAAGTTGCGGTTGTTGTTGATACCGTTGTTGTTATTGAGTTTGAACAGGAATTGCAAACGGTTGTTGTTGACTTGGTTGCACGGGAGCTATGGCGGCTACTTGTGGATAACTAGGATTTCTTGTTCGAATGATGGAGGCGTAATTGGTCCTGCCTTCTCGTTTTTACCGTAGGAAACAAAAGGTTTCTTCGATACACTAGAAGTACTGGAAGAGTTCTGGATCTTTCCCATTTTAATCATATTTTCTATTCTTTCACTGGCTAAGACTAGGTCGGAAAAGCCCAAAGAAGTGCTCCCTACCATTCTATCAAGGTATGGACCTTGCAGGTTTCCCATAAACATGTCTACCATTTCTCTTTCTAGCAATGGGGGTTGTACCCTAGCAGTTAATTCCCTCCACCATTGGGCATACTCTTTGAAGGACTCCCCAGACCTCTGAGTCAAATTTTGCAACTGCGTGCGATTAGGTGCCATATCAGTGTTGTACTGATAGTGCTTGAGGAATGCCTCAGCCATTTCCCTCCATGTGTGAATATGGTTGCCCTCAAAAACATGAGGACGAGGATTGTCGTTTTGAACATCGTCGGGTGCATTAATGTTAATTGGAGGATCAACTTGAGGAACTGGATTCGGAGTCTCAACCGCTGGAGGGGTAGGAGGATTGGTAGTACTGACACGTTGGTTCATTTCTTCTTGCATTTTTGCCATAACCTCTTGGCCTCTTGCGACTGCTTGAATAGTCTCCATTAACTGCCGCATTTGGGACCATATCTGAGATACTTCTTCCTGAAGGACAACTTGGTTCTCTTGAAGTTGCTCCATGACAGCTTATCGACGTCCTCGTGTATCGTACCGAAAAGTCAGCTTTGGAGAGTGGTTCTAGTCATAAAAAGGGTGGATGGATGAGTTTTTATGTTTTTGTGTTTTGAAAGATGCAGATGATGCATGAATTTTTGTGTGTTAAAGCAAAGCTCTTTTTAGTTATTCGTGTTTATTCATTGCAAAAACTACTTGAAGATTCACGTTCACAATCATAAATAAAGGAAAATACAATAGAGAAAAATCACAACTTTCATTCATCCTTTGAAGGGAAAATAGACTGCAATACATAGAAGTTGCAAACTACAAGTAATGGAAAAAAATAAACCAACTAGATATCCACCCTAAAAGTGACCCCTTGAGACTTGCGGAGAGCCTCAATGTCGGTGATGAGTTCGGCCATTGTTCTTTTGCAGAACATGACGAAGTGGTAGACCTTTTTAGGGGTATTATCTGGGCACATGATCATATCCGCCTCCTTCAACTTGTCGAGAAAGTCTTGAAGGGCATAGTTAGTCAATACCGTCATGTTGGTGTACTTGTCCCTCCATTCTTCGTAAAGGGCTTGGAGATTATGGATGATTTCGTCCCTTTAAATAATGGCAGCTTCGAATCCATGGCAACGCTCCTCCCAATGTCTGCAGTTGTTTTGCAATTCTACATAGGCTTGGTCATAGATTCCCCTCTTCAAGTTCTTGATTTGCTCGCAAGCTCGTCCAAGGTTGAACTGCTCACGCATGAAGCTTCGGTGAATCTTTTCTTTCTCTAGTTGCTCCTTGGCTAGAAAATCGTTATACTCTTTTAGAATGGGCCTTAGTTTGAGAATCTGGGCCTCATAATCTTCCCTCGCTTCTTTCTTCATGGCATTAGACCTCTCGACAGTATTTTCAAGGTCCTTGATGATTCGGGACGCTCAATCCAACTCTTTGTTGCGGAAGTATAGCTCAGAATTAGCTCCTTGTAAAGCTCCACCAACCCAAACTATTTGTCCCTCGGCTAATCGGAGCCTTTTCTTACTAACTTCAAAATTTTCACATACTTGCTTACCCTTATCCTCCAAGACGTGGTTATGTTCCTTGGCACGATTCAGTTGGACTCGTAGTTGAGTGTTTTCAAACTCGAGCTCTTTGATTTGGCTGGTAAGTTTGTCCATGTCCTCTTGTAGGATAGGCTCGGGCTCGGGCATCAACGGGAATGAAGAAGGATAAAAAAGAAACGGCATCTTAACAATCCTAGCCCTCTCTTTTACCCACACATAGTAGGGTTCCTTGGCTAGGATGTTTTTCTTACCCCATTCATGGTCAATACGGACTATGCTTGTCCAAGCTTTTCTCACTCTTTTCACATTTGAATCAAGTGGATCCACGGTATTAATGACAAATGGAATGAAATCTCTTTCCTCGGGGGTACTTGTCATGACGTACCCTAGTTGTCTCTTGAGTATAGCAGGGTTGTAGTTGATGCAACCTTGCGTTCCTATTAAGGGTACGTTAGAGAACTCTCCACATCTTATGATGACGTCCTTTGTATCCCATTCCCTCTTGTACCATAGAATTGAGTTGGCAGAGAGAGATGTGAATCTTTGCGGCCATGTCAGTTTGTTTTCGACGAAGGGTCCACTTTGAGGCATGCGGGGCCTCATCCAAAGATGTAGCATAGGAGCGCAACAAAGGAAAGTACCTCCCTTCTTCTCATGCCTTATATGGAAGGTATGGTATAAATCGACAAGTAAAAAAGGCACCGAATTCTTTGTTAAAAAGACTTCAACTACCAACTGATCCACGAACTTGTCCATATTTGGGAAGAGGATAATTCCATGAATCAAAAGTGCCAAGGTTGCACTATAAAAGTCAGGTCTTCCTTTTTTAATCATTTCCCAAGCATGGGCTTCTAGGAACTTTTGGGTTAAACCTTTGATGGATCCTTTAACTCCCCAACTGTCCACTAGCTTGTTGGCGTTAATACCCAAGGTGACTAAGAGCTAAGTCAAACAGAAGCCTTCTTCCAACTTTGGGAAAGGGTTGTATTCTTTGATTGGTCGATTGAGGAGTCTTTTGAGGTCTTCCAAGGTTGGAGAGATTTGGAAGTTGGAGAAAGTGAAGCATCTCAAAGGGACGTCATAGTATTGGGACATTGTAGTGATAACACCATAGTCAACCTTCTCGGTTAGAAGATCTACGATGTTCCTAAAATTGGATTTAAACTTGTTGTCTTTGAGAGCTACAACCTTTGAACAGAGGACCTTTAATGAACTGATGCCAGGACTCTTGAATCGGAAAGTATAAGTGTTTTTCCTTGTTGAAGTATCCATGGTTATGTCGGAAAATAGTCTTGTAATTCTGCGTCCGAACAAACGAAAATTTTAAGAGCTTTGCTTATTATGTTAATGATGAATGAATGATTAGTTTATTATTTCCATCGGATTTTAGGCATGGGTTCATGGTTTTGGACCATCGTGACGAAACATGGAGTTAATAATGACTGCTTAGTAAACCAAGGTTCTCGTTTTATGTGATCTAAGGCTATTGGAAAATTGGGTGTAAGACACTGCCCCTATAGTCATGGACTTCCTTGACTGTCAGCCGCTTATGTCAATTTACTTGCCAAGCGACTGCTCCATCAAAGTCGTCTACTCTAAGTGAGATCTTTGTATCAACCCTTACGAGGAAGGCACCTCGGTGGCCTATACTACGCGACCATCGGTCTAGGCTAGCCATAGTTTTAAAGGTTCTAAAAGGGGTCTTAGGGTCATTGACTCTAGTAAAATAAAAGATGCTAACGCCGAAAGCACGATGTAGCACCTCAAATTTGCACCTATCATTATGCATACATTTTCATATTAGGTCATAGCATATCATGGTCCATTGCATAGCATTTGCATTGTCCCACAGTTGCCTCAAGAGCAAGCAATCAAGAATTAGGTCAAACTAATCTCCTGATCAGTCAAACCAAGCAAGCAAAGGAATTCCTCATTGAACCAAGGCCTTGGGGTTTGTCCAACAAGTTCACATGGCTTGGAGGTCTATTTGAAGTATTTTGGTCAAGGGTTGAAGACTTGGAAGTCATCAGTTTATGCATAATCAGTCAGAAACCCTAAAAGTCAACTGTTGGTCAACTGTCCATTTAATTAGTGATTTGATGATTGGAATTGGTTTGTGAGAGCTTATTCATGTTCAAATAGTCATCATATATCATGCCAAACACCATCATGGAAGAATTTGAAGCCAGATCAAAAATTTCCCAAAACGGAAACTGGGCCTGTAACTGAAACCTGCCATAAATGGAAAGTCTTGATCCTCAAACCTACATTTTGATACAAGCCTCAAATGAATTTTTGCCCAACATTAAAGTTGAAGATCTTGTTCTCCCATTTCCAAAAAGTCCTAGAACTCTCAATTCCCATGTGTGGTTGGCAAGTTATGATCGGATCGATTTCAGAAAATCTTGAACTTCAAAGGGCCATATCTCTCAAACCGTTTGGCCAATTTTGGTGGGTTTTTTTCCTACAAGTCACATTTGATCCCCTCTTTCCAAAAATATAAATTTCATGAGCCAAAACTTCACCAATCAAAATGGCATATTTTGACATTTCTCATTTAAATGCAAGTTTGACCAAGAGTTGACTTTTTGATATAAACATTTTTTCAACATTTGGCCAATTGGGAAAGCTCAGAAATGTCATTTAGAATGTGTTTGCAAAGTCAAAATATGCAGTACATGAGGCCATGGCTTGGTTGCTTGAATTGTAAGAAAAGTACAATCTCACCATACTTGTCCATACCATCCACCATGCCTTGCCTTGTACCTCAAAAGAACAGCAATTATGCAGCATTTTTTCTGTCATTTGAGACCTTATCTTGCAGCCAAAACCAACAACAATAGAAGGCCATGCTTAGTTGCTAAAAATTGGGCAAAAGTACATGTGTTCACCATGCTTCTACAACCACATCCATGAGCCATTGCTTTGACCACAAGACAGCAGAATTCATCATGTTTTTTCTGTCATTTTGAACACAATTGGCAGCCATTTTGATAGCAAAAAGGACAGAACTTGATTCACTTTTCAAGAGGATCATCTTGCTTGCATTTTAAAAAAGGATTGCCAAGAGGACAAGGACCTTGCCTTGGACTGTACTACCACCTAGCAGGGCCTTTCATTTTTCTTGCTGTCACTGGTAGCCAACTAGCATCCATCAAAAAAAGATACATTGGTATTTTGGAATTCATTTTTTGCTGCTCAGATCAAAAAAGAAAAGGGAACCTGCTCTTGGCTTTGGATTTTTTCTGTCCAAAAGACAATGGCATAAAGTATCACATAGCAGACCAGCAAAAACTCTCACTCACCTTGCTTTGCATTCTCCATTTTTTTCTTGCCAAGCTTCCAAATGACATAAACCCTGCCTTGCCTTGCCTTGCACAATGCTCCTCACTATTTTTCTGCCATGAACAAACAGTAGCAGACCAACCAAAGCTTTTGCTTACTTGCAAAACCAAGCCTTGCCTTGTAACCCTGCCATGAAACCAACAGCAGGCCAGACTTGCCCTCTGATTTTTCACTCAAAACCTCACCTTGCCATTGGACCATTTTGGAAAACCCTGCAGTATCCAACAGCATAGGGTAAAAAACCTGCCATAGACCAACCTTGCCAACTTCTAACAGCAGCAACCTAGCAACCTTCATTGGCAAACCCTGTCAAAACCTGCAGCAGCCTAGCAACCTTCATTTGCAAACATTGTCAAACCCTGCCTTGCAACACATGACCAACCATATTCCACTCATCTTTCATTCACCTTGCTATTGACAGATTTGAAGAAAACTGTCAAGGCTCAAAAACCACAAAGAACCTTCACTCATTTTTCCAACCAAAACCCCTGCTACAGCAGCCACACGACCAAAATCATCCATTTCTTTTCTCCCTTCTTGCAATTTGGCACATTTGGGATTTCTGACCAAAAGCTTCAAAACACATGAGCATCCTTTGCTTCTATCATCATTTGAACCTCGTTTGAGAGTCCTTTGAGCCACCAAAACCTTGCTGGAACTCCACCCTCGAGCTCTGTCATCTTCCAGCACCTGCCATGGCATAAAGGATCCAGAACTGAATTGCTGTGTTGCAAGCCAAAATTCCTCATTCATTCTTCATTTGAAAGCATAAAGGATAACTGTTGCAAGCATTTACAAGCAAAAGGTGGCTGCATCTTCTTCTGCTCTTCAACTTGGTATTTTTTCGAATCCTTTATTTTGCCAAACCACCACATGTTTAGTGTAGGTCTTAACATGCTGAAGCTTATGCGCTTTGTCTCACATGAATTGGTTGATTAATTTGTAAGAAATCTGTGATTTAAGTTTTATACACATATGAGTTTTTGTTCGAATCTCACTCCATGATGTGTTATACTGAAAACTATGCTTGGTTTTGTCATCACCATGTTTGAATGAGGCTATCGGTAGGCTTGATTTCATTTTCTGGACATTTCGATTTTTCATGTTTGAATGAAGTTATGCTGTTCATGTTGAAACCTTAGTGCATTTCCCAGAATTCTCTTTTGATTATGTTTGTTTGTTGTTGGTTAATGTTGCATGGCCATGTTTGTTTCTTGATGTTGAATACGTGTTGTTCATGTTTAATGATTGACTGAGGAATGTTGGAGATGATGATTCGTATGCTGCATAGCCAAACCCTAGATGTATGAATTCTGCCCAGAAAATTTGAAGTTGATTGGCTGTTGTTGATATTGTTACTGTTCCATTGGATATGGACCAATCACAACATTTCGTGGCCACGCCCTAAGCTGTGTCGTTTTGTTAAATGAAGGGGGTATTTACCGATATGCCACGCGGTCAACCATGTTTGACCTCCCTTCCACGTCTTTTGTTCATGCTTCATCCAATATTTCACTCATCTTCCAAAATTCATATTTAATTCATTTTAACTCCAAAAATTGTGGGATTTTTTGCATCAAACTCATGAAAATGTCTAGTTTTTTATCATTATTTTTACAGATTTTTTGGATCATTGGATTTTAATTGGCTCTAGGGTTTGTGTTATGTGACCAAAATTGATACCTCTTGCCATTTCTTTTGTGAAATATTCATGTTACATCCATTGGTTCTTAAATTCTTTGTGGTAAAACTAGACACATTCACCTTCATTTTGATATAAAGTTTGTGCATTTATCATATGTGGTGTGTGAGCTTTGATTTTTTGAAGTTAGAGGTTACATTTGGTGTCACAATATGAATGTGCCTTTTCCCAATTTTTGTTAACATGCTTCCTTACATCCAAATGACCCCAAATTTTGCATGATCCCTCCCTTACATGTCTAGTTCATGTGTGATTTTTCTTGGAATTGATTGTGCTGTTTTCCATTTATTTGAGAATTTTCTTCCCTGCCTAGTCGAATGTTGACTTCTTGTGCTACACATTGCCATTTCATTTGGGAAATTCTCATACCATATTGTATGATCATGAAATTTCATATGTGATAACTAGACATCTCAAGCTTTGCATTGGTGTTAATATCATTCATTTCTCATCTGTTTTCAATTTGATATGATTTTTTGAAGTTGACCCATGCTTGTTGACTTTCTTTGTGCATGCTTGAATTTGGTTTGACTTCATGATTTTCATTGACTGCCCTCCTCTCATCCAAATGCCATGAAATTTTACATGCCTACCATGCTAGGTGTTAGGATTGAGTGTGATTTATTTTATGATTTTTGAAAATGTTTGGGTTGACTTTTGATGCAAGTCATTCTGTTGACTTCTTTGAGCTTGCATTTGCCTTACTTTGACTTCCAATGTTCATGAAATGATAATAATGCATGATTTGAATGTGGGCCCAATTGTGATGGCTTCTTAAATGTTTGACTTTGACTTTGGTTGACTTTTCTTTGCTGTTTTGACTTTTTCTTTCATCCTTGACCCTAGGCTAGTCCTAGTGGTCTCCTGAGCTTACAATTGAGTTCTTGTTTCAGGTTAAGCACCAATGCCTCAAAGATCATTCAAACTTGTTTGAATTTGATTGTTTATCATATGCTAACCTTTGTTTTATAGGTTTGACTCATGTGTTTGAGTCTTGTGCCTTGTACAGTTGACCATCTGTTTTGTCTGTGAATCCCATTCCTTTTGCTTTCAACTGTTAAATTGCATACTGATTGGTTTGACTTTTTCAGGTACTTTAGTTGCCTAAGTTCTCTAAACTTGACTTACTTTGCTTTTTAGCAACTTGCTTGAGGTATAATCTCTTTTACTTCATGTAGTCTGGAGACCCGGCTTGTTATTTGGCCGGGCAAACTGTCTGAAGTCCTCCTTAAGAGGCAATGCTTGTGTATGTTTAATTCTGTCCTTGCATAGAGTCAAAGACCTCCTAAGTGAAGAGGCAATTGGTGGAAGGTAGGGATATGCAATCTATCCCCCACTATTCAGTGTGTCATCTGCTTTGCTCACACCACTGTGTTGATGCATTACAGATAAAAACCCAAGATCTTGTGCAATTGCACAGTTGAGTCAGTTTTAAATGTGTAGAAGGGTTCCCACTTTCTGAACCCACACATTCTTGTCTTGAGCTCTCCCAGGCCAGGGATAAGAGCTGTGAAGTCTTATCTTCACTCATCCTTTCATCTGCTTCACCTTAGCCCCTCAATGGCAAGGTTAAGAGCGCATTCACCCAGTTCCAGAGGTTTGTTTGTTGAGGTTGATATGACCCCTTGACTAAAACCTAACCCTTGTTTGAGCCACTTGTTTGTGTATAGCGTGTGCTATCTGTGCTTGTAGGATTGTTTGACTTGCTTCCTGTGCAAGATAGGATTGTTTGACTTGCTTCCTGTGCAAGTTAGGATTAGTTTAGACTTGCTTCCTGTGCAAGTTAGGTTTTGCTTGGCTTGCTTCCTGTGCAAGTTAAGAGTGTGTGTGGCTTGCTTCCTGTGTGAGCCATGCTTAGGATAGGTTGGCCCTTGTGCCAGTTAGCTAGAAACCTTAACTTAGGGATGATTTGCATGATAACATCTAGGCTCGAGTCGTAGTCTCCCTAGTTGTGTCTCCCTCTGTTATCTGGTTAGGCTAGTCCTTTATCCCTGCGTAGGGGAACTACATCGCCCTGATCTTCATACCAGATGAAGTATGTAGGCAGGAGATTGAGCTGATCTCTGGGCGCCCTTTTTCTTTTCTTTTGTGTTTGTTTGACAGTTATAGGCTCGAGTCCCCGACTCCCTATTAACTTGTTGTGTTGTTGTGTGCTTGGAAGCCGATGTAAGTCCATCGAGTGGCACTTGGGTTCCAGTGTGTGTGTGTTTGTTGGTTCGGATGCTGATGTAAGTCCAGTGATTGGCATTCAGGCTCCATGTTTGCCTTCTTGTGTGTGTTTTGGTTCGGATGCTGACATAAGTCCAGTGATTGGCAGTCGGGCTCCACGTTTGCCTGTGTCTTGTTTGTTTGTGTGCGTGTCAGCCGAGCTACGAATGCTCTGATTCTTCTCTCGTCCGAGAAGATACGTATGCATAGGATGCGATATCTTAGCGAGCATGTGTCGTTTCCCCAGTCCGAACTACTTCGACTCTGATGTCTATGCCTGATAGACTAAGTAGGCCCAGGATGCGACATCCTGCCGAGTCAGTCTTGTCTGTTTTCTTGTGTCTCTTTCAGCCAGGGTGTGTGAGTATTTGAGCAGTGTTTAGCAACCAATTTATCCTTCCTTTTGTGCGTGGATCCCGTAGAGTACTACGGATGCGTAGGGGTGCTAATACCTTCCCTTCGCATAACCGACTCCCGAACCCATTCTCTTTGGTCGCGAGACCATGTTCTTTCCAGGTTTACTCTGAGTGTTTCCTTTCCCTCTTTTGGGATAAATAACGCACGGTGGCGGCTCTGTTGTTCTTTCTTTTCCCGCCGGTTTTTCGCGCGATGCGACAGCTGGCGACTCTGCTAGGGATGTAGAGAAGTTGACCTGTGCTGGTCCGTCTTCCCTAAGCGAGTCTCTCCTAGCGCTCTCTAGATTAGGATTTGGTTGCTTTGTGCTGTGTTTATTTATTGCATTTGTTTGTATATATTTGCATTTACTGTTTGCATTTATTGTTTGCATTAATGTTTGCATTTCATTCATATTCATCTGCTGTGCTGTCTGTGTTTCTCTGTTTGGGGTGGGAGTCACTCGAGGTAAAAGGCCCAATACCCAGGCTATGAGTGAAATCTAGGAAACCTAGGAATAGAGTGATTCATGGGAAGCGGGTGGTGTACGCCACTTAGCGGAACATTGATATCACGAGCAGTTCAGACTCTGATGGGGTATTATCGGTGCATACATCGGGTGTGCACAGGATGATATTCTTGAAAGGGTTGTTTATCCTGCGTTTCTCTTGACCTTACCCTGGCCTAGACTACACCCGTGAGTGGGGAAGGGTTCATCATTACAGGTACCGTTGGTGACTTTGGTTCTGTTGGTGACTCTAGTTCAGACAACAGTGTGATCAGTTTGACCATAAGTTGGATTTATGTTCTGATCTTGACTGAAGCTTCGACCTAGTCAGAGTTTGCACAACCAGCCAGTCCAGTCTGCATCATGTGCATCATAGCATATTTATTTTTCAAAAGAAACGCAATGAAAAAAATCAAAAAAAAAATCAAAAAAAAGAAAATTTTCAAGGAACTCAAAGGAGTTTATTTGCAAAAAAATTCAAAACATGAAAAAACCGGGAAAATTTTTTCACCTGATATATCTGAGGAGATATTCTCATATATGATCAAAATGCTAAATATTTCAAAGTTTGCAAATAAAACCCTCGAGTTCCTTTGAAATAAAAACAAGCATATGCATAAACACTCCATGCATCATTTGCATCAGCAGGTTCTGTTCCGGTCTCCTGTCCTGTGGTCTGACCCTGCGATCTTCATTTATTTTGAAGACGCACTTTGCCGGTATTATACCAGAGCCATCTCTGCCAGATTGATGGATCATCCTGAGCAAGAGAATTGTGAACTCAGAGAGATATTTGCCAGACTTTGTACTGTTGATGGATTTATTCCTGGTTAACCGATCCCGGGTTGGTATTGGCTACTGTTCTGGGGCACTTAAGGAGCAAGATTTGTTCAAGAGTGGAGGATTCGTCCATGACGATCAACCTGAAGAAGAGGATGCTGCTATCTTGGAAGAGGACGCAGGGGATTTGAACAATTTCACCATTCCTGGTGGTGTCTGCCACAATTGGGTCACTTTGGGCTTTCCTACAGTTGTTCATAAGTCTTTGTAATAAACACTTTGTTTAAAAACCCTTCTCCCATGCCAAAAGGAGAAGTGATGACATTGATGGCAACATTTTGTGCAATGATATTTTCATTCAAATAATTCATGTTAAACATTTGTTTTTCCATTTGTTTTCCCTTTTTGCTTTTTGCATGAAATTGGTGATCACAAAAAACCTTAAAAAACAAGAATAAAAGCAATCTTTTCATCTGCATAACGATTGTCTCGTTTGTTTTTCAAAGAGCTTTTCATCTCTAAATCTTTATGCAGGTTATTTCTCAAACCCGTTGAACATAATGATCGGACGTCATCTCCCAATTTTGAATTCCCTGTATTCGCAGTGGACGAAGATGATGTTGAAGGGATTCCTGACGAGATTGCCCGACTTCTTGAGCAAGAAAAGAAGATCACTCAGCTGCATCTCGAGAATCAGCAGAACAGCCAACTGGGGCATCAAAAAAAAAAGAAAAAGAAAAAAGAAGAGAAAAAGAAAGAGAGGGTGCAAAATCAAAAGAAATCCAAATCAAAAGAAAGAAAAAGAAAGAAAGAAACAAAAAAAAATAGCACCCTCAAAGTCCCAAGTTGACTGATGCTGAATTCGATCGAAAAGAAGAGATCAACTGCCATGTGTTATGGTCAGTCATATCAGCAAAGAGTGAAAAAGCATTTGATAAGAAGGTCAAGCCTCGTGTGTTCTGAGAAGGTGACCTTGTGCTCAAGAAAGTCTTGTCTTTTGTACCCGATTCCAGGGGCAGGTGAACCCCCAAGCTATGAATGTCCATATGTTGTCAAGAGAGCCTCTTCAGGCAGTGTTCTGACACTTACTACGATGGATGAAGAAGTTCACTCGTCCTGTGAATCCTGGTGCAGTCAAGAAATACTTCGCCTAAAACAAACAAAAAAAGTAACAGCTCGCTAAGTTGAACACCCCAGAGGGCAACTTAGGCAAAAAGGAGCGTCTCGGTGGATTGAAAACCCGAAAGGGCGATCCAGGCAAAAGTTAGAGACATTGGAAAAAAAGAGAATTTGCATCCCGCTAGATTGATCACCTCACACTGGGGCAATCTAGGCAAAAATTAGGGATTTGGCAAGTAACTGCATCTTGACAAGACTGTGCTCTATATCTGTCATCCGTCAGGGATTCTCGACTCGTCGTCGACTGAAGCTTTGAATACATCGCAAATTCAGAATGGTAGAGGAAAGGTCATTATGTTCGATGTAGCCCTCTCCAATATATATCACCGATTTCAAACTTGTACAGATCTATGGAGTCTCGCCCTTTGCAGACTACCATTCCATCACATCAATTTGAGCTTTTCATCCAATTATTTGCACTCTTATTTGTTTCAACTCAACAAACGTTTTGCATGTTTTAATTAATAAAGTATCATTGTTTTCAAAATAAACAAATTTTTCAAAATTGTTCTTAAACAAAGTGAACCTTCACAATGATGGAAGGATACTTAGGAGACCCACGGTGCTCTCCCGGGGGTGGTATGATTACCAACAGGTAAGACAATTGTTCGTATCTCGAGCATGACTGTATCTTTGTCCTGCAGAACCTCGTATGGTCTCTCCTCAGTGAATTTGCTCAGTGCAGTGTTGGTTGAAGTTGTTTATCTTCATGTTCCCGGCAGTACAACATTCTTCCTCCAGGTCCCTGTTAGCCCTATTGTGGGGCATCTCCAATATAGGTTTGTTTGAGCCCTACCGTGGGGCATTCCCAACAAGGTTGCTGTTGAAATATTTTTGTGGGGCAGTTCCCCAAGCAGAGTGTTTGCTGAAGACGTTAGCGTTCCTCTCTCCAGCAGAGCAGTCTTCTCCTCTCCCCAGCAGGCCTATGCTTGCAGATTTCCCCAGTTGAGAATCCCCGCTGAGCGCCTGGCAGTTATTTTCCCCGGGAGTCCCCTAGTGGAGTTTATCAGTAGACTGTTGGTGTGTTCCCCAACAATTGGTTTTGTGATGCTATTATCTCCAGTATGGCCGTGAGTGCTTATCCTAAACAGGTTTGTGGGAATTCATCTCCAGTATGATATAACGTGTTATCATCCTCAACAGAGTTGTTACTCTCACCACTATGGTTGTTCTCTCCACCAGGATCGTTCTCCTCAGCAGAATGGTGTTGGTTTTTCCTCAGCAAGTTCCCCGAGTGGAGCGGGTCTCATGAAATATATATCCAAGCAGTGATTCTCCTACGTATGGATTGGTTGGGTCGTCCCTAGTGGAGTAGTATTTATTTCTCCAGCAGAGTTCGTCCTACTAGTGGATTGGACGGATTTTTGTAGTAGACTGATATCTGCATCCCCAGCTGAGTTGATTCTACCTATGGATCGCGTGGGTTATCCCTAGCAGAGTAACAGACATTCTCCCAAGCAGGGTTTATCCTATCTGAAGGTGGGTTGAGTCTTTCTCCCAGTGAAGTCGCTGTACCATTCCCCAAGCAGAGTTCTCCGCAGAGTATTTCCTCAGTCAGAGTCTCCCCACAAAGTTGGAGTACCCAATCAGTTGTGGCTCCCCAGCCGGAGTTTTTCATCATTTTGCATTTTGCATGTAGTAATCATTGCATCCTCAAAACCGCGTAGCATTTCCATTCCTAAAATGGAGCATTACGCCATAGAAAAATTCAAACATATGCATGCATGTGTTCGAAACCCCATCAAACCGTATCCCCTGCAGAGACGGATTTTTTGCTCAACCTGTACAGCATGTTTGCTACAGTTGCTCCAGTCAATTTTTGGTGTTGACAATCCCCACAGAGGTTTATTTCCTCATCCGTTGGTGAAAGAAAAGCCTGCCTCTCCCCAGTGAGACCCCCTGCAAGTGTTCAGCTTTGCCCTGTCATCTTGTAAATGTCGGTATCTTGTCAGCACCCGCGTGTGTTGTCTTCTTTGGTGTCGGTAAACACCATCTTTCGGTGATTTCCAGTCATGCGTAAGTGTCTGGTCTTCTTTGGTGTCGGTAAACACCATCTTTCGGTGATTTCCAGTCCTGCGTAAGTGTCTGGTTTTCTTTGATGTCTGTGAACATCATCTTTCGATGTTCGTAACATCGTTATCCCTTCCCTAGTGAAGATTCCTCCTCTCCGTTGGTGTCGATAAACGTCGAGTTTTTCCTAGTCATCCGGTGATGTCTAGTTGTACCCTCCCCATGTGGACTTACCTCTCCGTTGGTTTCGATAAACGACGAGTTTTTCCCAGTCGTCCGTTGACGTCTGGTTGTGTCTCGCTTATTCCCATTCATCAGTAAATGTCTGGTCGATCTTTTTTGGTGTCTGTAAACATCATCTTTCGATGTCTGTAAACGTCGAGTTTTCTCCCATTCATCCGTCGATGTCCGGTCGAGCCTTCCCATTCATCAGTAAATGTCTGGTCGATCTTTTTTGGTGTCTGTAAACATCATCTTTCGATGTCTGTAAACGTCGAGTTTTCTCCCATTCATCCGTCGATGTCTGGTCGAGCCCTCCCATTCATCGGTAAATGTCTGATAATTCCCAGCTAGCAATCCCCAGTAGCGTCATCTGTAAATGTCCTATCTGGTTTCCAGTTGCGAATATTTGTTTGTATCTCCCCAATTAATTTCTCATTCCCAGTCATCGGTAAATGTCTGGTCATTTCTTTTGATGTCGGTAAACATCATCTTTCGATGTCGGTAAACATCGAGTCTCATCCCAGTCATCGGTAAATGTCTGGTCAATAAAATCAAAATCCCCAGTAAAGTCATCGGTAAATGTCCTATCTGGTTTCCAGTTGCAAATATTTGTATCTCCCCAATAAATTTCTCATTCCCAGTCATCGGTAAATGTCTGGTCGTTTCTTTTGATGTCGGTAAACATCATCTTTCGATGTCGGTAAACATCGAGTCTCATCCCAGTCATCGGTAAATGTCTGGTCATTTCTTTTGATGTCGGTAAACATCATCTTTCGATGTCGGTAAACATCGAGTCTCATCCCAGTCATCGGTAAATGTCTGGTCAATAAAATCAAAATCCCCAGTAAAGTCATCGGTAAATGTCCTATCTGGTTTCCAGTTGCAAATATTTGTATCTCCCCAATAAATTTCTCATTCCCAGTCATCGGTAAATGTCTGGTCGTTTCTTTTGATGTCGGTAAACATCATCTTTCGATGTCGGTAAACATCGAGTCTCATCCCAGTCACCGGTAAATGTCTGGTCGTTTCTTTTGATGTCGGTAAACATCATCTTTCGATGTCGGTAAACATCGAGTCTCATCCCAGTCATCGGTAAATGTCTGGTCAATAAAATCAAAACCCCCAGAAGTCGTCGGTAAACGGTTTGTCTGGTATCACCACAAAGATTTTGTTCCTCCCCAAGCGGAGATGCCATCGGTAAATGGCCCAGTTTTCTTCGATATCGGTAAATATCGAATTCCCAGTTGCAGCAGCCATCGGTAGATGGCCTTGATATCGGTAAATATCAGGTTTGCTTTGAAGCCACCATCGGTAAATGGTCTTGCTTCCTTTTCTACACCAAGTTGTTTTCCCAGCAACCATCGGTAAATGGTTTGGCTGAAGTTGATATCGGTAAATATCAAGTTTTTAACCATCGGTAAATGGTTCTGTTTTTCTCAAGATGTTTTCCCAGCAACCATCGGTAAATGGTCTGGCTGAGGTTGATATCGGTAAATATCAAGTTTTTAACCATCGGTAAATGGTTCTGTTTTTCTCAAGATGTTTTCCCAGCAACCATCGGTAAATGGTTTGGCTGAAGTTGATATCGGTAAATATCAAGTTTTAACCATCGGTAAATGGTTCTCGCTTTTCAGAAGTTGTTTTCCCAGCAGCCATCGGTAAATGGTCTGGCTGAAGTTGATATCGGTAAATATCAAGGTCAAGTTTTAACCATCGGTAAATGGTTTTGTTTTTCAGAAATTTGTTTTCCCCAGCCGCCATCGGTAAATGGTCTCGCTGAAGTTGATATCGGTAAATATCAAGTTACAGTTTCTAACCATCGGTAAATGGTTTCGCCTTTCTGAAGCTGTCAATTGCAGGCGTCATCGGTAAATGACGTGGTTCTTTGTATTACATCCAGTTGGTGCAAATTCTACGGTTCTTTGGTATTCAATCCCTGTTTACCCTGAAAGTCTGACAGCCGTTGCTATCATCCGTTCGGGTTCCCAGCTGATTGAATAGGGGCAGCTGTAGCACCTCAAATTTGCACCTATCATTATGCATACATTTTCATATTAGGTCATAGCATATCATGGTCCATTGCATAGCATTTGCATTGTCCCACAGTTGCCTCAAGAGCAAGCAATCAAGAATTAGGTCAAACTAATCTCCTGATCAGTCAAACCAAGCAAGCAAAGGAATTCCTCATTGAACCAAGGCCTTGGGGTTTGTCCAACAAGTTCACATGGCTTGGAGGTCTATTTGAAGTATTTTGGTCAAGGGTTGAAGACTTGGAAGTCATCAGTTTATGCATAATCAGTCAGAAACCCTAAAAGTCAACTGTTGGTCAACTGTCCATTTAATTAGTGATTTGATGATTGGAATTGGTTTGTGAGAGCTTATTCATGTTCAAATAGTCATCATATATCATGCCAAACACCATCATGGAAGAATTTGAAGCCAGATCAAAAATTTCCCAAAACGGAAACTGGGCCTGTAACTGAAACCTGCCATAAATGGAAAGTCTTGATCCTCAAACCTACATTTTGATACAAGCCTCAAATGAATTTTTGCCCAACATGAAAGTTGAAGATCTTGTTCTCCCATTTCCAAAAAGTCCTAGAACTCTCAATTCCCATGTGTGGTTGGCAAGTTATGATCGGATCGATTTCAGAAAATCTTGAACTTCAAAGGGCCATATCTCTCAAACCGTTTGGCCAATTTTGGTGGGGTTTTTTCCTACAAGTCACATTTGATCCCCTCTTTCCAAAAATATAAATTTCATGAGCCAAAACTTCACCAATCAAAATGGCATATTTTGACATTTCTCATTTAAATGCAAGTTTGACCAAGAGTTGACTTTTTGATATAAACATTTTTTCAACATTTGGCCAATTGGGAAAGCTCAGAAATGTCATTTAGAATGTGTTTGCAAAGTCAAAATATGCAGTACATGAGGCCATGGCTTGGTTGCTTGAATTGTAAGAAAAGTACAATCTCACCATACTTGTCCATACCATCCACCATGCCTTGCCTTGTACCTCAAAAGAACAGCAATTATGCAGCATTTTTTCTGTCATTTGAGACCTTATCTTGCAGCCAAAACCAACAACAATAGAAGGCCATGCTTAGTTGCTAAAAATTGGGCAAAAGTACATGTGTTCACCATGCTTCTACAACCACATCCATGAGCCATTGCTTTGACCACAAGACAGCAGAATTCATCATGTTTTTTCTGTCATTTTGAACATAATTGGCAGCCATTTTGATAGCAAAAAGGACAGAACTTGATTCACTTTTCAAGAGGATCATCTTGCTTGCATTTTAAAAAAGGATTGCCAAGAGGACAAGGACCTTGCCTTGGACTGTACTACCACCTAGCAGGGCCTTTCATTTTTCTTGCTGTCACTGGTAGCCAACTAGCATCCATCAAAAAAAGATACATTGGTATTTTGGAATTCATTTTTTGCTGCTCAGATCAAAAAAGAAAAGGGAACCTGCTCTTGGCTTTGGATTTTTTCTGTCCAAAAGACAATGGCATAAAGTATCACATAGCAGACCAGCAAAAACTCTCACTCACCTTGCTTTGCATTCTCCATTTTTTCTTGCCAAGCTTCCAAATGACATAAACCCTGCCTTGCCTTGCCTTGCACAATGCTCCTCACTATTTTTCTGCCATGAACAAACAGTAGCAGACCAACCAAAGCTTTTGCTTACTTGCAAAACCAAGCCTTGCCTTGTAACCCTGCCATGAAACCAACAGCAGGCCAGACTTGCCCTCTGATTTTTCACTCAAAACCTCACCTTGCCATTGGACCATTTTGGAAAACCCTGCAGTATCCAACAGCATAGGGTAAAAAACCTGCCATAGACCAACCTTGCCAACTTCTAACAGCAGCAACCTAGCAACCTTCATTGGCAAACCCTGTCAAAACCTGCAGCAGCCTAGCAACCTTCATTTGCAAACATTGTCAAACCCTGCCTTGCAACACATGACCAACCATATTCCACTCATCTTTCATTCACCTTGCTATTGACAGATTTGAAGAAAACTGTCAAGGCTCAAAAACCACAAAGAACCTTCACTCATTTTTCCAACCAAAACCCCTGCTACAGCAGCCACACGACCAAAATCATCCATTTCTTTTCTCCCTTCTTGCAATTTGGCACATTTGGGATTTCTGACCAAAAGCTTCAAAACACATGAGCATCCTTTGCTTCTATCATCATTTGAACCTCGTTTGAGAGTCCTTTGAGCCACCAAAACCTTGCTGGAACTCCACCCTCGAGCTCTGTCATCTTCCAGCACCTGCCATGGCATAAAGGATCCAGAACTGAATTGCTGTGTTGCAAGCCAAAATTCCTCATTCATTCTTCATTTGAAAGCATAAAGGATAACTGTTGCAAGCATTTACAAGCAAAAGGTGGCTGCATCTTCTTCTGCTCTTCAACTTGGTATTTTTTCGAATCCTTTATTTTGCCAAACCACCACATGTTTAGTGTAGGTCTTAACATGCTGAAGCTTATGCGCTTTGTCTCACATGAATTGGTTGATTAATTTGTAAGAAATCTGTGATTTAAGTTTTATACACATATGAGTTTTTGTTCGAATCTCACTCCATGATGTGTTATACTGAAAACTATGCTTGGTTTTGTCATCACCATGTTTGAATGAGGCTATCGGTAGGCTTGATTTCATTTTCTGGACATTTCGATTTTTCATGTTTGAATGAAGTTATGCTGTTCATGTTGAAACCTTAGTGCATTTCCCAGAATTCTCTTTTGATTATGTTTGTTTGTTGTTGGTTAATGTTGCATGGCCATGTTTGTTTCTTGATGTTGAATACGTGTTGTTCATGTTTAATGATTGACTGAGGAATGTTGGAGATGATGATTCGTATGCTGCATAGCCAAACCCTAGATGTATGAATTCTGCCCAGAAAATTTGAAGTTGATTGGCTGTTGTTGATATTGTTACTGTTCCATTGGATATGGACCAATCACAACATTTCGTGGCCACGCCCTAAGCTGTGTCGTTTTGTTAAATGAAGGGGGTATTTACCGATATGCCACGCGGTCAACCATGTTTGACCTCCCTTCCACGTCTTTTGTTCATGCTTCATCCAATATTTCACTCATCTTCCAAAATTCATATTTAATTCATTTTAACTCCAAAAATTGTGGTATTTTTTGCATCAAACTCATGAAAATGTCTAGTTTTTTATCATTATTTTTACAGATTTTTTGGATCATTGGATTTTAATTGGCTCTAGGGTTTGTGTTATGTGACCAAAATTGATACCTCTTGCCATTTCTTTTGTGAAATATTCATGTTACATCCATTGGTTCTTAAATTCTTTGTGGTAAAACTAGACACATTCACCTTCATTTTGATATAAAGTTTGTGCATTTATCATATGTGGTGTGTGAGCTTTGATTTTTTGAAGTTAGAGGTTACATTTGGTGTCACAATATGAATATGCCTTTTCCCAATTTTTGTTAACATGCTTACTTACATCCAAATGACCCCAAATTTTGCATGATCCCTCCCTTACATGTCTAGTTCATGTGTGATTTTTCTTGGAATTGATTGTGCTGTTTTCCATTTATTTGAGAATTTTCTTCCCTGCCTAGTCGAATGTTGACTTCTTGTGCTACACATTGCCATTTCATTTGGGAAATTCTCATACCATATTGTATGATCATGAAATTTCATATGTGATAACTAGACATCTCAAGCTTTGCATTGGTGTTAATCTCATTCATTTCTCATCTGTTTTCAATTTGATATGATTTTTTGAAGTTGACCCATGCTTGTTGACTTTCTTTGTGCATGCTTGAATTTGGTTTGACTTCATGATTTTCATTGACTGCCCTCCTCTCATCCAAATGCCATGAAATTTTACATGCCTACCATGCTAGGTGTTAGGATTGAGTGTGATTTATTTGATGATTTTTGAAAATGTTTGGGTTGACTTTTGATGCAAGTCATTCTGTTGACTTCTTTGAGCTTGCATTTGCCTTACTTTGACTTCCAATGTTCATGAAATGATAATAATGCATGATTTGAATGTGGGCCCAATTGTGATGGCTTCTTAAATGTTTGACTTTGACTTTGGTTGACTTTTCTTTGCTGTTTTGACTTTTTCTTTCATCCTTGACCCTAGGCTAGTCCTAGTGGTCTCCTGAGCTTACAATTGAGTTCTTGTTTCAGGTTAAGCACCAATGCCTCAAAGATCATTCAAACTTGTTTGAATTTGATTGTTTATCATATGCTAACCTTTGTTTTATAGGTTTGACTCATGTGTTTGAGTCTTGTGCCTTGTACAGTTGACCATCTGTTTTGTCTGTGAATCCCATTCCTTTTGCTTTCAACTGTTAAATTGCATACTGATTGGTTTGACTTTTTCAGGTACTTTAGTTGCCTAAGTTCTCTAAACTTGACTTACTTTGCTTTTTAGCAACTTGCTTGAGGTATAATCTCTTTTACTTCATGTAGTCTGGAGACCCGGCTTGTTATTTGGCCGGGCAAACTGTCTGAAGTCCTCCTTAAGAGGCAATGCTTGTGTATGTTTAATTCTGTCCTTGCATAGAGTCAAAGACCTCCTAAGTGAATAGGCAATTGGTGGAAGGTAGGGATATGCAATCTATCCCCCACTATTCAGTGTGTCATCTGCTTTGCTCACACCACTGTGTTGATGCATTACAGATAAAAACCCAAGATCTTGTGCAATTGCACAGTTGAGTCAGTTTTAAATGTGTAGAAGGGTTCCCACTTTCTGAACCCACACATTCTTGTCTTGAGCTCTCCCAGGCCAGGGATAAGAGCTGTGAAGTCTTATCTTCACTCATCCTTTCATCTGCTTCACCTTAGCCCCTCAATGGCAAGGTTAAGAGCGCATTCACCCAGTTCCAGAGGTTTGTTTGTTGAGGTTGATATGACCCCTTGACTAAAACCTAACCCTTGTTTGAGCCACTTGTTTGTGTATAGCGTGTGCTATCTGTGCTTGTAGGATTGTTTGACTTGCTTCCTGTGCAAGATAGGATTGTTTGACTTGCTTCCTGTGCAAGTTAGGATTAGTTTAGACTTGCTTCCTGTGCAAGTTAGGTTTTGCTTGGCTTGCTTCCTGTGCAAGTTAAGAGTGTGTGTGGCTTGCTTCCTGTGTGAGCCATGCTTAGGATAGGTTGGCCCTTGTGCCAGTTAGCTAGAAACCTTAACTTAGGGATGATTTGCATGATAACATCTAGGCTCGAGTCGTAGTCTCCCTAGTTGTGTCTCCCTCTGTTATCTGGTTAGGCTAGTCCTTTATCCCTGCGTAGGGGAACTACATCGCCCTGATCTTCATACCAGATGAAGTATGTAGGCAGGAGATTGAGCTGATCTCTGGGCGCCCTTTTTCTTTTCTTTTGTGTTTGTTTGACAGTTATAGGCTCGAGTCCCCGACTCCCTATTAACTTGTTGTGTTGTTGTGTGCTTGGAAGCCGATGTAAGTCCATCGAGTGGCACTTGGGTTCCAGTGTGTGTGTGTTTGTTGGTTCGGATGCTGATGTAAGTCCAGTGATTGGCATTCAGGCTCCATGTTTGCCTTCTTGTGTGTGTTTTGGTTCGGATGCTGACATAAGTCCAGTGATTGGCAGTCGGGCTCCACGTTTGCCTGTGTCTTGTTTGTTTGTGTGCGTGTCAGCCGAGCTACGAATGCTCTGATTCTTCTCTCGTCCGAGAAGATACGTATGCATAGGATGCGATATCTTAGCGAGCATGTGTCGTTTCCCCAGTCCGAACTACTTCGACTCTGATGTCTATGCCTGATAGACTAAGTAGGCCCAGGATGCGACATCCTGCCGAGTCAGTCTTGTCTGTTTTCTTGTGTCTCTTTCAGCCAGGGTGTGTGAGTATTTGAGCAGTGTTTAGCAACCAATTTATCCTTCCTTTTGTGCGTGGATCCCGTAGAGTACTACGGATGCGTAGGGGTGCTAATACCTTCCCTTCGCATAACCGACTCCCGAACCCATTCTCTTTGGTCGCGAGACCATGTTCTTTCCAGGTTTACTCTGAGCGTTTCCTTTCCCTCTTTTGGGATAAATAACGCACGGTGGCGGCTCTGTTGTTCTTTCTTTTCCCGCCGGTTTTTCGCGCGATGCGACACACGACGATCATCAATCCCCTTAAGAGAATCTACCACTAAGTGAGGTTCTCGTACGACCCTAACGAGGAAGGCACCTCGCGGATCAATACTACTCAAGCAAAACTCTCAGACTCGGGTGGGGAGTCCTTCACACAAGGTTTTTTCCTTTGCAATCATTATTGCTTCCAAAAATTCTTCGTCACAGAACCAAAGTTTCGGACCAATAAAGCAAACAAAGAAAATATGTACAAGTTAGCAATAAAAGCAATATATACAGGAAAAAAAAAGATAATAGATAAATCTCAACGTATGTAAAAGAGAAACAACCCAAACTAGGCTAGACTTGCTTAGTCAATTATGTGGGTCCCCAGCAGAGTCGCTACCGGGATTTCACGATAATGAAACCGGGACTAAAGAGATACCAAAGAGAGGCAAAGTCAGAAGAGTCGCCACCAAATTTTATTTAGTTTACCTCTATCGGAGAGGAGAGGGGAAATAACCGATAAAATCCTCGGAAAGGAGACGCGCACGGGAAGCGCTAAAAGAGAATAAGGAACCAGTCTCGCAACCGAGATTTGGGTTCGGAAGTCGGTTACGTAAGGGGAAGGTATTAACACCCCTTACGTCCATGGTACTCCATAGGAACCATTTGAGTTGTTTTACATACATGAGTTTTATCTATCATTGTTTTATTTTCAAAAGAATGTGCGAAAAAAGGGGGTGTTTTTGTTATTATAGTGCTCTCCAAGGATTAGGGCCCTTGTACCTACGTATCACTCATTCAGGGATGAGGAATCAGAGCTCCATAGTTCGGTGTAGAAAATGTTTGTGTGTTAGTTGATTTTACCTTTGAATAAAGGGTTTTCGGGATGATGCCCTAAGGCACAAAAATGAGTTTGATGAGTTGTATTATTTTACCTTGAATAAGGGTTTTATGAAACGAGTGTTTGTGATTATATTGTACTAAAGTCTATGGGAGGAGGTGATTATTTTAGACAACAAGTCAAGCGTCTTGCGTCCAAAATAATCAGAGTAAGGGTAGAAATGCTCCATTCTCACTCATTTTCCACCACTTAAGGCTCGTGGCGTACAATAATAATCGTAATTATTAAATGTTTTGAATTTGACTATGAAAATGCCACTTGACGTTGAATCAAGGGTTTATTTTATTTTGATTATGAAATTTGGCTTATGCAACATGAATGCAAAGTAAACAACAAAAAATTAAAGGGTCTCATTGTAAGGTAGCCCAAGAGAAAGCCTTTTGTGTGCAAAAGTGATATAAGCTAAACGATAGTGGTCTTACAAACATGTTCCCCTAAAGTGGTGTCATGATGTCATTCTTACAACATGAATGTAAGTTACAAATAAAATCCAACATTTATAAAGTATCACAAAGATAAGGGAAAAACCTCCAAGCAAGGGTCCTAAAATGAAATCCTCTAAGTCCAAGTTGATTAAGAGTGGAATGAATATTTTTGTCTTATCATGTTTTTGTTGTTTTTAATGTTTGATGACAATAAAATAAATAACAAGTAAATAAACATGCATGATGAATTTGTACAATGATGATGATGATGGGTACTTTAATGTAAATTACAAGGTAATGACATAAAAGTAAATTACAAGATAAAGAAACAATATCACAATAATAATGGTTAGTGAATATAAATGATATAAAACAAATATAAATCAATAATACCAAAATCACAATAACAAAGGTTAATGATAAACAAAATTAATGAAGTATAATTAGTGGTTAGTAACATGTACAAAAATGAATATTTTTTTAGACTATTTTCTTAGGCCAAAAAGACTTAAAATATGACACATTAAGGGATAGCTTATCATTGATGCAAAGTATTGAAGATGATTAAAAAATCTATTAATATTTTTTTAAAAAGTAATTTGTTCTCTTTCTTTTGTTTTTATTCCTCTTTTATTTAACAAGATAATAAGGTAGTAAATAAATTAGCATAATGTAAATGATATAGTTAGATAACAATAAACATAAAATAATTGAAATAAAGTGAATAATAAAATAAATTGCAAAAAAATAAAGTGCAACAATATAAATGTTAGAAGTTAGTAGTTAGTGAACATAAACATAAAGTAAATGAAATAAAATGAACAATAAAATAAATTGCAAGGAATTAAAGTACAATAATATAAATGTTAGGAGTTAGTAATTAGTAGTTAGTAACAATAAGCAAATGGATTAGCAAATTAATGTAAAGACATGGTTTCATCTATACATGAAATGATCCAAATATAGTTAAAATATAGGCAATCTATCAATGCCTCAAAGTATCATGAACGATCTATTGATCAACCATTAATAGGTTTGAAACATTAATGATTTAATCAACTCTAAACAACCATGGTCATGATCTAATAGACCTCATCAACCAAACAAATACAACAACAAGTCCACAATAAAAGAAAATGATAACACACACAAAGCAACCACAAAAAAGTGAGCAAAAAGATAGTAAGAGTAAAAAATCTCAAAAAAAAGTGAGTAAACCAAAGTCAATCATTTTTGCAAGCTTGAATCTAAACTATCTCAAAATACCAATCAAGAACAAGCAACCATTTTTAATCAAAAAAATAACCAAAAAGTTAAAAAGTTTAAGTTAAAATCATTACCCACAAAATATGAAAAAAGTTAGGTAGAAATGGTGTTGAGCTTCAATGTGAAGCAAGAGGTTTGGGATGAAAATATTTGTGGTGAAAGATTAGTAAAGGGGTTGGGTTACGAGTGTTAGAGAGTGAAAAATTTTGAGGAAAAAATATAAAAATGGAAAAAAGTTGGTGGTGATGACTTTTGGGAGAGAAAGATTTTTTGGTTTTGATTTAGGTTTGGAGAAGAGGGTTGGATGATATTTTTTTCAGAATTTTGGGGGGCTAGAAAGCATGAAAAATGAGGAGAAATAATGCATCTATTTATAGGGAAAGCAAGTGGGAAAGTGGGGGAAACCAAATATCCTTTGTGAAAAAAAAAAGAGCTTATTTTTGGTGTCTGCGCGGTAAATCGATTTCCCTTTCTTTTTTTTTTAAATTCATGCCTTGAGCCCATGCAATATGCCTTTGGTTATGAATGTTAATATAATTATGGTGATGGAGCAATGAATAAATGTATGTGTAATAGGATC
Organism: Lathyrus oleraceus; assembly: GCF_024323335.1. NCBI lineage: Eukaryota > Viridiplantae > Streptophyta > Magnoliopsida > Fabales > Fabaceae > Lathyrus > Lathyrus oleraceus. The sequence continues at coordinate 90,748,084 of NC_066585.1, forward strand.
ATAGATCTGGTGAAAGTTGTTTCGGGGTAGAGTGAATTTTGGGGTATGACACTTTTGTAACAACTCAAGAGTTTTTTATTACATTGTATCCTTCATCTTTCATGTTTGTGTTATGTTATTTGGCATAAGTTGTGGCAATCATGTTATATTGTTGCTTTGTATGCTTATATTTATGTTTAGGCATTCTTTTTCAATATGAAAATCATTCTATGTGAGTGTTATTGTATTGATATTCTTAGCTTTGCAAACTGCCTTTGTGTGTTATATTGTTTTATGCGTGATTTAAGATCCTTTTCATGGATTGCTTCATTTCTTTTGATGTTGTCAAAGGGGGAGAAGCAAGATGAAATTGGGATGCATATATTCAGGGGGAGCCTTTCATTGAAAACATGAAACATATCGTCTCAAGTTTTGCCATCATAAAAAAGGGGAGTATGTGAGTGCAACTTTCGTTAGATTTATTTTGCATGATGTTGAAACTAGGATAATTTAGTGTTAATGTATATTGGACGATATCCTTTGATTCTCTAAGTGCATCTTAGCATTATGTAGAGGTGGAAAATGGGCATGACCGATTGGGCATGCCCATTTTCTCACACTTTAGTTCGGGGCGGGCCAAGGATTTAGGCCATCACCCTCTAATGTGTCTACCCTGCCCCACCCCGTTTTCTTCGCGGGCTTTTGCGGCACGAGCATTTACATAAACTTTTGCATTTTTTGGCTTAAAAAGTGCAATGTCTATGGGATTTCCCCGCCCGCCCCCATTTTTTATGGGGTGAACCTAAGTTTTAGGTTCGCATCCTCAACTATGACTGTCCCGCCCCATTTTTTTCAGACTTTTGCATGGTGGGCCTAAACGGGGCAGGCATGCTCGTTTGCCACCCCTAGCATTAAGAGGCTTAAAAGAATTTGGAAACAAGTTGGAAAATGTCTCATGCATAAAAAATGCATGAAAAATGTTTTTTTTTTGTGAAAAATTGCATCGTAGGTCGGATATACGACTATAGGTCGGCCTATAGAAAAAAATATACTAAAGGTCGACACACATACTACATTATCGAAGCCTGTAGGTTCTGTTCCATGGGCCGCCTCTTCAGATCGACGCATAGGCAACGCATGACCTTATACAGGTTGGCTTATGCGTCAAACATGCAGGCATATGACTTTCATAAGTCGACCTATGCAACGGAAATTTCCAAAATTTCACAATTTTTTTCAAATCTTTTGCATTCTTTTTGCCTCCAAACATGCATGCATATAAATACTTCATACATGCATCATTTACTAGTAACGTTTCTAGTGAGTAAAACCTATACAAAATCAGGATTTTAAAGCATTCTCATCATCTTCAACCTCTCTTTTATGCATACACACCATTAAACTACGCATAATCATTTTTTGATTGGATGTCATCTAGATTAGGATTGATAACGTCCAGTTTAGGTTTGTCGTACTGCAAAATTGGGTTGAGAACTTTGAGGGTTTCAAATCAAAAAACCAAGGTGGGGTTTTCCTTCAATATCAATTAGGGTTTGAAGATTTTGGATAAGATTATGCAATCTAGATCCGACTGAGTGAAGTCTTTGAAGAATGAGAGGTTTTTGGTAAAGGAGTATCATGGGATGGTGGGTCGCATTGGTAAATCTTGGGTTTCAACAAGACCGCACTTGGAATTAATTCAACCGAGTAAAAGCTTTGAAGAACAAAAGGTTTCGTTCAAAGAAGTAGCGTGAGATGGTGAATTGAAGCAACATTGTTGGTTACTTGGTCAATGGAAGATAAGGTGGTAGAATCAACATCAAACCTAGGATTTGTAGGGTTATATTGCTACGTCTCTCTTGTATACATACTGTCACGGCTGAAAAAATGACAGAGTTGCCACCATCCTTTATTCATTCCTAAGGAATAGGGAAATAATGATAAAACCTAATGACTAAGGGTGAGAGACTAGGTTCGAGAGTCGGTTAAGTAAGGGGAAGGTGTTAGACACCCCTTACCTCCATTGTACTCAATGAGATCCTCCTTTAGTTCTAGGGTTATTGTGTTTCTAAAGAACATTTGCTTTAATATTTATTAATTATTTAATAATTTATTTATTTACAAAAATATTTTATTATTTTAACAAGGGAATCCCTAAGAAATGTTTTTGATTATTATACTCGCTAGAGTCTTACAACTCTATGTCTACGTACCCTCAAATTTATTGAAGGATCAGAGCTCCGTAGTTCATCTTAAAAGATGTTGGTTGGTTGGTTGTTTTTATCCCTTGAAAATTCTCATGCATCGGGGGCGGAGAAATAATTGATTTTGAAGAAAATGCCTCAATACAATAGGGTAGAGGTCTTACAATTTGAAGTGTGTTGAATTTGATTTTATCCCTTTATTGTTTGTAAAGATAATATTTAATTTATTTAAGAAAATAAATTAGTGATTATGCTAGGATATTAGACATAACCCCTTTATTCCGATTTTATTCCTAATTTAACCCTTGAACACCTTAAAGTTTTATCCCATATTTTATCTCATGTCCTAGTCCCATTTGATTTGAGAATATAATTTAATTTACTTGAGAAAATTAAATAAAATATAATAAGATATATCCTCTATCCCAATTTAATCCCTAATTTATATCTCTTAAAACCCTAGAAATTATCCCTAAATTTTATCCCATATTATCCTTAAAATTATCCCATAGTTTACCCTAATTCCTTAATTATATTCTCTAATTATAGTTTTTGTTCTTTTTTATTATGTTAATTATAAGATAATAATTATAATAGTCTAATTATTAATAAATTGTTTCTAACTAACCCTAATATAATATTAACTAATTGTATTATTTTTTTGTTATATTTTTTGTTTAAAACTTATTTAGTTACTAGTTCTAATTCGTTAATTTCTAATTATCTTAAATTCATCCTAATTAATCATAAAATACAAGGTTTTAAATATTTATTTGATTTTTGATATTAAATATAAAATAAATGTTCTCACTACAAATTATGTAATTATAAATTACCCTAATTGAATAATTAACCAAATGATATTTAAATTATCCTAATTAATCATAAGATGCAAAATATTAATTACGTATTTATTTTTTAAGGACCTCTAAATTAAATAAAATAGATATTTTTATTATAAACTATTTAATTAACTTAATTATATTAATTAAGATTATTGATTTTTAATTGACCATAATTAATCCTAATTGACCCTAGAATAATTAACCCTTAATATTAGTCCTAACATTAATCATAGAAATTACCCTTATTAAAACCCTAATTAGATATTATATAATTTTTTCATTTTTTGATTGTTTTTTTTTATATTTTTGAATATTGATTATTTTTTTAGAACAAAAACATTTATTTTATCTTATTATTAAGTAGCAAGAATAAAAAAAAATAACCAAATTCAAAGAAAATAAATAACTCCTTTTCCTTAAAATAAATTATATATCTTGTTTTTTTATTGGACTTAAAATAAATAAATAAATAAATATCCCAAACCTTGATTTTCTATAGTTTTTGTTAAGTATAGTCAATAGGGAAGCAAGAATGATGTTAGACTTGATTCAATCTAGGTTACCAAAATCAATTAATTGAATAAGCCTAACTATGACAACCATTATTCACATAAAGAAAACATCAACAAAAAAATTGAAATCATCTAGCAATTATCAAAAATAGAGAAACAAAAAGTTCACATATGATCTTTCACTTCAAACAAAAAATAGAGAAGAAAAACTCACTGCATATGTACCTCTCTTAAATCCAGAATAAAATGGTTACCAACACAACTGAAGTCAAATGAATCCAATGCAATTTCACACGTCTGGAATTAAAAAACGTGTTATGGGCGTAGTAGCGAGTTTGTGGCGATGACTCAACTGTATTTCTTATCTCTTTCCCACGACGGAGGCAGAGGAATGGCTGAAAGTTGCATTGTTGCATCGATTTCATATTAGTATTAACATGGCTTGGATGGCGATAAATCTGCAAGTGATTGTTTGAGGTGCGATTCGATTTCGATATCCTCTCCTCCGTTTGCTTTTATTCCTTTATTGTTGTTAATAATTTGGTGGTGTTGAAAGTTGTTATTGATACTTGGTTAATGTTTAAATAGTGATGATAAAGGTGGTGATTTTCGGCGACAATGGAGTGCTCTGATTGTGATTTTATGGTGAAAGAACATATTCACGGTTTGGTTGTGATATTAGAGGATATGTATTTGCAGGTTTGTGTTGTAAATGATTTTTTGTGTTTTTGAATTTAAGGGATTGAAGATTTGTGTAAGTGGTTGTGGTTTAGAGATCGTGTAAGTTTGTTGTGTTTGATAGCATGGATGAAGAAAACATGGTTGTGTTGTAGCAACATAAGGTGGATGATTGAAACAAAGTGCATATGAGGTGAGATGGAATTTAGGATTGTTGGTTTTGGTATGAAAAATATGTGTTTATTATAATGTGAGAGATCTTTGGGGGGAGAATAGTTTATGTACTAGTGGGTGTCTCCTTGTGAATTTTATATCTTTTAATTTATAGGAAGATTTGAGATTAAAGTATGTGATTAAAGTCTTGATTCTCTATATTTTTATTTTGGGAATTGCTTTGAATGAATTTAATTTTAGTCCCTTTTGAAATGTCTGAAACCAACCTTGTTCTAATACTACTCTCTTGATTTTTTTGATACAATAATTAATACTAGTAAGTTTAAATAATTTATTTATAAACCAATTAATAAACTATTATATTAATAATAATGATGGAATACTAATAATCAAAAACTAATATTATAATAGTTATGAATTTTTATTATTTTTTTCTACCATAATTTAAAAAAAAAAATGGATTTTTTGTTAAGAGATAAAAATAACTTTTTTTCTAATAATAGCGCTAGTAATGCAATAATGGAAAAATGTGGGACTTGAAGTCAAGACATTATATTCATACTCATTATACTCATTTAACTACCAAATAGACTATCTCATTCATCAAAGATAAAACCCCAATAAAACTCATATAATAATAAAGACATGGGCATAATTTAGGATGTTACAGCTGCCCCTATTTAATTACCTTCAATCGGAGACGATGATGACAATTGGTCTTCTTCTTCTCATGATGGAAGATAATTAAATATATAGGAGGACCCCTAATTGTGTCCACTAGATGAGGAGGAAGTGTGGAAGCACACCGATCGAAAGACATTCTTGGGATGTATAAGGACTTGATGCCTTTGGTACTCAGTTGGTATCCAGACTAACATTTGGTGGAACCTCTATAAAATTTGTAACAACCCAATTTTTAGTATTTATTTATTATACTATTATTACTAGATTTTATTTTATTTATGTGGAGTGTTAATTAATTAATGGGTTGTTCGATAGTATAATAATCGATTATATTAATTAATTTGGTGTGTTAATTAATTATTTAGTTGATAGGAGATATCATGAATAATTGAATTAATTAACTTGGTGGATATATGGTGTTAGTTAATTTATTTGAATTAAATAGAGATATTTAAATATTAGGTCTTATTGGGCCTATTAATTAAATTAGAAGTATCACTCTTTAAGCCCAAATAGAATACTAGTATATAAGAGGGGAGGAGAGTGAGAATTACGATTCATTTGATCATTTGAAGGCAATAGAGAAATAGGAGAGGAAAAGTAAAGAGAAGAGCTAGGGTTTCTAGAAAATTGAAGAGGTGAGGGGGAAATTTTTATTATTATGGGTTAGTATGATCGGGTCAATGGGTAGAAATATGTTTAGGTTGAAATCCCTAATTTTGTATGATTGTTTGGAATTTTTAGGTTTTGATGAGTATGCTTGATTGTGGTGATTGATTGTGTTAAACTGTAAATTAATGTTATATACTTAGAGTATTGTAGGAGTTATAATTTTTTGAACGTTTAGCTTTTTACGGAATTGAAATCGGAGGTCCGGAAGTCTTCCAACGATGATGAAAAACACAGAAAATTGTGCATGTTGCCCGTCACAATCGCGGTCTTTTTTATGTTTTTCGATCGAAATCGTTTTGGTCATAACTTTTGATCCATAAGTCCAAATCGAGTGCCGTTTGAAGCGTTGGATAGCTGAAACAGAAGGCTATAACTTTGTTTCAGGAATAAAATAATTTTGGAGATTATTTCATGGACGTTTTTGGGGTTGAAGAAGATGAAAATTATGTTGGAAAATTTAGAAAACAATAACTTTTTAGTAACGCCTTCGTGCACGGTTTTATTTATAACTTTTAACTTGTTAATCATTTTGGGTTGGGGTTTAAAGCATTAGAAAGGTGATTCTAATAGATATTATGTGAATGGTGTATTTGTTATGAATGTTAAGATGGTAGAGATGATCTTAATTGCATATTATGTGAATGGTGTATTTGTTATGAATGTTAAGATGGTAGAGATGATCTTAATTGCATATTATGTGAATGGTGTATTTGTTATGAATGTGTATATGTACCATTGGTGGATTGTGAATGATATATTGTTATGAATGTGTATATGTACCATTGGTGGATTGTGAATGATATATTGTTTTGAATGTGTATATGTACCATTGGTGGATTGTGAATGATATATTGTTTTGAATATGTATATGTACCATTGGTGAATTGTGAATGATATATTGTTATAATGGGTATATGTATCATTGGTGGATAATTCATAGAGTTGAATTATGGCGATATGTTGAATGTTAAGATGGTAGAGATGATCTTAATTGCATATGTGTTGGTATTTGTACATTCATTCATGGCATGGTCGGCTTCATGGTGGAAGCGGTGAAACTGTGGGTTCACATGGTATTAGACGTTGATCCTTAATTAGAAATAGGCGTAGCAGACATTGATCCTTAATTGGAAATAGGCGTGGTAAATAGACGTTGATCCTTAATTGGAAATAAGCGTAGCAGACGTTGATCCTTAATTGGAAATAGGCGTGGTAAATAGACGTTGATCCTTAATTGGAAATAGGCGTAGTAGACGTTGATCCTTAATTGGAAATAGACGTGGTGGCTTGGATTATAGATATTGAATCGGAAAGCGGTGAAACGTTGGGTTCACATTAAGGTACCACATGCATAGAGTCACATGTCTTACATTGAGTCACATTAGAGTCATGTGATAATTGAGTGTATGCATTGTTGTGATTGTGATGTGTGTATGAGATATGGTAATTGAATTTGGTGATGTTTGAGTACATAACTTGATGTGATTGTGATGTGTGTATGGGATATGGTAATTGAATTTGGTGATGTTTGGATACATAACTTGGAAAAGTATGTGATTGTGTGATAATTGTAGTTATGTATATTTTTGGGAATATAATATTGGATTTGAGTATTATACTCCTTGAGTTTGTATGTGTGCTTGAAACATGTGAAATAAATGTTGGTTAATATTATTTACATGGTTATATGAAGTTTGATGAATTCCTTTAATAGTTGATTTAATCATTGTGCTTGATTATACTTCTTCATAATGATTTGAATTCTCACCCTTTCTGTTTGAATGTTACCTTTACATGGGTATCGTGCAGATACTCAGGAGTAGTATCGCTGAAGTAAGTGGAAGGTAGCTCATTCGAGGTTTAGCCAGAGAGCTTCCGTATTCTAGTTTGGAGACTAAGTAGTGAGTCAATGCTCTGGTCATGTAACACTGGGTAGATTAGTAGTATTGAACTCGTGCCCTAATTGGATATGGCTTTAGTTTATCTTGAGGAGATTATTGAGAGATGACCATGGTATGGGACATGGATCATTTTATGAAATGCATGAGTATTCATTATTTTCCACTGCGAACGCATATTCTTGAATATTCATGATAATTGAAATGTGTTATTTTAAATGACCAGGTGTATTGTACATTGATGATGAATGATGTTGGTTTTTAAAAGCTTTTAGTTTTGAAAACGTCGATGTGACGCTCTTTTGGTTATATGCGTGCTTATTTACTCTGATTATATGTTAAGTATTTTGGGATAGAAAAAGGGGTGTTAAATTAGTGGTATCAGAGCAGGTCAGTCCGTCCGGTCAGGTTGTTTAGTTAGGTTTGTTCCCTAGTATGCGACATGTGTGTGAGAACACTGTCGATGCTTGTTTTATTCTCCATTGCAGGTTGGGAATGAAATAAGTGGGGGAGAAGCGTCTGCTTCTCTTGGATGTTCCAATTGTATCGAGCTTGGACATTAGATTGTTGCATGCAAGAGTGCAGTGTTGGCTAGTTAACCTGTTTTGAGAATGTTGTGCTTTCCTGAACCCGAAGAGAGGTCGGATTCGAGGATGGTGTTGGTTAGAAGTTAATCGGGTGTATATCAAATGTTTCTAGGAGACGGTTATTTTCCTGAGGTTGGTGCTAAGGAAGATTGGTTGTGAAGCGACGTCTTCGTGCGTTAAGCTTGGTATGTTGAAGCTTACGTGTGGCATTCTTGACGAGATTAGAGAAGATCGAGAAGTGAAGAAGCTTCGCGGTAAGGAAATTGCTTTGATGAAAGTGATATGGGGCGGAGTCACCAATGACAATATTACTTGGGAACTCGAGGATAAGATGAGGGAATCGTATCCGGAGTTGTTCGTTTGAGGGGAATTTTCGAGGACAAAAATCTTTTAAGTGGGGGAGAGTTGTAACAACCCAATTTTTAGTATTTATTTATTATACTATTATTACTAGATTTTATTTTATTTATGTGGAGTGTTAATTAATTAATGAGTTGTTCGGTAGTATAATGATCGATTATATTAATTAATTTGGTGTGTTAATTAATTATTTAGTTGATAGGAGATTTCATGAATAATTGAATTAATTAACTTGGTGGATATATGGTGTTAGTTAATTTATTTGAATTAAATAGAGATATTTAAATATTAGATCTTATTGAGCCTATTAATTAAATTAGAAGTATCACTCTTTAAACCCAAATAGAATACTAGTATATAAGAGGGGAGGAGAGTGAGAATTAGGATTCATTTGATCATTTGAAGGCAATAGAGAAATAGGAGAGGAAAAGTAAAGAGAAGAGCTAGGGTTTCCAGAAAATTGAAGAGGTAAGGGAGGAATCCTTATTATTATGGGTTAGTATGATTGGATCAATGGGTAGAAATATGTTTAGGTTGAAATCCCTAATTTTGTATGATTGTTTGGAATTTTTAGGTTTTGATGAGTATGCTTGATTGTGGTGATTGATTGTGTTAAACTGTAAATTAATGTTATATACTTAGAGTATTCTATGAGTCATAATTTTCTGAACGTTTGGCTTTTTACGGAATTGAAATCGGAGGTCCGGAAGTCCTCCAACGATGAAAAACGCAGAAAATTCTGCATGTTGTCCGTCACAATCGCGGTCTTTTTTATGTTTTTCGGTCGAAATCGTTTTGGTCATAACTTTTGATCCATAAGTCCAAATCGAGTGCCGTTTGAAGCGTTGGATAGCTGAAACAGAAGGCTATAACTTTGTTTCAGGAATAAAATAATTTTGGAGATTATTTCATGGACGTTTTTGGGGTTGAAGAAGATAAAAATTATGTGGGAAAATTTAGAATACAACAACTTTTTAGTAACGCCTTCGTGCACGGTTTTATTCATAACTTTTAACTCGTGAATCATTTTGGGTTGGGGTTTAAAGCATTAGAAAGGTGATTCTAATAGATATTATGTGAATGGTGTATTTGTTATGAATGTTAAGATGGTATAGATGATCTTAATTGCATATTATGTGAATGGTGTATTTGTTATGAATGTTAAGATGGTAGAGATGATCTTAATTGCATATTATGTGAATGGTGTATTTGTTATGAATGTGTATATGTACCATTGGTGGATTGTGAATGATATATTGTTATGAATGTGTATATGTACCATTGGTGGATTGCGAATGATATATTGTTTTGATTGTGTATATGTACCATTGGTGGATTGTGAATGATATATTGTTTTGAATGTGTATATGTACCATTGGTGAATTGTGAATGATATATTGTTATGAATGTGTATATGTACCATTGGTGGATAATTCATAGAGTTGAATTATGGCGATATGTTGAATGTTAAGATGGTAGAGATGATCTTGATTGCATATGTGTTGGTATTTGTACATTCATTCATGGCATGGTCGGCTTCATGGTGGAAGCGGTGAAACTGTGGGTTCACATGGTATTAGACGTTGATCCTTAATTGGAAATAGGCGTAGCAGACATTGATCCTTAATTGGAAATAGGCGTGGTAAATAAACGTTGATCCTTAATTGGAAATAGGCGTAGCAGACGTTGATCCTTAATTGGAAATAGGCGTGGTAAATAGACGTTGATCCTTAATTGGAAATAGGCGTAACAGACGTTGATCCTTAATTGGAAATAGACGTGGTGGCTTGGATTATAGATATTGAATCGGAAAGCGGTGAAACGTTGGGCTTATATTAAGGTACCACATGCATAGAGTCACATGTCTTGCATTGAGTCACATTAGAGTCATGTGATAATTGAGTCTATGCGTTGTTGTGATTGTGATGTGTGTATGAGATATGGTAATTGAATTTGGTGATGTTTGAGTACATAACTTGATATGATTGTGATGTGTGTATGAGATATGGTAATTGAATTTGGTGATGTTTGGATACATAACTTGGAAAAGTATGTGATTGTGTGATAATTGTAGTTATGTGTATTTTTGGGAATATAATATTGGCTTTGAGTATTATACTCCTTGAGTTTGTATGTATGCTTGAAACATGTGAAATAAATGTTGGTTAATATTATTTACATGGTTATATGAAGTGTGATGAATTCCTTTAATTGTTGATTTAATCATTGTGCTTGATTATACTTCTTCATAATGATTTGAACTCTCACCCTTTCTGTTTGAATGTTACCTTTACATGGGTATCGTGCAGATACTCAGGAGTAGTATCGCTGAAGTAAGTGGAAGGTAGCTCATTCGAGGTTTAGCCGGAGAGCTTCCGTATTCTAGTTTGGAGACTAAGTAGTGAGTCAATGCTCTGGTCATGTAACACTGGGTAGATTAGTAGTAATGAACTCGTACCCTAATTGGATATGGCTTTAGTTTATCTTGAGGAGATTATTGAGAGATGACCATGGTATGGGACATGGCTCATTTTATGAAATGCATGAGTATTCATTATTTTCTGCTGCGAACGCATATTCTTGAATATTCATGATAATTGAAATGTGTTATTTTAAATGACCAGGTGTATTGTACATTGATGATGAATGATGTTGGTTCTTAAAAGCTTTTAGTTTTGAAAGCGTCGATGTGACGCTCTTTTGGTTATATGCGTGCCTATTTACTCTGATTATATGTTAAGTATTTTGGGGTAGAAAAAAAGGTGTTAAAAAATTCACATAACTAATATGGTGGATCCCGAATGATACCCTTAGTGGAACTTCAATCTCTAGACCACTCCTTCTAGAATCTATGCAACACTTTGATGGAACCCAAATCTATGATAAGTTTCAACCCCTCTTGGTGAAACCTATGTACGATTCCGATGATCCTTCGATCATTCTTGACGGAATTTAGGTAGGACTCTAACGATCCTCCGGTAATTGCTAATGAAACCTCTATGAAACCCTAATGGAACCCTTTGATGAGACCCTGATGGAACCCTAGATGAAACTCTTAATAAAATCCCTGACAAAACTCTTGATGAAACCCTAATACAACTTCTGATGGAACCCCTGATGATAAGACCTTGATGAAACCCTTTTGACAAATCCCTAATGGAACTCCTTGATTAATCCTTGATGATCAGTTTCAATCCCTCTTGGTGAAACTAGCATACGATTCCTATGATCATCCGATCGAGTTACTGGAATCGAGTTGGACTTTAGTGATACCATGATCACTCTAGATGAAATCCCTTGGTAAAATTATGGCAGAACCCCTTGATGGAATCTTTCGATGACATTCATGATAAACCCTTTTTGATAAAATCCCTTGATAAAACCCTTTTGATAAAATCCCTCGATAAAATTCTGGTGGAACCCTTTGATAAATCCATGATGAAACCCCTTGATGATAACATGTTGTTGAAACTTCATGGTAAAACCCTGGTGAACCCTTGGTGGACAATACTCTAATGAAAACCCCTTGATTGAACCCCATTGATAAAACTCCTTTGATAAAATCCCTTGATAAAATACCTTGATAGAACCCCTTAATGAAAATCCTTTATACTTCTGATGAAACCCTTAATGGAACTCCTGGTAAAAACTCATTGATGAAACCCTTGGTGGAACCCCTTAAGAAACGTTGATGTAACCCTTTGATAAAACCTTGGTGTATTTAATGGAAAACATCCCTTGTGTGGTATAGGTTATTAAGCTGGAGATATGAGAGGTGAAGACACGCTCAATAGTTGATAACGATCATTCAGGATGACCGACTACTGGATCCGTTATACTTTCTGAATCTTCGTACGTTGCCCCAGTCGATGGTGGTTGGATTGATCCATTCGCTTGGGTTTCCACTGCTTGGTAGGACATATTTAGAGACCCTGAATAGTAGACGGTCTTTGCTTGTCAGTCCCTAACTTTTGCTTAGACCGCACTTTCGGGTTTTCGATCTAGCGGCACACCCTTTTTGCCTAAGTTGCCCTTTTGAGGGGAATCAACTTAAAGGGTTTTCAATTCTTTTGTTTTATATCCCTAATTTTTTCCTGGACCTTTTCTTTTTGTGGTCCATCGGGATGCCCTTTTCCCCCCTAGGTTTCCCTTTGGGGTGTCAACTTAGTGGGTCAATATTAGGCATAATATTTTCTGACTGCATCTTCATTTATCAGTGATGCCAGATCATCCCCATCCATAGTCGAGAGAATCAAGGCTCCTCCTGAGAAAACCTTTCTCACGACATATGGTCCTTCGTAGTTGGGGTTCCACTTTCCCCGAGGGTTTGTGTGGATAGACAGGATCCTTTTGAGTATTAAGTCACCGACTTAGGTGTTCATAGGATGCACTTTATTGTCAGAGGCCCTCTTCAACCGCTTCTGATAAAGTTGGCCATGGCACAGAGCTGTCATGCGTTTCTCTTCAATGAGGTTCAAATGATCGAGTTTGGCTTGAATCCATTCTGCTTCGTCCATTTTGATGTCTTCTAGGATTCTCAAAGAGGGGATCTCTAATTCGATTGGTAGCACTGCTTCCATACCGTACACCAGAGAAAAAGGGGTTGCCCCGGTCGAGGTTCGTACCGAAGTACGATAACCATGTAGTGCAAAGGGAAGCATCTCATATCAATCCTTGTATGTCTTTATCATTTTTTAAACAATCTTCTTTATGTTCTTATTGGCTGCTTCCACTGCACCGTTCATCTTTGGCCGATAGGGTGAAGAATTGTGATGTTCGGTCTTAAAACTCTTGCACAATTCCTTTATCATCTTGTTATTAAGATTCCAACCATTATTTGTGATAATTTTATTAGGAATCCCGTAACGGTAGATGATGTCACGTTTCAGAAAAGCGAGCTACCACTTGTTTAGTGACATTTGCGTATGACGCCGCTTCCACCCATTTGGTAAAATAGTCAATGGTGACCAGGATGAACCTATGCCCATTCGAAGCGGTAGGTTCAATACGTCCGATCACATCAATGCCCCACATAGCAAATGGGCACGGCGATGAAATGACATTGAGAGGTACTGGAGGTACGTGTATCCTGTCAGTGTAGATCTAACATTTGTGACAAGTCTGCACGTGATGGAAATAATTTGTTTCCATAGTCAACCAATAATATCCTGCTCTGAGGATCTTTTTAGCCATTGAATGCCCACTAGAATGTGTCCCAAACGAACCTTCATGCACATCAATTATAATTTGCTCCATTTCGCGTCTGTCCACACATCTGAGCAACACTGGATCATAACTTCGCTCATACAATATATCTCCACTTAAGAAGAACTTAGAGGATAGCTTCCTCAAAGCTTTCTTGTCTGTGATTGATGTGTTGTCTGGGTATACCTGTTTTTCGAGGTACATCTTGATGTCATGGTACCAAGGTTTGCCATCTGACTCTTCCACGGTAGCCAGACAGTATGCCGGCTCGTCCAGGTGATCAATGCTGATGGCAGGAGCCTCATTCTTCCAAGTGATCTTGAACATGGATGCTAAGGTAGTTAGGGCGTCTGCTAATTGATTTTATTCCCTTGGGATGTGATGAAAAGATATTTCATCGAAGTAAGGGATCAATTTCAGGACATGTTCTTTGTATGGAATCAACTTCTGATCGCGGGTTTCCCAATCTCCCTGTACTTAACTGATGACGAGAGTTGAGTCCCCATAAACCTCAAGTATTTTGATTCTCAAGTCGACTGCCGCTTCGATACCGAAGATACAAGCTTCATACTCTGCCATATTGTTGGTGTAGTCGAAGCATAATCTTGCGGTAAATGGAAGATGAAATCCTGTCGATGAAGTAATGATGACATCTACTCCATGGCCCTGTGCATTGGAAGCACCATCGAACGCGAGCGTCCATCGCGATCCTGGTTCGGGGACTGGAATATTGCAATCCCTTATGAATAGAATGTCCTCGCCAGGGAAATCAAATTTCATCGGTTGATAGTCTTCCACGGGTTAGTGGGCCAAGTACTTAGACAATACACTTCCCTTTATGGCTTTTTGGGTGACGTGTTGAATGTCGTATTCAATCAAGGCCATCTGCCAACGGGCAACTCTTCCGATCATAGCAGGTTTCTCGAAGATGTACTTAATTGGGTCTATTTTGGAGATCAACAGAGTGGTGTGTATCACCATGTACTGCCTTAGTCGTTTGGCAGCCCAGGTGAGGGCGCAACAAGTCTTTTCCAACAAAGAATACCTTGATTCACAATCAATGAACTTCTTGCTAAGGTAGTAGATGACATGTTCCTTTCTACCTGATTCATCATGCTGGCCCAACAAGCAACCCATAGAATCCCCTAGGACTGTCAAGTACATGATAAGCGCTCTTCCTGGTACTGGTGGTATAAAGATGGGTGGCTCCTGGAGATACTGCTTTATCCTCTCAAAGGCTCTTTGACAGTTCTCGTTCCACTTGACGACTTGGTCCTTTTGCAGTAGTTTGAAGATTGGTTCGCATGTGGTAGTTAGGTGCGATACGAACCTGACTATATAGTTCAACCGTCCTAAAAATCCGCAAACTTTCTTTTCTGTTCTCGGTGAGGGCATAACTTGTATGGCTTTAACTTTGTCGGGATCCACTTCAATGCCACGTTGGCTCACGATGAAACCTAACAGCTTTCCAGATCTCACCCCGAACGTGCATTTGTTTGGATTAAGTCTCAATTTGGACTTTCTCAGCCTCTCAAACAACTTGTGCAAATGGGTGAGATGTTCCTCTTCTATTTGGGACTTAGCAATCATATCGTCGACATATACTTCAATCTCTTTATGGATCATGTCATGAAAAAGAGTGACCATAACCTTTTGATATGTTGCCCCAACGTTCTTTAGACCGAATGACATGACTTTATAACATAATGGTCCTCGCGGGGTGATAAATATTGTCTTCTCCGTGTCTTCTGGATCCATTTTGATTTGATTATATCCAGAAAAACCGTCCATGAAAGAGAACACAGAGAATTGGGCCGTGTTGTCTACCAACACATCAATGTGAGGTAGTGGGAAATCATCTTTTGGGCTAGACCTATTTAGGTTTCTGTAGTCCACACAGATGCGCACCTTACCATCTTTCTTAGGCACGGGCACGATGTTGGTAACCCATTGGGGGTAGTTTGAGACTGCTAGGAAGCCGACATCCAGCTGCTTCTGAACCTCTTCCTTGATTTTGATAGCCATATCAGGTTGAGTTCTTCTCAATTTCTACTTTACTGGAGGACCGTCCTGTTTGAGCGACAGGCAGTGTATCACAATCTCTGTATCTAACCCGAGCATATCTTGATATGACCAAGCAAACACGTCAACATATTTGCACAATAACTCGATCAACTTCTTGATATCGGCCTGTAGGTCGGCACCAATCTGGATTTCTTTCTTGCAATCTTCGGATCCAAGGTTGACGACCTCCAACGACTCTTGATGTGGTTGAATCAATTTGGATTCCTGCTGTAGCAGTCTGGCCAACTCCTTTGGGAGTTCACGATCTTCCTCGGCTTGGTAGATTGGATTCTCGAAATTATAATCGGCCATAGTATTTTTATTGTCAATGAAATCCGAGTCGGATCTGCATGAGTGATTCATGTTTTATTTTAGAATGCACGAACTATTAGTGCGCTGAGTTTCATCAGCAGACCCTCTATTGTCAGTTTAATAAGGGAATTCTTCGGGAGCACGTTCAAAGAAGACCCTGTGTCCACCAGCACTTAGGACATTATCGTGTCAGCACATGCTATGGATATGTGCAGGGTTTTGTTATGATTTTTACCCTCGGGAGGCAACTCGTCGCCGCAAAAGCCTAGGCATCCCCTCGAAGCTATACATCAATTACATGTCGTTAAACACATCATACTACACAAATTAATCATGTATTCCATCAATTAATCACAAAAATTCAGAATTATGTTCATGTTATAGAACCCTCAATCTCATACCAAACATCATGCTTATGGATAGTTTAACATAGACAAAAATTATCACACTTACAAAGTACGAATTTCAATCAATCTATTACATAAAAACATAATCGCACTCATATAACTCATCAATTAATCAAATCAAAAGAGAATGAAGAAAATCCTATTGGAGGATAAGTGAAACCTCTCTACCCTTTCATGATTAAGACACCCTTAGATGAATAATCTTCCTATCTTATAAATTCACCAAAAGCAGCCTTATATGGTATTCTCTTCAAAAAACTCTAGCTATACTCTTCCTCTATATTCTCTTCCTTTTCACGTACTGTAAAAAATTCCAATAACCCTTGTTTTCTCTAATTTTTCAAATATACAATATTCTAATTAACTTCTCATATAATTTAGTTTTTGGCCTAACTAAAATTCAACTTCTCACCGCTCACCACTTACTTTTATTAATTCACAAAATTTGCTTAACTCTACCTATTCTACCAACTTTCTATTAATTAATTAATTAATTAACTCCCACAAAAACTAATTAATTCAACACAATTTACCACAAATATCATCAAGAATCAAACACGCCATAAATCAAATCAAATAATTATTTAAATAAATCACACATTTAAATCAAATAAATAATTAAATAAAATACTTATTAAGTTGGGGTGTTACATCAAACATCTGGTTTGACATGTGGAATGTGATGTAGATGACTAATGTTTAAACTCCATATTTTATTAATTTCTAGCCCTTGTATAGGTATTATGATGTAACCTTAATCTTTTGACTTTTTAGGGTTGAGTCAAAAAAGCATTGTTGTAACATGGACTCGGAAATTACTATCAAAGTCCGATCCTAAATGGGCTTCGGGTTACCCGATCCTAAACAAATATTTCTTTAAATAAAACCCCATAATATTTATTATAAATGAAATTAAAAATAAATGATTTTAAACATAATACATTTTTAAGTATTATATTATCTTTTATAAATACTATAAAATGTATTTTTAAATACAATACATGTCTAAATTGTATAAAATAATACTTGAATATTTAACATAAGAGAAATTAATAGAACACGAGAAAAGAGTGTTTATTATATTAGTGTATAAAATTTAAAAGAGAAATATTGAATAAAACATAGATAAAATTTAGCGAGATTAGAAAAATTAATATGTTATTTTAGAATACGACAATATAAGTATTAATATAATTTTTTTTAAATTTATGATTATGCTGGTCTAACGGGCTATCCACAGGTCCTACGAGTCCGTCCTAATGGGTAGTCTTAAGAGTGTTTGTTATATTAGTGTATAAAACTTAAAAGAGAAAGATTGAATAAAATATAGATAAAATTTGACGAGATTAGAAAAATTAATGTGTTATTTTAGAATACGACAATATAAGTATTAATATAATTTTTTTAAAATTTATGATTATGCTGGTCTAACGGGCTATCCACAGGTCCTATGAGTCCATCATAATGGATAACGAGCTTTTTAAGGTTGAGCTAAAAATCTCTGAAAAATAATAACTCTAATTTTAAGGTCCAAATGTTATGAACTTTCGAATTTGACGGCTCCCAAAATATTATGCACTTTGAAGAGAAGATAAAACATGATTTACTGACCGATGATTCATTTTATTTTAATAATTTATTTATATTTTAAAATCACTCATGTAATAAAAATAGTCTAACCATTTCTAGGTGTAGAATACACGTGTGAGTCCATAAATCCTATGATACCAAAAATGTGATAATTTCTTTAGCAAAGAAACCAAAGAAGAGGGGGAAAAATCCCAAAGTTTGAGCGGAACTTTTTTAGAAACTCAAAACAATAGAAGCCTGAATAGAAGAAAAGTAGAATCCGTGCGCTATCATTTAAGCGAATCCTAACCGTTAGATTGACACTCACACGGATCGGTCCGAAAACCAAAACTCTCTCCCTCCCTCCAAAATTTCAGTTCAACCCTTCAAATTAAAACCCCTTTCCCATCTCATCTATAAAACCCATTTTCAGACTCCGAACATAACTCATCGAATTCATTAGCGATTTACATTCTCACTCAAAATCAATCTTCTAGAAGTTTCTCTCGATGGCTCGTACAAAGCAAACAGCTCGCAAATCCACCGGCGGCAAAGCTCCCCGGAAGCAGCTAGCAACAAAGGCTGCTAGGAAATCCGCTCCGGCAACCGGCGGAGTGAAGAAGCCACATAGATTCAGGCCAGGAACAGTAGCTTTGAGAGAGATCCGTAAGTACCAGAAGAGCACCGAACTTCTTATCCGAAAACTTCCATTCCAACGTCTCGTTCGTGAAATCGCTCAGGATTTTAAGACGGATCTGAGGTTCCAGAGCAGTGCCGTTTCTGCTCTTCAGGAGGCTGCTGAGTCATACCTGGTTGGACTGTTTGAAGACACAAACCTGTGCGCTATTCATGCCAAGAGAGTCACCATCATGCCTAAGGACATTCAACTTGCAAGGAGAATTAGAGGCGAAAGGGCTTAGTTATCTACTACAATTTAATTTCCAAATTTAATTTTGGTAACCCTAGAATTTTATAGTTAGTACCAGTAACAGCTTCTATGTGTGAATCACAACCTCTAGTTGTAATACTGTTTGGTGTTGAATGTTAATTGCTTCATCTTTTATGTCTTTTTACACCTTGTAGTTTGAATATAGCTAATTTGTGGTATTATAGTTTTGGTTGGCTCAACAATATACGTTTTCTAGTTTGTAAAAATATTTGTATTAACAACATACATTTTTCCATTTGTAAAAATATTTATATTAAGAATATTTTATTTTTCTATTTAATAAAATATTTGTATCAATAATACATTTTTTATTGTTTATAAAAATATTTCTATCGATAATATACTTTTTTTTTGTTTATAAAAATATTTCTATCGATAATATATTTTTTTTTGTTTATAAAAATATTTATATCAATGGTAGAATTTTTTCCGTTTATGAAAATATTTGTATCAACAATACATTTTTTTTTCATGTTAATAAAACAATACATTTTTTTTCACTTATAAAAAATGATTCTTATCAAATCAGGATTCATCCTCCTATTAAACATTTTCGATTATTTTTAATAAAATTGAAAGTAAACGAATCAAGGTAGATAGGAATCAAAAAATGAGATTGAAAATCGAATGACCTTGAATGATCATCGTTTAAAATGAAGATAATGAAAGTGAACGGGGAGATTTGAAAATCGAATTGATTTGCTCTTTGGATGGTGTATGCACAAAAGGAAGTGTATTTAGAACGAATGAGTTACTTTCTCAATGGATTGATAAGGACTTTATAACTCTCAAAATATCTATTGAATTTTATAGCATTGTATTTGTTCGGTATTTAAGAAATGAGAAGTTCTGTGATTTAATATTGCAAAATAACGTGTCAATGCAATAATGAATGATGGTAAAAAGGAAGGGTTAAAATTGGATTAAGAATTAAGAAGCTTGTATTAATTAAGCTAATTGTATTTTATGGTATATATGATGTGTGGAATGGAAATATTGTAATTTATGGAAAGAGTGTTGTAGGTAGTATGGACAGAAAGTCCAAATTTGAATAATGAGACGATAAGTGGTGATGATATGGTATGGCCATTGAATCAAATGATGATGAAAAATGACATAAAATAGGGAGTGAAACAAACAAATTGACTATTTTTTATTTATTCTTAAATATGACTTCTTAATCCTAAATTATCAAAATGTAATGAACAAATGAAATTGGATTTGAACTAATTTGGAAACCTTGTATCCAGAATGTCCCAGTCTACTTTGACTGGCCTTATTTTGACCCTGATGAATTAAAGTTTTTTAAAAAAAAAGTAATGTATGTAATGCAAATGGATTGAAAATGAATAGAGAAAATGATAAGTCAAAACTAGAGCATGATACACTAAGATTGTTTTAAGTTTTTATCTCTTATGTTTGTTGAAACGCTTTTAATAATATTTATACTAAAATATTTATGGTTTAAATGTATTTTTGGTATTATTGGTTAATTTAGGACTGGTACGAGGTTTTGAAGGTTTGAAAGTGGTTCTCTAATAGAAAATTATTTTTTTAGAAAATCTTTCAGTGTCAATCGAATGCACCCTGATTGTAATCGATTGCACCAGTGTAGTTTTTGAAAAATTCTTCTGTGACAATCGATTGCACTCTGACTGCAATCAGGGTCGGCCCTGTGTGCAATCTATTGCACTTTGTATTTTTTTGGAAAATTCTTTAGTGGCAATCGATTGCACCCTGATTGCAATCGAATGCACACTATAATTTTGTGAAAAATATGTTTTCGAATTAGTTGACATATCCCAACGATTTTGGTCATAAATTTCATTTTGTAAGTCTGATTTAGATGTCTTCGAAGTATTGGAAAACTGACACGCTGAACTACATAGTGGTAATGAGAGTTAGGATGATTAAATTAGGATTATGTTTGTACTGTTGTTGTACTTTTCATGATAATGTGATGAACCGCTTAGCAAAATGTTGAGTTTCCGTCGTTGATAAATTAATATGGTAAATTGCTAATATAATTGCAAGTTGTTTAATTGTTGTGTTTTGATGACATTTGGATTGTGATGTATGGTTTTGATGTGAAAGTATCTTGTTGATATTGTACAGACAATTATGCGGTTCGATGTGATACCGTTTGTGTTGTTGAATTGTTGTGATGATGCATACATTCATTCATGTATCATGAGTTGTTGTTGTGAAATAAGAGATTATATGTTTTGATGTTGGTGAGCGGTAATTGTCCCAAGTTTGATGTTGAGGCTTGGAGTCAGTGTGTGGCTCATGGGTTTGGTAGATAGAACCTAGTTCATAAAGAGAACCATTGTTGAGATCGGTACCGCATGCATATGAGTGTATAATGTGGTTGAGAGTTACATTGCATATTGTATATTATTGTGAAATGTGTGAAACTTGAATACATGTGTTGTGTTGTATAATGGATTATGTTTGCATTGTAATGTATTTAATCTAATCTGATTGTTTATATGTCGTTTTTTATTTAAATGTATTTCTCATGCCTTTGCTTGATTGTTGTCCACCATGGGCATCTTGCAGATACTCAAGAGTAATTGCGGCAGTAAGTGAAATTAGTTCAAGGAGTTACTTCTTTAGTTTTCGTTGTTTTAGAAGTCTTGCTCTGATTTTGTAACATCGGGATCGGGAATGTTCTATTTGATTATTCTGTTGAAGTTTAATAGTTCATTGACTTGTGTTGAAGTGTTTAAGAGTTAAGTTTAATAACTCTTATTTTTGAAGAAGCTTTATTTAAATGAGTTTTAATGACTAAATGTTGAATTTATGTTTAGTTATACAATTAGAAATGATACCGCCACAATGATACCCTAAGTGAAGGTGAACGTGCGATTACAAGTGTTTTATGATGTTAGTATATTTTGATGCATTGTTATTAATCGTTATGATTTTAGAGATTTATCGTTGGTGACACCTTAATTGTCATATAATTCTTAATACATAAGTTTCGAGATTTATGGTGTTACAAACCCAATCTCTCTGATCTTCATATAGTTCAAGAGTAGAACATTGGTGTGTCTGTGAGAAATTGACATTTGATTTCTATGATTCATCGCTTTTTGGTTCCACCGAATCATATCTAGATCTCTTTCGATTGAAGTGTGTGTCTCCGTCTCCATAACAATTCCTCTAAATTCAAAACCAAACTCCTTCCATTTAACACCAGATGATGACATCTTCCAAAATCACTCATTCTAGACCGTCGAAACAACCAAGAATCCTCCGCCTCTTTGAGGATGCAAAATATTTTTTATTTAATTAAAAGATAAATTGATTTAATATAGATCATTGAAAACATTAATTAACACAAGACAAACATTTTAATAGAATTGAATTATGCGGAGAGGGTCTCAATTTGACCTATCAAACTTGGCCCACACTTATTAAGATTTAAATTAAATAGTCTTGTGAAAAAACAAAGCCTTTTAATATTAACATTGTATCATGATTTTATTATATTCTACTTTCTGAATATTTGAAATGCAAAATACGTCTATTGATATATTTTAATTAATATGAGATCTTGTTATTATTTTATTATTTTTTAAAGACTTTGTAATACATTTAAAATAAAATATTTCAGGAGGCCTAAAACTCTTCATAGGCAAGCTTAGGCTGATTTGCTGCATAAGTTGTGAGAGAGGAATACACGACAAAAGTAGAAATCCGTCAGCTATCGTTTAAGCGAATCCTAACCGTTAGATTCATACTCACGCGGATCGCTCCGAAAACAAAAACTCGCTCCCTTTCTCCCTCTAAGATTTGAGTTCACTTCAATTCAAACACCTCTATAAAACCCTTTTTTCACACCGTATCAAAAAGTATCGAAATTACATCTCTTTTATCAATCTCAGCTCAAAATCAATCTTCTAGAAGTTTCTCTCAATGGCTCGTACAAAGCAAACTGCCCGCAAATCCACCGGCGGAAAAGCTCCCCGGAAGCAGCTAGCAACAAAGGCCGCTAGGAAATCAGCTCCGGCAACCGGCGGAGTGAAGAAGCCACACAGATTCAGACCAGGAACCGTTGCCTTGAGAGAGATCCGTAAGTACCAAAAGAGCACCGAGCTTTTGATCCGTAAACTTCCATTCCAACGTCTCGTTCGTGAAATCGCTCAGGATTTCAAAACGGATCTGAGGTTCCAGAGCAGTGCTGTTTCGGCTCTTCAGGAAGCTGCTGAGTCTTACTTGGTTGGACTGTTCGAAGACACAAACCTTTGCGCTATTCATGCAAAGAGAGTCACCATCATGCCTAAGGACATTCAGCTTGCAAGAAGAATCAGAGGCGAGAGGGCTTAGTTTTTATCTACTCTAATTTAAATTTTCGTAACCCTTGAATTAGATAGGTTCTACCAGTATCAGAGTCCATGGTGAATCTCATCCTCTTGTTGGAACAAACTATTTGTTGTTAAATGTTAATCAATGAAGTTACAATTTCACTCTAGTAATATGTGTATTTACACGTTGTAGTTTGAATAGAGCTGTTTGAATTTATAAGATGATTCTGATTAGACTGACACATCTAGATTGAAAGATGGTTTAATTTGAGAATGCTGGATGAATGAAAAATCTGTGTTTTGATGAAAATGAGAAGGATGATTTAAAATGTGAATTGATGATAATGTTGCAGACTAATACAATGGAAAGGGGTGAAAACATTGAAATTCAAAATAGTCGCAAATAAAAAAATAAAAAAGTAGATGAAAGAAACCTTGGAGATAAATGTCCAAACAAATTAAAAATCAATCCCGTAGGTATCATGCTAGAGCTCATATCCACAATCGCTCTAGATTTTAACTCAATCTCCTAAGCATATAAAGTCATAAGACTAAGATTAGTTAGAGAATCTAATTTACTCACCACCTATTTGAAGTTGTCTATGAGAGTTAAGGTTATTAAACATTTGTCTATTGCAAAAATTTTAGATTAATTTTTGAGCTCCTAACTTTTCTATTAGGATAAAAAACTTTTCAATCATGGATCTCAGTACCAGTTTTGGACAAGAAAACTAACTTAGAAAGGCTATTATGTGATATCCAGTTATTATTGAATCTAAAAGACTCAAGACCTTACAACTGATTGACATATTTAAGGATATCACAATAATGATCAAAAATATTATTAGGAAGAACCCATTAGGATACCTCACCCTAATGTTCCCACCACCCATTAGAAACTAGAATCCAATCTAGCTTGCAAGTTATTCCATCATTTTGTTGAAACCAAGTGAATTTTCGTCCAAAATACATCAAATGAGACCTTTGAAACTCACTTTGCAAGAGCACAAATTAGTCCACATAATTCTCTTATCAACTAGAGACACTCGGGTATACATTAACAACAAAGCACATAGTATTAATAACTCCCTACTCCAAAAAAAGGCCTAAGAAACCCGAAGTAGAGAGGGAAAATAAGGATCTAACTTTCAAACTATACCGATTCAAAAGAAAACCACCATTACTCTCTACTAAAGTACCTAAACATCAATCACAAAATGATTTATCCCACAAGGAATGGACTAGAGAAGGAGAGACTTCATTAAGCTTGGTTTCTTGGATTTCCATAAAGGATACGACCTAATAATCTCCCTCACCTTGCTCTTATTAATCCTAACTGACAAACCCCTACAATTAAAAAGGAAAATAAACACATACGAGAATCCTTTATCAACCAAACACACTTATGAATCCTATCCTTATATATGGAGCCTTTAACTTCCCAATTTCAACATCTAAAAATACACCCTAGTTTCTTAGTTAACCTATGGATTCTAGTTGCACTCCACTCTCTAACACATCAGATACTCTAACTAATGATGGCACGGGAGTGAAAAAAGAGGAGACACTGGAGAAGAAGCTCATTCAAGACATACTGATAAAGAAAAATCTTGTCAACTCAAGCCCGTTTTTGGTATAAGCATATGAATATTATCCTGCAAACAAAAACCAATAAAAGTATAAGGTATAACAATAATTGGTTATTGAAAATGAGTGGATAAAACTATTGCCACTTGTTTCAGAATAGGAAGTGAGCATGAGTTTGGCAACCAAACTCCACAAGGATAGCCTGAAGTAATTAAGGGCCAAAACTAGGTGATCATCTGAAGACGAAGAAACACTACTAACTGGCACACAAACCACTAGATTTGATTTAAGGAGTCTAAAAGAGAAGGGCTAATATCAATCCCTAACCAATGAGGTATGGAAGCCATGAGACTTCTAAGAAATGAGAAAATTTTAGAATGATGACTAACTAAATTTAGAACCACTTCCTTGGACACATCATCTCCCTTTTTTGCTACTATAGAAAATGGATTTAAGTTTACTCCACGCTCTTTATTTTATGCCGTGATTATTGTTAGATGCCCAAAAGTGCTTATTTGAGCTATCATATGTGGGCATCTTTCACTCTTTTGCCTTGCTAAAATTGTAAAAATCACATTTGTTTTACATGGAATGCGTTACATTGATAAACAAGCTTGGTGCCTTTGATGTGTGTGTTATTGTGCAGGAAAGGCATGAATTAATTGATAATAAAGACACAAGAGAATTGGCAAAGGAACCAAAGAAAAGGAGCATTTCATCTGCCTGCTCGCTAGGCGAAGCTGTGGCGAAGAATGGGTTCGCTAGGCGAGCTCCTGGCGAACAGCTCCAGTAAATTAGCAAATTAATTCGCTAGGCGAGCTCAAGGCGAAGTTTGCAGCGAATTCATTCTGTTTTGGTGAAATGTGCAGCCAACACTCACTCGCTAGGCGAGGCTCTAGCGAGTCCCCAGCGAGCATTCCAGTAGCAAAACTTCTCAACCTCGCTGGGGCGAGCTTGAAGCGTTTCCTTCGCTAGGCGAAGGTATGTTCGCTAGGCGAACATGACAGTTCACCAACGCCCTGTTTTCTCTGGGCGCAGGGGCCTTTTGTGCTCATTTTTGACCTTCGCTAGGCGAGCCATTCTGCTCGCCTAGCGAACATGACAGTTCTGCACTTGTCTATAAGTAGCAGGTGCCACTTTTGGGCACCATACCTCATTTTTACCAACTTTTCCACTTTTTGTACTTTCTCCTAGATATTTTACAGCATTGTTTTGTGGGAGCTTTTATGCCCTAATTTCATTTCTCTTCATCTAGCAACCATCTTCCACAAAAAGAAGGTGGATTCCCATCCAACCTCGATTATTCGACTTGGATGTTGATCAACCCTCTTTCCTTACTTGCCGACCAAGCTACCATGAAAATGAGTAGCTAAGTCTTCCATTTGTCAAGGTTAGATGTAGGTGATTGCTAGCTTTGTGTGTAAATGTAAGGATCCTCATATGTAAACTCTTTAACGGTAAATATATGATGAAAACTTTGTTTCTATTTAAAACCCTTTGTGTTGGTATTTGATCGAGAGATGTTTACCGATTCTTGACCTAGGTTTTCATCCAAACTTGTTTGTTAGCTAGAGATAGTAACGAATGATTTTGTTCACCATAAGGTTGAATCAAAAAGTTGTCATTTTGATAGATTGTGTTCGAGAGAAACAATGGATCAAAATGGCAAAACTCACAATGGGTGTTCGAGAGAAACGCATTGAGAGGACCTTGTGAAATAATTTATCATCTAAGGAGTTTATAAGATTGTTGACCGAGCAAATACATGCAAAGCATTGTAATCATTGAAACCTAACTTTGACAATATTTCTCATATTAATCAAAACATAACTTTTTCCGCAATTAATTACTTTGTATGCAAGATAACTTGATTAAAACCAAAACCCTAGTGTTACATTAAGTTAAGATTAATTCAACCATTGAACAGCAGTGATATCTTACAATCTCTGTGGATACGATAACAAAAACCCGACACGAAATAATACACTATTTTCAACAAAATGGCGCCGTTGCCGGGGATTGTAAATTGATATTGCGAGCATCGCAATGGTTGTTTAAATTTTAGCTTGTGAATTTTTGACTTGTGCTTGTAATTTGTTTGGTTTAGTGTGCAGCTTACGTTTTATGCGAGGGCAAATCCCTGTGGACGAACTTCTTTTTGATCCTGAGATCGAGAGAACCGCAAGGAGGCTCAATAGCAAAACGAGACGTAGGAGGCAACAGGCTAGGCAACGCCAAGAGCAAGGAGAAAGTTCTTTGACCACAAATCACCACCCATTCATACCAAACATGGAGCCACAACCACCACCACCTATTTCTACTCCATGTATCAACAGTCCAAGGAACACCGCTCAGTTTGCCAACCACACAGGAAGGCAAGCTGAGATGAAGACGGGAACTCTGAATTTATTATATGGGAGTCCATTCACAGGAATGGACCATGAAGACCCATTTGCTTTTCTCACAAAATTTTATGAGATAGCATTGGCTGCCGGAGTGGATCAGGCTCAGGAGCTTCCGTTGTTCAGACGATTGTTTCCCCACGCTTTGCTCGGTAAAGCAAAGGATTGGTATCTCGATCAAACACCTGCCGTAATGACAGATTGGAATGTGTTAGAGGAGAAATTCATTGAAAGATTTTTCTCTCATAACCGATTCATGGAATCAAAGACGGCCATCTCGGTGTTTTCTCAAGGAACCAGTGAATCTTTGAATGAAGCGTGGGAGAGATTCAAGTCCATGCTTAGGAAATGTAAAGGGCATGGATTTGATGAATTAACTCAAATCCATATC
Source organism: Lathyrus oleraceus (assembly GCF_024323335.1). Taxonomy (NCBI): domain Eukaryota; kingdom Viridiplantae; phylum Streptophyta; class Magnoliopsida; order Fabales; family Fabaceae; genus Lathyrus; species Lathyrus oleraceus. The sequence continues at coordinate 90,775,876 of NC_066585.1, forward strand.
TTCAGAAATGGACTTCAACCAAACTGTAAGACGTTGTTGGATGCCACCTCGGGTGGCTCGTTGATGTCAAAAAGTGCCGAAGAAGCCACAAACATTATCAACCGTATGGCTTTGAATGATCTTCAAAGTCAAAGTCGTGGAAATTCTTTGAAGAAGGCGGGAGTGCTTGAGTTAGGGACGAATGATGCCATACTTGCCCAAAACAAGCTCATCTCACAACAAGTGGAACTCTTAACGCAACAAATAAAAGAGTTAAGAGAACCGTCAAAAGCTAAACAAATAGCTTATTGTGAACTTTGTAAAGGTGAACATGACACCGGATTTTGTCCACCTCCCGGTTTTGACGAAGTAAATTACATGGCCAATCAACGGGACTATCAACCAAGACAACAACAACCTTATCAACCGCACCCTCAACAACAACAACAACAACAATTCCAAGGGAACCAAGGGTTCCAACCTAGAAGCAACTATTATCATAACCAAGGTTATGGAGGTGGTTCTTCTAGCCGTCAAAACCCTCCCCAAAATCCGTATCAATCTCAACCACCGCCGGTAGTCAATTCTAAATTGGAAGAGACATTGACGCAATTCATGCAAATGTTAATGGCCAATCAAAAGAGTAATGACGCGGCCATAAAAAATCTTGAAACTCAAGTTGGGCAACTTGCCAAGCAACTAGCTGAACAACAAACCGGTCCTTCTTTTTCGGCTAATACGCAAACAAATCCTAAGGAGCATTGTAAGGCGATTATGACGAGAAGTGGAAGGGAGTTGGGTAGTGAAAATGAAAAAAGAGTGGAGAGTGAAAAAAGAGAGAAAGAGAAGGAGATTGAGGAGGAAATAGTGGATGAAAATGTTGATGGTGAAGTAGGAGTGTGGAGTGATGAGGAAGTAGTTGAAAAGAATAAAAATAATGGTGAAGTTGAAAAAGATAAAGGTGTGGAGATTGAGGAAAATAAAAGTGATGAGGTAATAAGGGAGGTAGTGAAGAAGCCTAGATGGAAAAGTGCTAGAATTGCAAAGGGAAAGGAGGTAGTGAGCGCTACTCCGGTCCAAAATCTTCCTTACCCTCATGCTCCTTCCAAAAGGGAAAATGAATGGCATTACGCCCGGTTCATGGATATTTTTAAGCAATTACAAATTAACATTCCGTTTGCTGAAGCTTTGGAACAAATGCCAAAGTATGCCAAATTCATGAAGGACATACTGACCAAAAAGCGGAGGTATACGGAACCGGAGACCATCGTCCTTGATGCGAGCTGTAGTGCCATCATTCAAAGGACGCTTCCTAAGAAAGAGGTTGATCCGGGAAGAGTTACATTGCCGGTTAAGATTGGTGACGTTTATGTCGGGAAGGGACTTATTGACTTGGGGTCGAGCATAAATCTTATACCTTTGTCAATTATCAAGAGGCTTGGCAACATCGAGATTAAGTCCATCCGAATGACATTACAATTGGCGGATAAGTCGACGACCCATCCTCATGGCGTAGCCCAAGATGTGTTGGTGAAGGTCGACAAATTCTTTTTTCCGGTGGATTTTATTGTAATTGATATGGAGGAAGATGATGATGCTCCGCTCATATTGGGACGACCATTCATGAAGACCGCAAGAATGATGATTGATGTCGATGACGGTTTAATGAAGGTGCGGGTTCAAAATGAGGAGGTCACATTTGATCTATTCGAGGCGATGAAGCATTCCAAGGATCGAAATGATAGCTTTCGCATCGATGTGATTGAAGACGCTATTATGGAAGTTTCAAAGCATATCCACGAGATATCTCCTATGGAGTTAGCTCTCGACGACTCATTGGAGGTTTTCACTGTTGAGGAGGAGCTAGCTCTTGAGGAATGCTTAAAGGAACTTGATAGCTTGGAAGACCTACAACCGTGGGAAGTAGAGGAAGAAAATTTGAAGAAGGAGGTAATTGACGAGAAAGCGCCAATTGAATTAAAAGAGTTACCTTCGACTTTGAAATATGTGTTTCTAGATGAGACCGAGGCAAAGCCGGTCATCATAAGCAACCTTTTGACAAAAGAAGAAGAAGCCCGTCTAATCATTGTGCTAAAAACCAATCAAGAAGCTATGGGTTGGACTCTTTCCGATCTAAAAGGAATAAGTCCATCCTATTGTATGCACAAGATTTTGATGGAGGAGGATTTCAAGCCGGTAGCTCAACCACAACGCCGCTTAAATCCTACGATGAAAGAGGTTGTAAGAAAAGAAGTTGTGAAGCTTTTGGATGCGGGAATGATTTACCCGATCTCGGATAGTCCGTGGGTTAGTCCCGTGCACGTGGTTCCGAAGAAGGGTGGAATGACCGTAATCCGTAATGACAAAGACGAATTGATCCCGACTAAAGTTGCAACAGGGTGGAGAATGTGTATAGATTATAGACGGTTGAATACCGCGACTCGTAAGGACCATTTTCCACTCCCATTTATGGATCAAATGCTTGAAAGACTATCGGGCCAACAATACTACTGTTTTTTAGACGGCTACTCCGGGTACAACCAAATTGCGGTTGACCCGGTTGATCATGAGAAGACGGCTTTCACGTGTCCGTTTGGAGTGTTCGCATACAGAAAAATGCCTTTTGGGCTTTGCAATGCGCCGACGACATTCCAACGATGTGTCCAAGCTATTTTTGCGGATCTGATAGAGAAAACAATGGAAGTCTTCATGGATGACTTCTCGGTGTTTGGTGGGACGTTTAGTCTATGCTTGGCAAATTTGAAGACGGTGTTGGAAAGGTGTGTGAAGACTAATTTGGTGCTAAATTGGGAAAAGTGTCACTTCATGGTGACCGAGGGGATCGTGTTAGGCCACAAAGTATCAAAAAGGGGGCTTGAAGTGGATAGAGCTAAGGTTGATGTAATTGAAAAATTACCCCCTCCGGTGAATGTGAAGGGCATCCGTAGTTTTTTGGGGCACGCGGGGTTCTACCGGCGCTTCATCAAGGACTTCTCAAAGGTGGCAAAGCCTTTGAGCAATTTGCTCGCCAAAGATCAGGTATTTCTCTTCACCGAATATTGTTTGCAAGCTTTCGAGGTTTTAAAAGAAAAATTGGTTACCGCTCCAATAATAGTCGCTCCCGATTGGAATGAAAATTTTGAACTAATGTGTGACGCGAGTGACTATGCCGTTGGAGCGGTACTTGGCCAAAGAAAAGACAAAACTTTTCATGTTATACATTATGCGAGTAAGGTTCTTAACGAGGCTCAAATAAATTATGCCACCACGGAAAAAGAACTACTCGCAATAGTGTATGCGCTAGAAAAGTTTAGGTCCTATCTTATAGGGTCGAAAGTCGTTGTGTATACCGACCACGCGGCGATTAAATATCTGCTAACCAAGCCGGATTCAAAGCAAAGGCTCATCCGTTGGATCCTCTTGTTACAAGAATTCGATGTCGAAATCAAAGACAAGAAGGGGTCGGAAAACTTGGTAGCGGATCATTTATCCCGCTTGGTGAATGTCGAGGTTACCGCATCTGAAAAGGAAATCCGGGAAGAATTTCCTGATGAAAAATTGTTTAAGGTTCAAGTTAGGCCGTGGTTTGCAGACTTTGCAAACCACAAGGCTAGTGGTTTTGTGCCGGCCGACCTAACTTCGAACCAAAAGAGGAAATTCCTTTCGGATGCGAAGTATTATGTTTGGGATGACCCATACTTGTTTAAGTTGGGTAGCGATAACCTGTTAAGGAGATGCGTAACTGGTGATGAAGCCCAGAGCATCCTTTGGCATTGTCACAACTCGCCTTATGGCGGACATTATAATGGGGTTAGAACGACCACTAAAATTCTTCAATCGGGATTTTATTGGCCAACTATTTTCAAAGACGCACATACCCATGCGCAAAGTTGTGACAGTTGCCAAAGAAGTGGTGGGATAGGTAAGAGAGATGAGATGCCTCTCCAAAATATCCAAGAAGTGGAAGTGTTCGATTGTTGGGGCATAGATTTTGTTGGACCTTTCCCACCCTCTTACGGGAATGAGTACATGCTTGTAGCTGTTGATTATGTCTCTAAGTGGGTTGAGGCGATTGCCTCACCTCGGGCGGATGCCAAAACGGTGATAAAATTTTTAAAGAAAAACATCTTTTCCCGTTTTGGAACCCCCCGAGTGTTGATAAGTGACGGAGGGTCACACTTTTGCAATGCACCTTTGGAAACAATTCTAAAACATTATGGTGTATCGCATAGGGTGACAACTCCGTACCACCCTCAGGCTAACGGGCAAGCGGAGGTCTCTAATCGAGAGATTAAGAGAATCCTAGAAAAAACCGTGTCTAATTCTAAAAAAGAGTGGTCCCAAAAATTGGACGAAGCATTATGGGCCTACCGTACGGCCTTTAAAGCTCCAATTGGCCTAACTCCGTTTCAATTGGTATTTGGTAAAACTTGCCATTTGCCGGTTGAATTGGAGCACAAGGCCTTGTGGGCCCTAAAATTTTTAAATTTTGAACATGAGTTGGCCGGTAACAAAAGGAAAGTACAACTACTTGAGTTGGAGGAGATGCGCAATGCCGCATACCACTCAAGTTGGTTGTACAAGGAAAAAGCAAAGAAATATCACGACAAGAAGATCCGAACCAAAGAATTCGTGCCCGGACAATTGGTCTTATTGTTCAACTCCCGGTTGAAGTTGTTTCCCGGGAAGTTGAAATCAAAATGGTCCGGGCCATTTCGGGTGAAAGAAGTAAAAGAATACGGGGCCATTATCATTGAAGACATGGACGAGAAAGATAGTTGGACCGTGAATGGCCAACGATTGAAAGTGTATCTCGGCGGTCATGTGGATCGCGAGAGTTGTGCTCAGCCGCTCGATGCTCCTCTGTGAGCATCGCACCGTCGAGCTTAGCCGACGTTAAACAAGCGCTAGTTGGGAGGCACCCCAACATTGTAAGTATTTGTTGTTTTATGTTTTCTGTTGTATTGAGTACCCTGTGCTGTAATCAAGCTGGATGACTTGCAAGTGCTGCATTTGCAAATGCACTTGCTGTCATGCTCGCTTGCAGCTCGCTAGGCGAGACAGTAGCGAGCGCACCAGTACTGTTCTATAAATTTCTCAGCAGGGCATTTTGCCCCAAACCCTCAAAAATATTCAGAGCTGTTCTGCTGAGAAAATTTTGCGAAACTTCTCAAACTCTCGCATTTGCATCGCTATCACCAACCCTCGCTCCTTCCTCTCGATTGCAAACTCTCTCCATTTTACATTTCCGAATCCGTGCAATTAAGGTTTGCCCTACTTCATTTTCTTTTTGTATACTCTTAAAATTCCAAATATGAATTGCAAATAGGGAAGTGTAGTATGGGAAATTGAGGTTGCATGTGATGTTTTGGGAGTTTGCAATGTTTGTACATTTAGGTTTTCAAATTGGGGATTTAATTTTAATTTAGGTTCTGCATGCAATTAGGCAATCCCCAATAGCATAGAACGATTCATTGTCAAGAGAAATTATTAGGTTCTGTGTGGGAACCATTAGAGTACGGGTTTTGGGGAAAACATCTTTGAAAATGCAGAAAATCCCAAAACCCGTAAGGTTCGCTAGCAGCTCGCTAGGCGACCTGGGGCGAGCGTTCGCTGCAACTTCGCTAGGCGAAGCAGCAGCGAACATGACAGTATTTTGATTTATGTTTTAATGACTAATCTGTGTGTTGGTGTGTGTTGTTTCTTTGTATCTTTTACAGATGGAGTCTAGATCTGGAGCTGGTAAGAAAAGAAAGGGAGCTGCAACTACTTCCAGGACCGTGCCGATTCAATTCGATACCGACAAGTTTGTCGGTCCAAAACAGGCGGCACGGTACATCGCTTTGGAGAAGCGAAAAATACTTCCTGAGAGGCGTTTTCTGATCAACCCACAAGGCACTTACATAACTTTCGCCGGGTTGATAGACGCCAAGAAGTGGGATAGGTTGATAAGTCCCTTGGAGCATTACGACATTGCTACAGTGCGGGAGTTCTATGCTAACGCACTGCCCGACGACGACGAGCCCTTCACTTGGGTTTCTAGAGTTGCCGGGCGTGAAATTCCATTTGACAGGGATGCTATCAACCGAATCCTAGGGGAACCGCTCCAGCTGGGAGCTGATCAGAGAGACCAGTACCACACCGACCTCAGACTTCATCGAGATGTCGCTGCCATTACCGCCGACCTGCTTTTACCTGGGAGATCGGTTGAGCCGAACCCATCTGGGGTTCCTGTGAGATATCATCGGGAGGACATGACTCCCATGGCTCAACTGATCCTACTCTTGGTTTTGACCAACATCCAACCCAAATCACACACTTCTACTGTGCCGATCCCAGTGGCACATTTAGTCCATTCCATTCTCACTAATGTCGAGATAGATGTCGCGAGGATAATCGCCAATGAGCTGAAGACCGTGGTTGAGAGCGGGCTTAAGTCAGGGGCTCGTGTTAATTGTCCCTTGGCTTTCCCGTGTTTGATTATGAGCTTATGTGTTCAGGCTAGGGTCCGGCTTCCGTCTCGTGGGCAGGTTCGAATCCCGGCACCTATTGATGATAGGTATGTGGCTAAGTATTGTAGAGCTAAGACTTCTGGTGGCAGTGCAGCCTCAGGAAGTACTCGGGCTGCTGATGGTCCTAGTGCTCCTTCTCCCGGACTTGATCCGTACCTGCGGGCTGTTTGTGACTACAGTTTTGAGTGGATGGCAGCATCCCAACGAGCTATGATTGATATGCACAACAGTATGCAGAGGTTGGAGCTGCAAGGTAATGACCCCTCCGGTGCTCGAGCATTGTTAGCGCGTGAGCAGTTTATGCTTAACGCTAATTGGCCTGTGGACAGGCCAGTCTATGGTGAGGGGGTGGACGCTGAAGCTGAGAATGATGATGATGATGTTGATGATGAGGCTACCGGTTCTGAGGCCGGTAGCGAGGAGGAGTCCTGAGCCCTTTGTGGGTTAAGTTTTTGTGTGTTTTCAGTTTTTATGTCATTTTTATTTGTATTTTGACCATGGTGTTGTACTATTGGGGTGTTTTGTCCCCCACGAACAAATTTTTATTTTCAGTTAATGTTATTTAATTATGTTTTTAATTTTGTGTGTTTAATAAATTTTTGGTTGAATGAGTGGCAAACCCTTCTAGATTGGTTGCTCCTCAAGAAGTACCCAATGAAGGTGCATCCGAGCTTGGATGGCAATGATAAGAATAACAAGTGAATGAAGCTAAGGTACATGGTTACTGTCGGCTAGAATTTTAGAATGCATTAGGAACTTTACTCTTTTTTGGTAAATTGAATATTGTCTTTGTGCAACATAATAGAATGAATGTTTCATCTAGAACTTAAAACCACAAATTGTGAGGAAACCTCCATTGTTCACTTAAATGCTGGATTCTAATGAGTTTTGTTGATTCATGTGATTCATGCTTTGTCTTTTACTATTGTGAAATTGTGGAAGCAATTAGAAATGATCAAGGCACTTGTTTTCTTTCGAGCACAACTACATCCAAAAACAACTTACCTGTGAGCAGAGAGAGTATTTGTTAACCCCTTTGAGCCTGAACAGTTGAATCTCGGCTTGTAATAAAGCGAGATCTCAAAAATCTTTTTTTTACACAACCCGGAAAATCTTGATTATTGTTCTTTTGCCGTAAAAAGTTAAGAGCATTCACTTAGGGTGTGGAAGAAATAAGTTGGGGAGAACGAAAAAGAATTGGTAAGTACCACAACTCTTGAAAAAGAAAAGAAAAACCGAGCAAGCATAGAAAAATATATGTATAGAAAATGTAGAAAATAAACATCTGTTTTGTATATTTGATGTGAAAGAAAAGAACAAAAATAGAAAGAATGAAAAAAAAATGCTTGCTTGGAAGAAAAATAGTGAAAAATAAAAGTGGAGTTGTGGAATATGTGTTGTGAAGGTTACAAATAAGAAACAAAGGAAACAAAGTCGAGTAGTGTGAATAATACTGTGAATGTCTCTTTTGCATCGGCACTTTCGTTTCAATGGCCTTAGAAATGACCCTTGTTTGTTAACCTAACCAAGCTTCAACCGAAAAGCCCTTAGTGATCTTTTTGCTTCCACAGTAGCATTTTTAATTGATTAGACATTGTATGAATCTGTTTGATTTCTTCATTATTTGTTAGAGAGTGAGATTAGTCCCGCGGTTGCAAACGCGCAAAATCTTCATTCCTTATTCGAAGAGGAGAGATAGGATGATTCATTCAGAATAATATTGTTGTAGATAGATAAATATTTTGCATTGCTATTTAAGTTTAAGTTCCTAGGTATTATTTTATTCGAACCGTTGGGAACTTGTATATGCGAATTTCGCTTGTGTTTGAGCCGTTTATCCAACTTCGGAGAAACCGTTTCTTTATGCAAATCCTCTTGTCTTTCAAGAGGCATACTTTGCTTGAGGACAAGCAAGAATCTAGTTGGGGAGAGTTGTTAGATGCCCAAAAGTGCTTATTTGAGCTATCATATGTGGGCATCTTTCACTCTTTTGCCTTGCTAAAATTGTAAAAATCACATTTGTTTTACATGGAATGCGTTACATTGATAAACAAGCTTGGTGCCTTTGATGTGTGTGTTATTGTGCAGGAAAGGCATGAATTAATTGATAATAAAGACACAAGAGAATTGGCAAAGGAACCAAAGAAAAGGAGCATTTCATCTGCCTGCTCGCTAGGCGAAGCTGTGGCGAAGAATGGGTTCGCTAGGCGAGCTCCTGGCGAACAGCTCCAGTAAATTAGCAAATTAATTCGCTAGGCGAGCTCAAGGCGAAGTTTGCAGCGAATTCATTCTGTTTTGGTGAAATGTGCAGCCAACACTCACTCGCTAGGCGAGGCTTTAGCGAGTCCCCAGCGAGCATTCCAGTAGCAAAACTTCTCAACCTCGCTGGGGCGAGCTTGAAGCGTTTCCTTCGCTAGGCGAAGGTATGTTCGCTAGGCGAACATGACAGTTCACCAACGCCCTGTTTTCTCTGGGCGCAGGGGCCTTTTGTGCTCATTTTTGACCTTCGCTAGGCGAGCCATTCTGCTTGCCTAGCGAACATGACAGTTCTGCACTTGTCTATAAGTAGCAGGTGCCACTTTTGGGCACCATACCTCATTTTTACCAACTTTTCCACTTTTTGTACTTTCTCCTAGATATTTTACAGCATTGTTTTGTGGGAGCTTTTATGCCCTAATTTCATTTCTCTTCATCTAGCAACCATCTTCCACAAAAAGAAGGTGGATTCCCATCCAACCTCGATTATTCAACTTGGATGTTGATCAACCCTCTTTCCTTACTTGCCGACCAAGCTACCATGAAAATGAGTAGCTAAGTCTTCCATTTGTCAAGGTTAGATGTAGGTGATTGCTAGCTTTGTGTGTAAATGTAAGGATCCTCATATGTAAACTCTTTAACGGTAAATATATGATGAAAACTTTGTTTCTATTTAAAACCCTCTGTGTTGGTATTTGATCGAGAGATGTTTACCGATTCTTGACCTAGGTTTTCATCCAAACTTGTTTGTTAGCTAGAGATAGTAACGAATGATTTTGTTCACCATAAGGTTGAATCAAAAAGTTGTCATTTTGATAGATTGTGTTTGAGAGAAACAATGGATCAAAATGGCAAAACTCACAATGGGTGTTCGAGAGAAACGCATTGAGAGGACCTTGTGAAATAATATATCATCTAAGGAGTTTATAAGATTGTTGACCGAGCAAATACATGCAAAGCATTGTAATCATTGAAACCTAACTTTGACAATATTTCTCATATTAATCAAAACATAACTTTTTCCGCAATTAATTACTTTGTATGCAAGATAACTTGATTAAAACCAAAACCCTAGTGTTACATTAAGTTAAGATTAATTCAACCATTGAACGGCAGTGATATTTTACAATCTCTGTGGATACGATAACAAAAACCCGACACGAAATAATACACTATTTTCAACAATTATCGTAACTTATATATTTATCATATATTTGGTTGGACTTGAGACTCCAAACACAATACGGATGAGAGGTGAATTGTGTGGGATTGAAAATCCATTTTAAAAATAAAATGATTTACAAAAACAAAGTTCAAAACCTTTTTATAGAAAAAACAAAGTAAAAGGCAACGAAAATAATAGAATGAAAAAGTAAAGAATTAAGGGATGAATGAAATGCACCAGAGACTTATAGAGATTCAGTCTTTATAATGTGACGTAGTCCTCTCCTCAAGAGTGCCTTCTTGAGAGTTTATAATAATGTTATGAGTTTTTTACAGGCTTTTCCCATGAATATCCTTTTACAAGGATTAAAGATTTATAATGGCTAAATACACAACCAATAAAGAGTTTTAAGTAAGGAGACTTACATAAACAACTAAGAGAATTTTAACACCAGACTAAGTTCATGAACCAACTCAAATTTTTAACAATGGAAACCTCCGCAGCCAAACAAAGGTTTTGCTTGGTTTATCTCAATAACCAAACAAGAGATTTAATGGTTTAGATTACAACCAAGCAATCCCTTCTTACAAGGAAATATATTGCACAATAAATAATAAACTATTAAGCAATTTACCATTTTTTACCTCACTAGAAACAACGATTCTCACAAATCACAAAGTCACTCTCAAAGTACTAAGGCAAACTAAAGTGAGAAATGAGAGGTTTGTAGAAAAAGGAGTGGAAAGTGAGAAAGAAGGATAAAAACTTATTTTCTGGATTATTTGAAATGATAGAAGAACCCTATATTTATAGGCCAAAACTTGATATATATTTAGAAACAATCCATTACTAATTTAGCCTCACAATCCTTGCCATATTATCTTTGAGTTTAGAACTTGGATGGAACTTTGAATCCTCTTCTGATGAGACTTGAGATAACTCTTCATTAATAATGTCAATCATTATACAAGTTCTCCATCCAATATCTTCGTTGACTTCACCTAACACCACTTGACATAAGGTACCGTCTCCACAAATAGCCATTGATATAATAATATCCAATTACTTGATCACCACAACTTGATAAGAACATCCACTTGATCACTGCATCAAATGATCTTCATGATATATCTTGATCAACATATTTCGAGCTACAAGAAACAAGTACCCTCTGTAACACCCTAACAACCCAAACGCGAAATAATGCGGATTTAAAAACAACTATATATAAGGTGTCACGTAAACATAACATAAACCTGCTTCATAACATGGGTTAGATAAAACATGTAATACTTAAACATCTGACATCATAGACTCGCCTTCATATAGGCTCATCGCAGTGGAACATAATTCAAATAAAGTAACTCAACAACATATTACATAACAAGTTATCAGTCTAATACTCGCATCAACAACATCAGAATAATAATAAATAATAAAATAAACGTTTGCCCGCTCAATGTTACAAACCAAAGCAACGAAATCTAAATATTGCATAAAATGGGAAAACAAGAATAACCTCGACGCAGTCCTTTAGCTTCTAAGAAACTACTCATTTACCTACTATCTTATACCCCAAGAAAGAGCACATAACCACACAAACAACAAAAGGGAGAGAATACGCTTAAAATATATGATGGTGCAAAAGTATGCAAGGGCAGCCTAACACAAACATCAACAATCACAAATCTCATTCACATCATTTCAACACAATTCACTCACATTAACCACATAAGTATTCTCAGCCACCAGTATCAACAAAATCATTCAATTACATATGCAAACAATGGATGCAATGTACTTAAGTCCACGACTCTACATGCATGTGGTACCATTATGGACAACACAAGTCCATCTCGCTACTAAATTTCGTCCTTAGAATTAGAGCACACCAATTCTTTACTAACACCTTTAGTAACACTTCATTGATTTCCATCAGGATTTAACTACTCGCTCCTGAATCCACACCATCGGATCAAAGCACACAAATATTGGACCGAAGTCCGTACACCATGATACATGATTTCCAATAACATATAATATCGCCAAAATTATCACCATGCAATTACCACAATTATGCACAACATTACAAAAAATTATTAATTCTATAGTAAGTAATAAAAACATAAAAATACCTCCTAATAATGTCTAAAAAGTAGCATAATCACAACACAACCTCAAAACTCAAAACCGACAATTCAATTCCATGAAACTGAGAAAATGATGCTCATTCTGGAAGCAAGACGGGTTGCCTGTCACCAAAGTGACGCCCGTCATCCTCCTATGCCACATCACTTGTCATCCTTACAACGTTCGCCCCACAAAATCGGGCTTGGGGACCCTGATAGTCTACCCGCCGGGAAGCTAACGCCCGTTAGCACCTTAAAGGCCACGATGATCTGGTCGTCATGAGGGTGACGCCTGTCACCTTGAAATAGAAAATAGAACTGCGTTTTTGTTCATGAAGTTCAATTGAGAACTCCGATTTTCCCTTCCTAGTTTTCAAATCGATCAACAACGATATGGAAAACATTATCTAATATCAATACATCATGTATCTATCGATTAACATGCATTTCCTTTGATTAATCATGATTTTTATAGGTTTTATTTATCTAAATCATACCACACATACAAACACCAACTCACACGATCATCACTAACATGAACGCATAATTTCCATGGTAAAACAATACGTGAATTTCACTTAACTCAACATATAATTCATGCCATCACAAAAATAAATTCATGTTCATTAATCATTCATCAAATTTATGAGTGTTATATCTCTCCCCTATTTAATGAATGTTTGCCCTAAAAACTTACCGAAAGGAAACAGAGTCGAATACGACTCTCTCATTTGGCTCTCCAGCTCCCAAGTTATCCTTCAACTAAGACACAAGAAAAACATCACAAATATTAGCAAGTGGTGGTGGAAAGACAATCCGATAGGACATCTCTCATATCCTCTGCAAGATCAGATACGAACCAACAAAATGTGGCGTGAGTTTTTGAGACTTTAAACTTCACCAACATCGGTTACTGGAGTAACTCACAAAACCACATGATCTTCCTCTTGGAACTAAAATGCCTTCCTCCTCTTATCATGGTAACTCTTGTGGCAACTCTGCGAAGTTTTCATTTTCTCTTGGATCAAATTTTTTCTCTCTGAGGTTTTCTACACAGGTCTAAGCACAACACTTCACCCGATTCATACCAACACAAAGGTGTCTTACACCTCCTACCATACAGAGCTTCGAACGATGCCATTCCAATACCAAAATGGAAACAGTTGTTGTAGGTGAACTCAATCAATAAAAAGTAACTATCTCAAGCACCTCCTTGTTTTAGCACACAAGCCCTCAACAGATCCTCCAAACATTGGATGGTTCTATTCGTTTGACTGCCCGTATGTGGATGATAAACGAAACTCAACTTCATCTTAGTGCCCAGCGCTTCTTGCAAACTCTTCCAAAACCTTGATGTGAAACTCAAATCTCTATACGAGACAATACTCAAAGGGATACCATCTAAGGTAACAACCTTCTTAATATACAACTCAGATAACTTCTATAAAGGATAACTGATTATAATCGGAATAAAATGAGCCGATTTAGTCAGTCTATCAACAATAACCCAAATGAAATTACATCCCTTCGTCGTCTTCGGCAAACTCGTCACAAAATCCATATAAATGATTTCCCGCTTGCACTCGGGAATACTCAACGGTTGCATAAAACCCATCGACTTTTGATGTTCAATCTTCGACTTCTGACAAGTCAAACAACCATAAACAAACGCAGCTACTTCATTTTTCATTACTGGGCCCCAAAACATTTTCTTCCAATCTTGGTACATCGTAGTGGCACTAGGATGGGTACTCAAACCACTAATATGACCCTCCTCAAGAATACCCTTCTTAAGTTCTGGTACATCAGGTACATAAACCCTGTCTCTGAATCTCATCACACCATTCTCGTCGATTTTGAAATCACCTCTTTTACCTTGGTCGATCAGCATGAACCGGTTGATCAATCCCAAGTCGATTTTATGACCTTCTATGATTTCTTCAAGGATACCACTAGCCAGTTTTAACATACCTAACTTCACACTATTAGGAGTCTCTTAACACACCAAACTCAGATCTTTGAGTTGCTCAATCAATTTCCAATTCTTGAACCATCAATATTGACATATGTAATGACTTCCTATTCAACACATCAGCTACAACGTTGGCTTTACCCTAATGGTAACTCAAGCCAAAATCACAATCTTCAAAAATTCAAGCCATCCTCTCCGCCTATTGTTCAACTCTTTATGATTAAATAGATACTTCAAACTCTTGTGGTCACTGGACACTTCAAATTTGGAACCAAACATATAATTCATCCAAATATTCAACACGAATACCATGGTTGCCAACTCCAGAACATGCATAGGATAATTCCTCTCATGAACCTTAAATTTCCCGGAAGTATAATCCACAACCTGGCTATTCTGCATCAACACACCACCTAGACCCATCTTTGAAGCATCATAATATACAACAAAGGACAAACTTGGATTCAACAAAATCAAAACTGGAGCAGATGTCAACTTCTTCTTGAGAACTCTATTCACAATGCATATCCCAAACATAAGCTTGAAACTTTCAAGTCAACTAAGTTAAAGGCAATTCTGACTTCGAAAAGCCTTAAATAACCAAGAAAACCAGCCAAACCAATAAAACTTATGATCTCAATAACCGACTTCAGAGTCTCCCACTGCAACACTGCATCAATATTCGAAGGATCAACAACAATACCACCACTAGAAATCACATGCCCGAGAAAACTTACTTCTTACTGAACACTAGCACCAGCCAACTGACTTATCAAATCGTCAATTCTCGGAAGTGGATACTTATTATTGATAGTAGATTTACTTAGTTATCGATAGTCAACACACAACCTCATGATACAATCTCTCTTCTTGACTAACAACACCAGTGCTCCCCACAACGAAACACTCAGTCGAACAAACTTCATTTCAACCAACTCTTTCAATTGTTTCTTCAGCTTACTTAGTTTTGAAGCATGCATCCTATAAGGAGCCATCATCACAAAACTAATGCGAGGTACTAAGTCTATGGCGAACTCAACTTCACCCTCCGACGAAAAATCACTAGTATCATCTGGAAACACTTTTGGAAAATCACACACCACTGATAATTCACCAATCACAACTTTGCTTTAAGCCTTCATAGAATCTAATATCATAAACACCTCAGCATCATCCTTCATGAACTCACCCACTTGCTTTCCAGACACAAACAAGTCGTTACTTGTATCAAACTCTAGAAATGACACAGACTTGTCGAAACAACTGATATGAACATGGTTGAACTCCAACCAATTCATTCTAAGGATAACATCAATTTGATTCAATGTTAGACATACTAAGTCCATCCAAACACTCATACCATAAATAGTCAGTGGACAATTCAAACACTTATAGGAAGAAGTCATCAAACCATTAGCTGGTGTATTGATGACCATACTCCCAACCATAACAGACAATTTCAAACCAAACCTTCAATACAATCAAGTGAAACAAAAGAATGCGTTGCACTCGTGTCAATAATAGCAATCAACAAAATACCATTAATAAAACACGTAGCTCGAATCAATCTGTTTGAACTAGTAGTCTCTGACCTAGTCAAAGCAAATTTTTTCCCTCCAAACTGAACCTTCTTTGATTTTTGACAATTAATACTAATATGATCCTATTCGTCGCAATTATAACAAGTCGGCACATCACTCTTGCAATCTGCAATATGACGGCCTGAATCGATTTGAGCTGAACCAATTTTTAATGAGTCAAGCCGAACTGAGGTGAGTTCGACTCGATTCGACTCATTTCCAACCCTAATGATATATTATATTTGGTTTGTGTATGACATGATTGTTAGATATCGCGAGTTGCTAGTTTATGATAGGATAGAAGTTGGTTCTTATATTTGTTTTATTTTTGAGTTGTTTGTTAACTGTTATGCTGCTTACATTTTTAGTATGACTTGTGCTATAATGAGTTTATTAATTAGTTTTTTTCTTATAAAAAAATTCAATTTATTCTCATAAATGGGGAACAAAATAGATCAAAATTAAAAAACTCAAAAACTCCAAACCAAATAAGTTAGTAACTCTAAACCAAAAAACGCAAAAACCAAAAAAATATGAAAAAACACAAAGTATGATGGCGCCAAACCAACTCGAAGCCATGGAAAGAGAGGATAAATAAAAGCGCAATCCGTGCGCTATCATCTGAGCGAATCGCAACCGTTAGATTGACAAACACGCGGATTGATACGAAAACCAAAACTCCCTCCCTCCAAAATTTCACTTCACAAGCGCGTTCAATTCAAAACACACTCAACTCTCATCTATAAAAACATTTTTTTTTCAGACCAATAATCACAAGCACCATATTCACATCCATACATCAATTGTAAGAACCATCAATCTTCTAGAATCTTCTCTCGGTTCTCAATGGCACGTACAAAACAAACAGCTCGCAAATCCACCGGCGGCAAGGCTCCCCGGAAGCAGCTAGCAACAAAGGCCGCTAGGAAATCCGCTCCGGCGACCGGCGGAGTGAAGAAGCCACACAGGTTCAGACCAGGAACCGTTGCCTTGAGAGAGATCCGTAAGTACCAAAAGAGCACCGAGCTTCTTATCCGAAAACTTCCATTCCAACGTCTTGTTCGTGAAATCGCTCAGGATTTCAAAACGGATCTGAGGTTCCAGAGCAGTGCCGTTTCTGCTCTTCAGGAAGCTGCTGAGTCTTACTTGGTTGGACTGTTTGAAGATACAAACCTTTGCGCTATTCATGCAAAGAGAGTCACCATCATGCCTAAGGACATTCAGCTTGCAAGAAGAATCAGAGGAGAGAGAGCTTAGTTTGTATCTACTACAATTTCAATTCCTAAATTTTAAATTTTGTAGGCCTAAAATTAGTGTGTGAATTTTAAATAGTGTGGTTATGTTATTTAGTTTTTTTCTGCTTTAGTTTGATATGTACTTGTGTTTTCTGCTAATCAGATCTGTTTCTGCTTATCCAGTCCTATTTCCAGAATCAAATGTGCATCTGCAATAATACTAAATTATCCCTTAAAAACCAATTCAGTTTATATCAAAATAATAAAAAATTATTTGTTTACATATAAGATGTAATGAGAACACATACACCACAAGTATTCAAGTATGGTTTGATGTCTTTTAGAAAGATGATAAAGTCTATCATTAACATTAACATTAATGGTGCTTATGTTTGACATGGTGCATGGTGTTCGTGCAATTGTATTAATCATTTTTCATAATCACTTCTGTTTTTTGAATTTTTTGAAGTTCACTTGTAATTTAAAAGAGCCGAACTTAGGTTTTGTAAGAGTTTTGGTAAGATTTGAAGGCTGGTTTTTGTTGCAATGTTTGCTAGAATTCTATTTGAATTGTAAATTGGTTAGATAATCCAATGTACTTTTATAGTTCTGATTTCTTAAGTTGTCCTTTGTCTGATTTAGGCCAATTTTACTAGTGACTTGTATGTTTGAAGTTTTAGCAGTTGGCTTGTCTCCGGTGAGAAATCCACCGGAAAATAAAGTGCAAATCTTTACTATTGAATCATTTTGAACTATTATTATAATATATTTAATTTAATAAATTAAAGAGATTAGATTTCAGTGAATGTGATGAGAGATGTTCTTTTGTTGGTAGTTATGTATGGATATTAGTTGTATAAGTGTTGGTTAGAATATGCACACTCCACTTGTTTATTTGAGTGAGTTTTTGTCATTAGACAACTTAAAAAAATGATGTTACTATAGATAATATGATTTTAAAATTGTCTCCCAAAATAAAACATTTTATGTTTTAGTATTTTTTTATTATCTTTATTTGATTTTAATTTTTTAAAATTATTTTCATTTTATTTTAACTTTTTTTCATTATTTTAATTATTTTGAATATTTTACCAAAATAACCTAGTTTTTCAAAAAAAATCCTAAAATAACCCTATTTAAAAAAGATTTCTCAATCTACTCCACTTTGAAGAGGAGGGACCAGATGAATTGGCGCTTGCTCTTAAACTTAGAGAGGAGGCGCCCATTGGATTGACTAGGCCATATTGTGTTGTCAATCCAATTAGTGCCTATGTGTTAAATTTTAAAGGAGACGTCAATTGGTCTGACACCTGTGTGTGTTTCGTATTTTAAAAAAAATATTGTACATGATAGATAAAGTCGAAATTAGACGAATTCATATTCATATTAATACCAGTTTACACAAAAAGACTAATGTCGATGACCAAAATCACCTAACTGACCTCCGGTCCCGCATCCCCTAGCTACCCGAACTCGTGGCCATAACCCACGTTGATGAATCATCCCAGGTGTTTGAGTATCTGAGGGCCCAGGAACATCACCACCAACTGCAGGAGATTGCCTAAGATAGTCAGACAAATCAGTGTAGTCTTGTGTATGCATCGAATGGGTACCGCCATAGTTGAGTTCATGACCCATGTCAGAGTAGTTGGGTTGTGTTTGAGTTATTTGAGGGCGACCGAGACGATTGAAGGGAGACATTGGTGTGGATGATGCGTCGAGTAAAGGTTGAAATGATTGTTGTGGTGTTTGGTAGACATATGGTTGTTGAAGGTTTTGGTTTTGAGATGTTTGAGCTTCTTGGCTATGGTAGTAGGAAGGACGGTTGGTGTTAGATGATCGTTGAGTGTTTTGGCTAAGGTGGCTATGGTAGGGTGATGTGTTGGGTGCATAACGATGTTGGGTCTCTTGATGATGATCTAGTTGTTGTTGGTTGTACGAGGTATGCTCTTGGTATTGTGGTTAGGTGTATGACATGTTAGGGTTGTATGTTTGTGTGTTTGTGGATCGAAAATTTTGATGGATAGGGGGTTGTGAGTAGCCGGTCTGACAATGCTGTTAGGGGGTTAGATGTTGAGCCATATAACCGACGATGAATTCAAATCCAACTGATCTGTACCAAGCCATATAATTACGACTTGGTTTTTCTTCAGTTGGCATCACAACGTCTATTAAGACATGGTCTTAACGGTGTTTCCATTTGCGATACTCAGATCTAGCGAAGCTTTGCCATGTGTTAAAGTTCCATTGGTCGTTAACTTTGCATAGATGTCATTCTTCTAGGTTTGCCGGGGGATCTGGGATGTGTTGAAGCATACCGAACTGCAATTTAACACGATCACTATTATGCATCTCCACAGCGGTGAATCTTATGATCAATGTGCATGCAGTCCAAACGATTGCGTCTTGTTCGTTGATTTCATGATCATGATCCAAATTTAGATATGGACGCCAAATAAACTGAAATGTGAACATATATTAGATTATTAATTTGGTAGAAGAAATTAACAAATTATTACGAAATAGTTAGGTTAATCGCCATACATATGTCGGTCGAAGGTGATCTAAGAGATTACGATACTGGGTAATACAATGTTTAGGACATCTGTTATAACTCATACCACGTGCCGACCATCTGCACCATAAAAGTAAAAATATTATTTAGAGTTAATAATCGGTAAAGTAAGTAAATATAGTCCATTTTTAAGAACTTACTTTTGTGCATATGGCAATGTGAATGAGTTGTTGTTCACGGGCTGTAAGGACGGTAGTCTGGACCAACCCCATGCTTGGAGCAAAACAACACATCCAGAAAATATAGATGTGTCTTTGTGTGCATTTTTATACAAAGAGCTATAAAGATAATCCAAACAAGCGGACCCCCAACTGTAACTTCCTATTCTATCTACATGTTTTAGCAAAGGTAAATACATAACATGCATACTAGAACCACTACCTTCGGGAAATAAAAATGAACCAATTAAAAGCATAATATAACACCTAGTTTTTATTATTCGAGTCTCTTTGGTAGAATTCTCATCTAACTGTAAGCTGTTATAATATGCCTTAAGGCGTGAAAGGAGTATACCTTGACCTCTCGAGTTATCATATAATAAATCAGCATCCAAGAGGTCCATGCAAATTGAATTCACATAGTTGGTTTTACCATTTACTGCCTTACCTTTGATAGGCAGTCCCAATAACATGTAAACGTCTTCTAGTGTCACAGTACATTCACCAGTTGGAAACCAGAATGTGTGTGTCTCGAGACGCCATCTTTCACATAACGCAATAATAAATTTATTATCCACCGACCAAGACATTATTTTGCTTATATGTGGACCCGAGTTCAAAACCTAAAAACATTCCATAAAAGAAACAACAAAATACATTACTTTATAAAATATAAACAACAAATAAAGTATCGTTATTAAAAATTATTCAATACAAATAATAGAAGAATTAAACGTTTACATAAGTTGCTATGTTTGCAACTGTGCCTTTGTGCGATTCACCCATTGTAAGGAGAGACATCTTGTCGGAGTATATATTTGAAATAGTGGTTGTTGCAGATGAAATAGTTATTGTTGTTGTTGAGGAAGAAGTGATTGTTGGTGAGGAAAAAATGTGAGACTTGCTTGGCTATTTATAAGGTGTGACATGCAAAAGTATGAATGCATGGATAATGGTGATTGCATGCTCATGCCAAATGGTTTGGCGCCCATGTGCAAATGTCACGTGCTAGCGCCAACCAAAGTGGCACCTCCTAGGCTTGCATGCATGCTTCATCTTAACCTAGCGTGGCGCATGCATGGCTCTGCATGCTTAGTTACGAGGTCTGCAAGGAAGACATGGTAACGCCAATTGGACTGACGCCCATGTATAAGGAATACAAGCCAGCGCCAATTGGACTGGCGCTAGGGCTTGCATGTTTGACACATGACTTCCCTCTATCTTGCATGTTTGACACATCACTTACCTCTAGCTTGCATGCTTGACACATCACTTACCTCTAGCTTTGCATGCTTGACACATCACTTACCTATTTAAATGTCTTACTATCTACATCCAACAATCAACACAAATTCATCTGCACCAAAAAATATTACTTTTCATCTGCACAAGAAATATTACAACGTCATCTGCACTAAAATATACTATCAATGCTCACTACAACGGTGAGACATATGAGTCTGATCTATACATGTTTTGTTTTCAAAACATCGATACTATCCGACTTACGATCAAGAGAAATTCAGATTTCTTGCATTTGAAAAAATGAATTGAATCCTGCATAGGATCTGGTCTTGTGTCACAGATCACGTATCAAAATCCAATTTTTTTCGAGAACAGTCAATGCAAATTTTTCCCGCTGAAGGTATGGGACGATGATGATGTTGAATATATGTTTGTTAGTCACGAACATTTTGGTTGCAAATCTATTGAGTTATATATTACTCTTCAACCAAGTATAGCATCTCAACAATCTTAGTTAACTAATCAAGTTGAATATGATGAATTTGATTCAGACAACTCAGATGAAGCCGACGCAGAAGCAGAAGCAGAAGTCAACGTCATTGATGAAGAAGAAAAAGAGACCAAGACACAGGTCGATCATATGTTGAACAAAAAAATTGAAGACAATGATCATCCAGTGCCATTACCTCCAAGTCATGTATATAATCCGCCTCAACATATGAAAAACATGGATCTGCATGACAATGAAATACCCAACAATGTTTTTTATAACCCATATCCACGATCAGAGGGTGAGTTAAAAGTGGGAGACATGTTCCACACTAAAGAAGAATGTGTGCGAGCTATCAAAAAATTTCACATGAATAACTCTGCTGATTTCACCGTGAAATGCACTGATTCGAGAAGGTATGTCATCGAATGTCGTGACATACTTTGCAAGTTTCGGTTCTTCGCGTCTTACAAAAATAGAAGCGACTCTTAGGAGATAACTTCTATAGACCCACCTCACAGTTGCATTGCAACTAATGTTGAACAAGATCACCGTAGATTAAGCGCTGCAATGATATGTCAAGACATTTTGCCGCTTGTTAACAAAGACCCATCAGTGAAGGTGAGTATAATAATATCTCATATCGTCACAAGATATAATTATACTCCATCTTACAAGAAAGCATGGATTGCAAGGACAAAGGCTGTTGAACAGGTATTCGACAACTAGGAGGACTCATACAAAGAATTGCCACGATTTTTATAGGCCCAAAAAACATACGTACCAGGAACTGTTGCAATTATGGAGACATTACCAGCATTTACACCAGACGGAACCTGTGTTGCTGGAAATAGAATCTTTCATCGCTTATTTTGGGCGTTCGAACTGTGCATCAAAGGTTTTGCATTCTGCAAACCTATTATTCAAATTGATGGAACATGGTTATACGGAAAATACAAGGGTACTTTGCTTATGGCTGTTGAACAAGACGACAATAATAATGTCTTTCCTATTGCCTTTTCTCTAGTTGAAGGTGAAACCGCTGGTGGTTAGGGTTTCTTCCTTCGACATTTCAAACAGATGTCGCTCCACAAGCCAATCTCTATTTGGTTTCAGATAGACATGCTTCCATTGATAGTGCTTACAATAACCATGATAACGGATGGCATGATCCTCCTTCTACCCATGTATATTGCATTAAACATATCACACAAAACCTCATGCGTGCAATCAAAGATAAGAACCTTCGTAAAAAAGTGGTGAATACAGGGTATGCTCTAACTCAGCCGTCATTTCAATATTACTGTGATGAAATTAGATTGTCTAATACAGATGCAGGAAGATGGGTGGATAACATACCAGTAGAGTAGTGGAAGGTGGAATTGACAGAGGTTGTCGATGAGGCCACATGACAACAAACCTCGTGGAATGCATGAATGACGTATTCAAAGGCATTAGAAATCTACCAATAACCACTTTGGTCAGAACAACCTATTTTAGGTTGGCTTCTACCTTCGCAACTAGAGGTGAAAGATGGAGTGCAATGTTAATGTCGGGTCAAATATTCAGTGAATGTTGTATGAAAGTGATGAAAGAGGAAAGTATCAAAGCTAGCACACACGCGGTTACAATCTTTGACCATCATAGATTGGTCAGAACAACCTATTTTAGGTTGGCTTCTACCTTCGTAACCAGAGGTGAAAGATGGAGTGCAATGTTAATGTCGAGTCAAATATTCAATGAATGTTGTATGAAAGTAATGAAAGAGGAAAGTATCAAAGATAGCACACACGCGGTTACAATCTTTGACCATCATAGGAAAATTTTTAGTGTACATGAAATAATGGACCACAATGAGGGGAGCCCAAATTTATCCTATGCTGTCAAACTAAACAGAAGTTGGTGCGATGGTGGCAAGTTCCAGGCCTTCCATATTCCTTGATCCAATGTTATCGCGACATGCGCACATACTCGCGAGAATGCTTACATCCATCTATTTGATGTTTACAAGGCCATTACCGTCATGAATGTGTATAACAAAAGCTTCTCAATGCTACCAATGAAGGAATGCTGGCCTCCATATGAAGGTGGCATAGTTTGACACAACGATGAGATGCGAAGAAAGAAAAAAGGACGGTCAAACAACACGCTTATTAGAATAGAAATGGATACGACTGATAAAATGATAAGATTATGTAGTATATATCGTCAACCAGGACACAATAAGAACAAATGTCCCAGTCTAGGAGCAACATCTGCATCATAATCTTTTTGTAACCTTAGATTTTTATATATCATTAACTTTTTGTTACAACAAGGTTAACAACAAACATCACTACAACACAAGCAAACTTAAAACAAAACATTTCTAACCGATTACAACAATCAAACTGATGTCATCTCGTCCAAACATCATTTCCCTAGCATCCTTATCAGTTTTAACTCGCACCCATCCAAATATACTATCGAGTCTCTCAATACTTCTAATTTTCCCCCTTCTGGTATTTTTCCATCTGACCAACGAACCAACCCCTTCTTCAGTTGATCGAAACTACAGATATTCCAGAAGAGCATCAACATCGGAGACTTATCTCTCGAATAAATCACTTTTCTATAACGGCGAGGAACACCAAACATGTTTGAAATATGACGAAATGAGATATGGAAAAATGATTCACATAACACCTCTATTTATAACAAAAAAAATTGCACATTACACTAAGGCGCCAGACCAATTGGCGCCTCCTCTTCGAAATAACACAAGGGCGCAATTAGATTGACAACACCATGTGCTGTAGCCAATCCAATTGGCGTTTCCACTTGAAGTTTAAAGGTAGGCACCAATTGGTCTGACGCCTATGCCTTACGTAATTTCTTTTTGAAACTAGGGTAGTTTGGGATTTTTTTTGAAAACAGGGTTATTTTGGGATTTTTTTTGAAAAACAGGAGTATTTGAGTAAAATTTTCGATTATTTTCACTAATTTATTATTCATTCATCAACAATAATGCTCAATTTCTTTTTCTATATTTTTTTTCTTTTTCTTCTCGACAACCATGACCACATATAATTCTCAACCATCATCATTAAATGCTCAACCAATGTCTTCTTCTACCCCATTATTCAAATACACGGGTGTTGACATAGGATGGAGATGAAATGTTTAGCAGGTAAGAACAATAGGAAGATGGTTACACGTGATTTTTACAGGGCTGGTAGTACCGTGAGAGATTTTAGGGCCAAACAACATCAACTAGGAATAAAAGGAAATGTTGTTGCATGCACTCAAACACCCAAAGAAATTAAATTGCTTTTGAAGAATAACAAAGAAAAGATATTAGCTGTAAAAAAATTAATATTCGGTAAAGTTCATGAAAATGATGATGAGGTATCTGAATTGCAAGAAATATCTAGGATTTGAAGTGGAAAAAGACCCTGTTGAAGAGGGAAGTATTGAAGATACCAAGAAGAATACAAAAGGTCTATTGGATATAATGTTCTATAAAAATTCAGAGCTAACAGTAGGAAAGGAAAACAATCAAACATAATTGGATCTTGCGATAAGGAAGTAAGAGCAAAAAACTTGCCAATATATAACTTGTTTTTTTTATCTGAAATTACTTTTAATGTTGTAAAATAAAAAAGTTTCAAATTGATGGTAGAAGTAATTGGTTAATATGGTAACTATTTGAAGCCTCAAAGCTATTATGAATTGAGAGTTTCAATGCTTAACATGGAGTTGGAATATACACATAAGATGTTGACATCCAACAAAGAACAACAAATAAAATATGGTTGTTCAATAATGACAGATGGCTGGACTGATACAAAGGGTAGAACATTGATAATTTTTTTGATCAATTCTCCGATGGGAACAATGTTTGTCAAAAGTATTGATGTTTCTGCATACATAAAAACCGAAACTAAGTTGTTTGAGCTCTTGGAAAAATTTGTTGAAACGGTTGGTGAAAGTAATGTTGTGCAGTTAGTTACCGACAATGAAAGTAATTATGTCATGGATGGTTAGTATTACTATACTATTTTTAGCTCAATTTTTAGGTAGGTGTTAATTTTAATTGTTAATTTTGAATTATAGGTCAACTTCTAACATCTAAGAGAGAAAAAATATTTTGGACACCGTGTGCCGCACACTGTCTAGACTTGATGCTATAAGATATTGAAAATATTTCTAAAGTGAAGAAGGTTATTTTTGGTAAGCTCCAACAACTCTTGACTTATTTGTTTCTAATTTTCTAATTTATGGCGTGTTTTCTTGATCACGATTGTATGCAGATTCGATGAATGATGAGTATAACTTTGGCTTATGAGGCGAAAAATATGGTCGGTTGAGAGTGATGCTGCTTTTTTGAAGTTGCAGAGTGTGTCAGGTCTTCTAGCCTATCTGTTTCTCAGGGGGTCAGACTGACGTTCCTCTAGAAATCACCAAACTCCTCCTTCAGAAGAGGATTACTCGTATATGGACAATCTGTCCGAGCCTAGTCTAGAAGAATAATTGACAACTTTAGCCTGGTATACTTGACATGTCTCTATTGCTTTGGCCCTTGGTGGAGTTGGTCACTAAGAAGTTCTTTGGTCTGACCAACAACATGCTGAGAAGGTGTAGTTGGAAGAAAGTGTCTAGAATCTAAGGCATCAGTAGGATAAGTATCTGTAGGAAATACATACATCTTCTACTTCCCTTAATGAGATAAAGAATGTTTTTTCCCATCTCAATCTCCCTAGCTCTCATGTCAGTCAAGTGACTCATCTGGTGAGGATTGCAACGAGAAAGAACCAAGCTCTAACTGCTGCTCATGGAAATTTATCATTTTCTCAAGCATATCTTTCAACAGCTCAAAGAGGATTAAAGTCTCCGCGTCTTGAGAATGCTTCTCAGACGTAGAGTCTGGATGACTGTGCATCCGCCAGTGTTGGGACAATATCAAAATATTTTGAGAATGCTCTACAACAAGTGAAACACTTTCACTGTCCTCTTCTTATCTCGAGGGAGTAGATTAGACCAAGTTAGAGGCTCAAAGATGGAAAGCTTGTCTCTATGCTAGAGTAGCCATGTCATCCAATTTTATTTTTGCATACTATATACGAAGTAAGTTATATTTGAATAATAAAATTGGATGAGGTGTATCTGTGTGATCCTAATCGTATGACTCTGGATATTATGCGAACTTATAACATCTTCCCTCAAATTTTATTGGACGTCACCGGGGTTGTTTCTGACTAAGGGTCAGTTCCATTCCCCCCAGGTGAAAACCTGGTTCGGGGTAGACATATGGACAACTCACCACGACCTCTAAATGGTTAGCTTCCATAGGGGGTGGGCCATTATTGCATGTGAGGATTTGATTACTTTACTCGCACGAGAAAAGCTTCTACGACAACACTACTAAATTTTGATAGGGAATTAATTGCTTTAGTAGCACGAGAAAAGCATCTATGACAACACCCCTGAATTTTGGTCGGGATTTGCATGTGCAAAGCGTATGTGATAATACCCCTGACTTCTTAGTGTGTGCTTTGTGTTGTGGGGAATTGATTGTTTTAGTCTAACGCACAAAGCATCTGTGATAGCACCCCTAAATTTCTTTGCATCGGACTTCGATCTTGTTAGTCGTGCCCCGAGCTTGCTGTTACTGTTGACAATTACAAAGAAACAAATATTTGAGAAATTATCACATTTCATTCATATTCGGGAATTTCTCCTATACATGAGGAGAATGATTATACAAACATGACATCTTTAGTACAAAAGAAGGAAGAAAACCTAATTGGGCGGGCTTACCACCACTTATTTTCCCTACATGCCTTTGTTCATATAGCCACTTCTTGGGGGATGGATGACCATCACATTGATCTAGTCGGTCAGAGAAGCCATGTTGATATCCATGGCTGCACCTTTTCCTTTATTTTTCTGGAGCTCTTGATAAGTCCCTTTTTCTCCTTCAAGATTAGCGTTAATGATGACTGACTCTCCCTGAAGATTGTGATATTTGAGTTTGAGGTGGAATGACGAGGCTAGTGTGTCCAACATGGAAGTGAAAGGTTATCCTAGAACATAATTGTAGATGATTCTACAAGGGACACCAAGGAATTACAAATTGACTTTCTGGACATCCTTCATGTCATCCACTAATACTGTCAACTCAATGTATCCCCATAGACAAGTGGTCGTCCCATCGAATGCCTGCAAATATGTGCCTTCATACGACCATAAGCTTCCTCTTTCGTGGTCCATCTTTTTAAACAACTATGATCACCAAATGGATGTCGAACTTCTCGATAGTGGCTGTGATCACCAGAGGGAAACTTTCTTTAGGGATGCCACCTACCTTCTTAGAGTCTCGGGATTCCAACATAGGTTGTTCAAAATTCTTCACCGATGTATTTCCATCAATTTCGTGGACGACTAACATCTCATATATCTTCCGCTACATGGTCCCTTTAGGTGGGAGGTTTTCTCGGGGTGCTCCTCCTGTGATGGCGGCGATATATGGGCATTTCCTTTTGTTGGTCTCCTTGCTTTTGCCATTGGTCCATGCATCTGTGGTCTTCGAGGGAGATTTTCCCTTAAGAGATTCTTCCTAGTCTCTATTGCCACCTTTCACGTACTCGACCAACCCGTACCTCTTAATAAGTCCTTCAGCTGGATGCACTGATCGGTGTTATGGTCATGACCTTTATTAAACCGACACTACTTTGACTTGTCAGTCAGAGATATCTCTCTGATAGGGTAAGGGTCAGATTTGTCCTTTCCTGAATTCTGTGTTGGCACAACATTGATAAATCTTCTCTCGAGAAACATTTAGATGCATGTACTTCTCGTACCAGCCTTACACGCTTCATCCAAAATCGTCTCTCCACCGACGGGACTCCTTCCCTATTGGGAAACTGGAGTTAGTATCAGCGGGGGTGGGGTTATTGAATTGCATGTTCAATTTTTCCTCCAATATCATGTACGAATGATCCATGCTAAACATCTCTTTGATGGTTATCACATTATTCCTTTCGATATTTATTCTAAAGGGATGATCATGCATAAGGTCATTCTCTAAGATCTAGCACTTCAGGCCTTCTTTGGCTCACTCTGCCTCAACAACAAATTGCATGAAACAGTAAATTTAAGACTGCAAGATCTCTTTATTTGTTTGAATGATCCCGCTCAAGGAAATTGTAATCATCAGCCGTCTCTTTGGGGAAATAAAATGTGTGGAGAACCACTCACAAAAATTAGTCTATGATACAATACTCCCATTCGATAGATCATTGAACCACAATCTAGAAGGGACGACGACTAGGGTTAATGCAAAGAAATTGCATTTAGAGGCTTCACCAGCTCTAAAATAATTAAGTCGATCAATGACGAGTTGTACGTGCTTGTCTAGATCTCCCTTTCCATCGTACTCCCTTAGCTTGGGAGGTTACTCCATGGATTTTGGTATTTTGATTTCCAAAATCCTGGTGTACAATGGATGCTTATGCTGAACCTTCAACGACTAGGTTTCTTCCTAATTCGGGGGATGAACATGACTGCCACAGTTTCCCACAGTTGCCCCTTTGATGATTCTTAGATTGAGGTGTTTCATCTCTTTTCATCGCGGTCGACTCTGGACCAGTAGTGCGAGCTCTTCCGAATATGACCTCTTGAACGGTGTTGCCTCGCCAATGCACGTTATGGAGGCTTTCTTCAATGCGAAGTAACCTTTCTTCTATTGCTTGTGAATTTTGCTGTCGAACGATGTTATTTATGTTGTTCAATAGTTCGTTAGCACCTTGCCGTCCAAGGTTAACTTGAAGTATCGAGAAGCCAAGTATGGTTTCAGGTTGTGAGACCAAAGGTGGAGTTGGATGACCAGTCAGAGGAGCTTGAATAAATCCAACTATTTTAGGAACATGGAGAAATTATAGATGTAACAAAACTTCTTCTTAGGATTCATTATGTTTCACTGAGGAGGTGTAGGTGATTGATTAACAACTACTTGATTTGCGACGACGACGACTTTTCGCGCAACAACGAAGCGAGTCACTTTAGATCCAAACATTACTTTAAAGTGTATGAGTCAGAGATCTAGAAATTCAGGAAATAAGATTTGATGCGATGATTGGTCAAATCGAATACGACATATCTTCACGTTCGATTTTGGAAGCACTCGATTCAGTGACATGTGAAGGTTGCACATTGGTGAATTGGAGAACGAGCGTGAAATTGTGGAGAAAGCAGGAATTCGAAGTAGATTCTCATAGACGATGCCAATGTTTTGTATTGGAACTAGAAATATAGTGAGGATCAAAAGTAACAATATATCTGAGCTTCCGGCGCGATGGTGAGGAAATTAATCTACAAGATTAACACTCCAACACTTAAATAAATATGTTAGAAAGAATAGTGAATTTGAATTGAGTTTGAAGCTTGTTACTTGAATTTGATGTCTTATGTATATATAATAGAAAGAAAAATAACGTATTAGAAGTAAAATGCAAAGAGGGATTGGAAGTGAATCCGGTTGAAATCCTTTGTAATTATCAGAGGAGATCTTCCTATATTGTTGACAAGATTCTAAAATAAAATTGCAAATTCTTTAGGTTGTAGTGATCCAATCAAAAATAAAAAGAGATATAAGAATATATTTTTTTTTGTTATTGTGTATTGTTGTATATGCTTTTATCCTAAATATAAAATAAAATATATTTTACAAATAATAATAATTAAAAATAAAATTTAAGAATAATTAACTTTATATTAAAAAAAAAAACAATACTAGTTTTTTACCTGTCATTGAACTTGGATGGATGAAGTTATTATATTGGTATATTTATCGGCGTGGGAACAACGGCAAGTTAAAACTAAAACGCAAATTGAAGAAGAAGCATACCCTAAAAAAGAAGACCTTGTCATCAGAGAGAGTGCAAAACCACAAAAGATAGATGGGTGTGTCAAAGGAACAAGTTGAGTCATCCTTGAACTCCAAACTTAACCCTTCCCATCTTGTAAGCTTTTCTTCCCCAATTTCCTTTCATTTTCTTATTATTGCCCTAACTATTTTGGAATTTCCAATTTCTTTGTTTCTGTCATAGATAAATATACATGCTTTATGATCCAAATATCTCATGTGCTTTATGATACTATTGTGGTAGAGAATTATCATGGACCAAACTCATAAACTATATTTGAGGACCAAATTGACTAGTGAAAGACACTTTCAATGATGTTTTTTTGTTGCAATTTTGATACATAAACTATAATGACACTATTGTTACATGTAGCTATTTTTTATTTTTATTTAAAAGTTGTTAATTTATTTTTTTCCTTTTGAATTGCTTATGTTCTTATGCTTGTTTCTTTGTGTTTCAGGAAGTAATCGATATATCTGGAGGGTAATTTTTTTTCGTGTAACACATTTTGTATTAGCTTCTTTCTAGTACTGTTAAACTGCCTGTTTTAAATCTTACAATTGTATAACTCCATGTTGGTATTTATTAGGTGTGGTGCAAGTTTTTCTGTTGAGATTGTGTCAGAACAATTTGAAGGCAAAAGGCTACTGGAAAGGCATAGAATGGTGAATGCTGCATTAGAAGAGGAAATGAAAGAGATTCATGCACTTTCTGTAAAGAAAGCTGTTACTCCAGAGCAGTGGAAAAAACAGCAAGAATCCAACCAATCAAACCCTGCTGCCTAGACCATATAATAATGTTTATTATGAATAAAAAATCCTTACAATATTTCTGGATCATAGTTCTATGTATCTTTGTTGCCACAAATTTTTAGTATTGTACTGCTTAATTTTAGTTTTAAAGAAACAGTGGGGTGATTTTGTGATGATTGCTCTCTTCTATAATTTCTTGGGCATGTGTTGCCAAATCGAATATATGTTTGATTCATGATGAGTTTGACAAAATCGCGGTGTAGTCAAAACAATTTTTATTGTTATATATTTTTGTACTCAATTTATGGACACTATTGGAGCATGTAACTTTTGAGGCCACTAAGTTAGAATTTAGCACATACAGTATCTAGCTCATGGGCCTCATGTACACTTGGAATGTGAACCACATGTCTCAATAAACCTATCCAAAACCTTGATTAAAACAATCAAATAAGACAACATGTACACAGTTCCACTGTCTCCAAAATTCTGAGACACCCTTTTATGTTTTATCATCAAACTTGTAAGAAGAACTTGTGAAGGTCTCACAATCCCCCTCCATCTTGTTTCATTCCTCTGTTTGTGATCTTGAAGGTTATTATGATAATTAAGCTAGTGCATCCATCAATGTCTGATT
The DNA here is from genome assembly GCF_024323335.1 of Lathyrus oleraceus. Taxonomy (NCBI): domain Eukaryota; kingdom Viridiplantae; phylum Streptophyta; class Magnoliopsida; order Fabales; family Fabaceae; genus Lathyrus; species Lathyrus oleraceus. The sequence continues at coordinate 90,807,467 of NC_066585.1, forward strand.
CTCAGCTGAGTCGTCTGGTTTGTAGAACTATGAGTGTCATGAAACTTCGAAGATTTGGACCGGTTATTAATCGTTCAAGGATAATAAACACTTCAAGATTTGGTGACAAACCATTATGGTTTCGACCCTTTACTATTATTAAAGTTGCAGGAAAGTCCTCTGGTTATGGCTTAGTTGAAGATGAAACACTTGCTCGGAAGAAAATAGAACTTTTCCAGGCTTTGGAAGGTACCAACTATCAACCCTCTTCAATTATTCTTGTTATTCTTTGTTGTTGTGAGCTACACTTGGCATTGTTTGATTGGAACAACAAATATGTTTGAAGGAATCAACAGAGGGATATTTGGAATCCCATCTGGCAAGAAGTTGGAAATTGAAAGTTTGGTGAAGCAGATAGAATCTCAAAATCCAACTCCAGAACCAACTCTTGAACTGGATAAGGTAATTTCAATTCACTATGTTAATTGGCCATTCTGAACATTTTAAATCGGGGGCACGGTCACATCTGTGTCGTGATTTTTGATATTATAGAGAAATGTAGTCAATTGTTATTGGTGCAGCGTCATAACTCATAAGTGGCCGCGTTGTGGCCACTGAGACATAAAAAGCTTGATGATGCGACCAAAATCACGGTCATATATCAGTTTTCAAAAACAATAGAAACTTTTATGTTATGCTTCTTCTTTTGGAAGGTGGATGGATGCTGGAGGCTTGTTTATAGCACTATCTCAATTTTGGGATCAAGAAGGACAAAGTTAGGCCTAAGAGACTTTATTTCATTAGGTGATTTCTTTCAGACTATTCATAAAGCCAAGGTACAAATACAATGCATTTCTCAATCTGTTGCATCCATTCTGTCACAAATTAGAGGATTTGGATTGTGTACAGTGTGATTGCACGCACGTAGTCATCCATACCAAGACCGTCCGTCCAATCAAGATCAGATCGTCTATATTTCAGACGGTCTAATCTTGAACGGACCATTTATATTTCAGACCGTCTATATTTTGATTCATTACTGAGATTAAACATTGGTGACATAATTTGAAAAACGGAGAACAAAGCAGTCAATGTGGTAAAGTTCAACGCGAAAGGGCTGACAATGTTGTCTGGAGAGCTTACTATTGAGGCCTCATTCAAGATTGCTTCCAAAACAGTTAATGCTCCACTTCTTGTTTGGTCACTTTTATTTAATGAAATTGCTACAACATAACTACTTACTTAGCTACTACTTGAATTTCACAGAGGGTTGACATTACTTTTGAAAAATCCACAATCATTCCTGATCAGGTATGCTGGTTCTATGCTAATCATGATTTTCATTCTAATTTCCAATGCTTAATCTATTTTTTCTCCTTGCATGAACAGTTGATGAATGTATTTCGAAAAAACTATGATATTTTGTTGGGCATCTTCAATCCAGAGGGGTGGCTAGAAATCACGTATCCTAATTTTGTTGATTGTTACATAGATTGTTTTCTATGTTTTTATGCTACTAATGTTGATGATGATTGTTGTTGTTGTTTCTTAATTCCATTATCTTATAGATATGTTGATGACAACATGAGAATAGGAAGGGACGACAAAGGCAATATCTTTGTACTAGAAAGATTTGAAGATAATAGCAACTTCTAGCCATTTTGTTGTTAATGATTCATTCTAGGATATACTAAAAGAATAATGCAAAGAAATATGCTATGATGCTTAATACTCACTTGTTGCAATTGCATTTAATTTTTTCATACTCACTAGTGGTTATGACTTATGAGTAGCTAGGACTTTATTTTTAAAATGATTTTCAAATAAAATTTTAGTTCATTATGTTTAGTAATTTGTTGGTTATTATATATTTTTTACAAATGTTAAGTAAGATGTTAGGAAAGTTGGTAAAACATCTTAACTTTATTATCCTCTAGAGCAATATTTTTGAAAAGATTTAGTTTGATTTCGGATTTCGTGTTCCAATTACTGTGATTAATTTTGTGAAGATTAATTTTATTCATAATTTGATAGTTTGTTTTGAAAATATTTAGGGCCTGTTTGATTGAGTTTTTATTTTCTGTTTTTAAAAACGATTTTATAAATCAATTTTAAAAAACTGTTTTAAAAAAATAAAAATAAAAAATCTGTTTGGTAGTTCTATTTTTAAAAATCATTTTAAAATAAAAATCTAAGAAACTTGTTTGGATAAACTATATTGTATTGGAACTAACATTTTTAAGATCTTAAAAACTAATGTTTTAAACTTTATAATAAAATATCTATAAAATAAATCAAAATTAAAATTTTATCAATGAAAAGTATAAGTTAATTACGATTCTAGCTCCACTATTTTAAATAATATTTTTTTTTATAAAGTAATAAAATGGCAATTTATTAATGGTTTGAACATTATATATATATATATATATATATATATATATATATATATATATATATATATATATATATATATATATATATATATATATATATATATATATATATATATATATATATATATATATATATATATATATATATATATATATATATATATATTGAATTAAAAAACATATCAACCAAAATTAAGAAAAAATACCATAGTGTTTTCGATTGAGAAAATACTTAAAAATAAAAAGTTTAACATACTTACACAGTAATGTCATTAAAAGTTACAGTGTTTTCTGCATATTTTTAAAACACAAAATAAAGAAGAAAAACACTTAAAAGGTGTTTCAATTTTATAATTTTTAAAAACAGAATACTAAAACAAAATTTAAAAACGGAAGAACACAAAACTCTTGTCAAACAAGTTTTTAGTTTTGTAATTTTAAAAAACTAAAATACAGTTTTTAAAAATCAAATCAAACAAGCTCTTAATTTGTTATAGAATCAACATGATTTGTCTTTAGAAAGATTCCTTTGAGAAATATTTAATTTGCCGAAGATTGAATATGCTACGGAAAAAATATTTAATTTGTTAAATATTGGATATGTTATGAATTTGTTTGTGAAAAATCAAATGGACTTTTTAGCGGGATTGACTTCTATGTATAAAGAGATTGATTCCCCTTGTGGACTAACCAAACAAAAGAGAATATACACATTCTAAGAGATTAATCATTGAGTCGTGTATTGTGTTTTGCTTGTCTAAAGTTCTATTATTTGTTATTCATCACTACTTAGGTGAGATAGAGTCTTAGTATGTGAACATGACGTTTCTCTCACTCATATTATTGATTCTTACAAATATTTGAGAGAGTGTCTGAGTTGAAATTCACGGGAAGTATTAGGAAAAATATATTGAATTGAGAGAGTTTAACTAAGACTCTTGTGTACTATTGACTACTTGTTATTAGTGAAATTCTTTTCCATTGGGCTATTGCCCTCAATAGGCGACAATTGTACCAAATGAGTTATCAATTCCTTGTGTCCTTTAGTTACTATTTGTTTAATTGTTTATCTCTTAATTCATATCATCATCTGTCATACATTGTTTCAACATTGTGTGTGACATCTTGTTTTTGATCAAATAAAATTTCAATTGGCATTAGAACAAACAGTTTGTTTCACTTGAGTGTGTTCAAAGGTAACTAAACTTTTCTGTTTAAGATGGACAATATCAAGGAAGATGGATTTGTTAATCGTCCATCGATTCTTGATAGAATAAATTATGACTACTTGAAGGCTTACATGTTTGCCTTTTTTAAGTCCATCGGTAACAAAATTTGGAAAGTAGTCATAAATTAATGGACACCTCTTACGATCAAAGTTGATGATGGTTTTGAATCCGTGAAACCTAAAAATGATTGGGAACTGATGTTACTCTCGGAAACTCTTGTGCCCTTAATGCTATTTACTATGGAGTTGACAAAAATATTTCCAGGATCATTAACACATGCACTAATGATAAAAAGACATGAAAAGATTTTAAAGTGGCTCATGAAGGAACTTCCAAAGTTCAAATGTCAAGGCTTCAAATCCTCACCACCGAAATTGAAAACTTGAAGATGATGGACGAGGAAACTATTTTTGAGTTCAATGTTCATCTCTGTGACATTGCCAAAATCACCAATGTTCGTCTCGGTGACATTGTCAATAGAAATTTGAATAGATCCTAGGTTTTATAAAAACACTTAAGATCTCTTCAGAGCTCTTATTGTTGGTAACCTCTTTTTCACATCTTGCATTTTATTCTTTTTATGTTTTGTTGAGTTTCCTATTGAGTTGTCTTTCCTATTTTTGCTGTAATCTCGAATATATTGTGTTGTTGCTGTTAGTTGTTTAGACAATCTTTTAGGCATACTATAAATGCATGTTTAAGTTGAAAACTAATGGCATTGGATGATCCTAACATCTAGGATTCACTTTGTTTTTATATTATTCTTTTGCTTTGAACTAAAAGCCTGTTCATTTGCTTGTATGGACCCCATTTCTACCATGTTTAGTATTAGTTTTTATCTATTTATTGATGATGTTTTGTACCTAAGATTACTATAACACATAAAAGAGGGAAAATCACCGGGAACCAGGGTTAAGAATGCTCAAAATCCTAACCAAAAGCCATTACAATTAGTATTACGACCAATCCATAATAATGATTACAACTATGGCTTGTGCTCGGAGGAATTACAACCAGCCCGTAATCCTATATTACGACCGTAATTTTAGTCTAAAGGGAATTATGAGTAGCCCACAATTCCTAATTAAGGTCGTAATTCCCCCAAGAGCCCCTTAATATTCGTTTTTTATTTAATTTCTCTTCGTTTTTTTTTATTATTTTGGCACAATCCAAATTACGGCCAGCCCGTAATTTCAGATTATAACCGTAGTTTTGTCCTAATTTAAAGATTTTCCCACCCATTTGTTCATCTATTTAACCTACCCTTATATTCTTTCAATCCTTATCTCTTTCCAGTGCCTTAAGCAAGTTTTTGGACACCAAGACTTTAAATTTTTTTTTTTAATTTTTTAACGAAAAATGAAATAACATCACTTTAAAAAAAGCATTTAAATAGATGTACATCTATCTTAATAGTCGAGTTTTCAAGATAAAAGTTGTAGAACTTGATCGTTTTGAACCTCATCTTTTTGTAAAAAGAACTGGATTAAAAAGTGATTAATTAGATGAACATCCTTTTTATTCTCAAGTATTCTGACGCATGTTATATGACTTGATTGTTCAAGCGCTTGTATTCCTTTCTAAAAAGTAACTTTTTTTTTGAGTTTACCCTTGTATTAGATTGAGAAGGGATTAAACGGGTGAACATCATTTTTATCCTCAAGTGTTATAACATAAGTTGTACGACTTGCTTGTTCTTATGCTTGTCTTCCTTTAAAAGATTATAACTCGATTTGTTTTAAGCATTTTGTTTTATAAACCAATTGGATTAAAAAGGGATTAATCAGATGAACATCCTTTTTATCCTCGAGTACTCTCACACTTGCCTTCCTTCTTAAGATGACTATAACCAACAACAAACGACATTTTTTCCTCTTTAACACGATCAAATCCTTTTTTTTAAAGATTAACCAACACACAAACATTTTCTACCAAGAACAAAGTAACTTTGAATTCTCCATCGCACTAGAAGGTATGTAGGAGCAAGAACCAAATCTTGTAAAGCATAATAATAATAAACTTTGTTCCTTTGCTTGTAAATATGCTATATTTTTTGTTTGATGATTAGGGTAAAATCAATATAATAAGGTTAACAACATATTTTGTACGATTAATTAGAGATTATCGTTTTCTTGAAACGGATGTCGTAGGGTGTTAGTACCTTCCATATGCATAATCGACACCTGAAACTAAATTTGATTTCAAAGACCATTATTTGTTTGAAAACGTTTTATCAATGTTTCCCCTATTTAAATAAAATTTGATGGTGACTTCAATGTTTTTGAGCGAGCCTTAAAAATTTTCATGTTGCGACAATTGGAAATTTCACTGGAGACAGTTAGAGAGTTAAGTCTAACATAGTTATTTTTGCAAAAGTGTTAACCTTATGCATCTTTTCTCATAATAGCTTTTTGTTTTTATGTTTACTTTCTTCTTTTATTATTGTCTTGTTAATTAGTTGACAAAATGTTTATATTTGTATTATTTGTTTTATGATTTGAATATCTTATTATTGGGTTTCTATTCTTCTTCACCTTACACACACTTTTGAGTGAAACTCTATACCCGAGTCTGATTTTTTTTATAAATTTAGTTAGATGTTGCATGATGTTGGCCTTTGGGGGATGTACATATCGCTTGGTTGGTATGAAGACCTCACCTAGAGCAGATCTTTATAAGGGTATTGTCATCTAATGTTTAACCCGTTATTAATGACAATTTTCCTAAATAGGATAAAGTGACTATAAAAAACTTGTTTAGAACCGTATAGTCGTCATCTAAGACGAATTTAAATTTCGAGGTTGTGTAGTGTTGTCCTTCGGGATGTACATATCACTTGATTGGCATGAAGACCTCACACATAGTAGAACCTTTTGAGGGTATTATCATTTAAGGATTAACTAATTATTAATGACAATGTTTGCAAATGGGGTCCGTGCCTCTAGGAACCTTGTTAAAATTCTAGAGTCTTTGTGAGCTTCACTATTTATAAGACATTTAGGGTATGTTTGGATTGGCTTCTTGAAGCCCCAAACTCACGTTTTATTCCTTTAAACTTAAAAGTGGTCTTATTTTCTTGTTTGGGCTTTTTCTCCAAAATCAATTCTACTCTCCTAGAAGCAATTTCAATAGAAGCTACAATTCCTAGCTTTTGAGGTTAGCAAGAATCAATTCTGCATTTATGATATTTTGGTTCTTACAATTTTCCTTCATTGCCCTCTTTAATTTCTTTTCAACTGTTTCTTCTATTTTCAAGCTACCATACTCTCTACTTTCCAATTTTTTGCTTTGTATTAATTCCTTCATTACTCTCTTTGCTTTGTATTAATGAATTTGGTAAACCAAATTTGATTAATTTATTACCTTCAAGTCTATATATACACCATCATCTCTTACAACCAAAAATACAAGGAAAAATTCTACTCCAAGAATAAGGTAATCTCATAATTTTGTTCAATCACAAGTTGTAAATGTCGCTTCATCATTAGAGATGGATCACGTTCGCGACTCAATTCGCAATAAAATTATAGAGTACAAGTTAAAAACTTAATATTGTTATAAATTAGTACTATATTTCAATTTAAATTAGTATTGTAATAATATTTTAGTGGTATGTTGCATTTCAAATTTTATTATATATTTGTAATTTTTATTATGTTTAAATATTATTAATTTTGTCTTTTTTATTTATGTGTTTAACCATGTCCATTTTGGTAATTATACATTCAAAATCAATTTTGATAAAAATCATCCAAACAACATTAATTGATAACAATCACTTTTACATAAATGTATCCAAACATAAATCAATTCTGTTAAACTCAATTCTGTTAAAATCAATTCTACCAAACTCAATTCTATCAAAATCAATTTTGTTCACCGCCAATCCAAACACACACTTAGAACCCTTTAATTATAAGAAACTCCCGTATAGGTCATTTGAGACCCAGTCACCCATACCTTCATTGAAAATCCATATCCTCTAAAATACATATATGACATTGCAGTGTATCTGTTTTCATGGAAAAAAAACATCCTAAGCTTATTGCATTTACTTTCCAGGGAATTATAAAGACTATATGTGTATTGTAAGTATCTAGGGTAAGTCAAGAATGGGATCGAAAATGAGAAAGACTCTTCCATTAAAGGACAAATTACCTGAATTGAAGAGCTTAAGGGATCTTAACACCAAATTGACAACGATCAACCTTGATGATTTTGTTGCTAGATATGGGAATATTCTTGACCTCTTATACGTGAAAGTGCAATTAGAGGCAATCATTGCCTTAGTCCAATTCTATGATCCTCATTTAAGATGCTTGACTTTTCAAGATTTCCAATTGACTCCAATCTTGGAAGAATTTGAGCGGATCTTGGTTTGTTCTTGGGAAAAAAAGGAAGTCCATATAGAGCTATTGGACAGTTCTCAAACCTTGAAAGGTTTGTCGAAGCTTTGAAGGTATATGTAAGAGAGTTGACACACAATGAAGGTAAAAAGGGAAATGTTCAAGAGATTTTAAGAGAATATCACTACTACAAATAATACATTTTATAACACTTTCACCCCACCTAATGAAAAACTGAGGTATAATTCCTGACACACCACACGTTTTTCTCTAAAAAAAATACTATCCAATCCCTCGGTTTTGGTAAATAACTGAGGGGTAAAATAATTCAAGGTACATGTTTCGAATCCCAACAAGTGCAGTTTATGTTTTTATTTCATTAAAAGTGGCGTTTTCCTTTATTTTTTTTATTTCAATAATAAGCCACATTTTACCTCAGTTAGGTTTTCGAATCAAGGTGAAATAGTTTAATTATATATATATATATATATATATATATATATATATAGTTGCACTTGCCTAAAACAACATATTAAAACAACACACACATAACCCTAACGAAGAGCCCTAAACACATATCATCCTCTAACTCGTAAAAAACAAGAAAATATGAAGATGACATGTGTTTAGGACTCTCGTTCAATACTTGCTCGAATGAAAAACTGAAATAACTTATTTCGGTTTTTCTTCATATATGTGGTACGTCAAACATCACTTAAGAAGATGATATGTTGTTGTTGTTGTTGTTATTTTTGAGACCCTAAATCCTAGAGGTCTAATATTCTTATTGTTTTTTAAACCTAGATTGAATATTATATGTTTTTATTTTTGTTTAGATAAGTACATTATAGGTTTACTGTTGATGTTGGCGTAGTTTGTTGTTCCTTTTGATTGATTGCATTAGGTAAAACAATATATGTACAAGATGTATTGTATGCAGAGGAAACATGTGGAACAAGATATTCCAACATGTGTTACAGTGTATGTAAAGATGTTCCAACATGTGTGCGCAACATCTGACCTCAGTCCGCATTACAAGATTTGTGAGTGAATATTTGTGCGCTGGTGTTTGATTCCTAGAATATCTCTTGCTGTATCTTTTAGAAAATATTATTCGGTAAGATTTTCTAAAGAGATTTTATTAATCCATATGTTTGAAATATATTTAATTAGACATGGGTTAATTAAAAATATTTGGAGTTGGAGGATTTGCTTGGATTTGCATTGAAGAAAAAATTTAATTGGATATTCATTGAAGATAAATTTGGTTCAGTTTTATCCAAGATCGTGCTTAAGATTTAATTAAACAAATGTTCCATGAAGAGATTTAAGAAGATTTGTTTTAATTACAAGATATTTATTTTCACTTAATGATAAGATCCTCAATCCAAGATTTAGAAGTATGGTTCAGTTTTAGCAAGAAATTTATTTTGAATCTTGTACTTGAGAAGTTGGAATTATGAGTTATATCAAGTAAATATTTTATTTGATTTATTCAAAGATTTATAATTCTGTCAAAATGATAGATGTCGAACTGGATGTACCTGCATGTGTGCAACACATGGCCTTTGATAGCAAGCCATTATTGTTGTTATTTAGTGCATATATTATGGATGTTTGCAATGTGATTTGTTGCAGATTTATTAGCAATTCATTTATGTAGGATTTTTTGATTATATTGGACGTGATCATATCAGTTTAATGGGTGGTTTAAATTTTAATTTGAACCAAAACAAATCACATTGTTTAGAGGCTTTTGTGGAACAAATCAAAACATAATCTCCTATATTTCTGGATGTGATCAAAGCTACTTATGCCCATTGAAAAAGCCTAAAATAAGAATTGCTATTTAAGGAGACCCAAACCTCTCTTGAAAGGGTGTGCAAGTATTGAAAACTCTTTGTGTTAGAGTTTATCTTTTGAATCTTTGTTTGTGTTATTTTTGTTCATCGCGTTATTGCTTTATTCATATCGTAAGGTATATTAGTTGGTTTGTTTAGTTGAGTTGTAAATTCAAAATTGATCATTATGATTATTGTTGTTGATCACTAGGGTTAGTGATTAAGAGAAAGTGAGATGAGATTCTCTTATTTAATGGGATTCCTAAATATAAATACACTTAGGGTAGAATTAAGAAGAGGTACATTGAGAAAATAGATTGTTCATCTAAGACACTTTATATTATTATATTAAAGAGTGGTTTTCTTTATTGGGTAGAGCCCCCCCCCCCCCCCCCCCCCCCCCCCCCCCCAAGATTTAGGCGTGGTTTCACCAAACTAGGTTAACAATTATTTGTGTTCTTTATTGCTTTAATTGTTATTTGCTATCTATCTTGTAAACTAGTTTTTTATGGTATGCAATGTCCAAGACATTGTGTATGACATATGTCCCCAGAATATGTCATCTGTCATAAACTAGTTATAAATTTTGTCTAAGGCATCTCGTCCAACATCTATCCTTGGTTGAACATAATTTCAATAGGCATCAGAGCAGGCACACTATTCTGTTTGGATGTGTTCCAGGGTGCTTATTTTATTCAAGATGGAAAATGTCAATGAAGGAAGAGCAGTTCATAGACCGAAGATTCTTTATGGTATTAAGAATCCTCCAAAGATTATACTCAACGACAATTATGAAGATTGTAAATACCAAGTAGATTATGATTTTGAAGAAAATCCCAGGCTTGCTAAGACCTTTAGTAAAGTCATGAGAAAACTAGACAAGAGATTTGAGAATAATATTTCTACCAATGTCAAGAACATTCAACATAAATAAAAAGATGGTGAAAGACAAAATCTCAACTATTCTTACAGGTGCAAAAGGACCCAATGTCTTAAATGCAAATATTCTTGGACATATTTAAGCTGAATGCTCAAGTTTTTAAAGCAAACAAAGAAAAATATACCATGTCACTAAGGATAAGATAGATGAAGAAGGTGAATTTAATCGAGGAAAAAATATTGTGACTTTCAAAGACATGAAAGATGTTATACATACTGGTGAGATTTCAAATTAAAAGAAAAAGTGTATTACTCCTATTCATAAAATAGATTTTAGAATGTAAGGTAACATGTCTCATATCTTGATAAACACGTGTACCAAAAAACAGAATGCAGAATGTCAGGTAACATGTTTCCACATCTGGTCAAACATGATTACCAATGCATTGATTTTATCTCCTCCTTTCCCTTGTACTATTGTAAATTGTATGGTAGACAACCACATCATCAACATATGTATCTCCATCGGAATGAGAAGTCTCAAAGGAATCATCAACAAGTTTGGTATGGAAAGCTTAATATTCTTGTTCATATTGCATGATCTTCCCACAAGGTATTTTCTTGTGAAGATTGTTATTTCGAAAGTAGCTGCAATAGATAATTGATATGAGAAAAACACTATGTTAAACTTTATGGTAGCAATAAGAGAAATATATTTGTAAAGATGAAGATGGTTGTTTCCACTGTAGAGCAAAATGTTGAAGATCGTGTTTCATACATCATGGATGACATGTTAGAAACATAAACTAAGCTTGGGAGTACAAGGAACCTTGTCATAGAGAAATTTGTCATATGTATATCTAACCTCAAAATTGAAGAGGGTAAAATTTATGAGGACTTTCAAGTTGGGAATAAAATCAAGATGTCTTACAAGATGTTTCAACATCTTTCTCATGCTTCTAAATTACCCCTTATGGAATTTATGAGACTCTTGCAAATAGTTGTCATTGAAGTGAGGGTTGATGGTTAGGATTGAGGTCCTCCCAAAATTGAATACCCAACATTGGTTCAGAAAAAGAGACTAAAGAAGATTAGTGGTTATGGCATAATTCTTTCTATTGGGATTCCTTATCATATTTCTAGAATTTTCACTATTCAAATGCATGATATTGTGTTTGGTGAAGCTGATATTGGTGTTCTTCTTAGTCTTCTAAATCTTAGTTATAAGATGTATGTTCCACACATTGCTCTTCACAATATTCCATATTTTGACAAGTCTGATCCAGCTGTTGGTGGAAATATGCTTGATGTCCCACTCATGTATGGTTTTGTAAGGAACCATCATCTCATTCAAAGTCTTTTACTGATGAGACCCAGGAAACCAATATGGGAAATGAAGATGTTGACATCTTGTCCAACATGTTAGAGACAGAGTCTAAAATTCATAAGGAAAATGATGATTTAATCCTTGAGACATTGTGTGAAGATGTGGTAAGTAATGATGAAAGCATATGTCTGAGGTGTGCTTTTAATATCAAGGTATATAGATTGTTTACCAGGGGAACATTGTAACACCCCGAATTTAATTACTTAATTAATTTGAATTATTTAGATTTTTATATGATTAATGAGTATTTTAAATTAATTGTGTATGATTGTGGGGGTAGGTATCCTTGAAATAGAAGTATGGAGGCAGTAAGAGTTTGGTATAGTTGTTGATAATTAATTAGAATTTTAATTAGTGATTGAAATAAATAGTGTTTTATTCGAATTAATTAAATAAATAAATAAAAATAACTAGAATATGAGCACCTTAATTAAATAATGAAATTTAGATATTTTACTTATTTAATGGGGATAATGAGAATTTTTAATAATTAGCCTATAACTATTTTATTTAATTGATTGAAATAAAATAGAAGAGTAAAAATAGTATGAAGAAAAAGAAGAATATTATTTGTATTATTTTATTAAAAGAAAATTAGAGCCAAGAGGGGTATGATGGTAAATAATATGATAAGTGAGGGCAATGGTGGAAGTTCCTAATTGAGGGGGTTAGGTTAATGATAAAAAAGTTAGTAAGAGAGTTTGTAGGGTTTTACGTAAAATAGAATTTTATGGTGAGAAGAGGCATGGGATATTGCTAAAAGAAAACTCCATTGTTAGAGCTTGAAGTGTACATCTTGTTGAAAAATCTAAGGTAAGGGTGAGAACTTGTTCCAATAATAAAGGGTATGATAAAATGATAAAATGATAGAATGGAGGAACCCTTAACCTCCTTAGAGTTGGGTGTTTTAATTCATAATTTTGAATTTGGATGCTATGATGATTATATGATAAATTTCATATGTCTTATATGTGTGTAATTTTCTGTTTTGGTGATTGAACTTATATTCACCATTGTTGCAATTTTGAAGGTTTTAGGCATAATCTTGAAACAATGATTAGATGATTTAATTATGTTAAAACTGTAAATTAATCTTAGATAATTATATTATTGTTATGTTGTAATTTCCTAAACGTTTAGCTTTTTACGGAATCGAAATCGGAGGTCCGGAAGGCCTCCAACGATGAAAAATGCAGAAAATTCTGCATTCTGTCCATCACAATCGCGAGCCTTTTATTGTGTTTTTTTTGATCAAAATCGTTTTGCCCATAACTTTTGATCCGTAAGTTCAAATCGAGTGCCGTTTGAAGTGTTGGATATCTGAAACAAAGGGCTATAACTTTGTTTCAGGAATAAAATAATTTTGGAGATTATTTCATGGACGTTTTTGGGGTTGAAGAAGATGAAAATTATGTCGAAAAATTTAGAAAACAACAACTTTTTAGTAACGCCTTCGTGCACGGTTTTGATCATAACTTTCAACTCGTGAATCATTTTGGATTGGGGTTTAAAGCATTAGAAAGGCGACTCTAAGAGATATAATGTGATGGTGATAAGTGAATTGATTGAGTATTATTCCTATGCCTATTGTGTTGGTGAAGTTTTTGTTCTTACGTTCGGTTAATGAATTGTTGACACATCCCGACGATTTTGGTCATAACTTTTATTTCGTAAGTCCAATTTTGATGGAGTTTGAAGCGTTAGAAAGCTAACACTCAGACCTAAAACATGGTAGTGATTGTTGACATGTTTTAATAATATTCACATGCCTACTGTATTGATAAATATATTGGTTTATACGTTTGGTTGATGAATCGTTGCATTGTTGTAATATCATTGTGTGATAATTATGTTGTTATGTCGATGATGTTAAGATGCCGATGAGTTGTTGTTATTTGTTGATATTATTCATGTGGTAACATGAATTGTTTCTTGCATGATGAATGGTGTGATGCATAAATGATGAGATGTGTGTGGGGATCCTTTAGGTGAATCTTATTGTGTTAATGCATGTTATTTGAGAGTCATGCATCTTGGTGTAAGAGCTTCGGTCCAATTTTGGTGAGCCTCGATTCTATGGTGATGGATCGGGTGCGAGTAGCTAATTCTTATTATGAGGGATTAGTGAAGCGTTGCATATGTTGATGGTAACGATTTTTGGTGAGCCTCGATCCCATGGTGATGGATCGAGTGCGAGTTGCTAATTCCTATTATGGGGGATTAGTGAAGCGTTACCTATGGTGATGGTAGCGATTTTCGTGTGCTCCGACTCCAAGAGGGAATCAATCCTATGGTGGGGATCATGGAGTGAGATGAGCCTGAGTGTTCATTTTTGTACCATGTGCATGTTGAGTCGGTGTTGAGTACATTGCATAAGTGTTGCATTTGTACTGATTGTTGTTGATGTGTTATTCGATGAGATGTTGTTGCATATGATGTTAATGATAATTGAGATATGGATTTGTATGATGTTTATGATAATTGAGATGTTGTCGTGTATGATGTTGATTATGATTTGAATGTAAGAATGTGATATATTGTTGTGCATGATTGTGTAGATGTTGTACTCTATTCTTCATTCTATATCATTATTATTGAAATGAATTCTCACCCCTTATGTTTGAATGTTGCCTTTACATGGGCATCATGCAGACATTGAAGAGTAGTATTGTTGAAGTAAGTGGAAGGTAGCTCTTGGATTACTTCTTTATTTTGTCGCTTTTACTAGTGGTACCTTGCTCTGATCATGTAACATCGGGTTGGGTTAAACACTTATATTATTCCTTCTGTTTGATCATGTTGAAGTTATAAGACTAATTTTGTTGTTTAGAATTCTTAAGATGTTGAGTTGTTTGATTAGAACTCTCTTGTTTTGTTATTGAAATTGAAGTTGAGAGTATATGTTATTACTTGCTTTATCTTCCATAATTGTGATGATAATTCCGCTGCGATGATACTTAAAAATGGAAGTGAGCATGCAGTGACAAGTTATGAATGTCTTATTTTATGAATATATAATACCGATCAGATGAGAAGGATGTCGTGTAAACATCCCAGGTATGATTCAGATAAGTAGGATGTCGTGTAAACATCCTTATTACAAATGTGTGTCTTGAAATTTACTGTTGAAACCCGTGTTACGGAGCAGGTCATATGTGTTATGAATGTGTGACACCCTACGTGGGTTTATTTTATATTTAATTTATGTGATAAATTATGTGTGGGGTTTAGGGTGTTACATTAGTGGTATCAGAGCAGGTCGGTCCGTCCGGCCAGGTTGTTTAATTATGTTTGTTCCCTAGTATGCGAAATGTGTGTGAGAACACTGTCGATGCTTGTTTTATTTTCCATTTGCAGGTTGGGAATGAAATAAGTGGGGAAGAAGCGTATGCTTATCTTGGATGTTCCAACTGTATCGATCTTGGACATTATGTTGTTTCATGTAAGAGTGTAATGTTGGCTAGTTAACCTATTTTGAGAATGTTGTGCTTTTCCTGAATCCGAAGAGAGGTCAGATTCGAGGATGGTGTTGGTTAGAAAAATGGTGTGATCCTTGAGGGAATACGGTAAGGTGTTCTCGTTGGTCACTTCCCTGTGAGGGGGAAGGCTATGTTTTGGCTAGAGATGAGTCAGTGGTGTATTAAGTATCCTGACGTGTTCCCTGAGGATGTGTATGGTTTGCATTTTGTTGGAACAAGTTGATGTTATTCTCAGAATGAATTGGTTGGAGTTAAACCAATTGTTTTGTTAAGTTGGTGCAGTGTGCCGTTAATTGCAAGAGCTCAGGCAATGTTAAACATGTGTTGTTCCTAACATTGAAGATGTTGTGGATTCAAGATTCCTGTCTGCCGATCAAGTTGGGAAGTCTTTAGGGAAAACGACCAGGTATGGTTAGTGTTGTTTCTCGGAGAGTAGAGAGAAGTGTGACGACTAGTGTTATGCCAGTGGTGTGTGATTCTTGATGTTTTCCTAAAGATATCTGCAACTTGCCTCTAGAGCGTGAATTTGAATTTGATAGAGGTGAAGAGTTGACGTTTGTATTAGCTAAGCAAGTGAGAGAATCCGTGAAGGATATGGAACAAGTGTTTGTGATGTTAGCTTCGTTGGAAGCTAGAGGAAAGGGAGTTGTTCATGATCTTCCTGGAGTGTGTGAATTTCCTGAAGTGTTTCCTGAAGACATCAGTGATTTTCCTCTAGAGCGCGAAATGGATTTTTCTATACACTTAGTACCTGGTACTAGTCCGGTGTCAATGACTTCTTATAGGGTGTCTACTTTAGAGTTAGGGAATTGAAGAAGCAACTAGAAGATTTGCTTCAGAAGAAGTTTGTTTAACCAAGTGTTTCTCTATAGGGTGTGTCGGTACCGTTAGTGAAGAAGAGGGACGATAGTATGAGGCTATGAGTGATCTGATAATTGTATTGTAGGCATTGGAAGAGAACCATATGTATGCAAAGTTTTTCCAAATGCGAGTTATGGTTAAAGAAAGTGAATTTACCTGATCATGTGATTCTAGTAGTGGTATAGTTGTGAAACTATTGAAGATAGATGTCGTATTACAATGGGAGACTCTGAAGTATGCCACTGAGATTAGAAGTTTTTCTTGGATTGACTGGTTACTACAGGAAGTTCATTAAAGGTTTTTCAAATTTAGCATTGTTGTTAACTCAGTTGATTCGAAAGGGTCTAGCGTATGTTTGGGATGTGCATTGTGAAAAGAGTTTCCAGGAACTCAAGAAGAAGTTGATGGTTGCTCCAATTTTGATTTTGACGAATCCAAGTGAGTCCTTTGTTGTATATTGTGATGCTTCAAAGATGGGTCTAGGAGGTGTGTTGATGCAAAATGGTTAAGTTATGGCTTATGCTTAGAGACAGTTGAGATTTCATGAAAGGAATTACCCTACGCATGATCTTGAGTTGACAACAGTGGTATTCATGTGGAAGATTTGGAGGCACTACCTATTTGGATCCAAATTCGAAGTGTTCAGTGATCACAAGTGTTTGAAATATTTATTTGATGAGAGGAGTCGAATATGAGGCAAGGGAGATGGCTTGAACTTTTGAAGGATTATGATTTTAATTTGAGTTACCATTCGGGTAAAGCTAATATTGTAGTTGATGTGATGAGTAAGAAGTATTTACACAGGTCGATGCTTATGGCTCGAGAGTTAGAACTGATTGAGCAATTCAAAGATATGAGTTAGTGGGTGGAGAAACTCCTAACTGTGTGAAGTGAGGTATATTGAAGTTGACGAGTGGTATCCTTAAAGAGATCAGATAAGGTCAGAGATCTGATTTGAGTTTGATAGATCGTCTCACACTAATCAACCAAGGTAACATATGTGATTTCCGAGTTGATGAAAATGGTGTGATGATGTTCAGAGATAGAATTTGTGTTTCTAATGTACCCAGATTTAATAGGAGTATTCTTGAGGAGGGTCGCAGAAGTGGATTGAGTATTTATCCTGATGCTAATATGTATCAAGATTTGAAGAAGATGTTTTGATGGCAAAGAATAAAGAAAGAGGATGCCAAAGTCGTGTATGCTTGTTTGACCTGTCAGAAGTTAAAGATCAAGCATCAAAAGTCGTTGGGTCTGATGCAACCATTGAATATTCCATAGTGGGAATGGGATAGTATTTTCAGGGATTTTGTAACAGATTTACCGAAGACTTCAAAGGGATGCGATTCAATTTGGGTGATTGTGGATAGATTGACCAAATCGGCTCATTTTGTACCAATGAGGATAATTATCCTTTGTAGAAGCTGAATGAATTGTATATTAATGGTGTTGTGAAGTTGAATGGTAATCCTTCAAGTATTGTATCAGATAGAGATCCGAAATTTACATCGAGGTTATGGGAGAGTCAGCGGGCTACTTTGGGTACTAAGCTGAAGTTGAGTTTTTCTTATCTTACATACACGGTCTGTCAAATAAAGAGGACTATCCAATCTTTTGAGGACCTATTGAGGGTTTATATGTTAGAACAAGGAGGTACTTGTGATAACTACTTGTCATTGATTGAGTTTACCTACAACAACAATTTCTATTCTAGTATCAAAATGGACCATATGAGGTGTTGTATGGTAGGGGATGTAGAACTTATTTATGTTAGTTTGAGTCAGGCGAACATTTTGTGCTCGGACTTGAGATTGTTCACTTGACGACTGAAAAGATCAAGATGATCCAAGAAAAGATGAAACCATCGCAGAGTCGTCAGAAAAGTTACCATGACAAGAGGAGGAAAGCGCTTGAGCTCCAGGAGGGATATCACGTGTTTATGAGGGTTACGCCGGTAACTGGTGTTGGCTGAGATTTGAAGTCTCGAAAGCTCACACCACCACGTTTTGTTGGCCCGTACCAGATTTTACAAAGGATATGAGAGGTGGCCTATAGGATCGTTTTGCTGTCGTTGCTTGCTAATCTTCATGATGTGTTTCACGTGTCTTAGTTAAGGAGATATATTTCGGATCCATCTCATGTGATCCAAGTGTATGATGTGTAGGTGGGAGATAATCTGACTGTTGATGTATCACCTGTGCAAATAGAGGATCGGGAAGTGAAACCGATTCATGGTAAAGAGGTTGCCTTAGTGAAGATAGTTTGGGATGGACCAACTGGTGAGAGCATGACTTGAGAACGTGAGAAGCAGATGAAGGAGTCGTATCCGACTCTATTTTCCTCAAGTAATTTTTGAGGGCGAAAATTTCTTAAGTGAGGGAGAGTTGTAACACCCCGAATTTAATTACTTAATTAATTTGAATTATTTAGATTTTTATATGATTAATGGGTATTTTAAATTAATTGTGTATGATTGTGGGGATAGGTATCCTTGAAATAGAAGTATGGAGGCAGTAAGAGTTTGGTATAGTTGTTGATAATTAATTAGAATTTTAATTAGTGATTGAAATAAATAGTGTTTTATTCGAATTAATTAATTAAATAAATAAAAATAACTAGAATATGAGCATCTTAATTAAATAATGAAATTTAGATATTTTACTTATTTAATAGGGATAATGAGAATTTTTAATAATTAGCCTATAACTAGTTTATTTAATTGATTGGAATAAAATAGAAGAGTAAAAATAGTATGGAGAAAAAGAAGAATATTATTAGTATTATTTTATTAAAAGAAAATTAGAGCCAAGAGGGGTATGGTGGTAAATAGTATGATAAGTGAGGACAATGGTGGAAGTTCCTAATTGAGGGGGTTAGGTTAATGATAAAAAAGTTAGTAAGAGGGTTTGGAGGATTTTACGTAAAATAGAATTTTGTGGTGAGAAGAGGCAGGGGATATGGCTAAAAGAAAACTCCATTGTTAGAGTTTGAAGTGTGCATCTTGTTGGAAAATCTAAGGTAAGGGTGAGAACTTGTTCCAATAATAAAAGGTATGATAGAATGATAGAATGATAGAATGGGGGAACCCTTAACCTCCTTAGGGTTGGGTGTTTTGATTCATAATTTTGAATTTGGATGCTATGATGATTATATGATAAATTTCATATGTCTTATATGTGCATAGTTTTTTATTTTGATGATTGAACTTATATTCACCATTGTTGCAATTTTGAAGGTTTTAGGCATAATCTTGAAACAATGATTAGATGATTTAATTGTGTTAAAACTGTAAATTAATCTTAGATAATTATAGTATTGAATGTGTTGTAATTTCCTGAATGTTTAGCTTTTTACGGAATTGTTGAATGTAATTTTAAGTGTCGGGTTTTTGTTATCGTCTCCACAGGGATTGTGAGATATCACCGCCTTTCGACAGTTGTTTTAACTCTTAGCTTAAGGTAACAATGGTTTTTGGTTTTAGTCACGGTATCTTGCATAAAAGTGTGATAAAATGCGGTAAAAGATTTGGTTTTAATATTTGAGAAATATTGCCAAAGTTAGGGTTCGACGATCACTTTGCATGTATATGTTCGATCAACAAAACTTATAAACTCCTTTAGATGATAAACTATTTCACAAAGTCCTCCCAATGTGTTTATCTCTAACACACATTGTGAGTTTTCCCATTTTGATTCATTGTTTATCTCTAACACAATCTATCAAAATGGCAACTTTTTGGTTCAACCTTATGGTGAACAAAATCATTCATTACTATCTCTAGCTAACAAACAAGATTGGATGAAAACCTAGGTAAAGAGTTGGTAAACATCTCTCGATCATAAACCAACACAAAGAGTTTTCAATAAGAACAAAGTTTTCACCATATACTCACCATTAAAGAGTTTACAAATGAAGATCATCCCATTTACACACAAAGCTAATGATCATCTGCATCTAACCTTGACAAAATGAAGAACTTAGCTACTCATTTTCATGGTACCTTGGTCAACAAGTTTCGGAAGAAGGTTGATCAACATCCGAGTCGAATAATCGAGATTGGATAGGAATCCACCTTCTTTTTGTGAAAGATTGTTAAGAGATGAAGAGAAATGATTTCTAGGTCACAAAATATCTCTAGAGCAATGCTGGAAAAAATATCTAAAAAGTACAAAAGTATGGAGGTGTAAAAGTATGGCTCCAAAAAGTAGCCCTTGCTACTTATAGAACTGCTACTGAGCTGTCATGCTCGCTAGGCGAGCAGAATGGCTCGCCTAGCGAGCCCCAAAATGAGGCACCTGAGGCACCTGCGCCCAAAGAAATAACCTCTGCCAGATTGGCATGTTCGCTAGGCGAACAAAACCTTCGCTAGGCGAAGCCCACGCTTCAGCCTTCGCTCCAGCGAGCTTAGGAGGTTTTGCTACTGGAATTGCTCGCTGGGAGCTCGCTAATGGCTCGCCTAGCGAGTGAGTGTTGGCTGCGCTTTTGGCCAAGTCTGGACGTGTTCGCTACTCCCTTCGCTGGCAGCTCGCCTAGCGAGTTTGTTGATGTTTGCTACTGTAAAATACTGGAGCTCTTCGCTGGGGACTCGTTGGGCGCTCGCCTAGCGAGCTCTTCGCCACAGCTCTCGCCTAGCGAGAAAGCTGATGAATGCATTCTTTTTCTTGGTCCCTTGCCATTTTCTTGTGCCTTCATTTTCTATTATTTCATGCCTAATTCCTGCACAATAACACACAAATCAAAGGTACCAAGATCACTTATCATTGTATTGCAATTCAACAAAAACAAAGGTGGTTTCGAACACTTTAGCAAGGAAATAAAGTGAAAGATACCCATATTTGATAGCTCAAATAAGCACTTTTGGGTATCTAACAGGAATCGAAATCGGAGGTTCAGAATGAAGGAGAATGGCGATCCAAAATGCAACGGAAATTAAAATTTTCTCCTTTAGAGATCCTTACGAATGGTCATGATCAGTGATAGAATATTGACCTCTTGTGACGATTGAAACCTTTGGTGCAGATCTCTTGTGACGATCAAAACCTTTGATGCAGATCCACGGAGCGATCACGAACGTTGAACGATGACAACGTCTCTACTCAGCCCACACGAACGGATTCCTTCAATCACAGTGCTAGCTGGTACGAATGAAGGCTTTGAGTGAGAGAGAGAGAGAGAGAGAGAGAGAGAGAGAGAGAGAGAGAGAGAGAGAGAAAACGAAAATAATGCAACCGCAATCAATGCTTTTGCACAAGGGTTCTATTTATAGAACCACTTGTGTGGGCTTCAAGCTAAAAAGCCCACTTAAGTGTATTTTGGCCCATATCTTATAATATGCCCAAAATCACTTAAGCTCATGGTACCTTACCATATTTCATATTCTACTTAAGTACACCGTACCTTTACGATGTTCTACAATTCACTTAAGGGCACCGTACCTTACGGTGTTCCTTAGTTACTCTATCTCTCATCAATCCGTCCTTTGTGTGTGACCCTGTAGGTTTTCGCGGCATTGGCAATTATATTAAATCATGTATTTAACATAATAAACAGTGAGCGGTATCTAGCAACACATCACTGCTACCCAAGACACGAAAATGTCATGTGATCTGACAATTCCTTCTGTGATAATACTTATGTGTATAATTACCCTTTTGCCCTTATGTCTATATTGAACACAAGGCATAAACCGTGTCATCCTTGTCCATTTCAATATTGAACCCATAGACATTTATCCTGTTATGCAGGATGGGAAAATTCCATCTAGGTCACTCATGTCCCTCAGCATGCTTCGTGGAGTACCCATCAACTGTCTTTATGGTTATCCAGTTACGGACAACGTTTGATCAGCAATAAAGCACTCGACTCTACATCTAGGGTCCATAGTGGTTTCAGGTCGAAGAGTGGTATACACCATTATCACCATGAGAATAACTTATGACACTTTGCATAACTTTCTATATAGTATTCTCATAGCGGGTCAATCCGGTATAAATATTACTCTTAATATTCATACCTATGTTTAAGACTTGATAACTCCTTATCCATGATCCATGAGATGTGGTCATCAGTCTATATACATAATAGTCTTAATGCTTTAATGTCATCCCACTTCATAATAAAGCTCGACTACGGATACTTTAAGAATAGTGTCCTTATGTTTAATGTGATCTCATGATTAAGTCATACTTGATACATTAAACAGACTAGCTATTCTAGGGACTTTATTAAACAAACGTAATAAATAAAAAGCCTTTTATTATTAATAAATAATTCGATACAAGTACCAAAAGTACTGGCCTCAAGGGCTTACACCAACAATCTCCCACTAGCACTAGAGCCAATCAGGCATACCCTTAATACCCATAGATCTAGTATGGCCATCATGCTTCTGCTGCGCAAGAGGCTTTGTTAGTGGGTCAGCAATATTGTCAAGTGTAGGTACTCTGCATATTTTCACATCTCCTATATCTATTATCTCTCGAATGAGATGATAGCGCTTAAGTATGTGTTTGGATCGTTGGTGAGATCTAGGCTCCTTGGCTTGTGCGATAGCACCATTGTTATCACAGTAGAGATTAATGGGATCCACAATGCTAGGAACTATGCCAAGTTCACTAATGAACTTTTTGATCCAAACAGCTTCCTTTGCTGCACTTGAGGCAGCAATATACTCGGCCTCGGTTATAGAATCAACAACTGTATCTTGCTTTGCACTTTTCCAGCTCACAGCGCCACCGTTTAAGCAAAACACATAACCAGATTGCGATCTAAAGTCATCCTTATCTGTCTGGAAGCTAGCATCGGTGTATCCAATTACAACCAACTCTTCCTGACCTCCATATATCAAGAATGAGTCCTTAGTCCTTCTTAAATACTTAAGGATATTCTTGACAGCTACCCAGTGAGCATCACCAGAATCAGATTGGTACCTACTCGTTGCACTTAAAGCATACGAGACATCTGGTCGAGTACATAACATGGCATACATGATAGATCCTATTGCAGATGCATATGGAATCTTATTCATGCGATCCCTTTCTTCCTTAGTTAAAGGGGATTGTATTTTTGATAGACACAGGCCATGTTGCATAGGTATGAATCCTTTCTTGGAATCATGCATATTAAAGCGTCTCAACACTTTGTCTATGTATGTACTCTGACTTAGACCAAGCAGTTTTTATGATCTATCTCTATAGATTCTGATTCCTAATATATAGGCTGTTTCACCTAGGTCCTTCATAGAAAAGCATTTCCCCAACCAAGACTTTACTTGTTGTAGGGTAGGGATATTGTTTCCAATGAGTAATATGTCATCTACATATAATACCAGGAAAACGATCATGCTCCCACTAACCTTCTTGTAGACACAAGGCTCATCTTCGTTCTTGATGAATCCATATTGTTTTACTGTTTCATCAAAACGAAGATTCCAGCTTCTGGAGGCTTGCTTCAATCCATAGATTGATCTTTGTAACTTACATATCTTTTGGGCTTCCTCTGGTATGTAAAATCCTTCAGGCTGTGTCATGTACACATCCTCAAGAAGATTTCCATTAAGGAAAGCAGTTTTGACATCCATCTGCCATATTTCATAATCATGATATGCAGCGATAGCAAGTAAAATCCGAACAGATTTAAGCATTGCAACTGGTGAAAAGGTTTCATCATAGTCAATCCCATGTATTTGTTTATATCCTTTTGCAACCAGTCTTGCCTTATAGGTATGTACCTTACCATCCATGTCAGTCTTCCTTTTGAAGACCCACTTGCATCCTATAGGGTTAACTCCTACAGGAGGCTCTACCAAGGTCCAAACTTGGTTTGTGTACATGAAATCCATTTCAGATTTCATGGCTTCCAGCCACTTCTCAGACTCGGGACCAGTTATGGCCTCTTGGTAGGTCACAGGCTCATCTTGATCCATGAGTAATACATCACCTTGATCAGTTATGAGATATCCATATCTCTCAGGTAGTTGACGTATCCTGCTTGACCTACGCTGGTCTTGTTCTACTTGAGCAGGTTGCTCTTCCACAACTTCTTGTGTTTCCTGCTCTAATTCCTCCATAGGTGTATCTATGCTTTGTGATTCTTGAATTTCTTCAAGCTCTACTTTCCTCCCACTGGTTCCTTTGGAAATAAAATCCTTTTCTAGGAAAACTCCAGTTCGAGCGACAAACACTTTGCCCTCAGAAGGATTGTAGAAGTAATACCCTCTTGTTTCTTTAGGATACCCCACAAACAAGCATTTGTCAGATTTGGGCTCAAGCTTAGTTGAAATTTGTCGTTTCACATAAACCTCGAAACCCCAAATCTTTATGTAAGACATATGTGGTTTCTTACCACTCCATATCTCATATGGTGTCTTCTCAACCTTTTTGGACGGAACACAGTTAAGTGTGTAAGCTGCTGTTAATAGTGCATGTCCCCAAAAGGAGTTTGGAATATCGGCGTGACTCATCATGGATCGGACCATGTCTAACAGGGTTCGATTTCTTCTCTCAGATACACCATTCCATTGGGGTGTTCCAGGAGGAGTAAGTTGGGATAGGATCCCACACTCTTTCAGATGGTCATCAAACTCTAGGCTTAAATACTCACCACCTCGATCTGATCAAAGAGTTTTAATATTCTTACCTAGTTGGTTTTGTACTTCATTCTTGAATTCCTTGAACTTTTCAAAGGACTCTGATTTGTGTTTCATTAAATACACATAACCATATCTACTGAAATCATCAGTGAATGTGATGAAGTACTGAAAACCTCCTCTGGCTGGTATGTTCAGTGGTCCACATACATCAGTATGTATTAGGCCCAAAAGATCATTCGCTCTTTCACCTTTTCCTGTGAATGGAGACTTTGTCATCTTTCCAATTAAACAAGATCTGCATGTCTCATATGATTCATAATCAAAAGAGTCCAAGAGTCCATCTTTATGGAGTTTGGAAATGCGTTTCTCATTTATGTGGCCTAATCGACAATGCCAAAGGTAAGTTGGATTTAACTCGTTAGGTTTCATCCTTTTAGTATTAATGTTATATATAGGCATTTCGAGATCAAGGACATACAGTCCATTGCTCATTTGTGCAGTAGCATAGAATATATCATTCAAATAAATTGAGCAACAATTATTCTTTATTATAAATGAAAAACCAAACTTGTTCAAACAAGAAATGGAAATAATATTCCTGCTAATTGCAGGTACATAATAACAGTTCTCTAACTGAATTATTAAACCACTAGGTAAAGTTAATACATAAGTTCCTACGGCTAAAGCAGCAACCTTTGCTCCATTGCCAACTCGTAGGTCAACTTCACCTTTTGCCAAATCTCTACTTCTTTTTAGCCCCTGCACATTTGTACAAATGTGAGAACCACATCCAGTATCTAATACCCATGATGCAGAAGTAGATAAATTTATTTCAATAACAAAAATACCTGAAGTTGAAGTCTTTACTCCATTCTTCGTATCTTCAAGGTACTTTGGGCAGTTTCTCTTCCAGTGTCCGGTCTTACCGCAATGGAAGCAGGTGCCTGCCTTTGCTATGCCTCCACTAGGCTTCAAAGCAGCAACAGTGGGTCTGGGTTTGGCAACTTCCTTGCCTTTCCCTTTATCACCCTGCTTGGTGGGCCTTTTGTTCTGTCTCTTTCCATTTCCGATCATCAGAATGGACTTCCCTTTTGTCTTCAGATTCTGCTCAGCTGTTCTCAACATGCCTAGCAGTTCAGGAAGAGATTTATCCATATCATTCATAATGAAATTTAGGACAAATTGACTAAATCTATCTGGCAACGATTGCAAGATCAAATCAGTCGCAAGTTCCTTTCCGAGGGGAAAACCCAACATTTCAAGGTTTTCCACATACCCAATCATCTTGAGCACATGGGGACTTACAGGGGCTCCCTCAGCTAACTTGCTTTGAAAAAGGGCTTTTGAAACTTCAAACCTCTCATGCCTTGCTTGCTCTTGATAGAGCATCTTCAAGTGTTCGATCATATCGAACGCTGCCATGTTCTCATGTTGCTTTTGCAATTCTGAGTTCATGGTGGCTAGCATGAGACAAGCAGTTTCATTGGCATCATCGACATGCTTCTTATAAGCATCTCTTTCTGCCTTAGGTGCAGAACTAGGAGGTTCCTCTTCAGGAACAGGTTTCTCCAAGACATACAGCTTTTTATCATGTTTGAGGACAATCCTCAGGTTTCGGTGCCAATCCAGGAAATTTGTCCCATCCAATTTTTCCTTGTCAAGGATTGATCACAAGATGTTGTTAGAGGTGTTTGTTGTCATGGTAATCTACATAAGAATTAATGAAAATATAAGTATCAATAACATATTTAATTAGGCCTTTAATTAAATATGCTCCCACTATTTTACTCAAAACAAATGACCCTCATCATTTGATTCAGAAAATCCCGTTGGAAGATTTTCTAGTGGGTCGAGATCCATATTTCACTTTGTTCTAAGTCCACATAGGCGGATTACATAAAACTAGGTTATTTAGGTAGGAACTCCTTCCAATTGTATCTCATACAACTCTCGAAAATTTCAGTTGGGTGAATAACTCCTTATTTAAATCCATCATATGGATCATTCCCAACTCTTGCTTCTAAACATATATAATCTTATTATAATTTATTTAGTTAAGTTTGACCCATTGTTTTAGCAATTGGATATTACAATTATCCCATCGCACCTTACTAATATAGAACATGCACCTCGCGTACGCGAAACCTACATTATCCGATACTAGTCTTGATGAGTGCTAAAACTTGGAAAGCATAAACTTAATATTTAATTTGAGGGAATTGTAATTGTTATGATCTCACCGGCTTATTTATCATATAAATCGTCTCTCACATGCATCAACATATATTCACATGCATCAACATACATACACATGCATCAACATACATAATGAAACAGTTATGGCCCCTAGCGCAATTGTTCTCCCAAGCCAATGAGAGAACCTAAGTTAACCTAATAACGATCTAAGCTTCTCCAAGCAAGATCTTCAAGGTTGTCCTCCTTTGATCTTCAAGGTTGTCCTCCTTTGATATTGAAATCTTCTCTTTCTTTATAACATTGTCTTCTTCTCTTCCTTCATAACATTACATTACAGAAGAAACTCGTTTTACATACGAGGGATTGAGATGAGAAAAGAAGTTACATTAAGAGATTAAAAGGAGAGGCACGACACACAGGTCGTATTAAAAACCCAAAACAAAATGAAGGAAGACTAAGGCCATAACTGATCACCATAAGACAATAATGATAAACACATTATTATTATTATTATTATTATTATTAATTTTTAATTCCTTTAAATTATTAAAACCAAATTAAATTTCGGCGACCGATCATACTACGCAGAGTTAGTCAGGGTTTCCGCTGCCCGGTCAGCGGACGGTGGTTCTGCTGACCGATCAGCGGACGGTGGTTCTGCTGACCGATCAGCGGACGAGGGTCAAGGGGCAGTGCGCCTGTCCAAATTTTTTAATGAACAATTCATTTGAAATGGACATCGTTTTGCATCAACACAACTCTTGCGCAGTCACAAAACAGAAACCCCGAGAATTCTGACTTTGTGAGTGTGACGACCGTCACAAGCATGTTACGACCGTCACAGGCCCATGACGAACGTCACGCGGCCAAAAACAGAAACGCCTAGAATTCTGGATCTGTGAATGTG
This sequence comes from Lathyrus oleraceus, assembly GCF_024323335.1. Classification (NCBI taxonomy): domain Eukaryota; kingdom Viridiplantae; phylum Streptophyta; class Magnoliopsida; order Fabales; family Fabaceae; genus Lathyrus; species Lathyrus oleraceus. The sequence continues at coordinate 90,835,557 of NC_066585.1, forward strand.
ACGACCGTCACAAAGCACGTGACGACCGTCACGTCCAGCTTGTTACGATCGTCACGCGACCAAAAACCAACGCTTTGAAACAGTCAGCTGACGTGTTCCAACAAGCCCTCAATTCACAACTCCTTGACGGCACAACCCTTGCACCGTCACTAACCCTAATGCACCAATTTCAGACCGTCAAACACACCTCGATATTTGATTCAGTATGATTGATCAACAGGTCATTGCTTCACCATACTAATGTCAGATTCCGAAGCAAGTGACCATTGATCGCTCAAAGGAAAACAACCATTTAGTGTTTGAATGAACGAAACAGAAACAGTATATCATATATACCGTACTTTGCATTAGGATTACTTATATCATATATAAGTTGATCGGTCTTAATTGTGTAACCTATGGACGATCGATGTATCGCTGCTTCACCATACTAATGTCGGTTCCGAAGCATAGTCAATATCAATCATCCAACTCGTACACTCATGATGCCAAATTTAATTACCCGTTTAATTAATTGATTCATTCTGTCTTTTAGTAATATTAATATAGAAAATAAATAGCTATCCGATTCATGGTTTCGTAAGTGGCTCTGATACCACTGAAGGAGAATTGTGATCCAAAACGCAGCGGAAATTAAAATTTTCTCCTTTAGAGATCCTTACGAATGGTCATGATCAGTGATAGAATATTTACCTCTTGTGACGATTGAAACCTTTGGTGCAGATCTCTTGTGACGATCAAAACCTTTGATGCAGATCCACGAAGCGATCACGAACGTTGAACGATGACAACGTCTCTACTCAGTCCACACGAACGGATTCCTTCAATCACAGTGCTAGCTAGTACGAATGAAGGCTTTGAGTGAGAGAGAGAGAGAGAGAGAAAGAAAACGAAAATAATGCAACCGCAATCAATGCTTCTGCACAAGGGTTCTATTTATAGAACCACTTGTGTGAGCTTCAAGCTAAAAAGCCCACTTAAGTGTATTTTGTCCCATATCTTATAATATGCCCAAAATCACTTAAGCTCATGGTACCTTACCATATTTCGTATTCTACTTAAGTACACCGTACCTTTACGATGTTCTACAATTCACTTAAGGGCACCGTACCTTACAGTGTTCCTTAGTTACTCTATCTCTCATCAATCCGTCCTTTGTGTGTGACCCTGTAGGTTTTCGCGGCGTTGACAATTATATTAAATCATGTATTTAACATAATAAACAGTGAGCGGTATCTAGCAACACATCACTGCTACCCAAGACACGAAAATGTCATGTGATCTGACAATTCCTTCTGTGATAATACTTATGTGTATAATTACCCTTTTGCCCTTATGTCTATATTGAACACAAGACATAGACCGTGTCATCCTTGTCCATTTCAATATTGGGCCCATAGATATTTATCCTGTTATGCAAGATGGGCAAATTCCATCTAGGTCACTCATGTCCCTCAGCATGCTTCGTGGAGTACCCATCAACTGTCTTTATGGTTATCCAGTTACGGACAACGTTTGATCAGCAATAAAGCACTCGACTCTACATCTAGGGTCCATAGTGGTTTCAGGTCGAAGAGTGGTATACACCATTATCACCATGAGAATAACTTATGACACTTTGCATAACTTTCTATATAGTATTCTCATAGCGGGTCAATCCGGTATAAATATTACTCTTAATATTCATACCTATGTTTAAGACTTGATAACTCCTTATCCATGATCCATGAGATGTGATCATCAATCTATATACATAATAATCTTAATGCTTTAATGTCATCCCACTTCACAATAAAGCTCGACTACGGATACTTTAAGAATAGTGTCCTTATGTTTAATGTGATCTCATGATTAAGTCATACTTGATACATTAAACAGACTAGCTATTCTAGGGACTTTATTAAACAAACGTAATAAAGAAAAAGCCTTTTATTATTAATAAATAATTCGATACAAGTACCAAAAGTATTGGCCTCTAGGGCTTACACCAACACGGAAGGCCTCCAATGATGAAAAACACAGAAAATTTTGCATTCTGTCCGTCACAATCGCGAGCCTTTTATTGTGTTTTTTGATCAAAATCATTTTGCCCATAACTTTTGATCCGTAAGTTTAAATCGAGTGCCGTTTGAAGCGTTGGATATCTGAAACAAAGGGCTATAACTTTGTTTCAGGAATAAAATAATTTTTGAGATTATTTCATGGACGTTTTTGGGGCTGAAGAAGATGAAAATTATGTCGGAAAACTTAGAAAACAACAACTTTTTAGTAACGCCTTCGTGCACGGTTTTGATCATAACTTTCAACTCGTGAATTATTTTGGATTGGGGTTTAAAGCATTAGAAATGTGACTCTAAGAGATATAATGCGATGGTGATAAGTGAATTGATTGAGTTTTATTCCTTTGCCTACTGTGCTGGTGAAGTTTTTGTTCTTACGTTTGGTTAATAAATTGTTAACACATCCCGACGATTTTGGTAATAACTTTCATTTCGTAAGCCCAATTTTGATGGAGTTTGAAGCGTTAGAAAGCTAACGCTCAGACCTAAAACATGGTAGTGATTGTTGATATGTTTGAATAATATTCACATGCCTACTGTATTGATAAATATATTGGTTTATACGTTTGGTTGATGAATCGTTGCATTGTTGTAATATCATTGTGTGATAATTATGTTGTTATGTTGATGATGTTAAGATGTTGATGAGTTATTGTTATTTGTTGATATTATTCATGTGGTAACATGAATTGTTTCTTGCATGATGAATGGTGTGATGCATAAATGATGAGATGTGTGTGGGGATCCTTTAGGTGAACCTTATTGTGTTAATGCATGTTATTTGAGAGTCATGCATCTTGATGTAAGAGCTTCGGTCCAATTTTGATGAGCCTCGATTCTATCGTGATGGATCGGGTACGAGTAACTAATTCTTATTATGAGGGATTAGTGAAGCGTTACATATGTTGATGGTAACGATTTTTAGTGAGCCTCGACCCCATGGTGATGGATCGGGTGCAAGTAGCTAATTCCTATTTTGGGGGATTAGTGAAGCGTTACCTATCGTGATGGTAGCGATTTTCGTGTGCTCCGATTCCAAGAGGGAATCGATCCTATGGTGGGGATCATGGAGTGAGATGAGCCTGAGTGTTCATTTTGGTACCATGTGCATGTTGAGTCAGTATTGAGTATATTGCATAAGTGTTGCATTTGTACTGATTGTTGTTGATGTGTTATTCGATGAGATGTTGTTGCATATGATGTTAATGATAATTGAGATATGGATTTGTATGATGTTGATGATAATTGAGATGTTGTCGTGTATGATGTTGATTATGATTTGAATGTAAGAATGTGATATATTGTTGTGCATGATTGTGTAGATGTTGTACTCTATTCTTCATTCTATATCATTATTATTGAAATGAATTCTCACCCCTTCTGTTTGAATGTTGCCTTTACATGGGCATCATGCAGACATTGAAGAGTAGTATTGTTGAAGTAAGTGGAAGGTAGCTCTTGGATTACTTCTTTATTTTGTCGCTTTTACTAGTGGTACCTTGCTCTGATCATGTAACATCGGGTTGGGTTAAACACTTATATTATTCCTTCTGTTTGATCATGTTGAAGTTATAAGACTAATTTTGTTGTTGAGAATTCTTAAGATGTTGAGTTGTTTGATTAGAACTCTCTTGTTTTGTTATTGCAATTGAAGTTGAGAGTAGATGTTATTACTTGCTTTATCTTCCATAATTGTGATGATAATTCCGCTGCGATGATACTTAAAAATGGAAGTGAGCATGCAGTGACAAGTTATGAATGTCTTATTTTATGAATATATAATACCGATCAGATGAGAAGGATATCGTGTAAACATCTCAGGTATGATTCAGATAAGTAGGATGTCGTGTAAACATCCTTATTACAAATGTGTGTATTGAAATTTACTGTTGAAACCCGTGTTACGGGGCAGATCATATGTGTTATGAATGTGTGACACCCTACGTGGTTTTATTTTATATTTAATTTATGTGATAAATTATGTGTGGGGTTTAGGGTGTTACAAACATAATGTATAAATGACGTTCAAACTCAAATGACTCCCCATGAAGATGAAGGTTTTGATCATATTGGTCTTGATATGGAGAAAGTTGTTGCCAAAAAAACAAGAAACTTTCTACTGTCTGCTTAAGAAGATGGAAATTTATATGATGCTGAAACTTTTGCTCCTATTTCTCATCTTGGATCCATTAGATTGTTACCAAGACTCTCATGTATTATAAAGTTTAAACTCTATCAGATGGATGTGAAAAGTTCCTTCCTCAAAAGGGACTTGAATGTGAAAGTCAATCAAAATATGAGTAATGTTGTCATTGACATGAATGGTATTATTGAGAAGGATGATTATGTGGAAGTCAGTATGGATGATACTTATGATATCAATAACAAGAAGGGTACCAATGTGAAATACAATGATAATATGATGATAGTTCACATTTATGTTGAAGACATTATGTCAAGTAAGATGTTAGAACATTTTGCTTAACAAAGAAAAGTTGAATTCGAGTTGAGCATGGTAGGAGAAGTTACCTACTTTCCTAATTTTCAAGTAAAGCTAATGAAAGACTGCACATTTGATTCCCAAAGTATATATGCAGGAAGTAGTTGCACTCAACTGTTGTGGAGTAACCACATGCTTAAAGATGGTAATGAAGATGTCAACCAGGATGTGCCAGATAACATGTATGACATGTTAGTGATTGAGTTTCCAACTCAGAGGAAAGATGAGCAAGTTACCCTTGTTAATTATGAAGTGAATAGAAATCTTATTCAAACAAGTTAATCTAAGACATATGTTGAAGTAGATGTTCAAGACATTGTGTCCATCATAAAGAGAAAGGGTGGTGGAAAGAGGATTCCTGTGAATGTTGTTGATGCTCTCCTGGATAATGTGCCATTCCATTCTGAAACAAGTGTTCGGAAGTGGAAATATGTCTTTATAAGAAGGGTTTCTTATGAAAAAAGCTAGGTATAAATTCTCTTGATTGTAAAGAGATTATATATCTAATAAAAGTTGTTGGGCTAATGAAGACTGTTACTGATATTGGTCTTTACTATGAAAAGTTGGTCAAAGAGGTTATTGTGAACATTACTGTTGAATGTAATGTTGAAGGCAACAAGGAGTCTATAATGGTGTATGATAGAGGAAAATGTGTGAAGCATTCACCTTCAATTATTAATCACTTGAGAAGAAGCAAGGTTCCCTCTATTGACAAGATTATGACCAAGAAAAAGGAAGCTGAGGAAGAATAAGAAACTGCAAATGAGGATAAAAAAGAACTTTTTGTTGAAACACTGAAGTATAATGAATTTATGGAGCTTCATAGTGATGCTCAGTAGTTGAAGACAATGTTGAATGTTGGAGCTTATTATTCTAGGCTAATGAAGGAGATTGAGGTTAATAATGATGGTGTTCCTCATGGGTTGTTGATATAAGTTGTTTGTTGGGTAAGATGTCTCAAACATCATGTCCAACATTTGTGTACCAGTTGATGAATCTAATCTGGTTTTTGATAGAAATTTGTTGGATCTTATTCACCTAGAATTATTGTTGTTGTTACTTCAATTTTGGTGTTCCTTATTGTATGTGCTCATATGGTCTTATTATATGGTACCTGTTCCCAATTTGAAGTCTTTTGGGATGAAGATGTGTGCTGCTCTGGTTGGATGTTGTTCATGTTAAGATTTTGTTATGGATTTTGAAGCTTGTTATTTTGTTTATAGTTCTTTCCATTCCTTTGCCAAATTGTGGGAAAAAAGGGAGTAGTGATCATGTGGGTCAATATGCTCCAACATGATGTTCTGTGTATGTGATTGATCTAATATGCATGTATGTTTTGTTGCTGCTATGTATAATCTGATATGGAATATTGTGATATGGTGTGCTACTTCTTGAAGATCACATCTTGTAAGTTGTTTTAGCCAAAATTTATCAAAGGGGGAGATTGTTGTTCCTTTTGATTGACTACATTAGGTAAAACAACATATTGTATAAGATGTATTATGTGCAGAGGTAACATGTGGAATAAGATGTTCCAACATATGTATTTTATGAAGAGGCAACATGTAGAACTAGATGTTACAGCATATGTGCGCATCATCCAACCCCAGTTTGCATTACAAGATTTATGAGTGAATATGTGCATGTTGGTGTTTGAATTATGGAAGATCTGTTGCTGTATCTTTTAGCAAATATTATTTAGTAAGATTTGCTAAAAATATTTTAGTAATCCATATGTTTGAAAAATATTTAATTAGATAAGGATTAATTAAAAATATTTGGAGTTGGAAGATTTGCTTGGATTTGCATTGAAGAAAAGATTTAATTGGATATGCATTGAAGATATATTTTGTTCATTTTTAATCCAAGATTATGCTAAATATTTAATTAAACAAATATTTCATGAAGAGATTTAATGAGATTTGTTTTATGTACAAGATATGAATTTACCCTTAATGAGAAGATCCTCAATCCAAGATTTAGAAGTATGATTCAGTTTCAGTAAGAGATGTATTCTGAATCCTTTACTTGAAAAGTTGAAGTTATGAGTTATATTAAGTAAATATTTTATTTGATTTATTCAAAGATTCAGAATTCTATCAAAAGGACAAATGTCGAACTAGATGTCTTAGCATGTGTGTAACATCTAGCCTTTGACAACATGCCATGATTGATGTTATTTATAGCGTATATTCTGGATGTTTGCAATGTGATATGTTGTAGATTATTTAGTAATTCATTTATGTAGATTTGTTTGATTAGATTGGACGTGATCAAATCAATTTAGTTAGAGATTTAAATTTGAATTTGAATAAAAATAAATCATATCTTTTGGAGGCTAGTGTGGAACAAATCAAAACACAATCTCTTATATTTCTAGACGAGATCAAAGCTGCTTATGCCCATAGAAAAATCCCAGAAAAATATTGCTATTTAAGGAGACTCAAACCTCTCTTGAGAGGATGTGCAAGTACTGAAGACTCTTTGTGTTAGGGTTTATCTTTTAAGTCTTTATTTGTGTTATTTTTGTGTACCACAATATTGCTTCATTCATATCACAAGGCATAATAGTTTGTTTGTTTAGTTGAGTTGTAATTTTAACATTGATCATTCTGATTATTATTTTTGATCACTAGGGTTAGTGATTAAGAGGAAGTGAGAGAGGATTCTTATATTTAGGGGGAGTCCTAAATAGAAATATATTGAGGGTATAATTAAGAAGAGGGGCATTGAGCAAGGGGTTTGTTCATCTAAGACACTTTATACTAATTCTATTAAAGAGTGAATTTTCTTTCTTGGGTAGAGTCCTCCCAGACGTATGTGTGGTTTCACTGAACTGGGTTAACAATTATTTGTGTTCCTTATTGCTTTAATTGTTACTTGCTATCTATCTTGCAAACTGATTTTTTTTGGTATATAATGTCCCAAATATCGTGTCTGACATCTGCCCTTGTAATTTTTTATCTGTGATAAACCAATTGTACATGTTGTCCCAGGCATTTGGTCCAGCATCTGTCCTTTGTTGAACAAAATTTCATAGATTTTTTGAGAAAATTTTATTTTTGGTTGGTTGTTTAATGTTGTTGTTGTTGTTGTTGTTGTTTAGATTGAGGTTTAATGTTAATGATATTGATGTTGTTGTTGTTGTTTATTGTTGTTTTTGAGTTGTTGATGTTGTTATTGTTGTTCTTGTTATTCTTATTTAGTTGTTATTGAGTTGTAGCTTGAGATTGAGATGTTTAGTTGTTATATTAAGCAAATATTTGAAAGCTATATGTTGTTGTTTAGTTATTTTTTTATTGAGTTTGATATTGAGACTGAGATTGAGTTTGATATTGAGACTGAGATTGAGTTTATGTTTTTGTAATTCTTTGTGCGAATCTCATCTTATTCCTCCGAACATGTCAAGATGACATTAAAGTGGCAAAAAATACAACCGAGTTTATTAGATCTAATATCGATTGTTTGTTTCACTAACCCCTCTTTGAACATATAAAATATTAAATTGATTTTGAAAATAATGGTATGAAAAATTATGTTTTACTTGAAAAACATCTTACAATAGTTAATGTTTTTAGAATATTTTGTAACTCATCATTCATCTCACGTTTTTTAATGGTTAAAATCTCTTTCAATGCTTATAGTTTTTGGTCAACTTTCTTCTATACTTTTTCATTTCGCAAAACATTAAATTTTATGCTTTGAAGAATGAATTAGTAGAGAAGGAAATGTTGAATGAAGAACTTTAAACATTGAACGAGATTCAAACCATTAAAGAACGAGAAATGTATAATGAGTTACAAGATGCTCAAAAATCATTAATTAGTGTAAGTTGTTTTCAAATATAACATAATTATTCATATATTTATTTTGCAAATCAATTTGAAAAGTTATATGTTCAGTTAGGGTTTGGTGAAATAAGCAATCCGTATTAGATATAATAAACTCAATTGTGTTTTACCCTTCGGTTAAATGAAAAAATCGAGGGGAAAATTGTTTTTTCCATTTAATAATTCTAAAAAGTTATCTCTGGGGATCAAACCCATGACCTTTACATCTTTCTCGTCGGTGGATCTAAAACCAAGAGGTAAAGTGGCGCAATTTTAATGACGCCATTCGTTACCCCACATATGAAACTGAGGTAACAACTAATATCCAACCGAGGTTAAAGATGTTTTCAGTAGTAGTGTATCTAGAGGAAAAATAACAAGACTTTACAACAAACAAAAAGTGGAAGTCTTTTAATGATATGTTGGCTCTCCTTGTTATTAGGATTATTCCATTCCTCAACTTTGATAACTTCATAGATTTTTCAACTATAAGTGTGTTCTTGATTGTTAAGGTTGTTGAAGAGAACCTTGTTCCCAAGATCCTAGTATATGTATATTACTCATTCTATTTGCAACATGAAAAGAAATGTGATATGATCTTGTGTTGCGTTCCTGTGTTGTATACTTGGTTCATGTCTCATATGCTCAAGAAATGATCTTTCATCGAAGATAAAAGCAATCATGATTGGTCCCAAAGAATAGTGTCCCTTATAAAAAATTCAATCTCTAGGTATTCACGAGAACATGAACTGTAAGAGATTATTTGAAGCTTTGGGTACTTTTCAGAATGCACCTCTCATAGGATCCAAATGTTGTATTAACTATAACCCGACTTTAGATTTAAGACAACTTGGGTATCCCATTTTGAAAAAACCCACATACAAGTTGTTGGAGAGTTTCGTTTTACATGACATGGACGCAAATGACCCATATATGTTGCGAAGGATAAGCCAAACATGGGATATGATCAATAGAAAGGGAAGTGGTTGGGATGCAAAAATTGCATTGCAAAAGAGCCTTATCGATAATGGGTTAATAATAGAGCCTCATGAAATCAGTTTTTCATTCCTTCTTGAACCTCCAAGCCAACAAGAGTCAGCAAAGTTAATTTCTATCTCAATTGAAGAAGTAGAAGAGCTTAAGGCAGTCGTACTAAAATTTGAGAAAGAAAAAGAGGAGTTGCAGGAAAAGCTAGAAAAAACCTCTCAAGAGAATAGAGAAATGAGGTGGGAGAACGCTCAACAAGAGGAAATTATCAAAGGGAGCAACAAGAGATTAAGGGTAGAAGATGATAGAAAGCACAATGTGCAAAATTGCCTAAGAGGTGCAAATAAGGAACTTAATGTATGCAACCAACAACATGATAAAATCGTAGACAAAGCTTACGCGTGGAGGAAGTTGTGGGAAACATTTACAGGAGTTGAAAAGAGTTTACCTGAAGAGTTTGAGGATGTGAAGCAAAGACTCAATGAATTGGTAGACAAATATGAAAATTGTGTGAGAAATGAAAGACACCAAAGAGAGAAAGTAGAAAAATTGCTCATAGGACACCAAAAATCCTTAAAGAAAGCACTTGAAGACCATAGAGAATTGAAGGATTATATTGAACACCATAAGAAAGTCCCTTGAGGAGGAGGCAAATGATTTCTGACAACTTTAGCAATTGCAGAGGCTTCTTGTTAAATGATAGAGCGAATGGCTTTGGAAATTGCTGATGGATCTGATGGAGGAGAGTTTGATTATGAATTTGATGGGATTGATTAAGAAACAAAAATATGTGCTTCGATCGAAGGAAATAGGGTAGAGTCAAGAGAGGTTAGATTGTAGGAATTAAAAGTTGATTCCCACAGACGACACCAATGTTTAGAGCTGGAGTTAGAGATGATTGGAAATAGTAAGTTCACGGTGTGTTACGGTAGTTTGGAACTTCTGATGAGGTGGTGATGGGGTTTAACCTGCAAGGTTAACACTCCAACGCTCAAGTCAGTAAGAGAATGAGAAGTGAAGTTTTGAATGGAAGTGATTTGAACACATATGAAATGACATATTTTCCTTTTTAATAAAGAAAATAGTTAATAATTACACGCGCGTGGAATAATGTAAGATGCGATCGACTCTTAAATTAATTTGGGAGATCAATATAATATTCTCGTGAGAGGTATTTACGACACAAGAAAAAAAGGTGTACATGTCTCTCTGTCAAGTGGTAACATGCTGCCCCACAATTGAATTTTCGTCTTTTGGATCTTGCGGTGGATTTAAAACAATAGGTAAAAAAATTTGTATTATGGATGTTTTTATTCCCTAATTTAGCGATAGATTATGTTATAACATTAGTATAAATGTAATTTATTAGACTAATGCCCTGTGTATAAATATGAGTTACGTAACATCAAGAATGTTACTTGGTTCAAATATGAATCCAATCTTTGAAAATATAGATTTTTTTGTTTTAATTTCCTAATTTTTATTTTGTTTCCTGCAAATATATTTTTTAAATTTTTATTGTTTTACTATTACTATTTTTGTTTAAGTAGTTGAATGGTTGAAATTAACCATTTAAAGGTGAACAAGTAGAATGTCGCGGGTTAGAACCCGCATCTCTATATCTGAAGTTTGTATAACTATCAACTACATTGATTTAACGAGATTTTTTATTATTTTATTTTGATCATTGCAAAATTGATTTTGTGTTAAATTTGATTTTTATAATCCATAAAATATTTAATTTTATAATGATTTTTATATTATTGATAAAAAATTAAGATTTAATATTATTTTTTATTCGGAATGTTAGTTTCGAGATTCATTTTGATCCCATAATTTAAAAAAAAGTTCATTTAATTCTTCAAAACTTATTATTAATCATTTTTGTATAATTAACGATGAATTTTTAAATCTTTTTTATCGTTAATTATATCAAAATGATTAATATAATACGTTTTAAAAAGTTAAAAGATGAAAATAAACATTTTTTAAAATTAATAAGGATCAATATTAGTTCCAAGATTAACATAGATGACAAAAAAGAATATTAAGCAAAATAAAAAAGTAAAATTAAATGTTTTATATTATATATAAGGACCAAATTAATTGTAAATTAATTTTGTAATAGACTAAAAATTAAGATAAAATACTACAAACAATAAATAAAATAATCAAGTTGGTCCAGTGGTGATTGACGATCATGATTCGATCCCCGCAACTATGATATAAATTGGTTGGAATAACTTGATATTAGAACTGACCTCCAAATCAGATTAGTCGGTTCAAGAGACCGAATAACGATAGTGAAAATAAAAAATAAAATATTTTTTTAAAATTAAAAAAAAAAATAAAAAATAAATATTTACCTAACCAATTAAGTATTTAAACAATAGTATTATTTAAAAATGTATACAATAACTTTTTCTTTCTCTTTTTCTCCTTCTTCCATATCCTCCCAATGTAAATCTCTCCTTCATCCATACTTCTCATTAATTTCGTAACATTTATTATAAATCTCTCCTCACTTAACGCAGTGATGAACGTTTGAAGGTATAGAAGGTACACCGCCTTATTATAGGGTTGTCCAGCTATGAACTAATGCACTATTACTATTTTAGGTATTTCACTGAAAGAAATCATACAAATACATCGTACTTTCAAATTAAAATTTGATAACAGTTACAATGTCTTTTAATTTTGATGTGTTATTTTAAAACACACATTACTGCAAATATTTTCGTGTTTTTGTAACCAAAAAATAATCTTCGTCCTTTTAATATTTGCATTACATAACGTGCCTGCAAATAAATTCTTGATGAAATATTTTCTAATGTCTCTGACCGAAACAAGATTAACTTAACACTTTTTTGAATTTTATTTAGCGTCGTTTTTATATATTAGATTAGAAGATGTTATTTTGATTGTATTATTAAAGTTTGTCACAGTGTAAGAAGTTACTATTGAAAAAAACAAGTAGTCCTAGAAAATCTTACATTAATTAATTAAAATATGGAGACTTTCAGAAGAATTCACATATTTATCTTCTCTATTCATAATTAACTTATAATAATGACATATTTATTTAATAAATTTAAAAAGTTATTTTTGTACTTATAATAATTACGGAAGGATATATTAACTTAGAATTTTGAGTTAGTATACGGTGTCTTTCGCAGTCTTATTCAAATCTCTATAGTAAAAATACTCTATAGTGTTAGACTCGTCCATTAGCCCCAACAGTTATAACATTTTTAATTAAAATTAAGATAAAATGTCTGTCTGCACTTGCAATCGTGATATACATTATACATGATATACTAAGAACGTGACACCAACTTATGGCTACTATGTTATTGTCTAATTGGTGTCAACACGTAATACCTCTACCAAAGCCCCCACCAAATACAGCTAGAATGCCCAATTTTATATATAAAAATGGTGTAGCTATATGATATATTTACTTTCCATTCTATAATATTCTTATATATAAAAAGATAAAATTAATTTGGAAAATTTACCTACTAACTATTTCACTACAACAACATTCGGTCTTTAATATTTAAGCTAGAGTTTGGATTTGCTATGAAAATAATTGATTTTGAATGAATTAATCATGTAAAATTAATTTTAATTAAAAGGGATTTAAAGATAAAGTTGTTTATGTTTAGATAAATATATGCATAAGTGAGTTAAACAGTAAAATCCAATTTAAAATCATATTAAAATTTAGAAGTTATAAATTTTAGTTTCAAGGAAAATCAATTCTGGAGGTAAAATCTATTTCGTGCGGGAACCAGAATTGATAATATTAATCGATGGGTGTGGGTTTCAACAATGAACTTGAATTTTTGGTGCAGTGGAACAGAGGCCGACCTACAAGTTTAATAGTCTAACATTCAAGTTAGTATGAGAGTATCACGAGATGAACGATATTTGAATTATCTGAGAAATGACGCGCTCTCCCTTTGGATTGAGATCACATGTATTTTTGACTAGGGAAGCATATCTGCTCCACATGTGACGTAGTTGATCATTAAGTTCTCTAGGCCATAATTATTGGTCCCTTTGACAAGAATATAACAGTTGCCCCGAAGTCTTTGCATCTACTATGTAGAATGAGGGCTTTGATGTGTCTGTCCTCTTCTATCGATCGTTGATTGACTGAAGTGATAAGTCACGATGTGATGTCATTGTCATGGGGAATTCTCACCTTAAATGTTCCCATGCTCTAGATGTGTTTTCACCTACTTTACCATGATGGCCTTTGGGAACTAGAGTACTCAAGAGTTTTTTTGAGGAAATTTGGATCGTTGACAATGCTTATTTCCTTTCTTTCAGTGAGACATCACACAATCTTTTAGAATAGTTATATGGTTTCTTTGTTCATTGCCCTTGTTCTTTCGTCATTTGCATTCTCGCAACACACCGTTTTTCTTAACTAATGGCGGCGATACCCATCATGCGTCAAAAAGAGAAGTAACATACTTTTGTTGCTTGGGTAGACCCTGAAATTTCGGGAACCATTTATATCTTTGCTCAAGAAGGTAGTCTCGAAAGAGCTTTTCTTGAAGTGGGTCATTCTTCTAATTGGGGCGTATTGATCCCTGAAGAAGACCAAAAAATGTAATGAATATAACAGGTGCATTACTCCTTTTTATTATTGCACCTTTTAGATTTTAGGTCTTTGATTGCCTTTCAATTATTTCCAAGTTGAAGTTCTGAACCATCTTATGATTTCTGCTCACAACCGAACCCTGTGAGCTAGGCTTTCATCAAAGTCTTCCAATACTGGTGTGACTATCAGGGAGGAAATGCATCCTTATCACTCTTCTTCTATCTTTTCAAGGTACAAATGAGTGCTTCGAATCATGCGCAGGGCCAAGACTTAATTACACTGACGCAAGTTCCCATTACTTTGAAGTGTATTTTGCCGGCGTGAAACATTTCGAAGATCAATTATTTTTAGTTATTCCTCTAAATGAATAGGCTCATATGAAATTTTGTGCAACATAGACTGAACCGGAATATCAATCTCAAAGGTTTATTTCGTAAGTTTAATAGTCAATAAATTTCTTTAACGGAGAATTAGTCATACATCTACAAGGAAGGTGAGATATCCCAGGAGGAGCTTTACCTGAAGAAACTAATAATCACTTCATAAAAGAATTGGGTTATATCGGGACGCCACCCTTCGAGATGAAGCCTCAAGGAAATGTTTGAAGCAGTTCATGAAAACTTGCTTACAAATGGATGTTAATACCAAAAAGGAGAGGAAGTTCATTTATTTTAAGCTTCTAGTATCTCTATTCTTCAATGTTTGTTATCTTTACCTACAATGTTTTCTGATGTTTTGACAATTTCCATATGTAGACTTAATGAAGTGTGAGGAAGTAATTCAGAAAATGAATAGAGGAGCTAGAGTTATCCCAATAATTATTAACCCTTTGAACTTTACGACACCGACAATCGTCAGTGCTTCGGTTGGAGTAATGAAGAAATTAACGCGGTCTTCTTAGTTGGATTTACCGCGGTGTTGAGAGGGAACTGCCCCAATGTCTAACTCTGATGTCAAGATTCTTGGGGATACACAAAGAGTGTCGCATACTTCAGGAATTTTACCCTCGACTTCAGTATTCCAACTTCTGCCTTCTTGGCTTAACTGGTACCTCGTACTTTAAGGGAGCACTAAGAGTCTACTTTGGAGGAATATTTCTTTTACCTTGCCAGTCTGACTGACGAGGCACTCGAGGAGGAATTATCAACCCTGACGTACTACACCATATGAGCCTCAACCATTATGGTAATTGGTGAAGCTGGTCGTTTAGATGTTCTTTTGGCTAACCGCCTTCGTAAGGAGAGATAATTGTTGTAAGACAATGTCCGTGATTTGACACTTCAACGTGATATGTACCAAAAAGAAGTAAATAAGGATTCTATTTCTCTTACCAAGATAGGTGACTCCTTGAGTGCTTTCAAATTCCTTGACTCTTTAGTTGATCAGGTAAAGTTACTAGCAAAAGAAATGATAAAGGAAGATAAAGCTCTAGCTTGCGCTCAGGCTTCACTATCTGCCACAAAGGTATTTTTTTAACCACTCAAGAAGATCCCAAGAATTTACGCTTTGAGAATATACCTTTGGCTCAACAGTTGGATAAAGAAACTGACGTTGACCTTGCGTCTATATCTAACTCTTTTGAGAATGTTTTGCTTCAAGTGGATAAATTTTACTCTCATTTATGCATTTTGAGAGAGAAAGTTTGGGCAAACCAAATATTTAAAAATAGGAAAATTGTACATTTCAGAGATTAGCCATGCCCTTCTCCCTTTTTTATTGACATTCCTGATTGATTTGTATATATGAATCTGAAAACTTGCATTGGGGAACACATATATATGAAACTGATATTAAGATATAGATGTTAGGTGATTAAGGTGTACGTGCTAGGGCTCGAGTGTATTACTTAGAGCTTAGCTTTTACTTTATGAGGTTTTTCCTCAAAGTTTATTCGATGTCTCTAGGGACGTAGAGGGCCAAAGGTGAGTACCCTCCCCTCCCCCTCCCCAAAGTCGGGAAGACTTGGTCTGAGATTGACGTGTGGTGTATCCATTGTGGCCTCTAGAGTTAGTAGCTACCAAGAGGGGGGATTATTATCATGTTGTGTTTTTCCCCTTTCTCTCTGTGTGTGTGTGTGTGTGTGTGTGTGTGTTGCACTGTGGGATTTTAATTGATTTGGTCGTACGCTTATGGCGTTTATGACAACACCCCCAAGTCTTTTTGGTGGGGGTTTCGATTTCCTTGGTCGTACCCTAGACTCATTGTTACCTTTCAAAAGGATATTTTTATTTCTTTAAATGAAAATATCAAGATTTATTGTGACAATATGATTTTGTTTTACATAAAATAATCAACATAACCAGGTGAGTTTCCCACTGTAAAGGGTCTCCTGAGGACACAGTTGTAGATGCTTTTGCAGGGAACCATCGATAAGTATGTGCCCGAGGTTCTGAAGTCTCTCCCTTTCCCCCACAGTAATCATAAACTCGATGTACCCCCATGGAAGGGTTGTAGTTTTGGATATATGTGTTTGCAGGTTTGAAGTTGATGATCCTGATACTGACAACCTTCTTGATGTTTTGATGACGACAATGCTGATGGATGTTGAATTCGGTGATGACAATTTTCCAACTCTTTGATGATGGTAATTAACTTGAAGATATTTGAAGCTTCATCAAGTAAAAGATTCAAGGTTCGATAAATTTCTTATTTGATCGATGTATTTGAAAAAGGAACTTAAAAACTTCTGGGTTATGAAAGAAAGGAAGTGTGAAAGCTTGCATGGTCGTGTCTTTCTGATGTGTTGGACATGTGACTTTCCACACAGGAGAGGGGGGGGATGAATTTTATGGTCGAAAAAGATAAGATTTTGAAAAACTTTATGGATTAAACCCTAAACCCTTTGTATGTGTGTGTGTGTGTTGCATTATGGGGTTTTAATTGATTTGGTCATACACTTATGGCATTTATGACAGCACCCCCGAGTCTTTTTGGCGGGGGCTTCGATCTCCTTGGTCGTACCCTAGACTCATTGTTACCTTTCAAAAGGATATTTTTATTTCTTTAAATGAAAATATCATGATTTATTGTGACAATATGATTTTGTTTTACATAAAACAATCAACATAAGCAGGTGAGTTTGCCACTGCAAAGAGTCTGCTGAGGACACAGTTGTAGACGCTTTTGTAGGGAACCAACGATAAATATGTGTCAGAGGTTTTAAAATCTTTCCCTTTCCATATAGGAATCATCAACTCAATGTACCCCCATGGACGGGTCATAGTTGTGGATATATGTATCTGCAGGTTTGAAGTTGATGATCCTGGTGCTGACAACCTTCTTGATGTTTTGATGACGAAAATGTTAATGGATGTTGAATTCGGTGATGGAAACATTCCAACTCTTTGATGATGGTAATTAACTTGAAGATATCTCAAGATTCATCAAGTAAAAGATTCAAGGTTCGATAAAGTGTTTATTTGATCGATGTATTTGAAAAAGGAACTTAAAAGCTTCAGAGTTGTGAAAGAAAGGAAGTGTGAAAGCTTGCTTGACCCATGATAAATCTCTTGGCCATTTATTTGGTGTTTTGAAGAGGTTTTAGGTTTTTGATCAAACATAACTTAATTTAAATGCATTTTAATTTGATTTTTAATTGATTAATTGTGTAGAATTTGTGTTGAGCCATTTTTTATTGACTTGTGAAGTTTGACAATGTGTTTGGGCCTTGGTCAAGGTTGATTTGACTTTTGTTGGATTAAAATCATTGGATTTAGGGGATTGATGAAATGTACATTTCATCTCCCAAAATGAATGAATGATTTTAATTTGATAAAATTCCTCCCTTGACCAATTTGTGTTGATCTCATCTCCCCTCCCTCTTCATCTTCAATCCTAATCTATCCCATCCCTTTCATTGACCAATGAAGTCTCAATATCCTAAGGCTAATTGGTTCACCAATAACTTTATGTTAGATGAACCAATACAAGTATGGATGAGATTAGGTCCATCATCTGATCATTTTCTTTTTTTGTGTGGTATATTTTAGGAGTATGGTTCATTATACCATATCTCTAATATGCATTAACACCAAGATTTCTATTTCCTGGTCTCAGATAGTTGTGACTTCTATATAAGTCCAATTACGATTGCTTAACATAGCGCTAAATTTTGACCCAAAGGCATATCATTCTAGTAAGTGAGATTGTAAGTCTCCCCCCTTTCATGGTATTGTGTTGAAACTTGGCCTTTTTTTCCTTCCTTTGGGAGATGTCTTGGTTCAAGGATCCATGCTTGTGAATAGAGGGTTGAGTGTTCTCCAAAGAATGACTTAGTCAATTGAAAAGAAAAACTTCACTAACATCTAATCAACTAACATTTGACTAACTTTTCTTATTATTGCTTTTAATTTCAAGTCATTTACTTTATGCAATTTAAATTCAAGTCATTTACCATTTCATTTGCCATTTTACATATCATTTAACTTGTTTATGTTTATGCCATTTTCACTTTGCTCACTTGAGCCATATATTGTGATTGTATATATTTGTTTGTGTATATTGTTTGTGCTTGTGGTCTTAGGACCTTAAAATACCTAATAAACAACAAAAAACCCTAAAAAATGTTTGTGTGGATCGTTGGATTTGATTTGAGTTTTGGACTTAGAATTAGGCAACATTCCCTATGCAAAAGGACTTGGCCAATGCCAACATTTCTGAAACCAAGTTATTATGATTTGAGCTTTCATCTAATGCAAGTATTGGGATCCACTTGACTTCATCTGCTACATGGTCTTGATGCAAATGTTACTTTGAACCTGTGTCTAATGCCTTATCCTGAGCCATTCAAGGAGTATGTCATCTGATACATGAGAAGATTAAGAAGAAGACTATGAAGTTGCTAGCTTGGATGTGACTATCTTTATTGATGCCTTGCTCTTCATTTTGCTACTGGCTTATTGATATTGTTTGATTTAAAGTCCAAAGGAAAAATGAGTTTCTATATGACATTCTTGTCTATTGGATTGCATCCTATTGGTCAGATCTTTTCAACTCTTAACTTTTAAATTTTTGCTTAGGATTAGTCTCTTCATCTCCTCCCATTTCTTAAATTTCAAATCTCTCCATCTTTTCAAAATCTTCTTTACTTATGATTTCTAAACTTAGACTTTATTGCAAATTAGAAACTTTGGCCTTATGCCATTGCATTTTTACACTCTTTTCTTAATCAAACTTGTATATGAACTTAACCATATTGACTTAAAATTTCAAAAGACAAAAAGAACTAACACTCATGCAAACTCTTTTAGGCCCTTTGTGCCTCTTTAAAATTTAAATTTTTGTTAAAAGCAATTAACTCACTTTGAAATTGTTACCACGAACTACGAGGTTTTGATCCCTCAATTTTATGTTGGTACGTAGGCACAAGTCCGAAGGTCTTGTCAAACACAAAAATATAATTAATGAATTATTTTCTCATCCCCACACTCTATTTATTGCAAACATCATTTTATACCAAAACACATACACACATAAAAAAGGGCTCCCTAGGAGTACCTAGGACACTTTGGGTGCTAACACCTTCTCTCTGTGCAACCAACCTCCTTACCTGTATTCTATGATATTTTATTAGTTTTGATTTGAAAACTTTTTATCTTTGGGTTTTGTTCGTACTTTTTCCTTTTCTTTTGGAAACAATAAAAGTGCGGTGACGACTCTGATTTTATTGACGTTAAGTTAATCCATAGCTTAATGGTCATGAATTTACCACTATAATCCCCTTCAATGTCTATCTGCAATTCTATGCGTTTTTCTCTCTATTGAACAAATCCAAAACTCGTCTATTTCTCCTATTTTATTTCTCACCGCCCCAAAAGCATACAGATAAATATAGCCTTTGAAAATTTAACATTCTAACTCTCGCCTTATGATAAGGCAACAACAAAAATTAACTTAACATTCGCCTTATTGCAAGGCGTCAATAGAATATATTATCAATTTAATACACACAGGTTAACCATAGAAATAGAAATTAACCAACATCACATATTTATGAACTCGCCTTAACAAAAGGCATCAACGAATATTCTCAATTACTCTCGCCTTATCAAAAGACATCAACATACATATCAATCAACTCTCGCCTTATAAAAAGACATCAACACAAGTTATCAAAACAAGATCAACAATGATTAAGTACAAACAAAGAAGTATTATCATAATAATCGCCTTCTAAGGTTTTGCCCAAACCTTCTTTGAGAACAAACATCATCATAGAGAAAAAGAAAGAGAAGAAAGCAAGAGGGTAAGGAACCTTCACTATCCATCTGCTTAAACACCCATACATGAACAAATTAGGATGTCATAATTAATCATCTTTCCACGAGAATTTTGGAGCGGTTAGTCTTCAAGCTTCTAAACAAACTTTGCAAGCTTTTACCACATGTTGAGCTCATGAACCTTTAAGATTTGGTTTTATGCGGACTAATCAATGACCTGAGAGATTTTAATAATGTGCTAATATCTAACCTTATCCAATCTTTTAATACTGGGCTAAGCTTTAACCTAACCTTGGTTTTACCACAGGCTAGTCAAGAACCTATGAGATTTTACGACAGACTGATCTCGAACCTAAACAAGGGTTTGATCACACAATCCCCAAAGTAAAATCTTTTATAGGTTTACCTTATAACCCAAAAAAATACCTAAATGGATAATATTAAACCAAGGTAGAAACAAAATTTTCCCTTGGATTTTGCAATTCTACCCTTCTATAATTACGACTTATCCAGACTCACAAAAAGGACTTTCTCGAATAAGCACTTCAGCTAAAATATTAGTGAGAAAAAGTAAAGAAAAAATTTAAAAAGAGAGAGAGGGGGATAAAGTGAGAAATGTCAAAACATGATTTTGGATGATTTGAAATGAGGGAAATGACTTCTATTTATAGGCTAGAGATTGACTCAAAAAGGAAATTGATTAATATTTTTTAAGAAAAGTTAATCGATTATCACCTAACGCTAGAAACTTCAAAGGTAATCGATTACTAGTTCACAAAAGGACTTTAAAGATATTTAGTTATTGCACACCATTAAGATGATGTCTGAATCACTTAGAGCTCAATTTTCAATTGAGCTAATCTATTAGATTAATATTTTAATCGATTAGAAAAGACAAAACTTTGCCCACAATAACTATGCAGCTCCCAATTCATCTGGCACAACTTCAAGACATTTTTCAAGATAATTTCTTGAGAAAAATCAGTTTGAAAAGATATTTTAGTGTGTTTGGGTGTGATTAAGCCATGCGATTTTATGAAAACACCCTTATACTTTACAAAGTATTCACTCAGACTAATCAAGATAGGGCTTTCTTGTACTTCAAGACTTTGTCATATACTTTCTTTTGTAGACACTTGCTTGAGTTCACTGAAGATGAGGCTGAGTATGTATTCCATTTGTTTACCATCATCAGATGGTCAAATCCATCAAACCCTAATTCTTTGGTTTGCATCTTTATCAGCTTAAATGTTTGTGCTTGACTTAGTTGTCATCATCAAAAGTTGTTGTCCTTGTTCAAAGCATATCACCTACAAAACAAGGTTCCACTTGAGTGACCAGAGTCTTGTGAAATAAGGAGAGTAATTGTTAAGATACTAAGGCAACATAGACAACCACTTAAAATACTTTTAAGCCTCTCTCTACTCAACAAAGTCACCTAAAAATGTTTTTAAGGCCTAACCAATTGATTAAGGGACTATCTGCTTGACTGGGAGAGTTTTTCAAACTGTCTAATCAATTAGATTATATGCCTAATCGATTACATGATAACTAATAGAGTCTATATTCGATTATGACAATCTCTCAGTGATTGGTAAGGACTCTATATGAAAACCTTTTTTTGGGGTCGTAATAATCGATTATTAGATGCACCTAATCGATTAAGCCATTAACTTAGCCGACTGATTGTTTCCATTCTGAGCTAAATTTCCCCCTATATAAATGAGGTCTCTCCTTACTTCATTTGACACCAGAATTAGGAGTTTTCCTAATTCTTTACAATTGATCTCTCTCTTTAAATATTTTCTTATCACTAAAAGTTGCCTTAATGTCTTGTGAGTGAAAATTACTTGTGAGGAAAGAGTTGTACCAGTGTCATGCAATACTCTTGAAAAATTGAGTTTGGTTCTTAAGATCAACCATTAAAAATCTCTATTTGGTTATAGAACTCGACCTACGAAAGTCCTGTTTAGTTATTGAGACCAACCAGTGAAATCTCTATTTGGTTTGTGAGTTCAATTCGTAAAAAACTCTCTTTTGGCTGGGGGATAGGACAATGTAAAATCTCTCAACTCAATTGTATCAAGGGTTCATGGGCATAAACTATAAAAGCTCAATATTATAGTGATATCTCAAAAAGATATCTTGGGAATGGGACTAGGCCAACGTTTAGCCTAACCTGGATAACTTTATGGTGCCATTTCTCTTCTCAAAATGTTTCAAGTACATGATGTCACAAGAGCTACCATTGTAAACCAGTATTCAAGAAACTTCAAAGTGGCCGATTGTGGTTGTTCTGACCAATGGGAAGACATCGTTCAGAATTCCCTTAACCTTTTCACTATCCTAGAAATCGAGCATCAGTCTTTTTGGACCCTTGGTTGATACACTTCTTCCTTTCTTGTCGAGGGCCATTAATTTTGTGATCTTACTCTTCATCATACCCTTGGATTGGGAATTTAAACACGAAAGGCCTCCAATGATGACCGCAACGTGTCGACACTTCCCTTTTTACACCTATTTTTCTTTGCAACTTGCTTCTTTATCACTGGACATAACATTAACATTCTTGGTCGAGAACTTGTTCTTTGGAGAATCATCCTAGTCTCTCTTGCTGACTTTGGTGTACTCAGACATATGACCCCTCTTGATCAAGCCCTCTATTACATCCTTTATTTGGATGCAATCATTGGTGGTGTGATTATGAATTTTATGGAAAATGAGGTATTTTGATTTGTTAGTCCGAAAAGACTCCATAGCCAAGAATGGATTCTTTATCCCAGTCTTCTAGAACTCGATGTTAGCACATTCTTTATTGAGATTTTCCTAGGAGGTGTTAAGGGGAGTGTATTTATCAAACTGACCGCGAGTTTGATACTCACCTCCCTCCATAGGTCAGCTGGACTCCTTCCCTGATGTATGAATGGAACCTGCATCTGCCAGAACTCGGTTGTCCCCTAGGGTAATGAGCTTCTCCTCATGTTTAATGAAGGTCTAAGCCCTATTAAAAAACTCTTTTAAGTTGTAGGCTTCCTTATGCCCCAACTTGTCTCTAAAGGCGATGTCTTTCCTCAAGCCATTTTTAAAAATATAGAATTTTAGGCTCTCGTCGGAGCCTTCCACTTTTACGACTACTTTTGTAAAGCGGTCGATATACGGTATAAAATTTACTTCATTTACTTGGAGATTCCACTGAGGGCGGCTATTGTTGTAAGTTTCCTCTTCCATGGAGTGAAGCGATTAGTGAAGTTCTCCCACAATCCGGTCCATGAATCTACGCTTCCTTCAGGCATAAATTTGAACTAAATCATAACTAATATGTCTAGAGTTAATGCAAAGAGTTTGAACTTTGCAACATCATCAACGAGATAGTAATCCTAACGGCCGTCAACATGTTGCACGTGCTCATCCATATCTCCCTTTGTGTCGTAACTATTCAACTTTAGAGGCTTCTTCAACGACTTCGATATATGGTTATCCATGATACTAGCAGACCTCGGGTGGAGTCTGACCGCCTCTGACTCTTTTAGGACTGGGAGAAGGAGTATGGCATCTCAGATTTCTCCAATGGCTTATAGATCTCGAGACTTCTTCTCGACGAGATGTTGCTAGTTCAGGGATGACAATATGTCTTCTTTGGGAAACGGCCTCCCGCACCATGTTGCCATTCAAATTTGCATTATGCAAGCTTTCTTCGATGCAGAGTAACCTTTCTTCCACAATTTACAAATTCTACTAAACGCTATTTAATAATTTGTTAGCACCTTGAATGCCGAAGTTGGCTTGCAACAGTTGGAAACCATATAATGCCTCCGATTTAGGTACCATCGACGATGCTGGAGGAGTGAGCGTTGGTCCGTCTTTCTGAAAATGTGGAGCAAATCCTAAGAATGAGAGCTATTGAAAGATTCCTTCAGACATTGTAGGCTGAACAAGATCTTGATGCAATGGTGGGAATGGAGAATTCTTGAGGACTTGGTTGTTGCCGTTTTAAGAAGGAGATGGTGGACCTCTTGCAACTCGAGTGACAGTGGTTGCCTCGTATTATGCAACTGAACAAGTAGCTCTAGAATCTGCCAATGTTGGTGATTTTGGATTGAGATCTGAGAAGCGACGTTATTCTTCGATCAGGGAGGATTAAGAGGAGAAATCTATAGTTCAAATTCAAGAAATGTGAATTTCTAGGTTGAGAAAGCTTCGGTTCAGTGAATCGAGAGATAAATGTTGAAACGTGAAAAACCCAAAAATCAGATGTCGATTCCCACGAACGACACCACTCTTTTGGACGGGAACCCAAATTGATTGGTTATCGATGTGTGTGGATTGCAACGATGGACTTGAGCTTCTGAAGCGGTGGAAGAGGGGTTGGCCTGCAAGGTTAACACTCAAATGTCCTAGTTAGTACGAGAGTTAGATGAAGTGAATGAGATTTAAATTTGAATTATTTGAGAAATAATGTGCTCTCCCTCTTATATAGTAGTGCGATTATAACAACTTCCTGATCTACCAGTGTGAGATGCGGAGAGTTGTTTAATTGATCTTGAATTTAAAACATATGCATTCTTGACTAGGGTAGCATTCCTGCTCCGCGTGTGACACAATGGATCGTTCAACTCTTTAGATCATAGTTATTGGGCTCTCGAACCGACCCGAAACATAATCAATTATATTTTAGAAAAATCATACACCTTACCATTATTCAAAAATCATTTCTATATCCCTAAATTTGTTTTCCTCTTCCCAAAACTATACTAAACATACATTGAGATGAGTGACTTTAGTTATTATACCGGACAAAAAAATTAGGAGATATATTGTGCCAATAACATGTTTTCTTAATTACTTTTTATTTATTACATTTACATAATTCTTTTATTTTTATACGCCATTTTCAAAGTCCAATATAAAATAATATATTTGTAATAATATTTTTTATTATTATTGAAAGAAAAATAAAAGAAATAAAATTATAACTAATTTAAAATATTATAGAAAAAAAGAGAAACATTAATATTTAAAACAATAAATTTATTGGTTACCTGATATGCATAAACAATAAATAGAGAGTAATTACCAAAAAAAAATCGCACAAAACCATAATAACTATATTAATATTACCTCTTAAAATAAATTTGTATAACAGTATATATTGAACATTAAATTTTGTTAACATTCCTAATCTATATAAATACGAGGAAATGACAGTTGTAAACAACTTGCACTAATTAATTTATACATTCAATTGTAATATCAAAAATATAATTATTATACTAAGATGAAAAAAAAAACTTATTTTTTACCTAAAAAGTTGCATACGAGCACAAATATTCCTTGATATTCCATGATTTCAGCTACAACTTTTTGCTTCCACCTATCACCCCTTTCATTCCTTCTTATTTAATATTATCTCTATTTTAAAATAAACAATTAAATTAACTATTTTATATAAATTAAAAAATTATATAAAAAAACATATTATAATTTTTACTAAAATATCTTTATTACATATTAGTATATTTATTTATACTATAAATACAAAGTAAAAAATATTAAATTAATTAAAAAATATAATTAACATTCTATTAAAAAATTATGACCAATTTTTTTTTGTGTGCAAGTAGATAATTTAATTTAGAAAAAAAGGAAGTATATTTGTTAATAAAAGAATACTTATATTTGCAAGTTTTCCTTAATATAAGGATTTGATTTGATTAGTGTATATTGAATTTGGTGTGAGAAAGACATAACGAAAGTGTGGTTTCGCATGCTCTCTCGTTGATTTCAACGCACGTTCATCTTTTTCTTTCTTTTCGCCTTAAACAAAGGAAAA
The DNA here is from genome assembly GCF_024323335.1 of Lathyrus oleraceus. Classification (NCBI taxonomy): domain Eukaryota; kingdom Viridiplantae; phylum Streptophyta; class Magnoliopsida; order Fabales; family Fabaceae; genus Lathyrus; species Lathyrus oleraceus. Next base: position 90,861,597 of record NC_066585.1, read on the forward strand.
CAGAAAGCCGTATCTATGGGTGGTTGTGCGACTAAACCGAAGGTTGCGAAAGATGGTGAACAACCTGAACCGGAACAGGAGTATCAACTGGTCAAGGAAGACATTGTTGAGACCAAACAAGAACCGCTGTTACAGGAACAGCGTGCTGCCAACCTTAAAAATGTTGACCAAGTTGTTGACGATGATCAAGCAAACACGCGACGGTCTCTTAGCTTGTTGTTCAATAAAGAGGTGCGCTTTCAATTTCTTCATTCTCAACTTTTTCTTTCTTTGTTCTTTCGTATTATTTCTCTGTTTTTTGTGTGTGCACCAAGGTTTTTTTTATTGTGGTTGCTGATACGTTGTTGTCGGTGTTGCGATTACGGTCATTATAATTTTTTGATTAGTATACCGTCCACTGAATTAGTCTGGGGATCGGTTTTGACTTTTAGTAATTCTAACCCTCTTTTAAAGATTTTTCATTGTAAATTGAGTTTTGAGGTTTTGAAATTTTTTAATTTTAATGAAAATATTTGAAGAAATACTGGCGAAATTGTTCATAATGCGGTTGGATGCATGATTAATTATGGTTTGATGAGGCTGAAATTGAGGTTGCGGACTTAAATTTAAAACCATGGTGTGGACAACATTTAGTTTAATAATCCTATAAACAAAAGTAACAAAACATGATAATTAAACATAGTTGTTCTCTATGGTGCGAACTTTAATTGTTTTTTGGCGAGGTTCTCCTAATTAGTTTTCGAAGATTCTTACAAACATTAAATCATGCACTAAATGCGTTGCAAACAAAGGTGAAACCCCTTTTTGGAGGAACCTATTTGTTTGGATTCAATCTCGTTGCTTTTGTATAACCGCTATCATTGCTGTCATGCTCTTGTTATGATTAACTAGTGTGTCCCACGGTTTCAAGCATGAATAATGGCAAAGTGTGAACAAAAGGTTAGAACAGTGTTTCTAGTGCATGTTTGGATATGATTGTAAAAGGGGTGATTCATTGCTACAGCAGGGCCGTCTTTAAAGACATGTAAGACAGACAACCGGAGGTGTCTCAAAATTTGACACAGATAAATTGGGATTAAATATGACCTCATAAAACATCTGTCACGCTTAAACTGTGGCAAAATAAAATAAAAAATGCATCGAGTTTTGGTTGTTGAAAAGGTTTGAAATGCTCTGAGTTTGAGTTGACTGATGGAATTGGATCCTAGACAAATACATGGAGTCAAACATGAGTAGTAAATGGTGGGTCTCATAATACATGTAATGTTTGGATTTTAGCTAAAGAAGGTTGGAGTGATAAGTTGCATGATTTTGTAGTTTGGATAGATAGCATAAAGGTTAAAGTGATAAAGAATTAATGATTCAACTACTACTAAAGTAACAACTACTATTTGCTGTTAAAAAAGTTCAACATTAGTCATACTAATGAAACATTAATATGAGATGCATAGTTTTTTGACTTTTTTTTCTTCTGATGTTCTATGTTGTCATAGAATGAAGATGCACAGGTTACCACAGAAAATGAAAAAACCAAAGCTGAGGAAACTGCGAAACCTTTGGAGGATGCTAAAAGCAACGAACCAACGGTGAAACATGAATCTCCAAAGAAAGAGGAAAAGCTATATCAGGAGAGCAAGGTCAATGAGGCAGCTGAAAAACAAGAATATGCAGTGGTTGTTGATGAAGTATTTTCACTACAGAATCAAAGCACTGATCCAGACAAAGAGATTGTGAAGATCCAAATACCAGAAGTGGCTAAGAAAACATCAGAAGAAACTATAATCATTGAACCGGCAAAAGAAATAGTGGTAGAACGAATTCAAAATACTAATGCAGCCGAGGTAACATCCTTATTTCAAATTTCTCCAAAAAAGAATTGATTTGAGACGCCGTCTGTGGGAATCGAACCCACGACCACGTGGTTAAAAGCCACGCGCTCTACCAGCTGAGCTAAGACGGCTTGTTGAGCTATTTCTGTTTTCAAATTCTTGTCACGTTTCTTTATATTCATTTTCAAGATTTTTAATTTTTCTTTATCATATTTATCTTTTCAGATCAGAATGGTGATAGTTTCTCAATTCACCATCTTATATTTTGTTTAAAATTTTCAAAATACAATACCGTAGGAAAGTGCGCTTCCCGTGACCGGATCCGATTTTGGGACTCCAAAGTAATATATAGGAATTTAAGTTAAGCTTAATTTAACTTTACAAAATCAATTAGTAAAGCAAAGAATGCCCCCGTTTATAAACACACCTACTTAGTTTAAGATTGAACATCTGAAACGTAACCCGAGTGAGCTCCTAATGCGTGGTTTATTGGATCTTAGAAAGACTTTGGTATTGTACTATAATTTGGATTAGGCTTAATTCAACCAATAAAACTGATTTGTAAGGTGAAGATTACACCGCTTATAAACATATTTTCAATCATATTTCATCGAATATGTGACTCATTAGATAACAATCCTTGTTTTCATTCATCTCTATGGCTAACTATCACATGTATTATCACCTTGGTCTCTGATATCTTAGGATGAAGGCGCAAAGTTTTCCACAGAAAATGAAAAAACCAAAGCTGAGGAAACTGTGAAACAAGAAACATTTGAAGACAAGCAACCATTGGAGGATGCTAAAATCATCGAGCCAACGGTGAAACATGAGTCTCCAAAGAAAGAGGAGAAACTATCTCAGGAAACCAAAATCAATGAACCAGTTACAAAACAAGAATCTGCAGTTGTTACTAACGAGGAAAAACCTACATTGCAAAACCAAATCATTGATTCATCAACTGATGTGATCGTGAAGACAGTAACACCAGAAGAAGCTAAAATCAATGTACCAGTGGTGGAAGAAACAGCGGTGAAACAAAATCAAATTGCTATTCCACCTGAGGTAACTGTGATAAAGACAGGAACACCAGAAGCTGAGAAGGTTTCAGCAAAAACACAAAGCAATGAGTTGAATGAACCAATCAAACAAGAAAAATCATCTGAGACTATTCCTATTGAAGCTGTGGTAGTTTCTCCCCTTAACGAGAAAGTAATTGAAGTGGTTTTCCCAAATACAGAATCTGTGGAGAACAAAGAAGTGGAAACAACATCTAGCATAGGAGAGAAAAGCCATGTTGATGCTGTGGTGGAGCATACGCCAAAGGCTTCTGATGTTGGCAGCGATAAAGTTTCTCTCTCTTAATTCAACGGTCTACTGTCGGCTGCAACATGAAGTCGACCTCGCTTTGTTATGTGCCATTTCTCAGCTATATTTGTGTTATTCTTTTTTTTTTCTTTCTATTTATTTATAATTATTTGAAGACTGATTTTTTGTTCTTGTGGAGTTACTTATATTTTTTGGTTTCCTGCAATTTCTTATCAGTATTGATAGGTCAAAATCACCAATGTAAATTGTAATTTTGATGTGGTTTGCATGTGAGAATTCTTGGGAACTAAAAGCTACAAGTTTAAGAATGTTTCTTACATCACAAGCATCAAGCTCAAAAAACCATTTGATTGTTTGAATTGAGATTTGTTTAAGCAATTGATGATTTAATTATGCTTTACGATTTTGTACTTTAACATTAAAGCATGCTCATATTAAGTTTTGATGCCTAAAGAAAACAATATTATAGCAAAAGATACAATTGACTTTATGTTTTGGGCCAAGATGTTCCTTGTTGATATATCTGTATCGAAATCTACTATCCATCGACTGGTGTATAAAAATTGTATAAAACTTCAACACAACCGTTGTAAGCATTTACAGATGAGGTAGTGATATCGTTCGTTCCATCGTATAAGTCACTTATTTGGTTCATTCAAACTCGAAGCTTTCTCCATGTCTAATGAAGCTTTCGGCATTTGCTCTCTGCTCTTTCCCCACAGCACACAGTACAGTCCTAAAACCAAAGCACAACTACCTAAAAGGCTGCTCAAATTTACACCAAAAACGATCACATGATTAACTAATCAACTTAAAAACGAGACACAAATTAAGCACGAAAAGTAGAACTTCTTATCGACTAATTAATGAAAATACCTTCCCAAACTTATTATCTCTCCCAAGAGAATTGCTGAGGAGATCATAGTCATGATCAAAGCTAGTGGTGTTGACATGGCTAGAAACACTGGTCCTCTCTTCTCTATAACCCATGTTTGTAAGTAATATGTCACACCTGTCACCATGATTCCCTATCATCACAATAAGTTATTGTTATCAGCCATTAATTACTAATTATACAAGATAATCAATTTAATTAAGATCGAGAATATTACACAATATAGCACTGCAACGAGTCTGACGTTCCAACCCAATTTCCATTGTTCAAAGTCTCGTTCTACGACCAACGCTACGACCAAAGACTGAATCGAACTTAAACAACACTGAAGAGTCGTGAGTAGCAGCTTTGAAGGATATCCTTTTATGATAAACGTCTGGTTAAATATCAGCAAAAGTCAGTAAATAGTTTAAAGAATATATTTGAGTTTTAAGTTGGTGGAAGTTAATTGATAGAAATGAATTACTTGTAGAACAAGCCACATTCCCCAAAAGGTATTAGAAAGAAGCATGAGGAAGCAACCCTTGATCCATGATGAGCCAGATAGAAAATGGCCCTGATGTTGTTGTTGGGTTTTATGGTAATTCCCCAAAAAGTGAAAATGACTTAAAAGTTCTAAATGAGGTCCTTTATAAAAAGCAAGAGTTGCTGCTCCACCCAAACATGCCACAACACCAGCCAACTTAGCTGCCCCAGCAGCTGTTTTTACTCTCAAAACTTCAATCCTGAAATGCAAAATCCTATGCTTTAAATCGTGGTATATTTTTACGACGGAAAGTGACATTTTTTCCATTATATGATAACAATCAAGCTAGCTAGGCTCATATTATTGGACAATATTCAAAGTATATTCCGCGGCTGCAAAACCTTAACACAGGTCGAATCAAATTAAAAAGTAATCCAAAAGTTGAGAAGATAAATGTATGATGGAAAGTGACAGAAAAATAAGAAGAGAAAATATCTATGTATGAATGGTAATTGTAGAAAAGGAAGATACAATCCTTCAAATAACCGAAAAAAGTGACATGACAGAAAGAAAACATGTGCACAAAAGTTAATCACAGTCCTTTAAACTACCATATACACCACTTCTATTGTTAATCTCTATCTAAATACTATTCACTTTTATTTTTCTAAGGTGTATAATGTATATGAAAATAGGTAGTACCTGAATAGGAGTGCCAAGAAGAAGGTAATAACTGGAAGACAGTTAGTAGTAGCAGCAGCCAAAGTTGCAGATGTGTTTATCAAAGCAATACCATATATGTTTAAGCTCAAAGTGATCCTGATAAACAAATTTCATCATATTATAATGAATCACAAACACACATATGCACTATTTTAGTTTCATGAATCACTAATCTAGTTTATACATACCCGATGAAAGAAAGGAAGAAGATCTTGCAGAAGGTTTTGAATGGTAAAGGCGGTGCAGTTTTCCTGTATCGAGTTCAACGTTAGTTAAACGAATGGAATAGTTGAAGTTAGTTAATTATGTATTCATGATGATACCATTCAAAGAAGAGAGCAAAAGGTATTAGGAAAATTGTTGCTGCAGATTGTCTGTAGAAGACAAAGACGGAATTGTTCATGCCATGGTTGAATGCAGCTTTTGACAGAAGAAACATTGCTGCATATATGGCTTGTATGACTATCACAATCATATAAGGATTGTCTCTTTTCATCTTGCTAATTTGTTTTTTTAGTTATGACACAAAGTTGTTCTAGTGATGAGTGAGTAGTAGGAAGTTGATATGATTAGCTCTCTGTGAGTCTGATATATATACATGTATAGGCTTATGCTACTTTAACTTTACATGTTAGGGGACCATATCTCTACACGATGCTACTCTAATTCCATTCAATTAATTTGTTTTATGGACATCCACATTTTCCTTGTGCAGTGAATGTCTTAAAATCTGTGTTTTATAGCTTTTAAAAGTGATGATTCAATTGTTTTGTTTTCGGGCCGGCCAAATAAAGGTCCAATCAACATTCCAAAGTTATCTGAAGGTACAATACATCTAAGATCATGAGACTTGCACCCGATCTACGCCATAGATGGTTATTCACCATTAGATATCATCTAGGAATTCTCTTTGTTCTATGCCGGGAAGCATGAGGCATCTCTAATCGTCTCTCACATAACCGTCCCTCGTATAAGGTATCCCGCACGAGACTTGATATATGTTCTAACCATAATTTACCCTATTTTTTTGTTACTCATTCGGTGACTTAAATGTTGGCGGGGGTTGGAGTGCTAACCTTATAAATGTTGGAAATTCATCAATTTTCCTTCAAGAAATTCACCAAAACCAATGGAGAATTTAGAACCAAATCTTGATGAACAAAAATCAATCACATTGATCGAATTCCCTCTTGTTCTTTACTCTTCACTCGAGTGAATCAACCAATCTTGATTGCAAGAATTCGCCGAACAATGGTAATGAAAAGAAACAAAATCGAATTGGGAAGAAAGAGAGATTAGGGTTTTTGAATAAGGAAGAAGAAGAAGAAATTTCTGCAGACTCTCAAACTGAAATTGTATTCCAACTGTGCAACTTCACTTCTATTGTATTGTACAATCAATAAGGGTTACTCCCTATTTATAGATTTTGCGCTTGCTTGCTCCTCAAACAAAGTCCAAGTACCTAATTCTACTAACACTGTAAAATTGGGCCTAAGTAAAAATCCATGTCGAGGCTAACTCCCCAACACTTTGACACTTCGACACCTAGGTATTTTGACAGCAACATGCTTCGACACCATGAATTACATTTTTAACACACCACCTAATTCATTGTGTCTAAACTATCTACATTTATCATAGACCTTAATTTCTTGAACACTTCGATCTGCATTCCTTTCGTCATGATATCTACAATCTGATTCTTAGTTCTATAGTATTTCAAGTTCATCTTCGTTTCTGCTACCTGCTCTCGAAGATAATGAGACCCCATTCCGATGTACTTGCTTCGTCCATGTGCTATCGAATTCTTTGCTAGATTGATAGAAGACATGTTGTTGATTTTCATGGTAATCGCTCCATGATTCTCCCCTGTAATCTCTTCGACCAAATTCACCATCCATGTTGCTTGACATGCACATAGAGAAGCAACTATGTATTCTGCTTCACACGATGATAGTGCTACCACTGATTCCTTTTTCGAACTCCAAGGAACTGGTGCACCACCTAGCATAAACATATAACCAGCTATGGATTTTCTATCCTTAGCATCACTCACCAACTTGAGTCGGTGTATTCCACTAACTTGCATTATTTTCCTTCATCAACTCCAGAAAACAAAATGGCATAGTCAAAAGTTCCTTTCAGATACCTTAGTAACCTCTTCGTCGCTGCTAGGTGTGATACCTTTGACTTCTGCATGAATCTACTCACCATACCTACATCGTATGCTAGATTAGTTCTTGTATGACAAAGGTATCGAAGTGATCCAATGAGTCTTCTGTATTGCGTTGGATTGACATCATCTTCATCTGTGTCTTTTGACAGTTGCAATCTGGGCTCAGCTGGAGTCGAAGTTGGGTTACAATCTTGCATCTCAAATCTCTTGAGTATTTTGCCTGCATATCTTCTTTGGTGTATCATTAAGCCTCTACTACTCTTGTAGAATTCGCTACCAAGGAAAAATGAGAGATTTTCCAAGTCTGACATTTCAAACTCCTCACTTAGGTCATGTTTGAAATCTTCGATCTCCTTCTTGCAATTTCCTGTTATCAATAGGTCATCGACATAGCGACATATTATAAACAACTCACTATTTCTTATTCTTACATATACTTCATACTCAGTTGTTCACTTCACAAATTCCTTCTCCTTTAGGAAACTGTCTATATTCTTATTCCAAGATCTTGGAGTTTGCTTAAGCCCATAACATGACTTTATGCAACATGTATACCTTGCTTTCTTTGCCATGTTTCATAAATCCAGCTGGTTGTGCAACATACACTTCTTCATCTAAGGGTTCATTCAGGAATACACATTTCACATTCATATGCCATATGTTCCAGTTGTTCATGGTTGCTAGACCAACAATCATCCTGGTCGTTTCTATTCTAGCGACATGTGTGAAAACTTCATCGAAGTCAATTCCTTCCTTCTGAAGAAATCCTTACACCACGAGTCTTGCCTTGTGTCAAGTTACTTCAACTTTGGGGTTCAACTTCACCTTGTATACCCACTTCACATTGATTTCCTTCCCGCCTTCAAGCAATTATACAAGTGACCAAGTGTTGTTGACTTCGATGGACTCCAGTTCCGCATTCATTGCTCTCACCCACTTCGAATCCTTCAATGCTTCAACTGCATTGACTGGTTCAACATATGCATAGAAAGTATATTGTACCACTCCACCTTCATCATCAACCATATCATCTGATGTAATCACACATTCTTGCAACCTTGCAGGCATGTGTCTTATCCTTTAAGGTCTGCTTTTGCTTGCTTGACCTCTGACTTCTTCTTGTCGAATATATATTTCGACTTCACTTGCTTGTTCTTCACATAAGATTCTCACTGAATCCTTCTTGACATTTTTAGTTCAATCCCATTACTTAAGCTCATCTATGATCATGTCCTTGCTGATCACTACTTGCTTGTTCACTGGGTTGAATAACTTGTAACCTTCAGTCAAATGATACCATATTAGGATCATCTGACTCGACTTGTCATCAAGTTTTCTTCTCAACTGATCTAGAACATGTCTATGTGTTATAGATCCAAATACTTTCATATGACTCAAGCTAGGCTTGAAACCAGACCAACATTCTTCTGGCGTGATACCATCTAGCTTTTTCGCCGGCCATCTATTCAAAATATATGTTGTTGTCGACACAACTTCTCCCCATAATTCTTTAGATAAATGCTTGCCTTTCAACATGCTTCTCACCATATTAATGATGATTTTATTCTTCCTTTCTGCATTTCCATTATGCTGTGGAGTATAGGGTGGAACCACCTCATGCGGAATCCCTTCTTTCTCACATAACATGTCGACATCTTTTGACATATATTCTCCACCACCACCAGTCCTCAGAATCTTGAGCTTTCGACAAATTTGTCTTTCGACCATAGATTTAAACTTGGCAAATACCTCGATCACTTTACTTTTCTTCTTGATGAGGTAAGTCCACAGTTTTCGACTGAAAGCATCTACGAATGTGACAAAGTATTTGTTAGCTCCAATCTTATCCACTTGGATAGGACCACACACATCAGAGTATATGACTTCAAGGATTTCCTTCGACTTGCTTCTTGCATCCTTGTTGAAGATGTTCTTGTGTTGCTTCGCCTACACACATTCCTCACATACTTCATTTGGAATATCATTTTTTGGTAACCCTGAAACCGTATTTCTTCTCTTCAGATCTCTGATGTCTTTGAAGTTGATATGGCCAAGTCAATAGTATCATATCCATTCATCCCTGCTAGCTGCAGTTGCAAGGCACTTGTGGTCCATCACATTAAGTTCAATCCAGAAGGTTCTATTCTAAGACATAAATTCCTTCAAGATTAACCTTCCACTTGATTCGTGAACTCTCATCATCTTGTCTTCAATCAAAACTTCATAGTTCTCTTAGACCAACTTCCCTATGCTGAGAAATTTACTTTTCATGCCTGGTATATACAATACATTGGAAACTACTGACCTCTTGCCATCTTTCCTCATAATCAAAACATCACTAATACCTTCAGCTGTTAGAGTATTGTCATTTGCAAATTTCACCATGTTCTTCATTGAGGGTTTCATGTTGACAAACCAATCTTTCTTACCAGACATGTGTTATGAGCATCATGAGTCCAAGTACATTGGTCCTAGAAATATTTCTTCATATCTTGTTGTGACCATCAACAACATCTCTTTTTATTCATGCTTTGCAAACTTTGCATCATTATCTTGATTCTTTTATTTTTCAGGACAATCACTAGAGTAGTGACCATACTTCTGACAATTGAAACACTGAATGTGACTTTTTTCAAATTTTCGACCATCGCCTCTTCCTCTACCTACATCACCACATCTTTGGTTGCTTTGTTATGAGAGCTTTCTTTAATTCGACCAACCTCCTTCTTGCTGATTTTGACCAGTCAAATTGTTATTGCCTCCTCTACTTTTTGTGTCGAACCACTTCCCTTTACCTTTCTTTTTTCTTGCTGATTGTGCCTGCAGCTCTTTCAGCCATTCTTTGTGATGGAGAAGGGCGATCCAAAACGTAGCGGAAATTAAAATTTTCTCCTTTAGTGATCCTTACGAATGGGCATGATCAGTGATAGAATAATTACCTCTTGTGACGATTGAAACCTTTGATGCAGATCTACGGAGCGATCACGAACGTTGAACGATGACAACGCCTCTACTCAGTCCACACGAACGGATTCCTTCAATCTCAGTGCTAGCTGCTATGAATGAAGGCTTTGAGTGAGAGAGAGAGAAAGAGAAAACGAAAATGCAACCGCAATGAATGCTTCTGCACAAGGGTTCTATTTATAGAACCACTTGTGTGGGCTTCAAGTTAAAAAGCCCACTTAAGTGTAAGTGGCCCATATTTTATAATATGCCAAAATCACTTAAGCGTGTGGTACCTTACCATATTTCGTATTCTACTTAAGTACACCGTACCTTACGATGTTCTACAATTCACTTAAGTACACCGTACCTTACGGTGTTCCTTAGTTACTCTATCTCTCATCAATCCGTCCTTTGTGTGTGACCCTGTAGGTTTTCGCGGCATTGGCAATTGTATTAAATCACGTATTTAACATAATAAACAGTGAGCGGTATCTAGCAACACATCACTGCTACCCAAGACACAAAAATGTCATGTGATCTGACAAATCCTTCTGTGATAATACTTATGTGTATACTTACCATTTTGCCCTTATGTCTATATTGAACACAAGGCATAGACCGTGTCATCCTTGTCCAATTCAATATTGGGCCCATAGACATTTATCCTGTTATGCAGGATGGACAAATTCCATCTAGGTCACTCATGTCCCTCAGCATGCTTCGTGGAGTACCCATCAACTGTCTTTATGGTTATCCAGTTAGGGACAATGTTTGATCAGCAATAAAGCACTCGACTCTACATCTAGGATCCATAGTGGTTTCAGGTCGAAGGGTGGTATACACCATTATCACCACGAGAATAACTTATGACACTTTGCATAACATTCTATATAGTATTCTCATAGCGGGTCAATCCAGTATAAATATTACTCTTAATATTCATACCTATGTTTAAGACTTGATAACTCCTTATCCATGATCCATGAGATGTGATCATCAGTCTATATACATAATAGTCTTAATGCTTTAATGTTATCCCACTTCACAATAAAGCTCGACTACGGATACTTTAAGAATAATGTCCTTATGTTTAATGTGATCTCATGATCAAGTCACACTTGATACATTAAACGGACTAGCTATTCTATGGACTTTATTAAACAAACATAATAAAGAAAAAGCCTTTTATTATTAATAAATAATTCGATACAAGTATCAAAAGTATTGTCCTCTAGGGCTTACACCAACACTTTGTTCATGAGATCCAAGCGTCCTTTGAATTTCTTACTTTGTCAATGTTGAAAAATCTTTCGACTCTTCTATGGCTACTACCACATGGTCGAACTTTGGAGCCAATGACCTCAAGACCTTTGAAACAACTGATCTTGATGTCAAAACTTCTCCACATATCTTGATTTGATACACCAATTTTGTAACCCTAGTAAAAAAATCAGTTATGCTTTCATTGTTTTCCATCTGAATAAATTCATATGTTCTTTTGTGAGTTTGTAACCTCACTTTTTTCACCTTTTTTGCGCCTCCAAACAATTTTTCAAGAATTTCTCATGCTTCTTTCACTTATTCAACAACCTAAACTTTTCGAAATTGTCTGCATCAACGCATTGATGGATCATAAAGAGAGATTTATAATCTTTCTTCTTCAATTCTTTGTGTGCTGCCTTTTCTTCACCCGTCGCGTTTGCTGCAAGCGGCGTTACTCCCTCCTTCACAAGATCCCAAAGATCTTGATAGCAAAATACAATATTTATCTGCTTGCACCAATTCTCATAATTCAGATTCTTCAGAATTAGGAGACTCGCCGAAAAATATTCGTTCAGATGATTCATCACAATCGTGTTTTGCTTCCCACGAATCGCTTAGTTAGTGCTTTGATACCAGATGTTGGAAATTCATCAATTTCCCTTCAAGAAATTCACCAAGACCTATGGAGAATTTCAAACCAAATCTTGATGTACAAGAATCAATCACACCAATCGAATTCACTTTTATTCTTCACTCTTCACTCGAGTGAATCAACCAACCTTGGTTGCAAGATTTCACTGCATAATGGTAATGAAAAGAAACAAAATTGAATTGGGGAAGAAAGAGAGATTAAGATTTTCGAATAAGGAAGAAGAAGAAGAAATTTATGCATAGTAACTCTTTGCTCTCAAACTGAAATTTTATTCCAACTGTGCAACTGCACTTCTGTTGTGTTGTACAATCCATAAGGGTTACTCTCTATTTATAGATTTTGGGCTTGCGTGCTCCTCAAGCAAAACCCAAGTACCTAATTCTACTAACACTGCAAAATTATGCCTAAGTAAACATCTATGTCGAGGCTAACTCCCGGACACTTCGACACCTATGTGTTTCGATAACAACATGCTTCGATACCATGATTGACATTTTCAATAGTACATCCCTTATCTATAACACCAAAAACTTGCTAAAAGAATGACAACGAAATGTTTCTATTAGAAAAACTGGTGTATTTTTAAGTGAGGAGAACCTCATTTATATAGGAAAAATCTATCTAAAAAATGAAACAATCCATGAACCTTTTGACACTTCTAATTAATTAAAAACATGTGTTAATCAATCAACTTAACAAAAAAAAGAAAAGTTTGAGTTTCGACATCACTTAATCGATTAAAAGCATTCTTAATTGACTAGGAGGCGTTTCATTTGTTTTAGTCGATTAGAGGCAAGGCCTAATCGATTAACCAATATATTTTGCCTTCCTAATTGATCAATCAAGATTTTTAGTCTTTTAATCATTTTCCCTAGTTGATTTTATTTATTTTAAATTCTATAAAAAGATGAGATGTTTGAAAATATTGTGTGTGCATGCGTGTGTATGTGTGTGCGCGCACATGCTTTCCCTTATTACCTCAAGACCTACTATTTCTTCATTTACAATTAACTTATACAAACCTATATAAAATGCTATGAGCAAGCTTTAACACTTTCACATCTTCAATTTTGTAACTTCAAGATCACAACTTCATATCTTCAAGTCCATTTACATGATTAAAACTTTGTCTAGCACTTTCAACTAGAACTTGAAGCATTTGTCTTAAAGAGATTTAAGATATATTTTTCTTTGTTTAGATGTCATCATCAGAAACTATTTGAATAATTATCATCATCAAAACCATTTAATAATATTAACCGCACAACACATAGAACTACATTAGAGATTATGTAATTCGATAAATATACAGTAAAAATATTAAGGAATTGTAAACCAATGATGAATTAACTAATAACAATATAATATTTAATCTACTTAAATTCAAACGGCGAAATTTGAATCTAATTGGATAAACTAAGTAAGCATTCTAAAGTTACAATTCTTCAGTATAATCAGCAGAAAGACAAATTTACAAGACTATATCTAAACATACATACACTTAAATAATAAATCTCTATGAATAAGAAATAAACATAAAAACGTGCAAACTAGTGCAAACAACAAAACTACCATGCAAGATCTAAACATAAAATAAAGAGAGAGAGAAAGAGAGTTAAAAAGATTGTACGCCTAAATTTATAATGGTTCGATGTTTTGTCCTCACATGCACCTAATCCAGTTCTAATGGTAAACCATTAAAAATTTGTTGGCATTCCACTATAAAATTTACAATGTGCTTTTGTACGTATGATAAGAAAAATAAAATGTTGATATACTTAGAAATAATCAATAAGCTACATAAACTAATTATTGATTCTTCTTAAAATACACACAACTGACAAGTCTTTAAAAATCGATGGATCCACGATCTTGAGTCGATTCACCTCAACAAAACACAACCACTCAAATATCTTATTCCATAATAATATTCAATTGATTCTAAGAGGTTTTACATTGTCTGGGTCTTTGACCTGATTACAAATGCTAGAAACTCTGAAATCTCTTTGGAGAAGACTTCCTCTTTTTCTTCAATGGAGATCCCTCACAGAAATCCACAACCCTGATTTCATTCTTAAAAACATTCATAAAATCATTATTGTCTCAAATAAATCACCCCACAACAAGAACTCATATGTTTTCTTGAGTTGAGCAACACTCATACTCAACAATGTTGTTTAGCGTTTGAGGTAGAAGATGAAGTTTTCATAAAATGACACACAAAACAAAGTTTCACTCAATAAAAATGAATGTGTGAATTATAAACAACAAAATTTATCAAGGGTTCTTAATCGTGTTGTTATAAAAATATGAGTGAGAAAATGTTTATATATGTGCTAGAGATGATGTATAAACATATTAAAATTGACTTTTTGATTCGATTCAAATGCACAAAATATGATTCAAGTCAAGAGATGAGATGATTCGAGTCAAGAATTTTTTTGAGAATATTCATCTTGTGACTCAAATCATGATTTGAGTCAGGTGATTCAGATCACATTAAATGTTGACTCAAATCATGATTCTAATGAGATGGGACCATGATTTGAATCATGTTTTCCGAATTAAAAAGTTAAAAATCATGAAATCCCATGATTTATATCAAAACTTCATGGTTTGAATAACACTAAATACTAATACTTAACTCTAATTATACAAATCTTTGATTAGAGGCAACTGTGTTGGTTTTAGTTAAATGTCCAATTTTATATATGTAAATGATTTTCAACCTAGGAGGGAGTAAGAGACTTATTGTGAGAGACTCAAATATATTAAAATCATAAAACTGCAAACATCAAAATGAGTAAATTGATAATATTACAAACGGAACAATTTCAGTCTCTCCCTTTAGAATTGTCCTTTTTCACTTTTTATGAAGCGCTAAGTTGAATCTCACGCAATGCTTAATTCCGAGACCTCCGTCCTTCCTATACATACAGTCATTTTCCACTTTTTATGAAGCGTTAAGTTGAATCTCACGCAATGCTTAATTCCGAGACCTCCGTCCTTCCTATACATACACACGACAATCATTTCGAAAATATAATTTTACTAAATTAGTCTTATTAGTTTGTTGAAAATAATATATAGGCACAATTGAAAAAATAATAATAATTATTATATTAAAAAATGAGAATCACATTTATTTTAAAATAATTTTTGTGTGCCTAAAACGACAGTTATTTTAAATCTAAAGTTTTAAATAAAAATTAATCAATTACAACCATATCACATTGATATGATAATAGAAATCATAAAATGATTAGGTTGTAAATAAATGATATAAATGGTTTTAGATTAATTATAAAATTATAAAAATATAAAGATTAATTATAAAATTGTAAAAATATAAAAATTTCACGGAAAAGGAAGTAGCAAATTCATAATGTTTCACTCGTTCTTATTTTCTTCCCACCGCCAAATTGTTTTCTTAAAAAAAACCTTAGATGACTCAAATGAACTTCAAAATGAGTTGAATTATATATATATATATATATATATATATATATATATATCATTGACTAGGTAAATTTTTCATGTTAAAATCAATCTATGGTATTTAAGATTAAGTTATATTAGTGAGAAGAGTTTAGTTGAACTAGTTTAACAAAGTGTATTAGGCAGTGATAGATTGGATAAGCTACAATTTTGTCATAATTACATATCAGAAAAATAACATAGAGATAAGTTTGAGAGTGACATGTATACCTCTAGAAATCTTAATTCTTTTGAATATGTTCATATGGATCTCAGAGTAGTTTAATGAATTTTGGATAAAAAAAGCTATTAAGTAGCATGTAGTCTAGTTGAATGCACGAAAATGGCCTTTAAGCGTGTTATATGCGTATTTTTGAGAGTTGTGTTGCTCAAGAGTTTTTGGGGGAAAAGTAAGTAGAGATTGATGTTAGAGTTATGAAATGTGTCTTCATATGTTATCTAGAAGTTGTGAAGGATTACAATTTGTGGAATATGGAAACTAGAAGATCAAGATTAACCAAAAATGTTATTTTTGATGAGATCCGCACGGAGATAAGGTGCAAAGACTTGGATAATAAAGACTCATAAACAAGGGTGAAAAAAACTCAATTTGAGATGGAACCTTCTATTATTGAGAGAAGAGATAAAGAGGAGGATGGCAACTCACATTACTACAAAAAGTTCTTTTAAGTCGGACGTAAAATGCATTTTACCTTGACTGTAGTAGTGAGGTAACGAATGACGTCATGAAAAGTAACGTCTTATCACCTCGCTTATTTAAAGATCAGGGTAAATTAATTTGCACATGGGTTTGAACCCCAACATCTGCATTTTTATAATTTACAAAATAGCGCCTCATACATCTCGGTTTACAATAAAACCGAGGATTAAGATATATTATTTTTTTTTAATTGAAATTTGTTACATTATTTACACAGAAAATAAATAAAAATAATTTGCCTACAAACTACAATGTTTACCCAGAACATTACATTATTTACACAAATTAATAAAATAAAAATTAATTTATCCCTTAAAATCATATGTTGGATTTGTTTCTGATATAAAACAAAAAAAATGGTTAGAAAAAAATGATATAAAAATAAATGATTTTTTGCTCAAATGAACATTTAAAAACACAAATCTTAAACCCAAATAGCTTTCTGCACTTGCAATCCATCATAAATAACTCCTAATGGCAAAAGTTGAAGTGGAGCATGTGGATAGTTTTAAGAGTTTCATGACGTTTCTTTATCAATTATAGATATCAGAAGGTCTTTATAATATATATTTTTTAGATTTCACGTGGATCACTAATGGTAGTGTCTTTAGCGTTGATAATCATGAAATGAACGGAAAATATTTGTTTAGGTTTCACGCTAAGTTATGCCCTCGGTTTTTAACAAAACCGAGGTGAACATGATTATCATTTTTAAAAAAAATTATATTATTTACACAGAATATTGAAAAACAATAATACAACAAAATCATAATTTTGGTGTAAGAAGTTATATGGTCTAAATATTGCACGCATCCAATTTCTATGACTTATCTGGTCAAACCATTGAATGCATTCAACTTCTAGAGGAATTATTTGTTTCAACTATTGAAAAAATATTTTTCTGCACTTGCAATCCATCATAGAGAACTTTTACAAGCTTGTAAATACAACAACAACAACAACAACAACAACAACAAAAACATCAACACCATTTTGTGAGATGGATCCAAAAAGAATGATGTGTTCGAGTTTGGAGCGGGTACATATAACTTAGGATTAAGGTAAAATCTGTTTAACGAGTGCTTTTATAGTAAAATGTTACTTATCTTATCACTCGCTTATTAAGGAAATCGAAGAGATATATCATTTAGTTTACAAAAAAAATTATAATAATTAAAAAATATTTTCTGAATTGTTTTTCGCCTCAGATTTTTTGTATAACCGAAATAATAAGTTGATTGTCCCCACGACTTTGTTAAAAACTGAGGTAAAATGTGATTTCTATTTCTAAAAAAAATTAATCATGACGCGCATTGAAATCATATCCACTAGAATAACAATTATCATCCATATTAAAAAATGTAATGCATCTTTTGGATTTTCAAGGAGGCGTTTGAGCTTTTTTGATTGTTTCACTTCCTATTCTCCACTTTATTTAAACACTAATCCTAATTTCAGCGTCTCATTTCCAACTCTTTGTGTCTTCAAACCTAGTTTCAAAATCTTTTTTTTTCTTCAAAAATGTCTTCAACAACCTTAGATGAAAATCTTTTGTTCGTTATCAATGAAAAGTTTATTGATTTTGATGATCTGAAAGACAAAGGTTTTGATCTAAGGAAAACTATTCGCAAAAAAAAAATTGAATGGTTACTTTGAAATTCTTCATGGACTCATCTACATTAATCTCGTTAAAGAGTTCTGGTTAAATGCCTCCGTTGGGCCATCTGGTCATGATGCTGAGTCAATCCAGTCATATGTTAATGGCTTTCCTATCACAATTACTCAGTCACTTATTGCTCAAACAATAAAATATGAAGAGGAAGGTTGTTGTGTTGAACATTATAGATTCAACAATGCCCATAAAGATCACCTTCGCCTAATTTATGCCAACTATGATAATCTCAGCAGTCCTGCTACTTTACGACCAATTGGAAAAGTTTTGTATCAACTTCTAGTGTCAAATCTTCGTCCAAGAGAGAAAGAACTGGAAACACTTACTTGGAATGACAAACCTCTCTTGTTATTTCTTACCAAGAACATCATAGTCAATCTTCCTCTTACCATTTTTAACTTCTTAAAGGAAATGATAATCACCTCTAGGAAGAAAATGACTTTCCTCATACCATATGGAAGAGTTCTTTCTGGACTTTTCTCTTAGTTAGTCATAGTTAATAGTGATACTATTGAAGTTGAATGGAGTCAAAATTTTGAATATGTGGAATAGTTATTTGTTGTCCGGTTTTTAATTAATGAAATATTTCCTTTCATATTATTGCCTATTCAGTTTTATTGATAACAATTTTTTTTAAGAATTACTAATTAATAAGAAAAAAATGAAAGAAAGAAAAAATAACTAAGAAAAAAGGAAAGATTGGAAGGCGTCAAGTGGGAAATTATTGAAAAAAACTAAAATGCAATTATAGAGATTCGAAGCGTGTTCCCTAATAGCTATGTTCCCTCGATTTTCTAAAACACTTAGGTAATAGGTTTATTATTTTATTTTTTTGAAAAAATCAGGCGTTCACTTATACCTATATTACCTCGAAAAATCGAGGGACTTTTTTTAAATAATAAAACATGTCGCTCCCAGGACCTATATACTAGGTTTTTGGCATGATCGAGGTGAAAGCTTCATCATAAAAAATTTTATTTGTAGTAGTGTCACTATAAAATTTTAGAGAAAGATAACCAATAATTGCTTCTAGCTATCAAATGACTAAAGATAGGGAAACAAGGGCTATCGTTGCACAAAAGTGGTACGACTATATAGATTTTATGTGTTATGCTTTGATTTATGTTGAAAAATTACTATAAAATGAATTCACACTACTATAAATAATACATTATATGACAAGTATTTCATCGTAGCCAACGAACAACCGAGGTGTAATTCAAAGGCGGACCACATTTTATTTTATTCTTAAAAAATACTACATATTCCCTCGGTTGAGCTAGAAACCGAGGGGAAAAGTACTTAGGAGACACGCATTCGAATCACAATTACTGCAATTTAGCAACTTTTAATTATTTAAAAATTTTTTTTTTTACCTGTTACCTCGATTGAGCGGAGAAAAATATTCAGGGGAATGTATTTAAATCCCAACAACATTTTAGAATCTTTTATTTTATTTTTGTTTATGACCTATTATCTCGGTTGAGTTGGCAACCGAGGGGAAAAGTAATGATTAACCCCATTTCAAATTTCAACAACTGCATTTTAATGCATTTTTTTTTCATTTTTTTTATGACATTACCTCAGTTGAGCTAGCAACTAAAAGGGAAAACTATTATCCAATTTGATGAAAAATTAAGTAATGAATCTTTGTTATTCATTTATATAGTAACAACGGTCAAAATATTGTCAACTCATCAATCCACATGAAACAACTTTGATCCCTGTGAAACCTTCACCATTCTCTAGGATTAATCGCAAGAACATAAACAAGTTTTAAGGTTGGTTCCTTAATGTAATGTCTTCTCTTATATTTGTTTGTTAAAAATATTTAATGTTAGTTAGGAAAACATGAACGTAACTTAGCAATGTTAATTGTTGTTGTTGTGTCAAGTAAAATGAACGATTTTATTAGTTTTGTTTATTTATTGTTATTGTTTTTGTTGTTTTTTAGATGTAATATTTAAAGATTTTATTGTTGTTGTTGTTGTTTTTGAGATTTAATATTTAAAGATTTTATTGTTATTGTTGTTGAGATTTAATATTCAACGATCCTATTTATTTTTTTTGTTGTTAATGATGATGACGATGACAATGACAATGATGAGGAAAATTTAAAATTTGTCAACAGAATTGGTGCTTTGCAGATTGAAAAAAAATAGGTTATGTTTTTTGGATACAAACTATTTTACCCCGGGTATTATTTCCAACTGAGGTAAAAAGTAGAGCAGTTTTGAAAATTCAAAAAATATTATTGTTGGGGATCGAACCCCTGACTAGTACAATTTTCCCCTCGGTGGAACTTTACTCGAGGGAAAAATGGTAAGTTTTCATGACACCTTTTGTTACATCGCCTATAAAACCGAGGTAAAAACTCTTTTCCAACTGAAGTAAAAGGAAGTTTTCGTAGTAGTGTCACTTGAGAAAAATCAAACTTGATAACTTGTGGGACTACCTAAAGATCAAAGGATAGTTGGATGCAAGTGGAGGTCGGTGTCTAAATCATGATTCAACTATTACTTAAATTTAATAAGTTTTATTGAAGAGTAATTTCATATTGGAGATGACAACTAAGTGGTTGATAAGTAAATATTGATCATCGTTATTGATTTGAAGTCAATGCGAAGAATTGCATTGAATATGTTTTAAAATCCATTTTTTTCTTTTGGAGATGATGATTCAAATCTTATCAATGAGTTTTTAATATTTAGTTTCTCTTAATGTTATGCTTAACACAATTCAAATCATGCATTTCTTTAAATATAAAATCAAGGAAGAAAAACATGACTCAGTTGACACAATAATATATAAAAAAGAGAAACACGGATGGGGAGATTACAAATTTTGTGTTAAGGGATTTTGGTGATGTTCTTAGATTGAGAAGCACATTATTGTTGGAATTGATGGAACAATTAGGATTTCAAGAAGAATGAAGAAGATTGAGAAGAAGAGAGAAAAAAGAAGAATATTATTGAGTAAATTTGAAGTGATTACAATGAAGTTGTTGTTTAAAAACTACAAATGTATGTATGCCTATGTATAGGCCACCAAGGACCAAACCCAAAATATATAAACCAAGGTCAAAATATACAAAGTTATATTTTGGCTTTAACGCAACAACTATGTGATGTATTCGACTATGTTGAATACAACTGACCCCTACTACTTCGACACAGTCAAATACTAATATTTCTATAAAACATCAAATTACAACTTCTAACACAACCCTTAATTCATGTTTTCGAGACTTATCATCTCGATGCTTCTCTTCAACTCATTGAACCTGAATTTCTTCAGAGGTTTGATGAGTATGTTAGTTAGTTGTCATTCTATCTTGCAATGCTCAAGTTCAAGATTTCCTTTGTTAACTTGATCCCTCACAAAGTGATACCTCTTCTCTATGTCTTTACTTCGTTTTATTAGGTTCCATTATCTTGAGCTCTTCGAGCAATATCTCTATCCATTTTGCTTGACCTGCTGCGTATGATGCAGCCACGTACTCAACTTCACAAGATAACAAAGCCACAATGCTCTTCTTTCTTAAACTCCATTAGATTGGCGCATCTCCAATCATGAATATGTAGCCTACATTACTCTTCTTCTCATCTTGATCTCCACTAAAATCTGAATAAGTGTAGCCATATACCTCTACATTTGTGTTGGTCTTCTTTTTCCTCGACATCAGCACACCATAATTAGTCGTACCTTTGATGTATCTCAACAGTCTCTTGACTATTGTTAGATGACTTTCTTGAGGCTTGTCCATGAACCTGCTCAGCAATCCGACACTTTGGCAAATATCTGGCCAGGTATTGCAAAGATATCTCAAAGATCCAATGATTTATTTATACATTATTGTACTTACAAAATCATCATTTATTTCTATTCTCAACTTTTCTCTAATATCCAATGGTCTAACAACTGCATTACAATTAATCATCTTGAACCTCTTCAAGACGTCTTGGGCATACTTCGTCTAGTGCAGAAACACTCATTCACCTGTGTCTTTAAATCACATCCCTAAGCAATATGACAAATTTCCTAAGTCAGGCATTTCAAAATCCTACATCAGTTTCAACTTAACTCCTCTGATGTCAGCCTCTTCTGCTCATATAATCAACAAATCATATGTATATAAGTATATGATAACTCGACTAAGCCTATTTTCATTGTTGACATACACTCCATATTCTGAGACACATTTTGAGAAACATGAAATGATCATGAAGCTATCTATTCTTTTGTTCTAAGTTCTTGGAGATTTCTTCACATGATAAAGAGCCTGCCTCAATTTGCATACCTTCGACTCTTGCCCTTTGATTTCGAACCCTGGTGGTTGGCTGACATAACCTTCTTCTTCCAAAGGTCCATTAAGAAATGATGACTTTACATCTAGTTGGTGTATCTTCCATCCTTTGTTTGATGTAGTCGATACAACAATTATGATGGTGTCCATCCTTGCCACAGGTGCATAAACTTTGTTGAAATCAATACCAGTTTTTTTGTTGTTGCATAAAACCTCTTGCCTCCAGTATCTCTTTGTGCTTATAAATCTCACCATTTGACCTTAACTTCAACTTGTATACCCACTTCACATCAATTAGCTTCTTGATTTCTTTTTCAACAAGTTACCAGGTCTTGTTCTTCTCGATTGCCCTGAGTTTTTCTTGCATGGCTCCTAACCAATTCGAATCATTCATGGCTTGATCCAAATTGATTGGTTTTGATTCATCTATCGTCATTACTTTTTCTATTAAGTCACCATCTGCATCGACTGCTTGATCTGTAAATATATCATATCCATATAGCCTTTTTGACTCAGTTCTTTCTCTAGTTGATCTCCTAACATTCTAATCAAGTGGTTCTTCATTTTGACTGGTTGTGACTTCAGTCTGTTGGTCTTCATCAAGAACCGTTGTGATTGTTTCTTGCTCTTTTCGAACTGACCCTTGACTCCAATCCCACCCTTGTTTCATCCATTATAACTTCTCGACTGATCACAAGGTTATCATCATTTGGTGAATACAGATTATATGCATTATTCAAATGATACCCTATGAGCACCATTGCCTGACTTCGATCATCTAGTTTCTTCCTCAATTGTTCAGGTGCATTCCTGAAGCGCATTGATCCAACGAATCTAATATGACTAACATTTGGCTTATGTCCCATCCAAGCCTTAAAAGGTGTATTCTTGACTATTTTCTTCGTTGCACGTCTGTTTAGAATGTATATTATTGTCGAAGCTACTTCACCCCAAAATCTCTTTGGAACATCTTTAGCTTTCAAAATGCTCCTAGTCATGCTTAATATAATTCTATTTCTAATCTTAGTTATACCATTATGCCGAGGTGTATAAGATGCAATGATCTCATGCTCTATACCTTCATCTGCGCAAAATATTCCAAACTCTATAGAGGTGTATTCACCATCACCATCAGTTCTTAGTTTCTTTAACTTGCATTCATTTTGCTTCTTGACATGCAATTTAAACATCTTGAACTGTTTAAATACCCCACTTTTCTTTTCGATAAGGTAAATTCACATATATCTAGTGAATTCATCTATGAAAGTTAGAAAATAAAAGTTACCTTTATTCGAACTTACATCAAAATGTCCACATAAGTCAGAGTGAACAAGCTCCAACTTTTATCTTGACTTCATGGAAAAGTCATGTTTAAATGTCTTCCTAGCATGCTTTTCTTTGTAACATTCCTCACATACTTAACGTAGTTCTTTCACTTGAGGTAAGCCATACACCATCTTTTTCTGGTTGAGCATACCTAGACCTCTGAAGTTTATGTGTCCATACATGTGATACCATAGTCAGTTCTTGTCTTCAAAATTAGTCGAAGCAAGACACTTATGATCAACCATGTTGATCTTAATCTTGAAGGTTTTTTCATCTGCCAATGAGGCCTTCAGGATCATCCTCCCTTCACCATTATACACCTTTATCATATTTTCTTCCAACTTCATGTTATACCCTTTGGTAAGTAATAAACCTATGCTTATCAAGTTACTTTTCATTTAAGGTACATACAATATATTAGTAATTCTGGCTCTTCGACCATTCCTCCTCATCACAACTATGTTTCCTCTTCCCTCTGATATAACATGCCCTCCATCTGCAAACTTGATCACCTTCTTGACTGATCCATCCAACTTGGTAAACCAATTTTTATTACCAGTCATGCGATTGTTGCATCCTGAATCCAGATACCAGCATGTGCATATTGCATTTTATCGTCGTCTTTTGCTCTAGATTCCTTATTTCTTCTAAATCTCGAACATAATGACAAAATCATTGGCAATTGTAACACTGCACCTCATTCATGTCAACTTTCTTCCTCTAATACTTGTTGCTTGTGATTTTCTTGATTGAATCAGAGTGATTATGAGTTCTTGCTTAAACTTTCATCATTTGCAAGATTCTTTCTCTGCTTCGCCTTTTCTTTCCCAAATTTCTTGGTGAATCTTGCTTGCATGGCTTGTTCATCCACTTCATCTCTCTCAGAGTTCCTCTGCTTCAGTCTCATCTCGTGAGCCTCCAATGAAGCTTGAAGTTCTTCCACCTTCATCCAAGCAAGGTTCTTGGACTCTTCAATGAACACGACAATATAATCAAAGTTTGCAGTAAGAGATCTCAATACTTTCTCAATCTTCTGGAGATCATTGATTGATTCATCATTCGCCTTCATCTGGTTTGTTAGCGACACCACACACGTAAAGAATTTTGAAATTGATTCATCTTCTTTCATTTCAGTCATCTCAAACTGCTTTCTCAGTGTTTGCAACTTCACCCTCTTCAACTTTTCATCACCGCCGTACAAGTTCTTTAACTTGGCCCACACTCCTTTTGTTGCTTCTTCTTTAATGATCTTCTCAAACACGTAAGGATCCATACATTGATGGATGAAGAATAAAACTTTTCCATCTTTTTTTCTTCGTTCCTTGTGCGCAGCTTGCTGAACATCATTCACATTCCATTCCAATGCAGGTACTACGATTTCAGTCATATCTTGAAATTTGAAGATGACCTTTAGCTGCGCAATCCACCTATCGTAGTTCTCCCCTTTGAAAACCGATAGATTCGCTGGAAATTGAGTTGATGTTGTGTTACCGTTTGCCATTTCAAATTCTCTCTGAATTGCAATCAGGCTCGTTGATACCAATTTGTTTGAATTGATGGAACAATTAGGATTTCAAGAAGAATGAAGAAGAAGGAGAAGAAGAGAGAAAATAGAAGAATATCATTGAGTAAAAACTGAAGTGATTACAATAAATTTGTTGTTTTAAAAACTATATATATATATATATATATATATATATATATATATATATATATATATATATATATATATATAAAACAAAAATCCAAGTCCAAAACAAACAACTCAAGTCCAAAATATACATAGTTATATTTTGACTTTTAACACAACCACTATATAATGTATTTGACTATGTCTAATATAAATGATTCCTACTATTTCAATAAATTTCATCATTTTCTAAAAAAACATCAAATTCTTAATAATCATTAGAAAAAAAATTAAGTTTTCTCAATTGTATTCTTAAGCGAAAATCATTTGGGTTGATACAAAGAGAAATGGTAGAAATTAAGGTTTGTTTACATTGAATTTTTAAAACTAATTCTTATAACTCTTTTGTATCTCTTATAAATACTCATTGTTCTCTTCTTCAGATATATATTAATTTGGGTCTAATTAGATAAATAATATTGGTGTGTGAATCTGTTACTCTCTTTATCTTTGTATTTTTGGATTGATTGGTTGTTTTCTCTAAACATTGGTTCGATTAATTATAGTTTAAATTCTTACTTGCTTGAATGGTTTAGTTTTGGTCTTTTGTTATTATTTCTTTCAAAAAAATTTAACTTTATTCGTCAAACATCACAAATGTAGAAGAAAAAAAAGGGAATGGATATGAATCGTTATAGTTTTTTTTATTAAGATATTCTGTAGTGCAAATTGCCAAGCTGAATTTTGCACCATCTAATGTGTCTATGTTTGTAAGATCCTCTAATGATGGTAGAAAATGTAAACCATTGATTGATCTCTGTATATTATGATCTTGGAGAAAAATTATTCAACTACTACTTCTAAAAGATTTATATGACTCAGCATTTGAATGTATTAGGCTGTAAGATTTGATATATAGTGTTTTTGAATTTGGAATCAATTCGTACGGTTGCTAGATTATGTTTCAGCCATTAGCTTCTATTCATGCACGACAAAATGTCAATCTTTTTCACCTTATAAAAAAGTTACTGTCATATCAATATTAGGGTTTCGAATCCGCATTCCGGTCAAGGAAATTATATATAATTATTAATTGAGTTGATTTAACGAGATAAATGATATATTCACTATTATAAATAGTATATTTTATGACGATGATTTCATTTTACATACTGAAAAATCGAGATAAAATCCTTGGACGCATTTTATTTTTTATTTTTATTTTTTAAATACAAAATATTTGTCTGTTATTTTGTAAACCGAGAAGGGGTAAACATATTAAGTGTAGATGCTCCGAATTCCATCCGTTTCAGTTTATGTTTTTATCTCATTAAAAGTGACGTCTTCTTAAATATTTTATTTTTAATTTAAAAGTACACTATTTTTCAACTCGGATTTCTTTCTAACTGAGATGAATAAGTTTCTTTGATATATATATATATATATATATATATATATATATATATATATATATATATATATATATATATATATATATATATATATATATATATATATATATATATATATATATATATATATATATATATATATATAGAACACATTCAACTTCATTTGTTTAAACAACACAAGCAGAACCCTAAACTATGAGAGCCATGAACGCATATCATCTTCAATATGAAGATGTTATGTGTTTAATTCTCTTGTTTCTTCTTCAGAGATTCAAATCATTTTTTTTTACTTCTTCTTCAGAGATATAATACGTCAAACATCACTATACATAATGTTCTTATTGTTGTTGTTGAGATCCGAAATCCTAGAAGTTTTATCTTGCTGTTATTATTATTGTTTAAACATATTTATATTATAGGTTTATTGATATTGTTGTTGTTGAGACCCTAAATCCTAGAGGTTTAATATTGTTGTTGTTTAAGCAAATTTATATTATAGGTTTATTGACGTTGTTGTTGTTGAGACCCTAAATCCAAAAGGTTTAATCTTGTGTTGTATAAAATGATTTATGTTATATGTTTATTGATGATGTTGTTGTAGTTTTGTTAAGAGATTGATTTTTTGAGTTGTTTTTTAATGTAAGTTGTTGTTTTTGAGTTGTTGATGTTATTGTTGTTGTTTAGTTGTTTTACTACCCAAAGTTATGAAAATCTATATGTTGTAGTTTAGTTGTTGTTATTGAGTTTGAGTTTTATATTGATATTTATATTGAGTTTATTTTTTTGTGATTCTTTGTGCAGCTTACATTTTATTTCGTCGAGTTGAGTTTATTATATCTAATGTCTATTGTTTGTTTCACTAATCACTCTTTGAACATATAATCTAGTAAATTGATTTTGAAAATAATCATATGCAAAATTATGTTGTATTTGAAACTTATCTTACACTGTTAATGATTTTCTAGCATTTTGCAACTCATCATTCAACTCATGTTGTTTTATCATTAAAATATCTTCAATACTTCTAGTTTTCGTTCAACTTTCTTCCATATTTATTCATTTTTCAAAGTATCGAATTTTATGCTTTTAAAAATGAATTGGTAGAAAAGGCAATGTTGAATAAAGAACTTGAAACATTGAAGAGATTTTGACCATAAAACAGCGTGAGATGAATGATGAATTGCAGGATGCTTTAAAATCACTAATCAATGTAAGTTTTTCTTTAAATATAACACAATATATAATTATTTTCCTAACAAATTTTGAAAAGTTATATATTCAGTATAGGGTTTAGTGAAATAAGCAGTCCATATTAGATTTAAAAAACTCAAAATTGTTTTATCCTTCGATTTTATTAGATAATCGAGGTGAAAATGTGATATATTTGTAGGTGAAATTATAAAATCGAAGAGACACGTGTTTTCGCAATTTTAAAATTCTAAAAAGGTCTCCTTAGGAATCGAATTCATGACATTTTCACATATTTGTTGATTATTTTAAAATCGAAAAGTAAAATATACATTTTTAATGACGTCCTTCGTTACCTCGCCTCTATAATCTAAATTAAATGTATTTCGCGTCCGACATAAATGTGATTTTTTTAATGATTTATTTTTATTATATCATAAATATAAAGTAATTTGAAAGTGATGCATTATGAAGTAGCTTTGGACTCTGCAGAAAAGTATAGAGATTGCTTTCCATGGAGAAAACACTTCAATTAAAGAACCCTTTTTATAACATATAGGACCATATCCATTTCCGTCCATGGAAATTCAAAGCAGGAAATCATCTATAGAAAGCAAAATTCACGGTTTCAAGTTTTCCTCTTTTTTAGTTGCTAGCTAACGTGCAACTTATAAACACAGGTCTCAATATAACTTTCATACATTCCGACCAACAAATTACACATATCTTTTGCGTACATTTTGTATACTAATATGGCCATTTTGAATATTGCTACTTAGTTTCCTTTTTCTCCACATTCCTTTAATTTTTTTAACAAAGACAGATCCACAAGCTCACAAGGATGCTTTGTTAAAGGTGCTTGTTCAAATTCATCTTACTCAAAACATAAGGTGGACCAGTTTGATAGAGTGGTTGACAATATTACAACTTGTAACACCTTGAGTTTTAGTTGCGAAGAATTGATTGAAGATGGACAAATTCATAATTGTGCTCTCTGTTAGAACAAGATTTGGTTCTTCATCTATACCTTGAGTTTTGATGATAACAATATTGTATTTGTGTGAAAACAATTTTGATATCCTAATGATTTGTTATTGTGTAGCTTTAACAGTCAGTTTTGATTTTGAGTATATGACATGCAACGTCATCAGTTTCTGAATATTTGTTCCGAATTCCGCTTTTGCGCTAATCACTCATGAGAATTTCTGAAAGATGTAAAGTTGATGCTACAATGTTCTTTCTTTTTCTATACTGGTTCACTCTTGAGAAGTTTCAGAAACACGTTATGTTGTTGTTGCAGTGTTCTCTCCGCTTCTGATTCTAGATGTGACTTTGATTATCAAGCTTTTGAAGAATGACAAGCTTCTGAAGTTTTGTTTCTTAGTTGAAGATACTGAAGATCTCAAGTCAGGCGTTGAGGTTATCAAGGTTCTGACTGAAGAGTTTGAAGATTCTGAAGATCTCAAGTCAGACTGCTGACGACGTCAAGGTTGTGACTGAAGATTCTAAAGTTTCTGAATCCAGTTGTGTGTTTCTTCTTTTCATGCTTCATCAACTATTTCTCAGAAGTCAATGAATTTGAAGATAAGATCAAGTGGATACGTGATCAAATAATACATAATACAAAACAAATATTCCTTCCACTCCTTAATTCATGGGCGAAGGACGGTATTATACATCACACATGTCACTGAAATTGTGGATGAATGATTGTACGATGTATCACTCTTGTCAACAATCCAACAGTGAACAATGGCTCTATTGGTATCCCCAGTTTTCCCTCAAACGGTCTTTTTTCTTATGTTATATAAGTGGGACTTAGAGACTTGAAGAAAAAGCTAAGACACACTACAATATTTGACAAGTTTGTTTCTACGTGAAAAGCTATCAATTTTGTACACAATTTTTCTTTAAGTGTTTGTATTTCATTTGTTTAAAATCTACTTATGTAGAAGTACCTTGTAACACATAAAATCTTATTCAAACTGTTTGTTTGTATTTTCCTTAAGGAGACTTGGTTTTAGTCGGATCCTTGAGAAGACAAAGAAAGTTGTTCCTTGTGATTTTCCTTAAGGAGAAGGTATAGTCAGATCCTTAAGAAGACAAAGAAGGTTATTCTTTGTAATTTTTGTAATCAGTTGATTATAGTGGATTAAGTCCTTGTGTAAAAGGCGAAATCACCTTGGCGGGTGGATTGAAGTAACTTTGAGTTTCAAGCGAACTAGGATAAAAATACTTGTGTTTTTATCTCTTTGTTCTTAGTATTTGTGTGGTATTCTTGAGTTGGTAAAAAACTTTTGTTTTAAAAACCCAATTCAACACCCTCCCCCACTTTCTTGTGTTTTTCTTACCTTCAATTGACATTAGAGCTCCGGTTCTAATTGTGATATAGTTTTTATCAACACTTCACCGTGTTCGGTATCGATCCAGTTTGTGTGAGAAACCATGGTCGCTGCTAACAACAATGTTGCAACTACTAACAACAATGAGAGAGATCACTATAGTGTTAAACCACCAGTCTTTGATGGTGAGAAGTTTGATTACTGGAAATATAGAATAAAAAGTTTCTTTCTTGGTTATGATGTTAATCTTTGGGATCTTGTAGTCGATGGCTACGTTTACCAAGTTAATGTTGAAGGAAACAATATAGCAAGAAGTGCTATGACAGAACAACAAAAGAAGGATTTCAAAAATCATCATAAGGCTAGAACTATATTGCTAAATGATATCTCTTATACTGAGAATGAGAAGATAATAAACAAAGATTTTTCCAAGTCTATATTTGACTCTTTGAGGATGACTCATGAGGGGAATGCTCAAGTAAAGGAGACAAAGACTTTGGCCTTAATCCAGAAGTATGAAGCATTCATAATGGAATATGATGAAACCGTTGAGCTTATATTTTCAAGATTTCACATGCTTGTTGCAGGACTCAAGGTTTTGGACAAAGGATACTCTACAGGTGATCATATCAAGAAAATCATCAGAAGTCTCCCCAAAAAAATGGAAACATATGGTAACTTCCTTGAAGTTGGCAAAAGACTTGAAAAACATTAGTCTTGAAGAACTTGTTAGTTCTTTAAGAGGCCATGAGATAGAACTCGAAGAAGATGAACCTCAAAAGCAAGGTAAATTTGTTGCTTTGAAGTCTAAGCTTGAGAAGACAAAGGCTTATCAAGCTTAGGAAGAATCATAAGATTCTGATGAAGACTCAGAAGGTGAGGATGAGTTGGCTTTAATCTCCAAGAAGGTTAACAGACTCTGGAGACACAGGCTAAATGGGCAAGGGAAGTTCAGAGAAGCTAGAAAGTATGTTGGTAGTTCTGATTCTTCGTATGGATAGAAGAAGCAAGGTTCTAGTAAATAGGTTATCTGCTTTGAGTGCAAGGAGTCAGGCCACTACAAGAATCAGTGTCATAAGTTGAAAAAGGACAAAAGGCCTAAGAAGAAGTTCTCTAAAGGCAATAAGGGGCTAATGTCTACATGGGATGACTCATAATCTGAAGAAGAATATTCGGATGAAGAACATGCCAATGTTGCATTTATGGTAACTACAACTGATCTAGAAGGTTCTGAAGGACTAGAGGACAAGATGTTGTCAGAATCAGAATCATACTCAGATTCTAAAGAAGTATTTTCTGAACTATCTTGTTCCAATTTAGAGTCGAGTCTTTCTGAAATACTGGAAAAGTACCAGAGTCTTCAAAGTAGGTACAAGGACCTTAAACAAGTCCAAGTAGTTGCTTCTGAAACTCGTAGTGAGCTTGAGAAAAAAATTTATTCCCTAAATGAAAAAATATTTTCTTTAGAAAGTAACAACTCTGCTTTGAAAAGTAAAATTTGAAAATTAAAGGAAGATATAGTCTCAGAAGTTTATGGTACTGATTGCGTCATTAGATATGACAGAACATTCCAGTACTTTCTGGCTAAAAGCATAGATAGAAGTAAAATGGATTCCTTGATCTATGGAGTTAGCAGAAATGGAAAGAAAGGTTTAGGTTGTACAGAAATTGGAAAACCTAGCGAAAGTCAGAAGATAAAACCAAAACCTCTCTATGAGTATTTCGTGTCTGCTGGCACTGAGTCTGATTGTTCTGCACAGACACCTAAACATGCACTAAGATGGAAGAAGAACTCAGTTATAAAACTTAAGTATCATGCACAAATTTCACTTGATTATCCTTATGCACAAAGACCGAAGGTTGTAAGAAACTCTAGGAGAACTAACAAAAGAGGACCCAGAAAGTGGGTACCTAAGGATAAGATAATTTATGTTGCATACATCCTTAGTAGCTCAATTGAAACACCACTCATGGTACCTGGAAAGTGGGTGCTCGCAACATATGATGGGAAGAAGGTCTATGTTCCAAGATTTGGAACTTAATCTTGGAGGCTTCGTTGGTTTAGGAAGAAACCAGAAAGGAAAGATCATTGGCTCCGGAACTGTTGGTAATGGTAAACTTCCTTCTATTACTAATGTTATTTTAGTCGATGGTTTGATGCATAAATTATTGTCTAATAGTCAACTTAGTGACAATGGTTATGATATCATCTTTAATCAAAAGTCTTGTAAGGTTGTTAGTCAGAAAGATGGCACAGTCCTTTTAAACGAAAAGAGAAAGAACAACATTTATAAAATCAGACTTTCTGATCTTGAGGATAAAAATGTAAAATGCTTAAAGTCTGTTAATGAGGAGCAATGGGTATAGCATAGAAGTTTGGGCCATGTTAGCATGAGAAGGATTTCTCAGCTAAATAAGCTTGAATTAGTCAAAGGCTTGCCTAAACTGAAGTTTGCTTCAGATGCTCTTTTTGAAGCATGTCATAAAGACAAGTTTTCAAAAACTTATTTCAAAGCAAAAACTATTGTTTCTACCTCTAGACTGTTAGAACTTCTGCATATTGATTTGTTTGGGCTAGTGAAAACTCCATCTATCAATGGTAAGAAGTATGGATTGGTCATAGTTGATGACTACAATCGTTGGACATGGATAAAGTTCTTGAAACACAAGGATGTGTCACACTCTGTGTTCTCTACCTTATGCTCACAAGTGCGAACAGAAATGAATTTCAAAATAGTCAGAGTCAGAAGTGATCAAGGTGGAGAATTTGAAAATAAACATTTTGAAAATATGTTTGATTCAAATGGCATTTCCCATGATTTCTCCTGTCCTAGAACTCCACAGCAAAGTGGGGTTGTAGAAAGGAAGAATAGGACTTTGCAAGAAATAACCCGTACCATGATCCAAGAAACTGATATGGCTAAGCATTTCTTGGCAGAAGTTGTTAACACAACATGCAATATTCAAAACGTGATTTCTATTATACCTATTATGGGTAAAACTCCCTATGAATTGTGGAAGAACAGAAAGCCCGACATTTCTTATTCCCATCCTTTTGGTTGTGTTTGTTTTATGTCAAACACTAAAGAGAATATTGACAAGTTTGATTCTAAGGCATATAAGTGTTTATTATTAGGATATTCTGAACGCTCAAAAGTCAAAGCTAGTTGAGAAATTTGCAGATATGAATATTAATTTCTCAGAATCTGGAGATAAAGAATCAGAAGGCAAAGCTAAAGAATATGAAGCAAAAGACTCAAAAACGACTCAACCAGAAGTTGTTGCTGGTCCAACTCATCAGAAGAAGAGTATAACAAGAACTTCTCATTCTGAAGAATTGATTCTGGGGGATAAAGATGCACCAGTCAGAACTCAGTCTTCATTTAAACCTTCTGAAGAAACTCTTCTAGGTTTGATATATCTGATAGAGCCCACATCTATTGATGAAGCTCTTCTAGATACTGAATGAATTCTAGCTATGCAAGAGGAACTAAATCAATTCACTAGAAATAACGTTTTGGATCTTGTTCAAAAGCTAAAGGGTCTCCATGTCATTGGAACTAAATGGGTTTTCAGAAACAAGCTCAATGAGAAGGGTGAAGTCATCATAAACAAGGCTCTACTTGTAGCACAAGGTTATAGTCAGCAAAAAGGTATAGACTATACATAAACCTTTTCTCCAGTTTCCAGGTTAGAGTCCATTCGTCTTTTAATTTTGTTTGTAGTAAATCATAAAATTGTCATTTATCATATGGATGTTAAGAGTGCATTCTTAAATGGATACATTTCTGAAGAAGTGTATGTGCACCAACCCCCTGGTTTTGAAAGTTCTTAAAACCCTAATTTTGTTTTCAAACTGAAAAAAATCGTTATATAGTCTGAAACAAGCTCTCAGAGCTTAGTATGATAGACTAAGTAACTTCCTTTTGGAAAATGATTTTACCAGAGGGAAAATGGACACACCTCTCTTTTGCAAAATCTTTAAGAATGATATTCTGGTTGAGAAAATTTATGTTGATGATATTAATTTTGGTTCTGCTAATGTTTCATTGCACAAGGATTTTTCTAAGTCAATGCAGGCAGAATTTGAAATGAGTCTGATGGGAGGACTCAAGTTCTTTCTGGGAATTCAAATTGATCAATGATCAGAAGGAATGTGCATTCATCAGAGCAAGTATACAAGAGAACTTCTGAATAAGTTTAACTTGTTAAAATGCAAGTCAACGAAAACTCCAATGCATCCTACATGCATTCTGAAGAAGGAAGAGGTAAGCAGTAAGGTAAGTCAGAAGCTTTTCAAAGGTATGATAGGCTCTCTCCTTTATCTAACCGCTTCTAGATCTGATATTTTATTCAATGTCTATTTTTGTGATCTCTTCCAATTAGATCATAGGGAGACTAACTTAACTACTATTAAGAGAATCTTTAGGTATCTGAAAGGTACTACTAACCTTGGCTTGTTTTATGGAAAATCAAATGACTTCAAGTTAGTAGGTTATTATGACGTTGACTATGCTAGAGACAAAATAGAAAGGAAAAGTACTTCTGGAAGTTGTCAATTTCTGGGATACAATTTGATCTCCTAAAAGGCAGTCAACAATTGCACTTTCAACAGCTGAAGCTGAGTATATCGCAGCTTCTGGATGCAGCACTCAGATACTTTAGATGAAGAGTCAGCTTGAAGACTATCAAATATTTGAGAGTAACATTCATATTCTCTGTGATAATACTTCTGCTATTTATTTATCCAAGAATCCTATCTTGCATTCTAGGGATAAACATATTGAAATTAAACATCACTTTTTACATGACTATGTTCAGAAGGGTATTTTTCATTTAAAATTTGTTGATACAGACCATCAATGGGTTGATATCTTTACAAAACCTCTTGCTGAAGATAGATTCGTTTTTCATTTTGAAAATTTTATTTATGGACTTGTCCAGAATGAAAAGATGAATTTTAAAATGTTAAGCTTTCAAAACTCTTGATTAGATTCTGAGAATTTATTTGTTGATTCTGAGACATGAGATTTCTAAAGTGAGGAAGTTTCATGAATCAGAAAGGCTCTGATCAGAAACAATCTTATCGATTTGTCTTCTTGATTCTGAATTGTTGTTGCATTAAATGATTGCTATTTTGTGTGATATCATGGGGTTCTTAGTTGTGACAGTTGTCCCACTTTCTGGGCATTCATGATGTTGGCGTGACACATTGGGTTTCACATTTCTTTGAATTAGGTTAAAATCTCTTACGTTTCCCCCTATGTCTGCGTTATTGTTAGATTTTAATCAGAGATTTTTTTTATATAAACCCATTTCATTCACATTTTCACACTACACTCACAATTACTCTCACACTTTTCTCTCTTGCAAACCTTCAATCACCTTCTCTGCAACTGTTCTTCTTCATCTTCAACATTCTTCAATGGTTGATAAACAACAACAACAACAACCTCAATCTCCTCATCATTCATCCGCTGATAAGAACATTACTATCTCCAAGGAAGAAATTTGTGGTAGTAGAATCCTATCGGAAAACTATCTTATCTTCACCAAGATTGATCCTCCGAAAGTCTTGGAGTACTACATGGAAAGTTGCCTCAAGGATACATTGATCCTTTCGTGGATCCTTTCAATCTACCTGATGACTACCCAGATGTTCTGCCGCCTCCTACGCCACAAAACCCTTAACATTTTCAAAATAGTCTTTGCACTTTTGTGTTTTTATTTAGTTTAAGTGTTTTTTAGTTTTTTTAACATGATTGTACTATTTCTACCTTCTGGCACAATTCAATGAAATCATGTTTGTCTCTTTACATTACTTTTGTATATATTTTTTATCGATGACAAAGGGGGAGAAACATATTTAGAAGAAGAAACGTAATTGATTTATAATCTACCTATATTCGTGAATCAGACCCAAACATTTTTTAATGTTTCTGATAACAACTACTTTGAAGAATAATTTGTTAATTGTCTTTCAGGGAAAAGTCAAAAACATCAGAAGCTCTTGAAGTTTTTCAGATCAGAACTTAAGTTATAAGTTTATGAAGAAATGGTCTAGTCTCTGATTCTAAAGCCTTAACTTTGTTATTTGAGAAAAGTTTCAACCAAGAATCATAACCAGGCATCAAATTTTGAGGAATTGTGAATTCCATGTTAATCAGAATTGTGCTTCTATAAGATGTATCTTTTTATGATTACCCTGTACAAAACCGTTCATCAAAATACATGTTTTTGTCATCATAAAAAAGGGGGAGATTGTTAGAATAAGATTTATTTTTGCATCTATATCTTGAGTTTTGATGATAACAATGTTGTATTTGTGTGAGAACAATTTTGGTACCCTAATGGTTTGTTATTGGGTAGCTTTAACAGTCAATTCTGATTCTGAGTATATGACGTACAACTTCATCAGTTTATGAACATTTGTTCTGAACTCCTTTTCTACGCTAATCACTCATGAGAAGTTCTAAAAGATGTAAAGTTGATGTTGCAATGTTATTTCTTTTTCTATACTGATTTACTCTTGAGAAGTTCTGGAAACACATTATGTTGTTGCTGCAATGTTCTCTCCGCTTCTGCTTCTGGATGTGACTTTGATTGTCAAGCTTCTGAAGAATGGCAAGCTTATGAAGTTTGTTACTTACTTGAAGATACTGAAAATCTCAAGCCATACGTTGAGGTTATCAAGGTTCTAACTGAAGATTATGAAGATCTCAAACTAGACTACTGACGACGTCAAGATTCTGACTGAAGATTCTGAAGGTTCTGAATCCGGCTGTGTGTTTCTTCTTTTCAAGTGGATATGTGATCAAATAGTACATGGTACAAATCAAATATTCCTTACTCTCCTTAATTCATGGGATAAGGACAATATTATACATCACACTTGTCACTGAAATTATGGACGAAAAACTGTACAATGTATCACTCCTATCAGCAATCAAACAGTAAACAATCGCTCTATTGGTATCCCCATTTTTCCTTAGAGACTTGAATAAAAAGTTGAGACATACTACAATATTTGACAAGTTTGTTTCTACGTGAAAAGCTATCAATCTTGAAGTGTTTGTATTTCATTTGTGTAAAATCTGCTTGTGTAGAAGCAACTTGTAACATACAAAATCTTATTAAAATTGTTTGTTTTTATTTTCCTTAAGGAGAATGGGTTTTAGTTGGATCCTTGAGAAGAGAAATAAAGTTGTTCTTTGTGATTTTCCTTAAGGAGACTAAGGTATAGTCGGATCCTTGAGAAGACAAAGAAGGTTATTCTTTGTGGTTTTTGAAATCATTTGATTAAAGTGAATTAAGTCCTTGTGTATAAGGAGAAATCACCTTGGCAGGTGGACTGGAGTAGCTTTGAGTTTCAAGTAAACCAGGATAAAAATATTTGTGTTTTTATCTCTTTGTTCTTAGTATTTGTGTGGTGTTCTTGAGTTGATAAAAAGATTTTGTTTTTAAAACTCAATTCAAACCCCCCACCCCTTTCTTGTGTTTTTGACACCCTTCATTCTCTATGTGTTAGTGAGATTCAAAGAGGATGCTCTAACTAGAGTACTAGTACATATTGGGTCTTCATTAAATGTCATGCCGAAAATAATGCTTGCTAAACTGTATTTTCAAGGGCCAACTATGAGACCCAGTGCACTAATGGTGAAAGCATTTGATGGGTCCAGAAGGACAATAATCAGAGAGGTAGAGCTACCAATCCAGATTGTCCCGCATGTATTCTAGATCACATTTCAAGTCATGAACATTAATCTTGCTTATAGTTGTCTATTGGGACACCCATGGATACATGTTGTTGGGGAAGTAACCTATGTACTGCACCAGAAGATGAAGCTTGTCATGGACAACCAACTTATAATCATCTCAAGTGAAGAGGATTTATTGGTTATCTAACTCTCTTCATTTAGATACATTGAGGCTGATAAGGATGCCTTAGAAACTTCTTTTCAGGCTCTCGAAGTATCCAATTCCACATTTGTGGAAAGAAATGACCCTGTTGGGAAGGCCAGTTCATCCTTTGCATATTTGAAGAGTGCAAAATCAACAATTGAAAGTGGAAGCTCTAAAGGTTGGGTTCATATCATCGATATTTATGAAAAGAAAGATTATTTTGGCTTGGGGTATGTGCCTCCTGCTAGGAGACGAGCCTTGGTCCCTGCAAAGGACCGTACGTGAAGCATCCATGAGGTTTTCCTCAGGACAGGCTACACTTATGGCAATCAAGTTAGTGAAATCGAAGATGGCACCATAGATGAAGAAATGTTAAGTCTGGTATATCGGTGTGAGACTGCTTTGGACAACTGGAAGGCAAATGAAATCCCTGAAATTTCCCATTGTCAAAGTAATTTTGTTATCTTTTCCAAATCCTTAGCTCTGCCCAAGGCTAATGGATCATGTTGTATGGTCGCTTTTATTTTCAAATATCATCATGATAAATAAAAGACATTTTGTTCAATTCTTATTGTTCATTTATTTTTTTTCCTTTTTAGAAAATGATGATCTTTTCAAAACTATAAAAACTTTCTTTCCATTTTGCCTTTTCACTTTTTCTAAAAAGAAATTATTTAAAACATGCAGAATAATCAATAAACTATTGAATCCAATGATCATACTCCCTCTTATAACTTTGAGCTCCCTATCTACCAAGCGGGAGGAGAGAGTGAGGAAGATTGTGATATCCTCTATGAATTGGCAAATCTACTGGAGCACGAGTCCAAAGCCCTTCAGCCACATCAAGAGCCAGTGGAGACAATCAACCTTGGCACAAAGGAAGAGAAGAAAGAGGTCAAGGTCAGGACCATATTTGAGGAAAATGGCAGAGAAAGATTGTTCAAGCTGCTATAAGAGTATGTGGATGTGCTCGTATGGTCTTATCAGGATATGTCCGGTTTAGACATAGACATTGTTGTGCATAAGTTGCCACTTCAACCAGACTTCCCACCAGTGAAACAGAAGTTCCAAAGAACAAGACCAGACATGGCTCTGAAGATTCACGAAGAAGTCAAACAAAAATTTGACACTGGTTTCCTAGCAGTTGCGAAGTACCCTCAATGAGTAGCCAACAACATGCTTGTACCCAAGAAGGATGGAAAGGTAAGAACGTGTGTTGATTACAGGGATTTAAACAAAGCCAGTCCAAAGGACGACTTCCCTTTACCATACATTGACACTCTGGTAGGCAACACTACTAAAAATGTTGTCTTCTCTTTTATGGATGGATTCTCATGTTATAACCAGATCAAGATGGCTTCAGATGATATGGAAAAGGCCATGTTTATTACCCCTTAGGGAACATTTTTCTACAAGGTTATGTCATTCGGTCTTAAGAACGCATGGGCAACTTACCAAAGAGCGATGGTCACCCTCTTCCATGATATGATGCACAAATAGGCCACTTGAAGAAGCTGTTTGAGTGCCTCATAAAATTCCGGCTACGATTGAACCCTGTTAAATGAACTTCTGGTGTTCAGTCAGGGAAGTTGCTTGGCTTCATAGTTAGTCAACGAGGAATTGAGGTAGACCTCGACAAGGTCAGCGTAATACAAGAAATGCATACTCCGCATACCGAAAGAAAAGTCATAGGTTTCCTTGGATGCTTGAACTACATCTTAAGGTTTATATCTCATATTGTTAATACCTTAGGATTGGCATTAATTTTAGTAAAACAAATAATGTAATCACCTCTGTTGTTTTAATATGTTGGGTTGAAGAAATTC
Source organism: Lathyrus oleraceus (assembly GCF_024323335.1). Lineage (NCBI taxonomy): Eukaryota > Viridiplantae > Streptophyta > Magnoliopsida > Fabales > Fabaceae > Lathyrus > Lathyrus oleraceus. The sequence goes on from NC_066585.1 coordinate 90,901,678, forward strand.
AACATCTGGACCAACATGTCTTGTACGATGTCACGACATCAGGTCTGTGACATCGCACTTGAGTAGAAAACTGAATTAATTAATTCAGTATATATTCTGGGATCAGCAAGGATATCTGGTGAATATCCTAACTCCCATGTGGAGGTCTTGAAGACTCAATCAGAAGATATATAGGCTCAAAATATGGAGATATATATGGAGAGATTCTAGGATTGAAGACCTTGTTTGTAGCAGAATTTTTCTGCTGAAGTTGTAACAGCAAAGAACAAGTCTGCTGCGATTTCTGAAGGCCCAAATCCAGTTGGGTGATTAGGTAATAAATAGCACATTGTAACCTAGTATTTGTAAGCCTCTTAGAATGAAAATTTAGGGGTGTGTGTGAGGTAAACCTCCCAACCTGTGGGAAGGTTACCATGTGTTTCTCAGTGGTAAAAGCTGAGAGTATTTGTAACTCAAAGCCTGTAGGCAAGAGTGATTTTGTTCTTGAATGAAGCTGTGAAGCAAGTTCAAGGTGTGTTAACATTACATTGTATGTGTAGTGATAGGAATGGAAACTGGAGGTTTCTATCTAGGAGTTCCTAGGTATAGATTGCATTGGGTAGGGATTAAGTGAAGAGTTGTAAACGGGTGAGTTTAACTCTGAATTAATACTGCTAATAGTGGATCTTCTTCCTGGCTTGGTAGCCCCCAGATGTAGGTCATGTTGGACTGAACTGGGTTAACAATTTCCTGTGTTTGTTTTCCTTCTGCATGTGTTTATTACTGTCATAACTCAGCTGGTATTCAAGTCAGCTTATCAAGATGATAACAGATCTGGTATATAGCCTTCTGTTTGAATGTCAAACAGCATGTTGTAACATTCATCAGTGACAGCGTATACTGAATAATAAGCAGGTTGATTTCAGTTCAGTATTTATTTAAGTCTGTTCGTTTCAAGGATAACAGACCTGGCCGAAGGATCATTGTGAAACTGTCAAACTGGATGTGTTGACAGTTTATACTGAAAGCTGATACTGAAGTAGAGGCTAGTTGGTTTTTTTCAGTACTGCTAACTTAGCACAGTACATTTCCAGGAACTTAACAGAATCAACATATGTTCTGGATGTCAAACTGAATGTTGTGACATTCGTTCCCAACAGCAGGTGCTAAAGTGCAGGATGATTGGTTTTTCTGGTTCAGTATTTTTCTCAGGCTATTCTTCAGGGATTCAACAGCTGAGCTAAAATCCAGGAAACCAACTACTAACCTACAATTAATGAACCTAACAAATAGCCTAATTGTTAGCAATCTAATAAGTGGAAATTAGATTGACGTGTTCAACCTTTAATTCAGGAAATACAAGTAAAAGACAAACACACAGGAACAATGTAACAGATGATGTCCAAAATCAACAGTAAGACATCATGCTGATAACTGTGTAAGAAAACAACAGAAGTGAGTGCTAGGATTGATCTCTGTTGAGTCCTTCTTCCTGATGCACAGAACCAGGTGTTCATCCATTCTAGGGTGACATAGAATGAGATGTCGTAACATCTGTGAACGTGTGCATATTAGTACAGTGGTTAATAACTATCTTGCTGTATTAGTTACAATGTTAGATCAGATGTCATAACTTGGAGTAGAACATCTGAATTCTGACTACACCAGAATTTCAAATGGTATCAGAGCAGGCATCCTGTTCTGCTTCTGGATGAGATCCATGGGTGATACTTTCTGGTATATTGCAAGAAGTTATGTTGGAACCAGTGGAAGGTTCCGTAATTTCCCTGAATGGTCCCTTGAAGTAGGTGGATGGACTGTTCATGACAGGACTGATGTGTACCTGTATTTGGAGGTTGGCAATTGGCCTTTGGATGGGACATCTGTGCCAGTATTGAATCACATTCAAACTTGGTATGGACTTGGAGGCTGATCTGGTGAAAAGGGTGTTCTTAGGTTGAGTTGTATTATGATTTCCGCTGCATAATACCTGACAAAACTCAAACTCTGATGTAGTTTTCCCTCAAGTGGATGAAAGAATGCTGAATTCAAGATTCCATCATACTCGAGTGAAGATGTCAAAGATACTTTAGTCTCATCAAGTCCACTCTTCTTGGTAAGAATCACCTGATCACTGATTCTTGTACTCTCCTGGTCAGTGGATATGAAAACCTTGAAGACTTTCAAGGAGGGCCTGCTTCAAGGAGGTTAAACTGATGTTCTATGTGATGTTAGAACATGTTGTTCAACAAGTATGCAGCTACTGGTTGAAGAGCAGATGGTTTTGGGAGTCAAACAAAGGAATACCTTGGTTTGAAACCTACTCCTGACCTAGAAGAGGAGACATCTGTGTGAGCTAAGTTGACTAGGATAGGGTCAACTGTGTGTATGCTCAAGAAGGTCACTTTTAGAAGTTGGATCTCTAGAAGTGGAGCTGGTTGAAAAGTGACACTGTGCAATCCCCGCTGTGTGCCTTATCCCTGTAGAATGATCAGGGTTGGGCAGTTGGTTTCTGAAGTACTATAGTGTACCAGAAGACATGTCCCCTGGATGATAGAAGTCAATAATAGGGCAACCTGACTGCTATTCCATTCAAGAGGATTGGGACCATGAATCTTGTTATTCAAACACCACGATCAGAAGTGACAGTTCTTTCAAGGAGTGAGAATATGAAGATTCAGAGGTTGGTTGAGGTAGTATGCTCTGGCAATGCATATCTACTATGAACGAGTGTTGTTGTCTTTCACTAGTACTCATGGTCAGCTGAAGTCTGATTGGCGTGATTGGAGTAAGTCTAGGTACAACTCATAGAGTTAGGTGCCACTGGTAGGGATGGTGTATGTCATGTTGAGACATATCTGTACAATGCATGGAGATTGGTGTGAAGTTTCCATGATTGTTAATTTGAGGGGGAGTTTTGGTTAACCTCCTCACATTTGGTCAGCCTAAAGTCTGGTTGGCTGTTGACCTGTGTCACATGGGTTCTGGTGGTTGTGTGACACACTTGCAAGGAAGAATTCATCTCTCTTATTCCTAAGGGTGAATTTAATCTGAGAAGGTTTTCAAAACCGTTGAAGTGCTTGCAAGCAGAAGATGTTGACACTAGAAGAGTATGTTCAAAGTAGTCTTATGGTGGAAGTATCTGAAAGGAATATTGGGAAAGGATTTAAAATCAATGTCAGCTTGTGCCAAGTACAAGTATTTAATTGATTATCCTTGGAGCTCAAGATATTTGATGTTCTTAAAGATGTTGGAACATCTCTTCTTCAAGAACCTGTGCAGAATCACAGGAAGGATAGTACATTGGCTTATGGTCTATCTCTTTGGTGGCAGCAAAAGCATATGATCTCTGAAAAGGTTTCCTGGCAAGAAACATGTTCAGCCTTGGTATGTACAAGAAGAAGAAGACATCATAGTCTTGATGGTGGTTACTTGGATCAGCTTATTCCTGATCTAGGTAAGGAAGTGCATTGGCTAATGCACACTATGAAGTTAAGAACAAGGGGCAGCTTTCTTAACATCATGGAAACAACCTTGCTTTAGGAAGTGGAATCCTTGGTATAGCTGAAGGGTTAGTTTCTAACAGGTCCTTCTGAAGACTCATGCATCAGAGTGTCTGATGTCTTTGGAGAAGAAGCAGTAATTCATCAAGGTGTGAGCTTGGATGACTTAACTGCAAACCTGCAGGATGGAGGTTGTTTACTCAAACTTGGTTCCTCAATCAAGTCTATGAGAACATTGAACTCTTGTTCTGTGAAGGGAGGAAGTTCTTTCAAGTGGCAGAAGAAGGAGCTGAATTCAACAGCTAGATGTCTAAACACAATGTTGTGACATTTGGTTTAACATCAGATTCTTAGTTGGTGAAGTGGCACATCAACTTAAGATAGAAGGGTCTACAGAGTTGTAGATTGGGTACTTCAAAAGGATCGTTCTCATTGCAGTTCTTAGGAGTTGCTGGTTGGAGAAGATGTTACATGCTTTGATCAACATGTAACTTGAAGTTCAAATCTCACTTGGAAGGTCATAATATATTTGGGAGAAGTCTGATGAACTTGGGGAGGTCAAAAAGCAGCATTTGACCTTTTCATATGAGGATTCATGAAGGAGGTAATCCACCAGTGGCAGTTGGTCTACCTCAGAAGTGAGTTCGAAGAATCAAGATAATCAACATATGGCAGCTGATTATTCTTGAGGAAAGTCTGAGACAAATTACTTTTGAGCATAAAAGTATTAAGTTGAAGACAAAAGGAGGTGTTTTCTACTCATCCCTTGGAGCTTGTGGTAGGAGTTCTGAGCAATCTATGGAAGATTATCTCTTGTAATGGGATGAAAATGTATATGTCCCAATTTGTGTCTGGGGTCTTCTTGATCAAAGCTGGTGACTCAGTGATATCTGAAGACTATCAGATGGTGCCCCTTGTTGTGAAGGATGTCCCAGCTGATGTTAGAACATCTTGTGAAGTGGGCTTCTGGTCTGGTTAGAAGAGAGATTGACACAGAGTGTGAATGTGTTCAGCTAAGAGGGTTGAACAGAGGGTGTGCTCTTGAAGACATGAAGATGCGTCTTATGTTTTCCATTCATCTAGTGGTCTGGATTCTCTTTGAATCAGGAAGTACGTGAAGGTCCAACTTTGGTATGTTGGATATGCCCATGTGGGATCTCCAAGCTTCAAGAGGAGAGTGGGTTGTTCAGGACAGGGGGAGTTCTGTCTGTGTGCTGCAAGGAATCATCAAGCCTGTGGCCTACGTATTCTCAGATAACTAGATATGGCACCTTGTCAGTTATCAGGATGCTGTGATGTATGTCAAGGCTGAGTGAGCAGAAGAATGTCTGACCGGATGTCATGACATTGCCCTGGACAATGCTGCTAATTCCTTCTGAATCTTAAAGTCAGTAGGAATTATGAAGGTGATGTGTCAAATTCTGATAAATCAGAATAAGCCTGATGGCTACAACTGTGTGGTACAGGGGGAGTAACCATCTGCAACGTGTCTGACTGCATATATGGAATAGTCTCCATGCACTGGAACTGCTGTTTTGGAAAAGAAACAGTTAAGAGCTATAAAAGGTATTCAAAGATAGTCTGAGATTTTGTTGGTGATTCTCTGACTGTTTCTCAGAAAAAATTAATGAATCTTGACCAAGCATTAATTCCTACCGTTAATTCCTAAGCACGGGCTGGACTATTTAAAGGATGTAATAGCCCTCTTCTTCTCACAAGAGAAACACTCCATTCCCTCAGAATCATGGGGTATGTTAAGGTTTGGGCAAGCTGCGCCTGGATCTGGTTTTGTGAGGGGTGCCTTTACAAATGTTTAGCTAAAAAGGGGGAGAGAAATCTAGTCCTGGGGTTGAGAATGCACCAGAAGCAAGCTGACTGTGGTAGCAAACAGAAGTTGGTGTCAGGCACAAAATCCACCAACTGGGTATATCACTTGTGTCCTGTGATCTGAGTTAAGAAGACAGTTGTGCCTTGTGATCTGAGTTACATTGTCTATGTACTCAGCATTACATACTCTTCAGGAAGCTCTCCTGTTGAGGGGAAGGGTTCTGGTACAACTGAGTCTTGTTCCTCTTCTTCCTCATGTACACCAACATAGGTGTTTGTGGTGGTGGAGAGAATGACAGAGGCTTATTTGTTTTAGCTAAAATTTGCCAAAGGGGGAGATTGTTAATACCTTAGGATTGGCATTAATTTTAGTAAAACAAATAATGTAATCACCTCTGTTGTTTTAATATGTTGGGTTGAAGAAATTCAACATCTGGACCAACATGTCTTGTACGATGTCACGACATCAGGTCTGTGACATCGCACTTGAGTAGAAAACTGAATTAATTAATTCAGTATATATTCTGGGATCAGCAAGGATATCTGGTGAATATCCTAACTCCCATGTGGAGGTCTTGAAGACTCAATCAGAAGATATATAGGCTCAAAATATGGAGATATATATGGAGAGATTCTAGGATTGAAGACCTTGTTTGTAGCAGAATTTTTCTGCTGAAGTTGTAACAGCAAAGAACAAGTCTGCTGCGATTTCTGAAGGCCCAAATCCAGTTGGGTGATTAGGTTATAAATAGAACATTGTAACCTAGTATTTGTAAGCCTCTTAGAATGAAAATTTAGGGGTGTGTGTGAGGTAAACCTCCCAACCTGTGGGAAGGTTACCATGTGTTTCTCAGTGGTAAAAGCTGAGAGTATTTGTAACTCAAAGCCTGTAGGCAAGAGTGATTTTGTTCTTGAATGAAGCTGTGAAGCAAGTTCAAGGTGTGTTAACATTACATTGTATGTGTAGTGATAGGAATGGAAACTGGAGGTTTCTATCTAGGAGTTCCTAGGTATAGATTGCATTGGATAGGGATTAAGTGAAGAGTTGTAAACGGGTGAGTTTAACTCTGAATTAATACTGCTAATAGTGGATCTTCTTCCTGGCTTGGTAGCCCCCAGATGTAGATCATGTTAGACTGAACTGGGTTAACAATTTCCTGTGTTTGTTTTTCTTCTGCATGTGTTTATTACTGTCATAACTCAGCTGGTATTCCAGTCAGCTTATCAAGATGATAACAGATCTGGTATATAGCCTTCTGTTTGAATGTCAAACAGCATGTTGTAACATTCATCAGTGACAGCGTATACTGAATAATAAGCAGGTTGATTTCAGTTCAGTATTTATTTAAGTCTGTTCGTTTCAAGGATAACAGACCTGGCCGAATGATCATTGTGAAACTGTCAAACTGGATGTGTTGACAGTTTATACTGAAAGCTGATACTGAAGTAGAGGCTAGTTGGTTTTTTTCAGTACTGCTAACTTAGCACAATACATTTCCAGGAACTTAACAGAATCAGCATATGTTCTGGATGTCAAACTGAATGTTGTGACATTCGTTCCCAACAGCAGGTGCTAAAGTGCAGGATGATTGGTTTTTCTGGTTCAGTATTTTTCTCAGGCTATTCTTCAGGGATTCAACAGCTGAGCTAAAATCCAGGAAACCAACTACTAACCTACAATTAATGAACCTAACAAATAGCCTAATTGTTAGCAATCTAATAAGTGGAAATTAGATTGACGTGTTCAACCTTTAATTCAGGAAATACAAGTAAAAGACAAACACACAGGAACAATGTAACAGATGATGTCCAAAATCAACAGTAAGACATCATGCTGATAACTGTGTAAGAAAACAACAGAAGTGAGTGCTAGGATTGATCTCTGTTGAGTCCTTCTTCCTGATGCACAGAACCATGTGTTCATCCATTCTAGGGTGACATAGAATGAGATGTCGTGACATCTGTGAACGTGTGCATATTAGTACAGTAGTTAATAACTATCTTGTTGTATTAGTTACAATGTTAGATCAGATGTCATAACTTGGAGTAGAACATCTGAATTCTGACTACACCAGAATTTCACATATGATTGCTACATGTGAGACCATCTTCAAGTTAATTAGAAAAATGAAGTAATTGAATGGAACTCTGACTATTAGAAAGCTTTTGAGAATATTAGGCACTACTTGCAAGAGCCTCCTATTATGATTCCACTTATTCTGGGGAAGCCACTCTTTATGTATCTGACTGTACTTGATGAGTCAATGAGATGCGTGTTGGGATAACATGATGAAATTGGCAGAAAAGAACATTCTATTTACTATCTGAGAAAAAACTTTACTGATTGTGAAACCAGATATTCACTCTTAGAGAAAGCTTGTTGCACTCTAGCATGGGTTGCACGGAGTCTGTGACAATACATGATTTGTCATACTACTCTATTAATCTCGAAAATGGATCCAATAAAGTACATCTTTGAAACACCTTCCTTAACTGGAAGACTTACCCGTTGGCATATGCTTTTGTCTAAGTACGACATATAATATGTCACTCAGAAGGCTATCAAAGGAAGTGTGCTGGCATAATACCTTGCACATCAGTCAGTCGAAGACTATCAACCATTGATATTTAACTTCCCAGACGAGGATATTATGGCGATAAAAGATTATGAAATCCCAGGTTCCGAGGAAGGGACCGAACCAGGATCTCGATGGAAGCTCGTGTTCGATAGAGCCTAAAACTGCATGGGGCATGGTGTTGGAGTTGTTCTGATAAACCAAAAAGGTGGTTATACTCCTTTCACAACAAGATTGTGCTTTGATTGCACAAATAATATAGAAGAGTATGAAGCATGCATCTTGGGTATTAAAGCTGCGATTGACCTTTAAATCAAGATCCTCGAGGTATATGGAGACTCAACCTTGGTGATTTATCAAGTCAAAGGTGAATGGGAAACCCATAATTCCAAATGGATCACGTATCGCGCTTATGTTGTAGAATTGATGGAGTACTTTTAGGACATTACTTTCTATCATATTTTGAGGGGAGAAAATCAAGTGGTCGACACTCTAATAATGATAACCTTAATGTATCAGGTCAGGTTCCCAATGAAGCTCCGCTCATCCAAATAGAGCAAAGAGATAAGCCAAGTTATTTCCAATTAGTTGAAGAAGAAGTTGATGGTAAACCTTGGTTTCATGTCATCAAGTTCTATCTGCAAAAGCAGGAGTATCTAGAAAATACTACAGCTTTGGATAAGAAAACTTTAAGAAGATTAGCATCCAAATTCTTCTTGAGCATTGATGTGCTTTACAAGAGAAACCACGACATAGTTCTGCTCAGATGTGTGGGTAAACACGAAGCAGACTTGTTGGTCAGAGAGATCCATGAAGGATACTTCGGAACTCATGCAAAAGGACATGTCATGGTGAAGAAGATCTTAATAGCTAGTTGTTACTAGTTAACCTTGGAGTCTGACTGTTTCAACTATGCCAGAAAATGTTATAAATGCCAAATTTATGTTGACAAAGTACATGTGCTGCCAACGCTGCTGAATGTTTTGACAATGCCTTGGGCTTTCTCAGTGTTGGGCATCAATATGATTAGTGACATAGATCCTAAAGCTTCTAATGGTCACCATTTCATATTGGTTGCCATTGATTACTTCACCAAATGGGTAAAAGTTGTTTCCTACACCAACGTAACAAAGCAAGTGGTCATTCTCTTTCTAAAGAAGGAGATTATATGTTGTTATGGAATTCCAAGAAAGATCGTCATTGATAATTGGTCGAACCCAAACAACAAAACTATGAAAGAGTTATGCGAGAGCTTCAAGATTGAGAACCATAACTCTTCCTCCTATCGTCCAAAGATGAATGACATTGTTGAAGTTGCGAATAAGAACATTAAGAAGATCCTACAGAAGATGGTAAGGACTTATAAGGACTGGCATGAAATGTTACCTTTTACACTGCATGGATACTAGACCATATTTGTACTTCAACATAGGCCATCCTATTCTCCTTATTATATGGGATGGAAACAGTTCTCCCAATCGAAGTAGAGATACCCTCAATGAGAATCTTGATAGAGACCAAGCTAGAGGAATCTGATTGGATCCATAACATATTTGACTAATTGAACCTCATCAATGAGAAACGTATGACGGCTCTGTACCACAGACAACTGTACCAAAAATGGCTTAAGAGGGTGTTTGATAAGAAAAATCATCCTCGAGAATCAGTGAAGGAGAACTCATGCTCAATAAGATCTTGCTCGTACATAAAGACTCACGCGTGAAGTGGACTCCTAATTATGAAGGCACATACGTTGAAAGCCTTCTCTATAGGAGACCTGATTCTTACAACTATGGATAGCGAAGAGCTCTCATACCCCGTGAACTCTGATGCAGTGAAAAAATACTATGCCTAACAAAAGCCCGCTAGGTAGAAAACATGAAAAGGCGACTTAGGCAAAAATGGGTATCCCGGTGGACTGAAAAACCGAAAGGGCGGTCCATGCAAAAGTTAGGGATAAAAAAATGATAGCTCGCTAAGTTGAAAAACCGAAAGGGAGACTTAGGAAAAAAAAAAGAGTGTCCCAGTGGATTGAAAACCCAAAAGGCGGTCCATGCAAAAATTAGGGACAAAAGGCAAAAACTGCATCAGGCAAGACTGATCGACACATAAAGAGCCAAAGGCGGAGAGATCAATCCAGTTGCTCGCTTTAGTGGCAAGGTTTTGTGGAGTCATGGTTATTGGGGCTAGTAGTGGTTATTGTTATTCAATGTAAACCCCCTTCCCATTGCCACTTTTAACTTGTAACATTCCATGGAGCTACACTATTTGTGTGTTACCATTCTATGAATAAATACAAAATTTTCTTATCAATTATTGTCATTAGTGTTTTTCTTTGTTATGCAAAATGTCATTTTGTTTGTTAATCTGAAATTTTGAATTTTAAAAGAATTTTAAACATATTGAAAAAACACAATTTGTTTTAACATGTGTAAAGACTAAAAGGAATTCATTCGTTTTCCCAGAAGTCTCAAGGTTGCAAAAGGAACTCCTGGATCACTACAACAAAATCTCCATGGAGCACAACCTATCAATCCTCCAAAAGGATCCCCTTGACTAGTTGTGACTGTCAAGCTTGATAGAATTCTCCTTTGCATGCATTTGTCACAATTACTTGGTTGAGTTATCGGTGTTAAGGAATCAAAACCTCCATAAACAGCCTCTGTAAACTCCCAGTATGCATAGTGTCATCACTTACATGTCATAATCATTCATATATCATGCGTAAAAGCAAAATCAAATCATGCAGAGTCCGAAGTGTGCTTCACACTCAGTTTCATTGACCCAAGTCTTTTGTCGATTGTCATCCCTTGACCAAAAAGTTCAATTGTTACCGGTATCTTTTCCAAGTCTAGTTGTCACTGGCACCATTTGCAAAGTCCAATTGTTGTTGGCACTTTTTTATCTAGTTGTCACTGGTTTCCTTTCAAAGTCCACTTGTCACTAGATAATTCCAATTGTCATTGGCATCCAAAGTCCAATTTTCACTGTCACTATTTTCTAAGTCTAGTTATTACTGGCATTATTCTCAAGGTCCAGTCGTTATTGGCATCATCTTCAAAATCCAATTGTCATTGATACCTAAAGTCCAGTTGTCACTAGCGTCCCTTATTAGAGTCCAGTTGTAACGGGAACCATCTTTTCAAAGTCAAATTGTCATTGGCACCGTTTAAAGTCCAGTTGTCACTGACCTCATATTTGAAAGTCCAATTGTAACTAGCACTAGTTCGTTAGAAGATGGTTGTTACTAATGCTTACGGTCTAAGTCCAACTTTGGTGGCACATACAGAGAGTTTTATTACACTGTTTGTCCTGATATTTCATAGGAAGTCATGTATGACTCTTCATTTTAAGGAATTCCCAGAAGATTGGATGTTGTTCCTATTAGAAGACTCCGACATTTTGTCTTGATTTAAATCTTTGTTAAGAACCTTCTAAGCCTTTTGTGTGGATGTTTTTCTTGTCAGAAAACTCCCGAGTTTTGTCTTGGATGTTTTCTTTGTAAAATAATCTCCAAAGTTTCTTTTGTGTGGATGGATTTCTTTGTTAGAAAGCTCTCAAGTTTGTCTGGTATGAATTCTTTGTTAGGGATCTCCATTAGTCTGATTTGATGATTTTCTTGTTAGAAAACTCCAGAACCTTATGTTGAATGATTTCCTTGTTAGGGATCTCCCTTTTGTTTGATTAGATGATTTTCTTGTTAGAAATCTCCAAAATTCCAAGTTCTCATATATTATGAATTATTTGTTTGTCATCTCTAACCATTTGATAACCTTCATCTTTGAATACTCCTCTGTGTCTTTTCTCCAGCAGATTGTTATCCCCATTGAGTCTTTACCTAATTTTTGTTTTCTAGGAATATTGTTACCATGTATCTTCGTCATTCCCCACAATTCATCCTTTTCATTCTTCATCCATCATAAAACATCATTCATCTCATATAGCATCATATCCCTAGCAAACAAAAATGAAAAAGGAGTCATTCATGCATGCATAACTTATCATATCATGACGTCTGCATTCAGGGACAAAATTAGGGTATTTGTATTTAAATATTTTTCACCGGGATGTTATGAGGATTGTCACACTCATACCATTCAACAAAAGATATTTAAATAGGGGTAGTTGTCACACTCAAATTTTGACCCTAGATCTTCAAATCGGTACATTTAACATGAAATTTACATCATCTGTATGTCATAGCATGCATTTAATCATGCATAATGCTTAAAATGTCGACCCAAAATAAATTTTCGGATCTACAGATAGACCAGTTGAATCAATTTTCAAATGTACATAAAATTAGCGGGTGAAAAAAATTAAAATTGAGCTTGCAAACATCAATTTTATTGATCTACGATTCACGTAGTTTAACCTAGCGTGCTCGTTTCATTTTTTTGAGAACTTTTTCGGTCGCATTTTGATCAGCCCTGGCTTTTTAACCGGTTATTTTTTATTTCAAAATTTGATTAAAACCAGTATATTTCTGAAAAGTTTATTACGCGCTGATCATTTTGGTGTATTTAGTTTAACTTTTCGAACAATTTTACGCCCGATTTTTATTTATTTTGAATCCTTTTATTTTTACGTTTTTGCCAAAGCGTTTAGAATAATTAAATAATATTATTGATATTTTTATTTTTATTAGTTTTTAGTGTTTGGTTTTATTTTATTTAGTTAATATTATTTGGTTTTATCTCTAAAAGAAAATAAATAAGCATTAAGGAGCACAGTTGGCAATTAAAAAGTTTGGTAACTTATATACTGAAGTTTGCTGAAAGGGGGAGGAAGGAACTTGAACAAATTCGTGGCACTTGAAAAAAGAGAATAAAGATTGAGAGAGTTGGAAGCTCGTGTTCAACCACCACTTCTTGAGAAAGAAATGGTTGATTCGTTTATGGATACCCTTTCGAGTTCATACTATGGAATAATGGTAGGTAGTGTTTCATTAGGTTTCTCTGACCTGGTGAAAGTTGGAGAACACATCGAGAGAAGCCTCAAAAGTGGAAGAATCCAATGTGCCTCAAGTAGCCAGAGCAACGAAAGTGAATCCCTTATCAGTTCCCAAGAGGAAAAGGAAGAAGTTAATGCGTTATGGGAAACACACTAAGCCCCGCAATCTCCATCTCTAGTGTCATATCATTTGCATCATATGCAGTGGTTGTTCAATGCCAGCAACCTCTACCTCCCCATCCTCAGTATCAGTAACTCTGACAAGGTCCGCCGAATCATCCAGATCAGGTTCCGCGTCAGCATCAACATCAGAATCATCGGGCTCGAAATCCAAACATTCAACATCAGCGTCAGAAACAACGTGGACCTCCAAACCGTCAAGAAAGAGAGGCTATCCAGATTGACCCAATCCCAATGATGTATAGTCAATTATGGTCTCAGTTTGTCCAAAGATCGTCGATAGCTCCTAGAGAGACCAAATCCATGAAGTTTCATTCCCTCCTTAGAATAACCCAAATGCCAAATGTAAGTTTCATGATGGAGTAATAGGGTACTCGATCGGAGATTGTAAGGTTTTCTAAGATGAAGTGGAACATATGATCAACAAAGGACAATTGACTTTCGATGGCCCTAATATGGTGAATGATCTACTACCATGATGAGTAGACTTCATAAGGCACTTCCCAGAGCCAGCAAGTCAAGCATAAAAGTTTGTCCTCAACACTGGCAATTATTTGGATGTTTCAGCTTTTCATTTGTATTTTCTTTGCATGTTAAACATTGTTTGCTTTTAAGAATTTTTGTTTTCTTTTAATGATAATATTAATTGAGTGCTCATGTATTTTGAATTAATCCATTCGTATTCACTCATTTTCCATATATTAAACAAACAAAAAAATAAAATATATTTTCTCCCATTTAATTTCTTTTTCAAACTGTTGTTTTAGCAAAGATTTGAGGGAGAATGATGAAATTCAATTACCCATAATTGTTGTGGTAGCTTTCAAGTAGAACTTTGTCGATGATGTAAGGCATTGTTTCAAATTCCCCAAACACCAGAGAGATAAACAGTTAATCCCTAGTCAACCACTTTGAGCCTAGAAGTTGGTACTTCTTTCAGATTTAAAAACCTTTAATCTTGGCCAGGGGAAGGGTAGTTGTCTTCATATAGTTTGACCGTGTATTCAATCTTTAAAGAGAATTTGTTCACCTGTACACCTTCCAAAGAGGTTCAACCACATGTTACTTTTTGCACACATCTTAAAGTGTCGAAGAAGCTGAGAAAAACTAAAATTTGTAGTGGTTGTTCCTCAGTAACCAATAACATAGCGATCACAACCTTTCAAAAAAGAGAAAAGAAAGAAAACCAATAACCGTTTGAAGAGTGGTGAAAGTTTGTTATTATTCTCTCGTATCTCTCTTGTTTCCATTATTCATATTTATCACCTTATGCATAAACAATATAGACTTTTGAATTTGGAGTTTAATGTAACTATTGAATCCTGAGATGTGAAAGTTTTAAGAACCTTATCACAGAGGATAATGAATTTGAAATTCCCACAAATGAAGAACCTTATGAGGAAGGTTCTCCATGGATTGTTGAAACACAAACCAAAAGTTTGTCACTAATGAAGAATCTCGTGAGGAAGATTCTTTATGGATTGTTGAAAAACTACTCGAACTTAGAATAAGCAAGAGAGGCCGAAAGGCTAAGGACCTAAGTCTGAACAAAATTGATAGTCAATTTATTTCCTTTATCTAATGGAAGGAAATAGTAAGAATTTTGTTCGTAAGATTACTATTATTCTTCAAGTGGAAGATGATCCTAAGACTTATAAGGAAGCAATAACTTCAAGGGACTCCTCTTATTTAGAATAAAGTATCATAGTGTGATGGTACACTAAATATCTATAAGTCCAGATTAATGACCAAGGGTGTTCTAAACAAAAAAAAGGTGTTTATCTTTTGACACATATGCACTAATAGCAAGCACAATGAAAATAAGAACATATTTTGCATTAACTTATAGTTCCTAAAATGGATGTTAAAATAACATTCATAAATAGAGATCTCGATGAGGAGATTTAAATGGAGCAACTAGAAGGTATGTGGAAATGAACAAAAGGAGTGCAAGTTTGACAAATTATTGTATGGATTAAAATAAGCATCGAAACAATGACATCAAAAGTTTGACTATGTCATTATAAGATTCACCAATTAAGGGGAGACACACAACTTAGGGGAGACTTTTCAATCATTACCAAAACACGAATTCAAAGAGTTTGTCATCATCAAAAGAGGGAGATTATGAGGAATACATTTTATATCTAGTTCAATTTTGACAAAGACAAAGATTATCAAAGAAGAAAATGTTCAAAAGTGTCATGCACATCAATGATGAAGTTGATCAAGAAGGATTAGCATATAAATTCAAGTGAAGATTTGAGACAAGTGACATTAACTAAGGTACTCATTACAATTCATACTCTATTACTTTAAATTGCTCAGAATTTCATATCTTACTTCATCTAAAAACCTTCTTGCATAATCATGCATGATTACCTAAAAACCTTCACCATCTAATTCTTGTGACAAGTGTTTGTACAAAGTTGTGTGAGAATATTGTGGTATTCCTTTGTCTTTATATTGATTATATATTGGTCATTAACAATGATGAATGGAATTTTAGAAATAAAGAAGTTTCTAACTTCCACATTCAAGATGAATGATCTTGGACTAGTTGACAGACTTTTGGGGATCAAAGTAAAGTGAAATAGTAGAGGGTTATGAACTTAGTCAAACACATTATGTTGAGAAAGTACTTGACAAGTTCAAACACTTACATTTCAAGAAAGTGAGTACTCCATTTGATCCTAGTGTCAAACTTTTAAAGAATGGTGGAAGATTTGTGGCTCAATTGGAATATGCAAGTGCATGCAATGTACTAGACCCAACATAGCATTTGCAATTAGTAAAATGAGTATATTTTACTAGCAATCCAAATGGTGAGCACTGGTAGGCCATCATTAGGATTTTTGGATATCTTATGAAAACCAAAAATCTTGGTCTCCATTATGGTAGATTTCTTGTCATATTAGAAGAATATATCGATGTCAGTTTGATATCGAGTGTTGAATATCATAAATCTTGCATTTATATGGATATTTACACTAGCCGGGGGTGCAATTTATTGGAAGAGCAAGAAACAAATGTGGATCACTCTCTCAACCATAGAATCAAAGTTTGAGGCTCTTGCTTTTGTTGATGAAGAAGCTGAATGGTTGAGGGACATTCTGTTGGATGTTTCATTGGCTAAAGACAATGTTTCAAAGGTGTTGATACACCGCGGTAGTCAAGCCACTTTACCTAGAGCACACAAAAAGTCTATAACAGAAAGTCTAGGCAAGTAGGACTTAGACATTCTTTCATGAGAATATTGATTAAGGATGTAATCACTTCATTCACATATATACAATCAAATTATAATTTGGCTGATCCATTTACTAAGCCACTGATCAAAGACTTATTAAAGACAACCTCGAGAGGTATGGGATTGAAACTCCTTGAATAATAGTTCCAACAACGGCGATAACCTAATCTTACGTTAGCAGAACATTAACCTTAAGATTCAATGGGTAATAACAAGTCATTAATTTGGATGTTTTTCGGACATTTGATAAAAATGTTGACTATTTTAAATTGAGGGTTGAGTTTTTTCAAACTCTTAATGAAGTTCAGTACCAAGAATAAGTATCTCATGGAAAATGATACAATATGAACTTCACTTATGTGAATTTCGAGATGATGTCGTCTCAAAGTGAGAGTTGGGGTTTCTTTCACTAAAAAATCATGAAACAGAAAAGCACATGGCCATAAATAAGTGTTAGGCAAGATATCTAGGGGGAGAACCCTTAAAAAATGTGTGTAAGATAACGATGGTCTAATCATATGGATTAATGGCTTAAAAGCAAGTGTTAGGCAAGATATTTAGGGGGAGAACCCTTAAAAAATGTGTGTAAGATAACGATGGTCTAATCATATGGATTAATGGCTTAAAAGCATTATTACCTAACATTCCGATTAGACTTTGTGTTGTCCTCACTAAGGTTAAGTTTTAAACCGAAAGATACATAACTGCATTGACATTCTTTATTTTTTTCTTCTGAAATTGATCTTTTCATTATTATAACAAGAGGGAGATTGTTGTAAATTATTAACAATTAATAATCTTGAGTGTGTTCCAAAATGACAAGAAAATATTCAAGTGAAGATTAATTTTTGAATTCAGAAATAGCCAACACTTGTGAAGTGTTGCAGTATGTTTGAATTCATAAATAGGTAACACTTGTGAAGTGTTGCAGTAGATTTGAATTCAAAAATAAGCAATACTTTGTTAAGTGTTGCAGAATACGAAATAGTGTAACCTTTGGAAACTGTTGTTGTAGGCGAAACAGTGCAACATTTGATAAACGTGTTGTTGTAGGCGAAATAGTGCAATATTTGAAAAATGTTGTTGTAGGCGAAACAATGGAACATTTAACAAAAGTGTTGTTGAGAGTGTGTGTTCCATCAAGGGTCGCAATCTTATGAAATAACACCATTTTGACCTATAAATTAAACATTTCGAATTCAAAAAAATACATTAGAAAATTTTATCTTCTTCACATAAAATTATGGATTTCATCTTCCCTACATTTGAGTTTGCATCAGTCTTGTGTAAACTCAAGTATAGACTGAATTATCTTAAATATTCCTATATTCCAATTCTAAGACATTTAAGAATGGTTAAATACTTATAAAAAAAATTGTTCACTATTCACGTCTCTATCCATTCGATTTATGAAAAATTTCCAACATTGTATACTCTGGGTGTAAAACAGAGGCGCTTAGGCTTTTCTAGACATGATGAAAATCATCATTTGGGCTTCAATGTGTTCGAAGGACATCCACATGCACTGCAATCACATTGCCTAATACAAACTATATTTTTCACCATTTTGCTGTCCAAATTTGCTATTGGTGTCATCATGAAAGATGTAGATATTGATCTTAGTTTTCATATGTGATTGATTCACTTCATATGGACTTATACAACTCTAGATATGGTTGTAGTTTATTCGCAAAGATTCAACACCACATTGAATCAAAGAAATAAAATGAAATTATGCAAAATATTTGGTTAAAAAATGAAAATATAAATTCTTATTGAATTCAAAAATAACTTATTCAAATTAAATCTAAAATTGACATTAAATTAAATGAAACAAACTAAATTACTAAATTAAAAAAGAATTCAGATTTTATCGAAGATCAATTTTAGTCTGATGAAAAAGTATTCTAATACCTCTTTATTTTTATTCTCTCTCCTTTTTTTTTTCTTCTGCAACCCTATTTTCTCTCTTTCTTTATCCAGTAAAGAATGGTGGTTTTTTAGGGTCAATTTTTTTATCCAAAATCATCCATCTAAATTATTTTTCATTTCATTTTTATTCAAATAAGTGATTTCATATATATTTTAATTTTTTCTTCGTGATTTTGTCCTTAGTGCAATGTTGTGTTGGTCGTCGTTTTATTGCAACGTTATTTTGTTTTCTCGTCTTAGTGCGGTGTTTGTTCGGTTCAAATTGACAGATTAGTTTCAACTCAATGCATATTCAATCAATGATTTTGACATCGTCAATGCTACAGACTCTGAGACATTGGCATTTTGGACATTTCAATTTCGTCATATTTGTAGACTTTGTCACATTTGTAGGCATTTTGTCGTTATATGCTATTAACATGGGTGTTGTTAGTTTGTTCGTGGATTCATTCTTTTCAATTTATAGCGATTTTGAATTTATATTTCGAGATGTATTCTATCAATTTAAATGAATGTGTCGTCAAAAATAAATTCAATCAGATGAAAAAGTCTCTCAATAATTAGCAATATTACAAGGGAGTTGTATGCTAAGTTCTTTATGTTTTGGTGAATAGATAACATTAAACCTTATATAATATCTTCAAGAGAGGTTTATAAACATCACAAAAAGACTCATACAAGCCGACCAATAATATAAATTTGCATAAACTAAAGTTTTTTTTGTTAGAATTAAACCAAAAACTTTGAGTAATTCAATCTTGATGAACATAATTCAATCGCACCGATCGAATTCCCTCTTGTTCTTCACTCGAGTGAATCAACCAACCTTAGTTATAAGATTGTATCACTGTACAAAAATGATGAAAATAAGAAAAGAAAATTGAATTGAAAAAAAAGAGTTAGAGTTTATCGTGAGAGGGAAAAAGATGAATTGTTTCTGTAAAGTTTCTCTCTGCTCACAAACTGTGATTCTTTATTCCTTTTGCAATTGCAAAATTCAAGTGTTTACGATAATTGGGGTTACTCCCTATTTATAGATTTTGGATTTGTTTGCTTCTCAAGCAAGGCCGAAAACTAACGTAACTAACACAACTAAACAAACAAATAAAATTAAGTTTAATATCACTGTCGAGATACTCTTCGATATTTTGATACCTAAGTGATTCAACATTTTTTTATTTCTGTCGAACAACTTACTTCGACACAAAAAATTACAATTTAAAAATTTTAACCTTCGTGTAGAAACCTAACTAAAAGAATGAGTGTTTTGCCAAATTTAAATAGACTTCAAACCTAAGAGATAATGATGAAGCCAAAAATAAAATAAAATAATAACAACATGCTCTTTATCTATTTTTTTTGAAATTTCCCCCTTAAATATAGTGAAAATAACTAGATTAAGCGAATTTAGGTTTAAGAGTTGAATTAAGGGTCATTTTTAGAGTTATGATTTTTTCATAGGTTTTAAACTGATAATTGCAAATATGTAAAATAAGGTGACAATGAGCATACCATAAGGAGTAAGAAAGGTTCAATTTGAGGGATCTCAAGAATAAGGAGCGATGAAAAATCTATAAGAAATTGTAAATTTACTTACTAGTATAGAGAATAATAGGATGGTATATGGTCATTTTGTTTCAACTTTAAAAAAATAGATTTTTATTTTTATTTTTAAAAATAGATTTTATAAAATTATTTTTAAAAATATTATACATTTTTTATATTTATTTTTTTATAAATTGAAATACTAATTTTGACATCCTATACATAATTGAAATCATAATTTTTTTAAAAGTTGCATCTCAAAAATATTTTTTATGAAAAACTATTTTAAATAATTTCAAAATTAACTGATTTTTAAAATTTTGATATTCCATTTTTTATTTATAAAATAATAAATTATCTAAAATAATGATTCAAATTAAATTTTCTGTATAAAAAGCTTTATTGCAATTTTTTTCTTACATAAAATTATATTACGTTGTAAAAAAAAATTAATCAAAACAAACGAGACAATATACATGTTTGCTTACATAATTCACATTTCTTTTCTTCTACACAACTCAACATAGCCAAATACAAAAATCTTGACACTAGGTTTCTCTGCGTTTAATTTTCATGGTTTAAAACTACTTGTCATTGAACTAAAAGCAATAGTTTACGGAAGAAAAAAAGGTGTAACATGGGTTCTGGAAGAAAACAAAGGATATTGCAAATGAGGAAATAAAGACTCGATATGCTTCAAATAATTTGTAAATGTAAAAGGATCTAAAAATATGAAGTTTTGATTTTTGAGAATGAAAGACATGAGTATGGGAATACTAGTTGAAATACAAAACAAAAATTTACATTGTAGTTTAATGTAAATATCAATTTCAAATTATATTCAAAGATTAATATTTATGGGGCATCTGTTATATTATGTAAAATTTTACCTTTAAATTTGATGTATAAATGTCTGAGAGAAAAATTCCTTCGATTTAGTGATTATTCATTTAGAGATAGAGATTAGAGTTTAAATATTCTCAAAGACAATCGTCCTGCCCAAATTTCAAATATGTAATCAGTATTTAAAAAAACTAATTGAAAAAACAAAGCTGAAAATTTAAAAATGATTTTTTTTAGTTGAAAAGAAAGTATATATTAGAAATTTCAAAAAGACTAGAGTGTGTTTGAATGAATGATTTTAACTAAGAAAAATAATTTTTAGAAGAAATTTGAAATGATTCAATTAAAATTTATTGTTTTGATAAAAATATGGAGAATTGTTAAAATAACGTAAATTTATTAAATATTTTATTCATGTTAAATATAAAGAATTTAAAATGACATTAAAAAATAAATAATTTCAAATTATTTCTTCATTCTATATAATGTGAATGTTAAATTATTTATTATTAATTTTTTAAATTTTGCAAGCAGGTCCTCATACACTCTAAGAATATGATTGGATGAGACATTTAAATGAAAGAAAGTAATATTTCGAAGAAATTTAAAATGATTTGATCAAAATCTATTGTTTGGATAAAAATTCTAGAGAATTGTTAAAATAATATAAATTTATAAAATATTTTATTTAAGTTAAATTTAAGAAATTTTAAATGACATCAAAAATTAAAGAATTTGAAATTGCTCATTTATTTTATATAATATAAATGTTAAATTGTTTGTTGTTGTTGTTTTAATTTTTGTAAGATGGTCCTCATATTTTATGAAAAAAATTTAATTCATCCCTAAATTTATTTTAAAATTACAATAACTTTTTAATAATCTTTAAATTTTATAAATTAATCCCTTTAAATTTTTAATATTTATAAATTAATCTATATTTTTCATATTTTAAATTTAGTTCAAATTTTTTTAAATTTATGAATGACTTCAATAATTTAACGGTGAATTATTTTAATACTCTATTAAAAAAAATTAAAATATGTTTAGATGAATTAATCTAGAATTTTCATAGAAACATGTGGCACGAATGCAACATCATGGTTATTCAGTTAACTTTTCTCAATTTCTTAAATAGAGAGATCATTCTCCAAAGTAAAAGGAGTTCATTTTCATTGCAAAAACCTATATAATATATTCCACATCAAGACACATACAAAGAATAAAAAAAATATACATGTTTATTGAAAGTGATAAAATTTACAATCAAATCAACTACACTTTAAATCGTCTCAATCTAAATCTATGAAGAAGATAATTTCAATAACCTTTTTTGAAGTTGTTGATTAATGATTTGTAGGCGGCTGAGTGAAAGAAATGGACTCCTTGTTTTTCCTTAATCATATCACCCTCTTGCTTTTAGCAAATAAAGATATATTTATAAAAGCATCTTTTGTGTTTGGACTTTGGAACACACTTAGAAAACTTAGGGGTTGTATAAAGGGAAGTCAATACATATTGACTAGTGACTACTGTTAATTACTAGCCACTAGTTAAAAAGAATAAAACGACAAATAAATAGCATTTTCAGAGTTTCATATTGAATGTGATAAAGTTTGAAAATGCAATATAAATAGTGATAATTCTTACTTTACAAATTTATTTTTATAATGATTGAGATAAACCTGAACTAAAGATAAGATCACACTATCATGTCACTATCTCATATCGAGTGTAATTTCTGTGTTTGTAACCGGTTGTTGTGAGGCAGTAATCGGTTATATCCTTTTTTAAGAAAACAATCATAATATTGATGCAACCGATTTGAGGTTATTAGTAGTCGGTTACAGTAGAAAATCACAATTCTTGTGATTTTTTATTCTAACATTTGGCATCAAGAGTTTGGTTTGATCCATCAAACACTTAATATACGAAAATGCTTTCCATCTCCAGTGAACGTATCCCTGGAAATCTCCTCATTCTCGATGCGAAGAATCACGACAAGTGGTGCAAGCAAATGAATGTGTTGTTTGATTATCAAGATGTTCTTAAAGTGATCAAGAACGGTGTTATTCCGTTTGTAGAAGGTGTAACGGTTGCACAAAGGACCTCATATAAGGAAGAGAAGACAGTAGATTACAAGGCGTTGTACCACATTAATCAATGTGTTTATGCCAACAACTTTGAGAAAGTTGGTGATTGTACATCCTCAAAGGAAACTTAGGAAATCTTGGAGAAAAATTATGCAATAGTTGATAAGGCAAAGGTTGCGAGGTTACAAACTCACAAAAGGAAGCTGAAATTAATTCAAATGGATGAGAAGGAAATCATTAGTGAATTTACTACAAGAATCGCAAGATTGGTCAATCACGTGAAAGCTTGGGGAGAAACGGTCACAGAGCAATATGTGGTTGCGAAAATCTTGTGTTATTTGACGTTAAGATTTGACAATGTAGTAGTTGTGATTAAGGAATTGAAGGATCTTGTGATAACGAGCAAGGAGGAGCTACAAAACTCTCTTGAAGCTCATGAGCAGAGAATGAAGGAAAGTAATATTGATAAGACAAAGGTGAAGATCTCTTTGCAAGCTAGTTTAAATGAAAGAGACAAGAAGGCGAAAAGAAAATGGCTCATGAATAAAGGTGGAAGGAACTTTCAGAATTTGGGTGGAAGAGAATCCCAAAACTCCAAAAATTCAACATTTCAAAAGGGTGAAAGTAGCGACAATAGGGGTGATAGATCATACAACTCTAAAGGTGGAAACATTATAGGAATAGGGGGAAGTAAGAAAGGAGACAAAGCAGTGTTCAGTGCTTTAACTGTCATAAGTATGGTCATTTTGAAAGAGAGTGCAATACCAACAAGAAAGAACCTCAAGAAAGCTAAAGTTGCAAGACAAGAGTGTGATGATGAGAACACACTCTTGGTGATGATCACTGAAGGAGAATGAAGCAGTAGCATGTCACAAGACAACTATAAGAGGCAACAACAGGCTAATAGAGCAGGTTGTAACCGGTTAGAAGCAGAAGAAAATGCCATGGTGACTACAAAAGAGGTTGCACAATGCAGCGATCAATGGTATCTAGACTCTAGATGTTCAACACACATGACGGAAAGATAAGATTGGTTTGTTAGAAATAATCATGCCGTGAAGAACAAGGTAAAGTTCTCAGATGATACCACTCTAGAGACGGAAGGGGTCAATGACGTATTGATTGAGAGAAGGGATGCTAAACAATATTTGATAAATAATGTGTTGTATATTCCTGGAATCAAGTTTAACCTTCTAAGTATTTGAAAATTGCTTGAGAAGAGTTACAAGATTCATATGAAGAACAAGGCGTTAAGCATTATGGATGCAAATTGAGTTTTGGTCATAAAGGCTCCTATGGCTCCAAATAGAACTTTCAAATTTGAATTAAAGGTTATGGAACATAGGTGTCTTGCTATAGTGGCTAGTAGAGAAAGGTGAATATGGAATTATAGGTTTAGGCATCTTAATTTTCGAGATCTCAATGCCTTGCAAAAGAACAAGATGGTAACAGGGCTGCCATTGATCAACATACTGACTAAAATTTGTGAAGGATGTGTGCAAGTGAAATAATATAAGGGAAAATTCATAAAGGATACAACTTGTAGAACCAAGTGTCATCTTGAGGTGGTGCATTCGGATGTATGTGGACCGATGTAAGTTGATTATATTGGTGGCAATAGATATTCTATCACATTCATTGATAATCATAGTAGAAAGACATGGACATACATAATCAAGAGAAAAGATGTGGTACTTGAAGTGTTCAAGAAATTCAAGTCCTTGGTTGAAAGGAAAATCAATCACAAAATCAAAGTTCTCAAAATGGATGGTGGAGGCGAATATGTCAAATGATTTTGGCAAGTTTTACGATCAACAGGGAATTCTACATGAGGTAGTACCGCCTTATACACCGTAATAAAATGGTGTTGCCGAGAGGAAGAATCACTCTATCATGAACATGGTAAGGAGCATGCTAAAAGGAAAGAACCTGCCAAAAGAATTTTGGGGATAAATTGTCTCCACATCTACTTATTTGTTGAACAGGTGCCTCACAAAGAAGCTGGAAAATGTCACACAGGAAGAGTCTTGGTCCGGTTTAAACCAAACATAAGTCACTTGAGAGTTTTTGGTTCGTTGGCATATCAACGTGTGCCAGATCAACTTAGAAAGAAATTTGATGACAAGGGAGAGCAAATGATACTTTTAGGGTATTGTGGAACCTTGTTTTGCATGTTACATATAGATGACATTCCTTTAATAAAGACAACAAATTTTGATGATGACAACTAATGTCTAATAATGACAACTAGTCATTAATAACAAGTCAAGCATAAGCGTTAAGCGGTTTAAGATGCAAACCAATATATTAGGGTTTGATGAAGTTGACTATCTGATGATGTAAACCAAATGGAACATAAATCAAGCCTCATCTTAAGTTAACTCAAGCAAGTGTCTACAAGAAATAAAGCATCTGACAAAGTTTTGAAATACAAGAAAAGCCCTACCTCGATTAGTTTGAGTGAATACTTTGTAAAGCATAAGGGCGTTCGCATAAAAGTGCATGGCTAAATCACACACACACGAAACAAATTTTAAACTACTTTTTATCAAGAAAACATTTTCAAAAATGTCTTGAAGTCATGTCACACGAGTTGGAAGCTATCTGAAAAGCTCTAGGAATTTTTTTGTCTTTGCCAATGATTGGCACATTGAACCAATCGATTGGTTCAGTTCAAAATATGCCATAAGTAATTAAGACAACATATTAATGAGGTGTAATGGATAAATATCTTTTCTTTCCATTTTTAACTTGGTAATCGACCAATTTATAGGAAACCAATTGATTGGTATATGTTGCCAATCAATTGGAAAGTCATAATTTGGCCTTAGAATAATTTCTTTTTTGAGCCAATCTCTGACCTATAAATAGAGGTCCTTCCTTCATTTTAAAACATCCAAAATCATGTTTCATTTCACACTTATCACTCACTCTCTCTAAACTTTTCTTTTGTTTACTTTTTCTCACAGAGAATTTATTCGAAGTTCTTTTTGAAAAAGTCTTTTTGCGAGTGAGGAAGCTACAATTTGGGAAGGGTGGACTTGTAAGTTCACCAAGGAACTTTAGTTTATATGATTGGGGATTGGATATTTGGGTTTGAAGCTAAACCTGTAAAAATCTTAAGTTTGGGATTTGTGTGATTAAGTCACTTGTTTAGGTTCTTGGTTCGCCCATTATAAAACCAAGTTTAGGTTAAAGCTTAGCCCGATATTAAAAGCTTGTTTAGGTTATTAGTTATCTATGATAAAACCAAGTTTAATTTAATGCTTAGCCCGATGTTAAAAGTTTGTTTCGATTCGAGATCATCCTGATGGTAAAAACTCACAGGTTATTGGTTAATCTGGTATAAAACCAAGGTTTAGGTTTGAGAGCTCATCCCGGTGTTAAAATATCCCAAGGTTTGTTTGAAGCTTGAAAATTAACCACTCCAATATTCTTGTGGGAATGAGACTAACCGCTTTGTGACGGTGTATTCGTCGCTATATGATCTATCGATTAAACCATAAGCAAGGGATACATTGAAATTTTCGAGTCGCCACCGCACTTTTATTTATCCAAAGGACTGGCTAAAAAGCGAACAAAAGCCTAAGAAGTTTTACACGTAGAAAATTAATAAAAAGATCAGAGATTCTGGGTAAGGGGTAAATTACGCAATGGGAAGGTGTTAGGCACCCACTACGTCCTAGGTACTCCTAGGGAGCCCTTTTCACACTTGTTATGCTAAATTGTTATTTGTTATGACATAAAGATTGTGCAAACATGATTGGGATGATGAGAAAAGAATATACATTTTTTATTGGGTTATTGGGTTCGAACGGATGAACCCGTTGCCTACGTACCTTCCATCAAAGGTAAGGATCAGAACGCCGTAGTTCGGCTAAAAGATTTCCAAAAGTGGGTTAGGTTCAATTTTAAACACAAACCCTAGGTCTTACGTTATCCACGGGAGAAAACTCAACCTTATACAAACAACAACGTCCACCATGTGAGAACAGCTTCAACCTGCCAGGGAGGGGTTAACCCTATAATAGGCAAGGAAGACTTACAATTCAATCACTAAAGACAGAAGGTGAGATTAACATCAACCACTAAGATAAATCAAACCTATAGCTCATGTATGAAAGGATTAATGGACAAAGCCAAAACAAGTGAATGAGTGAAGTTACTGATTATGATTATGAAAATGGAGTCAAAGTATGATTAAGGTTAATTCAAATAAGTATTATGAAATGGAGTTTGAAAAAAAGTCCAGGACTTGAGTCCAGGTTTTTAGTTAGAAAACATGAAGATGTTTGCACAACACTTATGTCAACATTGAAAGATAAAGTGTGAAAAGGTTTAGGACATAATGAATGATGAATGGATGAAATGGATAGTGAAACTTCTTAGAAGGTTCACTTCTTGAGATCATATGGGGGATGATTCAAGTGTGTCCTTTGGAATGGCAATGGATAATAACAAACAAACAAAGAGGAAAGCAAAAGCGGATATCGGATGCCAATCACTGGTCTTATACCAATCTCCTAAAACAAAATGGGATGTCAGAAGCCCCTCAATGGACTTACACCAATCTCCTCAAAAGGAAAAAAAACAAAGATGAAACATGGAAATTAACTGCCAATCTGTCTGGACTTAGGTTAACTCCACAGTATGGTCCTAGGAAATCCAATGCCACATTACTAGGACTTATAATGGATCCTCACATACAAGAACAAAAGCAACAATATGATCACAGGAATGCAAATGCCAACTTACAGGGACTTATAATTGCAACCTCTCACACAAACAGATGAACAAACTATGATCACAGGAAAGCAGATGCCAACTTACAGGGACTTATAACTGCAACCTCACATACAAACAGATAAAACAAACTATGATCACAGGATAACAGATGCCAACTTGCAGGGACTTACAGTTGTATCCTCACATACAAACAAACAAAGCAATGAGCAGGGATAAAATGAGTGGCCAAGGTGATGGTCTTATACTCACTTCCATGTCATAGGAGCAATGGCCAAAAGAGATGGACTTACAATTGTCCTCAATGGGTAAACAACAATGATAGCATCACAAATACAAATGAGATGATCATGCATTAATGGCAATTGATGATGATGATAAATGCATAGCATACAGGCAAACAAGTGCACATGAAGCAATCACTCAATCAATGAATAGCAAACAACACACTCTATAGCCAAAACAATGGGGGCTCACACAAGAGGGTTTGACTTTGAAAGTCCACTGTAATAGGTAAAGGTCGCTATTAACCTTGCCATTGAGAGGCTAAGGTGAAGCAGATGAAAAGGAGATGAGGGGTGTGCCTCATTGCTTCTATCCCTAATCAGGGAGAGCATCAAATAATAGAAAGTGGGGGAGTTCAGAAAGATGGAACTCTTTCCCCATTATTGACTCGATTAGATCTTGGGTTTTTTATCTCAACGCTTCAACCATGTAATGGGAGCAAAGAGAGGACACACTGAATAGTGGGGGATAGATTGCTTATCCCTACCTTCCACCAATTGCCTCAAATGAGGACTTTTCCTGCTTAGGACAAATTTAAACAAACACAGGCATTGCCTCTTAAGGAGGACTTCAGACAGTTTGCCCGGTCAAATAACAGACCGGGTCTCCAGACTACATGAAGAAGAAGTAATTATACCTCAAAAGCAAATGCTAAATAGCAAAGCAAGCAAGTTCAAAGAACTTAAGCAACTAAAGTACCTGAAAAAGTCAAACTTATTAGTAAACAGCTCAACAGTCAAAATCAAAAGAAAATGAACCAATAGTCAACCACAGAGGGACCAATTGTGCAAGGCACAAAGACTCAAGTTACATGAGTCAACCTACAAAAAAAAGGTTAGCACATTAAACAATCAAACTAAAACACATTTGAATGATCCTCAAGGCATTGGTGCTTAACCTGAAACAGATGAACTCAACATAAGCTTAGAAGACCACTAGGACTAGCCTAGGGTCAAAGATGAAAGAAAAAGTCAAGGCAGCAAGGAAAAGTCAACCCAAACCAAGTCTAAACATTCAAGAAGCATTCTCAATTGGATTCATAATCAAATCATGCATCATTGTCATTTTGTAAACCAAAGAAGTCAAAACATGGCAAGAGGAAGCACAAATAGGTCAACAGCAAGACTTCATCCAAAAGTCAACTCAAACAATCTCAAAAATCATGAAATAAATCACACTCAATCCTAACATCTAGCATGGTAGGCATGTCAAATTTCAATGCATTTGGATGAGAGGAAGGCAGTCAATTAAAATCATGAAGTCAACATAATTTCAAGTAAGCACAATGAAAGTCAACAAACATGGGTCAACTTCAAAAAATCATATCAAATTGAAAACAGATGATAAATGAATGAAATCAACACCAATGCAAAGCTCAAGATGTCTAGTTATCACATATGAAATTTCATGATCATACAATGTGGTATGAGAATTTCCCAAAGGATTTGGCAACATATAGCATAAAAAGTCAACCATTGACTAGGCAGGAAAGAAAAATCTCAAATAAATGGAAAACAGCCCAATTAATCCCAAGAAAATTCACACATGAACTATACATGTAAGGGAGGGATCATGCAAAATTTGGGGTCATTTGGATGTAAGGAAGCATGTGAACAAAAATTGTGAAATTGCATGTCATTCATGTAACACCAAATGCAACACATAACTTCAAAAATTTGTAACTCACAAACCACAAATGGGAAATGCACAAACTTTATATGGAAATGAAGGTCAATGTGTCTAGTTTCACCACAAAAAATTTCAAGCTCATTGGATACAACATGAGTATTTCACAAAGAGAATAGCACAAGGTATCATTTTGGCATACATGTTGGAAAAACAATTATCATTTAAAATCCAGCCACTGAAAAATTAATTAAAATTCACAATAAAAAACTAGACAACATTTGTGAACATGAGGAAAAATTTCATAATTTTTGGATGAAAATTGAAAGAGAAATTAATTTGTGAAGTTGGATGAATAATTGAAGCAACATGAACAAAGTGCATGGCAAGATGTCAACATTGGTCAACTGAATGGCAGAGTTGTAAATAAGCGCCTCACTAACTGAAGCTATGCGTTTTGGGCAAGGCAAATAGAATGTTTTGATTGGCTCTCAGCCAATAGAACAGTAAACTGATCAACCAAAGTTCAAACTTTCTGGTTTTTAGAAACCCTAGGGTTTACAGCAGCCATGGCAAACTTCATGCACATTTAATCAACATCCAAACAAGTTCAAACATCAACCACACAACAGCATAAGCATATTCATGAGATTTTCTGGGCAGCTTAAGGTTTAATAGCAGGGCACATTCATGTTGTCACCAACATCAAAACAAAATGACTCGACCAAACCACACAAACAACATTGTATTGGTATAGCACATCATTCAGCAACACACAAACATAATCATGCGAATTTCTGGACAGAGCTAGGTTTAAACAAACAGCAACATACATTCATCATCATTTATCAACCATGAACAAAATAAACATAACCAGCATCGATGTTCATGCAATAACTAACATCATCTAACATCAACCAACAACAAAGCAAATATTAATCATGAAAAAATCTGGACCGGGTATAGGTTTAGCAACAGCAGCGTGTATACATTCATCATCATGCATTCGACCAAGAACAAAAAATTCCAGAAGCAGCAATCAAGCATACAAATAGCATCATCAAACATCCCTCAACACAAATATGATTCCAATTTTCTCTAACTCATCATAACCAAGTCAAATCGATGGAAATGCATTTATTCATAAAAATGAAAACCAAGATTTCAGACAGCATAGTTCACCATTTAATGCAAACTAATATTCATTGGAATCAGCATGAAGTGAACTATCATAAGCATGTCATCATTTTGAGAAAAGGGTTGGTCGAAAATCCTACCTGATTTGAAGAAATTAATGATACAGTGTTGTTTTGGTTGATTCGAGTGCAAGCAGTTGCCAATGATAGTTGATAGTGATGAATGCTTGAAGGAAATTTGTTCAAACAAGCTTGGTTCCACTCTAAACCCAAACTGCCATTGAAAGATTTCTTTGAAAACAGAACATGATGAAAGCTGTGCAGAGGATGTTTTGTGCTCGAAAGGAGTTCCAAAGAATGTCCAGATGAAGAATCAATCCAAGTTGTTCAAGGGTTTTTCGTGTTTTGAGCAGAAAATGCCAAATGCAAAAAATGGAGAATGATAGAGTATGAAGGTTTTTGGTCTGTGGCTGCAGTCTCTAGGGTTGTGAATCAGCAGGAAATTGAGTTTATATTGTCTGTTTAGCCTTGCTAATGGAAATGCTAAGTTGGATTAGTCAAGTGAAACCAATTTGCCATTTTACTAAACTTGTACAAATGAAGTGGAGGGTGTGAATTCTTGCTCGAGTTTGGGCTTGAAAAACAGGCTGCCAATGATCAATGCTCTGCTGTTTTACCTTTGCACATGAATTGCTAACTTGTACTCTCACTTATGAAGCCATTTGCATATCATGCCAATTTTGAATTTTTGTCCAACATGGTAGTGTAATGGTGATATGAACATGATTTAGGGTTTGGAGCAAGTCACAAATATGATTTGAAAGCAATCTCAATTGGCAAAATGGTGAAAAAAGTCTTAATTCAAAAAGTCAAAGTTTGGTCAAACTTTGAATTTAAAAGGAGAAGGTCAAAAAATGCCATTTTGATTGGCAAGGTTTTGATGAATGAAATTTATATTTTTGGAAAGAGGAGGAAAAATGTGGTTTGTAGGAAAAAACCCCACCAAATTTGGCCTTATGGTGTGAGAGATATGGCCCTTTGAAGTTCATGATTTTGTGAAATTGAATTGATCATATCTTGACAATCACACATGGGATTTGGGAGTTCTTGGACTTTTTGAAAATGGGAGAACAAGATCTTCAACTTTCATGTTGGGCAAAAATTCATTTGAAGCTTGTATCATGATGTAAGTTTAAGATCAAGAAGTTTCCATTTTTGGCAGTTGAAATTACAGGTCCACTTTCTATTTCTGGAAATTTTCTGTTTGACTTGATTTCTTCCATGATGAGGTTTGGCATGATAGATGAGGCTTATATAAGCATGAATGAGCTCCTTCAGATCAATTCCATCCATCAAAGCCCTGATTAAATCCACAGTTGACCAAGTTTGACTTTTCTAGGGTTTTGCACTGACTGAACCTCTTCTGATGAATTCCAAACCCTAATTCCTTGAGACCTTGACTTCAAATGATGTCCCAAGCTATATGAGCTCTTGATTATTGATCATGGTGCCCAAATTCTGCAAGAATGGCCACCATCCACTTCTTTGACTGACTGTTGACTGTCTTTGACCTAATTGCTGATGATTGCTTCAACTGCAAGCAACAAGGTTAGACTGACAATATTTTTGTACTTTTGAATGATAAACATATGAATAGCAAAGATATACAAATGCAAAGTATGCTTGGTGATCAAGAAACAAACCACAAGGCAATCTACCCACTAGGAGGGGACTAAGGCATGCAATGATCCTTGAGGCCATGATATGATATGTTATGGGCCATGAGGGATCTTAGGGCCCAAAATTGGGGTCTTACAGATGCCCCTATTTAAGGTCATTCTAGCCGGAGAAGTGAAATTTAGAAATCTTCATCTCGACGCGGTAGAATGGGCTTAAATAACAGTAATGAGACAAATTTTGGTCCCTAAGAGACCTCATGATGCAAATGTATGCATGCAAAAGACAAAAATTCTGTGGGGAATATGATTCACACAGAAGAAAAGACGATCCATCGGGGTAATACACTCACCAGGAACAGAGACTCAAACAAGACTCTATGGGGATAATAAAAGAAAAAGAAATGTGTGAACGAGACACGACTCTAAACTGGGGAAAAACAAAACTGACATAACGTGAACAAGACACGACTCTGATTAGAAAATAACAGAAAATAGACTGGAGAACTCACTGGGGAGTGAAGGACTCACACTGGGAAGAGAATTCCAAATGGAAAATAAATCCATTGGAAAGACACAAGCTGACTCCTGAGGAGAAGCGAAAGGGAAACTTCACTGAGGAAGTAACAAACAAAATGAGGTGTTACCGGACAAGGGTAACAAACTCAGGACGGAACACCAAGGATACCGGGTTGTAGGTATGTAACAGGTGACCGACCAAAGACGTGAATTGGTGTGTGTTCCAAAACACTCATCATCCTGAAGTGAGCGAAAGCAAACTTGTTTATAGGATGGACATTTGATTCTGTAAAGAATACAAATCTTACTCAGTTGGGGAAACAAACAAAGTGTTCGACAAGAGAGTGCATGAGATATATTATCTATAGCCGTCAAAACGTAGATAATATACTCGCAAGGAAAATTATCCTGAACCGGTTACTGGGTTGTTTATAGGATAAGATCCGGAGACGTGAATTGGTTTGTGTTCCAAAACACTCATCATCCTGAAGAGAGCGAAAGCAAACTTGTTTATAGGATGGATAAAAAAAGCGTGAATTGGTGTGTGTTCCAAAACACTCATCATCCGAAAGAAAGCTAGAACAGCAGACTTGTTTAAAGGATGGTCAAAAAACGTGAATTGGTGTGTGTTCCAAGACACTCATCATCCGAAAGAAAGCTAGAACAGCAGACTTGTTTATAGGATGGACATTCAATTCCACAAGGAAAATGAATCTTACTCTGAGGGGAAAACAATCAAAAGATTGACTCAAGAGCGCACGAGATATAATATCCATTACCGTCAGAACGTGGATAGAATACTCAGATGAGACATATTATTCATTACCGGCAGACCGTGAATAATATACTCGAAAGGGAAATTATCCTGAACCGGTTACTGGGTTGTTTATAGGATAAGATCCGAAGACGTGAATTGGTTTTCACTTCCAAAACACTCATCATCCAAAACACAAACTGGTTAAAGGATGGACATTCGAATCCATAACGGGAAAACGAATCTTACTCAACTGGGGACACAAACCCAAAGAGTGCATGAGATATAATATCCATTACCGGTAGACCGTGGATAAGATACTCGCATGAGATATATTATCTATTACCGTCAGAACGTAGATAATAAACTCGCATGGTAAGAAACACCAGAGATACCGGTTACTGGGTATATAATAGGTGATCTACCGAAACGTGAATTGGATTTCACTTCCAAGACACTCATCATCCAAAACACAAACTGGTTACAGGATGGCTATTCGATTCTACAAAGAATACGAATCTTGCTCAGTCGGGGAAAATCAGCAAAGGATTCCAACTAAAGAGCGCATGAGAAATATTATTCATTACCGGCAGACCGTGAATAATACACTCGAATGGAAAAGACACCAGAGATACCGGTTACTGGGTATATAATAGGTGACTAACCACAAAGAGAGACAATCGATACCAAGCATCCGGGTAAACAAAAGACAACTCAAAGGATAAATTGCAAGCATCCGGCAATTATCCAACAACAAGAATATTCGACTCCACAAAGGGAAATAACGAATCTTACTCGCCTGGGGAAACACAAAAGGCTTCGACTGAAGAGTGCATGAGATATATTATTCATTACCGGCAGACCGTGAATAATATACTCGCATGGAAGATTATCCACAACCGGTTACTGGGTTAATAAAGGATAAAATCAACCGAAAAGAAAGGCATCGGGATACCAAACTAGGTATATAATGATAACCAATCAAAAGGGAGCAACAGACATTACCGACAAAAAGGTAAATGAAAGGCGATCTGCTGAGGATAAATTGCAAGCATCCGGCAATTATCGACAGAAGACTAGCTGGGGATGCATTGGTATACAACCAATGATCCGGGAACAAATCACTAGCATACGGTGAAAAGACCCACTGGGGATAAAATTGCTAGCATACGGCAATTATCCACAAAAACTTGCTAGGGACATAAGCGCTGATCTGAGCAACTTATCCAAGCAAAGGAAAAACAACATCAAAGATTAGATGAAGATAACCACAAAAATTAGGGTTTACATCTACCGAATACGGGGTAGAAGACCAACAACTCCACGTGGGGATAGAACAAATCACAAATCCGCACGGGAAACCAAAATAGGGTTTATAACAAACCACAAACTGCTGAAGAGCAGGAAAATAGGATTTACAACTACCGGGTATGAGGTAGAAAACCAAAAACTCTGGCTGGAGAATAAAAAGTGTATAACCACAGATTCTGTCAAGAAAGCCAGGAAAAGTAGGACTTATAACTACCGGTTATGAGGGTAGAGGCCCAAAGATATTCCGCTGGGGAACAACCCACTGGGAAGCACAAGATATTTTGACAAATAGCCAATTCGGGAATGATCCGAAAAGACAGACTGAATAAAGACACGTCCTAATGAGGATATAACTCAAATAGGAAAATCCATCCCAATATATGTGTTGGGAGGAAACGGAAGAAACCGTCATCCACGAGGATATATCTCAGTGGGGAACTGCAGAAGGAAAGACAACATTTTCTGCTTATGGGGTTGACTCTAAATGGAGAGATTTATAAACACCCAACATCTGCTTGGGGAGATCTGTAAAGAGATCTATATCACCATAGCAGGAGACACGACAAACAAAAGATATATGGCAAGAAATGCGACATGAATATCTGAATGTTTATGAATATGCATGAATATGCGTGATTTATGTTTGATGAATGCTGACAAAACAGACAATTCTAACACAAACAGGTTCAGGAACAAACGTCCGGTATTATACTTCCAGGGGAAAGACCAGCTGGAGAGCCAATCTGCGGAGATCCACATGCTGAAGAGCAAAGATCTGCAGGTACTGCTAAAGAAGCAGGGGATCAAAAATATCAGGAAACAAACCCAATCAGGGTACAGAAAGTCACAACGGGCGGACAGCCACCAAGACGAATCTGTAGGGGAACAAGAGAAATCCCAAAGTAAATGCAGGGGATCCCAGTGTAAACTGAGAAACCAAGAAGTGCGTAAGCACGAACTGCTGTAGAAGCAAATCCACACAACTCCGATGGGGAACAACCCACTGAGGGAGAATGATATCATCCAAATAGAATCTAACTGCATAAGCAACTCTACTGGGGAAAACTGTCAGCTACTCTCTTGGGAACAAACCACTGAGGGAGGACAGATCAAACAAGTAGATTCTGGACCGAACCACTCCACTTAGGGAGAATACACAGCAAATTGATCACAACAAGTAGATTCTGCAATATAAGCCACTCTACTGGGGATCACAAACAGTCAGGAAATCAATCCGTTCACTGGAGGCTAGAGCCATCATCCGACCATATCGGGGATTGAAAGAGTATCAACGGGCGAAGCTGCCACAACAAACATCTGCAGGCTAAGCTGAGGAAAAGATGGTTGCAGATATACTGGGATGTCAACCCGAACAACCATTGCATAGGAAAATAAATCCTGCTCTGCTGGAGATAATAACTCTGATGGAGAGATAGCAACAATTCCGCAGACGACTTCGCCGGGGAAAGGGTAAAGTACTGGGTATCAAACCACTGACTTACCGAGTCTTCAAAAGAAAACAAACGTGTTGAGGAAACAGACAAATCCTGCTGGCACACTGCATGGGGAAAAGCGGTAACAACTCCACTTGCAAGCCTGGTGGGGGCATTAATAACAGCTCTACTCACGACTCCGAGGGGAGTACCAATCAATCAGTTATACTCATGACTGCTGAGGAGACAAATAAAGTCTGGGGCATACGACCCACTGGAGAAAGTGACGGGGCACCAAGATGACAAACCATCAACCACCGAAACTTCTATAAGGAAAACACCCATGCTGGGGAAAACTGCTGCTGGAGAAAACGAAGCCTTCAACAACACATCACTTGCGACTGTACTGGGGAATAACCCCAACAACAACTCTGTCTGAGGAACAACCTCAACAAAGGTATGGAGAAAGAAGATACAACCAAACCAGGAATATGAACGAATGTCTTACCTGTTGGGAATCATGCCACCCTCGGGAGAGCACTGAGATATTCTTGAGTATCCTTTCAATCTTGTGAATGTTCACTTTGTATAAAACAATATTTTGAAAAATTTGATTTGTTTAAAACAATGATATTTTATCAATTTAAAACATGCAAAACATTTGTTGAATTGAAACAAATAAGAGTGCAAATAATTGGATAAAAAAGCTCAAATTGATTTGATAGAATGGTAGTCTGCAAATGGCAAGACTCCATAGATCTGTACAAATTTGAAATCAGTGATATATATTGGAAGAGGGCTACATTGAACATAATGATCCTTTCTCTACCAATTTGAATCTCGATGTATCCGAAACTTCAGTTGACGACGAATCGAGAATCTTCTGACGAAATGACGACTGGTGAAACAGAAAGTCTTGTCAGGATGCAGTCACTTGCCAAATCCCTAATTTTTGCCTAGATTGCCCCAGAGTGAGGTACTCAATCTAGCGGGTATGCAAATATATTCTTTTTTCCAAGTCTCTAATTTTTGCCTGGATTACCCTTGCGGGTTCTCCACCGAGACGCTCATTTTTGCCTAAGCCGCCCTTTCGGGTTTTCAACTTAGCGAGCTATTCTGTTTTTTTCATTTGTTTTTTCATTTGCATATACTTTTTTTTCTAGGCAAAGTATCTCTTAACTGCATCTGAATTCACAGGACGAGTGAAACCCTCCCCATCCATTGTTGTAAGCATCAAAGCACCGCCTGAAAAGGCCTTCTTAACAACATATGGACCCTCGTAGCTTGGAGTCCACTTGCCCCTGGAATCGGGCGCGAAAGACAAAACTTTCTTGAACACGAGGTCACCTTCTCGGAACACACGAGGCTTGACCTTCTTATCGAATGCTTTCTTCATTCTCTGCTGATATAACTGACCATGACACATGGCAGTTAATCTCTTCTCTTCAATCAAATTCAACTGGTCATAACGACTCTGAATCCATTCAGCATCAGTCAACTAGGGACTTGAGGGTATAATTTTTCCTTTTTTCTTTGGAAAAATATTTGGAAAAAATTTTCCTGATTTTTGTTTTTTTTTTTGATTTTTTTTTTTTTTTTTTTTTTTTTTTTTTTAAATGCCCCAGTTTGACTGCTTTAGCTGATTTTCATGATACAGCTGAATGAGCTTCTCTTGTGCTCAAGAAGGTGGGTAATCTCATCAGGAATCCCCTTCAACATCATCTTCCTCTGCCTCAGATCTAAGGACTTCAAGATTGGGAGATGGCGTTGGATCATTATGTTCAATGGGTTTAGAAATCCCTGCATAATGATTTTGGATAATGAAAAGCTTTTGTATTTAAACAAGCAAATCATTTATGCAGATGAAAAAAGCTGTTCTTGTTTTTCAGGGTTTTTTGTGATCACTGATTTCATGCAAAAGCAAAAAGTGAAAACAAATGGAAAAAACAAATGTTTGACAATGCATTAATTGAATGAAAACATCATTGTATTAAATGCTGCCAACAATGTCAT
Organism: Lathyrus oleraceus; assembly: GCF_024323335.1. Lineage (NCBI taxonomy): Eukaryota > Viridiplantae > Streptophyta > Magnoliopsida > Fabales > Fabaceae > Lathyrus > Lathyrus oleraceus. Next base: position 90,939,855 of record NC_066585.1, read on the forward strand.
CACTTCTCCTTTTGGCATGGGAGAAGGATTTTAAACAAAATGAACAAATCACGCTGACTTATGAATGACCGTAGGAACATCCGCAGCGACCCAATTGTGGCAGACACCACCAGGAATGATGAAATTGTTCAGATCTTCTGCGTCTTCTTCAATGATAACAGCAGCCTCTTCTTCGGGTTGATCATCATGGATGAATCCTCCACTTGTGGACAAACCTTGCTCATTAAGTGCCCCAGAACATCAGCCAATGCCAGCCCGGGATTGGTTAACCAGGAATAAATCCATCAACAGGAATAAATTCATCAACAGGAATAAATCCATTAAAAGCACTAAGGCTGGCAAAATCCTCTGAATTCACAACTCTCTTGCTCAATCTGATCCATCAATCTGGCAGAGTTGGCTTTGGTATAATACCGGCAAAGTGCGTCTTCAAAATAAATGAAGATCGCAGGGTCAGACCACAAGACGGGAGACCGGAACAAAATACCTGTTTATGCAAATGATGCATGAAGTGTTTGTGCATATGCTTGTTTTTATATCAAAGGAACCCGAGGGTTTTATTTGCAAACTTTGAAATATTTAAGCATTTTGATCATACATGAGAATATCTCATCAGATATATCAGGTGAAAATTTTTTCCCGGTTTTTCATGTTTTGAAAATTTTTGCAAATAAACTCCTTTGAGTTCCTTGAAAATTTTCTTTTTTCTGATGACATGAATGCGGATGAATGCGTGAATGTATGAATGCAACAAACACACTCAAGGATCAAGCAAAACACACCAAACAAAGGTCGTGGGAAAGCTCTATGTATCCCTAATATCAATCATCCATTTTGGTGGATTTAGGTTTTCACCTTATCAACACCCAAGTTCCATTGATATTAACGGTACGTGAACCGGTTCAGACATTCTTAATATCAACCAGCCGCTTTGATGGATTTTAGGTTTTTACACCTGATCCGGGATCCATTGATATTAACAATATTTGAACGACTCAACCACGAATCACGGGTTTGTTGAGAGTCACGAGCATGGAGTCTCGGTTAAGAACCACCCAAAGGGAGTGTACTAGGGTTTAAACCTGCCAGACATGTTCTATCAGAGGTTCCCATAATCATCGTTCCATCTTTCGTATATTATCGGAGGAACGAATACTCGTATTCCAAGAATATTCTCAAGAGAAACTCTTATGAGTGTAGTATCGCGTAACAATCGTATCAGAACTGACATCTGAACGACCTCCGCACTACGGTCCTAAAAATAGGCCAAGATGGGTTTGGTAAACTAAGGTCCTTGGCTTCTGCGGCACATGATTGAAGGAATAATGCCTAACCACAAATAACTTGTGTGACATTATTAGTTCAACATGACCTCCACCAAGTGAATGGGCTCGCAAGTCAACTGGCTAAGGACTACTCCACACCAGTCAACAAGACTATGCCATTCTCCTATCCTAGAGAGCACTCGAGTTCGGGTACAGAACTCATCTCACAGATCACCAAAGCAAACAGCAAATGTATATCAAGCAATTCACACATTACAATCAATACAGTGATCCCAAATTGTACAAAAATATGTCAAATGACAAATAATAATATAGCACAACAAGGGTGAAAAGTAGGCAATACAACCAGGGATGATATTCTCCCCAGCAGAGTCGCCACTTTTCTGTGACGGTGTATTCGTCGCTATATGATCTATCGATTAAACCATAAGCAAGGGATACATTGAAATTTTCGAGTCGCCACCGCACTTTTATTTATCCAAAGGACTGGCTAAAAAGCTAACAAAAGCCTAAGAAGTTTTACACGTAGAAAATTAATAAAAAGATCAGAGATTCTGGGTAAGGGGTAAATTACGCAATGGGAAGGTGTTAGGCACCCACTACGTCCTAGGTACTCCTAGGGAGCCCTTTTCACACTTGTTATGCTAAATTGTTATTTGTTATGACATAAAGATTGTGCAAACATGATTGGGATGATGAGAAAAGAATATACATTTTTTATTGGGTTATTGGGTTCGAACGGATGAACCCGTTGCCTACGTACCTTCCATCAAAGGTAAGGATCAGAACGCCGTAGTTCGGCTAAAAGATTTCCAAAAGTGGGTTAGGTTCAATTTTAAACACAAACCCTAGGTCTTACGTTATCCACGGGAGAAAACTCAACCTTATACAAACAACAACGTCCACCATGTGAGAACAGCTTCAACCTGCCAGGGAGGGGTTAACCCTATAATAGGCAAGGAAGACTTACAATTCAATCACTAAAGACAGAAGGTGAGATTAACATCAACCACTAAGATAAATCAAACCTATAGCTCATGTATGAAAGGATTAATGGACAAAGCCAAAACAAGTGAATGAGTGAAGTTACTGATTATGATTATGAAAATGGAGTCAAAGTATGATTAAGGTTAATTCAAATAAGTATTATGAAATGGAGTTTGAAAAAAAGTCCAGGACTTGAGTCCAGGTTTTTAGTTAGAAAACATGAAGATGTTTGCACAACACTTATGTCAACATTGAAAGATAAAGTGTGAAAAGGTTTAGGACATAATGAATGATGAATGGATGAAATGGGTAGTGAAACTTCTTAGAAGGTTCACTTCTTGAGATCATATGGGGGATGATTCAAGTGTGTCCTTTGGAATGGCAATGGATAATAACAAACAAACAAAGAGGAAAGCAAAAGCGGATATCGGATGCCAATCACTGGTCTTATACCAATCTCCTAAAACAAAATGGGATGTCAGAAGCCACTCAATGGACTTACACCAATCTCCTCAAAAGGAAAAAAAACAAAGATGAAACATGGAAATTAACTGCCAATCTGTCTGGACTTAGGTTAACTCCACAGTATGGTCCTAGGAAATCCAATGCCACATTACTGGGACTTATAATGGATCCTCACATACAAGAACAAAAGCAACAATATGATCACAGGAATGCAAATGCCAACTTACAGGGACTTATAATTGCAACCTCTCACACAAACAGATGAACAAACTATGATCACAGGAAAGCAGATGCCAACTTACAGGGACTTATAACTGCAACCTCACATACAAACAGATAAAACAAACTATGATCACAGGATAACAGATGCCAACTTGCAGGGACTTACAGTTGTATCCTCACATACAAACAAACAAAGCAATGAGCAGGGATAAAATGAGTGGCCAAGGTGATGGTCTTATACTCACTTCCATGTCATAGGAGCAATGGCCAAAAGAGATGGACTTACAATTGTCCTCAATGGGTAAACAACAATGATAGCATCACAAATACAAATGAGATGATCATGCATTAATGGCAATTGATGATGATGATAAATGCATAGCATACAGGCAAACAAGTGCACATGAAGCAATCACTCAATCAATGAATAGCAAACAACACACTCTATAGCCAAAACAATGGGGGCTCACACAAGAGGGTTTGACTTTGAAAGTCCACTGTAATAGGTAAAGGTCGCTCTTAACCTTGCCATTGAGAGGCTAAGGTGAAGCAGATGAAAAGGAGATGAGGGGTGTGCCTCATTGCTTCTATCCCTAATCAGGGAGAGCATCAAATAATAGAAAGTGGGGGAGTTCAGAAAGATGGAACTCTTTCCCCATTATTGACTCGATTAGATCTTGGGTTTTTTATCTCAACGCTTCAACCATGTAATGGGAGCAAAGAGAGGACACACTGAATAGTGGGGGATAGATTGCTTATCCCTACCTTCCACCAATTGCCTCAAATGAGGACTTTTCCTGCTTAGGACAAATTTAAACAAACACAGGCATTGCCTCTTAAGGAGGACTTCAGACAGTTTGCCCGGTCAAATAACAGACCGGGTCTCCAGACTACATGAAGAAGAAGTAATTATACCTCAAAAGCAAATGCTAAATAGCAAAGCAAGCAAGTTCAAAGAACTTAAGCAACTAAAGTACCTGAAAAAGTCAAACTTATTAGTAAACAGCTCAACAGTCAAAATCAAAAGAAAATGAACCAATAGTCAACCACAGAGGGACCAATTGTGCAAGGCACAAAGACTCAAGTTACATGAGTCAACCTACAAAAAAAAGGTTAGCACATTAAACAATCAAACTAAAACACATTTGAATGATCCTCAAGGCATTGGTGCTTAACCTGAAACAGATGAACTCAACATAAGCTTAGAAGACCACTAGGACTAGCCTAGGGTCAAAGATGAAAGAAAAAGTCAAGGCAGCAAGGAAAAGTCAACCCAAACCAAGTCTAAACATTCAAGAAGCATTCTCAATTGGATTCATAATCAAATCATGCATCATTGTCATTTTGTAAACCAAAGAAGTCAAAACATGGCAAGAGGAAGCACAAATAGGTCAACAGCAAGACTTCATCCAAAAGTCAACTCAAACAATCTCAAAAATCATGAAATAAATCACACTCAATCCTAACATCTAGCATGGTAGGCATGTCAAATTTCAATGCATTTGGATGAGAGGAAGGCAGTCAATTAAAATCATGAAGTCAACATAATTTCAAGTAAGCACAATGAAAGTCAACAAACATGGGTCAACTTCAAAAAATCATATCAAATTGAAAACAGATGATAAATGAATGAAATCAACACCAATGCAAAGCTCAAGATGTCTAGTTATCACATATGAAATTTCATGATCATACAATGTGGTATGAGAATTTCCCAAAGGATTTGGCAACATATAGCATAAAAAGTCAACCATTGACTAGGCAGGAAAGAAAAATCTCAAATAAATGGAAAACAGCCCAATTAATCCCAAGAAAATTCACACATGAACTAGACATGTAAGGGAGGGATCATGCAAAATTTGGGGTCATTTCGATGTAAGGAAGCATGTGAACAAAAATTGTGAAATTGCATGTCATTCATGTAACACCAAATGCAACACATAACTTCAAAAATTTGTAACTCACAAACCACAAATGGGAAATGCACAAACTTTATATGGAAATGAAGGTCAATGTGTCTAGTTTCACCACAAAAAATTTCAAGCTCATTGGATACAACATGAGTATTTCACAAAGAGAATAGCACAAGGTATCATTTTGGCATACATGTTGGAAAAACAATTATCATTTAAAATCCAGCCACTGAAAAATTAATTAAAATTCACAATAAAAAACTAGACAACATTTGTGAACATGAGGAAAAAATTTCATAATTTTTGGATGAAAATTGAAAGAGAAATTAATTTGTGAAGTTGGATGAATAATTGAAGCAACATGAACAAAGTGCATGGCAAGATGTCAACATTGGTCAACTGAATGGCAGAGTTGTAAATAAGCGCCTCACTAACTGAAGCTATGCGTTTTGGGCAAGGCAAATAGAATGTTTTGATTGGCTCTCAGCCAATAGAACAGTAAACTGATCAACCAAAGTTCAAACTTTCTGGTTTTTAGAAACCCTAGGGTTTACAGCAGCCATGGCAAACTTCATGCACATTTAATCAACATCCAAACAAGTTCAAACATCAACCACACAACAGCATAAGCATATTCATGAGATTTTCTGGGCAGCTTAAGGTTTAATAGCAGGGCACATTCATGTTGTCACCAACATCAAAACAAAATGACTCGACCAAACCACACAAACAACATTGTATTGGTATAGCACATCATTCAGCAACACACAAACATAATCATGCGAATTTCTGGACAGAGCTAGGTTTAAACAAACAGCAACATACATTCATCATCATTTATCAACCATGAACAAAATAAACATAACCAGCATCGATGTTCATGCAATAACTAACATCATCTAACATCAACCAACAACAAAGCAAATATTAATCATGAAAAAATCTGGACCGGGTATAGGTTTAGCAACAGCAGCGTGTATACATTCATCATCATGCATTCGACCAAGAACAAAAAATTCCAGAAGCAGCAATCAAGCATACAAATAGCATCATCAAACATCCCTCAACACAAATATGATTCCAATTTTCTCTAACTCATCATAACCAAGTCAAATCGATGGAAATGCATTTATTCATAAAAATGAAAACCAAGATTTCAGACAGCATAGTTCACCATTTAATGCAAACTAATATTCATTGGAATCAGCATGAAGTGAACTATCATAAGCATGTCATCATTTTGAGAAAAGGGTTGGTCGAAAATCCTACCTGATTTGAAGAAATTAATGATACAGTGTTGTTTTGGTTGATTCGAGTGCAAGCAGTTGCCAATGATAGTTGATAGTGATGAATGCTTGAAGGAAATTTGTTCAAACAAGCTTGGTTCCACTCTAAACCCAAACTGCCATTGAAAGATTTCTTTGAAAACAGAACATGATGAAAGCTGTGCAGAGGATGTTTTGTGCTCGAAAGGAGTTCCAAAGAATGTCCAGATGAAGAATCAATCCAAGTTGTTCAAGGGTTTTCGTGTTTTGAGCAGAAAATGCCAAATGCAAAAATGGAGAATGATAGAGTATGAAGGTTTTTGGTCTGTGGCTGCAGTCTCTAGGGTTGTGAATCAGCAGGAAATTGAGTTTATATTGTCTGTTTAGCCTTGCTAATGGAAATGCTAAGTTGGATTAGTCAAGTGAAACCAATTTGCCATTTTACTAAACTTGTACAAATGAAGTGGAGGGTGTGAATTCTTGCTCGAGTTTGGGCTTGAAAAACAGGCTGCCAATGATCAATGCTCTGCTGTTTTACCTTTGCACATGAATTGCTAACTTGTACTCTCACTTATGAAGCCATTTGCATATCATGCCAATTTTGAATTTTTGTCCAACATGGTAGTGTAATGGTGATATGAACATGATTTAGGGTTTGGAGCAAGTCACAAATATGATTTGAAAGCAATCTCAATTGGCAAAATGGTGAAAAAAGTCTTAATTCAAAAAGTCAAAGTTTGGTCAAACTTTGAATTTAAAAGGAGAAGGTCAAAAAATGCCATTTTGATTGGCAAGGTTTTGATGAATGAAATTTATATTTTTGGAAAGAGGAGGAAAAATGTGGTTTGTAGGAAAAAACCCCACCAAATTTGGCCTTATGGTGTGAGAGATATGGCCCTTTGAAGTTCATGATTTTGTGAAATTGAATTGATCATATCTTGACAATCACACATGGGATTTGGGAGTTCTTGGACTTTTTGAAAATGGGAGAACAAGATCTTCAACTTTCATGTTGGGCAAAAATTCATTTGAAGCTTGTATCATGATGTAAGTTTAAGATCAAGAAGTTTCCATTTTTGGCAGTTGAAATTACAGGTCCACTTTCTATTTCTGGAAATTTTCTGTTTGACTTGATTTCTTCCATGATGAGGTTTGGCATGATAGATGAGGCTTATATAAGCATGAATGAGCTCCTTCAGATCAATTCCATCCATCAAAGCCCTGATTAAATCCACAGTTGACCAAGTTTGACTTTTCTAGGGTTTTGCACTGACTGAACCTCTTCTGATGAATTCCAAACCCTAATTCCTTGAGACCTTGACTTCAAATGATGTCCCAAGCTATATGAGCTCTTGATTATTGATCATGGTGCCCAAATTCTGCAAGAATGGCCACCATCCACTTCTTTGACTGACTGTTGACTGTCTTTGACCTAATTGCTGATGATTGCTTCAACTGCAAGCAACAAGGTTAGACTGACAATATTTTTGTACTTTTGAATGATAAACATATGAATAGCAAAGATATACAAATGCAAAGTATGCTTGGTGATCAAGAAACAAACCACAAGGCAATCTACCCACTAGGAGGGGACTAAGGCATGCAATGATCCTTGAGGCCATGATATGATATGTTATGGGCCATGAGGGATCTTAGGGCCCAAAATTGGGGTCTTACACGCTTCAATCCATTGTTTGGAAGAAAGACTTGCCGTTTCACTCCATAGTTTGATGTTTGGTTAGAAGATAACCATAAACTTCATTTTTCCTTGTATAAGGGGGTTTGATAGTTTAACCTACTAAAAGTTCTTAAGTTTATTGGGTACTCTCAAGATCAATTCTTGGGTAGAGGGGTAGGAACTTTTCTTAGTTCGACCAAACCTCTACAATTTTCTGTGTCTTCTTTTTTCCCTTAACTCTTTAATTTATGCATGGTATTTTCTGCAATTTTATCTTTCCATTGCTTAATCTTAAACTCCTTCAAAAACATGTTTTCAAAACTCTGATTTTAACTTCAAAAGTTTTTTAAAACCATGTTTTTCTGAAACACACAATTCACCATCACCCCTCTTGTGTGCGAAATCACATGTTCAATAGGTATCTCTCTACCGGTAGTTACAAGTTGTATCATGTAGCAAATGGGAGAACCATGATCAATAGGGATGTTATTTTCGACAAAATAAAAGAAGTATAGTGACCTTTAATCAGTTACCAACAAGTTGTAACTTGTTACAATAGTGAAAATGGTCCTTGTAGTGCTTGAAAATGCATAAACAACCCCTGTTGAAGCCCGAATCGAAGAAAACTTGAGAAAATCAACAAGACAAAGAGGTTTCCCTACAAGACACCTAGATTGTGATATATTCCAAGACAAAAAGTTAATGACGACGGTGACTTCGTTCATTTTGTACTCATGGCCGAATCCGAACCTGCTAAAACAAAGGAGGTTTTGAGTGATTCAAAATGGATTTGTGCTATGATGGAGGAGCTGAAATCAATTGAGAAGAACAAGAATTGGGAGATAGTTGATTTTATTCAAGGGAAAAGTCTTATAGGTGTGAGATGGACGTACAAGGTCAAAGCAAATCCCAAGGGAGAGGATGTGAAGCACAAAACTATATTGGTAGCAAAGGAATTTTTGTAAAATGATGGAATATAATTTGAGGAAGTATTCACTTTGGTAGAAAGAATTGAGACGATCCAAATGGTTGTTGGGATTGCAAATAACAACAATTGGTTTGTTTATCAAATGGACATCAAATATGCATTTTTGAACAGACCGTTGAAAGAGGAGGTATATGTGGAGCAACCATCGAGTTTCATTGTGAAAAACCAAGAATCAAAGTTCTATATATACAAAAAGGCTTTGTACGGTTTGAAACAAGCTCGGAGAGTTTGGAACAAGAGGATAAATGATTTCTTAAAAGAGATAGGCTTCAACAAATGTGTATCCGTATATGGTGTGTGTGTGAAGAAATATGCAAATGAAGGGATGATAAGTCTTTGTCTATCCATGGATGATTTGTTGATTACGGGCAATAATCAAGGTTGCATTTATAAGCTAAAAGATGAGCTTATGAAGGAATTTGAGATGACCGACCTTAACCATATGACGTACTTCTTTGACATTGAGTTTCACAAGTCCAAGAAGGGACTGCTCATGCATTAAAGACAAGAAGGGACTGCTCATGCACCAAAGAAGGCATGCTTTTGAAATTTTGAAAAATCTTAAATGGAACATTGTAACATTGCCATTACTCATGTTGAACCAAAATTGTATTTGTCAAATAATGAACATGAACATGATTTTAATCCAACTCAGTATCAAAGATAGATTGGATCCTTACATTACTTGTGTAATACGAGACCATATTTTGCTTTTAGTGTTGGAATTGTGAGCAGATTCATGGAGAGACCAAAGGTGTCTCACTTGAAAGCAGTCAAGAGGATTCTAAGATACTTCAAAAACTCTATTGGTTGTGGAATTTTGTTTCCCGCAACAAACAAGGGCAAAAAGTGAAATTTACTCGGGTATACTGATTGTAACTGGTGTGAAGATAAAGATGATAGAAAATCCACACTTGGATACATCTTTATGTTTGGAGAAACGTCAATCTCATGGTGTTCGAAGAAACATTTGATAGTGGCACTCTCTTCTTATGAGACCGAGTATATTACAACTTCGTTGTGTGCGTGCCAAGTTGTATGCTCGATGAATATGTTGAAGGAGTTATGCAGTGAAGAGGGTGGGGTTATAAGCTCATGGTTGATAATGTTTCCGCAATAAATCTTGCTAACAATCCCATTGCAAATGGGAGAAGCAAATATATTGAGATGAGGTTTCATTACTTGAGAGAGCTTATTAGTGAAAAAATGAGGTATGAGTATTGTAGAAGTGAAGACCAAGTGCCCAATTTTCTGATCAAATGAGGGTCGATTAAAGAATTCAAAAGATTGAAGAAGCATATGGACATGGAAGACTTTGAGCACATGAATTAAGGTGGTGTGTTAAGTATAGAGTGTAATTCACGTGCATGTAATTGATTATTGCGGGAGTGTAATCGATTACATCCATTTGGAGAAAACAATCAGAATATTGTTACAACCAGTTACGGTTATCAACAACTGATTACAGTAAAAATAAAATCGTTGAGTAACCAATTATACTCTATCTTTAGTCGGTTACATCTATATATATTTTTTAATTTGTTATTTGTATCACACTGTAATTATGTATATATACCATTTAAGTATCTCATTAATAGATAGAACCTACTTTTCATCCTCAATAATCACTTTCTCTTATTTTTTCTCTCCCTTACTCTCCACAATGAAAATCATCAATCTTGTAATTCTATGTTCTAATAATTTGTGTAATCTAAAATGTAAAAAGTATGTTAAGAATTTCACATTAATTTTTTTTTAAATCTAAATTTGAGTTAATAATTATAAGAGTGCTTATGCTATGTTGACACCGTATGCAATTATATTGTATGTATACAATTGTTTTAGTGTTGCAAGTGTACTAAAAAAATTAAGTGAGATAAAATTTCACTATATAAAGTACGGTGTAAATATATAATTCAGTTTCATAAGAGCATTCTCTAATTATAAACGAGGACAATTCATCGCTTTAAATTTTGGTTTTGTAGGAATCGAGTTAAGTAACCTAAATTTAAAGATAGCACATTGAACACATGATGGATGTTATATTGTTAGGAACTTAAAGCATATGTGACCCTAATCTCTTCTCTTTTCCGCATATGCGTTCTATAAGCTGTTTATGTCTTTATGACCTGTTTGTGCTGTTTTAGTTTTCTTGGTCCTACGATCAACTTCTTATGTAAAGCAAAACCACATGCAAGAAAAGGCAAGTCCAATTATTAAGTTACCTACTTTGTCACCTGTTAACGTCAAAATCTAATATCTCACCACAACAACCAAAACGAATGTACACGACTTAGGTTTGATTTTCCTCTTCCATTTCAAATTATATTGCCACATTGATCATGTGTATGGATTCATTCACGTACACCCTGCCCATATGTCATTGTGAAGGCGATTTTAGTCTTTATATATATATATATATATATATATATATATATATATATATATATATATATATATATATATATATATATATATATATATATATATATATATATATATATATATCATAAGAGAATCAGAATTGATCAGTGCTTGGAGGTTGTTGATTGTCATGTTGAACTTGAGCTTTCAACGTGGTGGAAGAAGAGCTGACTTGCATGATTAGCACTTCAACGCGCAAGTTAGTATGAGAGTATGATGAGTGAATGAAGTTTGAGTTCAAATAGTCCCTAGAAAATGATACTTTTCACTCTTATATAGTAGGGTGGTTATAACAACTTGTTAATCTTTAAGCGTGGAATACGGAGATTTGTCTGATGGATCTTGGATTTAGATCACCTGCACTCTAGACTAGGATATCGTCATTATTCTATGAGTGATGTGGTGGATCAGTGTGCTCCTTGGACTGTAGCTATTGGGTATTCTTAACGCCCCAAAACAAATGCCCTTAAGCCCTTGTCTTTGCTCTGTAGGGTGAGGGCTTTGTTGTGTTTGTCTTCTTCTTTTGGTCGGAGCCCGACTTGAGTGAAAAGTCAATATGTGATGTCATTGTCATGGGGAATTCACGCTTTAAATGTGTATCTTGCTTTATATGTCTTTTCACATGATTTATCACGATGAGCTTTGGGAACTAAAGTACTTGAGTGTTTTTCTAAGAAAATTTGGATCGTTGATAGCGCCTATTTCCTTTCTTTTAGTAAGACATTGCATGATGTTTTTAGAACAATTATATTGTTTCTTTATTCATTACCTTTGTTCTTTCGCTAATTGTATTTTAACAAAATACCACTCTTCTTAACTAATGGGAGTGATACCCACCATGCATCGAAAAGCGAAGGAGAATACTATTGTCGCTTGGGTAAACCCTGCAGTTGCGTAAATTGTTTCTTTATTGGCTCGTGAAGGTAGTCTCGAAAGGGTTTTTCTTGAAATTGGTGTTTTTTCTAACTTGGACGGCCTAATCCCCAGGGAAGATAAAGGGCTTTGCAGTGAATATGGCGAGTGAGATATCCCTTTTTATGAGTGCACCTTTTCGATTTTAGATCTCTAATTTCCTTTAAATAGTTTTACGGTTGAAGTTATGAACCATCTGATGATTTACCCATCACAATTGAACCATGTACGTTGGGCCTACATCAAAGTCTTTCATATTGGTGTGACTATCGGGGAGGAAAGCCATATTTGTCTCTCCTTTTCCACCTTTTCAAGGTATGACATAGCTCAGCGAACCGTGCGTTAGACCAATGTTTAATCACAACGACGCATGTCACCTGTTACTTTAAAGCCTATTCTAATGGCCTAAAACATTTAAAAGGTCGGTTATTTTTAATAACTCTTCTCAACGAAGAGGCTTATGTAAAAGTTTGTACCAAAGAGACTGAACCAAAATACCGATGCACTGGTTTATTTAGTAAGTTTTAGAACTAATGGAATTTTTTGATGGGGAATGAGTCATACATCTACAAAGAAAATGAGTTGTCTCAAGAGGAGCTTTACCTGAATAAACGATTAATCACGTTTTTCAAAGAATTAGGTGATGTTGGTGGGGTCGTCCCTCGGGATGAGGCCTTAAGAAAATGTTTGAAATAACTCATTGAAACCTATATGTTAATGGATGGAAATACCAAAGAGGAGATGAAGGTCATATTTAGCAAGATTCCAGTGTCTCTATCCTTTGATATGTGTTATTTCTACCTGCAATGTTCTTGACGTTTTGATAATATTCATATATAGATTCAATGAAGTGTGAGGAGATAATTCATCAAATGAAAAAAGGATTTCGAGATGTCTAAGCGATTATCAACACTTCAAACATTCCACCACCTCCCATCATCCCTACTTTGGTCAGAGAGATGAAGATATTACCATGGTCCCCTCATCTGGATTTACCGTGGGCTCGAGGAGGAACTACCCTGGTGCCCAATCCTGAAGTTGATATTCATGGAAGTACATGATGGGTATCGCGTAATCCTCGCGTTCCATACCCTATTTTCTTGGCTCGCCTGAGACCTCTCACTCTAAGAGAGCAACAAGCATCTACTTCGAAAGAAGGTTTCCCTTACCTTGCTAGAATAATTGTCTAAGCTCTCGAGGAAAAGTTGTCGACCAATGTAGCCATCAGCCCCTTTTTTCCTTTAGAAATATTCTTCTTAGGCTTCTGTCCTTTTTTAGCTTAGGACAATCATTTTCGTAGTGGCCTGGTGATAACACGAAAACGTATCGTATTTTTGGCTCCATATGCATTGTTTTTTACTCTATTAACACTTATTGTTACACATTATTTTATGTTTATTGCAGGTATTTATCGATTAAAAGGTTTACCGCAAGAAAAATGGAAAGTAACAAAAAGGAAAGAAAAAGGCAAGAAAAGAGAAGAAAATGAGGTTTCCAAAGGGATAATGGGCCACCAAAGCAAATGGGCTTGTGGCGGCCATTATCCAAAGGATGTGGCGCCCGCTACATTAGGCCAAGAGAGAGGTGGCGCCCGCCACCAACCCTTGAGAAGTGGTGGGCAGTTGCTACAAAGTGGCGCTCGACACTCATCATTGTCACAACCTAGTCTTCCTATTTTTCCTCCACCTTTTTAGCCACAATTTCCATTACTTTTGCTACAAATGAGGAATATGGAAAGGATATAAAAAGAACCTCTCAGACTCGCACAAACTCTCTCTCTCTTCTTCCAGTTTTCAGTTTATGCTTTATTTTATTCAGCACTATTTTTCTTTTAGTTTTCTAGGCAGTTTCTTACCATTGTAAAAGTGATAGTTTCTCCATATCGGGGACTATTACGGTTTATTATTTTTACACATTTGAGATTCAATTGTAAGGGGTATTCATTGCCAAAGCCTGCCGGAATTATTTAATCGAAGATTCAAGATTCAATTCCAGTTCTTAAATTGCAATCCAGGTTTATTATTGTTTACTGTTTTTTTTTATTTATGCCTTACTGTATGTTTAATTCCCCAACTGCCATGTCTGTCACTGGATCTATGTCCGGCTAAACCTTAGGTATCGGTATGTAAAGACCGTCAAAACGACGGGATTTAATAAATAATTGGTGTTAGTTTTTATTAAAACTTATTTTTCCGATTTTAGTTTCTTAATTTAATCAAATTGTTTTTCGTACGAGAAGACAAAACAAACTAAGGTTATGGTCAATAAGAACGAGAGTTTGAGATTTTAACCAGATAGCTGAAACTAGGCATTGATCCTAAACACAGCGAGAGCGCTTTAGGATTAATTAGACTTTATCTATATTCAAAAAATACTTTTAAATTCAAAATGAGACCGCGAGAGTCAAGCATTCTGGTTTAGGAGTATGGTCAGAGTCAATAAAAACGAGAGTGTGAGACTAAGTCCTTTCTATAAATAATTTCTACTGAAGAATATTTTAACCAATAAGATTATACCAACTATCTATCGAATCCTCGAGGATTGATGTATTACATACTGATATCCCTTATATCTTATATCTTTATCTTTATTCTATTTTATAGTTATTTCTCTTCATCTCTCCAATCTTAGAACAATCATTCGCCTTAGATTTACATAGTAACATTAGACCATGATACGTTCGATTATTAGTCCTTGTGGGTTCGATAATCTTTAAAACTACGCGATAGGACTGTGCACTTCCAGTCACAATTCACATAGACTTACCAAAGTCGCGATCAAGTTTTAGCGCCGTTTCCGGGGACTAATTTAGTCGATATCGTAACTCCAGTGGTGTCCGGTATAGACTAAGGCACTATTTTCTCTATTACTATGTATTACCCAAATTTTCTCTATGATTATCACTCCTAGTATTTTGAGGAATCAAGATTCCTATAAATCCAACCTGGAAATATTAATGGAGGATTTCATGGAGACGCAAACTCACTCTAGGATAGAATCTATGACGGAACGCTTTGTGGCTACACAAACGCTTCAGAATGAAGAATTTAGAAAACAAAGTCTTTATACCAATGAAACCCTTACGCAACTAAACATTATGGTTGAGTCCCTCGTTACTCACAACGAGACATTGGAGGCTCAAATCTCCCTGCTTGCGCAGACATCTCTAGGACCTTTCCCTGAGAAGTATGCGGATGTTGTAACAATCACCAGTGAAAATTTTACCGAAAATCCTAAGGAGAGTGATAATGAGGAGGGTTCAGGTGAGAAAAGAGTAGAGATTGAGAAAGATCCACCGACACCACCCAAAAGGGAGGTTGTCGAAGAGGTAGAGAAGGAAGCAATATGTGTTATTCCTCCTCCCTATAAATCACCAATTCCTTTCTCGCAAAGGTCTGTGGAAGTTAAGGTAAACCCCAAATCCGAAAGATATGAAGAGCTATCGAAAAATATCCACACCAATGCACCTTTATTTGAGACCCTGAACAAGAAGAGAAAATTAGAAGACCATGATACTAGGGAACTCATTAGTATAAAAAGGGGAAAATTAAACTTTGAGGTGGTGGATGAAAATATTGAACCTAAACCTGAAAAGCTAGCTCTCAAGATAGAGCCAGAACCACCACCACAAGTTCAAAAGGATAAACCAACTCGCAGAAGAAAAAGAAGAAAAGATGATGGGTATGAGAGATGGATTGATAAGTGGCCATGGAAATCAAGGAAAAGTGAAAAGTTTGACCGAGGATTCATCCTCAAAAGATGCGTAAAAGTGAACCTCGTGCTAAACTGGGAAAAATGCCATTTCATGGTCCGATAAGGAATCGTGCTCTGACACATAGTATCCAACAAAGGGATTGAAGTCGACAAGGCCAAAATAGAAGTTAAAGAAAGCCTCCAGCCTCCGAAAACCGTAAGAGAAATACGAAGCTTCTTAGGACACGCCGGTTTCTACCGGCGATTCATTAAAGATTTCTTAAAAATCACCAAACCACTGACTGGCTTATTGATGAAAGACGTTGAATTCATCTTTGACGACAAATTCCTAGTGGCGTTTGAACAACCGAAAACAGCTCTTATTACCGCACCTATCATGCAACCACCCGATTGGAGATTACCTTTTGAAATCATGTGTGACGCTAGTGACTATGCTGTAGGTGCAGTCTTAGGACAAAGAAGGGACAAGAAACTTCATGCAATATACTATGGAAGTAGAACCCTAGACCCTACACAGATGAACTATGCCACCACAGAAAAGGAACTTTTAGTCATAGTGTTCGCTCTGGATAAATTTCGTTCCTACCTAGTAGGAGCAAAGATAATTATCTATACCGATCATGCTGCAATTAAGTACTTGTTAAACAAAAAAGACGTCAAACCAAGACTCTTAAGGTGGATCTTACTATTACAAGAGTTTGACCTAGAGATCAAGGATAAAAGAGGCACGGGAAACATCGTGGTCGATCACTTATCAAGAATGGAAGGTATTGAACCTGAACGAGTGCCTATAAACGATGACTTTCCGTACGAAAGACTCATAGCTCAATTGGAAAGAAATACAGCTAAATATGCGTTAACCCATAAGGATACCAAAACAAACAAAGTAGTGGAAGCAATTTACACCCAAACCACACTACCATGGTACGCTGACTTCGTCAACTACTTAGCAGCTAGGGTGCTTCTGCCAGACTTGACCTACCAACAAAAGAAAAAATTCTTCCACGATCTTAAACACTACTATTCGGATGAGCCTCTACTTTTCAAGAGAGGCGTCGGCGGTATTTTTCGCCGATGTGTCCTAGAAGATGAGGTAGAAAACGTAATTTCCCACTGTCATTCTGCTCCTTATGGAGGACATGCAAGCACCTTGAAGACTTGCGCTAAGATCTTGCAAGATGGCCTCTTTTGGCCTACTCTGTGGAAAGATGTCCACATCGCGATCACAAATTACGACCGGTGTCAACGCACTGACAACATATCTAGACGCGACGAAATACCGCTTAAAGGCATTTTCGAAGTAGAAGTCTTCGATGTTTGGGGAATCGATTCTATGGGACCTTTCACATATTCTTTTGGTAACAAGTATATCCTTGTTGCGGTCGATTACGTATCAAAATGGATTGAGGCTATAACCTCTTCAACGAACGACACACGAGTGGTAATTAGACTCTTTAAGCGAATAATTTTCCCTATATTCGGAGTGCCGAGACTTGTCATCAATGATGGTGGCTCCCATTTTATTTCAAATATTTTTGAAAAACTATTACTGAAATATGGAGTCTGGTACCGCGTAGCAACACCCTATCACCCACAGACGAGTGGGCAATTAGAAGTCTCAAACCGAGAAATTAAACAAATCTTAGAAAAGACAGTTGCCACCTCTAGGAAAGATTGGTCCTCAAAATTACCAGAAGCGTTGTGGGCATATAGGACAGCTTATAAGACCCCAATAGGAACCACACCTTTTAATCTAGTTTATGGAAAATCATGTCACATGCCGGTAGAATTAGAACATAAAGCATATTGGTCCATTAAGACCCTTAATCTCAATTATACTGCCGCAGGCGAGAAAAGAATATTAGATATCCACGAACTAGAAGAACTTTGGCTAGATGCATATGAGAATGCCTGAATCTATAAAGAAAGAACCAAAAAATGGCACGACAATCGCATATTAAGGAAAGAGTTTAACCAAGGCAACAAAGTACTCCTGTTTAACTCCGGCCTCAGACTCTTTTCCGGAAAACTTCGTTCTAGATGGTCTGGTCCCTTCGAAATTACCAATATCTTTCCAAACGGAGCAATAAAGATAAAAAGGAAAAATGAGCGAACCATTCATAGTAAACGGCCAACGTTTGAAACATTACCACAACATTGATAACAATGATTTCATTACAAATCTTAAGCTTGCAGAGCCTCACGCTCATTCGAAAGAATAACGCCTATCCTATTTATGTCGAGCTTACGACAATAAACAAAGAGCTTGGTGGGACTACATGATATGGGATTTAACAAAGGCCTAATCACCTTTAGGTTGTTTGACAAAGACTACCGCTACACCCACAGAGAAATGGCTAAACTCCTAGGATGTCCTAATGGACCTAATACCTTTACCATTACCCAGGAAGACATACTTATGGACAATTAATTATATCTCTTTTGGGGTAACATCACAGGAAACGACCATCCCGAGCCAGACCTTATGCAATCAGAGAACATCTATAACCCTGTCATTCGTTACTTCCATAAGATCCTAGCTCACACCTTGTTTGTAAAGGAAAATAACATAACTGTTGTATCCAAAGATGAACTATTTATAATGTACTGTGCATCACAGGCTTGACCTGTTAACATTGTTACATTCATGATAGCTAATCTATATCGTATAGCACAGGAAGACTATGGACCAATCTCAGTGAGAGGCTTAGTGACCATGATAGCGCATGCAATGGGACTACATTACCCAGTCGTCAGGGTTATACGACCTATGAACATCTGATTTTGTGTCAACACCAGTATCATTAGTAACCTAGGCCTGGATGTGTTTGAATTCTTCATTAACAGCCAACCAGTACACCTGTTTACCCTGCCAGACCCTAGGACGAGTGTACATGATAGGAACAATTGGCTTTATGATTTGGATGGACCACCACCCCAAATCCATGATCACCATGACAATTATCTCTCTGATGCTGAATCACATGCCCCATTCATACCTGTTGCACCTCTTACCGATCATGTTGTTGCCATCGAAGCTGTTCAGACAGATGTCGCCAATCTGAGAGGCGAGCTGAGCACCCTCCGCGTGGAATTCCACGGCTTTATGGATGTAGTGACAGAGAACCTGGATCATATTTACCAGCACTTCTACTCGTTCTCTCCTAATTTATTATAGTGTTACCGGTTTGCTGACTTTTATTTTATTTTATTTTCTTGTTTGGGATTTTATTGTTATTTACTTTTACACATTGGAATTTATTTAATTACTTTATTAACTTTTATTCCAGTAGACAAATTATTTCATCTTTTTCTGTCTACCCAATTCTTTCATTCGTCAATTTTGCATTAAATTCCATTCCAATGTATCATGTTTACTATTCCCATACACTTTATTATTGGTAAATTAAAAATTGCATGGTCAAAGTAAAATAAAAGCACACACATGGGAAACCACACTGCATGTGGCGCCTGCCACACACAGTTGTGGCGCCCATGTGAGGGTTGTGGCGCCCGCCACAGGGCCCATAATGGTGCCCACCACACACAACAAAAGTGGCGCTGACCACTACACAAGCCTGCACACGCAGGCTGTGTATTTTGGACCATTCAAATCACATTTATTGTGATGTTCCTTGCATGCAGACAATGCCTTAACGCCATTCAACCACTTTCAAAACTCTTGGACCAAGGCATTGAATATGGTAAATTCTATTTATTTACCAATTAATTTTTGAACCACCATCACCTCTATATAAACCACCAGCACTACCTCAACAAATCACACCTCTCATTTACATATTTCTCTCATCTCTTGCTCTATTCTCACTATATTACATAAGGAGTGTAAAATCCATTATGGCACAGATGAGAGAATACGAAATAGTGTTTAGAAATGGAGAGCCAAGTGAGTTACAGGAAGAGACGTACACGGCTCTAAGCGCAAGAAAGATCGAATCAACAAGGTATGCCGATGAACCCTGTTTATTTGCCTTAGGAATTTTAGATAGTGTTAAATATATGCTAGACACTTTAAATATAAATTATTTCTTATCTCTCAAGGACCCTGTTGTCATACGGTGAACTGACTTGGGGTGTTTTGCTTTTTATCGCAATGTCGCGGATAGCAAGAGTCGCCACCGACTTTTCTTTTATCCAATAAGGAAAGGTGGAAAAGAACAGGAAAGACCTCAATAGATTTTGGGTTCGGGAGGTACATTATACAAAGGGAAGGTATTAGCACCCTTTGTATCCATGGTTATCCATGGGCTCTTAATTGCTGGATCACTTATATTTTTGTCTGAAAAGTGTCGGTGAATTGCTTAAAAAAGTGTTTCGAAAAGAGAGTTTAACTTTGTAATGATTCTCGTATGAATGTATACAAAGTATTTATCTCGTTTGATTTTGAAAACGGTTTAGAAAAATGTAACTTGGTAATGATTCTAGTATGAATGTATACCAAGTGGTGATTTTCTAGGATTTGTAAAGTGTAAAGTGTGAGGGGTGGAAAATGTTTTAGGTTATGATCCGGCAATTGAGAGTTATACCTTCCTGAGGTCGTTATGGGCATTTCCTATCCTTATGAGGGTAAAACTGTCCTTACTATGGAGAAGTAAGTAATCTTACCCTTTTGGATGTTTAAGGGTCACCGTAGGGTCATCGATAGGTCATTGAAGGCAACAGTTGTAAGGATACCTTAGCATTCGAAGGGACGATCATCATTTAACCGTAGGCTACACCGAAGGGTCATCGAGGGACAAAATCGTATTTTCGAAGGCAACATCCGAGGGACCATGATTTATTTTATGATGATTTAACCGAAGGGTCTTTGCTAAGTGTATCCCTACATTCGCGGGACATGACCGTTATACCGTAATACCGTAGGGCAGCAAAGAGAGGTCCAAGATCACTTATTTAAAGGCAATATTTTAAAGTCAATTAGGTAATTAGGACGAGCCTCCATATTAAAATCAATACATTAAAATTAATACATTAAAATTAATACATTAAAATTAACACATTAAAATTAATTAAGTAATTTAGGGTGAGTCTCCACAAGGGTATCCCACAAATAAAGTGGAAGACCTAACGGCAATCTTTTCCTGGGACATGTGAACCTTGGCAAAATTCAGCAAACGGGTTAGAATACCAAATCGGGGTGTGATCGAAGATTACACCGCAAAAGAAAATACAGCAGCATGAATGTCAGGCAAAACAGTGCATAATTAACATAGAATAGATCAGATACGCATAGGACATAACAAACAAAATATTAGCGACTGTCCCGTTCGCCTCTGCCTCGCCTAGCGAGGGCCTAGCGAATACTCGCTATATGCTCGCTTAGCGATGTGCTAGCGAGCGGCTGCGGGTTTTGAATTTCAGAACAGTATGACTTCAACCTGCGACATGGCTTATGGCATCCAACACATAATTATATGGTTCAGCATTCACAATATTCAGGCACACTTAAATTCACATGCAAAACCTCAAATATGTTTATGAATTCAATTATAATATCACATGCAAGTTAAGAACATAAAGCGGTATCACATGCAAATTAAGAAAATAAAGCGATAATAGTAATGCAAACCTGTTTGCAATCGAATTGCAACCTTGAATTGGCGAGCCGGATTGAGTTAGGCGGTGGTAGCTTCGGAGCGGAGGAGCGGCCTTCAGGGTTTCTAAAGTAGCCTCCAGGGTTTTTGTGCCAGGGTTTTCGTCTGTCTCCCTCTGTTTTTCGTCCTCTTTCATTACTGAAGTGCTGGTATTTATAATGCCCTTTTTCATGACCTAATGGGCTCAGAACGAAGCCCGAAATTTTTTGTTGTCTGTCAGCCTCGCTAGGCGAGCTGGTAGCGAACGTTTGCTTCGCTAGGCGAGCGTGTAGCGAACGTTCGCTAGGCGAGCGTGTAGCGAACGTAACGTTCGCTAGGCGAGCGTGTAGCGAACAGGCCAGTTTGGGCCATTTTCTGGATTGGGCCATTCGTGAGCTGGGCCTTTGTCCCTTTAAGATCAGTGCCATAAAATGAGTCGGAATGCCCCTGAAAAATGTCTTGAACTATTGATGGGCAAATTTTGGGGTATGACAGCTGCCCCTGTTCAATATTCTTGAACCGAGAGAGTTAGGATGGCGTGCATGCCATTCGTGG
Source organism: Lathyrus oleraceus (assembly GCF_024323335.1). Classification (NCBI taxonomy): domain Eukaryota; kingdom Viridiplantae; phylum Streptophyta; class Magnoliopsida; order Fabales; family Fabaceae; genus Lathyrus; species Lathyrus oleraceus. The sequence continues at coordinate 90,961,858 of NC_066585.1, forward strand.
TCTGGAGGTGGAAGATTATTGAACACTAGAATGCCCCCAAAAATTTGCACTTGTCAATTAGTCTTGATGGAGATGGGCTTAAAGATGCCATCCAGGAGGTTCGATGACGAGATTTCCAGATTGTGTCGTACGTTAGACAATGTCTGAAGACATGGACGTCATACCGGGTCATGCGCTAGACCGTATAGTGAATCATTCATCATGCTGTTGACTTCGCTGGGGAGTCAGAGTATGCTATATGCTGCTGGGGATAATGGATCAGAATGGATCATACACTGGACCATATCTGGGTATCAGAGTGAGCTGTTCGTTAGGCGGATGACTTTGATGGGGATGAAAGATCAGAACGGATCGTACGCTAGATCGGTTCTGAATTGCAGAATGAGCCGTCCGTTAGGCTGAATCTGCTTGAAGAGGGAGTAGTCGTATACCAGACTACCATTCAGAAATGTACCTGTCCGAAGGTAGCATCTGAGTAAAGGGGGTAGCCGTATACCAGACTACCATTCAGGAATGTACCTGTCCGAAGGTAGCACCTGAGCAAGGGGAGTAGCCGTATACCAGACTACCATTCAGGAATGTACCTGTCCGAAGGTAGCACCTGAGCAAGGGGAGTAGCCGTATACCAGACTACCATTCAGGAATGTACCTGTCCGAAGGTAGCACCTGAGCAAGGGGAGTAGCCGTATACCAGACTACCATTCAGGAATGTACCTGTCCGAAGGTAGCACCTGAGCAAGGGGAGTAGCCGTATACCAGACTACCATTCAGGAATGTACCTGTCCGAAGGTAGCACCTGAGCAAGGGGAGTAGCCGTATACCAGACTACCATTCAGGAATGTACCTGTCCGAAGGTAGCACCTGAGCAAGGGGAGTAGCCGTATACCAGACTACCATTCAGGAATGTACCTGTCCGAAGGTAGCACCTGAGTAAGGGAGTAGTACCAGACTACCATTCAGGAATGTACCTGTCCGAAGGTAGCACCTGAGTAAGGGAGTAGCCGTATACCCGACTACCATTCAGGAATGTACCTGTCCGAAGGTAGCACCTGAGCAAGGGAGTAGCCGTATACTAGACTACCATTCAGAAATGTACCTGTCCGAAGGTAGCATCTGAGTAAGGGAGTAGCCGTATACTAGACTACCATTCAGAAATGTACCTGTCCGAAGGTAGCATCTGAGGAAGGGAGTAGCCGTATACTAGACTACCATTCAGAAATGTACTTGTCCGAAGGTAGCATCTGAGTAAGGGAGTAGCCGTATACTGGACTACCATTCAGAAATGTACCTGTCCGAAGGTAGCATCTGAGTAAGGGAGTAGCCGTATACTAGACTACCATTCAGAAATGTACCTGTCCGAAGGTAGCATCTGAGGAGATAAAGGTCTAACTTGGTCGTACATTAAACCTTATCTGAGTTGTCCGAGGACTTGACGGTCTAACTTGGTCGTACACTAGACTGTCACTGAGCAGAATCTGGTCTAACTTGGTCGTACATTAGACTGTATCTGGGCAGAATCCGAGGACTTGACGGTCTAACTTGGTCGTACATTAGACTGTATTTGCAGAATCTGACTTGAAGGTCTAACTTGGTCGTACATTAGACTGTATTTGCAGAATCTGACTTGAAGGTCTAACTTGGTCGTACATTAGACTGTATTTGAGTGGTATTTGAAGATTTGAAGGTCTAACTTGGTCGTACATTAGACTGTATCTGAGTTAATGCAGGTTAGAATGGATCGTACGCTAGATCGTATCTGAGTTGAAGGAGTCATGTGTTGAGATGAATCAGGGTGGACCGTATGCTAGGTAGTACCTGAGAAGTGAAGGTCCAACTGGGTCGTACATTAGACCGTGTTGGGAGTAGTTGAAGATCAGAATGGATCGTCCGTTAGATCGTATCTGAGTGGAAGGAGTTATATGTTGAGCCGAATCAGAACGAACCGTACGCTAGGCTATATCTGCTAGTATTTGTATATGTTGTATTTGCAATGAATATTTGGGATGGGCTTATAGATGCCATCGTTAGGAGGATGTCAGAATGAATGTTGACATGGAGTATATCTGAAAGATGTATCTGAAGAAGAAAGTAGTCGTACGCTGGACTACACCTCGGAATGTACCGTACGCTAGGCAGTATCTGAGGGATATAGTTAAATCTTGAGTGTAATTGATAAAGATGTCCGTCTGAATGGACCTTTGTTTTGACTGTGTCAGGAGGATGATTAACCTGAAAAGTAAAGTTAGCTTCATGCCATGTCATGATGCATGAGATGCAAATGTTGTATGCATGCGTGTGCTGTGAAATGATGTAATGAGTGAATTATGCGTCTGGAATAAATGAGAGCATTGTATGATGTAATGCATATGATGCGGAATGAAAATTGTATGTAGGTATGTGATGTGAAATGATGTAATGAATGCCCTATGTGTCTGAAACGTTCTTCCAGGGGACTCTATTGGGGAAATAAATCTCAGTCTTCTGGTCGGAGATATTTGTATTGATGACCCTTCCTTAGCTGGGGAATACTTGATTTCTGTCTGACGATGGAAACACTCAACAGAGCCTGGCTGGGGATAGAAGAGATGACCAATTCGTCTAGTGATGCCACTTTCTTCCGGGGAATAACTGACTTAGCCGGGGAATAGAATTGGCAACAGATTCATTGGAAAGCCTGGTTAGACCTTCTCCTCGATCCTGAAGTCCTGTAGTAATTGTCATTGTTATTTTATGCATGTATTTTGATAAACATTGATCATATTCAAATGCATAAATCAATTCAAATTAAATCAATGGACGTTTACGCAAACAAAACAGAGAAAGTAAAACAAAAGCATCTTTTTGGAAATGAAATTGTATTGATTTTGAAAGAGGGCCTATAAATAGGCGATTTGAGTACAAGGAGACAGAAATCCTAGTAAGAGGAAATTGTCAAGGGAACAAAGAGAAGCTATGAGGAAAAAAAAACCTGTTGATTTTAACTCCACTACTGTCATTATGTCTTCAAGCATCTCATCTCCTGCTGTCGGATAGAAGTGATTGGCTTGTTCAGTCCCTTGAACTTGGTTGAAGCTGACAGAGAACGGGACATAGTCATACGCTTTAATCCCTAATTTTTGCCTGGACCACCTTTTCAGGTTTTCAGTCCACCGGGATACCCCTTCTTGCCCAAGCCGCCTTTTCAGGTTTTCGACTTGCCGGGTGTACGTCTTTATATATTTATCCCTAATTTTTGCCCGAACCCTTTTGGTTCGCCGGGATGCCCTTACTTTTGCCTAGGTACGTCGACCTAGCGGGTCTCTGTTATGCGTAGTATTTTTTGACTATGTCTGCATTCACGGGATGCGGGAAGTCTTCGCCATCCATTGTAGCAAGTATCATGGCTCCACCAGAGAATACTTTCTTAACCACAAATGGCCCTTCGTATGTGGGAATCCATTTGCCCCTGGGATCACTTTGTGGTAGAATGATACGCTTGACCACCAAGTCGCCCAGTTGGTACACCTGTCTCTTAACTCTTTTGTTAAATGCTTGGGTCATGCGCTTCTGATATATCTGCCCATGACAAACAGCCGCAAGTCTCTTTTCATCAATCAAATTTATCTGATCGAGTCGAGTTTGAATCCATTCATCCTCATCTAAGCCTGCATCTTTCATAATTCTTAGAGAGGGAATCTGAACTTCCACTGGTAAAACGGCTTCCATTCCATAGACTAAAGAGAACGGAGTTGCCCCCTGTCGAAGTACGCAACCATGAAGAGCAAGAGGTAACATCTCATGCCAGTCTTTGTACGTTATGTCATTTTTTGTATGATCTTCTTGATATTCTTATTAGCAGTCTCCACGGCGCCGTTCGTCTTTGGCCGGTACGGAGAAGAGTCATGGTGCTTTATTTTGAACTGCGTGTAGAGTTCAGTTTAGTACCATTATCAGTGATAACTCTCTCAGGAGACAGCAGGTTTCTCAAGTAGATATTTGATAGAATCCATCTTAGAAATCAATAAAGTGGTATGATTCAACATAGACTGTCTTAGTCGGCGAGCAGCCTAGGCCAAAGCGTAGCAAGCTTTCTCGAGCCGTGAGTATCTTGTTTCACAGTCGGTACCTTTTGCTAAGGCAGTGTATGACATGCTCTTTTCGACCAGACTCGTCATGTTGCCCCAGCCCACCTTATTGAATTTTCTAACACGGCCAAATACATGATTAGAGGTCTTCCTTCAACTGGTAGCATTAGAATTGGAGGTTCTTGGAGATATTTCTTGATTTTGCCATTCATCACTCCATACCATCTCTTGATTTTTTCTTAGTAATTTGAAGAGGGGTTTGCAAGTAACAGTCAAGTGCGGGATGAATCGGGCAATGTAATTCGAGTGCCCCCAAGAAACCTCTGACTTCTTTCTTGTCTATTTCAGTACCCAGATTTGCAATTTCAATTGATTCCTCCTGCGGCTGTATGGTCTTTTCTTCTTGTAGTACCAGTCTGGCAAGTTCTCCAGGGACTTTACAACCTTCCTCACTTCCATCCTCAGCTTGGTAGATCGGATTTTCAAAGTCATAATGAACAGTAGCAGAGCTATTATCAACAGGATCCAGAGTGAATATGGATACGCGATTTGTTACGTGAGTGTGTGCAAGAAAACATAGCTTGTTTGAAAAAAATGACAGGAAAGATAAAGAGCGCAATATTTGACTGCAAAAAGTCCATTGATTTATTGAATATGAATATGCTTATGAAAATGACAAACCCTTAAAATTAGCTATTATGCCCCGGGTATAGACACAATGCTTTGAACCACAAAAATAACAATAACAATTACTCCTGACTAAAGGAAATCGGGATAATGTCTTCAGCCTTCCGATTATTGAGTCCGTCACCAATTGTTGGGAAAATCCAGCTATCCAGGTCGCAACCGCTATCAGTATCCTCCACAGCATTGACAGTCTTGTCATGATTAGGCAGAGGGGCAGTGATGACATTAGGAGTCTTCGGAGGCTCGAACTCAATTTCCCCAGCGTCGATCATATCCTGAATTTTGTTCTTCAACAACCAACAATCGTTTGTATCGTGCCTGGGGCTATCGGAGTGATATGCACACCTGGCATTGGGATTATAACGAGGCGAAGCAGTGTTGACATTTGCAGGAGGACCTCTGAGAGTGATTAAGTTTACCTTTAGCATACTTTGCAGTGCTTGTGCTAAAGTCATATTGAGCTTGGTAAACTGCCTTCTTGGTCTGTCTGGTCTTTGCTGGAAGTTTTGAGCTGGCGGGGCGGCGATTGTCACTGCTCCAACGGCACGGTCACCATTTTTCTTGTTATGATTCTTTTGACCATACACAGCATTCGATTCATTCTTCCCATGGTAGGACTTTTTACTGCTTGTAGAAGTAGCTGCCTGTAACTTTCCACTTCGAATGCCGCTCTCTACCCGTTCACCTGTCAGTATAAGTTCAGTGAAACCTGATGAAGAACTCCCCAGTAGGTGGCTGTAGAATGGGCCAGTCAGGGTACCCATGAACAGGTCTACTAATTCTCGGTCAGTCATAGGGGGTTTGACCCTGCCGGCCAGATCTCTCCATTTCTGAGCATACTCTTTGAAGCTTTCTTTAGATCCCATAGTCATATTCTGCAACTGTAGCCGAGTAGGCGCTAATTCAGAATTGTATTGGTACTGCTTATAGAAAGCTGTTGCTAAATCAGTCCAGGTGCGGATGTCAGAGCTCTCGAGCTGATAATACCATTCCAACTGAGTGCCAGACAGACTTTCTTGGAAGAAATGGATCCACAGTTTCTTATCAGTGGTGTGCGGCTGAATCTTTCTTACATAAGCCCTTAAATGCATCTGAGGACAGGATGCACCATCGTACTTAGTGAAAGTGGGGATTTTGAATTTGCGGGGAATGGTCACATCGGAGACCAGACCCAAACTTTCGAAATCTAGACCAGGCGCCTTCTGACCCTCCATGGCTAGCATGCGTTCTTCCAGCAATTTGTACTTATCATCTCTTGGAGAGTACTGTTCATTTTCATAGTCCTCATCGTCATCCTCAGGGTTGGAGAAATCAACATTCTCTTCCTCTGAGTCATTCTCCGCCCCCTCTTCTGGACCATTCGGGATTCCAAATTTGATTCCCGTAGCCTGTCCTTTACGCCTTCTTCCCGGGTTAATGAAACTCACAGCTTTCTTTTCTTTCTTCTTCTCGACCAAAAGAGCCTTCAGTTCCTCCTGCCCCTTGGATAAGCTTAGCATCATCTCCTTGAATTGAGCATTCTGAGTCTGGAGATCTTTGACAGTTTGTTCGAGATCCATTTTTCTGTTTGGAGGAAAACCGTGAGAACACTGATCCCTTTAGAGTACCTGTTATGCAATGTTATGTTATGCTATGCAATGTATGAAATGTTTTCAAGGCCTTTTGGAATTTAACTTTGTATAGACTACCAAAAAAGGAAACTTTTTTTTTTGTTTTTTTTTTTTGTTTTTTTTTTTTTTTTTTTTTTTGTTTTTTTTTGTTTTTTTTTTTGTTTTTTTTTGTACAAAACAGAGCAAAGTTAAATCCCTAAGTCCTTGAAATGGTTAGTACAATGTTATGATGTCATGATGTTATGATGTTAAGATGTTATGATGTTATGAGGTTAAATAAATAACAAGCACAAGCAAGTCACATAACCATCATTCCTAGGTTTTAAGGCTTGCATGAGTTCCATAGGTAAGTACCCTCCCCACTGAAGTTTGGTTGGTTCAACCTGTCCTAGAATAGTAACCGGGTTCTAAAAGGATCTCAAATCATCGACCTTTCCTTAAGTCCACTTCAGTGCAACACCAAGTGGTTGACCGAAGCTTCCCTAAAGTCCAATCTCAAAGAGTGTAGTATCGAGTCTCAACCAACCCCAGTCGGAACCGAAGTCAGTTATCTCACTACTTTCTAATGGCCAGGATGAGTCAATTAGGGTTCTAAAGGTCTGGTTAATGCTTTGATGACACCACGCGGAAGCCAAATTTTTCCTCAAGTAACATGAGGAACATCAGGACATCCAAAGTGTCACATTAACCGTAGCCATCATTTTGACCATTCCGGTATACGCCGGATAGTCGCGATGATCTATTGCTACTTACCTAAGGTACACTAGATCCGGGTGTAGGATCTTTCACTCAAGCATAGGATACCCAAGCAATCCCTTAAAAGTAAATCAAACAATTTTAAATAAGTGATCTTGTTTTTTAAGGTAACCTCTCTTTTTAAGTGTCCCCAGCAGAGTCGCCAGTTCTGTCATACGGTGAACTGACTTGGGGTGTTTTGCTTTTTATCGCAATGTCGCGGATAGCAAGAGTCGCCACCGACTTTTCTTTTATCCAATAAGGAAAGGTGGAAAAGAACAGGAAAGACCTCAATAGATTTTGGGTTCGGGAGGTACATTATACAAAGGGAAGGTATTAGCACCCTTTGTATCCATGGTTATCCATGGGCTCTTAATTGCTGGATCACTTATATTTTTGTCTGAAAAGTGTCGGTGAATTGCTTAAAAAAGTGTTTCGAAAAGAGAGTTTAACTTTGTAATGATTCTCGTATGAATGTATACAAAGTATTTATCTCGTTTGATTTTGAAAACGGTTTAGAAAAATGTAACTTGGTAATGATTCTAGTATGAATGTATACCAAGTGGTGATTTTCTAGGATTTGTAAAGTGTAAAGTGTGAGGGGTGGAAAATGTTTTAGGTTATGATCCGGCAATTGAGAGTTATACCTTCCTGAGGTCGTTATGGGCATTTCCTATCCTTATGAGGGTAAAACTGTCCTTACTATGGAGAAGTAAGTAATCTTACCCTTTTGGATGTTTAAGGGTCACCGTAGGGTCATCGATAGGTCATTGAAGGCAACAGTTGTAAGGATACCTTAGCATTCGAAGGGACGATCATCATTTAACCGTAGGCTACACCGAAGGGTCATCGAGGGACAAAATCGTATTTTCGAAGGCAACATCCGAGGGACCATGATTTATTTTATGATGATTTAACCGAAGGGTCTTTGCTAAGTGTATCCCTACATTCGCGGGACATGACCGTTATACCGTAATACCGTAGGGCAGCAAAGAGAGGTCCAAGATCACTTATTTAAAGGCAATATTTTAAAGTCAATTAGGTAATTAGGACGAGCCTCCATATTAAAATCAATACATTAAAATTAATACATTAAAATTAATACATTAAAATTAACACATTAAAATTAATTAAGTAATTTAGGGTGAGTCTCCACAAGGGTATCCCACAAATAAAGTGGAAGACCTAACGGCAATCTTTTCCTGGGACATGTGAACCTTGGCAAAATTCAGCAAACGGGTTAGAATACCAAATCGGGGTGTAATCGAAGATTACACCGCAAAAGAAAATACAGCAGCATGAATGTCAGGCAAAACAGTGCATAATTAACATAGAATAGATCAGATACGCATAGGACATAACAAACAAAATATTAGCGACTGTCCCGTTCGCCTCTGCCTCGCCTAGCGAGGGCCTAGCGAATACTCGCTACATGCTCGCTTAGCGATGTGCTAGCGAGCGGCTGCGGGTTTTGAATTTCAGAACAGTATGACTTCAACCTGCGGCATGGCTTATGGCATCCAACACATAATTATATGGTTCAGCATTCACAATATTCAGGCACACTTAAATTCACATGCAAAACCTCAAATATGTTTATGAATTCAATTATAATATCACATGCAAGTTAAGAACATAAAGCGGTATCACATGCAAATTAAGAAAATAAAGCGATAATAGTAATGCAAACCTGTTTGCAATCGAATTGCAACCTTGAATTGGCGAGCCGGATTGAGTTGGGCGGTGGTAGCTTCGGAGCGGAGGAGCGGCCTTCAGGGTTTCTAAAGTAGCCTCCAGGGTTTTTGTGCCAGGGTTTTCGTCTGTCTCCCTCTGTTTTTCGTCCTCTTTCATTACTGAAGTGCTGGTATTTATAATGCCCTTTTTCATGACCTAATGGGCTCAGAACGAAGCCCGAAATTTTTTATTGTCTGTCAGCCTCGCTAGGCGAGCTGGTAGCGAACGTTTGCTTCGCTAGGCGAGCGTGTAGCGAACGTTCGCTAGGCGAGCGTGTAGCGAACGTAACGTTCGCTAGGCGAGCGTGTAGCGAACAGGCCAGTTTGGGCCATTTTCTGGATTGGGCCATTCGTGAGCTGGGCCTTTGTCCCTTTAAGATCAGTGCCATAAAATGAGTCGGAATGCCCCTGAAAAATGTCTTGAACTATTGATGGGCAAATTTTGGGGTATGACACCTGTCTATGCTCAGTTAACACTAGAATTCCTAAGCTCGTTAATTTTTAGTCCCACACCCACACGAACTGCTCCAGTGGGACTGTCCAGTTTCGTTTATTCAACGTCGAATATGCCCTTGAATTTTCCCAACTAGCGGACCTGCTACATTTCCCTCATGGGGATGGCGTAGTAAGTGAGGTCCCAGATACTGAGGGTTGGCAACGTGCCTTCCAACCATTTTGGAGGGCAATAACCGGTACAGTAACACATAGTTTTAAGGGAAACATAGCCACTTTAATTCAAAACCCGGTTATTCGATATTTCCGCCAAATATTGGCGTTCACCATTTTTGGCCGAGCTAGTTCTAACAAGGTGAACGAAAAAGAACTCTTTTATTTGTTCACCATATTTTTGCCATAAAAGGTGAATACCGTCTCGTTTATGCTATCTCACATGCAGGCCATTGTCAATGCGAAGCGAGGCCCGATTATTTTTGGAGGTTTAATAACCTCCATAGCCATAGTCCTAGGACTCGAAGAAAAACTCTCCAGGCTAACCCCGCTCCCGCATCATGCCATTGACATTGACATGGCAAGGAGCATGAAACTAGTAAAACAAAGGAGTGACGGTAAATTTAATTTAATAATTGCTAATAATGTGTTACAAGAATTTATCCTCCCAAATCCAAATCGCACAGATGTGTGCAACCCGGATAATTATTGTTATACTAATAATCCGGTGCCTAACTAAGTCCCCGCACACATTCCTGAGAATGTAGCTTCTGGCGGGGGCACCGACCACTCTTGATGAGATCTATGATGAACTGCTGCGGCATAGAGAATTAGACGCTCAGCAAGACCTACAGATCCAAACCATGGGAGCTCAACAAACTGAAATGATGCAAATCCTTCGCCAAATGCAGCATCATCAGCACAACTACGCTTTCAGGACCGAACAAAACATGTTTGGCTTGATCGGTGAAATGGCAACACTGACAATGCGTGTGGAAGATCTCCAGAACTATACGCCACCTCACCAGCCCAGAAACGGTGGACGTCCACATACACGTGGAAGAAGTCGTCAGTAGCAGAATAACCAGGTTCTACCTTTCTTTCCTATCTTATGGCATTGCATTGGGGACAATGCAAGATTTAAGTATGGGGGAGGAAGCTTTACCGCTTTTTATTTACCGCTTTCTAGTTAGATTAGTTAGATTTAAATTATTCTTATTTCTTTTTGTTATTTTATAATTTTTATGGTTATTTTAATTTTTGTTAAAGTGTCAGTCGAGTTAAATATCAATGTGTTGTCGAGTCTTTATGTGTGGTTTCCGTTATTTACTGATTTTCCTATTTACTTAAGCCATACAATTTTTTTTGCAAAAATCTAGACTTAGAGATACAGTGCCTCTTTTGAAAATTTTGAACTATAAATCAAATTGAGGTTGAATTGTAGAGATTTGGAAAAGCTTTATAAGATCGGTATCGCTTTAACACCTTAAATCTCCCAAGTATAAGATCAATTTGAGTACTTGTCATGCCATAGCCTTAAATTCTATCCTTTAATATTTCCTTAAGTAGTTTATCTAGCAGTCAACACCATCCTAAGCACACACTACGCAAGAAGTCGATGCAAATAAGTGTATGATTTCAAGCTTAAAAGAAGAAAAGATTACAAAATGTATGAAAAACATTATTCCCTCTAAGTTAGGTGATCCTCACTCGGCCATTTAGCCCAACAGTATAACCATCTTCAAATGTTATTTGAGCCAAAGTGCGAAAAAGAAAGAAATAGATAATGATGAGATCATAGTCACTAACAGACTATCTTGCTATGAATGTGAAAGGATAAAAGGCTTAATGTGATTGCGCCAAAATAAAAAAGGATAAAAAGAAGGTTTAGTAAGGTAGGCTTAGGCATGAAAACATGATTCGAATTGGTTTGTATAGGAGGGAGACTTATGGTTGCAACATTGCGACTATGTGTTCTAACGATACCCTTAGTGTGGAAGTGAGTATCTATTAATACAATTTTGAACCAAAGTAAAGTTTATAGACTGGAATGAGTATCCGAATGCAACTGTGTTTTCTACGAGTCTTGATGATGTATGCTGCAAATGTTTTACAAAACTTTTTTATGTACGCGGCATTTGCTTGAGGACAAGCAAAGGTTTAAGTATGGGGGAGTTTGATAACGCGAAAACGTATCGTATTTTTGGCTCCATATGCATTGCTTTTTACTCGATTAACACTTATTAATACACAATATTTTATGTTTATTGCAGGTATTTATCGATTAAAAGGTTTACCGCAAGAAAAATGGAAAATAGCGAAAAGGAAACAAAAAGGAAAGAAAAGAGAAGAAAATGAGGTTTCCAAAGGGATAATGGGCCACCAAAGCAAATGGGCTTGTGGAGCCCATTATCCAAAGGATATGGCACCCGCCACATTGGGCCAGGAGGGAGGTGGCACCCGCCACCAACCCTTGAGAAGTGGTGGGCAGTTGCTACAAAAGTGGTGCTCACCACTCATCATGAAGTTAGGGTTGTGGCAACTGCCACAACCTAGTCTTCCTATTTTTCCTCCATTTTTTTAGTCAAGATTTCCACTACTTTTGCTACAAACGAGGAATATGGAAATGATATAAAAAGGACCTCTCAGACTCGCACGGACTCTCTCTCTCTTCTTCCAGTTTTCAGTTTACGCTTTATTTTATTCAACACTATTTTTCTTTTAGTTTTCTAGGTAGTTTCTTACCATTGTAAAAGTGATAGTTTCTCCACATCGGGGACTATTACGATTTATTATTTTTACGCATTTGGGATTCAATTGTAAGGGGTATTCATTGCCAAAGCCTGCCGGAATTATTTAATTGAAGATTCAAGATTCAATTCCAGTTCTTAAATTGCAATCCAGGTTTATTATTTTTTACTGTTTTATTTATTTATGCCTTACTGTATGTTTAATTCCCCAACTGCCATGTCTGTCACTGGATCTATGTCCGGCTAAACCTTATGTATCGGTATGTAAAGACCGTCGAAACGAAGGGATTCAATAAATAATTGGTGTTAGTTTTTATTAAAACTTATTTTTCTGATTTTAGTTTCTTAATTTAATCAAACTGTTTTTCGTACGAGAGTACAAAACAAACTAAGGTTACGGTCAACAAGAACGAGACTTTGAGATTTTAACCAGGTAGCTGAAACTAGGCATTGATCCTAAACACATTGAGAGTGCTTTAGGATTAATTAGACTTTATCTATATTCAAAAAATAATTTTAAATTCAAAATGAGACCGCGAGAGCCAAGCATTCTGGTTTAGGAGTATGGTCAGAGTCAATAAAAACGAGAGTGTGAGACTAAGTCCTTTCTATAAATAATTTCTATTGAAGAATATTTTAACCAATAAGATTACACCAACTATCTATCGAATCCTCGAGGGTTGATGTATTACATACCGATATCCCCTATATCTTATATCGTTATCTTTATTCTATTTTATAGTTATTTCTCTTCATCCCTCCAATCTTAGAACAATCATTCACCTTAGATTTACATAGTAAAATTAGACCATGATACGTTTGGTTATTAGTCCTTGTGGGTTCGATAATATTTAAAACTACGTGATAGGACTGTGCACTTGCAGTCACGATTCACATAGACTTACCAAAGTCGCGATCACCTGGCTCCTTGCAGTCAAAGCAGATAACTCCTTTTCCAAAACCCTACTTCTTCTGTCCAGACAAAGAATTAAATTGACCAATAGTCCTTCTGGCTCCTCTAAATTTCCATGGCCCATTATGTTTGTGTTTCCAGAGTTTGTTGATCGTCTTAGAAATCAAAGACAACTCATCATCATCATTTGAGTCTTCATCAAAACCTTCTAATTCTTCCTCAGCTTGATATGCTTTTGCCTTCTTAGGGTTGGACTTTAGGGCAACAGATTTACCTCGTTTCTAAGGTTCATCTTCCTTAAGCTCAATCTCGTGGCTTCTTAAAGAACTAACAAGTTCTTCAAGACTAATACTGTTAAGATCCTTTTCCAGCTTCAAAGCAGTTACCACAAGTCTCCATTTTTTAGGGAGACTTCTCATTATCTTCTTGACATGATCAACTGTAAAGTATCCTTTGTCAATAACTTTTAGTCCCGCAACAAGCATCTGAAATCTTGAGAACAAAGTCTCATTTGTTTCATCATACTCCATTTTGAATGCTTCGTACTTATGGATTAAGGCCAAAGCCTTTGTCTCCTTTACTTGAGCATTCCCCTCATGAGTCATCCTCAGAGAGTCAAATATGAATTTGGCAGAATCTCTATTCGTTATCTTTTCATACTCAGTATAAGAGATAACATTTAGCAATATAGATATGGTCTTATGATGATTTTTGAAATCTTTTTTTGTTGATCAGTCATAGCACTTCTTGTTATATTATTTCCTTCAGCATTAACTGGGTGAACGTAGTCGTCGACTATAAGATCACAGAGATCAACATCGTAACCAAGAAAGAAACTTTCTATTCTATCTTTCCAATAATCAAATTTCTCACCATCAAAGATTGGTGGTTTTTTACTGTAGTGATCTCTCTCATTGTTATTAACAATGTTAGCAGCGACCGTTATTTCTCACACAAAACTGGATCGGTACTGAACACAGTGAAATGTTGATAAATCTTTTATCAAAATTAGAACTGGAGCTCTGCTGCCAATTGAAGGTGTGAAAAACACAAGAAAGGGGGTTTGAATTAGGTTTTACAAAACAAAAGATTTTTTCCAACTAAAGAACACCACTTAAAAGATAATAACAAAGAGATAAAAACACAAGTATTTCTATACTAGTTTGCTTGAAACTCAAAGCTACTCCAGTCCACCCGCCAAGGTGATTTTGCCTTATACACAAGGACTTAATCCACTATAATCAACTGATTATGATAATCACAAAGAATAACCTTCTTTCTCTTCTCAAGGACCCGACTATACCCTAGCCTCCTTAAGGACACGCAAAGAATAATCTTCTTTGTCTTCTCAAGGATCTGACTATACCCTAGTCTCCTTAAGGAATCAAACAAATAGTTTGAATAATATTTTTTGTGTTACAAGTTGCTTCTACACAAGTAGATTTTACACAAATGATAAACAATTACTTAAAGAAAAATTGTGTATGAAATTGATAGCTTTTCACAAAGAAACAGACTTGTCAAATTGTTGTAGCACCGACAACTTTCTTCAAGTCTCTAAGTCTCAATTATATAGCACAAGAAAAGAGATCATTGGAGGGAAAAATGGGGAAACCAAATAAAATGGTTGTTCACTATTGGATGGTGAAAGGAGTGATACTGCATATTGTCCTTTGCCCATAAAATTAGTGACAAGTGTGATGTATAGTACTGTCTTTACCCACGAAATCAGGTAGTGGAAAGAATATTTGATTTGTACTATGTAATATTTGATCATGTATCCATTTGATCTTATCTTCAAGTTCATTGGCTTCTGATGAAAGTTAATGAAGCATGAAATGAAGAAACATAAAGCTTGATTCAGAATCTTCGGTCAGAACCTTGACATTGTCAGTAGTCAAGCTTGAGATCTTCAGTATCTTCAACTAAGTAACACAACTTCAGAAGCATTCCATTCTTCATAAGCTTAGTGGTCATAGTCATGTTCAGAAGCACGAATTGAGAGAACGTTGAAGCAGAAACACAGCGTCTCCTCAGAAGCTTCTCAAGAGTGAACCAACATAGAAGCAGAAATATCATTGTAGTAGCAACTTTGAACATATTTCAGAACTTCTTATGACTAGCACAGAAGCGGAATTGAAACTCATTGTTCAGAAAATGATGACGTTGCACATCATATACTCATAATCATAACTGGTTGTTAAAGCTACATAATAACAAACCATTAGGGTACCAAAATTATTTTCACACAAATACAATATTGTTATCATCAAAACTCAAGGTATAGATGCAAAACCAAATCTTGTTCTAACATTATACAAGAGAAGTATAAAGAAAGGCATAATTTCTCTATTGGGTTTTACCTAGTTTCTGTATCATTTAACACTCAACTAAGGTAATAAATGTACCTTTTAACTCCATCATATTCCTCTTGGTCTAACATACTACCTATTCTCAAATCAAACGTATAATTGTACAACTTCACGAGCTTGTTTCTCATTGGAGGCAGTAAAGTGGGAGATTTTATCAGGTACTCCTTGATCTCATCGAAAACTATTTGATATTTTGGTTCCCATATGAATCCTTCCTCTTTCTTCAATCATAAAAATGGCGAGAAAAGTAAACTTAGGTAGAGAAGTGTATTTTTGTATGTAATGATATGTAATGTAATGACTTTGATGTAATTCATCTTGTATGGACAGTTGTAATGTGATTTATTTGAATGTAATGAAAGTTCTTGAATGTAGCATGGCTTAATTAAATAAATTTGAATGGATGATTTAATGGAATGTGTAAGACCCTAATTTTGACCCTAAGATCCCTCATGGCATCATATCATTGCTCAATGCATTTGCCTCAAGGATCATAGCATGTGTGGCTCCTTAACCCTAGGGTTGGGACTTGTGTGAGTTGGTTTGAGACCACCAAGCATGCTTGAATTGTATATTATTGCTCTTCTTATTTGTTTAACTAACCAAAATCACAAAAATATGCCACTAACTCTTTTTGTTTTGAAGCTCAAGTGATCACATGTGCCCTTGCTCCTAGGAGGCTCATATGCTCAATGAAGTGGCCAGATGAATATGAAAGCAAGCATGACAATGGTTCACAAAGCTCTCAATCATCATATATTTATCCCAAGTATATCAATTTGCCAATTTGATCAAGATAAACTAAAGGGCTTCAGGTTTGTTTCCCAAGGAAACCCTAATTCAACTATGCATTGATTGTGCCTTGATCATGAAGCAACCTCAACCTATGATCAAATTCAATCAAGGTAAGTTCTTTAATTCTCTATTTTATGCATACATGAGCTTATGTGAGTATCCTCAATCATTCATTCATCAAGATTTGAAGTTTGGACTTGAGAAGTTGACCAGTTAAGTCATCTAACTAATCTGAAATCCACTGAGACATAACTTTTTATGTGTTTGTCAAAGGAAGATGACCCCAAGATAAAAAATGTTCTCAAGAACCATATGAACAACTTTCACTTTCATCAAAAATCCATTTGAAAATTGGAAGGTCATCATTAATTTCAAAACATTATAGGTCATTTTGACTGAAACCCTAATTTTAGGTCAACTTCCCAAGGACCTAACTCCTTCATTTTTTATGATTTTGAGGTGATACCAATTGAATTGGAAAGATTAAGATGTCTACTTCAAATGTTATGCTGGACAAAATTTCATAATCCTAAAATAAACACATGTGATAATACAAAACATTATAGGTCACTTTGGACCAAAACCATTGAATCTTGAAAATGTCCAACTTCAAGTGCCCATAACTTTCTCATCAAAAATCCAAATAATGAAACACTTGAGTCCAAATTTATCATCTTGAAAAGATATAACACTTTGATGTTTAAGGTTTTTCCATTTGAGGCTTGCATCATTGAAACAGAAGGGCTTGAAGTTTGTCACTTTTTGGAAAAATTTCAAAGGGAACTTATACATGTTTTGTACCTCAAACTTCAAAGTCAGTTTTCATAAATTTCCAAACTCCAAATGTATTTTAACCCAACATAGCTTTTGTTCCTTATGTCAAGACCTTTCCAATCATTACTCACATGCCTATGTTTGGATTTTTTATGTGTGACTTTCAAAGAGGGGAATATTTATGATCAAATATGCAATTCAATTTGAATCTTCATGCACAAGCTATTACAGTTGCAATTGCATGTCCAAACCTTCTTCAAATGAGTTCAGCTTGCGAATTCACTTGATTTTGGGCCTCACATGCGCCTGTACAGGCCCATGCATGGAGGATCCAATGATCATGCACACGAGTTCTTCACCTCATTGCTTGCATCTCAGCTATAAATACATGTCTTGCCTCATTCAAATTTCAACCTCAAGGCAACCTGAAACTCTGCAGAAGTGAAAACCCAACCATACCAAAGGAATTCTAATTTTCATTTCTCACTTTCAAGCTTGAATTTCAACAAAATCAGTTGATCTTCAAGACTTATTCCTTAGTCTTGCTTTCATATCACATCTCAAGATCAATTTGGAAGCAAGAGATTGAGTGGATCGTGCTGCACAAAGTTGCTCTTCAAAGGTAGATGTTCAAACTGTTTTGATCTGAATCTCATCATATAATGTGAATTGCTTGTGTTCAAACGGTTTTCTGAAGTCCTCGTGTGAGAGGCAAGCCAGTGGTGGCTTTGATTTTGTGTTTTGAGAAGTTTCAGTTTGCATACTTGGAAATTCAAGCTCAGATTTCTCATTCCATAGAGATCTTGAGGGAAATCCAAGGTTACAGGGGTGATGTACATCACCCCAGCTTCATTTTGGTATAAGGCTCGTGCGTTTTGGTTGAGGTTTGAAAACCTGTAACTGGTGGCCGGAATCAGTTGGTCCACCGGAGAAGACGGTGGTTTCCACCACCGTCCCCACGTGGATGATTCCAGGTACTTGGATGAGGCTCCAGCGTTCTAATCCTGGCCAATGATTCAGCTGACTTATTTTAATTCGTTTTACTTCGCGTTTGACTGTGGACCATGGTACGCGCGCGCTTCTGGACCCTTGGATGTTGCCACGTCAATTAATGAAATGGATCCAAGTGCTGATGATTTTTCTCTTTTTCTATTTTCTGTTTTATTTTCTTTTAATTCCATTTATTTTCAAAAATTCATAACTATTTTATTTGGAATCACAAAAATATGGAACCAATTGCAGAATTTTGCTTGAAAAATCTAGTTTCATAATCTGATTTTTAATTATTTTTGTGATTCCATTTAATATTTTTTGTGAATTCTTTTATTTTCAATAGTTTTTAATTCATTTTAAATACTTTTTGATATCCAAAAATTCCAAAAATTCCAAAAGTATTTTCTTAACACATGTGGATCATGATAAGTCTATGAAAAATATTCTCATCAATTTCTTAATTGATTTGAGATTTATTTGAGATTTTAATCCAGTTGTGTTATTTTTCTTGATTTTTAATTGTTTTAAAATAGTTTCTGTTTTCAAAAAATGTTGAGAAAATTTGTCAAACCTTGTTTGACCACGTTAGACCTATGATGATTCAATTGGACTTATTGAAGTTGATTTGAATTGAATTTTAGGTTTGACCATATTTTAACCATTTTAATTTTGCATTTATTTTAATTGCAAAAATACCAAAAAATATGTTTGACTTTGTTGACTTCTAATCTTCATTTCTCTTCTGTTTACCATTGGTTGATGTTGATTTCATTCACATTTGATCATTGTGTTTTGATTATGTCATTTGATTTCTCCTTTATCTATTTCATTTTATCTTTATCTTCTTTTTCTTCTTCTTTTGGCCAATGAGTTAATGATTTGTGGTTAGTCTAGACATATGAGAGGCTTAACCTTCTTTGATCCAAATCAAATCCAACTTGATCAAAGATCAAGTGAGTTGCTTTGTGTCCAAGATAGGTTGCTTCTTGGTCAAGCAAAAAACCTAAAATCCATACAAGGCCTTTCTTCTTTTCTTTTGGCATGGCAAGTTGTAGGAGCTTGGCTTACTAGTCATGATCTCTAACTTGTGTTTATTTGCATATAATTTTATTGACCGGCCTCAGATAGGTGTGACTACTACATTAGTCCACTTACGATTGCTTAACATAGCGCTAAATTGTCTTATGACACCTTAACATTAACTACTAACTACTAACTTGAAATTCAAGCATTTAATTTCTTGCAATTTACTTTAATGCAATTTACTTTCTTGCTCATTTATTCATATTGCTTTTTCCCTTTGCTCACTTGAGCTCATACTTTATGTTTATGTAATTTTTCTTTTGCTCATTTGAGCTCATTATTGTATATAAATATATTGTTGCTTTGTGTTTGTTTTGTCTTTGTTTGTGTGAACCCAATGCAAAAAGGAGAAAGGACTTAGAATTAGGACCTTACCTATGCTTAAAGGAGTTCAAGAGCAACTAGGTCTCATGCCTTTAGAATTATAAATTTGTTTGAAGAGCAACTAGGCCTCATGCCTTTAGAATGATAAATCTTAAAGTTGACTTCAAAGGACCCCTAATCTAAACTCATTCTTTGTCCATTCCTCTTATTGTGTTGTGAATTTTTTTATGTTTGTTCTTGTGTGATAGGGATTCCATCTTGAGATAGTAAGAAAGACCATTGTCATGGATAGCCAAGTTAAGAGAGACAAGCCAAATGGAGATCCTAGGAGCTTGAATATAATATTTGTTTTGATTGCTTGTTGTTTGCTAAGTCCAAAGGAAAGGAGCATCTTGAATCATTTTTATGATCTCAAGAAAGGAACTCCAAGGGTTTTATCTCTTCTCTCATCTTTGCATGTTTAGGACTAGCCTTTCTCTTCTTCTCCTCACTCTAACCCAAACCAAACTCATTTTGTGCAAACATTAACATTGTTTTCAAACTAGAAACCTAGGCCACATGCCTTTGATTTTTCAAACTCTTTTCATTAATACTTATTTTGAATGAATCTAAGTCAACTTTGACCTCATTTTGTGAATACTCCTAACTTGTAAATACAACTCACTCCAAGTGATTTTTGTGGTTCCAATGGCCACCTTGTTAAACTTTTTTCATAAACATTAGCCATAGGTTTGAGTTATCATAGTCGTTGATGTAAACCTCACCTCATCCTTAGTGATTGGACTATAAGTCTTCCATACTTATTATAGGGTGGATCCCTCACTAGTATGTTGAAGCTCTCCTCACATGGTGGATTGTTGGTTTAGGTTGAGTTTTCTCCCTTTGATAACAAAAGACCTTAAGGCTTTTGACCAAATCAATTCACCCATATTTGAGATTTTTACCTCGAACTACGAGGTTTTGATCCTACCTTTGTGATGGTACGTAGGCAATGGGTTCATCCATTCAAACAACAAAACTGTAAATATGTATATTCTTTTCTCATCTCCCCATTCTTGTTTGCACAAATATTTTCACAAATACCAACCTACAATACATCTTTGCAAAAAGGGCTCCCTTAGAGTACTAAGGATATTTTGGGTGCGTAAAACCTTCCCATCTCATAACCAACCCCCTTACCCAAATCTCTGACATTTTTATTAGTTTTTTAGTTGATAAAACTTCTTGCTTAGTTTTTGTTCGCTTTCTAACCTTTCCTTTGGATAAATAGAAGTGCGTTGGCGACTCGAATTGTATGACTTACTTTTGATTTAGTCAATAAATCTAAAGGTAATGAATACCCCGCTACAAAAAAGTGGCGACTCTGCTGGGGAATACTATCGCTTCCTAGTGGGTTTAGCCTACTTTTTGCTTGTTGTATTGTATGTTTATATTTATTTGTGACATATTTTTATGCAAATTTGGGATGACTGTATTGTTTGTAATGTATGATTTTCTTGATATATTCAATTGCTTGTGTGCTTGGTGGTCTCTTGTGAGCTGAGTTCTATACCCAAACTCGAGTGCACTTATGATAGGAGAATGGCATAGTCTTGTTGACTTGTGTGGAGTTATTCCTTAGCAAGTTGACTTGTAAGCCCATTCACTTGGTGGAGGTCTTGTTGGGATCAATAATGTCACACGAGTAGTCGTGGTTAGGCATTACTCTTTCCAATATATACCTTAGAAGCCAAGGACCTTAGATTACCTACCCCATCTTGGCCTATTTTAGGACGTAGTGCGAAGTTCGTTCAAGTGTAAGATTTGATACGATTGTTACGCGATACTACACTCATAAGAGTCTCTCTTGAGAGTATTTTTGGAATACGAGTAGTCGTTTATCCGATAATATCCGAAAGATGAGATAATGACTATGGGAACCTTTTTAGAACATGATTGTCAGGTTTAACCATAGTACACTCCCATTGGGTGGTTCTTAACCGAGACTCCATGCTCGTGACTTGTAACAAACCCTTGATTCGCGGTCGATCCGTTATCGTATATCCTCAATATCAATGGAACTTGGGTGTTGATAAGGTGTAAACCATAATCCACCAAAATGGATGATTGATATTGAGGATGACTTGATCCATCCCGTGACCTTTGTGTGGTGTAACTTGCTTGATCCTTGAGTATGATTATTGCATCCATGCATTCATGCATTCATTTGCATCCATATCATCAACACTGAGAAAATTTTCAAGGAACTTAAGAGGTCTATTTGCAAATTTTCAAACATGCATAAGCCAAGAAGGAATACGAAGAAGTACAGTTTCAGACAACCCGACTTGAAAGAGTTAAGGAGTTTGATATCCTATGTATTAGATCCCTTGGAGTTCAAAGCTCGTCATGGGAAGCTTCTGTCTATTCTTTCTACTCAGGTGGATGAAGGTCTGATGAGTGTGTTGGTGTAGTTCTATGATCCTCTGTACCGTTGCTTCACTTTTCCGGATTTCCAGCTTTTGCCTACACTTGAGGAGTATGCCTATATTATGGGTATACCTATTCTGGATCAGTTGTCATTCAGTGGCTTGGAGAGGATTCCTTCTTCCTAGGAGATTGTTGATCTGCTTCATATAGATGTATCTGATATAGTTGCTCATATGACTACTAAAGGTGGAATTCAAGGTCTCCCATCTGATTTTCTCATTGCCCAAGCTACTTCGTTTGGGAAGGCCATGAGTGAGGACGCCTTTGAAGCCATATTTGTACTTCTCATCTATGGGCTAGTGTTATTTCCCAACATCGACAATTTTATGGATGTGAACGCTATTAGGATTTTCTCTACTCTTAATCCCGTTCCTACTCGGTTGGGTGACACTTATTTCTCTTTGCATATGAGGAATGCAAAGGATGGTGGTACTATTGTGTGTTGTTTGCCTCTGTTGTACAAGTGGTTTTATTTCGCACTTGCCTCAGACGCTTGCCTTTAAGGAGAACAAAGGATGTCTACGGTGGTCCACGAGACTTATGTCTCTCACTAATGATGATATCTTTTGGTATAACCGTGTTTACGATGGTGTGCAGATTATTGATTCTTTTGGTGAATTCTCCAATGTGCCTCTTCTTGGTACATGTGGTGGGATTAACTACAACCCTATTTTGGCTCGCCGTCAGCTTGGGTTCCCCTTAAAGGATAAACCTAACAACATTCTGTTGGAAGGTATGTTCTTTCAAGAGGGTAAAGATCCCCAGAACTTGAAGGGCAGAATGGTCCGCGCTTGGCGCAAGATTCCTAGGAAGGGAAGAAAAAAGCTTGGTCCGAAGAATTGTATTGCTTTGGAACCCTACACCTCTTGGGTGAGGAAGAGAGCGCTTGAGTACCGAATGCCCTACGACTATCCGAGACCTACCCCTATGGTTATGGTTGGGCCTTCAACCCTCCCTAACCAAGGAGTAGAGGAGTTGAGAGATGAAGACCGTTCGCGTGCTTAGGTCCGTGAGCGAGAAGAACTACTTCAGCAACTCAGAGATAAGGATGTTGTGATAGAATTTCTGGAGCATCAGGTTATTGATGAGCCAGATGATGTGGTTACTTCTCTTCTTCCTCAGTCATCCAGGTTTTGGAAGAGGAAGTATGATTGACTCGTCAAGGAGAAGGCAGATATGGAAGCAGCTTATGAGAGAGAGGTGAAGAGGCTTCGTGCAGCTTATCTTCCGGTCTCAAGAGCGTTGGACGATTGTTTCTAGGGCTCCATAGGATGTTCATTTTCCTTCTCTCTTGTATTGTATTTGATTACCAAGATTGTACTTCTTCATTGGTGTAAAAAATTTCCAAATATTATTGCTATGAGTATTCCATATATGTCTAAAAAGATTAATATTCCCAAATATTTGCAAATAGATCTCTATAAAGTTCCTCTGATTAAAAATAAATCATATGCACAAACATTGCATGCATCATATGCATAAGCAGGTTTTGTTCAGCCCAGTGGTCTAACTCTTTGCTCTTCATTTATTTTGAAGACAAGCTGACGCACTGGTATAACACCATGGCCAATCTTCCGAAACTGATGGATCATCTAGAGCAAGAGAACCGTGAACTGAAAGAGGAGGTAGCTAGGCTGACTGCCATGATGGAGTCAGTTCTGGCTGCTCAGAGCCAATCGTCTCCAACTCCTGCAACTCCTCCCCAGATGACGGTTATTTCAGAGGTAGCTTCCTCAACGGTGCCTGTCGCAACAGCTCACTTTGTGCCGACTATGTCAGTCGGGTTCCCCTTGGGAATGCCCGCAAACTTTGTGCCTGAGGGTATTGCTCCAACCTTTGCTTCTTTGCCGGCATCTAGCCCGGTCCTTGTTGTGCCACCTCCCGTTGTGCATACTTTACCAAGAGTCGAAGACACCATCTATCATTCTGAGCCATCTGAGGGCCCAGATGTTTATGAAAAGATGGATGCGATGAACGACCAATTCCTTGAGCTGCGCAAGGAATTGAAGACTCTAAGGGGTAAAGACCTCTTCATTAAATATGTTGTTGAGTTGTGCCTTGTGCCCAACGTCAAGATCCCTGTCAAGTTCAAAGTACCTGACTTTGAGAAGTACATGGGAAACACTTGCCCTCTCAACTCAGACTGACAATGATCAACTCCTTATCCACTACTTCTAAGACAGCCTGTCTGGTGTTGCACTCAGATGGTACATGGGTCTGGATAGTGCGAACATCTTCTCCTTCAATGATCTTGGCGAAGTTTTCGTCAAGCAATATAAGTACAATGTGGATATGGCTCCCGATAGGGACCAGCTGAGGGCGATGTCCCAGAAAGAGAAGGAGACTTTCAAGGAGTACGCCCAGAGGTGGCGTGAGTTGGCCGCTCAAATTGTGCCACCCCTCAAAGAGAAAGACTTTAAGCTCTTTCTACTACGAGAGGATGATTGTTAGTGCTCCCTCGGACTTCACCGAAATGGTGAATATGGGGATGAGGCTAAAAGAAGGAGTCTGTGAAGGACATCTATCCAAGGATGAAGGCTCTTTTGCAAAGCGATATGGGGGCTTTGCGAAGAAGAAAGAGGGAGATGCACATGTTGTGTCTTCCCATGTTAAAAGAAGACCCTCTATGAAGAGGAAGATTGCTCGCCCTACCGTCAGCTAACACCGGGTGGCTCATATAGCACCTGCCTTCAGGGAAGCTCAACATTATCAACAACAACAATAACATTATCAACAACAGCAGGCCTACCAGCCTCGAAACAACAATAACACCAGCACCAGCTACGATAGGAAGAGGGTCACTTTTGATCCAAATCCAATGACCTATGCTGAGCTCTATCCTTCGTTGATAGAAAGTTAATTACTCCACGTGACCCACCTGTTGTACCGACCAACCCTCAATGGTAGTACAAGCCTGAATTGCATTGTGTATATCATTCTGGTGCTCCCGGACATGATGTGGAGAACTGTTATCCCCTGAAGACCAAGGTGCAAGACCTCGTTAGAAGTGGGGTTTTGTTTTTCGAGGACATAGGTCCTAATGTCAAAAAGAACCCATTGCCTGAGCATGGGAAAGCTGTTGTGAACATGGTCCAGGGTTGTCCTGGCAAATATAAAGTCTTATATGTCAATGATATCAGGCAATATTTGGTCGAGATGCACATATTGTTGTGTGGATACAGTCATTATGAGCATGACCATGACAGGTGCCGAGTGTGCACTGTCAACGAAAGAGGATGCGGACAAGTCAGGAAGGACATCCAAGAGATGCTGGATCAGGGTATGATTGAGATACTTCAGAATCGAAATAAGGACGAAATGGATGTAATTTCTCCTGTTTTCAGAATACCAGAACCTGTTGTTGTCAAATATGATGGCATCAAGAAGAAGGTTTCTCCCACTCTTGTGATTAAGCTAGCGGACCCTGTCCCGTATTCCTCAGATAAAGTTGTTCCCTACAAGTATAACGCAGTTGCGTTAGAAGATGGGAAGGAGGTGGAGTTACCCTCCACCTCTGTTGTAAGTATATCATACGTTAGTGGTGTGACCAGAAGTGGTCGTGTTTTCTCGGTGCCGCCGAAACCCCACCAAGATGACGTGAGAAGAACTGCTGATGTTAATCCTGCCGGTCCTGTGGGGACTTCTTCTTCGAATCCGGCACTTGTTGTGAAGGGTGTTGACCCTGTTGTTGATAAGCCTGTAAAAGCTCCTGTCCTGGTTGGCCAGCATGGCATTTTGAAAGAGTACTGTGATGAGATGCTAAGGCTCATCAAGAGGAGCGAGTACAATGTTGTTGCTCAACTGCTTCAAACTCCATCAAAGATATCGGTGCTATCTTTGTTGATGAATTTTGAGTCACACCGCGAAGCTTTGCAGAGGGTGTTGGACGTGGCATACGTGGATCACGATGTCACAATTGAACAGTTTGATAGTATTGTTGCAAACATAATTGCTTGTAACAATTTGAGCTTTTGTGATGTTGATCTTCCCGAGGAGGGAAAAGACCACAATTTGGCACTACACATTTCTATGAACTGCAAGGATGATGCCTTGCCTAATATATTGGTAGACACAGGATCATCACTTAATGTGTTGCCAAAATCCACTCTGGCTAAACTTTCATACTAGGGGCCTCCCATGAGGCAGATTGGAGTGGTTGTTAAAGCTTTTGATGGATCGAGGAAAACTGTGATTGGCGAAGTTGAGCTCCCGATCAAGATTGGACCTAGTGATTTCCATATCACTTTTCAGGTCATGGATATCCATCCATCATATAGTTGTTTGCTTGGCAGACCATGGATTCACGAGGCAAGCGTCGTGACATCCACCTTACACCAGAAGTTGAAGTTTGTCAAAAACAAGAAGTTGGTGGTGATAGGGGGAGAGAAGGCTCTCTTGGTCAGCCATTTATCTTCCTTTTCCTACATAGATGTTGAGGATGAGATTGGGACTCTGTTCCAAGCCTTATCTATTGCTGAGCCTTCAAGGAAAGGACCTTCTTCATTTGCTTCCTACGATGATTCGAATTGGCCATTGAGCATGGTGCAACTACTAGTTTAGGACAAATGATCAAACTGGAAGATAATAAATCTCGGGCTGGCATAGGGTATTCTTCAGGCATTTCCAATGAGCGTGGGTTGTTCCAGAGTGGAGGTTTCATCCACACTGTTGAAGATCAAGAGGTTGCTGCTATAGTGGAAAATGATGAAGAGGAAGATCTGGGCAACTTCGTCATACCCGGTGGAACCTGCAATATTTGGGTCGTTGTTGATGTTCCGACAGTTATCCACAAGTCCATGTAATGTGTTCACTTTTGTTTAAAAACCCTTCTTCCATGCCAAAAGGAGAAGTGATGACATTGTTGGCACATTAATACAAAGATATTCATTCAAAATTACATGTTAAATGTTTGTTTTTCCAAATTATTTTCTTCTTTTTGCTTTTTGCATGAAATTGGTGATCACCATAAAACCCTAAAAAAAAAAATCTTTTCATCTGCATAATGATTTGCTTTGCTTGAATTCTGAAATCTCTTTTATACTCAAAATCATTATGCAGGTTGATCAAACCCATTGAACATAATGATCCAACACCATCTCCCAACTTTGATTTCCCTGTATTTAAGGCCGAAGAAGATGAGGTTGAAGAGGTTCCTGATGAGATTACCCGTCTGCTTGAGCACGAGGAGAAGATCATTCAACCGCATCTTGAGAATTTGGAAACAGTCAACTTGGGGTCTGAAGATTGCATTCGTGAGGTGAAGATTGGGGCACTCCTGGAAGAGTCTGTCAAGAAGGGGTGGATTGAGTTGCTACGAGAATATGTCGACGTCTTTGCCTGGTCGTATGAAGACATGCCTGGCCTAGATACTGATATCGTGCAACATTTCCTGCCTTTGAAGCCTGAGTGTGTGCCTGTGAAGTAGAAGCTCAGAAGAACTCATCCTGATATGGCAGTGAAGATTAAAGAAGAAGTTCAGAAGCAAATTGATGCGGGGTTTCTGGTGACTTCTACATATCCTCAATGGGTGGCCAATATTGTGCCTGTGCCTAAGAAAGATGGAAAAGTCCGAATGTGTGTGGACTATCGAGACTTGAATAAAGCAAGTCCGAAAGATGATTTTCCTCTACCACACATTGATATGTTGGTAGATAATACAGCTAAATTTAATGTCTTCTCATTTATGGACGGATTTTCCGGTTATAACCATATTAAAATGGCACCCGAGGATATGGAGAAGACAACATTCATCACACCTTGGGGAACATTCTGTTATCGAGTGATGCCCTTCGGTTTGAAGAACGCCGGAGCCACGTATCAACGAGCTATGACTACCTTGTTTCATGATATGATGCACAAGGAGATCGAGGTATATGTTGATGATATGATTACAAAGTCGAGAACAGAAGTTGAACATGTAGAGCACTTGTTAAAGCTTTTCCTGCGTTTGAGGAAGTATAAACTCCGCCTGAATCCGAACAAGTGTACATTTGGTGTCCGTTCTGGTAAGTTATTGGGCTTTATTGCCAGTGAAAGAGGTATTGAAGTTGATCCTGCCAAGGTCAAAGCAATACAAGAGATGCATGCGCCCAAAATTGAGAAGCAAGTCCAAGGTTTTCTTGGCCGCTTGAATTATATTTCTAGATTTATATCCCACATGACTGCCACATGTGCACCTATATTCAAGCTCCTCCAGAAAGATCGGCGTCACGATTGGACCGAGGATTGCCAAAAGGCCTTTGACAGTATCAAAGAGTATCTGTCTGAGCCTCCGATTCTATCTCCGCCTATTGAAGGGAGACCATTGATTATGTACTTGACCGTGCTTAATGACTCCATGGGTTGTGTCATTGGTCAGCAAGATGAATCAGGGAAGAAAGAATATGCCATATATTACTTGAGTAAGAAGTTCACTGATTGTGAGTCTCGGTACTCAACGCTTGAGAAGACATGTTGTGCTTTGGCTTGGGCTACTAAGCGTTTACGCCAGTATATGTTGAATCATACAACTTGGTTGATATCCAAAATGGATCCAATCAAGTATATCTTTGAGAAGCCTGCTTTAACTGGAAGAATTTCCCGTTGGTAGATGTTGTTATCTGAGTAATTGAGTATCGAACTCAAAAGGCTATTAAAGGTAGTATCTTGGCTGACCACTTGGCACATCAACCAATTGAGGATTATCAGTCTGTTCAGTATGACTTCCCAGATGAGGAGATTCTGTATTTGAAGATGAAAGATTACGATGAGCCTACGCTCGATGAAGGGCCAGAGCCTGGTTCCCGTTGGGGTATGGTGTTCGATGGCGCTGTTAATCAATATGGAAATGGTATTGGGGCAGTGATTATTACTCCCCAGGGCACACATTTTCCTTTTACAGCAAGGCTAACTTTCAAATGCACGAACAACATGGCAGAGTATGTGGCCTGTATTATGGGTTTAGAAGAATGTATTGATCTTAGGATCAAACATCTTGATGTTTATGGTGATTCGGCCCTTGTTGTTAATCAGATTAAGGGTGAATGGGAGACAAATCAGCCTGGCCTCATCCCATACAGAGATTATGCGAGGAGGATTTCAACTTTCTTTACTGAGGTTAACTTCCATCATATTCCTCGAGACGAGAATCGGATGGCAGATGCTCTTGCTACGCTTGCTTCGATGATTGTGGTGAAATATTGGAATGAAGCCCCCAATATCACTGTGATGCGCTTGGATAGACCATCTCACGTGTTTGCAGTTGAAGAAGTGAAATATGATAAGCCATGGTATTATGATATCAAGTGCTTTCTCCAGAGTCAGATTTACCCGCCTGGGGCATCTGTTAAAGATAAGAAGACTTTGAGGAGATTATCTGGCAGTTTCTACCTCAATGGTGATGTGCTATATAAGAGGAATTTTGACATGGTTCTGCTCAGATGCGTGGATAGACATGAAGCAGACCTGTTGATGACTGAAGTCCATGAGTGTTCATTTGGTACTCATTCCAATGGACATGCCATGGCAAAGAAGATGTTGAGAGCAGGCTACTATTGGCTGACAATGGAGTCTGAGTGCTGCAAATATGTGAAGAAATGCCACAAGTGTCAGATTTATGCGGATAAGATTCATATTCCACCGACACTTCTGAATGTTATTTCATCACCATGGCCTTTCTCTATGTGGGGAATTGACATGATTGTCATGATAGAGCCAAAAGCGTCGAACGGTCACCGTTTTATTATCGTAGCAATTGATTACTTCACCAAGTGGGTTGAAGCGACATCATATGCAAATGTGACCAGGCAGGTGGTTGTGAAGTTTATCAAGAACCAGCTTATATGCCGTTATGGTGCGCCAGACAAGATCATTACTGATAATGGATCTAACCTGAACAACAAGATGATGAAAGAGTTGTGTAGCGAGTTCAAGATTGCACATCATAATTCTTCTCCTTATAGACCCAAGATGAATGGGGCTGTTGAAGCTGCTAACAAGAACATCAAGAAGATTATCTAAAAGATGGTTGTTACATACAAAGATTGGCATGAAATGCTGCCATTTGCTTTGCATGGCTATCGTACATCTGTCCGCACTTCAACAGGGGCAACCCCTTTCTCTCTTGTATATGGCATGGAGGTTGTGCTCCCCGTGGAGGTTGAGATCCCATCAATGAGAGTCTTGATGGAAGCCAAGTTGACTGAGGCTGAATCGGTTCAGAGTCGCTATGACCAACTGAATTTGATTGAAGAGAAAAGATTGATTGCCATGTGCCATAGTCAGTTGTATCAGCAAAGGATGAAGAAAGCCTTTGATAAGAAGGTCAAGCCTCGTGTGTTCTAAGAAGGTGACCTCGTGCTCAAGAAAGTTTTGTCTTTCGCGCCCGATTCCAGGGGCAAGTGGACTCCAAACTATGAAGGTCCATATGTTGTTAAGAGAGCCTTTTCAGGCGGTGCTTTGATGCTTAAAACTATGGATGGGGAGGATTTCACTCGTCCTGTGAATTCAGATGCAATCAAGAAATACTTCGCCTAAAATAAAAACAGAATAGCTCGTTAAGTTGAAAACCCGAAAGGGCGACTTAGGCAAAAATGAGCGTCTCGGTGGATTGAAAACACGAAAGGGCAATCCAGGCAAAAGTTAGAGACATGAAAAAATGAATATATATCCCGCTAGATTGAGTACCTCACCCTGGGGCAATCTAGGCAAAAACTAGGGATTTGGCAAGTAACTGCATCCTGACAAGACTTTGTGCTACAAGCTGTCATCTATCAAAGATTCTCGCTCAGTCATCGTCAACTGAAGCTTCAAATACATTGGATTCAGAGTTGGTGGAGAAACGGTCATTATGTTCAATGTAGCCCTTTTCCAATATATATCACAAATTTCAAATTTGTAAAGATCCATGGAGTCTCGCCATCTGCGGACTACCATTCTATCAAATAAATTTGAGCCTTTATCCAATTCTTTGCACTCTTATTTGTTCGCTTTCTAACCTTTCCTTTGGATAAATAGAAGTGCGGTGGCGACTCGAATTGTATGATTTACTTTTGGTTTAGTCAATAAATCTAAAGGTAATGAATACCCCGCTACAGAATGAACCATAATATCTTAAATGAATCATGTCATGTCATGATGTAGCGGTAAATTCATGATCATTAAGCTATAGATAAGCTAAAGATCAAATAACAAGAGTCGCCACCGCGCTTTTATTGTTTACAAGGGAAAAGGAAAAAAGTACGAACAAAACCCAGAAGCAAGAAGTTTTCAAATCAAAACTAATAAAATGTCAGAGATTACAGGTAAGGGGGTTGGTTACACAGAGGGAAGGTGTTAGCACCCAAAGTGTCCTAGGTACTCCTAGGGAGCCCTTTTTGTGTGCATATGTATTTGGTACAAAAAATCATGTTTACAAACAAATAGATTGAGGGGATGAGAAAAGAATTCATTAATTATATTTTTGTGTTTGACAAGACCTTTGGGCTTGTGCCTACGTACCAACATAAAAATGAGGGATCAAAACCTCGTAGTTCGTGATACAAATTTCAAAGTGGATGCGTTGGTTTTAACAAAATTAAGGTTGAAAGGCACAAAGGCCTAAAAATGGTTTGAATGAGTTAGTTCTTTTTTTTGCTTTTCTGAAAGTTTAAGTCAAGTATAGTTAAGTTTATTTACAAATTTGATTTAAGAAAAGAAGTTTGAATATGCAATGGCATAAGGCCAAAGTTTCTATCCTTTTTTACAAAGTGGTCAAAGTTTAGAACAAAATAAGTTCAATCAAAGAAGATTTTAGAAAGGGAGGGAGAGATTTTGAAATTAAAGAAGTGGGGAGAAGATGAAGAGACTAACCCTATACATAAAATTAAAAGTTAAGAGTTGAAAAGATATGATCGATGGGTAGCAATCCAATAGGCAAGAATGCCACATAGAAACCCCAAATTCCCTTGGACATTTAGAATCAAGCAACACACAAATGCACAATTGTATTATCTTGAAGAGCAAGGCATCAAATAAAGATAGCCACATCCAAGCTTAGCCACTCCATGATCTTCTTCAAATTAGCCCAGGCAACAGATGAATTCCACAAGTCATAGGTTTAAAATAACAACTTCACAATGATCATGTTGCAGATGAACTCAAAGGGATCTTGAATGATGTATCAGATGAAGTTTCAAATTGCAAGCACTTGGTTTCACAACAAGTTGGCATTGGCCAAGTCCTTTAGCATAGGAATGTTGCCTAAATTCTAAGTCCATTTGTCCAAGATCAAGCCAACAGTCCATACAAAAGTTTTTTTAGGGTTTTTGTTGTTATTATGTACATTAATGGTCAAATACCACACAAACAAGCAAAGTATACACAAACAAGATATATCACACAATATGGTCCAAATGGACAAAAATGAAAATTGCATTTAACATAAACAATTAGAATGGTATGAATAATGGCAAATGAATAAAGACTAAAATTAAATGACATTAAAGTAAATGGCTTGAAATTAAAAGTTAGTTGTTAATGAGTTAGAAGTTAGTATTGTTTTGTTTTTGCTTTTTATTTTTAAGTCATTCTTTGGAGAACACTCAACCCACTTATCACAAGTATGGATCCTTGAGCCAAGACATCTTCCAAAAGAAGGAAAAAAGGCGAAGTTTCCACACAATACCATGAAAGAGGGGAGACTTACAATCTCACTAACTAGAATGTTATACCTTTTTAGGACACAAGTTTAACTCTATGTTAAGCAATCGTAATTTGACTTATATAGAAGTCATAACTATTTGAGGTCGGGCAATAGAATTTTGGTGTTAATGCATGTTAGAGACATAGTATAATGGACTATGCTCATGAAATATACCACACACAAAAAGAATATGCAAAAGAGGTGGCCTAATCTCATCCATACTTATGTTGATTTTTCAATCAACTAGCCTTAGGACTTTGAGATATCATATGCCAAATGAGATGAATGCATAAAGAAGGGGAATGAGATGAAGAGGGAGGGGAATGGATCAAAACTCAAATTGGTCAAAGGAGGACTTTTACCAAATTCATATCATTCATTCATTTTGGGAGATGGAATGTACATTCCATCAATCCCCTAAATCCAATGATATTAACTTGACAAAGTCAAATCAACCTTGACCAAGGCCCAACAACAAGAGTCAAACTCAAAAAAGTCATTACAATTGGTCAACACAATTAATTGGCATTTATTCAAATTAAAAATACTAAAATAAGGCATTTAAATTAAATATGGTTTGTCAAATTCCTAAAACCTCATCAAAACACCAAAGAAATGGCCATGAGATTTATCATAGGTCAAACAAGGTCAAAGGACCTTGGAGAAAAATATTCAGAATTTTTAAAGACTTAAAAGTATTTTTAAACAATTAAAAATAATCAAAAAATCAATTAAATCGTGAAAAATATTAATAATGATCCAAAAAATAGTTTTAATTCAGAATATGAAAGAGGAAATCATTTGAAATTTTTTGGTGAAACTCTCATATTTTTTGGATCAATATTAAAATTAATATGAATTAATGAAAATAAAACAATTAAAATGAAATTCAAATAATCCGAAAAAAACGTGGACCACTTGATATTCCTCATTAATTAAGGTGGCAAATCAAGTGGTCATCAGCGCGATTTCCATCATAGTCACGAGTCAATGCGTAACACAAATGGTAATTACAAGCAACGCGTGAGATTAAAACGTTTCAAGTAAGATCAATGACTCATAACCTGTCCAGCACACCACCGGCGCTGGACCTCCGGTCACCTTCTCAGGCGAGGTCCACCGAAATGGTTCACTCATCACCATCAAGAAAATGAAAAAGAAGGACATGATCTGGAAGAAAAAATGGCGTAGAGCACGAATCTGACATCAATTTTAACTAACTCCACATATATAGAAAGATATGAGGAGTTGAATTTTGAGGTGTGTCAACTGAGTTGCTTCGATTTGACCTCTAAGCAACTCAATTTTCTTGCCTACATTGGTAGGACTTCAGACAACAAAGATCCAAGAGAATTGAGTAGAATTGAGTGAGAATCGAAGAGATGAAGTTTTCTGAAAATTACCTTCAATGCCATGAAGTTCTTGATGTGGCTTGCTCCAAACACGATCTGATCACACTTAAGATGTTAGTAGGAAGTGATTAAAGAGGTTGCAAGGCTTTGGATCATGGAGTTCTTAAATCTCCAATAGTTGAGATTCAAACTCAAATTTCAAATTGAAATTTCTCAAGTTTTCCTTTAGAATGAGAGAGTTTCAATGGGGGGAAAAGTTGGCGCGCAAAGTGTGATTCAAATTAGCGCAGAGGTCATGTATTTATAGCACGAGTGAATGATATTTGCACACTTCAAAATCTGTCCAAAATTAGCAATGTGAATGGCGCGAGTGCATGGGCATCTGTAGGCCCATGATGTATTGCAAAAAGGTCCAAAATGATTCCAATTGAGGTATGAATGAAGCTTTAATGGCAAGGCATTGTGAATTGAAGTTTGTGCAATTGATTCTTTCCAATGATGCAGCCCTGTTAAAGCCATGCGCAGACCTAGAGATCTTTGTTCAAAATGCATGAACTTGGACCCTTTGGAAAGCTTGGATCAAGGGGAACAAGTTTTATGTTGAACACTTTTTCATTTGGAGCTTGGAACATAGAGAATTTTGAGGTAGAAGTTTGGAAATTTCAACATGTTGAAAAATTTTCTAAGTGTCAAGCCATATATCTCAATATTCCACCTTGCTTAACTTTTTATGTGTGCTTCAAATGAGAAAAGTGTCTTCATCAAAGTTGTAGCTCTTTCAAATGCCTTCAAAATGTTCACCAATTTCATGTCATTTGGATTTATAATGATAGATTTATGCATTTTTGAAGTTTGGAAAAATCACTTGTTCAATGGTATAGGTCAAAAATGACCTATAATGTAACCTCATATCACATGCTCATAAAAGTTGAATTATCCCTCACTCCAAACATCAAAGTTGAAGTATACATCTTGAATTTTATTATGAAACTTGGAAATATTTCATCTCATAAAAAATTAGCAAGTTGTGGCCTTGGGAAGTTGACTTTCAAATTAGGGTTTAGACAAAATGACCTATAATTTTTCAACATAGAAAATGATTTTCCAAGAAAAACTAGCTCTGGGTATCAACATGAAAGTTGTTTGGAATGTAATTTAGAGTAAATTTTATCTTGTAATAATTTTCATATGGTGAAAATTGTAGGAGATAGGGTCTAGGGAGACCCAGTTTTGATCAAATGAATTCATCTGGCCAACCACCATCAACCAACTTGCTAACCTTCAATTCTTTGGGCTTTATTGGCTCATGGTAGATCATATATGCATAAGATGATGAATTTTTAAGTGTCCCTTGAGAAATTTGATCAATTCGTGAGGTGTTGTTGGAGAAGTTACTCAAGATACCCAGCCAAACTAGGGTTTCCAAGGAAAATCACCTCCAAACTCTCGAAGAAAATTTGATCAATATAACATGTAGTAATAAATAGAACTCATATATGATGCTTATAAACATTCTTGTATCAATTCAATGGTTGTGCTCTTTGTCATGAGGGTCTCAAACCCTAGATATGAACTTGATAGATCAATGAGGATCATGCCCTACCTACAAAAAGTTAAGCAAATACAAAAACATATTTTTGGTATTTTAGTTAGTGAAATGATAATATACAAGTGTGATACAATCACAAAGTGCTTGGTGATCTCTCCCAAAACAAACCCAATGAAAAAAATGGGTAAGGAGGATGCCAAGGTATGATCCCAATGCTAATGCTTATGATGAAATTGCATGAGGGATCTTAGGGTCAAAATTGGGGTCTTACAGCTGCTCTTATTTAAGGACATTCTAACTGAGGAGGCGAAGGTTTAAATCTTCATGCCGACTCAGTAGAATGGGCTTAAATAACAACATAGAAACAAATTTTGGTCCCTAAGAGACCTCATGATACATATGATATGAATGTAAAAGTAAATTCTTTGTGGGGAAATATTGCCACAAAGGAAAAGAAATCAAAGAGACCGAAAGTCTGCAGGAGTATAATGCATTCCATAAGGAAAACTCACCGGGGAGATAGAGACTCTAGGGGGATAAAGGAGTTATGCGTAGGCCAGGCTACGACTTAAAAATGTTGGGGGACTCGAGGAGTTTCATATAAAATGGAAAGACTCAGCCGGGGAACCACAACATCTGCAGGGGATACGAGTAAGTCAGGATAAAATTGAAGTACTTGAATCATGCAGGGGAAGCGATTTCACTAAGGAAATGTGCACTCAACTCTATTGGGGAAGAAATAAACTTCAACACAGGAAGAGCAGAAATCTATCATCTACTACCTGTTACTGGGTGAGGAGATAATAAAGATCTGACATAGAGAACATCCGTCATCGGTTAGGATGAACATATCAAGGATGACTCGCTAAAAAATTCCAGGAGGGAGTATTCATTACCGGTTACTGGGTAAGAATAGCCTTGCTGGGAGAAAACTGCAGAAAAATAGGATTTACAACTACTAGTTACTGGGTAGAAGACCAAAGACGAGAATATCCGTCATCGGTTAGGATGAACATATCAAGGATAAACTCAACAGGGAAGAAAATCCGTCATCGGTTAAGATGAACATATCAAGGATAAACTTGTCTGGGATTGTCAAGGAGGATACCCGTCATCGGTTAAGATGAACATATCAAGGATAAACCAACTGAACAAGAAGTAGGAATTACATCTACCGAATGCTGGATAGAAGACCAACAAAGAGAAAATCCTTCACCTGTTAAGATGAACATATCAAGGATAGACTCTGAGAGGGGAGAAAATAGGAATTACATCTATCAGTTACTAGATAGAATACCAAGAGAGAGTATTTGTCACTGGTTAAAGTGAACATATCAAGGATAGACTATGCGGGAGAAAGTAGGGTTTACAACTACTGGTTACTGGGTAGAATACCACAAAGAGAAGGAAACCCGTCATCGGTTAGGATGAACATATAAAGGATTAACTCCCTGGGGAACAAAATAGGGATTACAACTACCTTTTTACTGGGTAGAATACCACAAATGAGAATATTCATCATCGGTTAGGATGAACATATCAAGGATAGACTCGGGTAGGGGAAAGAAAGATATATGTCACCGGTTAGGATGAACATATCAAGGATATACTTCCTGGAGAATCAGAAGCAAATGAATCTACTGGGAACTCCACTGCTGGGAAAATAGGGGTACTTTTGTCGGGTATTGGGCAAGAAGTAACAAACTGCCAACTAAGAAGAATATTACCAGTTACTGGGTAATAAGCTCTTTGGAGACTCAAAGCATCTATCTAGGCATGATCTAGAAAGAAACAGTCAATCAAGACTCAACCCAATAAGGACATAACTCAAGGGGAGTGGTTCCATCCAGATAAACAACTAGGAAGGAAACTGAAGTAATAATCATCCACGAGGAAATAACTCAGTGGGGAAGAGGAGAAAGGTTAAATTCTTTCTGCCTAAGGGGCTAACACTCTATAATTGAGGGAGGACAGACACCAAACTCGTATGGGGATAAAGTACCGCCATACAAAGAATGAGAATCTCAAATCGATAAATCAAACAAATATAATGGTGCCAATATGCAATTAAGAAATTATATGAATGTATTGTGTGTGTGTGTGTGTGTGTGTGTATATATATATATATATATATATATATATATATATATATATATATATATATATATATATATATATATATATATATATATATATATATATATATATATATATGATTATGTTGACAAAACGATCATGAAGGTGTCACGAAAAATTTGAATCATTGGTACAATCCTCGGTCAATCCACAAAAAGAGGGAGAAAATCGGTTGGAGAACAGAGAAATCAGCAAACCAAAGGCTCAAATATAGCCGAGGAGGAGATCTGCTAAGGAAAGGAGAAGTTATCGAGTCTGTAGGGAATTTTAGGTCAACACCATATCAAATGGGAGACAACCATACAGAAGATAACACAAAACAGCTGCTCAGAAACTAAGAGGAAACTCTGACTGGGAGCGAGTCGGATGGTGACTGGTGGAGGGAATT
The DNA here is from genome assembly GCF_024323335.1 of Lathyrus oleraceus. Taxonomy (NCBI): domain Eukaryota; kingdom Viridiplantae; phylum Streptophyta; class Magnoliopsida; order Fabales; family Fabaceae; genus Lathyrus; species Lathyrus oleraceus. Next base: position 90,999,692 of record NC_066585.1, read on the forward strand.
AACGTGATCTACTGGGGAAAACATCTTACTCTGCTAAAGATCAACCCTGCTGAAGAGACGTGAACTCCGTTGGAGAAAATAGAAACACCGTCGGGTAAATAACATACCGCAAGGTACTGAATCAACCAACTCAACTGGGGAAAAGGATCGGAACTCTACTAGGGAACAAACACTCCGCAGGGGAACCAGATCAACATAAACAACTAGGGATACCCGAGGGGTTAACTGCTTGGGGGACCTCTGATGTTTCACACTAAAGGACTTGTTGCTCTTTGAAGTGTTGTTGATACTTCCTTTTAATTGCTTTGAAAAATTTCTTGTTTTTATATGTTTTAAGCAAAAGATTTTGATTAAAAAAAATTAATTTCCAAAATGATCATAATAAAATTTAAACTATTGGCTGAAGTAAATAAGAGTAGAAACAATTGGACAAAAGCTCAACTTTATTTAATGGGATGGTAGTTTGTAAATGACAAGACTCCATAGATTTTTACAAAGTTGAAAATGGTAATTTACATGGAAAAGGGTTACATTGAATACAAATGATCCTTAATCCTTCTACCAACTCTTAATATCCACTGTGCTCTTGGCCACTACGACGGATGATGAAACGACGTCAACCCTTGTGCTCAAAGTTCCTCCAAAATTGGACGATAAGTAGACTGCAGTTACTTGCCATAATCCCTAATTTTTGCATAAGTTGCCCCAAGGTGGGGGTACTCAACTTATCGGGAAATTCTTTCTGTTTTTATGTCTCTAATTTTTGCCTGGATCGCCCTTTCGGGTTTTCAATCCACCGAGACGCTCATTTTTTCCTAAGTCGCCTTTTCGGGTTTTCAAGTTAGCAAGTCGTTCTTTTCTCTTTTAGGTGAAGTATTTCTTGATTGCATCTACGTTCACAGGACAAGTGAACTCTTCACCATCCATAGTTGTAAGAATCAAAGCACCGCCTGGAAAGGCCCTCTTAACAACATATGGGCCTTCATAATTAGGAGTCTATTTTCCCCTAGAATCTGGTTTGAATGACAGGATCTTCTTGAGCACAAAGGTCACCTTCTCTGAACACACGAGGTCTGACCTTCTTATCAAAAGCTTTCTTCATTCTCTGCTGATATAACTGACCATGACACATGGCAGTCAATCTCTTCTCTTCAATCAAATTCAACTGGTCAAACCTGGTCTGACACCATTCAACCTCAGTCAACTTGGCTTCCATAAGTACACGCAATGAAGGAATCTTAACCTCTACGGGGAGCACTGCTTCCGTACCATATACAAGAGAAAAAGGGGTTGCCCCTGTTGAAGTGCGGACGGATGTGCGATACCCATGTAAAGCAAATGGGAGCATCTCATACCAATCCTTGTATGTTACAACCATCTTCTGAATAATCTTTTTAATGTTCTTATTTGCAGCTTCAACATCCCCATTCATCTTGGGTCTGTAGGGAGAAGAATTATGATGTGCAATCTTGAAGTCTTTACACAGAGCTTCCACCATATTATTATTCAAGTTCAATCCATTATCAGTAATGATCTTGCTTGTCATACTATAATGGCATATAATCTTATTCTTGATAAACCTTACAACAACTTGCTTGGTTACATTTGCATACGATGTCGCTTCAACCCATTTTGTTAAGTAGTCAATTGCCACTAAAATGAAACGATGTCCATTTGAAGCTTTGGGCTCAATCATATCAATTCCCTACATGGAGAAGGGCCATGGGGAAGAGATAACATTCAATAGTGTCGAAGGAACATGAATCTTATCAGCATAAATTTGACACTTGTGGCATTTATTCACAAACTTGCAACAGTCAGATTCCATTGTCAGCCAATAGTAACCTACTCGCAACATCTTCTTTTCCATTGCATATCCATTGGAATAAGTACCAAAGGAACCTTCATGCACTTCAGTCATCAACAAGTCTGCTTCGTGTCTATCCACGCATCTGAGCAAAACTATGTCGAAGTTTCTCTTGTACATTATATCACCATTCAAGTAGAAATTATTGTCTAATCTTCTCAAAGTCTTCTTATTTTTCAAAGATGCCCCAGACAGGTAAATCTGACTTTGGAGGAAACATTTGATGTCGTAATACCACGGCTTCTCGTCTTTGACTTCTTCAACAGCAAATACATGAGTTGGCCTATCAAGACGCATCACAGTAAATTGGGAGCCTCATTCCAATACTTCACGATAATCATTGACACCAACGTTGCGAGAGCATCTGCCATCTGGTTCTCATCTCGAGGGATATGATGAAACTCAACCTTTGTAAAGAAAGTTGAAATCCTCCTCGCATAATCTCTATATGGTATTAAACCGTGTTGATTCGTCTCCCATTCACCTTTGATCTGATTCACAACCAAAGTTGAATCTCCAAAGACATCTAAATGCTTGATTCTGAGATCAATGGCCTCTTCAAGCCTCATAATGCAAGCTTCATATTCTGCCATATTGTTCGTACACTTGAAAGTCAATCTAGTTGTAAATGGTAGATGCGTGCCTTGAGAAGTAATGATCACTTCCTCAATGCCATTTCCGTTTTGATTAACAGCTCCATCAAATACCATGCCCCAACGGGAACCAGGTTCTGGCCCTTCTTCAAGCAATGGTTCGTCACAATCTTTCATTTTCAAGTACAAAGTCTCTTCATCAAGAAAGTCATACTACACTGATTGGTAATCTTCAATCGGTTGGTGAGCCAAATGGTCAGCCAAGATACTACCCTTGATCACTTTCTAAGATCGGCATTCAATATCATACTCTGATAACAACATATGCCAATGGGCAAACCTCCCAGTTAAAGCAGGCTTTTCAAATATATACTTGATCGGATCCATTTTGGATATCAACCAAGTGGTATGATTCAACATATATTGACGCATACGCTTAGCAGCCCAAGCCAATGCGCAACAAGTCTTCTCAAGCATAGAATACCGAATCTCATAATCGGTGAACTTCTTACTGAGGTAGTAAATTGCAAACTATTTCTTTCCAGTCTCATCTTGCTGACCAAGAACACAACCCATACTCTCATCAAGCACAGTTAAATACATGATCAACGGTCTTCCTTCAATAGGTGGAGACAAAATTGGAGGCTCAAGCAGATATTCCTTGATATTGTCAAAAGCTTTCTGGCAGTCTTCGATCCAATCACAAGACTGATCTTTATGAAGAAGCTTGAATATAGGCGCACATGTGGCAGTCATGTGGGAAATGAATCTGGAAATATAATTCAAGCGGCCGAGAAAACCTCTGACTTGCTTCTCCATTTTGGGCACAGGAATCTCTTGTATTGCTTTGACCTTGGCAGGATCAACTTCAATACCCTTCTCACTGATAATAAAGCCTAACAACTTACTAGAACGAACACCAAAAGTACACTTATTGGGATTCAAGCGGAGTTTATACTTCCTCAAACGCTGGAAAAGCTTGAATAAATGCTCAACATGTTCCTCTTCATCAATTGATTTAGCAATCATGTCATCGACATAAACTTCAATCTCTTTATGCATCATATCATGAAAAAGAGTAGTTTTTGCTCTTTGGTAAGTTGCACCAGCATTCTTTAGACCGAAAGGCATCACTCTATAACAGAATGTTCCCCAGGGTGTAATGAATGTGGTCTTCTCCATATCTTCGGGTGCCATCTTGATCTGATTATATCCGGAAAATCCATCCATAAACTAAAAGACTTTGAATTTAGCAGTATTGTCTACCAACATATCAATGTGTGGCAGAGGGAAATCATCTTTCTAACTGGCTTTATTTAAATCTCTATAATCAACACACATGCGGACTTTTCCATCTTTCTTTGGCACAGACACAATATTGGTCACCCATTGCGGATACTCGGCGGTTACAAGGAAACCGACATCAATCTATTTCTGCACTTCCTCTTTGATCTTCACAGCCATATTAGGATGAGTTCTTCTCAACTTCTGCTTGACTGGTGGGCATTCTGGCTTCAACGACAATCTATGCTCCACAATCTCAGAATCCAAACCAGGCATGTCTTGATAGGACCAAGCAAACACATCTGAATACTCTCGAAGAAGATCAATCAATCCCTTCTTGACATCTGGACACATGCGAGACCCAATCTTGACTTCCTTCACATCATCCTCGGAACCCAAGTTGACTAGCTCAATCTGTTCTTCGAACGACTGAATGGTCCTTTCATCTTGCTCAAGAAGACGAGATAATTCATCACTCACTTCCTCATCACTTTCCTCCTCGGCTTCAAACACAGGGAATTCAAAATTTGGATAAGGAGAAGGATCATTGTATTCAATGGGGTTAGGAACCAACCTGCATAATGATTTGATATTTTGATTTTAGAGAAGTGAATTTGTGACCAAATATTATGTAGATGGACAATTATATTGTTTATTTATGTTTTTTGTGATTACCATTTTCAGAATAAAGCAAAAAGTAAAAACAAAACATCAAAGATGTGGATGAATAGAATTAATTTTATTAATGATCAATTTGAAAATGCCCAACAATGTTCACTTCTCCCTTAGGCATAGGAGAAGGATTTTAAAACATATAAAAGCAATTACTTAGATCGATGCAAAATAACAGGAATATCAACAGCAGTCCAATTGTTGCAAGCCTTTCCATGCGTCACAAAATTGGTGCAGTCTTCCTCTTCATCGTCCTCTAGCACAACAGCTAAGTGTTGTTCACTGCCATGAATGAACCCTACGCTACGGAAGCTAAGTTGCATATCTTTAGACCTTACAATTGATGAACCTTTCTGGAACCCCAAACTGGTTATGCCTTTGTTATCGGAGACCTCTACCATGTGCCCCCCTTGATCAACATCTCCTTCTTCCACAATCTTCTTGGCATCTTTCAATGAGGACATAGGTGCCTCAACCCTCTTTTAAACAACAATAGATAAGGCTTGGAGCGGAGTTCTAACCTCATCCTCAGCTTCAACATAAGAGAAAGATGACAGGTGGCTAACCAACAACGCCTTCTCCCCACCAACAATCATAAGCTTTCCATTCTTCACAAATTTAAGTTTCTGGTGTAATGTGGAAGTAACAGCTCCTGCCTCATGGATCCATGGCCTTCCCAACAAGCAACTGTAGGCCGAGTGGATATCCATTACTTGAAAAGTAATCTGAAAATCACTCGGACCTATCTTAACTGGAAGGTCCACTTCACCAATAACCGTTTTGCATGAACCGTCAAAAGCCTTGACGATTACACCGCTATACCTCATAGGCGCTCCTTGGTATGATAGCTTTGACAGAGTTGACTTCGGCAGCACAATCAATGACGACCCGGTGTCAACAAGCACATTAGACAAAGCATCCTCTTTGCAATTCGTAGAAATGTGCAAATCCAGATTATGATTTCTACCCTCCTTAGGGAGTTCTTCATCACAGAAACTGAGATTGTTGCAAGAAGTGATGTTAGCCATAATATGATCGAATTGATCCACTGTAACATCATGTTCCACAAATGCTTGTTCAAGAACTCTCTGCAGTGCTTCTCTGTGTGCTTCAGAATTCATGAGCAGAGACAACACTGATATTTTTGAGGGGGTTTGGAGCCACTGCTCCACCACATTAAACTCACTCTTTTTGATTAACCGAAGCACCTCATCATCATCGTTAGTCTTCAAATCGCTGGATTCACTAGACTTACCCTTTGAAGCACCAACTGGATCTACAACAGGCACTTCCACCTTCTTACTTACAACTGATTCCTCCTTATCCTTTGGAAACACTGGCCCAAACACTCGACCACTGCGGGTCACCTTGGTAACATCAGCAATGCTCACCACAGAGCCAGTTGTAGGCAACGGGACCTCTTGACCATCTTCTATCATTGTAGCATTATACTGATATGGTACAACTTTATCAGATGAATACGGGACTGGGCCCGCTAACCGTATAACCAACGGTGATATTGATCTATTGCTGACATTATTACTGTTGTTGTTGTCGTACTGAATTACCAATTTCTCTGGCTGCTTGAAAATGGGCATTATGACATTCACATCGTCATCTACATGACGGGATTGAACAATTTGAATCATGCCTTCATCCATCAGTTGTTGGATGTCCCTTTTCACAACTTCACAACCCCTCGGGTTAATACTGCAAACAACACAACCATCATGGTCATGCTCACAATCACTCGCCAAACAAATGTCCTTATGCATCTACACCAAGAACCTCTGGATAAAGCACACATCAAAAACCTTAAACTCACCAGGACAACCATCTACCATATTCACCGAAGAGTTCCCATGAGCAGGCAATGGATTTGATTTCACATTCGGTGCACGGTCCTCGAAGGACACCATTCCACTCTTCATCAGCTTCTGAACCTCATACTTGAGTGGATAACAGTTCTCTATATCATGTCCGGGTGCTCCTTGATGAAAAGCACAACAGAGCTAAGGCTTGTACCACCATGGAAGTGGTTCTGGAATTTGCGACGAGTTTCTTGGTTGGATTAGCTTCTTGAGAACCAAAATGGGTATAATTCTACATAAGACATAGGAATCGAGTCGAAAGAGACCTTTTTCCTCTCGAAGTTTTGTTGATGATGATTGTTGGTATTATTGTTGTTGTAGGTGTTTGCTCGTTGTTGTTGACGTAGTGGTTGTTGTTGAACTGGTGTTGATTGTTGATTAGAAAATGCAGGGATAATTGAGGATATTTGATGATGATGTTGACGGGATGGTTGATTCCTTCTGATCTGAGGCCTCCTCTGCCTCCCACTGCTTATTGCATTTGCTTCATTGTCCTTCTTCTTCCTAAAATTTCTACCATACCTCTTACTCGATGATACTTCATCTTTCGACAAACGTCCCTCTCGGACTCCTTCCTCAAGCCTCATCCCCATGTTTACCATTTCGGTAAAGTCACCGGGGGCACTAGCAATCATTCGTTCATAGTAAAATGAACACAGAGTTTTCAGAAAGATCTTTGTCATCTCTTTTTCCTCCAAGGGAGGAGTGATTTGAGCAACCAATTCCCTCCATCTCTGTGCATACTCTTTAAACGTCTCCTTATCTTTTTGAGACATAGACCTCAGCTGGTTTCTATTAGGCTCCATATCCACATTGTACTTATATTGCTTGACAAAAGCCTCTCCCAAGTCATTGAAAGTACGAACGCTTGCATTGTCTAATCCCATATACCATCTGAGCGCAGCACCGGTCAAACTGTCTTAGAAGTAGTGAATCAACAGTTGATCATTGTCGGTCTGAGTAGACATCTTGCGAGCATACATCACTAGATGATTGAGTGTACATGTGTTCCCTTTATACTTTTCAAAGTCAGGCACTTTGAACTTCACCGGGATCTTCACATTTGGCACTAAACAAAACTCAATAGCACTCTTTCCAAACAAGTCCTTACCCCTTAGCGTCTTCAATTCCTTACGCAGCTCAAGAAACCGATCCTTCATTTCATCCATTTTCTCGTAAACATCCGGACCCTCAGACGGCTCGGAGTAATAAATGGTATCCTCTACACGAGGTAAAGTGTGCACAACAGGAGGTGGCACAGACATGACCGGGCTAGATGTCGGCATGGAAGTAAATGTAGGCGCAAAGCCTTCAGGCATAAAGTTGGATGGCATTCCCCACGGGAATACGACAGGCATGTTGGATACAAAATGGGCAGTAGCAGCAAGCATGGTGAGGTAGCCACCTCTGAAATAACTGTCCTCTGAGGAGGAGGATTGCAGGCGTTGGAGAAGCTTGGCTCTGAGCAGCAAGAACTGACTTCATCATGGCAGTCAAGCGGGCGATCTCGTCCTTCAGCTCTCTTTTCTCTTGCTCTAGATGCTCCATAATTTTGAAGTGATTGGCGCGGGTGTTGTACCGATGAGTCAGCTTGGCTAAAGCACAGAAGAAACTCCAATGAGACATCTGGCGAAAGAGAAACCTGCTTATGCACATGATGCATGAAATGCAATGCTTGATTATTTTTGTTTTTCAAGGAACTTACTATATCATTTGGAAATATTATATATATATATATATATATATATATATATATATATATATATATATATATATATATATATATATATATATATATATATATATATATATCAACAATTTGCAATATTTTTTATATGACCAAAAATATCTTTTCATTTATATAATTGAAAGGATTACACTGAGTACTATTTCAGAAACCAAATGAAAAAATACAAGAGAAAAGGAGACTAGTCATCCTAAGGATCCCTAACAACAATGTCAAAAGACCTAACTGAAGGCGCGTACTTCCTTCGAATGCGACGGATCTCGGTCTCAAAAGAAGTCTTCATCTGAGTCTTCTCGAGGACAAGCTGATCAACAACCTTCTTCCAAGAAACGGAAGGTTGAGGCATGCTAGAAGATGAAACCTCTGGACCTCTCTGTCTCTTTGTCACTCGGTCTTCAAGTAGCTCAATAAGTGCATCTTTGTCCTTAGACTCCAACTACAACTCTTCATGCTTTTTGCTCAAAGCACGTAAGCGCTCTTTCCACATATCTTTCTCTTGCTTCATCTTGACGAGCGCGTCTTCCAACTCCTCTACATCTTGGTTAGGGAGAGTTAATGGCTCAACCACAACCATAGACATAGGTCTTTCACAAGGATAGGGCATCTTCAACTCCAAAGCTCTCTTCTTCACCCAAAGAGTGTAAGCTTCCAAAGCTACACAATTGCACAGACCAAGCTCAGATCTTCCTTTCCTATGCATATTATGCCAAGCATGCACAATCTTCTACTTCAAATGTTGGGGATATTTACCCTCTTGATAGAAAAGACCTTCTAACAAAGTGTTATTAGGTTTGTCTCTCAAGGGGAACCCAAGTTGACGAAGAGCCAAAGCAGGATTGTAGTTAGTTCCTCCTTGTGTACCAATGAGAGGCGCATTAGAGAATTCACTACAACTATCAATAATCTCCAAACTGCTCAAAGACGGATAATACCAAATTATATCATCATTAGTGAGAGACATAAGTCTCTGAGACCATCGTAGACATTGTTTGTTCTCCACAAAAGCAGGTGTCTGAGGTAAGTGCGAAATAAACCACTTGTACAGAAGAGGAATACAACAGACAATAGTTCCACCACCCTTAGAGTTCCTTAGATGCAAAGATAAATATATATCACCCAACAAAGTAGTCACATGATTCCCAATTAAGAAAATTCTAATGGCGTTAACATCAACAAAACTGTCAATGTTAGGGAACAAAGCTAATCCATAAATGAGCAACACAAAGATATCTTCAAAAGCATCCACACTACCAGCTTGAGCAAAAGCAGTAGCTTCCTTGATGAGGAAATCACATGGCAACCCAAACAATCCTCATTTCTTCACCTAATGAGCCTCTATCTCAGACTTCTTCAAGTGAAGAGCTTCAGCAATAATGTTAGATCGGGGAATCTCCTCCAATCCACTAAAAGGAACTCTACTAGAAACAGGTATCCCCAAAAGATGAGAATACTCCTCCAAGGTAGGCACAAGCTGAAAATCTGGGAAAGTGAAACAACGGTAGAGAGGATCATAAAACTGCACCAACACACTCAAGAGTCATTCAACCACATCAGCAGACAAGATGGGCAGAAGCTTCCTATGGCGTTGTTTGAAGTCCAAGGGTGTCGCAACGCGAAAAACAACCGGCGGAAAAATACAATTTACAGAGCCGCCACCGACGTTATTCATCCTATGACGGAAAGGGAGCGCAAGACTAACCTAAGAAAGGGAAAGGAACGGTCTTACAACCAGAGATTACAAGGTACGGGAGTCAGTTACGCAAGGGGAAGGTATTAGCACCCCTCACGTCTGCCGTACTCGATGGGATCCACGCTCAAAAGATAGCTCAAAGAATAGGAAAAGGTTGCTAATAAAACTGCTCAAAGAAATTGCACAAACTGAAATAAGAAAATAGGTGAAAGAAGATAGAGGAAATGGACTCGGCAGGATGTCGCATCCTGGGCCTACGTAGTTTGTCAGAAACAAACATCAGAGTCAATGTAGTTCGGGGAAAAGGGAGACATGCTCGCTAAGACATCGCGTCCTATGCCCACGTATCTTCTCTATCCAGAGAAGAATCAGAGCACTCGTAGCTCGGCTAACACATGCCAAAACAAAACACCAAAAAGAGATGCTGAGACGTCAAAAGAAACACTCAAAAGGAAACAGAATGCCAATACATGGACTTACACCCGACTCCTAACAACAACCAAACACAAGGAAACAGAATGCCAATACATGGACTTACACCCGACTCCTAACAACAACCAAAGGAAACAGAATGCCAATACATGGACTTACTTCCAACTCCTAACAATAGCACACGCTAACCAGCGAACACCAAAGAAAAAGGTTATCAGATTATCCCAACAAAGTAATCAAATATCCAAAGACGAACCCCAAAGATGAACCCCAAGTGAACAATCATCACCAATGAACCCCAATATGATAACAGAAGAAATCCCCAAGGTATGAACATACAACACATGCACACGCTGAATAAACGAGTACTCACGCCAAAGAAACAAATAAAGGGTACACACACACAACACAACAAAAAAGAAAAGGTTGCCCGGAGAGGTTACCATCAACCTCCTGCCTACGTATCTCATCTGGTATGAGAATCAGGGCGACGTAGTTTCCCTTAACAGGGGTACAACACTCTCCTAACCAGAGACCAGGGAAACAACAAACTAATAGGGAGACTAAGACTCGAGCCTAATAGTTGTCATGCCATCAATATCCCTAAGTTGAGGTCTCTAACATGCATTCAACTTCCTCAGAAATCAATCATACAACTCCTACAGAAATGGAGATGAGAAGAGGAAAGCAGATGAACACACCAGCACAGGTGAACAGGCATCACACACTATATCCATACAAGAGGCCCAAACAATGGGTAGGCTTTAGTCAAGAGGGGTCATATCAACCTCGACAAACAAGCCAAACTGTATTGGGTAATCTGTAGCTCTTAACCACTAACATTGAGAGTTAGGGTGAAGCTGATCAAAATGGTAATGAGGATGAGACCTCATGCTCTTAACCCTGGCCTGGGTGAGCTCAAGACAAAGAAAGCGTGGGGATCCAAAAAGTGGGATCCTATTCCACTTGACAGACACTAGACAAAGATCTTGGGTACATGTTCAAAAGCATCAGCATGTAGTGCGAGCATAAAGAACGACTCACTGAATAATGGGGGATTGGCTACTAATCCCTTTTATCCGTAAATTGCCTATACTCTTGGAGGTCTTATCAAATGTCACATGCCTCATCTTGGAGGTCTTTGGCACAAATGTAAACAAACACAAACAGAGCCTCTTAAGGAGGACTTGCCAGCAAAATGCCTGCCAAAAAGGTGACATAACTTCCAGACTACATGAAGTAAGAATATAACTACCTAATTGGTGTATCAACCATAATCCAAAGCTCAAGCAAGAGCTAAAAGCAAGCAACTAATGTACCTGTACAAAAGCTAAACAGTTAGTATCTCAGACAACCAATCAGAAAACAAACAGTGAATCTTTCCAACAATTACACAACTCAATGAATAATGCTCAAGGACTCATGAGCTCATACACATCAATTAGAACCTACAAAACACAAATAAGTTAGAACACAATCTTATTTTCATCTCAAAAGGTGAGCAACTCAACCATTAATGCTAAGTGTCCAAACCTGAAACACAAGACAAGGTTAGTTCATGTACAAAACACTAGTATAAAGACCAAGTTCAAAACCAAACTAAATGATCAAAACAGAAACCAATCTTCCACATAATGCACATTCAAACAATCAACAAAATGTCCTCAAAAGGACCAACATCAATTCATAAGGCAAGTAGCTCAAATGATCAATGTAAAGCAAAGGCAAGCAAATGTGCACAAAGTGAACATCCAAATTAGAAAATCCAAATCAAAATAGAAAAACATGCAATGGCTATGAAATTTTTTATGCAAGTTCCACAGGTAATGAACAATCACTATGCAAAAAATCAAATCCAGAAAAGTTCAACTGATAGATGAACAAAAATGCACAAATGCAAGGTCAAAAATGTGACACAAATTGTCACATTCATCTTCATGTGTCAAAAACAATGATAGCATATGATAAAAAATCCAAACTAGTGCTCAAAAATTCATATCATGAGTGAAGATCAAGCATACAAAAAATCAAATCAATTGGCTCAAAGATGAAGATTTCACAAAGCATTGAACACAACATATCAATTTAACACCACATCAATTCAAAAATTAACAATTAAAAACCAGCAAACAACAATTCATGAAAATAATACCATAAAAAACTAGACATTCATACAAAACTAGGAAAAAAAATTGGAGTTCATTTGGATCATTTTCCTATTTTTAATGATTTTACAAATGAGCAAAATAAAATGAAATAATATGAAAATATGGAGGGAAATTCAAATAATTTGAATTAAAATCAGAATGAACATGAGCCATTGGATAAGGCGCGCATGATGCATCTAATGGTCCAGATTCAAACCTCAAAACTCACCGTTTCACTAATACACGGTGGCATGCACACTAAGCAAGTCAAACACACACGCAAGCAGTCAAAGCAATGAGAACCAATCAATAACACACGCAAGCAACACAATCAGCATCCAGCAAGGCAAAATGAAACGATGCGTTTCATTAAACGCGTCATCACGCCACTCAGCAAGTCAAACACATGTGGCTCGGTCAAGGCAATCGCTACCAATCGAATACACACGCAAGCGCATACGTGGAAGCCACATGGCGCAAACCCTAGCAAATGAACCAGACGCCGGAGCTGTAGCTCCGGTCGTTTTCTCCGACCAACTCCACGGCGGAGCTCCAACAAAATTTCCAGAATTCTACAAACCATATATCATTCGAACCGCTCTCTTATGCACAATCCAAATCCATAATCAATTGATCCTAATTCTTCCTAAATTCCATGGATCAAAGAGAAACATAATTGAGATCTAAAATTCCAGTTCATCATACATGTTAATTTCTCAACCAAATCAAGATCTAAACACATTTACATGCTCCACACAGTAAGATCTACACAACTATAACAAGAAAACAGCAAAAGGAGAGGATCGATTTTCAACTTACTTGAAATGAAGGTCTCTGAATTCACGATCTCAAGTGCTCTAGAGCTCCAGATCTACTCTACGTTACTCCTCTTGAAGCTTTGTGCAAAAAGAATTGGATGAAAACACCTGGATCTGCTTCAATTTCAAGCTTCCATTTCCATGAGATTGCACTTGCACTGCACGAATTCTTGCTCAGTTGCAACAAACAATGGTTGGATCTTGCTCAAAATTGCATGAGGATTAAGAATATGCAAAGAGATTTGGTGTTTGTGTGAAGAAATGAAGAATTCGAAGTGAGAGAAAAAATGGAGGGAACTTTGAAATTCTAGATCTGAATTTCTGTTATGGTGGTTATGGATTAGGGTTTGGCTTTTATATGGTATGCTAATCACACTGAAAATCCAATTAGGCCTTGGTTAATTATGATTAGTGAATTATAAGGCAAAGTGCAAAAAATGCAAATGAAACTAGCATGGCCATGTCCCACGTGCTCTTCCTCATGCAAGGCTTGGTATTCACTCAAAATCATCCAAGGATCAACATGGAATTGTTAATTTGCTTGTATCATAAGCCAAATTTGAATTATGGAAATTCCCTCCAAAATGATCACTTGAGGAATGATGATCATACACACTTTTTCCATGCATGGCAAGGCTTGTTTTGAGAAGTATTGGTCATGAGGAGTATTTTGCAAAAAGAATGGACCAAATTGGAGTTTTGTATTAAAAGTTATGTCACTTTGAATTTCCATGTGCACCTTGTGATCATTTAGCCATAACTTCTCAACCATTCATCATATGGACATGAATTAGGACTTTTTGGAAAGGGGAGACAAAGATATACAACTTTCCTGTTCACCAAAAATCCATTTGGAACTTCTTTGATGTTGATAAGTCAAGTTGAATGTGGACCAGAAACTTGCCATTTTTGGAAACTTGAAATTACAGGTCATTTTCCATTTTTGGAAACTTTTGCCATGACTTCAAAATCTTCAAGATAGATGTTTAGAATGACAGATGGACTTTATTTGAACATGATTGAGGTGTTTAAATTCATCTCCCCAACCTCAAAGCCCAAAGTTGACTGCACAGTTGACTATTTGGTCCTCAGATGACCTTGAAATATCTTGATCCACTTGAGCCTCCACCACTTGGGGAAATTGCTCAAAAATGAAACTGAAATTCTGGCGTAGTCAGAATTCAGATGTTCTACTCCAAGTCATGACATTTGATCCAACATTGCAACTAATACAACAAGACAGTTATACAAATTAAAACCCTGTACTCAAGCACGCTTTCAGAGTTGTCACGACATCTGCTACTGTATTACCTTAGAATGGAAGAACACCTAGTTCTGTCCTTCTTGTACAAAGACACAGCAGAGATCAAACACCACACTTACTTCTATTGTGTTTGCACAGTTATCAGCATGATATATCAATATTGATTTGAACATCACCTGTTACTGTATTCCAGTTTGCTGGCTTAGTACTCGTGTTTCCTAAACTAAAAGTCAAGCAAGTTAACCTAATTTCCACACATTAGGGAGCTGACAAATAGGCTATTTGTTAGGTTCATTAATTGTAGGTTAGTTGTTATTTTCCTGGATTTTCTCTCAGCTGTTGAATCCCTCAAGAATAGCCTGAGAAAAATGCCGAAACAGAAAAACTAAACAACCTACAATATAGCATATGTTGTCAGGTGTGAATGTCACAACATTCAGTTTGACATCCAGAACATATACCTCATGCTGATTCTGTTATGTTTCTGAAAACAGACTGTGCTAACTTTGCTATACTGTGAAAGACTAACCAGTCTCTACTTCAGTATCAGCCTACACGAACAACTATCAAGACATCCAGTTTGACAGTTTCACTATGATCCTTTGGCCAGGTCTGTTATCCTCTTGAAGACCAGACTTAACTAAATACTGAACTGAGATCAACATGCCTATTATTCAGTATGTGTTGTTAATGATGAATGTCAAAACATTCTGATTGACATTCAAACAGAAGGCTATGTATCAGGTCTGTTATTAACTTCATAAGCAGACTGAATTACAACCTGAGTTATGGCAGACAAGATTATAACATGCAGAAGGTAAACAAACACAGGAAATTGTTAGCCCAGTTCGGTGCAACATCTCCTACTCTGGGGGTATACCAAGCCAGGAAGAAGATCCACTATCAGCAGTATTAATTCAGAGCTAAACTCCCTCGTTTACAACTCTTCACTTAATCCCTACCCAATGCAATCTATACCTAGGAACTCCTAGATAGAAACCTCCAGTTTCCATTCCTATCGCTACAAATACAATGTAATGTTAAACAACTTGAACTTGCTTCACAGCTTCATTCAAGAACAAACAACTCTTACCTACAGGCTTTGAGTTACAAATACTCTCAGCTTTGAACACTGAGAAACACATGGTAACCTTCCCACAGATTGGGAGGTTTACCTCACACACACCCCTAATTTTTCATTCTAAGAGGCTTACAAATACTAGGTTACAATATGCTATTTATAACCTAATCACCCAACTGGATTTGGGCCTTCAGAAATCGCAGCAAACTTCTTCTTTGCTGTTACAAATACAGCAGAAAATTTCTGCTACAAATAAGGTCTTCAATCCTAAAATCTCTCCATATATATCTCCATATTTGGAGCCTATATATATTCTGATTGAGTCTTTAAGACCTCCACATGGGAGTTAGGATATTCACCAAATATCCTCACTAATCCCAGAATATATACTGAATTAATTAATTCAGTTTTCTACACATGTACGATGTCATAGGCATGATGTCGTGACATCGTACATGACATGTTGGTCCAGATGTTGAACTTCTTCAACCCAACATATTAAAACAACAGAGATGATTACATTATTTGTTTTACAAAATTAATGCGAATCCTAAGGTATTAGCAATATCCCCCTTTGGCAAATTTTAGCTAAAACAAATAAGCCTCTGTCATTATCTCCACCACCACAAACACCAAAGTTGGTGTACATGAGGAAGTAGAGGTACAAGAATCAGTTGCATCAGAACCCTTCCCCTCAACGGTAGAGCTTCCAGAAGAATATGTAATGCTGAGTACATAGATAATGTAACTAAGATCACAGGACACAACTATCCTCTTAACTCAGATCACAAGACACAAGTGATATGCCCAGTTAGTGACTTCTGTGCCTGAAGCCAACTTCTGCTTGCTACCATATTTTACTTGCTTCTGGTACATTCTCAGGACTATATTTCTCTCCCCCTTTTTAGCTAAACATTTGTAAATGAACCCCTCACAAAACCAGATCCAGGCGCAGTTTGCCCAAACCTTAACATACCCCATGGTTTAGAGGGAATGGAGTGTTTCTCTTGTGAGAAAAAGAGGGCTATTACATCCTTTAAATAGTCCAGCCCGTGCTTAGGAATTAACGGTAGGAATAAATGCTTGGTCAAGATTCATTAATATTTGCTAAGAAACAGTCAAAGAATCACCAACAAAATCTCAGACTATCTTTGAATACCTTTTATAGCTCTTGACTGTTTCTTTTCCAAAACAACAGTTCCAGTGCATGGAGACTATTCCCTATATGCAGTCAGACACGTTGCACGTGATGTCTTAACATTCAACGTGGCTTTTGCCTGCATTCTTCAAGTATTCTTCCTATCAACATTTCCTAAGACCACATTCGTACCTCTAGTAGAGACTTGACATCTGGCACCACTACAGCCAAAATCACAAACACCAGTAGATGGTTACTCCCCCTGTACCACACAACTGTAACAATCAAGCTTATTCTAATTTATCATAATTAGACACACCACATCCATATTTCCTCATGACTTTAAGGTTCAGAAGGAAATAACAGTATTATCCAAGGCAATGTCATGACATTCGGTCAGACATTCTTCTGCTCCCTCAGCCTTGACACACATCACATCAACCCAATAACTAACAAGGTGCCACACCTTGTCATCATAGACCACAAGCTTGATGATTCCTTGCAGCACAAAGACAGAACTCCCCCTGTCATGAACAACCAACTCTCCTCTTGAAACTTGGAGATCACACATGAACATATCCAACACCCCAAAGTTGGACCTTCACATATTTCCTGATTCAAAGAGAACCCAGACCACTTGATGAATGTAAAACATAAGACGCATCTTCATGTCTTCAAGAGCACATCCTCTGTTCAACCCTCTTGACTGAACACATCCACACTCTGTGTCAATCTCTCTTCTAACCAGAACAGAAAACCACTTCACAAAATGTTCTAACATTAGTTAGGACATCCTCACAACATAACAAGGAACACCATCTGATAATCTTCAGATATCACTGAGTCACCAACTTAATCCAAAAGAAACCAGACACAAATTGGGACATATACATTCTCATCCCATTACAAGAGATAATCTTCCATAGATAGCTGAGAACTCCTACCACAAGCTCCAAGAGATGAATAGAGAACACCTCCTTTTGTCTTCAACTTACTACCTTTCTGCTCAGAAGTAATTTGTCTCAGACTTTCCTCAAGAATAATCAGCTTCCATATGTTGATTATCTTGATTCTTCGAACTCACTTCTGAGATAGACCAAATTCCACTGGTTGATTACCTCCTTCATGAATCCTCATATGAAAAATTCAAATGCCACTTTTTGACCTCTCCAAGTTTATCAGACTTCTCCCAAAGATATGCTGACCTTCCAAGTGAGACTTGAGCTTCAAGCTACATGTTAAACAGAACTTAGATTCTCTAAGACATGAACATGTAACATCTTCTCCATCCAGCAACTCCAAAGAACTGCAATGAGAACGATCTTTTTGAAGTACCCAATCTACAACTCTGTAGACCCTTCTATCTTAAGTTGATGTGCCACTTCACCAACTAAGATTCTGATGTTAAACCAAATCTCACAACATTGTGTTTTAACATTTAGCTGTTGAATTCAGCTCCTTCTTCTGCCACTTGAAAGAACTTCCTCCCTACACAAAACAAGAGTTCAATGCTCTCATAGACTTGATTGTGGAACCAAGTTTGAGTAAACAACCTCCATCCTGCAGGTTTGCAGTTAAGTCATCCAAGCTTACACCTTGGTGATAACATGAAATAGTATCACATTCTAGGACTCAATTTAATTAAATTATATTATTATTTACTTCAATTTATTTCATTTTATTAGATATTACGCAGTATTTTCTTTCTATTTATCTCAGGTGGTTTATTTGAAGCACAAGTAAAAAAGGAAGAAAAGGAGGTGCAAAAAGGAATGAAAAGAAGCAAATATCAAAAGCCCAGCCCAAAAAGCACAGGCGTTGTGCCTGTGACGAGCGTCACAAAGGCTGTGACGAGCGTCACGCTTTGCGCACTCCTGTGACGAGCGTCACACATGGTGTGACGGACGTCACACCATTCCCCTATATTTTTGGCACCAGGAACGCAACAGACCACGTTGAAGCTACTTTCACGCTTGACCCTTTTACAACGTAATGGCTATATTTACGGAAAACCCTTGGAAGCAGTTGCAATAAGTATCAGTATAAATAGAGCTTTTTGGAAAGCTCTCGTCCCCACACTTTTTCCAGCTTTCTTTGCCATTTTCGCTTTTTCGCATTTTTTTCTTTTCCAGCAGCTTAAGCATATTTTTACAGCAATACTTGTACGAGTTTTATATTGTTTTCCCTTGCAATTTCTATTTTCCTTTTTAGCATTTAGTTAATTCTTTTTCGCACAATAGTTTCTACACCGGAAACTATTGTGTACCTTTTACCGGATCTAACCTTACGTTAGAATCTAGTTTTTTTATTCCTTCGCTTTTATTTTTCTGCCTGATTGAAGGATTCAAGAACAAATCCAACCGGCCTGTGGTGGAGTGTTCAAGACTGCTATTTAATTTCTCAGGTTCTTTAATTATTGTTTGAATTTATATATGCCCTATTTTACTGTTTATTTATATTATTTTCCTGAGATGAATCTGTTTATGCATGATAATTATTTAAGTCTGTTTAGCATGTCTGGCTGATTTACTTAGGTATCGGTATGTAGAGTAAGCGGAATGAAGGAATCAAAACCAAATTGGTTTAATTAAGTTTAAAATTAAAATCACTCTTTTTACGGCCTCAATTTAAAGGTTTAATAACAAGGTTTTTGTATGAAAGTAAAAGACATAAAGAAGTTAAAAGCAATAGAGCGAGAGTTTGAGTTTTTGACTGGACAGTGTAAATTGGACATTAATTCTAGATCAGGGCGAGAGCAATTTTTAGAGTTAATTAAATTCTAACCTTTTTCAAAAAGTATTTTTAAAGATTGAATGTGAGGACGAGAGTTAAGCATTTGAATTTAATTATATAACCTAAGTCAACAGAGCGAGAGTTTGAGATAAGGGTGTTTAAACGATTAGTGTTTTCTTAAAAAGAGTTTCTACAGATCCTATTGTTTTCAAAAAGTGGTTTTTGACTTAACTATAAGTGACAGCTACGTTAATATAAAATCATAGTTTATTCAACAGAGCGAGAGTTTGAGATAAGACTTTTAATCAATAGCGTCAACTGAAAAGATTTATTTTAAAACCAAGAAACCAACAAAGAACTGATTCCCTAATTACGACGAACTACATACCGATATCCACTTATTCGATATTTATTTTAGATCTTATTTTAGTTTTAGCTTTTCCCCCAAACAATCAAAGCATTACCTGCCTTAGCTTTACGAAGTAACCTTAGATAACGGTATATCGATTCATAAGTCCCTGTGGGATCGATATCTTTTAAAACTACGCGATAGAACTGTGCACTTGCAGTTTGTACCCCAAATTCGACTCATAAAGTCGCGATCAAGTTTTTGACGCCGTTGCCGGGGACTTTTATTTAGTCGATATCGTAACTCTTCTGTTACGCTGTAGAGACTAAGGCTTTTCTTTTTCTTTTCTTTCTTTCGTTGATTTGTATACCACACACTCGCTCTCAAGGCGAGCCGTTCTACTTACGAATCAACGATATCGAACTATATCTCCGAGTCTTACGACGAATTCGGGAATATCGTGCTGCAAACAATCTCTCTCCCGTTGAACTCCCTGATTTCAAAAATATTTTCCCTTCGATACCCGAGATGGCAGAACCAGCTCGTGCTCTTAGAGATTACGCCGCTCCATCGCAAGATGAACCATATTCAAGTATTGCTCCACCCGCAATCGAAGCAAACAACTTTGAACTCAAACCTTCACTGTTGCAGGCAGTACAACAGAACCAATTCTCTGGAAATCCTACCGAGGATCCAAACCTTCATTTATCCGTATTTGTCCAATACGCTGATACTGTTAAAGCTAATGGTGTCACTTTAGAGGCAATTCGACTCCGTCTTTTTCCTTTCTCATTAAGAGATAGCGCTAGAAGATGGCTTCAATCTCTTCCTTCCAACTCAGTCACCACATGGAACGAGTTGAAGAAAGTTTTTCTTGCTCGATATTTTCCGCCAAGCAAAACAGCTATGTTAAGAGCCCAGATAAATGGATTTAAACAGAAAGATAACGAGTCTCTTTTCGAAGCATGGGAAAGATACAAAGACATGATGAGACTTTGTCCACACCATGGTTTAGAAGACTGGTTAGTAATTCATACCTTCTATAATGGTCTCCTGTACAACACGAGGTTAACAATAGACGCCGCCGCAGGTGGTGCACTAATGAACAAACCTTATGCTGACGCTTACCAACTTATCGAAAGCATGGCTCAAAACCACTATCAGTGGGGAAGCGAACGAACAATGGTAGAAAAACCTTAAACGAAAACTAGCATGTACGAGATAAGTAACCTTGATCATGTTAATGCAAAAGTGGATGCTCTGGTCCAGAAAATTGAAAGTTTAAATGTATCACCTCCAGCCACCGTAGTTGCCATAACTCAGAATTGCGAAGTCTGTGGAATCCAAGGTCACACTCCTGCAGATTGTCAACTCCTAACAGGAATCCAAGCGGAGCAAGTAAACTATGCTCAAGGAAGCCCCTACTCGCACACCTATAACTCAAATTGGAAGAATCATCCCAATTTTTCATATAAGAGTAATAATGCTTTATACGCACCTGGACAATCTCCAAATCAAGCCCCAGCTATACCTCCGGGATATCAGAAGCCGATCCCATCTACACCTAACAATAACGCCCCTAGGAAATCCAACTTGGAAATCATGATGGAAAACTTTATAGCTTCTCAACGGCAAACCAATAAAGATTTCTTAAACCAGAATGTACACACTGGCGAACAAATTAAACAACTAGCAAATAAAGTAGATGCCCTGGCTACTCATAACAAAATGCTGGAAACGCAAATTTCACAAGTAGCTCAACAACAAGCGCCTACTGCTGCCCCAACTGGTACATTTCCTGGCCAACCCCAACCTAACCCAAGAAGCCACACTCATGCAATTATACTGAGAAGTGGAACGGAAGTGGAAGGACCGTCTGACCCAAGGATAGAAAACCAAAACTCTGAAAAGTCAACTGAGAAGGAAAGTGAACCTACGGAAAAGGAAGAGAGTAACAAGGAAACCGTAGAAAAGAAGGAACCTTATGTACCTCCACCACCTTATAAACCACCTATCCCTTACCCTCAAAGGCTTATTAAAACCAAAGATGCGAGCCAATTCAAAAAATTTGTTGACCTACTAAAACAATTAAACGTCACAATTCCATTTACAGAAGCTATTACGCAGATGCCCTCATATGCCAAGTTTTTAAAAGAAATTCTTTCTAATAAAAGGAAACTTGAAGATAGCAAAACCGTTACACTCACCGCTGAATGTAGCGCTATAATCCAGAATATGCCTCCTAAACTTAAAGACCCAGGTAGTTTCTCTATACCCTGTCACATAGGAAAATTTGTCATTGACAAAGCCTTATGCGATTTAGGAGCCGGTATTAGTGTTATGCCTTTATCCATATGCAAGAGACTTGAAATGGGAGAATTACGACCAACTAAGATGTCTGTGCAACTAGCAGATCGTTCCGTCAAATATCCTGTAGGAATTCTTGAAAACGTTCCAGTGCGCATAGGTCAATTCTACATTCCAACTGATTTTATAATTATGGATATTAGAGAAGATGAAGTTACACCCATTATACTGGGAAGACCGTTCTTAGCAACTGCCTGTGCGATCATAGACGTGAAACGAGGACGACTCACTTTTGAAGTAGGAGAAGAGAAAATTGAGTTCATTCTTTCCCAATTTCTGAAAGCACCTACAATAGAAGATACATGTTACTTCATGGATATCATCGATGAATGCATAAAAGAAACGGAGTTAGAAAAAGACAAATCATCTGACTATCTTGTAGAAGACAAACTTAACCAGTGTTTAGCAATAACACCGGACCCTACGCAATGCCTTAAGAAACTAACCTTAGACCTGAAAACACTTCCCAAAAATCTGAGATATGAATTCCTAGACTTAGAGCTTGAACGACCAGTGATAGTTAATGCTGACCTAGGAAGACTCGAAACAGAAAAACTCTTGCATATCTTAAGAAAATATCCAACCGCACTAGGTTACAACATCACCGATCTTAAAGGAATAAGTCCCTCTATTTGTATGCACCGCATCATGCTAGAAGAAGACTGTAAAACTTCTAGGGAACACCAGAGGAGACTAAACCCGATCCTGAGTGAGGTAGTGAAGAAGGAAATAACCAAGTTATTAGAGGCAGGTATCATATATCCTATATCTGATAGCAAATGGGTTAGTCCTGTACACGTAGTACCAAAGAAAGGAGGTGTAACAGTCATTGAAAATGAAAAAGGAGAAACTATAACCAAACGAATCGAATCGGGATGGAGAATGTGCATTGACTATAGGAAACTAAACAAAGCAACCCGAAAAGATCATTTCCCTTTACCATTCATTGACCAGATGTTAGAACGATTAGCCAAACATTCTCATTTCTGCTATCTAGACGGTTACTCAGGTTTCTTTCAAATACCAATTCACCCTGATGACCAAGAAAAGACAACGTTCACGTGCCCTTTTGGTACCTTCGCTTATAGACGAATGTCGTTTGGCTTGTGTAATGCTCCTGCAACTTTCCAAAGGTGCATGATGGCAATATTCGCCGATTTTCTAGAAAACATCATGGAAGTATTTATGGATGACTTTTCCGTATGCGGACAAAGCTTTGAAGAATGCCTTGAAAACCTAGAGAGAGTTCTAGAGCGATGTGTAAAAGTAAACCTAGTACTTAATTGGGAAAAATGTCACTTTATGGTACAAGAAGGAATTGTTTTAGGACACATCATCTCGAACAGAGGAATTGAAGTAGACAAAGCTAAAATAGAGGTAATCGAAAATCTTCAACCCCCGAAAACTGTGAGAGAAGTACGAAGCTTCTTAGGACATGTCGGTTTCTACCGACGATTCATTAAAGACTTCTCTAAAATAACTAAACCGTTAACCGGGTTATTAATGAAAGATGCTGAATTCATATTCGACAATAAATGTTTAGAAGCATTTCAAACGCTTAAACAAGCACTGATCTCCGCACCCATAATGCAGACACCAGATTGGAATGAACCATTCGAAATAATGTGTGATGCTAGTGATTACGCTGTAGGTGCTGTTTTGGGACAACGAAAGGATAAAAAGCTTCATGTTATATATTACGCAAGTAGAACTCTAGATGAAGCACAAATAAATTACGCCACAACCGAGAAAGAACTTCTAGCAGTAGTGTTTGCGCTAGATAAATTTCGTTCTTACTTGGTCAAAGCCAAAATAATCATCTACACTGACCACGCTGCTATCAAATACCTCTTAACAAAAAAGGATGCTAAACCTAGACTCCTAAGGTGGATCCTTTTGCTACAAGAGTTCGATTTGGAAATCAAAGACAAGAAAGGAACTGAAAACGTAGTAGCAGATCACCTCTCTAGACTTGAGAACCTTGAACCGGAAAGAACATCGATCAACGATGATTTCTCGTACGATAAACTTATAGCTACTTTGGAAGAAAATAACGCTGATAAACAGGTAGAAACCACTTTAGCTATATCTGTTACACCGTGGTACACTGACCTCGTCAATTATTTAGCTGCCAGAATCGTTCCACCTACCTTATCCTACCAACAGAAGAAACGATTCTTCTATGACATAAAACACTATTACTGGGATGATCCCTTACTTTTTAAAAGAGGCCCCGATGGTATTTTCCGTCGGTGTATACCCGAAGAAGAGGTAGAAAATATAATCCAACACTGTCACTCCGCTCCTTATGGTGGACACGCAAGTACATCCAAGACCTGCTCTAAAATCCTCAAGCCGGTTTCTATTGGCCAAATATATGGAAGGATGTACATGCAGCTATTAAGAAATGTGACAGATGTCAATGCACAGGAAACATATCTAGACGTGACGAGATGCCACAAAAGGGCGTTTTGGAAGTAGAGATTTTCGACGTGTGGGGAATAGACTTCATGGGACCTTTTCCATCCTCTTTCGGTAACAAATACACACTCGTGGCAGTTGACTACGTATCGAAATGGATTGAAGTTATAGCTTCTCCAACAAACGACACACGAGTAGTAACTAGACTCTTTAAGAATATAATATTTCCAAGGTTTGGTGTCCCAAGAATAGTAGTCAGTGATGGTGGATCGCATTTCATATCCAAGGTACTCGAAAAACTACTGCTTAAGTATGGCGTAAGACATAGAGTAGCGACACCTTACCACCCTCAAACCAGTGGGCAAGTGGAAGTGTCTAACAGAGAAATCAAACAGATACTAGAGAAAACAGTCGCCACTTCAAGGAAAGACTGGTCATTGAAATTACCAGAAGCTTTATGGGCTTACCGAACTGCTTACAAAACTCCCATAGGGACAACCCATTTAAGCTAATTTATGGAAAATCCTGTCACCTCCCGGTAGAATTAGAACATAAAGCCTATTGGGCTATTAAAAATCTAAATTTAAACTATAAAGCCGCCGGCGAAAAGAGAATCCTTGATATAAGCGAATTAGAGGAACTCAGAAGAGACGCTTACGAAAATGCCAGAATCTACAAAGAAAGAACAAAACAATGGCATGACAAGCGCATATCAAGGAAAATCTTCAAACAAGGCGATACAGTCCTTTTATTTAACTCCAGACTAAAGTTATTCCCGGGAAAACTACGATCTAGATGGTCAGGTCCTTTTCAAATCACCAAAGTTTTTTCCAGTGGAGCAGTAGAAATTAAAGGCAAATCTATGGAACCATTTACCGTAAACGGGCAACGTCTAAAACATTATCACTATGCAGAAAACACTGAAGATTCGCAAGTCTTGCACTTAGACGAAATGCCTCAAGAACTTATAGATTATAATTGATAGTTTTTATGTCGAGCTTGCGACATTAAACAAAGCGCTTAGTGGGAGACAACCCACAAATATTTTATTATTTTCTTCTATTATTATTTTTCTATTTCTTCCTTAATTATTCTTTTAATTTTTGTTTAGTATTCATTCTTAATTTATTTTTATTTATTAAAAACTTTTCTCTTCTTTCGGCATTTGGCCAAATCCTGACTAAAACTCTTGTTTTTCTTTTCTCTAGCTAACACTAACCTGATGGAACAAATTGATCGTATGGGTATCAAATTCAGAGGAACAACTCAGAAACAAAAGTTTGAGGAACTAGCCACGAGAGAGATGCTACCTAGTCTGTATGCTGATGACTGGGTAATGACTGCCCTTGGACTAAGACAAAGTGTCCTGTACTTGCTGAGTCAGATAGGGTGGGAAACCGCTCCTATCCGTAGACAATTTGTCACTTACCGGAGACTGACTCTAGAATTCCTTAGTTCTCTGATCTATCTACCCAGCCATGGAAAAGGAATAAGCAGAGGTTTCATCCAGTTCAGAATGTTTAACATGGAGTACCAATTTAATATTCAAGATTTTACCAACCTTTTAGGTTTCCCTACATCCTTTGACACATTCACAGTGAGCCAAGAAGAACTTTTTGAATATAGAGAACTTGAACACTTTTGGGGTAACTTGACTGGAAATGACGATCCCGAGGAACATGAGTTTCTCTCTGGAAACATACATAACTCGGCCTTCCGTTATTTCCATAAGATCCTGACCCACACCTTATTTGGGAAGAAGCCAAACAGTACCACAGTTTCACGTGATGAACTCTTCATCATATTTTGTGCTTCCCAAAACCATCCAGTAAACGGTGCCACTTTTATGTTGGCAAATTTAGACCACCTTATCCAAGATGAACGAGCACCAATTCGAATAGGCGGTTTGATAACCATGATTGGTAATGCTATCGGATTACGTCAGCCTATGCTTGACCTAAGCCCTTTTTGTGGCATTACTACTATGAGTATACCCTTCCTCTTCAACACTATGTTTATAGCAAACCTAGGATCTGACGAGTTTGAGCTTATAATTAATAACCAAGTTCTTTGCCTATTCACCATGCCCGATCCTAGGACTAGTGTTCATAACCGCACTAACTGGCTCTACAATCTGAACGAAACCCCCTCTCCTGCTAGATCCACTGAATCCATCAAGGACTATGAGATTTGTGATGACCAGATTCCTTATGCTGAATCAGACCCTCAGACACCATCTGATTATTATGATATTGATCCTCCTCCTCAACCTGTTCAGACCGAAGAATCGGCAATACCCGACCTTAGACATCATATGCCCGGAACTGATTATAACACTGTGTCGCATCGCGCGAAAAACCGGCGGGAAAAGAAAGAAACAACAGAGCCGCCACCGTGCGTTATTTATCCCAAAAGAGGGAAAGGAAACGCTCAGAGTAAACCTGGAAAAGACGTGGTCTCGCGACCAAAGAGAATGGGTTCGGGAGTCGGTTATGCGAAGGGAAGGTATTAGCACCCCTACGCATCCGTAGTACTCTACGGGATCCACGCACACTAGAAAGGAAAATTGGTTGCTAAACACTGCTCACACTCACACACACTGGCTGAAAAGAGACAAAAGAAACTGACTGAGACTGACTCGGCAGGATGTCACATCCTGGGCCTACTTAGTCTATCAGGCATAGACATCAGAGTCGAAGTAGTTCGGACTGGGGAAACGACACATGCTCGCTAGGATATCGCATCCTATGCATACGTATCTTCTCGGACGAGAGAAGAATCAGAGCATTCGTAGCTCGGCTGACACGCACACAAACAAACACAGGCAAAGGCAAACATGGAGCCTGAATGCCAATCACTGGACTTATATCAGCATCCGAACCAAAACACACACAACAGATGGACAGGGAGTCTGGGATTCAGCCTACAACTGTCAAACACACACTCAAAACAAACAGACAACAGATTGCTAAGGAGTCAGGGACTCGAGCCTAACATAGGTCAGACAACACACACAAAAAGAAAAAGGGCGCCCGGAGAGATCAGCTCAATCTCCTGCCTACATACTTCATCTGGTATGAAGATCAGGGCGATGTAGTTCCCCTACGCAGGGATAAAGGACTAGCCTAACCAGATAACAGAGGGAGACACAACTCTAGGGAGACTACGACTCGAGCCTAGATGTTGTCATGCAAGATCAACCCTAAGTTATGGTTTCTAGCTAAATGGCACAAGGGCCGACCTATCCTAAGCATGGCTCACACAGGAAGCAAGCCACACACACTTAACTTGCACAGGAAGCAAGCCAAGTAAAACCTAACTTGCACAGGAAGCAAGTCTAAACTAATCCTAACTTGCACAGGAAGCAAGTCAAACAATCCTATCTTGCACAGGAAGCAAGTCAAACAATCCTATCTTGCACATGAAGCAAGTCAAACAATCCTATCTTGCACAGATAGCACACGCTATACACAAACAAGTGGCTCAAACAAGGGATAGGTTTTAGTCAAGGGGTCATATCAACCTCAACAAACAAACCTCTGGAATGGGGTGAATGTGCTCTTAACCTTGCCATTGAGGGGCTAAGGTGAAGCAGATGAAAGGATGAAGTGAGGATGAGACCTCACAGCTCTTATCCCTGGCCTGGGAGAGCTCAAGACAAGAATGTGTGGGTTCAGAAAGTGGGAACCCTTCTACACATTTGATACTGACTCAACTGTGCAATTGCACAAGATCTTGGGTTTGTATCTGCAATGCATCAACACAGTGGTGTGAGCAAAGCAAATGACACACTGAATAGTGGGGGATAGATTGCATATCCCTACCTTCCACCAATTGCCTCTTCACTTAGGAGGACTTTGACTCTATGCAAGGACAAAGTTAAACATCCACAAACATTGCCTCTTAAGGAGGACTTCAGACAGTTGCCTGGCCAAGTAACAGGCCAGGTCTTCCAGACTACATGAAGTAAAAGAGACATACCTCAATGCAAATTGCTTATACAAGCAAAGCAAAGCAAAAAGTTCACAAGGAACTAAGCAACTAAAGCACCTGAAACAGTCAAGCAGATGTTAGTATGCAACTTCAAACAAAACAAACAGAAACAGACAACAACAGTCCATTAGAGGCACATGGATGTGCAAGGCACAAGGCTTAGGGCATGTGAGCCAAGCCACCTACAAAACAAGGAGGTTAGACAACAATATTCAAGCAAGCTCAGTCAAAAGAATTGGTCTCAATGGCCATTTGATGGTCAACCTGAAAACACAAACTCAAAGGTGAGTAACAGGACCACTAGGGCAAGCCTAGGGTCAAAAGTGAATAAGAAAGTCCAAACAGCAAGGGGTAAGTATCCAAAATCATGTTCAAACCACTAGGAAACACAAACAATTGGATTCACACTCATATCAATCATCATCATCATTTCATGAACCATTTAGGTCAAAACATGGCATACAGAAGCTCATAGAAGTCAACAGCAAGACTTGCATCAAAAGCAATCTAAACATTTTCCAAAAATCACCAAATAAATCATGATCAAACCTAACACATAGCATGGTAAGCATGTCAAATCTCATCCCATTTGGGCAAGTGGAAGGCAGTCAATGAAAATCAGAAAGTCAAAGCCAATTTGAATATGCTCAATGAAGTCAACCAAACATGCATCAACTTAGAAAAATCATGAGTCAAAAATGGTGTATGATAAATGAATGGGATCAAAACCATGGCAAAGATGAGGATGTCTAGTTATCTCATGCAAAATTTCATGTCCATCCAATAAAGTATGAGAATTTCACAAATAAAATGGGAACATGTGTCACACAAAGTCAACATTTGACTAGGCAGGGAAGAAAAATCTCAAACAGATGGAAAATAGTTCAAATAAATCCAAGAAAATTCACAAGTCAACTAGACATACAAGAGTAGGCTCATGAAAAAATTGGATCAATTGGAGGTCAAGAAGCATAGCAATGAAAATTATGAAGTTGGTCATCAATGGTGTGACACAAATTGTCACACCCTAATTCAAAAAATCATATCTCACAAACCACAAATGATAAATTCACAAACTTTATAACAAAATCACCATGAATGTGTCTAGTTTAAGCACAAAAAATTTGAGAGCCATTGGATACATTCTCATCATTTCACAATTGATTTGGCAAGGTGTACAAAATTTGGTCACATGTCACAAACCCTAAGGCCATTTAAAAACCACTCATCCAAAAATTCTGGAAAAATAATGATAAAAAATTAGAGATCATGATGAACACAACACAAAAAATCCCATTCAATTTGGATCAAAAATGAGCAAGTTATGATTTTTGGAAGTTTGAGTGATTAGATGAAATAATTGAAAAAAATAACATAATCCAATGGTTTAATTAGGGCACGGGTGGCAATCTTGTAATTCCCTGGTTCACTAACTTAAACGCTGCGTTTTGGCCAGTAAAATGAAATGATTTGATTGGCTCTGGGGCGCGGGTACAGTAACACGTGAGACAAAGGAAAATCCTGGAAAATGCATTGGAAGGCTAGGGTTTCTGCTACAGGAAACAACACTCATCCCTCTCAAATTCGACCCAACCAATTCTTCTCCAAACAAAGCAATGGCATATACCCAAATGATCATCAAACAACAAGCAGTATGAATCCCACCATGGTTTTCATTAAATCGAGCTAGGCAATAAGAAATGATCAAGGACATATTCAAACATGAAGTTTAAGAATCAAAATTCTCACTCAATACAAGACCATTTCACACGATTCAAATATCAACAGAATCAGCATACAGGGAACTACAATAAGCATAGCATGGATTTTAGAATGGTGAAAGTCGAATTTTACCAATTTTGAAGCAGAATGAGAAACAGTGTGGTTTTGGTCCTCTTAGCCTGAAACTGATGCTTTAGAAACTCCCCAATGATGAATGATGAAGGTTGTTTTGCTTGAGATGGCTTGTTTTGGCATCAATCTTGGACTGTCATGGATGAGTTTTTTGTGTTTTTGATGAATGGTGAAGTTGGCCTTGAGTGAGTTTTTGTGTTTTTCTCTTGACCAAGTGGCTGCTAGCAGTGCTTGGTAATGGTGAATGGATGGTCAAAGCAGTGCAAGGCTTAAGTTTTATGAAGTTTGGACAGGTTTGGAGAAATGCCAAAAGCTCAATGAAAGCAGTTTTGGGATTGGCCTTTCTTGATGGGCAAAAGCAAAGTCTTTTAGGAATGTGAAGTTGGTTGGGACTGTTTCATGTGACAGTACAAGGCCTGGCCATTGTGATGCTTGAGAGAATGTCCATTCCTTGTTATGTTGGTTTTGTGTTTGTTATGTTGGAAAATGCTGGAACAAAGTGCCTCAAACCAAGCCAACTTTTGTCCTCCTTCTGTTGGATATTGCTAGCAGGGTTTTGAAAATGCAAGTGGGAGGGTTTGAATGAGTGAGTGAGATTGGTTTTGAGTTTGACAGGTTTTTTGAAATGCAAAATAGCCAGGTTATGTTTCGTTTTTTTTTGGAAGTTTGACTGATTGTGCTAAATGCAAAGCAAGCAAGGTCATGATTTAGGATGAGGGAAACATGCTTCTATTGTTGGATGGATGCTTTTGGTTTCGAGTTTTGCAGAAAAAAAAGAAATGCCAAAAGCCAAGTGAATTTTGAGAGGGGGAGTGGTATGCTGCTGCTGTTTATGACAAGAAATGGTGAGGAAAATGGTATGCTGCTGCTGATTGTGTGTTTTTTGTTTGACAGCCAATGATAAAATCCAAGCAAGCAAGGATGAGGTTGGAGAAATGAGTGAGAAGTGTTTGGTTTGTGGTCTTGTGGCTCGTGGCAGGGTTGTAACTTTTGGTGCCTTTTTGACAGAAAAACCAGAAGTGCAAAGCCAGGATCAGGTTTTTTGAGAGAGTGTGAACAATGGCTTTTTGCTGCTTAGTAATGTTTCACATGACAGAAGACACACATAACCCCTGCTGTCCTGTGTTGCTTTTGGCTTGACTAGGTTTTCAAAATGATGATATGGCAGAGTGAGGCTTGAGAGAAAAGAAGAGGGGACAAGTGTTTGGTCTGCTATACTGAGGTTTTAGTGTATGACAGAAAATGGCTCAGGTTTTGGTTCATTATGCTTGGACAGAAAATGCAAAAACAAACTGAATGCAGCTCTTGGATTTTTGAGTTTTTGCAAGGCAGGTTTTGTTCTTCTTGTGTTTTTGACAGCAAAAATGACCTTGGCCAAGAAAATGAAGTGTTTTTGAGAATGGGAAGTTGGTCTTTTTGCTGTAGTTTTTTCATGGCAGGTGTGTTTTGGACCTGGCCAAAGTAAGGTGAATGACCTATTTGGATGAGTGAAAAATGGTTGGCCTACTGTCCTGCTACTGTCCTCCATCTGCAGAAAATATGATGAGGAGGTATGTTGTTATGGTCATGGTACAAGTATGGTTGTGGAAGCATGGTGAACACATGTACTTTTGCCCAATTTTTAGCAACTAAGCATGGCCTTCTATTGTTGTTGGTTTAGGCTGCAAGATGAGGTCTCAAATGACAGAAAAAATGAGGTTTAAGTTTCTGTTTGGAAGTACAAAGTGTGGTATGGTGGATAGCATGGATAGTCATGGTGAATTTGTACCTTTCTTACAATTCAAGCAACCAAGCAATGGCCTCATGTACTGCATATTTTGACTTTGCAAACACATTCTAAATGACATTTCTGAGCTTTTCCAATTGGCCAAATGCTAGAAAAATGTTTAAATCAAAAAGTCAACTCTTGGTCAAACTTGCATTTAAATGAGAAGAGTCAAAATATGCCATTTTGATTGGTGAAGTTTTGGCTCATGAAATTTATATTTTTGGAAAGAGGGGATCAAATGTGACTTGTAGGAAAAAACCCCACCAAAATTGGCCAAACGGTTTGGGAGATATGGCCCTTTGAAGTTCAAGATTTTCTGAAATCGATTCGATCATAACTTGCCAACCACACATGGGAATTGAGAGTTCTTGGACTTTTTGGAAATGGGAGAACAAGATCTTCAACTTTCATGTTGGGCAAAAATTCATTTGAGGCTTGTATCAAGATGTAAGTTTGAGGATCAAGACTTTCCATTTATGGCAGGTTTCAGTTACAGGCCCAGTTTCCATTTTGGGAAATTCATGATCTGGCTTCAAATTCTTCCATGATGGTGTTTGGCATGATATATGATGACTATTTGAACATGAATGAACTCTCACAAACCAATTCCAATCATCAAATCACTGATTAAATGGACAGTTGACCAACAGTTGACTTTTAGGGTTTCTGACTGATTGTGCATTGACTGATGACTTCCAAACCCTAATTCCTTGAGGACTTGACTTCAAATGATGTCCCAAGTTGTATGAACTCTTGATTATTGACCATGGTGCCCAAATTCCACAAGAATGGCCACCATCCACTGCTTTGACTGACAGTTGACCCTTTTTTAGGGTTTTTGACTGTCTGTGTATGAACTGATGATCTCCAAGTCTTCAACCCTTGACCAAAATACTTCAAATAGACCTCCAAGCCATGTGAACTTGTTGGACAAACCTCAAGGCCTTGATTCAATGAGAAATTCCTTTGCTTGCTTGGTTGACTGATCAGGAGATTAGTTTGACCTAATTCTTGATTGCTTGCTCTTGAGGCAACTGAGGCAATGCAATGCTATGCAATGGACCATGATATGCTATGACCTAATATGAAAATGTATGCATAATGATAGGTGCAAATTTGAGGTGCTACAGCTGCCCCTATTCAATCAGCTGGGAACCCGAATGGATGAGAGCAACGGCTGTCAGACTTTCAGGGTAAACAGGGATTGAATACCAAAGAACCGTAGAATTTGCACAATACAGGGATCCAACAATGGAAACGTCCACTGGGACTTGATACTAGGTATATACATTTTTTTTGTTTTTTTGTTTTCAAAGGGTACAACCACATCCAGACATCTCAACGACGATGAATGGAAAAACACAACTAGATGCCAACGGACAACTAGGAAAAACTCGACGTTTACCAAGACCAACGGAGAGGTAACCAGACATTAATGAATGACCGGAAGGGATACAACCATACGTCAACGGACGAATTGGGAAAAACTCGACGTTTATCGACACCAACGGAGAGGTAACCAAACATTGATGAATGAATGGAAGGGATACAACCATACGTCAACGGACGAAATGGGAAAAACTCAACGTTTACCAAGACCAACGGAGAGGTAAATCCACGTGGGGATAGGTACAACTAGACGTCATAGGACGAATAGGAAAAACTCGACGTTTATCGACACCAACGGAGAGGAGGAAAACTTCACTAGGGAAGAAGGACACAAACAAATCATCAACGGATGATCGGGAAAAACTCGACGTTTATCGACACCAACGGAGAGGTAACTCTGCATGGAGAGGGGTACAACTAGACATCATCGGATGGCTAGGAAAAACTCGACGTTTATCGACACCAACGGAGAGGAGGAAACTCTACTGGGGAGAGTGAACACAACCAAATCATCAACGGATGATTGGGAAAAACTCGACGTTTATCGACACCAACGGAGAGGAGGATACTTCACTTGGGAAGGAGGACACAACCAAATCATCAACGGATGATCGGGAAAAACTCGACGTTTATCGACACCAACGGAGAGGAGAATACTTCACTTGGGAAGGAGGACACAACCAAATCATCAACGGATGATCGGGAAAAACTCGACGTTTATCGACACCAACGGAGAGGAGGAAACTCTACTGGGGAGAGTGAACACAACCAAATCATCAACGGATGATTGGGAAAAACTCGACGTTTATCGACACCAACGGAGAGGAGAATACTTCTTCGGTCTGAATACCGGAAATTTGGCCTTGTGCCATGAGTACATCGACCTGATCGTCGGAAACTCCTTCGGTCTGAATACCGGAAAATTGGCCTTGTGCCATGAGTACATCGACCTGATCGTCGGAAACTCCTTCGGTCTGAATACCGGAAAATTGGCCTTGTGCCATGAGTACATCGACCTGATCGTCGGAAACTCCTTCGGTCTGAATACCGGGAAATCATAAGTACATATTATCTATAGCCGTCAAAACATAGATAATACACTCGCATGGAAGATTATCCATAACCGGGTTGTAGGTTGTTAAATGAATAATCGACCGAAAAGAAAGGCATCTGGGTACCAGACTAGGTATGCAAAAGATGACCAATCAAAAGAGGATAAAGTTGCTAACTTGGAGCAAGTATCCAAAAAGAAAGTGAAGACCCAATGGGGACAATACTGCTTGATCAAAGCAAGTATCCAAAGGGGACAAGACCATTAATACCACAAAGAGGGGATTACATCTACCGGTTTGTAGGCAGAAAACCACGGAAAAGTAACCAGTCATCATCGGGACGAGCACAAAGGGTTAACTTCAACAAGGGGTGAAAGTGGGATTTTACAACTACCGATTAGTAGGTAGAAAACCACAAAGATAGGACTTACAACTACCGGTTTGGTGGTAGAGGCCAAACAAATTCCGCTGAGGATAAGATGAATGAGTGTCGGTTAGTGAGCGACTATTCATTTATGCCCCAGGGCAGCACAAGAGATAGTCAACAAGAAGCCAATTTAGGATCGATCCAAAAAGGCAGACTGAATCAAGACTCATCCTAATGAGGAAAGAACTCAATAGGGAAAACCCATCCCATTAGGGAGGGAACGGAAGCAACCGTCATCCACGAGGATGTATCTCAGTGGGGAAATGGCAGGAAAAGATTGACACTTTCTGCTTAAGGGGTAGACTCTACATGGAGAGATCAGACACACCCATATCTGCTTAAGGAAAAAGACCCAAGCTGGCAAGATGCTAACAATTGGGAGTAACACTGATGGGGATACCCACTCGACTGAGGAATCACTTGTTCGGAAAACACCAACCTCTCGACCATGTTGATGAACCCAATTCTGAAGCCGATCCAATGGCGCGATGCTAAACTCTTTCCAACAACCCAATCTCGGCTGGTCACCACGGCCTAGGGCTAATGGATATGCTTGCTATGTTGATGCATGAGTTTTTCTTGTTTTACACAATGCCCCATGATCATGGAAATGCTATGCCCTAATGATGCAATATGTTATGCTTATCTAAATGATGAATGCATAAACACACGTCTCCTTCAGAGACAACACCGGGGAACTCCAGGAACTGTGCTGGGGAATGGTAAATCGACTTCACTGGGAGGAAGACTCAACCAATCTTCAGATAGGATAAACCCTGCTTTGGAGAACGTCTGTTACTCTGCTAGGGATAACCCACGCGATCCATGGGTAGAATCAACTCAGCTGGGGATGCAGATATCAGTCTACTACAGAAACCCGTCCAATCCACTGGTAGGATGAACTCTGCTGGACAAATAAATGCTACTCCATTAGGGACGACCCAACCAATCCATATGTAGGAGAATCACTGCTGGAGATGTATTTCATGAGACCCGCTCCACTCGGGGAACTTGCTGAGGAAAAAACCACACCATTCTGCTGAGGAGAACGGTCCTAGTGGAGAGAACAACAATAGTAGCAGTGAGAGTAACAACTCCGTTGAGGATGATAACACGTCATATCATACCGGAGATGAATTCCCACAAACCTGCTTGGGATAAGCACTCACGGCCATACTGGAAATGATAGCATCACAAAACCAATTGTTGGGGGACACGCCAACGGTCTACAGATAAACTCCACTGGGGTGCTCCCCGGGGAAAAATAACTGCCAGGCGCTCAGCGGGGATTCTCAACTGGGGAAATCTGCAAGCATAGGCCTGCTGGGGAGAAGCAATCCTTAGATCTGTTGGGGAAAGAAGGTACTGTCCATAGGTATCTCTGCAGGGGAAATAACTCTGATAGCTTCAATACCGGCTTGGGCTGGGGACGTGATGACCTTCAGGCTTGCCGAGGAGACAACGATCTCGAATCTGCCAAGGAGATCACACTCTCAATCCTCTGGGGAGATACAGCTTGTTTGACAGGGATGTCGGTCGACTCGTCGAACACTGGTATCCATCATCCACCCATAGTGTTGACTTTCCACTTTTAAGAACTCTCAGACTCTTCTGGACTTTTCTGCTCCATCATCTTGTATTCCAAATCTCGTCCGTACTCCACGGGGATTGAACTCCTGGTATTCATGCAAACTTTCCAATCATCAGACTTTGAAGAGTCTTCTTGATTAATTTTCCAGGACCGTCGTCGTAATCCTTCACTGCTTTTTCACCGTTCAACTATCCCTTGCCCCTGATTCGGCTCTGCAGGGATCGTTAGATAAAAGAACGTGCCCCAGGTATGCCCCATGATAAGGCTCAAACATCACTCTACTGGGGATGCCCCACGATAGGGCTAATAGGGACTTGGAGGGAGAAATGTTGCACTACTGGGGACATGAAGATGAACATCTTCAAACAACACTGCGTCGGGCAACTTCATTGAGGAGAGACCATACGAGGTTCTGTAGGACAAAGATACAGTCATGCTCGAGATACGAACAATTGTCTTACCTGTTGGTAATCATACCACCCCCGGGAGAGCACTGTGGGTCTCCTAAGTATCTTTCCATCATTGTGAAGGTTCACTTTGTTTAAGAACAATTTTTT
Organism: Lathyrus oleraceus; assembly: GCF_024323335.1. Lineage (NCBI taxonomy): Eukaryota > Viridiplantae > Streptophyta > Magnoliopsida > Fabales > Fabaceae > Lathyrus > Lathyrus oleraceus. Next base: position 91,036,797 of record NC_066585.1, read on the forward strand.
GAAAAATTTGTTTATTTTGAAAACAATGATACTTTATCAATTAAAAACATGCAAAACATTTGTTGAGTTGAAACAAATAAGAATGCAAATAATTGGATAAAAGCTCAAATTGATGTGATGGAATGGTAGTCTGCAAAGGGCGAGACTCCATAGATCTGTACAAATTTGAAATCGGTGATATATATTGGAGAGGGCTACATTGAACATAATGACCTTTCCTCTACCATTCTGAATTTTCGATGTATTCAGAGCTTCAGTCGACGACGAATCGAGAATTCTTGACGAATGACATATATAGAGCACAGTCTTGTCAAGGTGCAGTTACTTGCCAAATCCCTAATTTTTGCCTAGATTGCCCCAGTGTGAGGTGTCCAATCTAGCGGGATGCAAATTCTTTTTTCAATGTCTCTAACTTTTGCCTGGATCGCCCTTTCGGGTTTTCAATCCACCGAGACGCTCCTTTTTGCCTAAGTCGCCCTTTGGGGTGTTCGACTTAGCGAGCTTTTGCTTTTTTTTTTGTTTTGTTTTAGGCGAAGTATTTCTTGACTGCATCGGAATTCACAGGACGAGTGAACTTCTTCATCCATTGTAGTAAGTGTTAAAGCACTGCCTGAAAAGGCTCTCTTGACAACATATGGACATCCATAATTTGGGGTTCACTTGCCCCTGGAATCGGGTATAAAAGACAAGACTTTCTTGAGCACAAGGTTCCTCGGAACACACGAGGCTTGATCTTCTTGTCGAATGCTTTTTCACTCTCTGCTGATATGACTGACCATGACACATGGCAGTTGATCTCTTTCTTTCGATCGGATTCACTTGGTCGTAGTGACTCTGAATCCATTCAGCATTAGTCAACTTGGGACTTTGAGGGTGCTTTTGTTCTTTTGTTTTCTTTTGATTTCTTTCTTTTTCTTTCTTTTTCTTTCTTTTGATTTCTTTTGATTTTGATTGACTTCCTTTTTTTTTTTGACTTTGCACCCTCCTCTTTCTTTTTCTTTTTCTCTCTTTTTTGATACGTGCCCCAGTTGGCTGTTCTGCTGATTCTCGAGATGCAGCTGAGTGATCTTCTTTTCTTGCTCAAGAAGTCGGGAAATCTCGTCAGGAATCCCTTCAACATCATCTTCGTCCGCTTCGAATACAGGGAATTCAAAATTGGGAGATGACGTCCGATCACTATGTTCAATGGGTTTGAGAAACAACCTGCATAATGATTTGATATGAAAAGCTCTTTGAAAATCAAACAAGACAATCGTTATGAAAAGACTGCTTTTATTCCTGTTTTTAAAGGTTTTTTGTGATCACCAATTTCATGCAAAAAGCGAAAAGGGAAAACAATTGGAAAAACAAATGTTTTAACATGAATTATTTGAATGAAAATATCATTGCACAAAATGCTGCCAACAATGTCATCACTTCTCCTTTTGGCATGGGAGAAGGGTTTTTAAACAAAGTGATTGTTACTCTGACTTATGAAAAACTGTAGAAAAGCCCACAGTGACCCAATTGTGGTAGACACCTCCAGGAATGATGAAATTGTTCAAATCCCCTGCGTCCTCCTCCAAGATAGCAGCATCCTTTTCTTCAAGTTGATCGTCATGGATGAATCCTCCACTCTTGAACAGACCTTGCTCATTGCATGCCCCAGAATAATAGCCAATGCCAGCCCGGGATCGGTTAACCAGGAATAAATCCATCAACAGTACAAAGTCTGGCAAATATCTTTCTGAGTTCACAATTCTCTTGCTCAGGATGATCCATCAATCTGGCAGAGATGGCTCTGGTATAATACCGGCAAAGTGCGTCTTCAAAATAAATGAAGATCGCAGGGTCAGACCACAGGACAGGAGACCGGAACAGAACCTGCTGATGCAAATGATGCATGAAGTGTTTATGCATATGCTTGCTTTTATTTCAAAGGAACTCGAGGGTTTTAATTGCAAACTTTGAAATATTTAGCATTTTGATCATATATGAGAATATCTCATCAGATATATCAGGTGAAAAAAATTTCCCGGTTTTTTCATGTTTTGAAATTTTTGCAAATAAACTCCTTTGAGTTCCTTGAAAATTTTCTTTTTTTCTTTTTTTCTTCCCCTTTTTTTTTATTTCTTTTTTTTGATTTTTTTCATTGCGTTTCCTTTGAAAAATAAATATGCTATGATGCACATGATGCAGACTGGACTGGCTGGTTATGCAAACTCTGACTAGGTCGAAGCTTCATTCAAGATCAGAACATAAATCCAACTTATGGTCAAACTGATCACACTGTTGTCTGAACTAGAGTCACCAACAGAACCAAAGTCACCAACGGTACCTGTAATGAATAACCCTTCCCACTCACGGGCGTAGTCTAGGCCAGGGTAAAGCTGAGAGAAACGCAGCATAAATAACCTTTCGCAGAAATACTATCATATACACACCCGAAGTATGTAACGACAGTATCCCACCAGGGTCTGAACTGCTCGTGATATCAATGTTCCGCTAAGTGGCGCCATACCACCCGCTTCCCATGAATCACTCTATTCCTAATCATCCTAGATTTTCACTCATGGTCTGGATGTTGGACCTTTTACCTCAACTGACTCCCACCCCAACAGAGAGAAACAGACAACCAGCCAGGTGAACAGATGAATATGAATGCAAACATAATTACAAACATAAATGCAAACAACAGACAATGAATGCAAACAGTAAATAATGAATGCAATAAATAAACACAGCACCAAGCAACCAAAACCCTAACCTAGAGAGCGCTAGGAGAGACTCGCTCAGGGAAGATGGACCAGCATAGGTCAACTTCTCTATTTCCCCAGTGGAGTCGCCAGCTGTCGCATCGCGCGAAAAACCGGCGGGAAAAGAAAGAAACAACAGAGCCGCCACCGTGCGTTATTTATCCCAAAAGAGGGAAAGGAAACGCTCAGAGTAAACCTGGAAAAGACGTGGTCTCGCGACCAAAGAGAATGGGTTCGGGAGTCGGTTATGCGAAGGGAAGGTATTAGCACCCCTACGCATCCGTAGTACTCTACGGGATCCACGCACACTAGAAAGGAAAATTGGTTGCTAAACACTGCTCACACTCACACACACTGGCTGAAAAGAGACAAAAGAAACTGACTGAGACTGACTCGGCAGGATGTCACATCCTGGGCCTACTTAGTCTATCAGGCATAGACATCAGAGTCGAAGTAGTTCGGACTGGGGAAACGACACATGCTCGCTAGGATATCGCATCCTATGCATACGTATCTTCTCGGACGAGAGAAGAATCAGAGCATTCGTAGCTCGGCTGACACGCACACAAACAAACACAGGCAAAGGCAAACATGGAGCCTGAATGCCAATCACTGGACTTATATCAGCATCCGAACCAAAACACACACAACAGATGGACAGGGAGTCTGGGATTCAGCCTACAACTGTCAAACACACACTCAAAACAAACAGACAACAGATTGCTAAGGAGTCAGGGACTCGAGCCTAACATAGGTCAGACAACACACACAAAAAGAAAAAGGGCGCCCGGAGAGATCAGCTCAATCTCCTGCCTACATACTTCATCTGGTATGAAGATCAGGGCGATGTAGTTCCCCTACGCAGGGATAAAGGACTAGCCTAACCAGATAACAGAGGGAGACACAACTCTAGGGAGACTACGACTCGAGCCTAGATGTTGTCATGCAAGATCAACCCTAAGTTATGGTTTCTAGCTAAATGGCACAAGGGCCGACCTATCCTAAGCATGGCTCACACAGGAAGCAAGCCACACACACTTAACTTGCACAGGAAGCAAGCCAAGTAAAACCTAACTTGCACAGGAAGCAAGTCTAAACTAATCCTAACTTGCACAGGAAGCAAGTCAAACAATCCTATCTTGCACAGGAAGCAAGTCAAACAATCCTATCTTGCACAGGAAGCAAGTCAAACAATCCTATCTTGCACAGATAGCACACGCTATACACAAACAAGTGGCTCAAACAAGGGATAGGTTTTAGTCAAGGGGTCATATCAACCTCAACAAACAAACCTCTGGAATGGGGTGAATGTGCTCTTAACCTTGCCATTGAGGGGCTAAGGTGAAGCAGATGAAAGGATGAAGTGAGGATGAGACCTCACAGCTCTTATCCCTGGCCTGGGAGAGCTCAAGACAAGAATGTGTGGGTTCAGAAAGTGGGAACCCTTCTACACATTTGATACTGACTCAACTGTGCAATTGCACAAGATCTTGGGTTTGTATCTGCAATGCATCAACACAGTGGTGTGAGCAAAGCAAATGACACACTGAATAGTGGGGGATAGATTGCATATCCCTACCTTCCACCAATTGCCTCTTCACTTAGGAGGACTTTGACTCTATGCAAGGACAAAGTTAAACATCCACAAACATTGCCTCTTAAGGAGGACTTCAGACAGTTGCCTGGCCAAGTAACAGGCCAGGTCTTCCAGACTACATGAAGTAAAAGAGACATACCTCAATGCAAATTGCTTATACAAGCAAAGCAAAGCAAAAAGTTCACAAGGAACTAAGCAACTAAAGCACCTGAAACAGTCAAGCAGATGTTAGTATGCAACTTCAAACAAAACAAACAGAAACAGACAACAACAGTCCATTAGAGGCACATGGATGTGCAAGGCACAAGGCTTAGGGCATGTGAGCCAAGCCACCTACAAAACAAGGAGGTTAGACAACAATATTCAAGCAAGCTCAGTCAAAAGAATTGGTCTCAATGGCCATTTGATGGTCAACCTGAAAACACAAACTCAAAGGTGAGTAACAGGACCACTAGGGCAAGCCTAGGGTCAAAAGTGAATAAGAAAGTCCAAACAGCAAGGGGTAAGTATCCAAAATCATGTTCAAACCACTAGGAAACACAAACAATTGGATTCACACTCATATCAATCATCATCATCATTTCATGAACCATTTAGGTCAAAACATGGCATACAGAAGCTCATAGAAGTCAACAGCAAGACTTGCATCAAAAGCAATCTAAACATTTTCCAAAAATCACCAAATAAATCATGATCAAACCTAACACATAGCATGGTAAGCATGTCAAATCTCATCCCATTTGGGCAAGTGGAAGGCAGTCAATGAAAATCAGAAAGTCAAAGCCAATTTGAATATGCTCAATGAAGTCAACCAAACATGCATCAACTTAGAAAAATCATGAGTCAAAAATGGTGTATGATAAATGAATGGGATCAAAACCATGGCAAAGATGAGGATGTCTAGTTATCTCATGCAAAATTTCATGTCCATCCAATAAAGTATGAGAATTTCACAAATAAAATGGGAACATGTGTCACACAAAGTCAACATTTGACTAGGCAGGGAAGAAAAATCTCAAACAGATGGAAAATAGTTCAAATAAATCCAAGAAAATTCACAAGTCAACTAGACATACAAGAGTAGGCTCATGAAAAAAATTGGATCAATTGGAGGTCAAGAAGCATAGCAATGAAAATTATGAAGTTGGTCATCAATGGTGTGACACAAATTGTCACACCCTAATTCAAAAAATCATATCTCACAAACCACAAATGATAAATTCACAAACTTTATAACAAAATCACCATGAATGTGTCTAGTTTAAGCACAAAAAATTTGAGAGCCATTGGATACATTCTCATCATTTCACAATTGATTTGGCAAGGTGTACAAAATTTGGTCACATGTCACAAACCCTAAGGCCATTTAAAAACCACTCATCCAAAAATTCTGGAAAAATAATGATAAAAAATTAGAGATCATGATGAACACAACACAAAAAATCCCATTCAATTTGGATCAAAAATGAGCAAGTTATGATTTTTGGAAGTTTGAGTGATTAGATGAAATAATTGAAAAAAATAACATAATCCAATGGTTTAATTAGGGCACGGGTGGCAATCTTGTAATTCCCTGGTTCACTAACTTAAACGCTGCGTTTTGGCCAGTAAAATGAAATGATTTGATTGGCTCTGGGGCGCGGGTACAGTAACACGTGAGACAAAGGAAAATCCTGGAAAATGCATTGGAAGGCTAGGGTTTCTGCTACAGGAAACAACACTCATCCCTCTCAAATTCGACCCAACCAATTCTTCTCCAAACAAAGCAATGGCATATACCCAAATGATCATCAAACAACAAGCAGTATGAATCCCACCATGGTTTTCATTAAATCGAGCTAGGCAATAAGAAATGATCAAGGACATATTCAAACATGAAGTTTAAGAATCAAAATTCTCACTCAATACAAGACCATTTCACACGATTCAAATATCAACAGAATCAGCATACAGGGAACTACAATAAGCATAGCATGGATTTTAGAATGGTGAAAGTCGAATTTTACCAATTTTGAAGCAGAATGAGAAACAGTGTGGTTTTGGTCCTCTTAGCCTGAAACTGATGCTTTAGAAACTCCCCAATGATGAATGATGAAGGTTGTTTTGCTTGAGATGGCTTGTTTTGGCATCAATCTTGGACTGTCATGGATGAGTTTTTTGTGTTTTTGATGAATGGTGAAGTTGGCCTTGAGTGAGTTTTTGTGTTTTTCTCTTGACCAAGTGGCTGCTAGCAGTGCTTGGTAATGGTGAATGGATGGTCAAAGCAGTGCAAGGCTTAAGTTTTATGAAGTTTGGACAGGTTTGGAGAAATGCCAAAAGCTCAATGAAAGCAGTTTTGGGATTGGCCTTTCTTGATGGGCAAAAGCAAAGTCTTTTAGGAATGTGAAGTTGGTTGGGACTGTTTCATGTGACAGTACAAGGCCTGGCCATTGTGATGCTTGAGAGAATGTCCATTCCTTGTTATGTTGGTTTTGTGTTTGTTATGTTGGAAAATGCTGGAACAAAGTGCCTCAAACCAAGCCAACTTTTGTCCTCCTTCTGTTGGATATTGCTAGCAGGGTTTTGAAAATGCAAGTGGGAGGGTTTGAATGAGTGAGTGAGATTGGTTTTGAGTTTGACAGGTTTTTTGAAATGCAAAATAGCCAGGTTATGTTTCGTTTTTTTTTGGAAGTTTGACTGATTGTGCTAAATGCAAAGCAAGCAAGGTCATGATTTAGGATGAGGGAAACATGCTTCTATTGTTGGATGGATGCTTTTGGTTTCGAGTTTTGCAGAAAAAAAAGAAATGCCAAAAGCCAAGTGAATTTTGAGAGGGGGAGTGGTATGCTGCTGCTGTTTATGACAAGAAATGGTGAGGAAAATGGTATGCTGCTGCTGATTGTGTGTTTTTTGTTTGACAGCCAATGATAAAATCCAAGCAAGCAAGGATGAGGTTGGAGAAATGAGTGAGAAGTGTTTGGTTTGTGGTCTTGTGGCTCGTGGCAGGGTTGTAACTTTTGGTGCCTTTTTGACAGAAAAACCAGAAGTGCAAAGCCAGGATCAGGTTTTTGAGAGAGTGTGAACAATGGCTTTTTGCTGCTTAGTAATGTTTCACATGACAGAAGACACACATAACCCCTGCTGTCCTGTGTTGCTTTTGGCTTGACTAGGTTTTCAAAATGATGATATGGCAGAGTGAGGCTTGAGAGAAAAGAAGAGGGGACAAGTGTTTGGTCTGCTATACTGAGGTTTTAGTGTATGACAGAAAATGGCTCAGGTTTTGGTTCATTATGCTTGGACAGAAAATGCAAAAACAAACTGAATGCAGCTCTTGGATTTTTGAGTTTTTGCAAGGCAGGTTTTGTTCTTCTTGTGTTTTTGACAGCAAAAATGACCTTGGCCAAGAAAATGAAGTGTTTTTGAGAATGGGAAGTTGGTCTTTTTGCTGTAGTTTTTTCATGGCAGGTGTGTTTTGGACCTGGCCAAAGTAAGGTGAATGACCTATTTGGATGAGTGAAAAATGGTTGGCCTACTGTCCTGCTACTGTCCTCCATCTGCAGAAAATATGATGAGGAGGTATGTTGTTATGGTCATGGTACAAGTATGGTTGTGGAAGCATGGTGAACACATGTACTTTTGCCCAATTTTTAGCAACTAAGCATGGCCTTCTATTGTTGTTGGTTTAGGCTGCAAGATGAGGTCTCAAATGACAGAAAAAATGAGGTTTAAGTTTCTGTTTGGAAGTACAAAGTGTGGTATGGTGGATAGCATGGATAGTCATGGTGAATTTGTACCTTTCTTACAATTCAAGCAACCAAGCAATGGCCTCATGTACTGCATATTTTGACTTTGCAAACACATTCTAAATGACATTTCTGAGCTTTTCCAATTGGCCAAATGCTAGAAAAATGTTTAAATCAAAAAGTCAACTCTTGGTCAAACTTGCATTTAAATGAGAAGAGTCAAAATATGCCATTTTGATTGGTGAAGTTTTGGCTCATGAAATTTATATTTTTGGAAAGAGGGGATCAAATGTGACTTGTAGGAAAAAACCCCACCAAAATTGGCCAAACGGTTTGGGAGATATGGCCCTTTGAAGTTCAAGATTTTCTGAAATCGATTCGATCATAACTTGCCAACCACACATGGGAATTGAGAGTTCTTGGACTTTTTGGAAATGGGAGAACAAGATCTTCAACTTTCATGTTGGGCAAAAATTCATTTGAGGCTTGTATCAAGATGTAAGTTTGAGGATCAAGACTTTCCATTTATGGCAGGTTTCAGTTACAGGCCCAGTTTCCATTTTGGGAAATTCATGATCTGGCTTCAAATTCTTCCATGATGGTGTTTGGCATGATATATGATGACTATTTGAACATGAATGAACTCTCACAAACCAATTCCAATCATCAAATCACTGATTAAATGGACAGTTGACCAACAGTTGACTTTTAGGGTTTCTGACTGATTGTGCATTGACTGATGACTTCCAAACCCTAATTCCTTGAGGACTTGACTTCAAATGATGTCCCAAGTTGTATGAACTCTTGATTATTGACCATGGTGCCCAAATTCCACAAGAATGGCCACCATCCACTGCTTTGACTGACAGTTGACCCTTTTTTAGGGTTTTGGACTGTCTGTGTATGAACTGATGATCTCCAAGTCTTCAACCCTTGACCAAAATACTTCAAATAGACCTCCAAGCCATGTGAACTTGTTGGACAAACCTCAAGGCCTTGATTCAATGAGAAATTCCTTTGCTTGCTTGGTTGACTGATCAGGAGATTAGTTTGACCTAATTCTTGATTGCTTGCTCTTGAGGCAACTGAGGCAATGCAATGCTATGCAATGGACCATGATATGCTATGACCTAATATGAAAATGTATGCATAATGATAGGTGCAAATTTGAGGTGCTACACACTGCCATTGAAGCTTTAATGTCAGAACAAGACGCCCTCAGAGAAGAGTTCACTAGCTTGAGACACGAATTTCTGGGATACATGAACAGTATGACAAATCAGTTGCACGAGTTACTATACCGTGTTAACTCCTTTGCTCCTCCCGCCAGAGATCGTGCAGATGGATAGAAGCCGTTTTTCTTAGTTATCTAGCTTTAGTTAGTTTTATTATTTAATGTTATTTCGTATTTGTTTCTCTTTCGCATTTTTGTTTTTCTCCATTGTTACATTATGATTATTTTATGAAGCTATTAAATTATCCTATTTTATTATGAATTATGCAATATTTATCAAAAAAATGCTCTCTATTGTTGCTGCCTACATCAATTATTAACAATATAATACATTTATGCACTATTATAGCATGCAGGAAATTAAATAGCAAAATAAAATAATCTGAAGCAAAACAAAATAAATAATAAAAAAATAAATTACCAAAGTTATTCTGAAGAACGCTAGCTGAAGCCACGCCAAAAAGACTGTGTGACGAGCGTCACACAATCTTTGACGGACGGCACGCCAAGTACTTGTTACGCCCGTCACGCCCCTGTGACGAGCGTAACACCTTTCTGACTAGGTGAGCGTTACAGAGCCGTTGGAGACGAACGTTACACCCTTTCACCTTTTCACCTTCCCCATTTATTCCCATTAACCCACATTTATTCACTTTTCAACCACCTCTTTTCCAACTTCCAATTTTTTTTTCCTATAAATACCCACCAAACCTTCCTTCATTCACCACAAACCACTCTCTAATATCAAATACATTTCTTTTCTTTATTACTCCTTTAAATTCATTCATCAGTATGGCGGGAAATCAAAATTTCGGAAATATCATCTTCCGATCCGAAGATGATAATTATCAAAGGGAACAATTCGAGCGCTTTCAACAACGAGGTGTCACTTTTACCAGGTATCCTGATTCAACTTGTTTACAACAATTAGGATTACTTCAAGGTATCGAGTGGATGCTCCGCCTTGCCGATCTAACCTTTCTATGCACGCATAATCAACCCACCTACCCATCCCTAACCTTAGAATTCTTAAGCTCATATGCGTACAACACTCCCACCGGTGAGGACGAATTCTTAACCGGTACCGCAACCTTCCGTATGTTCAATACCGAGTACTCCCTATCCCAAAACCAATTGAGTACCATGCTACAATTCCCCATAGAAGGTCAAGTCTACCCCAGAATCCCTCCAAACCTAAACTGGAGCACAGTTGCTGCTTTCGACCTCTTTAGGAAAATATCCGGTGTAGATGCCAACAACTGGGAAGAGCTCCTTGTTTCCCATATACATAACCCAACTATCCGGTACTTTATCCGCATCCTACAAAACACAGTTTTTGGAAGACCGAACAACAGCAAGGTCAACGCAAAGGAACTATTCTTCCTCGAATGCGTCTTCGAACCGAATGCTAAGGTAAACGCCGCCTCCTTCCTATTTCATCATATCCGCACCTTATGTGCTAGAGGCCGACAACCTTTTGTAATTGGTGGATTAATCACCACCATAGCACTTGGCTTACACCTAGGGGACCGACTCCGAACTTTAGAATCTTTACCTCCCCTATTTATGGATATAGGCTATTGTTGGTCCAGCCGCCTAATAAAGAACAGAGTAGGCGGAAAATATTACCTTATGGTGAATAACCAGGCAGTCCCAAGCGTTGTTCTACCCAACATTGCCTTAACCGATGTCACCAATCCCATCCGCCACCTCTATGATCTGAATGCTCCCGAAGCTACCGAGCCTTCACATACAAACCCGTCTACCGACGAGTTCGACGAAATGGAGCAAGGTGATCAGATTCCTGCACAACAATTAGTCCCGCTCAACCCTTCTGATACAGCAGCTGGCTCATCCTCCCGACGTCGTCGACGAAGAAGGCCTGCAACCAACGACGACATCATGGATGTTATTGATGGTATGCAAGCACAGAATCTCGAAATGATGCAAATGATGCGCCAAATTCAACAACAGCAGGAAGAGAGGAATGCCATAACCGACCAGCGGTTCACTGATTTGCTTAGCAGGTTCGACAACTTAGAAGTACGCCAAAGATCACCAAGTCCAAGAACAAGAGGCGGCAGGCAACCTTAACTTTAGTTTTTTTTCCTTTCTCTTTGTAATTCATTTTTTTTCCTTCAAACATTGAGGACAATGTTTCATTCAAGTATGGGGGGGAAAACCATGTTCTTTCTATCCTCCTTTTTCCTTTTCAAGTATGTATCTTTCTTTTCATTGTTATTTCCCTTATAAAAAAAAATAATAATAATAAAATAATATTTCTTATAATATAGATTTATTTTAAGTTAAGTCCCAAATGTGAAAACCTTCTATTATCTATTCCCCTCAATTTTCATGAGCCATAACAAAAATTCATCACACTCAATAAGTATAAAGGTCGCTTATTTTATAAAACTTGAGTGAAACCAAGACAAAAATTATTACCATAACAACGCTCTAAAAACCTCAACATGTTAGATCAGGATAAGTACCTATTATACCAATCCCTTGAACTTTTAGTTTTATAGTAACCCCGAGTAGTTTATACGAGAAGTCAGCACCATCTCAATAGCAAACTACGTGGAGAGCCGATGAATATAAGTGAATGATTCCCAAAGTAACATAAAAAAAATAATATATATATATATATATATATATATATATATATATATATATATATATATATATATATATATATATATATATATATATATATATATATATATATATCAGGAAATGCACTAATTAAGTTAGGTGATCCTTACCAGATCATTTAATCTAAAGGTTGCAGATCATACAAAAGCATAATATGAAAGATCCATTATGAGTTGGTTCAGCAGGTATCTGGTACTGAACTTGGTAGGGCGGACTACGGTCCGATCCCCCGCAATTCGCAATGGACTGAATAACGAAGTTATCCGACTTATGTACCAGAACTTCTAGCTAAAAGGGGATCAGAATCACTAACCGGTTACTCCACTATGTGCGCGAAAAGATAAAGGGCTTAATGTGATTTCGCTAGAATGAAAACGGGTGAAATAAGAGTAAAGGAACTAGGATAGCTATAATGGCATTACTCGAACTGGTTTGCATAAGGTGAGGTTATCTGAGGTTGTGACGGTGGTTGTTGATGTCAAGATTAAACTCAAGTTACTTCTAAACAAGGTTTACAGGCAACCTAGTACGAATTGATGTGTGTTTCGAAATTTTACCTGGCTAAAATTTTTAAAACAAGTTTTGCTTGAGGACAAGCAAAGATCTAAGTATGGGGGAGTTTGATAACATGAAATAGTATCACATTCTAGGACTCAATTTAATTAAATTATATTATTATTTACTTCAATTTATTTCATTTTATTAGATATTACGCAGTATTTTCTTTCTATTTATCTCAGGTGGTTTATTTGAAGCACAAGTAAAAAAGGAAGAAAATGAGGTGCAAAAAGGAATGAAAAGAAGCAAATATCAAAAGCCCAGCCCAAAAAGCACAGGCGTTGTGCCTATGACGAGCGTCATAAAGGCTGTGACGAGCGTCACGCTTTGCACACTCCTGTGACGAGCGTCACACATGGTGTGACGGACGTCACACCATTCCCCTATATTTTTGGCACCAGGAACGCAACAAACCACGTTGAAGCTACTTTCACGCTTGACCCTTTTACAACGTAATGGCTATATTTACGGAAAACCCTTGGAAGCAGTTGCAATAAGTATCAGTATAAATAAAGCTTTTTGGAAAGCTCTCGTCCCCACACTTTTTCCAGCTTTCTTTGCCATTTTCGCTTTTTCGCATTTTTTTCTTTTCCAGCAGCTTAAGCATATTTTTACAGCAATACTTGTACGAGTTTTATATTGTTTTCCCTTGCAATTTCTATTTTCCTTTTTAGCATTTAGTTAATTCTTTTTCGCACAATAGTTTCTACACCGGAAACTATTGTGTACCTTTTACCGGATCTAACCTTACGTTAGAATATAGTTTTTTTATTCCTTCGCTTTTATTTTCCTGCCTGATTGAAGGATTCAAGAACAAATCCAACCGGCCTGTGGTGGAGTGTTCAAGACTGCTATTTAATTTCTCAGGTTCTTTAATTATTGTTTGAATTTATATATGCCCTGTTTTACTGTTTATTTATATTATTTGCCTGAGATGAATCTGTTTATGCATGATAATTATTTAAGTCTGTTTAGCATGTCTGGCTGATTTACTTAGGTATCGATATGTAGAGTAAGCGGAATGAAGGAATCAAAACCAAATTGGTTTAATTAAGTTTAAAATTAAAATCACTCTTTTTACGGCCTCAATTTACAGGTTTAATAACAAGGTTTTGGTACGAAAGTAAAGGACATAAAGAAGTTAAAAGCAATAGAGCGAGAGTTTGAGTTTTTGACTGGACAGTGTAAATTGGACATTAATTCTAGATCAGGGCGAGAGCAATTTTTAGAGTTAATTAAATTCTAACCTTTTTCAAAAAGTATTTTTAAAGATTGAATGTGAGGACGAGAGTTAAGCATTTGAATTTAATTATATAACCTAAGTCAACAGAGCGAGAGTTTGAGATAAGGGTGTTTAAACGATTAGTGTTTTCTTAAAAAGAGTTTCTACGGATCCTATTGTTTTCAAAAAGTTGTTTTTGACTTAACTATAAGTGACAGCTACGTTAATATAAAATCATAGTTTATTCAACAGAGCGAGAGTTTGAGATAAGACTTTTAATCAATAGCGTCAACTGAAAAGATTTATTTTAAAACCAAGAAACCAACAAAGAACTGATTCCCTAATTACGACGAACTACATACCGATATCCACTTATTAGATATTTATTTTAGATCTTATTTTAGTTTTAGCTTTTCCCCCAAACAATCAAAGCATTACCTGCCTTAGCTTTACGAAGTAACCTTAGATAACGGTATATCGATTCATAAGTCCCTGTGGGATCGATATCTTTTAAAACTACGCGATAGAACTGTGCACTTGCAGTTTGTACCCCAAATTCGACTCATAAAGTCGCGATCACTTGGTGAATTCCTGCTTCTTCTCCAAAGACATCAGACACTCTGATGCATGAGTCTTTAGAAGGACCAGTTAGAGACTAACCCTTCAGCTATGCCAAGGATCCTACTTCCTAAAGTAAAGCTGTTTCCATGATGTTAAGAATGTTGCCACTTGTTCTTAACTTCACAATGTGCATTAGCCAATGCACTTCCTTACCTAGATCAGAAATAAACTGATCCAAGTAACCACCATCAAGACTATGATGTCTTCTTCTTCTTGTACACCCCAAGGTTGAACATGTTTCTTGCCAGGAAACCTTTTCAGAGATCATATGCTCTTGCTGCCACCAAGGAGATAGATCATAAACCAGTGTACTATCCTTCCTGTGATTCTGCACAGGGTCTTGAAGAAGAGATGTTCCAACATCTTTAAGAACATCAGTTATCTGGAGCTCCAAGGATAATCAATTAAATACTTGTACTTGGCACAAGTAGACATTGATCTTAAATCCTTTCCCAATTATCCTTTCAGATACTTCCACCATAAGAATACTTTGAAAATACTCTTCTTGTGACAAGATCTTCTGCTTGCAAGCACCTCAATAATTTTGAGAATCTTTCCAGATTAGATTCACCCTTAGGAATGAGAGAGATGAATCCTTCCTTGCAAATGTGTCACACCACAACCAGAACCCATGTGACACAGGACAACAGCCAACCAGACCCTAGGCTGACCAAACGTGAGGAGGTTAATCAAAGCTCCCCCTCAAATTAACAATCATGGAAACTCCACACCAGTATCCATGCATTGTACACAAATGTCTCAACATGACATACACCATCCCTACCAGTGGCAACTAACTCTATGAGTTATGCCTATACATACTTCAATCACACCAATCAGACTCCAGCTGACCATAAGTACTAGTGACAACAAAACAACACCAGTTAATAGTAGATATGCATTGCCAGAGCATACTACCTCAACCAACCTCTGAATCTTCATATTCTCGCTCCTTGAATGAACTGCCACTTCTGAGCGTGGTGTTTGAATACCAAGATTCATGGTCCCAATCCTCTTAAATGAAATAGCAATCAGGTTACCTCATTATTGACTTCTAACATCCAGGGGACTTGTCTTCAATCATAACATAGTACTTTAGGGACCAACTATCCAACCCTAATCAATCTACAGGAATAGGACAACCAGCAGGAAATTGCACAATGTCACATCTCAACCAACTCCACTTCTAGAGATCAGACGTCTAGAAGTGACCTTCTTGAGCACACACACAATTGACCCTACCCTTGTCAACTTAGCACACACAGATGTCTCCTCTTCCAGGTCAGGAGTAGGTTCCAAATGTCGCATTACGCGAAAAACCGGCGGGAAAAATAAACAACAGAGCCGCCACCGTGCGTTATTTATCCCAAAAGAGGGAAAGGAAACGCTCGAAGTAAACCTGGAAAGGACATGGTCTCGCGACCAGAGAAAGATGGGATCGGGAGTCGGTTATGTGAAGGGAAGGTATTAGCACCCCTACACATTCGTCGTACTCGACAGGATCCACGCTCAGAAGGAAAGAAGAAAGGTTGCTAAAGACTGCTCACAAACTGCACACACGCTGGAAGGAAACACAAAAAAATGGAAGAAACGGGACTCGGCAGGATATCGCATCCTGGGCCTACGTAGTCTGTCAGGCACAGACATCAGAGTCGACGTAGTTCGGGACAGGGGAAATGTGCTCGCTAGGATGTCGCATCCTATGCATACGTATCTTCTCTAACCGGAGAAGAATCAGAGCACTCGTAGCTCGGCTAACGCACGCCAAACAAAACACAAACAGGAAACCGACTGCCAATCGCTGGACTTATGTCAGACTCCAACAAACAAACAAGACACAGGAAACCGACTGCCAATCGCTGGACTTACGTCAGACTCCAACACACACAAAGGGTTGAAAAAGGAAAAGGGCGCCCGGAGAGATCAGCTCATCTCCTGCCTACGTACCTCATCTGGTATGAGGATCAGGGCGACGTAGTTCCCCTAAACAGGGAAAGAACTTCTAACCTACCCAGAGACACAGGGAAGATAACAAGCTACTAGGGAGACTACGACTCGAGCCTAGAAGTTGTCATGCATAATATCCCTACGTTGAGGTTTCTATCCTAACTTGCACAGGAAGCAAACTAGCCTAAACAGCACAATTAAGCAAACAAGCACAATAAAGCAAGCACACACACTATATGCAAATAATTGGCTCATACAAGGCTAGGCTGTAGAAACAAGCCAACTGGAATGGGGTGTTTTTAGCTCTTAACCCTAACATTGAGAGTTAGGGTGAAGCAGATGAAATGGGAAGTGAGGGTAAGACCTCACAACTCTTATCCCTGGCCTGGGAGAGCTTGACTCAAATAGAAAGTGTGGGAGTTCAGAATGTAGGAACTCTTCTCCACAGATGACTGACACTACAAGATCTTGGGTTCTTATTCACAATGCATCAACACATGGTGTGAACAAAGTGAATGACACACTGAATAGCAGGGGATGGATTACACATCCCTTTTATCTGTCAATTGCCTCTCAAGAGGTCTTTACCTGCTTGGCACAAAATTAAACAAACACAAGCATCGCCTCTTAAGGAGGGCTTTAGACAGGTGCCTGCCAACATAACATGACAGGTCTTCCAGACTACATGAAGATCAAGGAATTATACCTCAGTGGTATGCAAACCACAAGCAATGCCAAGCAAGTTCAAATGAACTTAAAGCAACTTAGGTACCTGTGGAAACAGCTAAACCAATCAGTACACAGTTCAGACCAACAGTCAACAGTCAATATCAAACAGCCAACAAGTCATTATCAGACAACAATGAGTAATCCACAAGGCAAACACAAATGAATTATCTTCAACCTACAAAACACACAAAGGTTAGCAAATAACAACAAATGACCAAGCTTAAATGAAGGAGCCACTCCAATCATGGAAATGTACACTTGAACCTGAAATTCACAACTCAAATGTAAGCAACAAACCACTAGGTCAAAGCCTAGGGTCAAAAGAGGATCAAAAATCCAAAACAGAACTTCAAACTCAACATGGATCATATTTAATCAATCAAGAGTAAATCCTAAAAAGAACTAAAGCAAAATCAATAGGCAAGTTCATTTCATGTACAAGAGAAGTCAAAGACCAATTCAAGGTATACAAATGGACATTGAGATTCAAAATTCCAAATCAAATCAGAAATGATTCAAATAAATCTGGAAAAAATCATGAGCATTCAACAAATTCAAAACATCCATCATACAAAAAATCAGAAGCATTAGAGGTCATTTGGCATGGAAATCAAATTGTACAAATTGAACAACCAAATGTGTGACACAAATTGTCACACCATGTTAGCATGTACACAAAACAGAAATGGAGCATGGGAAAAATGTCAAACCAAAGCCAAAATGTCCATCAATGTATCTAGAATCAGCATGCAAAAATTCAAGTCCACTGGATTAAAAACAAGCATTTCATGATAATTTGAACAAGGCAAGGTCCTAAATGTACATGTGTTCAATCAACCTAGAGCCAATCAATTTCCAGCCATGTACAATTTTCCAATTTATGATCATAGAAAACTAGACAAAACAAGGAGCATTTTGCAAAAAATTGGGATTGAATTGGATGATTTTTCAATTTTATATGATTTTATGAAGTTGGGAGAAAATTTGGAATTTAAAAATGAACAAAGCATGGAATAATGGAGGGAACATGTGAAAATGGATTAAAATTTGAAAACAGCGCTCGGCCAGGATCGAACCTGGTCCAGATTCAAATATGAGCGCCTCACCAAAACGACATCGTTTTGGTTAAAACCCTAAGCCTGGCAAAGCAATCCAGAATTCGTAGCAAATGATGAAGGTTTCGTAGCAAATTCGTGGCTATTCTGGAAACGATGATGATCTTCATCCTCTTCATGAGGTTGAAGATGAAGATCGCATGAACTTCATGAGCAAATTCCAGAAAATCCAGAAAAATTCCAGAAATCAAAAAAATTCATACCAAACGAATCCTTGTCTCATGTACATTAAAGATCAAAACACAAATCATGCTAAAACATCATGCATCGTTCAAATCGAAGAGAATAAGATTGGACATCCAAATTTCAAATACACATAACTTCATGAATAATGCACCATTTCACTTGATTTTTTGCTCAGAATCATCACCAACACAAGATCTACACAAATATAACAGTGAATTTGAGAATAAGTGAGATCGAAACTTGACCTCTTGAAGAACAGCAAGTTGGAAACGCGTGCTACAAGACTCAGCAATGGTCCAAAGCTCCTCTACAATGCTTGTTGAGATGATTGATGGAGAGATTAAAGCTCAAACACATGCGAATCCAGTTGAATTTGAAAATTCCATTAATGCTTCAAGCTTCATGTATGGTTGAGTATGGCACGAACTCCTCCAAATTCACGTTCAATCCTCCTCAGAAACACTTCATGATCATGAATTTAACAAGAGAAATGGTCTTTGTGTGAGAAAATTGGAAGTTCTTTTTTTAGAGAAAATTTTGAAAAGTTTCTAGATCTAGATCTGAAAGTGTTGTTAATGGCAAATGCAGTTGTGATTATGCTTATATATGTCTTGCTAATGATTCTGAAAGTAAGCTTAAGCCAAAACTAAATGAGATTAGCAAGCTACAAGGTGTATGCATCAATTGGTATTTTCACTCCATGCATGAGATGGCCACGTGAACAATGCACCACCAAGGCCCAAATTCATCCAAAATAAGCCCATGCACCAATCAGAATTGGAATTTCATGCATGTGATCAACAAAAATGATTTTAGCAATTTTCCTTCAAAAAACTTCATGAATAAGCAAATGATCATGCAAATGAGATTCATGCCATGTAATGGATGTTTTGGAAACTACATGTTATGAGAAGCAAAGTGCAAAAAGAACCACCAAATTTGGAGTCTTGGTTCAAAAGATATGACCATTTGAAATTCCAAGCACACTTTGCAATGATTTGATCATAACTTCTTAACCATTCATCATAAATCCATGATCTTGGACTTTTTGGAAATGGCAGAGAAATATCTTCAACTTTCATGTTGGACAAAATTTCATTTGAAGCTTCTTTGATGTTGGAAAGTTGAGTTGAAGTTGGTCCAAAAACTTGCTATTTTTGGAAACTTGAAAATTACAGGTCATTTTCCATTTTTGGAAACTTTTGATCTGGCTTCAAATCCTTCAAGATAAATGTTTGACATGTTTAATAACCTTCTTTGGGACATGAATGAAGTGTCTCAATTCATTTCTCCATCTCCTAGCCCTCAGTTGACTTGTAGTTGACTTTTATGGGCCTCATATGACTTAGTCATGCACTGTGGACTTTGAACCTTCAACACTTGGCCAAGTTGCTTCAAAATGATCCTTGGGTCATGTAAGCTCATTGGAACCACCATAGGGCTTTCATCTCATGGAAAATGCTCTTGCTCTCTTGCACAGTTGAATCTCCTAACCAGTCTTGACTGATGAGATGTAATGGACTATGCAATGTGAATGCAATATTAATGACCTAAAAATGAAATGTATATACAAATGGGAGGTGCAAATTTGAGGTGCTACACCAAACCAAAGTATCCCTTTGTTTGACACCTAAAAACATCTGCTCTTCAACCAGTAGCTGCATACTTGTTGAACAACATGTTCTAACATCACATAGGACATTAGTTTAACCTCCTTGGAACAAACCCTCCTTGAAAGTCTTCAAGGTCTTCATATACACTACCCAGGAGAGTACAAGAATCAGTGATCAGGTGATTCTTACCATGAAGAGTGGACTTGATGAGACTCAAGTATCTTTGACATCTTCAATAGATTATGATGAAATCTTGAATACAGCAGCCTTTCATCCGCATGAGGGGAAACTACATCAGAGTTTGAGTTTTGCCAGGTATTATGCAGCGAAAATCATAATACAACTCAACCAATGAACACACACTTCACCAGATCAGCCTCCAAGAACATACCAAGTTTGAATATGATTCAATACTAGCACAGCTGTCCCACACAAAGGCCAATTGCCAACCTCCAGAGACAGGTACACTCAGTTCCTGTCATGAATAGTCCTTCCACCTACTTCAAGGGACCATTCAGGTAAATCACAGAACCTTCCACAGGTTCCAAAATCAGTACTAACATAACTCCTTGCAAGATACCAGAAAGTATCACCCATGGATCTCATCCAGACACAGAACAGGATGCCCGCTCTGATACCATTTGAAATTCTGGCGTAGTCAGAATTCAGATGTTCTACTCCAAGTCATGACATCTGATCCAACATTGTAACTAATATAGCAAGACAGTTATACAAATTAAAACCCTGTAGTCAAGCACGCTTTCACAGTTGTCACGACATCTGCTACTGTATTACCTTAGAATGGAAGAACACCTAGTTCTGTCCTTCTTGTACAAAGACACAGCAGAGATCAAACACCACTTACTTCTGTTGTGTTTGCACAGTTATCAGCATGATATATCAATATTGATTTGAACATCACCTGTTACTGTATTCCAGTTTGCTGGCTTAGTACTCGTGTTTCCTAAACTAAAAGTCAAGCAAGTTAACCTAATTTCCACACATTAGGGAGTTGACAAATAGGCTATTTGTTAGGTTCATTAATTGTAGGTTAGTTGTTATTTTCCTGGATTTTCTCTCAGTTGTTGAATCCCTGAAGAATAGCCTGAGAAAAATGCTGAAACAGAAAAACTAAACAACCTACAATATAACATATGTTGTCAGGTGTGAATGTCACAACATTCAGTTTGACATCCAGAACATATACCTCATGCTGATTCTGTTATGTTTCTGAAAACAGACTGTGCTAACTTTGCTATACTGTGAAAGACTAACCAGTCTCTACTTCAGTATCAGCCTACACGAACAACTATCAAGACATCCAGTTTGACAGTTTCACTATGATCCTTTGGCCAGGTCTGTTATCCTATTGAAGACCAGACTTAACTAAATACTGAACTGAGATCAACATGCCTATTATTCAGTATGTGTTGTTAATGATGAATGTCAAAACATTCTGATTGACATTCAAACAGAAGGCTATGTATCAGGTATGTTATTAACTTGATAAGCAGACTGAATTACAACCTGAGTTATGGCAGACAGGATTATAACATGCAGAAGGTAAACAAACACAGGAAATTGTTAACCCAGTTCGGTGCAACATCACCTACTCTGGGGGCATACCAAGCCAGGAAGAAGATCCACTATCAGCAGTATTAATTCAGAGCTAAACTCCCCCGTTTACAACTCTTCACTTAATCCCTACCCAATGCAATCTATACATAGGAACTCCTAGATAGAATCCTCCAGTTTCCATTCCTATCACTACAAATACAATGTAATGTTAAACAACTTGAACTTGCTTCACAACTTCATTCAAGAACAAACAACTCTTACCTACAGGCTTTGAGTTACAAATACTCTCAGCTTTGAACACTGAGAAACACATGGTAACCTTCCCACAGATTGGGAGATTTACCTCACACATACCCCTAATTTTTCATTCTAAGAGGCTTACAAATACTAGGTTACAATATGCTATTTATAACCTAATCACCCAACTGGATTTGGGCCTTCAGAAATCGCAGCAAACTTCTTCTTTACTGTTACAAATACAACAGAAAATTTCTGCTACAAATAAGGTCTTCAATCCTAAAATCTCTCCATATATATCTCCATATTTGGAGCCTATATATATTCTGATTGAGTCTTTAAGACCTCCACATGGGAGTTAGGATATTCACCAAATATCCTCACTAATCCCAGAATATATACTGAATTAATTAATTCAGTTTTCTACACATGTACGATGTCACAGGCATGATGTCGTGACATCGTACATGACATGTTGGTCCAGATGTTGAACTTCTTCAACCCAACATATTAAAACAACAGAGATGATTACATTATTTGTTTTACAAAATTAATGTCAATCCTAAGGTATTAACAGAAACCCTAGCACATGTAAGCCCCTTATGATAACCATGTGATATCCATCCCAAGAAAATACCTCATCTCTTTAAGAAACCCTAGTTGGAAGAAAGGCATTGATTAGGGTTGACCAGAGGTCACAACCCTAATTCAGAGGAACTTGAGGATAAACTCTGCAACTCTTGATGATGATAGAACCATGATGATGGTAATATATCCTTGCAAACAAGATAATGCTCAAGACCTTTGAAAAATCAGGAAACCCTAACTGAAGCCCATGCCCTCAGATGGTTAATCATCAATTCATAGAAACCCTCAGGCTTGAATCATGTAACTTCCCATCTTCTGAAAAGACTTTGGAGGATGACCTTCTTATTTCATATGAAATGCAAAAATGCAATGCCTAATGCCCTAAAATATGAAATGCAATGTGTCAAACTAGTCTCAAGAAGAGGAGGGCAAATTTTGAGGTGTTACAAATGGATCTAATACAAAAGATGCTAGCTTCCTTAACTCTTTCAAATCTGGACATCTGAAACTGTACTTCTTAGTGTTCCTTCGTCCATAATCCATGGTCTAATTTTTTTTGCAAATAATACCTCAGTTTCTTGAAATTTTTCATGTGATGAATGTTATGATGCGCATGAATGCATGAATGTAACAATCATAAATAAAGGATCACACACAAGTCAAACAAAGGTCAAGGGATGAATCAAGTCATTGTCAAGATCAATCATCCATTTTGGTGGATTATGGTTTACACCCTATCAACACCCAAGTTCCATTGATTTTGACAAGACTGGATTGGATCAACCAAGAATCAAGGGTTTGTTATAAGTCACGAGCATGGAGTCTGGGTAAGAACCATCCCAAAGGAGTGAACTAAGGATAAAAACCTATAGATCATGTTCTAAAAAGTTCCCAGAGTCTTAATTCCATCTATCGGACATTACATGTTAAGATGACTGACTCATCGACCCATAATATTCTCAAGAGAAACTCGTCTGAGTGTAGTATTGTGTAACAATTGTTATCAAGTCTACACTTGAACAGTCTCCGCACTACGTCCTAAATAGGCCAAGGGGGGGGGGGGGTAAATGTTTTACGGTCCTCAACTTCTCGGACCCAAATTAGAGATAGTAATGCCTAACCACAAATACTTGTGTGACATTTCCAAATCCAAAAGGGTCTCCACTGAGCAAATGGGTCTCAAGCCAACTTGTTAAGGACTACTCCACACTAGTCGAACATGACTATACCATCCTCCTATCTTAATTGCACTCAAGTTCGGGTTAGAACTTATCTTACCACTCAGAGATCACCAAGCACAACAAGCAGATTATATCACAAACATCACATATATTCAAATATACACATAAAAAGTAGGCTAAACCCACTGGAGACTATTCCCCAGCAGAGTCGCCAATTAATTTCTATAGCGGTAAATTCATGATCATCAAACTATATATAAGCCAGAGATCAAATATCAAGAGTCGCCACCACGCTTTTATTGTTTCTAAGGGAAAAGGGAAAAAGTACGAACAAAACCCAGAAGTAAGAAGTTTTCAAATCAAAACTAATAAAATGTCAGAGATTATAGGTAAGGGGGTTGGTTACACAGAGGGAAGATGTTAGCACCCAAAGTGTCCTAGGTACTCCTAGGGAGCCCTTTTTGTGTGCATATGTATTTGGTACAAAAAATGATGTTTACAAACAAATAGAATGGGGGGATGAGAAAAGAATTCATTAATTATTTTTGTGTTTGACAAGACCTTCGGACTTGTGCCTACGTACCAACATAAAAATGAGGGATAAAAACCTCGTAGTTCGTGATACAAATTTCAAAGTGGATGTATTGCTTTTAATAAAATTAAGTTTGAAAGGCACAAAGGCCTAAAAATGGTTTGAATGAGTTAGTTCTTTTTTTTGCTTTTCTGAAAGTTTAAGTCAAGTATAGTTAAGTTTATTTACAAATTTGATTTAAGAAAACAAGTTTGAAAATGCAATGGCATAAGACCAAAGTTTCTATCCTTTTTTACAAAGTGGTCAAAGTTTATAACAAAATAAGTTCAATCAAAGAAGATTTTAAAAAGGGAGGGAGAGATTTTGAAATTAAAGAAATGGGGAGAAGATGAAGAGACTAACCCTATGCATAAAATTAAAAGTTAAGAGTTGAAAATATCTGACCGATGGGTAGCAATCTAATAGGCAAGAATGCCACATAGAAACCCCAAATTCCCTTGGACATTTAGAATCAAGCAACACGCAAATGCACAATTATATTATCTTGAAGAGAAAGGCATCAAATAAAGATAGCCACATCCAAGCTTAGCCACTCCATGATCTTCTCCAAATTAGTCGAGGCAACAAATGAATTCCACAAGTCATAGATTCAAAATAACAGCTTCACAATGATCAAGTTGTAGATGAACTCAAAGGGATCTTGAATGATGTATCAGATGAAGTTTCAAATTGCAAGCACTTGGTTTCACAACAAGTTCGCATTGGCCAAGTCCTTTAGCATAAGAATATTGCCTAAATTCTAAGTCCATTTGTCCAAGATCAAGCCAACAGTCCACACAAAAGTTTTTTAGGGTTTTTGTTGCTATTATGTACATTAATGGTCAAAGACCACACAAACAAGCAAATTATACACAAACAAGATATATCACACAATATGGTCCAAATGGACAAAAATGAAAATTGGATTTAACATAAATAATTAGAATGGTATGAATAATGGCAAATGAATAAAGACTAAAATTAAATGACATTAAAGTAAATGAATTGAAATTAAAAGTTAGTTGTTAATGAGTTAGAAGTTAGTATTGTTTTGCTTTTGCTTTTTATTTTTAAGTCATTCTTTGGAGAAGACTCAACCCACTTATCACAACCATGGATCCTTGAGCCAAGACATCTTCCAAAGGAAAGAAAAAGGCCAAGTTTCCATACAATACCATGAAATAGGGGAGACTTACAATCTCACTAACTAGAATGTTATGCCTTTTTATGCCACAAGTTTAGCGTTATGTTAAGCAATCGTAATTGGACTTATGTAGAAGTCACAACTATTTGAGGTCGGGCAATAGAATTTTGGTGTTAATGCATGTTAGAGACATAGTATAATGGACTATGCTCATGAAATATACCACTCACAAAAAGAATATGCAAAAGAGATGGTCTAATCTCATCCATACTTATGTTGATTTTTCAATTAACTAGCCTTAGGACTTTGAGATATCATAGGCCAAATGAGATGAATGCATAAAGAAGGGGAATGAGATGAAGAGGGAGGGGAATGGATCAAAACTCAAATTGGTCAAAGGAAGACTTTTACCAAATTAATATCATACATTCATTTTGGGAGATGGAATGTACATTCCATCAATCCCCTAAATCCAATGATATTAACTTGACAAAGTCAAATCAACCTTGATCAAGGCCCAACAACAAGAGTCAAACTCAAAAAAGTCATTACAATTGGTCAACACAATTAATTGACATTTATTCAAATTAAAAATACTAAAATAAGGCATTTAAATTAAATATGGTTTGTCAAATTCCTAAAACCTCATCAAAACACAAAAGAAATGGCCATGAAATTTATGATAGGTCAAACAAGGTCAAAGGACCTTGGAGGAAAAATTTCAGAATTTTTAAAGACCTAAAAGTATTTTTAAACAATTAAAAATAATTACAAAATTAATTAAATCATGAAAAATATTAATAATGATCCAAAAAATGATTTTAATTCAGAATATGAAAGAGGAAATTTTTTGAAATTTTTTGATAAAACTCTCATATTTTTTGGATCAATATTAAAATTAATATGAATTAATGAAAATGAAACGATTAAAATGAAATTCAAATAATCAGAAAAAACGTGGACCACTTGATCTCCCTCATTAATTGAGGTGGCCATCAGTGCGCTTTCCACTATAGTCACGAGTCAATCCGTGACACAAATGGTAATCACAAGCAACGCGTAAGATTAAAACGTTTCAAGTAAGATCAATGACTCAAAAACTGTCCAGCACACCACCGGCGCTGGACCTCCGGTCACCTTCTCAGGCGAGGTCCACCGGAATGGTTCACTCATCACCATCAAGAAAATGAAAAAGAAGGACATGATCTGGAAGAAAAAATGGCGTAGAGCACGAATATGACCTCAATTTTAACTAACTCCACATATATAGAAAGATATGAGGAGTTGAATTTTGAGGTGTGTCAACTGAGTTGCTTCGATTTGACCTCTAAGCAACTCAATCTTCTTGCCTACATTGGTAGGACTTCAGATAACAAAGATCCAAGAGAGTTGAGTAGAATTGAGTGAGAATCGAAGAGATGAAGTTTTTTGAAAATTACCTTCAATGTCATGCAGTTCTCGATGTGGCTTGCTCCAAACACGATCTGATCACACTTGAGAAGTTAGCAGGAAGTGATTAAAGAGGTTGCAAGGCTTTGGATCCTGGAGTTCTTAAATTTCCAACGGTTGAGATTCAAACTCAAATTTCAAATTGAAATTTCTCAGGTTTTCCTTTAGAATGAGAGAGTTTCAATGGGGGGAAAAGCTGGCGCGCAAAGTGTGATTCAAATGAGCACAGAGGTCATGTATTTATAGCACGAGTGAATGATATTTGCACACTTCAAAATTTGTCCAAAATTAGCAATGTGAATGGCACAAGTGCATGGGCATGTGCAGGCCCATGATGTATTGCAAAAAGGTCCAAAATGATTCCAATTGAGGTCTGAATGAAGCTTGAATGGCAAGGCATTATGAACTGAAGTTTGTGCAACTGATTCTTTCCAATGATGCAGCCCTGTTAAAGCCATGCGCAAACCTAGCAATCTTTATCCAAAATGCATGAACTTGGGTTCTTTGGAAAGCTTGGATCAAGGGGAACAAGTTTGATGTTGAACACTTTTTTCATTTGGAGCTTGGAACATGGAGAATTTTGAGGTGGAAGTTTGGAAATTTCAACATGTTGAAATTTTTTCTAAGTGTCAAGCCATATATCTCAATATTCCACCTTGCTTAACTTTTTATGTGAGAAAAGTGTCTACATTAAAGTTGTAGCTCTTTCGAAGACCTTAAAAATGTTCACCGATTTCATATCATTTGGATTTATAATGATAGAGTTATGCATTTTTGAAGTTTGGAAAAATCACTTGTTCAATGGTATAAGTCAAAAATGACCTATAATGTAACCTCATATCACATGCTCATAAAAGTTGAATTATCCCTAACTCCAAACATAAAAGTTGAATTAGACATCTTGAATTTGATTGTGAAACTTGGAAATATTTCATCTCATAAAAAATTAGCAAGTTATGGCCTTGGGAAGTTGACTTTCAAATTAGGGTTTAGACAAAATGACCTATAATGTTTCAACATAGAAAATGATTTTCCAAGCAAAAATAGCTCTAGGTCTCAACATGAAAGTTGTTTGGAATGTCATTTAGATTAAAGTTTCTCTTGTAATCATTTTCATATGGTGAAAATTGTAGGAGATAGGGTCTAGGGAGACCCAGTTTTGATAAAATGAATTCATCTGGCCAACCACCATCGACCAACTTGCTAACCTTCAATTCTTTGGACTTTCTTGGCTCATGGTAGATCATATATGCATAAGATGATGAATTTTGAAGTGTCCCTTGAGATATTTGATCAATTGGTGAGATAGCTTGTTGGAGAAGTTACTCAAGATACTCAGCCAAACTAGGGTTTCCAAGGCAAATCACCTTCAAACTCTCGAAGAAAATTTGATCAATATAACATGTAGTAATCAATGGAACTCATATATGATGATTATAACCATTCTTGGATCAATTCAATGGTTGTGCTCTTTGTCATGAGGGTCTCAAACCCTAGATATGAACTTGATAGATCAATGAGGATCATGCCCTACCTACAAAAAGTTAGGCAAATACAAAGACATATTTTTGGTATTTTGGTTAGTGAAATGATAATATACAAGTGTGATACAATCACAAAGTTCTTGGTGATCTCTCCCAAAATAAACCCAATGAAAAAAAAGGTAAGGAGGATGCCAAGGTATGATCCCAATGCTAATGCTTATGATGAAATTGCATGAGGGATCTTAGGGTTAAAATTGGGGTCTTACACATGAATTGAATCAAATGAGCCTTGTAATGTCATTGCACTAGACTTGAACCAATGAACACCAATCAAGCAAAAGATCACGAACATGTAAAACTTTGAATGAACCCTAATTAAGGAATTAGGACCATGAATCTTAATCAAACAAATGAATTATCCATAATGGACCAAATGAATCAAATGAATCTTCAAACTTGAATGTACACATAATGGATGATAGTGCCACAATCAGAAATTAGGGTTTTATGGATTTGATTGATCATGATGATGCTTACAACCATGGTCTAAGAATTAGGGTTTCTAACTAAGCTCCATGATAAAGAAAACCAAGATGAAGGGTTCACCAGAGGATCAATTGAAAGGCTTGGGGGGGGGGAGATTTCTCAATTTGTATTCAGCCGAGCGAAGGTTTTGAAGAACAAGGTTTCTTGCAAAGGAGTAGCGGCTACCAGAGGATCATATTGGAGATGCTCGTGTGACTTGATATTACTAGAATCAAGGATAAAGAAGGATATATGATCAACATCAAACATAGGACTTGGGGTTTTAATTTCTACACTTCTCTTGTAAAATAATATTGCAAAGGTTAATTACAATATCTTAATTCGATTTCAAATTGAGGAAAGATGTACCCATAGTGAGGACAATTGGGGAACTACCTAAACAAATCTTGGTGTTCTCTCTCTCTCTCTCTCTCTCTCTCTCTCTCTCTCTCTCTCTCTCTCTCTCTCTCTCTCTCCCTCTCTCTCTATCTATCTATCTATCTCAATTTTCTTTTTATATTTTGATCACACTTAGTGTGTAATTGAATTGTTAAAAATTTGAGTCGTCTTGAAGTTTTTTAAAACAGTTTGTGTAAAACCATTGCAATCTAAATCATTGCAATTGATTTGTTGTAACTTCAACATAAAGAGAATCAAGCTTGGTGTATTGCACATCAAGTGTTCGTCAGGATTCCTTTGTCAAGTTTATTTTTACTTCTCAATGAAAATCGTTTATCTTAAGTGTGGTTTATATTTAAAAAAACTATATTGAACTTGTTGATTGGATTTTCTCATCTTTAGCATACTTTATATTACGGTCTGTACACATATCTGATCCTACCAATAACGGTTCGGATAGACGAGAGTCCATCCAAATTCGTCTACGCTTGCCATAGAAAATTATTTTTCAAAACAAAAATATTTATAAAAAAATTTTATTTGGCGATCTATTCAACCCTCTTCCCCCCTTTCTAGATCGTTGCCCCCGTCTAACAAACACAGCTTCAACATCCTATCTCATGCATAAAGTGGATTCTATGTTCAATTCCACACATTGTAGTCTTTAACCCGTCTTTGGTACTATTCTAGAATTTGGGTAGGATATAACTAATCCTAAAAATTGACTTGTAAGATGAGAAATTTCACTCTATATAAGCTCTTTCAAGACTTTATCTGTAACCAATGTGAGACTTGAGATTTTTCTAATAAACTCCTACAACCAATAATATTGAGCTTGGTACGTAGATATAAATAATGGATGGTATGTGGCTCAATCAATAGACTCTGATACAAGCTTAGATATGTCACTGAGCTTAACTTAACCTTACAAAATTAGCTTGTAAGGTGAGGATTATTCCCGCTTATAAATGTACATTGAGAAAATATTTGTCTCAACATGGTACTCTTCAACACACCTCTTCGCACTCAAGTATGGACATCTAAAGTGTGTATATAAATGAGGGATAGCCCAATAACACAAATAATCTAATAACATGTGGCTCAATAGATCTTGGATATCTTTGAATTATAATTGAACCTAACTCAGTTTTACAAAACTTGTTTTTAAGATGATAATTGTCCTCAATTATAAACACAATGTCAATGAGATTGAAGTGTGGATGATGTGGGAAGTTCAACAATAAATATATGAGACTCTACTATCATCTTAAATTGTGGGTTGATTCTTACTCATCTATACAAAATCGATTTGTAAAGTAAGAGATACATAAACTTTATAAACACTACACATACCACATCTCTAAATAATTGACATATTAACTTGTCACCCCCACAATTAAACATGACATCCCATATATTTTCATAATTTTCAAATTGTCCGTAGAAAAATTTGAATCAAAAGTGCAGGCGAAATTTCTATTAGTTTATTCAAAATTTACGGTACGAAATTTGTATGTAATTTATCGCAAATTTCAAAAAGTACTGTAGTTCACAAAAAAAATTCGAAAAGTGATAATTTACCGATTTTTTTTGAAATTTTCGATAGTATAATAAAAAATCAAATTTTTCATAATTTTATTTTTCAAAAATTCCGGTATTTCTTCAGAAATTATTGATGTTTTTACCTGAAATTCAGAAAAAAAAATTAGTATTTTTTTAAAATTTTCAATATTTTTTTAAAACTATCGATAAATACACTAAAAAATTCATTTTTTTTAATAAAGACATAAAACTAATATCAGTCGCAATGCGGAATGTAAGTATAATTGAGGAGGCAACAAGTTAATACCTCTAAAGAATGTTACACTAAATCCTTCAATTAAAACCTAATAAAAACCAAATTTCCATTAACATACACACAAATTTGGACATTATCTCAAACGAGGATAAAAAAGATAAAATTATAAAAACTATATCAAATAAATTGAATGTAAAAATAAACTTCTTTTTTTAAATTCTTTTAATTCTCCTAATTTATTACTCTCTCCGTCTAATAAAATTGTTTTATTTGCACATTTTTTTCCTTTTCAAAATACATTTCTTTATCATTCCAATACAAATTTATTGTTACTTTTTCTCTTATATACTCATATTTATTAACCTTTACTATATTTAACTACTCTGCTGACTATAATTAATATCATCATTCTAAAAAACTATACAAACTTTATAATTAAAATCGATATATTTTATCATTTTACTAATAATAGTACATAGTTCGTATAAGAGGTATAAGATATAGGAAATTGATTAAGGAGAGAGATGAGGTGAGTCACCCAAAATGTAAAACTATTATTGATTGTCCTTTTAAGTGGTGGACCAGAATGGAAAATTCAGTAAAAGATATTTAATATGCATTGATTCTAGTTGTTTTAAAATGATAATTGTCTTCTTTTATAAATATATTTTCAATGAGATTAAACCTGAGTGATCTGGAAAATCCAACAACAATGAGACTCTAATATCATTTTAAAGTGTGGGTTGAGCTTTCCTCATCTATACAAAATCAATTGGTAAAATAAGAGTTACATAAATTTTATAAACACTACCCACCATAACACATCTCTAAACAATAGAGGTATTAACTTGTAACACCACATTAATAGCCGTCACAATGTTAATGTTACGTGTAAAATATAAATGCGGAGTTGTCAAATTAATATCTCTAAATACTAAATCCATAGATTAAAACCCAATAAAAACCAAATTTCCATTAACATACGTACAAATTTGGACATTGAGGACAAAAGAAAGATAAAATTATAAAAACTATATCAAATAAATTGAATGTAAGAATAAAGTTTTTCTTTTTTTTTTATTTTATTTTCGGAATAATACTAATCTGTGCTCCTAAAACAAAAATTAAAAAAAAATCTTATAAAAAATTTATATTAGAAATAACCATTAATAAATTAATTTTATATTTTTATAATAATTAATACATAATTTTCAAACAATACTTCTTTTATTCGGTTAGAATACACGTTAGCATTACCTAATTCTCCTGATTAGGGAGAAAAATGAGGTGAGCCAGCGAAAATGTAAAACGATTTCTGATTGTCCTTTTAAGCGGTGGACTAGAATGGAAAATTCTGCAAAAGATATTTAACGTGCATTGATTCTAGTTGGTTAGTGCATCTTTACTCCTTCTATCTACCTATTATATATTCTCGCACAGAACGCCCAAACAGAGTAGCACACTAGAATACAAGAAATGGCGAAATCACACGAAACCGAACTTCCGATCAAAGCTTTTGGTTGGGCTGCTACAGACACTTCTGGCATACTCTCTCCATTTCATTTCTCCATAAGGTTCTTTTATTCTCTCTTTTTATATCTTCGCTGCTTCATTGTAAGATTATCAGATTATGAATTTTTGTTTGTAGGGAAAATGGCGAAGATGATGTAACCGTCAAAATTCTGTTTTGCGGTGTTTGTCATTCTGATCTACATTCTGTCAAGAACGATTGGGGTTTCACTACTTACCCTCTTGTTCCCGGGTATTTTTGAATTATTATTTTATATTCTATTCCATGAAACTAAAATAATATTTAACTGCCTTTTGTCTTGTTATATTGATCCATTTTTTTATTTTTTTATTCACGTGTAGAATTAATTTTGATAGGCGTGATTAGTCTCGAAAATAATTGATTTTAATTTGAAGTTAGGGTTTGTAACTTTCGAGCAGAAACTTTCACTGCAGTTTTCTGTTTTCGGTGGAAATGATGCAATGTTCGATTGTTGAATTATTGTGTTTTTCAGGCATGAGATTGTTGGCGTTGTGACAAAAGTTGGAAGCAATGTGAAAAATTTCCGTGCGGGGGATAAAGTTGGTGTTGGTGTAATGGTGGAATCTTGTCAAACTTGTGAGAATTGCCAGCAGGATCTTGAGAATTACTGTCCTAAAATTGTGTTCACCTATAACTCTCCTTATAAAGGGACAAGAACTCAGGGTGGATATGCTGATTCCGTGGTTGTTCACCAGCGGTATGTACTCCAGTTTCCTGACAACTTACCCCTTGATGCCGGTGCTCCGCTACTGTGTGCTGGGATCACCGTGTATAGCCCGATGATATATTATGGCATGACTGAGCCAGGTAAACATTTGGGAGTGGCTGGGCTTGGTGGGTTAGGTCATGTTGCCATCAAATTTGGCAAAGCATTTGGACTGAAGGTTACTGTCATTAGTACCTCTCCGGACAAGGAAAGAGAGGCCATTGACAAACTTGGTGCTGATGCTTTCCTTGTTTCCAGTGATCCTGAAAAAGTGAAGGTAAGTAAGATACAGAACTCTTAACTTGTATATCAATCTGGTTCATCTAGGTTAGGCTTTTAGCTGTTTTACTGCTGCTACTTTATAATACAGTTCTATATGAATTACCAAAGATATACAACTGTGTACCTTGAAATAGTGTCTATGATATAAGTTGTGTTGAAATATTTCTGAACGTATAATCAAACTATTGAGTTACACTAACTGTCAATGAGAAATGGAAGAATAGTGCAATAGGAAGTGTTTTGAGATCCTGTTAGAAGCTTGAATAGATTAATATGGCTGTGTAGAACATCTGAACATGAAAAAACCCTAGTTTTCTGTTAGCCCGATCAATGGAATGAGCTGTTTCTCCATGATAGTCAATAGTAAAATAATGATTGAATGGCTATGCATATATGCTTGTAATGCATTTGTACTTTGGTATGCATTTTATGCAGGCTGCTGCAGGAACCATGGATTATATCATAGACACTATTTCTGCTGTTCATCCTCTGTTGCCACTGCTTGGCCTGTTGAAGCTGAATGGGAAACTGGTCACTGTCGGGTTGCCTAACAAGCCGCTCGAGCTCCCTGTCTTTCCATTAATTGGAGGTAAACCATCAGTAATTCTACGTTTATATGAGTCTGCGGCCTCCAAATCTGAAACTTAAGCACATAAATTTGGCCAATGAAATATCTAAATTTTCACATGTCATGTCTTGATTGCAGGACGGAAGCTTATAGGAGGGAGCAACTTCGGAGGGATCAAAGAGACTCAGGAGATGCTGGATTTCTGCGGCAAGCACAACATAACTGCTGATATTGAGCTGATTAGGATGGACCAAATCAACACAGCAATGGAAAGGCTTAGCAAAGCTGATGTCAAATATCGATTTGTCATTGATGTCGCCAACTCTTTCTCAAGTTTGTAGAGTTGATGCCACCATGATTCTTCAACACTTTGCTCGTGAAGCCTTGTATGTCTCGTTATCATGGTAAAAGTTAAGATTGGTATAAGATTTAATATTGGCAAACTTCGAAGACGATGAGGAGCCTCTATTTTTGATTTTGTACGTTTTTATCCTCGCAATGTTTCAGACTAAAAGTGCGTTTGATCTTGTTATTTTAGATAAAACCTTATTTTCAAATCAAAGCTAAAAATATGAGCTTTAAAAATAAAGTTTGAAGTTATTTGTGTAAAAGAAAAGTTGGAAGCTATAATTGTTCTGGTTATTCAAAGTTAAATTTAAATGAGAAAATTGTATGATATTTATAACATTTTAAATTATTAAAATATTAGTACCATAATTAAATGAAACATTTCAAAAAAACTGTAGTATTTAAAATCTATCACTTTTGTCTTTAATCACATTTGTAAAAAAAAAAGTTATATAAAAATAGTGTCATTTTCGATGTAGTTTTAATTAATTTTTCAAATGTTCAATAATTAATAGAATAATATGTAAAATTGTCAAAATGACAATTATTTTGAACTAGAGGGTACTATATAACAATTTTATTGAGTTTGCATTATTTATTTAACTCAAAAACAAAATATGTATTTTAGCTGTGATTAATTATTGAGAAAAATGTAAATCTCTTGCAAGTTTTTGGGAAGGGATCTTTGTTTTCATAACAGTATTTTCATCATAAAATAATAATTTATTTTATTAATTTATAACTTATTTTCATACATTATTTCAAATAATATTTTATTTATAGTTTATAATTTATTTATTTTTCTTTCACTTTTATTCTTTATAGTTTATTCTTTCAACTAATTTATTCTTTATAATTTATTTTAATTTAAAATAAAATAATTATGTATTCATTTTATATTTATCAATTGATTCAAGAAATAATTTTATCAAATATTTCAATTAATTTATTAACTATAAATTATCAAAAATCATTGAAATGACATTGAACTCCAAGAATTGATAAACTCCTTTGATCGAAAAACCATCACCAATCTCGAGTTTTCAATTCCAATTACCCATCATGTTTTCCTATAAAAAGTACTAGTAGTACTATAATACCACAAATAGAATTCTTCCAATATTTTCTTCTTCATGCGCAAGTAATCTTCTAGTATTATAGAAATGGAATTAGATTGCAAGAAATTAATTTCAATCTCAATCAAGCCTTATCCAAAATCGTGGCATTTGTTTCTTTAACAAGGAACATCATTAATCCTGTAACAGGCCCATCCAGTATGAACTTTAAGATTCTTAAAAGCTTCAAAGTGGATGTGCATTCTGCCAAAACTCTAAAGATCTTAGAAACTATTTTGTCATCCTCATCTTTTCAATTGGATCAAATGCGACATGTATGGTGCCGCCCTTGGATGTCTTGGCCCATTTTTTCTTATGCATGCATTTTCAAAAATGTAGATGAAGACGACATTGATTGTTTTATTTCTTATCTAGGTCACCATAACGTCTTGTATCTTAAGCTCATGGGAATTATTCTTGCTTTAGAATGTGAACATACAATACAAAACATTGTAAGTTTCTTCGTATTGAAAACCTTGACATCAAAGTCAACCAGATTAATTTTTTAGCGAACTCAAAACATATGAATTAATTGTATGTTTAGCAAATGACAATCACTCATAGAGATAAATAAATCATTGTAATGACAAACTTGACTCCATAAATTTGCCAATCCATGATTCTAGTGGTGGGATCATCCCTCTTTAATCATTAGACAAGACTTATTTAGAAATAAGTTAGGGTTTCCTAATTTTAAGTTTCACTATTGTTGTAGAAAGGATTTTGGTCTATTCCTCATTTATTTTCTATTTTATCTTTTCTTTTTTATAATAGGAGCCTTTTATTATTAAATTTAAAAAAAAAAAAGACAGATTTAGAATTGAGGGGGTGGAGTATAGATGTAGAGGTGAGGAAGGGCTAACATGAATATGGCCCAATTCAACAAATCCGGCCCATCCTCACACAGAAAATTTTCTGCCTAGGTCTCTCTCCTTCCCGGCAGTGAAGACGTAGCAAGAAGCGATGAGCGTCGAAGATCTTCCGCTGAAGGAGGCGAACGTGCTTAAGGGCCACGAAGGTGGCGTGCTCGCCGCCAGGTTCAACTCCGACGGTAACTATATCCTCAGTTGCGGCAAAGACCGTACCATACGCCTCTGGAATCCTCACCGTGGCATCCATATCAAAACCTATAAATCGCATGGCCGTGAAGTTCGCGACGTCCACGTTACGTCGTATGCACACTCTTTCTCTCACCTTTACCTTGTTCATTCTTCATAATGTATATTCAAAATTTATCGGAATTTCGCTCGATTACTACAGAGTTATGATATTATTGTTAATTATACTTTTTATAATTTAGGAGAAAATCAATCATGATTTAGTACCTGTTTGGATAAATAAACAACTCAATTAACCTTATGGCTTATGTTATAAGTGTTTTGCATATAAGTGCTTATGTAAGTATAAGCTATTTTTTCTAGACAGAGATAAAATAAAGTCAGATTGTTTTTATATAAACTACAACAGGAGAGATTATGAAAATAAACTGAAAATAACTTATGGACATATGTCATAAGTTATTTCTATAAGTTCTCTCAGAGCGTCTCACAAGTGTCTGTGTTAGTATATAAGCTTAAATAAGTCAATTTAATCCAATGCTTGTTGTGTAAATTGTGAGGTTTTGTGTTTTGATTTCGATTGAGGATAGTTGTTTTGTTTGCTATTAGGGACAACTCCAAGTTATGTTCCTGTGGTGGAGATAGGCAGGTTTTCTATTGGGATGTTGCTACTGGACGTGTAATAAGAAAGTTTCGTGGCCATGATGGTGAGGTACTTTCGTCTCTATCTTTATAACTATGCTAATTAGTAAACAAATTTTTCACTTCTCTCTTTTATCTTGCTTTCTCTTTGAATGAATGAAACCATGAGAGCGAGGGATTGTGATATTAATGTGTTTTTATCGACACTATTTCTACTACCTCTTTTGCCTTATTATTGCCTTTTACTTTTAACATATGTCAATGGTTTCATCATGTATGCATCCATTTTAACCTATGCCAATGTGTACATTCAAAATAAATAAAAAGGACTTCTTGGATTATTTTGTTCTCTCATGCACCGGAGCAGATTTTTATTTTAAACTTTTGTATGCAATGATGAAAATTTAAATTTTGATGCTCGAGAGTTTATGTTGTCCCGGACAGAATTTGAAATTGTGGCTGCGATTCTATTTTGTAGAGGTTATGTAACCACAATTGCAGTCATGATACAGTCTTGTAGACATCAAAAACCTTGACAACACAGACCCTTGCGACCCTTTGTTATGACTTTGTTCTTGAGCTCTCAATGATTGTTATTATTGTGAGTCTGATATATGTTGGCCTGACAAATCTAGAACAGGAAATAAATTTGTAGTTTCTGATAGGTAAGTTGTTCTGCAGGTAAATGGTGTAAAATTCAACGAGTATTCATCTGTTGTAGTCTCAGCAGGCTATGATCAATCATTGCGCGCTTGGGACTGCAGATCCCACAGCACTGAGCCAATACAGGTGGATTTCATCAACTTATTGCCCTATCCTCACAAATTAACTCATTTATTACATGCCATGCACCCAATTTCTTACTGCTGACTTATTAATCAAGAATCGCAAATGATGCGCAGGTTATTGACACATTTGCAGACAGTGTGATGTCTGTTTGTTTAACAAAAACTGAAATTATTGGAGGAAGTGTTGATGGAACTGTTCGGACATTTGATATTCGTATTGGCAGGTTTGTTACATTATATATAGAAAGCTTCAAGACTTTTATATTTCATAATTCACGAGTTTATGTGTAAAAAAACTTAGTAATACAAGTTAAGCGCTATTTCAAATTAGACACCTCTATTACAACAACAATCAAGCCTTATCCCACTAAGTGGAGTCGGCTACATGGATCAACTTCCGCCATAAAGTTCTATTCAGGACCATGCTTTTGTCTAAATTGTTAAGCTCGCGATCTTTCTTAATAACTCCTCTTATAATTTTCCTAGGTCTTCCTCTACCTCTAACTATTTGACCCCCTTCCATCTGATCTACTCTATTTACCACAGAATCTAAAAAAAGTCTTCTCTCTACATGTCCAAACCACCGAAGTCTATTCTCCACCATTTTTCTACTATAGGTGCTACCTCAACACTCTCTCTAATATTGTCATTTCTAATCTTATCATGTCTAAACCTTAAACTCCTACATGTCCAAACCACCGAAGTCTATTCTCCACAATTTTTTCTACTATAGGTGCTACTCCAACACTCTCTCTAATATTGTCATTTCTAATCTTATCATGTTTAGTCTTATCACACTTCCAACACAATATCCTCATCTCTACTATAAGTGTGATTTATTTATGCTATTGTGCAGATATTAAATTTTTTTAAGCAAATTGTTTTGTAATTTTAATGTTTTGTTGTTATTTAAACAATATAACTCTTTTGTTATTTTTATAATTGTATTTAAAAAAATTATACTAACGTACCCGTATCTTAGTTTTTCTAAAAATGTCGTACTCTGTACCAGTACCCGTATCGGGTACTAGGTACGTACACGTACCTATGCAATGTAGTTTGTGGGATGATATGGTCTCCAACTTACCTTGAGGTTAGAAATGCTTCTCCTTTTGCTGAACATACATTCCATATATTCCGTCTTACTTCTGCTTAGGCGAAAGCCATTTGTTTCTAAAGCTCGCCTCCAAGTCTCAATCTCTCGTTTAAATCCTCCTTGACTCTCCCAGTAGGATTATATCATCTGCAAAAAGAATGCATCTCGGTGCTAGCTCTTGGATGTGCTCCATGAGTACATCCAACATTAAAGTAAAAAGGTATGGGCTTAGGGTTGAACCTTGGTACAAACCTATTGTAATGGGAAATCATCTGTCTCTCCACCTTGTGTCCGCACACTAGTTGATACTTCGTATATATCTTGGATAGTTCAAATATATGCAATTATAACTTTTTTCTTCTCTAAGGCTTTCCACAAAATCTTTCTAGACATTTTATCATACGCCTTCTCCAAGTCAATAAAAATTAAGCGTAAGTCTTGTTAGTCCATCTGATACCGCTCCATCACCCGTCGTAGCAGATATATCGCTTCCATGGTCGACCTCCCAAGTATAAAATCAAATTGATTCTTCTCGGTGACTTGAATATCTTTTCATAGTCTCCGTTCAATCACTATTTCCCATAACTTCATGGTATGACTCATAAGCTTAATCCCCCTATAATTTGCACAATTTTGTATATCTCCCTTATACTTATAGATTGGAACTAAAGTGTTTCTTCTCCATTCATCCGGCATTTTCTTTGATCTCATAATTTCGTTAAAGAGTTTGGTGACCTACTCAATACATGTTGTCTGATCCAACCGCCTTATTGTTACTCATTCTTTCCAACGCTTCTTTTACCTCTTATTTTTAAATCAGACGGTAATAATTTTAATTTCAATCCTCTTCTCTAATGTCGAATCTGCTAGAGTCTAGAGAGAAAAAGATGCCTCTCCACTAAGCTACTTGTCTTCCATAAATTAGACACTTCTATTGTTGCCATAAATTTTATTTGCATTGTGCAATTTTACTAAGCTTCTCTGGTCTTTTCACTAGAGAAATATCTGATAGCTTAGGGCAACCTGTCAACTGTATATCGATGTCAAATGATGGCAACTGCATCCTAGCCGGTTGCTTAGACTCTACTGTGCGTCTTTTGGACAGGTATGTTTGTAACATTTGAGAAACATTTACTATGGCTCTACATCTCTTTTAGATTCACTATCCTTTCATGTGACAGAACCACAGGTGAACTGTTACAAGAATATAAAGCTCACACTAATAAGGTTAGCCTGAAATGACTAAATCTGGTTATAGTATTTTCAATTCAAATGTTCCACATATATAGCATTATAGAGGAAGATAGTAGGTGCATGCTCTCAACTATTTGGATGCAAGTTTATATTCACAGTCATCACTCATCAGTATATCTGTATTTGTGGAATACTGTTTACAGATCCCGGCAATTACCAATTCCCGAAACAAGCTTTTCTTCTGTTTTAAGTAACTTCACTATGTTAAATTCAAACTTTGACTTGTGCATTGTCTGAAATTTGGTCGTTTATATTGATTTATCATCAGTCATACAAATTGGATTGCTGCCTTACTAATACGGATGCTCATGTAACTGGTGGCTCTGAGGATGGCTTCGTCTATTTCTGGGATCTTGTAGATGCATCTGTTGTGTCAAAATTCAGGGCTCATGCCTCAGTGGTAAGAAAAAAAAATCTAGTTTATTCGTTCTAAAAGGAATATGTGGAAGGATAATATAATACTAAAACAACATTATAGAGAGTTCTAGAACTAATGCTTTAACATGGAACATGTTTACGTTCAATTCCCTCTTGATGGGGGAAATTAAGGACTTATTACTAACTGGTAATAAAATCACACTTGTTCATTTAAATTTTATATGATTCCTGGTGGAGTAGAGTGGTTGGTGTTTGAAAGCCTCTTCTTTTACATCGAATTTTTATATTTATTGATATTGAATTTGAAGCACAGTCTGAAAATAATCTTTACCAGAAACACTTAATAGTTTAGGCAGAATGATAACAGTTGTGACACCTAAGTGCACATTTGGATTTAGAGTGAGTTTGGCATAATCATGATAACACTATGTTAAGAGTCTCACATCGGATAATATACGGCCTCAACATGTTCTTATAAATAGAGACAATCCTCACCCTACAAACCGATTTTATATTGTTGAGTTAGGCTCAACCGCATTACTTAACACCTTGATTTTGTTAATTATCTTGAAGCTCCAACGTTTATATCGTAGTTATGTCAAATTCACTGCCAATTCAAACATGGAGGAATTTTGTTATTGATGCAATTTTTGGTCTGCTGTAGGAATTTTGTTATTGCATGAATTAGCCTACCGTAAGCTGCACGCACTTTATTTTGGTAGGTTTTTAGTATAATGACAATGGCGTCATTAACTTCATACAATGTGTTTTTTATCAGGTAACAAGTGTAAGTTATCACCCAAAGGAAAACTGCATGATAACTTCATCGGTAGATGGCACTATTAGGGTATGGAAGACATAAAAAACAAGATTCAAACAAAAAGTTTCTCTGGTGTATCCAAACGTACCAAACATTCGGCAATACAAATACTCTGTATGATGATGAGAACATGTTGAATTCCAATTGGAGTAGTCACACACCATGTTACTTCAGGTGTTATTAGATATATTAGATACAAGTAACATTCTTGGGGAGGTTTGTTTGACTGACTTACATGTGCATTTTGTTAGGAAGTTAGTACCTAATAATACATAGTAGGGGTCTGTTTGTAATGCATCATGCAACACTGATCTTGAGTCAAATCAGACAAAAGTTTGTCACCATTGAAATATTAGGTATTGGGCAATTCACTTTATGTGTGTTCTATGATCTATCAATTGTTGTCAAATTTACTCAGTTGATCTAAAATCCTGAATCCTGATTTCATGTTTTCCCTGTGTCGGTTGTAACTTTACTAGTGTAGTTGGCTAACAAGTGGCTTAGGATTAGATACTGTTATGTTATGTAGCTACAAAAATCTATTTATTCTGTGATCATTATCCGTGACTTTTGTTTTCCAATGATCTAACACCACCTCAAACGTTACAAACGGTGATGTTGACAGCAATGCTTTGCAGCTATTTATTGGCTAATAATTTAGGAAAACTGTTTGTTTTTTCTTTCAGATAATTGTAGTTGCACTTTTTCAGTTTTTTGGATTTACCATTGTTTGTTTATCAAATTGATAATCTCTTTACAGTTACTACACTTTTTAAGCACCTATCTTAATTGGTTTAAAAAATTGAAAATTCTTAAAAGTTTTCATTTAAAAAAAGTAAAACCAAATTGTAAAACCTTCAATCTCATGAGTAAAAATCCCCACCTCAATCTCATGTTGCACAAGTCATACGACACATTTCTGAAAACGTGAATTGAAAGAGTAAAATTGCTATGAGACTATAATGTTGTGGTGCTCTTTTTATGATTAAATCTCAACTTTTACAAGTCTCGCTGTCACATTTTCAATGCAAGATGGATTTTCCCGTACATGTGGCTAACAATTAGTATATCAATAATAGTGGTAGTTATAGTCATTATCACCTTCATCATTGCATCTGTTATATAAATATATATACAAAATAAAATATTTCAGATCATTAAACATGCCAAGTGAATGTTGTTTAAACATCAATTTCTTCTGGTGATGTTTATTAATCTTTTTCTCTAGCTAGTCAACGTAGATAAAAATAATAATTGATGTATTATGTTACACCAATAATCTTTCTTATGTATGTATTGGTATACAGTGAAATATATATCATATAGTAGGTGGTGTGTCATTATAATATATTTTTTTCAACACAAAAAAAAGATTTGTATCTAGTGTTGTCCAAGTATAATAATGAAATGGCTTTACTTGCTGTGGTGTATAAACTTTAGTATTTAATTTTTGTATATTTATTTAAA
This sequence comes from Lathyrus oleraceus, assembly GCF_024323335.1. Taxonomy (NCBI): domain Eukaryota; kingdom Viridiplantae; phylum Streptophyta; class Magnoliopsida; order Fabales; family Fabaceae; genus Lathyrus; species Lathyrus oleraceus. The sequence continues at coordinate 91,079,759 of NC_066585.1, forward strand.
AGGAGTGAAAGGAAAAGATAAAATATAAAAGTTTTTGATAGAAGTGAGAGATTATGGTAGCACCGACAGTTTTGAGAGTTAACAAAGGAACCATGTATTTGATTTGACTGGTCCCTTATGCAATAATGGATGAAAAATAAAAAATAAAAAAATTAAAAGAAAAAGAATATTGAAATAGACAAGCCTCAGGTTTGTGTCTTGAATGAGTAGCTAGCAGGGTTGCAGTTGCAGGAAAGGAAAGCATTGAAATTATGATGGCATTTATGTAAAATTTGTACTAAAGAGAAGTGAAAAAAAGTGAGTAGTTGAAGTATAAATGAAGCTGATTTATACTTTTTATTTTGGCCAAAATTTATGAGTATATTTGAAAGGGTCCTGAGTCGAGTAATTCAACTGATACGTATAATTGAATTAAATGAGTATAATTAATCCGATAATTATAATATGATAAATTAAAAAAAAATAAAAAATATGATTTTTTTATTATTAAAAATTGAAGTATTAAAAATAATTTAAAACACATAACTAAATATTCACTTTTGATATTTTTGAGTTACATCGTGTGGTTCAAGTAAGTACAGTGAGTTTCCACCGAACACAAACGAACAGATTGCCAGCTGTGGCCTCTTGTTGTTGATGGGACCCACCTTAAAATTATGATATTAGGACTTGCTTGGTTGTCTCTAGCCCCACCATCTCTCACATGTTTTTTCACGTGGCATGTTTCTATTTACAACTTAGCAAAAATACTAGTACCATGTACTAACCCAATTATTATTAGCTTTGTAATTGTGCATTTAACTTGCCATTTTCCATAAGTAATGTACATAGTGTTTTTTAGATGGGAATAAAATGAATGTAAAGCCAAATGTGGAAGAGTCGGAACTATCAACTTAAGTGTTACCTGTTTGTTAGTATCTAAATTGTTTGAATTGTATTTTTAGATTTTTTTAAAATAAAAAATGTAGTCTATTTAAAAAACTATAACATAATGTAAGCTTGGAAAATATTTTCGAGAAAAGAAAGCAAATTAATATAGAATTTGACAATAATTTTATTAAAGAAAAATGTGATTGTTATAGTCATTCGTCAAAACCCCAGCGACTCAATAGGTTTATGAATATGTATTGTATATTTGAAAGCTGTAAATGAAAAATAATTTAGAATTGATTTGTAGGATATATTTTTTAATATCTTTATAATCATGTAATCCAATTTGATTGGTGAATAAGTGATGGTGATCGTTGTGGTTGATTCGAGCTTCTGACGTGATAGATTGGGGTTGACTTGTAAAGTTAGTATTCCAACATCCAAGTCAGTATCAGAATGAGATGAAGTGAAGTGAAAATTGAATTTGAATTACTTATGAAATGATAAATTTTCCTCTTTATATAATAAAGTAGTTATAATCGCTCGCATAATTGATGACATATTATGCGGAGCATTGTCTAATTAATCAGCACGTTGTGAGATGGTTTAAGGGTTTAAATCATTCGTCTTCCTCTTTCACGTATGATTCAGTGTGTCGTTCCTTTTTGGGTCGTCATTATCGAGCCTTTTATATGACCCATAACAATTGTCCCCAAGGCATTGTCTCTGATGTGTAAGGTAAAGGATTTGTCGTGCTCATTTCTTGACCAAATGAATTGTCGTAATTTAACATCACTTTTATTGGGAACTCGTGTCTTAAATGCATTTCATGAGTTAGGTGTCTTTTCGTCGAGGAACCCTCTAACGTGTGCCCATCACTTCCTTAGCAATGATGACCTTTGAGAGCAAAGACATTAGAGTATCTCTTAAGGGACTCGGACCATCCATAGTGCTTTACCGTAAGTCACCGTACAATTCTTTGTATTGGAAGTAGCTATAAAAGCTTCTTTGCTCGCGCAAATATTTGTGCCATAAAAGTCGACCCAGAATATAGATGTATAGATTTGTTCTGCAAGTTCTGGTGTCAAGGATACTTCTTGACGGGAAATGGGTCTTATGTCTACAAGGAATATGACTTGTCACAAGAAGAGCTTTATACGAAGAAGTGACTTGTTTCCTTTATTAAAAAATGGGTTATATCGAAGGTGTTACCTTGCGGGAAGAAGTGTAACACCCCGAGATTTGATTAATTTATTTAATCGAACTGTTTGTATTTTATATAATAAATTGGTGTTTGGTGTGCTTTTAATTAAATATGTATGGTGAGTTGTATATGCATATGGGGCCCTAGTGGGCTGTAGTGAGAGCCTAGGTAGGGCAGTAGAAGGATTAGAATTATTGAATAATTAAAATTATAGTTATTTTGATTAATAATTAAAATAAATTATAAAATATTATAAAACTAAGTAAAACAATATAGAGATCAAAGAGAGGAAGAGATGAGAGAAAATAATAGTATACCATCTTCTTCAAAAGTCACGTTTATATTGCAATGTGGATCTTATTTATAGGACCTAAGGGAGATGGAAAACTATAGTTATTAATAGGGAATATGAAGATGAAAAGAAGAATAAGGATGAATATTCATTTTATCTTTATTCATAACACTCCCTTTTGGATGTCTATTAAGGATATGCCTCGTTAAAACCTTACTAAAAAAAACTCAATGGGAAAAAATATAGTGAAGAAAAAATAGTACAATATTCTTTCATTTCTCCCCCTCAGCTGAACGATCACTTCTTCAATAAAAACCAATATTTTATACTAGTTGATTAAAAATTCTACTTGGGAGTAACTTTGTAAAAAGGTCCGCAAGATTATCACATGAACATATTTTTTGGATGCTTATATCACCACTCTTTTGAAGATCATGAGTAAAAAAGAACTTTGGAGAAATGTGTTTTGTCTGATCTACTTTAATGTAACCATCTTTCAATTGAGCGATGCATGCGATATTATCTTCATATATGGTCGTTGTATTTAATTTTTCAAAAGATAAACCACAAGTATTTTGTATGTGTTGAATTAAGGATTTCAACCAAACGCAACCTCAACTTGCCTCATGTAATGCTAAAAGTTCAGCATGATTAGATTTTGTTGCTGCTATGATTTGTTTCACCGATCTCCATGAAATAGCTATACTCCCACATGTAAACAAATAACTTGTTTATGATCTACAATTATGAGGATCTGACAAGTAACTTGCATCTGCATAACCCATTAACTCGAATATGGATACTTTGGTATAAAACAAACCCATGTCTATTATACCTCTAAGGTAACGAAGTAAATGTTTGACTATGTTCCAATGTCTTCGTGTAGGTGAAGAACTGTATCTTGCTAATAGATTGATAACAAATGATATATCAAGACATGTATAATTAGCAAAGTACATTAGTGCTCTAATTGCACTGAGATATGGTACTTCAGGACCAAGCAATTCTTCATCCTTTTCTCGAGGTTTGAGAAGATCCTTCTCCACATCTAATGATCTAACAACCATTGGAGTAGACAACGGATGAAATTTGTCCATATAGAAGCATTTGACACCTGTTCTGTATAGCCTTCTTGATGTAGAAATATTCTTTTGTCCAAATGTTCAATTTGTTAACCTAAACATAATTGTCTTTTCTAGGTCCTTCGTCTCAAACTCTTTCTTTAAACAATTCATAGATTTTGGAAGAAGTTCCAATAATATTTATGTCATCCACATAGACAGCTATTATTGCAAATTCCTTTCCTGGTCATTTTATAAAAATGCAAAGGCAAATGAATTTATTTGTATATCCCTGTCTAAGCAAATATTCACTTAGACAATTATACCACATTCGTCTCAATTGTTTCAGCCCGTAGAGAGACTTATTCAATATTATGGAGTTGCTTTCTTGAGATTTGGAGTTGTGTGCATCTGGTATATTGAACCCTTCAGGGAGTTTCATGTAAATTTCACTATCAAGTGAACCATACATATAAGTTGTTACAACATCCATCATGTGCAAATTAAGCCCTTCGTGTGCTACAAGACTTATTAGATATCAAAAAGTGCTTGCATCCACTATAGGTGAATATGTCTCATCAAAATCAATTCCAGATCTTTGCAAAAATCCTTGAGCGACAAGTCGAGCTTTGTATCTCACAATTTAATTATTTTCATTTCGTTTTCGTATGAAAATCCATTTGTATTCAACTGACTTCATACCTTGAGGTGTTCAGACTACAGATCAAAAAACTTGTCTTTTGTAGAGTGAGTTTAATTCTGCTTCAATTACATCTTTCTATTTTGGCCAGTCCTCACTTTGTTTACAGATTTTAATAGACGTTGGTTCTTGATCCTCTTTGCCATTTATCTCATTTAATGCTATATTGTATGCAAAAACATCATCAATGTCGACTTCGTTTCGGTTCCATTGTATTCCATTTTGGACATAATTTATCGAGATTTCTTTATTTTCTTAAGTTTCAGGTACCTGGTCAATCTCTACTAGAGATGAAATGTTTATTATGCCTGAAGGTTCTTTTAGATTTTCTATATCCTCACTTGGCCCATCTTTATTCTTATCTCCTATTCTTGTTCGACGATTTTTATCTTTGGAACCGATTGGTCTGCCACACATCAGACGTGGTTGAGACTCATTGGATTGTCCAACAAGGATATCAATTTTTATTGGAGCATTTACAGCTGGTATATATGATTTTGTCATACCTTTTGGATCAATGAATGCATTTGGTAATTGATTTGCTAAGTTTTGCACCTGAATTATCTTTTGAACTTCTAGTTCACATTGTTTTGTTCGAGGATCAAGATGAGATAATGATAATTCACTCCAACTAATCTCTTTTTCCAGCTTCTTATTCTCTCCCCTTAATGCTGGGAAATTTGATTCATCAAAATGACAATCAGCAAAATGAGCAGTGAATAAATCTCTTGTTGTTGGTTCAAGGTACTTCACAATACATGGAGATTCATATCCAACATATATTCCCATTCTCCTTTGAGGACGCATCTTATTACGTTGTGGTAGAGAAATTGGAACATACACCGCACATCCAAAAATTCTTAGATGGGAAATATTAGATTTTTTACCAAAAACTAATTGTAAAGGGGAAGAGGTGTGGTAACTCATTGGCCTGATGTGAATCAATGTTGCAGCATGCAAAATTGCATGTCCCCAAGTAGAAACTGGGAGTTCGCATCTTATAACAAGTAGTCTTACAATTAATTTTATCTGTTTAATAAATGATTCTGCAAGTCCATTTTGTGTATGAACATGTGCTACTGGGTGTTCGATGTCAATTCCAATAGACATACAATACTCATTAAATGCTTGAGATGAAAATTCTGCAACATTATCAAGATGTATTTTCTTGAAAGCATAATTGGGGAAATGAGCTCTTATTCGAATTAGTTGAGCTAGCAATCTCGCAAATGCCTGGTTGTGAATTGACAACAAACAAACATGTGACCATCTAGTTGATGCATTAATTAAAACCATAAAATATCTAAATGGCTCATATGATGGGTGTATTTACCCACAAATATCACCATATATACGCTCTAAAAAACTGATAGATTCATTTCCAGTTTTTGTTGGTGATGATTGAATTATCAAAGACTATGGACAAAACTATTGTACCATTTTTCCACCCAATATGCAAACCATAATACAAAGAGACAGTTGCATTTGGTTATTCCAATTCTACCCTCAATAGATCTTTTATCTGCCTATATAAAGGACACTTGAAAGATTGCAGAAGTTACTCATTCTTTACTAATTCACGTGAACATACATTACGCTATTACTGAACTTGATATTATTTGTGTGTAAATTTTGTCAACACAGAAAGAGATTTTGTTCGTTATTGTGTGAGAAATTAATTGTACTTAACTTATGTTAATCGTCTTTCTTAAAATCAATCTTGTAAATAAATTCTTGTAAATCTCATTTGTTTGAGTGTATTCCTTGAGTGACTAGGTTTTAGTCAAATAGACTCAAGAAGACAATGGCGGGTTGTCTTTGTGGTGTATGTAATCAGTTTCAGTTATAGTGGATTAAATCCTTGTTAAGAAGGCAAAATCACCTTGGCGGATGGGCTGGGGGTAACTTTGTTAATAGTGAACCAGAATAAAAATAACCGTGTTATTTTTCTTATTCGTGTTATTGTTTGATTGTGTTGGTTTTCAAAAAATTATAATTTTTAGAAACCAAATTCAAACCCCCGTATCTTGTGTTTCTTGCTACCTTCATTATTGTTTTATCTAGTTTGAACTATTTCTGATTAAATTTGTCTTGATTGATTAACACACATTGAGGCAATTGTTTGTTTATAACTTTGAGCATTTTTAGCTACCCTGTAATAATAGGTATATCTAGTGCTAACCACTTTGAGCTTAACATTTCTTTCGATGACTTAGTCTTAATTTTTAGTTGTATGACTTGAAAGATCTTATCTTTCCACCTTGACTCTAGAGTTAGGTAGAATTGTAGTTCTTAAGTTGTATAAAAAAATTAAGTTTGGGGTTGCTCTTAGAAGTAAGCAAAGTTTTAAGTTTGGGGTTGGGGTACTAGATAAAATTGGTCAAAAATTCAAAATAATTGTGAGAAAATAAGAAGTGGAAAAAGACACTTCAAAAAAAAAAGTAAAAGAATGCCAAGCATAATAAGGACAACAATAGAAAAATCTCTAGTACCATCAAGAAGGAACAAGGGGTATGGTGATAGAAAGAGAACTAGGCATCTAACTCCAAGGTTTAAACCTACTTTCCAAAAATTATACTACCCGAACATAAGCCAAGATACAACATAAAAAGTCCTCAAATGTGTGTGTTTTGATTTCTTTGATGAATTATATTAGAACATTATCAAGCTAAGCATAAATGATTTTGCATGTTGATTGAGATATTACCTTATCTATTGAGTGAGTCAAGGTGAGATGAGAGATAGGTTGAGTACTCGTCAAAGTTTGAGGACGTTTTTTGAATTTTCCTGATGGAAGTTGGAAGCTAGAACGATGGTCAGGTAAAGAAAACAAATTATACGGCGATGTTCAATTGTTATGGTGCAACTTATTTTCTATTGAAATGTGTAGTTTCAGGAAAGTTACTTGAGGACAAACAACGATTCAAGTTTGGGATTGTGATGACAATCTGTCAATGCATGAATTCTATCGAAGAAACAGATAAAAACAAGTTAAAGAGGAAAAAGATGAAGAATAAGGACCAAAGAATGAGGAAAAAATAGCAAAGTATGAAGAAATAAGACTTAGTTAAAAATCAGGTGAAAGGGGAGAAAAGTCGTGCAGCTACCTGAATAATCATGTGCAGCATCGTGCACGCGATAGGGTTGTTTCAACTATTTTTGTGCATGATGACCCTTTTTTCTAGGCTTTTCTGATGCGTTCTGGTCCATTCTGAAGGCTTTTTAAAGGGGATTTTGTCACTTTTTCAGGGGTTATGAAATTGGGCATAGGAAGTACAAGTTTTATAGCATCATAGGTGATTTTGAGAGCATTTGAAGCCATTGGAGGCCAATCCTTCAAGGAATCTCATATGTAATTCTTCTTAATTATTTTTGGTATTGTATTTTGAATTATTAGTAGCTAAATCTCTCTAGATTAGGTTGTGTTTGATGAACCTGTTGCAATATTGTTGGTACACATGTTGATTTGACTTTGCATGAATACTTTGATCTATAATTCTATTTAATTGCTTCTTATTCGTAATGCTTTTTATGTGAGATACTCTTTTAATATGATTTTGAGCATATAGGAATACAGACCATTAGTCTATACCTTCGATCTAGGGCAATTGTCATGCTTACACTGGTTGACCAGGGATAGAAAACCCTGAATAGTGGCTAGGGAATTAACGTTTTGTTCCATCGCCTAATCCTGCTTACGGTAGTGAACTAGGGATACGAAACTTTGGGTAGTGATTAGTGAGCTATATTGCAAGGGATTGGCTATAGCGGGTTTCTTAATTCGTCGTTGGATTATAGTGGTAAGATTATTCATGTAAGGCATCAAACATCAACAATAGAGAAATATGGGATTCTATACACAACTTGGCCGCTTTCATAATTATGTTTGAAAATTTTATCTTATTTTCGCTTTCAAATCTGAACCCTCCCCTTTCTTTGTTATTTTCTATGCATTGCACACTTTTTGTCTTGTTAAAAAGTAGTCGTTATGTATTCAATATTTTATTACTGCGACTGACAATATCGGTACACCTGCCAAGAAGTCATCAATGAGCATGCATCATTGTGTCGTGAAAGAGGCGTGTTTGATAGTTTGTAAGGGGGGACTAGTGGATTGTCCCAAGCTCATAAGGGAGCTTGGAGATCATAAGGGGTCCCGTCTCTAGAGAGGACCAAATGTTGGTTGGTATCACATGTATAAGTATCATGTTGTGTCGTGAGTCGCATTTCATATATATGTGCATGTTGTTATGAATGGGTGTGAGGTCATGGTGATGTTAATTATGTATTGAATGTGTGTTATGTTGTATATTTCTCTATCTTCACATTCTTTACATTGTTCATATTGAATGTTGTTTCTCACCCCTTTGTTGAATTTTGTCCACCATAGACATCTTGCAGATACTTAGGAGTAAAGTTGTTGTTGTGTGTAGAAGGTGGCTTGTTGGAGCTATTCTTTGTTTTTAGTTTTCATTTTATCGCACATTAGTGGATTTATTACTCTGATTGTGTAACATCGGAGATAGGCATTTTCTTATGTTTTCGAGTTAAAGTTGATTTTGGTGTTTTAAAAAGTTTAATACTTATTTTATGAAGTTTTATTGAGGTTGTTATAGTATGATTTCCGCTGCACAATGATAATTGTTTGATGAGTTTGAAGGGTTATCGTTGGTGACACCTTAAATTGTCGAGTATTCCTTTTTATATAAGTTTCAGGGTTTAGAATGTAATATTAATGGTATCATAGCAGGTCGGATCATACGGCCAAGTTTTTGACATGTTAATTATTCCCTTGTATGCAACATGTGTGTGTACATTATCAATGTGTTGTTTCTTCTGATGTCTGTTTGTGGGGGTGCATAGTAATGGCTGGAAGAAATGGTCGAGCTATTGTTAATGCTTTGGAGTCTGTGGCTCAAGCGCTGCAGGGTTAGAAGAATCAAGCTGGTGATCAATACTGTGGATTGGGGAAGGTTCAGAGAAACAATGTGGCAACTTTCAAGGGCATCTATTATCCAGAGGATGCACAAACATGGATCAAGTAGATTGAGAATATTTTTCAAGTAACGGCTTGCACTAAAGTTTAGAAGGTGCAATTTAGTACTCACGTGTTGTTAGAGAAGGCCGAAGATTGGTGGAATAATTTGTGTCAGAGACCAGAGGTTATTAGTACTGAGATTACTTGGGATGTGTTTAGATCTTAATTTTTGAAGAAGCTTTTTCTAGAGGATGTGCGCAGTAAAAAGGAGATTGAGTTCCTCAAGCACAAGCAGAGAAATTTCTATGAAGGCTGGAAGCAAATTTGTGATTGGTGAATTACCAGTGGTGTGTTATTTTTCGTAAGTGTTTCTAGATGATATCAATGATTTTTCGTCAGAGCATGAGATTGAGTTCACCATAGACTTAGTACCTGGTACTAGTCATGTGTCAATGGCTCCTTATATAATGTCTGCTTCAGAGTTGAGTGAGCTGAAGATGAAGTTGGAAAAGTTTCTTGAGAAGAAGTTTGTTCGATCGAGTCTTTCTCCATGGGGAGCGTCAGTTTTGTTAGTCAAGAAGAAAGATGGTATCACGAGGTTGTGTGCTGATTACCAACAAATGAATAAAGCGACGATCAAGTATCATCTTCCTAGAATTGAATATTTGATGCATCAATTGGTTGGTGCTTTCATATTCAGTAAGACTTATTTGTGGTCAAGTTATTGTTAGGGACCAATTGGTAATACTTTTTATATCATTTTATTGGTCCCTTTTACCAAGTTTTGATGTAATTACACACTTTTATTCTCACTATTTTGTATAAATGCAATTAGGTTTAATTTATTTTATTTTGAATAGTTATTTCACCTTTTTGTTAGTTTTGTAGAATTTTGGGATAAGAAAGGCCTTGGATTGCAACACCACATCTTGGAGGAAGCTTGCCAAACAAGGAAGCTGGAGAAGTAACAGTTCGCGCCGCGAACTGCCTTCGCGCCGCGAAGGCTGCGAATCCAGCAAGCTGACTGAGGGTCAAAAGTGCTGTTTTGCAGGAAAAGTTTATTGCCATTTTGATGTCTGCCTGGGAATTGCTTTTCTGCTTTAGATGACAATGACCAATTAGAGAAATGTCAACCTTTTTTGTTAGAAACAAATACATTATTCTAGGGGAAGGAAGAAATAGACTATTATCATTCACACATTGATATTGAGAGCTTTTTGTAAGGGAGAAAAAGAGAGTTTTTCTTCTTTAACTTTCTGCTTTGAACAATGATGATGAGGAGCTAAACTCCCCTTTTGTCAAGATTGGAGGTAGTAGCTATTCTCATATGTTTATGTATTCCATTTGATTTATATATGATAAAGATTGTTGATGTATTGAATAATGTTTTTGCCCTAAGTTGAAAACCAGATTTGAGTAGTTGTCGAGAGAGATTATTTGAGTCTTGACATAAAACAGATTTTCAAGTAGTGAATAAGTTGTAGAGATAGATTTATTCATTACTCTTCTTTGGTATTAAGCATTAAAGATTGCTATATTGATAATTAGGTGGAGAGATCGTCTAAGGATCAATATAGTGATTATCACAATATCATTTAGACATAAATGACTTTGAGAGGATACTTGAACATCATCAATAATCTTGAATCTATTTATTTATCATAAGGAATCATAAGCATTTGAAATAGTGAACTCTAATCTTGCCAAGCTTTTATATTTGATTAAAACCATTTTTACTGTTTTAGTGACATTTACTCACAAGATAAATTTCCAACCAAAACAACTTTGTTACTTTCTAAACTTATAACAAATCGGATTATAGAACGGAGGTAATATCAACCAATCTCTGTGGATACGATATAAAAATATTTGCCGAAGATATACTTTTCAACAAATTGGCGCCGTTGCCGGGGATTGGTGTCGTTATTACAAGCATTGCAATAATTCTTTGTTTTAAGTTGTGTTACAATTATTATTATCCCTCTTTTGTTTCACTTGGTTTTTTAGTTTTGTAGATTCTAGTGAATGCGAGGAAAAGCAACCGAGGAGCAACTTCAATCCGATCCTGAAATTGAAAGAACACTTCGGAAGCTCAATAGCAAAACACGAAGAAGAAGGAAACTAGCCGAAGAGAGGAACCGGAGAGAAGAAGCATCTACTTCCGCACTTGTTCCAATCGAAGAAGTGGTTGTAGAGGCTTGTGACGGGAACATGGCGGATGTCAATCATACCGAAATGTCCGCTAATAGTCCAAGAAGAAATGCTCAATTTGCCCGTGGAGGAAGAAATACGGAGATGAAGACCGGAATCCTCCAACTTCTCTACGCAAATCCATTCACCGGAATGGATCATGAAGATCCGTATACCCATCTCATCAAATTTTATGAGATTGCGGGTTCTACGGGAATTGATGAAACGGGTGAAGAGGCACTATTCAAAAGGATGTTCCCACACTCCTTAGTGGGAAAGGCAAAAGAGTGGTACCTTGATCAAGCGGCAAGAGTAATGACGGATTGGAATTTGTTAGAAGAAAAGTTCTTAGAAAGATACTTCCCTCAATCCCGATTCATGGAAGCCAAAACGGCTATTGCGGTATTCACTCAAGGAGGCAACGAGTCTCTAAATGAAGCTTGGGAAAGATTCAAATCAATGTTGAGAAAATGTAAGGGACATGGTTTTGATGAGCTCACTCAAATCCATATTTTTCTAAATGGACTCCAATCAACTCACAAGACACTTCTGGACGCCACCGCGGGTGGCTCGCTTATGTCAAAAACTGCGGAAGAAGCTAAAGTCATTATTGAACGGATGGCCCTCAATGATCATCAAGGTCAACATGATTGTAGCCCTTCACAACGTAAGCCGGGAGTTCTTGAGTCAAATACCAATGATGCCATCCTTGCTCAAAACAAGCTACTCTCTCAACAAGTGGAGCTTCTCACTCAACAAATGGCCAAGCTTCCACAGCAAATAAAAGAGATTCAAGGGTTTCAAGTTCAGCATCAAGTAGCATGTTGCGAATTATGTCAAGGGGATCACCCTACTGGTTTTTGTCCTCCACCCCAAGAAGAAGTGAGTTATGTGAACAATCAAAATCAGGGCTATCAAAGACAACAGCCTAACAATCAAGGCTATCAACCAAGAAACAATCAAGGCTATCAACCGTCAAGGTTCAACAATCAAAATTTTCAGCAGCAAAGTCCTTACCAACATCCAAACTCTCAAGGACAGCAGTCGCAAGGAGGAAATTCCAAGCTAGAAGACACTCTTCAACAATTCATGCAAGCTTCCATGGCAAATCAGAAGAGTAACGAAGCAGCAATTAAAAATCTGGAAAATCAAGTAGGCCAACTCGCGAAGCAACTGTCGGAACAAAACGCAGGGTCTTCTTTCTCTGCTAACACTCAACCGAATCCAAAGGAGCATTGCAAAGCAATTGTCACAAGGAGTGGTAAAGAGTTGGTAAGTGAAAAAGGTGAAGAGATTGTAGAAGAGAACATCACTGATGGGATGCTGGAAGAAAAAGACATAGTTGGTGAAAGGGAAAATGCTACTGGAAATGCTCAGTTCGCGCCGCGAAAACAGCAGGTTTTGCCAACTGAGCAGCAGATTGATCTGGAAGGGAAAAAAGATGCTGAATCAAAGAAGAAGAAGAAATCTGAGAAAGGGGTGAGCGTCATTCCAACTCAACATCTACCCTATCCACATGCTCCATCAAGGAAGGACAATGCTAGGCATTATGCACAGTTCATGGACATCTTCAAGCAACTCCAAATCAACATTCCATTTGTTGATGCATTAGAACAAATGCCACGGTATGCTAAATTCATGAAGGACATTCTTACCAAGAAAAGGCGACACGTGGAAGATGAGACCATATTGCTTGATGCACGGTGTAGCGCCATCATCCAGAAGACTCTCCCAAGGAAGGAGTCCGATCCGGGCCGGGTTGTTCTACCAGTAACCATTGGAAGCACATACGTTGGAAATGGGTTGATTGACTTAGGCTCTAGTATAAATTTAATCCCCCTCTCCATTGTCAAAAGATTGGGGAATGTTGAGATTAAATCGATGAGAATGACTCTACAACTAGCCGACAAGTCTACCACCTCACCATACGGAATCGCCCAAGACATGCTTGTGAAAGTGGACAAATTTTTGTTTCCGGTGGATTTTGTAATAGTAGAGATGGATGAGGACCGTGATGTACCCCTAATTCTTGGAAGACCTTTTATGAAAACAGCTCGGATGATGATCGACATAGATGATGGGATAATGAAGGTGAGAGTGCAAGATGAAGAGGTGACTTTTAATCTTTTCGAAGCAATGAAGCATCCAACCGACAAGCATGATTCTTTCCGAATCGATGCAATTGAAGAGGAAGTAGTGGAGGTCGCGAACCAAATTCATATTTCTAATCCTCTAGAAAGATCCCTTATCGGAGCATACAACGTGTTAACCGACAATGAGGAACGAGAGATCGAAGCAATGTTGCACGAGCTAGAATCTTGTGGTGAGCTGGCCTATCAAGAAGAATTAACGGAAGACTTGGATGCAAAGAAGAAAACGGAAGAGCAAAAGTTAGAGTTGAAAATGCTTCTGTCACACTTGAAGTATGTGTTTCTTGGAGACGAGTGTACTAAACCAGTGATTATAAGCAACGCGTTGTCCACACAAGAGGAAGACAAGTTGATTCAAGTATTGAAAAAGAACAAAGGTGCAATAGGGTGGCTGTTATCCGAATTGAAGGGTATTAGTCCGGCCTATTGCATGCATAAGATCATGATGGAGGAGAATTTCAAACCAGTTGCGCAACCTTAGAGGCGTCTGAATCCATCAATGAAAGAGGTGGTCCGGAAAGAAGTTGTCAAACTATTGGAAGCCGGAATGATTTATCCTATATCCGATAGTGCATGGGTGAGTCCGGTACAAGTGGTCCCCAAGAAAGGCGGAATGACGGTAATCAAAAATGATAAAAATGAGTTGATTCCGACAAGAACAGTGACAGGGTGGAGGATGTGTATCGACTATAGAAGGTTGAACCAAGCCACAAGGAAAGATCATTTCCCACTACCCTTCATGGATCAAATGTTGGAGAGGTTAGCCGGCAAAAATTTCTACTGTTTCTTAGACGGATATTCGGGGTATAATCAAATTTCAGTAAACCCGGCAGATCATGAGAAGACAGCTTTTACGTGTCCTTTTGGCATCTTTGCTTACCGAAGAATGCCTTTTGGGTTATGTAATGCACCGGCCACATTTCAACGGTGTATGCAAGCTATATTTTTGGACTTGATAGAAGAATGCATTGAGGTGTTCATGGATGATTTTTCTGTTTATGGATCATCTTTTGAATTGTGCTTAAAACACCTTGATGTAGTTTTGGGGAGATGCGTGGAGACCAACCTAGTGCTCAACTGGGAAAAATGCAATTTTATGGTCACTGAGGGTATAGTACTTGGTCACAAGATTTCTTCTGAAGGGTTAGAGGTGGACAAAGCCAAGGTGGAGGTTATTGAGAAACTGCCACCTCCAACTAACATTAAAGGGATAAGAAGCTTTCTAGGACATGCCGGTTTCTACCGGAGATTCATACAATTTCAAAGATCGCAAAGCCATTGAGCAATTTGCTCAACAAAGGTACGCCTTTTCTTTTTGATGAGTCATGTCTTAAAGCTTTCTTAGATTTGAAAGAAAAGTTGGTCACCGCACCAATAATCGTAGCACCAAACTGGAACCTTGATTTTGAACTCATGTGTGATGCTAGCGATTATGCAGTTGGTGCGGTGTTAGGACAAAGAAGCGATAAAGTTTTCCATGCCATACACTATGCTAGTAAGGTGCTTAATGAAGCACACGTTAATTACGCAACAACTGAAAAGGAATTACTAGCCATAGTATATGCATTGGAAAAATTTAGAGCTTATTTGATTGGTTCAAAAGTTGTAATCTACACTGACCACTCAGCGATAAAATATCTGCTTACCAAGCCGGATTCAAAACAAAGGCTTATTCGTTGGATCCTTTTATTACAAGAGTTTGATCTAGAAATTCGGGATAAAAAAGGTTCTGAAAACTTGGTGGCGGATCATTTGTCTCGGTTGGTCAATGTAGACATTACAAACAAAGAAGAGGAGGTGAGAGAAGAATTTCCAGATGAAAAACTTTATGCGATTCAAGTGAGGCCTTGGTTTGCTGATTTTGCTAACTACAAAGCAACTGGTTTAACACCGGAAGACCTCACTTGCAATCAAAGAAGGAAATTCTTGGCAGATGCAAAATATTATGTTTGGGATGATCCTTATCTGTTTAAAGTAAGAGCAGACAATATTTTGAGAAGGTGTGTAACAATTGAGGAGTCAAGAGACATTCTTTGGCACTGTCACAACTCTCCGTATGGAGGTCACTATAGTGGTTTGAGAACAGCCACTAAAGTACTCCAATCGGGTTTTTATTGGCCATCTTTATTCAAAGATGCGCACGAACATGTGAAGAGTTGTGATACATGCCAACGGAGTGGAGGAATAGGAAAACGGGATGAAATGCCTCTAACCAACATGCTAGAAGTGGAAGTTTTTTATTGTTGGGGTATTGATTTCGTTGGCCCATTCCCCTCTTCTTTCTCAAATGAGTACATACTAGTAGCTGTTGATTATGTTTCGAAGTGGGTGGAAGCAATTGCCTCACCTAAGGCCGATGCCAAAACTGTGATTAAATTTTTAAAGAAGAACATATTTTCACGTTTTGGTGTGCCTAGAGTGTTGGTAAGTGATGGAGGCTCACACTTTTGCAATACACCCTTAGAAAAAGTTCTGCAACATTATGGTGTAAAGCACAAGGTGACCACTCCCTACCACCCACAAGCGAACGGTCAAACTGAGGTTTCAAACCGGGAAGTCAAACGGATCCTTGAGAAAACAGTCTCGAATTCAAGAAAAGATTGGTCCTTAAAACTGGATGAAGCTTTGTGGGCGTATCGCACTGCCTACAAAGCACCTATTGGGCTGACTCCGTTTCAAATGGTGTATGGGAAGACTTGTCATCTTCCAGTGGAAATGGAGCATAGAGCATTATGGGCTCTTAAGTTTTTGAATTTCGACTCCACTCTAGCTGGAGAAAGAAGGAAAGGTCAACTCCATGAATTGGAGGAACTAAGGAACGATGCATACCATTCTAATAAGCTGTACAAGGAAAAGGTAAAGGCATACCATGATGGAAAGGTCCGCCATAAGGAGTTTCATGTTGGACAGATGGTATTGCTTTTTAACTCATGGTTGAAGTTATTTCCTGGTAAGTTGAAGTCGAAGTGGTTAGGACCATTTGTTGTCAAGGAAGTACAGAATTATGGAGCCATTGTGATAGAGGATCCAAAGTCACAAGAGAGCTGGACTGTCAATGGTCAAAGACTGAAAGTTTATCATAGCGGTGACATAAACCGTGATGTGTGTGTCATTTCCTTATATGGACCAGGCTAATCGAGGTACCGTCGAGCTCTTAACGACGTTAAATAAAGCGCTTGTTGGGAGGCAACCCAACGTTGTAAGTTTGAATTTTATTTTTCTCTGTTGTGTGATTTTTATCTCTGTTAAAGTTTTAGAATTGTAAAGTTCTGTTTTTTGCTGTTCGCGCCGCGAACTGAATGAAAAATTTTGAGTGGGTTCTGTTTTTTGCAGTTCGCGCCGCGACCCCCTGTTCGCGCCGCGAACTGAATGAAAACTTTTGAGTGGGTTCTGTTTTTTGCAGTTCGCGCCGCGACCCCCTGTTCGCGCCGCGAACACTGCGTGACAGAGTCACTTAAATTCTGTTTAGGTCACTTCCTTTCTCATTTCAAACCTTTCTCATTTCAAACCAACTTCGCCGCGCTTTTACCCCACTCTCAAAATCCCACCAAATCTTAAAATTATTCAGTTCCCATTGTTCAAATCTTCAATTGTTAGCAAGATTTAGTGATTCAAAAGGTATGTACTCTTCAATTTCTCTTTTCCAATCCTTTTTGGGTTTTTCATTTAGGGTTGGTTAGAAATCAAATTTTTCTGTAGATTACCTCTTGAAATCACTATGCATGTTTGATTTAGAGTAGGATTAGGGTAGAGTTGAGAATTTTGATTGATTGGGAGTAGATTGCTTCCCACTTGAGGAACCCTAGGAAGCTCTGGGAAATTTCCTGGATTCGCAGAGTTCGCGCCGCGAACGGGCTTTCGCGCCGCGAACTGTGAATTCCAGCACCATGTTTTTGTGTTGATTGTTTGCTAATCCTGTTCATGTTTGTTCTGTGGTTGTTCTGGTGTTGATTGCAGATGTCCAAAAGAACTAAAACCACGGCACCTCCTCAAGCCCGTTCATTCCGAAAGTTCATAAGTGATGAACACGAGGCACGATTCGAGAGCCTCATTAAGAGAACTATTTTGCCTGAGAGGTTTATCCGGCTGGCTCCAACCGGGGTGTATCATAGCGTGGTTGCTGCTTTTGAGCGACGAAAGTGGATGAAGTTATGCGAACCAGAAGCAGCAATCAACTACGATATTGTTCGAGAATTTTATGCGAATGCTATGCATCGCGAGGAGGGTACGGCTTTCATCTACCGATCCAGGGTAAGGGGCAAGATCGTTTCCTTTGGAAGGGATGACATTAATTCTTATCTGGGTAATCCCCTAACTCTCAGAGAGGGTGAGTGTTATGAGTACAGCACCATGGAGGCAGCTAACAGGTGGAATTTGGAAGCGGTCAATGCTACCCTATGTCTCAGCGGAAAATCCTACGAACTGAATGATCAAGGACAGCCGAAATTGTGGAAAAGAGAAAATTTTAATTTGGGAGCTAGGGCTTTTCTGGTGCTACTGTTGACTAATATCCGACCAAGAAGCCACACCACCACAATTCCTATGGACGTAGGGTGTCTATTGTACTGCATCATGGTCGGGAAGTCTGTGGATGTCGCAGCCCTCATTGCAGGCGAACTGAGAAAGATAGTTTTAAGCGGAACCAATTTCGGTGGCAAAGCTGGTGTACTCGCATATCCAGGACTTATCATGGGACTGTGCCGTAAGGCAAATGTTCCCATCCCTGAGGAAGTACACTTCTCGATCACCAGTGTGATCAATGACTCATATCTGAACAGGTTTCTGCAAAACCAAAATGATAAGACTGATGCACCTGGAACTTCTTCATCCAGAGCCCGAGCCAGACCCAGACCTCAACCTCAACCTCACACTACCCCAGGCTTTGATCAGATGGCGTTTGCCAACTACTGTTGCGAGAGCTTTGAGGCCTCCAGGAGGTCTCAATCATTTCTCTTCGATGCCATGCAGCAGCAGTTCCAGAACACGTTTCTGGCACCAGAGGCCCGAACTTTTCCTTCGCAAGCTGACTATGCAGCTTATGCTAATTGGCCTGAGGGCAGGCCAAATTTCATGGGGGGTGCAGGAGGTAGTGCAGACCCAAATGAGGAGATGGAGGATGTTCTTGGAAATGTAGGTGGTGATGAAGAGGAGGAGGATTGAAAATGTGGAGATTTGAGAGTTGTTGTATTTCTGAGTTTCTTTGTACTATTTCTGTTTTTGTTTTTGGGAATTTGTGATGTACTTTTGGGTGGCTCTAGTTCACCATAACTTTATTTTGGCACTTTATTTTTGTTAGTATTTTGACAATTGCATGAATGTTAGTAGAGATTTAAGTGTGTTTTAATCAAATTTTGGTTTACCAACATTTTTGTTTAATTGTTCTTATTCTTAAGTCAAGCCTTAAGCAACCGAGAAATGATCGCAAAGAAAGAAGTAGAGGACACTTCGAGTGGTGATGATAAGAATTAGTGTCGGCATTTCAAGGTACACTTTATCGCTTTCTAGACTTAACATGAGTAGTTTGATGGTGTATGCAAATTTCAAGTCATAATTTCATTGAAGTATATGTCAGTTTTGAATCAAAATAGGACTTAACCATTTGTGAGGAGACTTTCCATTGTACACTAAAAAGCGGGAAACCGAGCATTGTTTTAACTCATTCTTATCATGCTAAATCATGCATCAATCCATTTTTGTGTGAAATTTTTGAAAATGATAGAGGCATTTGTTGTGAGAAAAACCACTTGACCAAAAAGTTTGAATCAACTAACTGTGTGAGGAATAATCCTTAGTTAAACCCCTTTGAGCTTATTTTAGGATTCATTTGATTGATCATTGTAAAATCAGTTGAAAATTATGGAATAAATGAATCCTAATTTCTTTCGTATCAGTTGAAACCTCAAACCAAGTTGTTTGCGAAATTTTGCCTTTTGCTTGTGTCTAAGTAGGGAGCATTATTGAATAAATTTGGTTTTGGAATCTAAAGTTGGGGAGAGTAAAATGAGAAGTGATTAGAAACTTGGAAAAGTGAGTTTCTTATGAAAGGGTGAAAATTTGAAAAGAAACAAGAAAAAGAAATCACCTTTGAAACCATAGAGCAATAAAAAAAAAATATATATATATATATATATAATAAAAATAAAAATAAAATAAAAAAAAATAAAAAAAAATTTTGCTCATGGTTGTGTGGATGTGGAAAGAAAAAGAGAAAGAAAAAGATAGGGATCAAAGAAAGGGAAAGTGTGTAGAGTTGAATATTTGGGAATGCTCCCTTAGGATAGGCAATTTGGTTGAATTCTCTTAATCATATCCTTTCTTGTAACCTAAGCCACATTACAACCTTTGAAAGACCTCTTGATTCTCATTTTTCACATGATTTGGTACTTGTTGTGATAACCGCATGATTTGAGTTGTTGTTGATTTAATTGCTTGGATGAGTGAAAGTAACCCTTCATTGTTATTCATCAATATTTTGATGTGTGTGTAAGTTTGATTCAATTTTGACATATATGGCTTCGAATTCCTTGGAATGATTTTTGCACTTTACCATTTCCCTTATTCATGTTTTATCTAGAGTTGAGATAGGTGAATTGAGAAAATGCCAAACACTTTTGAACCATTTGAATGTCCTTGATAAAATTTTGCTTAAATCTTTTGTGTCATTGCTTTGGTTGTAAGGGTGGAAACTTTTGTTTAGGGACAAACAAAATGCTAAGTTGGGGAGAGTTGTTAGGGACCAATTGGTAATACTTTTTATATCATTTTATTGGTCCCTTTTACCAAGTTTTGATGTAATTACACACTTTTATTCTCACTATTTTGTATAAATGCAATTAGGTTTAATTTATTTTGTTTTGAATAGTTATTTCACCTTTTTGTTAGTTTTGTAGAATTTTGGGATAAGAAAGGCCTTGGATTGCAACACCACATCTTGGAGGAAGCTTGCCAAACAAGGAAGCTGGAGAAGCAACAGTTCGCGCCGCGAACTGCCTTCGCGCCGCGAAGGCTGCGAATCCAACAAGCTGACTGAGGGTCAAAAGTGCTGTTTTGCAGGAAAAGTTTATTGCCATTTTGATGTCTGCCTGGGAATTGCTTTTCTGCTTTAGATGACAATGACCAATTAGGGAAATGTCAACCTTTTTTGTTAGAAACAAATACATTATTCTAGGGGAAGGAAGAAATAGACTATTATCATTCACACATTGATATTGAGAGCTTTTTGTAAGGGAGAAAAAGAGAGTTTTTCTTCTTTAACTTTCTGCTTTGAACAATGATGATGAGGAGCTAAACTCCCCTTTTGTCAAGATTGGAGGTAGTATCTATTCTCATATGTTTATGTATTCCATTTGATTTATATATGATAAAGATTGTTGATGTATTGAATACTGTTTTTGCCCTAAGTTGAAAACCAGATTTGAGTAGTTGTCGAGAGAGATTATTTGAGTCTTGACATAAAACAGATTTTCAAGTAGTGAATAAGTTGTAGAGATAGATTTATTCATTACTCTTCTTTGGTATTAAGCATTAAAGATTGCTATATTGATAATTAGGTGGAGAGATCGTCTAAGGATCAATATAGTGATTATCACAATATCATTTAGACATAAATGACTTTGAGAGGATACTTGAACATCATCAATAATCTTGAATCTATTTATTTATCATAAGGAATCATAAGCATTTGAAATAGTGAACTCCAATCTTGCCAAGCTTTTATATTTGATTAAAACCATTTTTACTGTTTTAGTGACATTTACTCACAAGATAAATTTCCAACCAAAACAACTTTGTTACTTTCTAAACTTATAACAAATCGGATTATAGAACGGCGGTAATATCAACCAATCTCTGTGGATACGATATAAAAATATTTGCCGAAGATATACTTTTCAACAGTTATCATTATATTTGTGTGAAACTAGAATATATTTTGAAGACTGCGTTCAGAACGAGATATGGTCATTATGAGTATTCAGTGATGTTGCTTGGTGCGTCTAATGCGCTTGAAGTGTTCATGGAGTACATGAATAGCATATTCCACTCATACTTAGATCATTTTATTGTCGTGTTCATCGATGACATCTTGATATATTCAAATTCTGATGAAGAGCATGTGGAGCATCTGAGAGTTATGTTGTAAACCTTAAAATAAAAGAAGTTTATGTGAAGTTATCCAAGTGCGATTTTTGATTGCGAGAAGTAAGTTTCCTTGGTCATGTGATTTCTAGTGGTGGTATTGTTATTGATACGTAAAAGATAGATGTTGTGTTGCGGTAGGAGACTCTGAAGTCTGTTAAAGATATTAGAACTTTTCTTGGTTTAGCTGGTTACTACAGAAGGTTTATTGAAGGCTTTTCAAAGTTGGAATTGCCTTCAACTCAGTTGACTCGAAAGGGTCAAGCGTGTGTTTGGGATGTGCATTGTGATGAGAGTTTTCAAGAACTCAAAAGGAAGTTAACGTCAACTCTAGTTTTGATTTTGCCGAATCCAAGTGAATCATATGTTGTGTATTGTAATGCTTCGAATATGGGCCTAGGTGGTATGTTTATGCAGAATGGTCAGGCGGTGGATTATGCTTCTAGAAAATTGAAAGTTCATGAAAGGAATTATTCTACGCATGATCTAGAATTGGCAGTCATGGTGTTTTTGTTAAAGATTTTGAGGCATTATCAGTTCGGTCCCTCGTTTGAAGGGTTTAGTGACCACAAGAGTTTGAATTATATATTCAATCAGAAATAATTGCATATGAGACAAAGGAGATGGATCGAATTTCTAAAGGATTGTGATTTTGGCTTGAGTTACCATTCAGGTAAAGCTAATGTTGTACCTGATGTGTTGAGTAGGAATTCGTTGCATATATCAATGATTATGGTTTGGGAATTGGAATTGATTGAGCAATTTAGAGACATGAGCTTGGTGTGTGAAGAAACTCCTAACAATGTGAAGTTGGGTATGTTGAAGTTAACCAGTGGTATTCTTGTAGAAATCAAAGAAGGTCAAAAATTCGATTTAGGATTGGTTGACCGGTTAATGTTAATCAATCAAGGAAAAGGAGATGGGTTCAGGATCGACGAGAATGATGTGATGAGATTAAGAGATGTGGTTTATGTACCAGATACACCAGAACTTAAGAAGAGTGTTATTGAGGAAGGTCATAGAAGTGGTGTGAGTATTCATTCCAGCGCCACTAAGATGTATCAAGATTTGAAGAGAATGTTTTGGTGGCTAGGAATGAAGAAGGAAGTATTTGAGTTTGCTTACGCATACTTGACTTGTTAGAAGTCAAAGATTGAACATCATAATTCATTAGGTCTAATGCAACCGTTGAGTATTCCATAGTGGAAATGGGCATGCATTTCCATGCATTTTGTGACATGTTTTCCGAAGACGAATAAGGGATGTGATTCCATTTGGGTTATTGTTGATAGACTGACTAAATCGGCTCATTTCATTCTGATCCATATCAGTTATTCTTTGCAGAAGTTAGTCGAGTTATATATTGAGAAGGTTGATAGCCTATATAGTATTCCGTTGAGCATTGTTTTGCATAGAGATATGAGATTTACGTTGAGGTTTTGAAAGAGTTTGCAAGATGCCATGTGCACTAAGCTGAAGTTAACTTCTTCTTATCATCTGCATACAGACGGTCTAACAGAGAGAACTATCAAATATATGGAGGATTTATTGGGGATTGTGTGCTAGAACAAGGAGATGATTGGGATAACTATTTGTCGTTGGTTGAGTTCACTTACAACAATTGTTTCCTGGCACTATTTGAAGCTTTTTATGGTAGGAGGTGGATGACACCTTTGTATTTTTATGAATCGGGTGAGAGTGTTGTGCTTAGACCTGAGATTGTGCAGCAAACTTCTGAGAAGATCAAGATGATTCAAGAGAAGTTGAAAGCTTTGCAGAATCGCCAGAAGAGTTACCATGATAAGAAGAAAAAAACATTTGAGTTCCTGGAGGGAGATCATGAGTTTTCTAGAGTTACTCGGGTAACTGGTGTTGGTCAAGCTTTAAAGTCTCAAAAGCTCAAGTCGCGTTTTATTGGTCCTTATCAGATTATGAAGCGGGTAGGAGAAGTGGCCTACAGAATTGAATTACCATCATTTCTTTTGAATCTTCATGATGTCTTTCATGTGTACCATCCGAGGAAGTATATTATTGACGTGTCTCATGTGATTCGAGTGGATGATGTGCAAGTTAGAGAGAACTTGGTCGTTGAGACATCTCTCTTTAGAGTATATGATCGTGAAGTGAAGTACTTGAAAGGCAATGAGATTATGTTGGTAAAGGTGGTATGGGGAGGACCTGCTGGTCGAAGCATGACATTGGAGCTTGATAGTCATATGAGAGAGTGGTACCCGACTTTATTTCCTTTAGGTAAATTTCGAGGGCAAAAATTCTCAAAGTGGGGGAGAGTTATAACACCCCGGAATTTGATTAATTTATTTAATTGAATTATTTGTATTTTATTTAATTGATTGGTGTTTAGTGTGCTTTTAATTAAATATGTGTGGTGAGTTGTGTGTGCATATGAGGCCTTGGTGGGTATAGTGAGAACCTTGGTAGTGTGGTAGAAGAATTAAAATTGTAGTTATTTTGATAAATAATTAAAATAAATTAGAAAATGAGATTGTTAAGTTGAAAGTAGGAAATTAGAGAATATGATAGGAATGGTGAAAGTTGTAACCTAAGTTAGACCTTAGTGTAATTTTTAAAAGATTAAAAATTAGGTCAGAGATAAATAATGGTTAGTAGAGTTTTGGAGAAAAAGAGTATGTGAGAACGGAATTTTGGGAGAAATGAGGCAAGGCAAGGCTAGTGCTTGAAGATGGAAGAAGAACCTTGATCCAAATCTAAGTTTTTGCAAGGAACCTAAGGTAAATGGGTAGAAAGGGCTTTAATATGGGTGTATAACAGGTAGATAAGAGAGGTCGATATGCAAGGAACCGTAAATTGTTGTTGATTATACGTGGTTCTTAAAATGGGTGAATTGAGGTGTTATTATTCAATTTTCGTATGTTGAATTGTATGTGTATTATTTTGTTTCCATAAATATGTGTTATTGCGATTGTTGGAGTTTTTGGAGGTGTTAACATAATCATGAATTTAATCAAATTGAATGATTAATTAGTATAATTTTGCGATTTAACATGTTATAAAAAGGTTATGACCTGCAATATAATTTTCTTGGTGTATTTGGAAAATTGGGGATCGGATTTTGGAGTTCAAGGAGACTTCCATGGCATAAAACACAATTTTTGCCTTCAAGTGCAAGGTGACAAGCACCACCCGGATGACGGTTTACCCGTTATGCACATGGGGACGCTGACGGACGTTAGTGCTCTGACTGGGAGACTATCATGGTCTCCATGCTTCTTTTCCAAGCCGGTCATCATGATAATGAAGGTCTCAAAATTTTTGGAAGGTGACAGGTTAACCTCCAGGCTGTCAGGAGGGGCGTTCTCGTCCCTGTTTGTGTAGTTTGAGTTGTCGGTTCATATTTTTGACATTATATTGTTGTTTGGGTGATATTTAGTGGTTGTTTGGATATTTTGATGTTGTAAATTAATTATTTATGAATTTAATTAATTAACTATGTTGGAATTATCATTGTGGAATGGTAATGGCATTGCTTACATGTTGTCGTATATGGTGTGCCTATGGTATGGGATACTTCAGAGATGTTTTGTGTTGTTATATCATTAACATAATTGTGAAATACATGATTATATGGTGATTAATCATGTATTTTTGTGTGTGCATTGTTGTTGTTATTGGTGGATAGAAATTCATAAGGGGTGATTATTATTATTATGTGTCACTGCATGTTGTTTATGGTCAGAAGGGGGTCGTAAATATTATTATTGTTATTCCATTGATTTGTATAGACATGCATCACTGTGTCGTATCATTTAAAGAGGGATGATCGCTAGTTCATAAGGGGGACTAGTGGCCTGTCTCAAGCTTAAAAGGGGAGTTGATGGGTTCAGAAGGGGGGACCCAGTTCAGAGATAACCAAATGTTGATTGATACCACATGCATAAGTGTCACGTTGTGTCGTGAGTCACATTTCATATATATATATATATATATATATATATATATATATATATATATATATATATATATATATATATATATATATATATATATATATATATATATATATATATATATATATATATATATATATATATATATATATATATATATATATGCATGTTGTTATAAATGGGTGTGAGGTCATGGTTAGGTTGATTATGTATTGAATGTGTGTTATGTTATATGTTTCTCTACCTTCGCATTCTTTACAATGTTCGTATTGAATATTGTTTCTCACCTCTTTGGTGAATGTTGTCCATAATGGGCATCTTGCAGATACTCATGAGCTATGAAGCCCGGACTTGGACATGGATACGGGACACGACGCGGACACGGACACGAGGACCCCGCTAATGTAAAAAGCATAGGACATGGACACGACTATATATATTTTATATATTAATATAATAATACAATTTATGGGCAAAATTTGTAAAATGTTTAAAATGAGAAGCAAAATTTATGTTTATTTAAGATAAAATAATCAAAAATTCTTTCAACACTTTCAAACAAATTTCGAACATGATAATTGATATTCATAGATACCTTGTGAAAACCGAAGCAATGGTGTGCAAAGATGAAAATAACCGAAGAAGATAAAAGAATTTTGTGGAGACAAAAGCAGTGAAATATAAAAAAAAAATAAGGAATCCTAATTGTGTTGTTTTTATAGTAAAGAAGTGGAATATGAAAGATAAAAAACGTATTTATTTTTTAAAATTTGAAATCTTTTGAGCTGAGTTTTATTTTTTAAAAAAATTCAGGAATTTTCTAAATTGGATTGTGTCCTTTGTTTGAAATAAGGTGTCGTATCCGTGTCCGTAGCAATTAATTTTTTTTAGTTGGACACTTCAAAACGTGTCCTACGTGTGTCGGTGTCCGACACAGCGACACATCGTGTGAATGGCGTGTCGGAGCTTCATAACTCATGAGTAAAAGTTATTGTTGTGTGTGGAAAATGGATTGTTGGAGCTATTCTTCATTTTTAGTTTTTATTTTATCGCGCATTAGTGGATTTAATGATCTGATCGTGTAACATCGAGGATGTGAATTTGGTTATATTTTTGAGTTAAAGTTGATTTTGGTGTTTTAAAATGTTTAAAACTTATTTGATGAAGTTCTATTGAGGTTGCTATTGTATGATTTCGGTTGCATGATGATAATTGTTTGATGAATTTGAAGGGTTCTCGTTGGTGACACCTTAAAATGCCGAGTAGGCCTTTTTATATAAGTTTTGGGCTTTAGGGTGCTACAAGAAACATTGAAACTCATTTGTTGATGGATGCTATCTCAAAAAAGGATTGCTTTGGTTATTTCAAATCCAGTCGGTACTCCGATTATCCCATCCCCTGCAATTTTTCATGTTCCAAGGAGTCAAGTCGAGTCGATGATACAATTAACCTTGTTTTCATCATCAACGATAGTCTACACTACGCCAAAAAGGTTTTTTAACAGCGCATCTTAGACAGCGCTTTTAAAAGAAAGCGCTGTCTAAGGTTAAAATAAAAATAAAACACGGAAAATGTTCTAAAAAAATAATGAAAGCGCTTTTAAATATAGACCTTAGTCAGCGCTTTTGAGAAAGCGCTGTTTAAAGTCTTTCAATTAAAAAAAAAATTTAGAACAATCAGGTTTAGGTTTAAGGTTTGACCGGGTAGACATATAACAATCAGGTTAGGGTTTCTCATCCTCTACCAAAAATCTGAGCGAGAAGGTTTCCAGTGCGTGCGGCTTCACCAAATCCCTCCTCCGCAATTCCACCATGGCTGAACAAGTAACTTCTTGTTGCTTCGTTTTTCGTTTTTTCATTCTGCTATGTTTCGATTTTCCATTGATGTGTATTTTTTAATCTGTTACAGACTGAGAAGGCTTATCTCAAACAACCCAAAGTGTTTTTATGGTATATTCAGCACTTCATATCTCAATGTGTGTTTTGTTTTTAACTGTGATGATTGTTGATCCATATTTGTTTGTTGTTTTTGCTCAATTTCGTAGCTCGAAGAAATCTGGTAAGGGGAAGAGGCCCGGTAAAGGTGGAAATCGCTTCTGGAAATCTGTTGGTCTTGGATTCAAGACCCCCAAAGAAGCCATCGAAGGTTCCTTTCTCTCTGTATTTATATATCTCAGTGTTTGTATATATATGGAGTGTCTTCGAGAGTGTGTTGATGTTTGGTTTTGAATGTATAAATGTAGCCTTTTGAAGGAGATGAGTGATGAACACACTTTGATAGCGAATTGATGCAAATCAAAATTAGAGAAAGATAGAAATAATGCAATAGAATACTACTAGAGCATTTTGGATTTGTGTAGTGGATGCTTAATTACATCTCTATATTTTTCTATGATTTCATACTTGTGAGGTTGCCAACTCTGTTTTTGTTGTGTGTTTTGTATTGTATTCCTATTGGAAGTATTGAGGTCTCGGGTCTCTATGATGTGCTTAGAAATCCTCAATACTTGTTCAAGTTATTAGGTGTTGCTTTTTAATGAATGGTTTTGGTATCTATTTTGAAAGAATTGGTATATATGTGGGGCAAATGTAAATGCTTGTATCTTGCTTCATGAAAGTGTTAATTGCAAACAGAATAATGGTCTCAATATATAGAGGCAGACTATTCTTAATATATCTCTGTATGATTATATGGTTATGGTTATTTTATTTCTGCTTCTAATACAGAAATGACCTTTGAATTTCAAATACAGGAACCTTTATTGACAAGAAGTGTCCATTCACTGGCAATGTTTCCATCCGTGGTCGTATCATAGCCGGAACCTGTCACAGTGCCAAAATGAATCGGACTATTATTGTCAGGAGGAATTATCTTCACTTCATTAAGAAATATCAGAGGTATTCTCCTTTAATGGCATGCTCTTCATTTTTAATTTGCATGCTTGGATAAACATAATTTGTAAAACCTTTTTCCTTACGTGCTCTACTTAGGTATGAGAAGAGGCATTCCAACATTCCAGCTCATGTGTCACCTGCCTTCCGTGTTAAGGAAGGTGATCATGTCATTATTGGTCAATGCAGGTGAAACTCTAGCAGAATTCTATCATTTCTGTATTAACCCATAGATACTTTTATTTTAGTATATTATCATATAGATATTGGTATATGTATGTGTGTGACTAAGCCTTTACTTGTGCCACTTCTATAGGCCACTCTCCAAGACAGTGAGGTTCAATGTATTGAAAGTCATCCCAGCTGGATCATCCAGTGGTGCAAAGAAGGCATTTTCTGGCATATGAGATTTGGTTGGCACTCTTAGTATAGAGATTTTATCATCTATGTTGAAAGTAATTCCCGATTTCTGTATGGTGAAATTATCAGTTTTGGTAATTTTTGTTTGCTTTTGAAGTTCTGTACTGTGATTTGATAAAAGATATTTTAATTATGTTTATTTTACTGGGCATGATCTTATTTTGGTTATTGAATACTAGTTTCAAATATTTTGAATTTTGGACAGAAAATTCCCCCTAAATTACTGTTTAGTATTTTAAACAAGTCTATGTGATCCAACATAGAACCTCAGTTTACATAACCCATTACCCAACCTTATCAAATTTCAATG
The DNA here is from genome assembly GCF_024323335.1 of Lathyrus oleraceus. Taxonomy (NCBI): domain Eukaryota; kingdom Viridiplantae; phylum Streptophyta; class Magnoliopsida; order Fabales; family Fabaceae; genus Lathyrus; species Lathyrus oleraceus. The sequence continues at coordinate 91,108,887 of NC_066585.1, forward strand.
GGATGTGTTTTAAATTAAAAATATTTTTTAATTTAAACCCTAAACCTGGAAAAAATGTGGTTTAAAACAAAAGCTTCAAAAAATTTCGTATACCTTAGACAGCGCTTTTGTAAAAAGCGCTGTCTAAGGGGGGGATTAGAAAGCGCTTTAGGCAAAAGCGCTGTCTAAGGGGGGGGCTTAGACAGCGCTTTTTGAAAAGCGTTGTCTAAGGTATACCTAAAAAATTAAAATATGAGGGTCTTAGAAAGCGCTTTTGGCCAAAGCGCTGTCTAAGGGGGGGGGGGGGGGGGGGGGGGGGGGCTTAGACAGCGCTTTTAAGATTTAAAAAAGCGCTGTCTAAACCTTTAGCAGCGGAGGTTTAGACAGCGCTTTAAAGCGCTGTCTAAGGCTAAAAAAAGCGTTGTCTAAGGTCTTGTTTGTTGTAGTGCTAGGATTCAGATAATAAGGTCGTAATGGGAGATTCTGTATCCCACACCTAAAGATTAGGAAGTTGTTATGACCACCCTACTATATAAGAAGATGTACTCAATCATACTTTTCATCGTATTTTATTGTTTTTGTTGTATTAGTGTTTTTACTTGCTAGATTTACTTGTGCTTCAAGTTTAGTCTTAGATCTTCATAATTTTTATGATTGTTCCTTTATTCTCTATTATGTGTAGTTACACTTAATTTACCTTAATTCTTTTCATTTGCATCAAAACAATTTTCATATGAATCAAAGCTATTTCCTTATCTTCATCAAAATCATTTTTCATCTACATCAAAGTCATGTTTTAGTTGCATTAAAATCTTTTTCATTAAATTCACCTTGCATTATAGAATTTTTGCATTAAACTTTTTTTGCATAAGTAAAGTATATTCTTTTAGTTCAAATTTACATTGATGATATTATATTTGGCGCCACTGATGAATCTCGTTGCAAGATGTTTGCTAGTGTCATGCAGTGAATTTGAAATGTCCTTCACGGGAGATCTCACTAATTTCTTAGGATTTCAAATTAAGCAAGCTTAAGAAGGAACTTTTATAAGCCAAATGAAGTATTTCTTGGAGCTTCTCAAGAAGTTCGATATACAAAATTCAAGGAACATTTCAACCATCACGGCGTCAAACGTGTTAATTTACAAAGACGAGAATGAAGTGGAGATCAAAATCACTAAATACAAAGGTATTATAGGATCCATACTCTATTTAATGGCAAGTGTGCCATATATTATTCTTAGTGTATGTATGTGTGCCATATATTAGGCGTCACCTAAGGAATCTCACTTTAAGATCATAAAAAGAAATTTAAGGTATCTTAACGTAACCTCGCATTACAGTCTTTAGTTCCCTAAAGGTAGCGCATGTAGCTTAATAGGTTTTTAGCTTTTTAGCTCATGTGTTCATCTAGAATTATTTATCTTTGCCATTGGTTTTTAAGTGTTTTAGAATCATTTCCATCTACCTCTTATTGATCTTGTCAAAGGGGGAGAATTTGTAACGTAAGCCTATAATTTTTTTATGTGTTTCACTTAAGTACTTCAGTTCTAGTTTAATCATATAAGCCTAGTTTTGTAATTTTTTATTTTAAGGTGTTGAGTTAAAATATTGTTAGAGACATAAGACCGTAGCTGATATTGATCGAAATGGTAAATGAGATTTGTTTCTCGGCTATATACACAACTTCCTCCCAATGCCATTCAATCTCTATCTATTATTCCAGTTTGACTTAATGACAGTGTCCATGATGACTTTTTTTGGAAAGATAACTTAGATGGTACTTATTCGGTTAAGACTGATTATGTTTGGTTAACAATGTCGATGCCTATTTGGGAAGGAGGTGGTGTCTGCTTCTTTTAGAAATGGATATGGCATCTACAAATGACATAAAAAATTAAATTTTTTTGTATGGGCCGTTTGTTATGAATCGTTACCGACTAGAAAGTTGTAGCACAAAAGAGGGATGATTTAGATTGCTACTTGCCAAAGATATAGTGATATAAATGAGACTATTTTGCACTACATTCGAGATTATGTTTTTGCTAGACAAGTTTGGCTTTATATTGATTTTGATGGCATTAATTTGTTTTCCTATAACAACATGGTGGAATGGCTTCAAACCGGAATTGAGTATGACAGGTTTCACATGTTTCTAACTACTTGTTGGTAGCTTTTGAGGGTAAGGAATCAATTTTATAGGGAGAACGAGAATGTCTTTATTTATCATCGTAAGCTATAAATTTTCAAATTTGCGAAGACTTTACTGGATGCATTTTCCTCTCGAGAGGTTGTAGTAGCGAATAACATATGGATTTCTTTGCATGCAATGGCAGAGACAACCATGGTTTTCAATGTAAATGGAATTGGTCAAGGGAGCCCATATCCATCTGGGTTCGGGGGCGTGATTGGGCAGCTAAATGGTTATTGGTTATTGGTTTTGTCGGTAGTGTTGGTGGTTCTACAATCCTTCATGTAGAACCCCTTACTTTATACCATGGACTCATAGTAGCATGAAATAAAAGGATTTGAGATTTGGTTTGTTATTCTGATTCTACTCTTGCTATCTATTTAGTAAAAGAAAAGTTAATCCTTAATACTATTTTGCATCTATTATTTCAAACATTAAATAGTTATCGTGAAGAGATTGACGATTCCTACTTATGCATTTTTGGAGAGAAGCAAGCGACTAATTGTTTGGCCAAGATGGATTTCTGAGTTTTTTTCTTAAAAATTGAACACATTCGACAAATTTTTATTATTTATAAATTGATTAATATAAAATAAAATTAATTATTATACGTTGTTAATTTAAAAAAATTTATGCGGCTGATTCATTATTATCATTAGTTTGCATTTTGATATAGCTGATTAAAATAAAAATTAATTTTTTTCAACTTTTGACATATATGGTTAGTTTACTTTGTAATTTTTTTTTCATACCACAACATCTTTCGATTAAACTCATATAAATTTGTTATTGTTTGTGGGAGAAAATTTATAAGACAGGTGTTTTATTTAAAAATTTCCGCTTAAATTAAACCTAACGAACATATTTTCATCAATTTAATTTAGTTCGAATTTTGTCACAAAATATTCCTAAAATTAAATTAAAACATATAACTTTAATTGTTTAGATTTTTTCTCTCTTCCTCTAGATATTGTTTCAAATTGATCCTCTTACATCTTACAAATCAAAATTATAGAACAATTGTTCAAATAAATTAAATTATTGTAAATTAAAATCAAATTTTGCGAGCCTACTTTATTATGCACAATATAGCCCGTTGATTAAAATTTGGGAAGAAAACATAATATGCCCAAATACGTTGTATATTATACTCTATTCAATTAATTATTAAAAAAAAAACTATTTAATACAGCTAACTTATGGCCCAATTAGGAAGGTAATGATACCCAAATCACGATCACTCTTTTTATTTTTGACAAATAAATCACATCACACTTGTTTTTATGTGACGTATACATGCTTTATTAAATTGACGATAACCATTTTTTTAGATTAATTAGTTGTTCATTAAAAAACACCACCGACAGCCGGTGCTGCCCATGTGGCACAAAAGTCATAAAACATTATTCTAAATTTTACTTATAATAAACATTATTCTAATATTCTCATAAAGGAAGAAAAGTTTACAAACTCTATGGCACACGTATTTTTAATTGGCAAGAGGTAGGTAATGTCAATTATTAATTTATTTTTCGTTTTGTAAGATTAAAAATCCATAGATTCTAGAAGTTGGGCAATAACACTTCAGAATGACAAAATGAATAAAAAAAATGTTAACCAACAAAAGGAAGTGTTTGTTATTGTAAATCAATCTCCCCAGCAAAAATGAAGTAGTTGAAAACATATGAGAAGGAAACAACTCTAGACCCCACCACTCTGTTTTGATTGGGAATTTGTAAAGGAAGGGGATGAGAATTTTGAAAAAGAAAAGAATTGAATAAAAATAATAGAAGAATTTAGGTGGAGAGGATTTTTGAAAAACAAATATTTAAAATTAAAATTTATTGATTTTTGGTAATTAAAAAATTGTATTAAAGAATTTAGACAAATTGTTTAAATATACTTTTTATTGTTATAGTATTTTAAGATTTTAAAATATTTTAGTGATAAGTACTATTTCATCATTTTATATAAAAAAATTTAATAAAATTATTAAAGATTCTATATATTTTTTTAAATTGTATTTTGAAATTCTCTTGTCCTCTCCTCTCGAGACTCTAAAACAAAATCTTAAGCTCTTATGTTTTTTTGTATTATTATGGTAGGTAGTCGGTTTATGGCCATCTTATGTTTTGGACTCTCAATTTTACACTACAAGAAAACAAGTATATGTGAGGGGTAAAAACCTAACAACGCATGCAAAATCCATAGAAACGCTTGAATATGTAAGGGGTAAAAAACCCTCGTTAGAATGGTCATCACAAATTTCATATAAAGGGGGGTAAAAAACCCTCGTTAGAATGGGCATCATAAATTTCATATAAAGGGGAGTAAAGAATCCTCGTTAGAAGGGTCATCACAAATTTCTCATAGGATAACAATCAAATTCTCATATCTTCAAAATAATTTTCTACTTTTTTTAATTACCTCTTTTATATTTATATTGTTTGTAGCGACCTTCATAGCAAAAACCTAAATAAAAATATTTGGGATTACTATTAAAATAAAATATAATAACAACAACAACTATACGCAAATACCAAATATAAAATATAAACTTACGAGTTTCTCTCATACTCGATGACCAATCTCGTAGTGGTATATTTGTTAAGATCCACAACGGGGGTGACATATGCATTGCCTCATCAGGCACTCGCCCCATAATGTGTCACCCTCGCGTAGTTGGGGGCTCGCCTTAAGGTGAAACGTGGAAAACGATATTTACTTAGTCCATAACTCCATGTACAAAGTCATGCACCTGACTCCTTAAGAAGTATACAGTTAACAACTTCCATGATCAATGTGGAGCAGTTATCGCTTGTTAGGAGTCCTCTTAACCTAGGCTCATAACTCTCTATAAATACATCACCCATAACACGAGGAAGGATAAGTCACTACGTACAAAAAACACCCTAAGAATACAGAGTTTCTCACATGCGGTGAATTTTCTCTCTCTACATAGCCAAAAACACCACAAAACAGGGTTTTCATCCACCGTGAGCAAGCCCTAACCCACAGAAAATCACTAAGGCCTCTGGACATCCCTACCAGTCTAGGGCTACCACATATTATGTATTTTTTTATAAGTACAAAGGCGCCCACCGTTGGACCCCGATAAAACTAACCTGTATCACACCTTTCATTATCATCACCACTCCTACACTCACAAAAGCCTCAACCTCCAACCTTAACCATCTTAAATATAGGTTGCTAAGAAGGTACCATCCCCCACACAGAAGGATACCCGAGGTGGTAGTGATCCCAACGCCATGGTATAAATGTGTGTCGTCATGGACAAAAATTGCGCCGCCAGAATCAAACTCTGGAGGACAATGTCCACAACATCCAATAACTCCAACACGAGGCTACTTCCACCTAGGAGATGGAAGTGTTGGACCCCTAACCAATTTTAGACGAAATATGGGAGGCTTATGTTCCATAAGGCTTCAATCCTCCCTTCTTAGCGAAGCTTGATGGCCACAACAAGCCTTATGAGCTTGTCATCTCCATCATAACACATATAGCCATCATTGGAATGCTCGATTCTCTAAAGTGCAATCTATTGACAAAAAAAATCATAAACGTAGCCTTACAATGGTATATGTGCCTACCTCAAGCTTCTTTCTCCAGTTATAAAAAACTGGTGAAGAAACTTGTGCATAAATTCGAAGTTAGTCGATAAAGGAAGATGTTCACCACTAATTTGTTTAACATTTGAAGGGGCCCTGAGAGTCGATAAGGGAATACCTTGTCCATTTTATGAAGCCACCATAATATTTGTCCACCCAAAATAATAAATTTTAGTGGGGGCATTTTATAATGGTCTCAAAACATGGTACATCAATGACTTTCTCGCCTAAAGGCCAGCATCTTCGTTAGTAGAGGTGGTCATAAAGGCGACATGATATATAAAGGGAAAAGAAAGCAATGTCGAGAAGAAGACCTGAGATGTAAAATAGTGATTACCTAGTGTGAAGGATCACAACACTCATGGAAGAGCAACTACACCTCGCCCCATCAGGTACAAAGCCACATTTAAGCGGGGAGGAAAGATCATGGAGAGCTTCACGCTCTAAACACCCACCCTAAACTGATCTGGAGGAAGGTTTCCACTTACATAATATCCATGCGCCTCCGGCCCTAAAGGCATAGGTTATGGTACTTGAGCCTAGAAGATGGTGTAAGTTTCATAAGGTTAAAGGACACCACACAAAAGACTGCTACCAACTTAAGAAGGAGATCAAGCGGTTGATCCAAGAGGGACGCCTTAAAAAGTATATCAAAGACGATTCATGTCATGGGTCAGGCGGTTCCAACTCCGACGGATGGGATGATGCAAAAATCCTTAGACCCATAAAGGGAAAGAATCCATCCAAAAAGGAGGGAGACAAGTTCATACTCCATACACTCAATATTATTTCATGTGGATTTGTAGGGGTGAAGAAACTAGCTCCGGTCGAAAGAGATATGCATGCCAAGTATTAAATATAGAGGATCTTGCAACAAAATCAAAGGAAGGTGAGATCAAGGCACTATAGGCTAATATCGCTTTTTAAGAGAAAGATGCACCAGGTATCTATCCCCACAATGACGACCTCATAGTTATCACCGTGAGGTGCAATGATTAGGAAATTCGAAGAGTCTTGGTAGCTCTGTATATATCCTCTATTAGGATGCATTTGAGAGGCTTTGCCTCAACCCAAATAACCTAATAGCTTTCAAGGGGTTACAAGGTAGATTCTCTAGAGAGCACGTGCATATGAAAGGCTATATAACAAAGAAGATCACCTTTGGAGTGGGGGAACAAATCAAGCAGATTGAGGTCAGGTATTTGGTTATAGACGCCACATATTCTTATAATATGATTATAGAGAAACCAAATTTTAGTCACTTGGGTGTCTCTTTGTCTACTTTATACTTGTGCATGAAGTACGCTCTCTCTAACATACATGTCAGAGTCATCCAAGGAGACCAAGAAATCCTATGCGGAGAGTCTCGAGCTTAAGAGAGTACTAACTCTAGGTGTGAATACCAGGAAGGTTGGTTCAGGAATCAAGACTCTACAAGCAGCTCTCCAAGGTAGGGAACCTCCCCCTTAGAAGAATGATAAAATAAGAGACTAAAGTTTCAATGGGAATATCCCCCGATGTATTTTTACTTTATTATTATTTGTTTGTTTTCTTATCTTCATTTTAGATTATGAGAGCATTATATCTCTTCCGCTTGTAAGGACAATTTGTTTTTTGGGAATGCACTATTTTCCCTGGTGTCTCATGAGAGGGCAAGGATTTTTAATGAGTCTCCTCATTTTATCATCGCTTAGATATTTACGTTATTGTCTCTTCTTTCTCTTTACTGAAAACTTAGGGACACCGAAGAAAACCTCCCCCAGAGGTGATAAAAAAACATTGGATCCCCACGAGGGATCCTTGCCTATCCCATGAAGGCGATTAAAATGTTGGACCCCCGTGAGGAATCATTACCCCCCTCCCATTTGAGGTGATTGAGATATTGGATCCCTACGAGGATCCTTGTTGCCCTATGAGGCTATTACAAAGCATGTTGGATCCCTACGAGGGGTTTTGTCACCCTTTGAGGTGATGAACCACGTTGGGTCCCTAAGAGGGATATTTATCGCTCCTCGAGGTAGGCAATACGCCGGAACCCTGTAGAGGGAACCTTATCTCCCTTTGTTGACAAGGTATGGATGAACCTCAACGAAAAGCCCTTGTCATCTCATATGGGACGATCAGAACCCAAACACGGAGATCATTTTTCCCTGGTGAGAGTTGTGAATAAATATAAAGCAAACAGTAATAATAAAAGAGAGAGCGTGTATCAACAAAAATTACATCCAAAAGTAGTAAATTAAGATATTAAAAAAATCCTTTAATGAAGGATAAAAATGGTTAAAGGTGTTGGGACCTTTAGAGTACCTACTCGTCGTCCATCAACTTACCATCTCGAACCATATTGAACAAGTTCATCTGACTCAAATCTATGTTCGGCTAGAAAAAGGACACTTGTTCCATCTCCCTATCAAAATACTGATCAAAGGCGACCACACCTTCTTTCTTTATCGATGACGCCTCCTCCTCCAAATCTTTTAGGGAACTGAGGGTTTCGTCAAGCGATGCCTTCAACATTTTCCCTTCATTTATGCGTTCAAGAGCCTTAGGAGAAACATCCTTAGTGTGGGCCCTCAAATTATCGTGTTCCTTCACCATGACTATCACTGGTTTATGATGCTCTTGAATGTCTCTTATGATAAAGTCCATCCTGGATTTAAACTCATTGATCGCACATATATGTTTTTCCCAATGGAATCTTTCCACCATGAGGCACCTCAATGCTTGAATCTCTTAGAGATTTGTCAAATAAGAGGAAAACTTATTTTGAAGTGAAGGCAGTCACCCATAAAATTCTCTAGGAGATAGGGGAAGCGCATAGAGAACTCCACTGGATTAAAAGAAGTGTCACTCCATATATAAGGCATAGGAGATCCAGCCAGGGGGAACATGTGCCCCACCTCTACTTCCTCCTTTGGCAAATGACCTTCATTTTGCCTTTAAGTGCTTGTAGGACAAGTTTCACAATCATGTTATGTCTCGCATTACCGTTTCTCTCCAGCCACCATTGAATCCCTAGGAAGGGGCGGGGGCATGACTAATAGTTGTTGTCTAGCTTGCATCCAAGCAAAGCGCTCTATCCTCTCGCTGAGCAAGATCTTATACATGTCCTATACAAAAAGACGATGTTAAAACATGTAAAACAACAAAGAATCGATCAAGTCAAGTGGTTGCTTCCATACCATAAAGCTTACCCATGTACTTCACTACCTCACCGTCGTTTTCTCAATCCATCGTAATTAGAGTATAATAGCTCATGAGATAGAAGTAGCTAAAAGTATAAATCATTTCTCATTAAAGGGGAGAACGAGTGCTTAAGTATATCCCTTTGATGGGTTAAAGGTTTGTTGTCCATGATAGAGGAAAACAAGGGACACGTGTCGCTCATATGGTCACCATAAAAGCATCATCCCACCCTCTGACCTGCACAAATCTATCTTTCAAATACTTATAGAGTTTCACACAGGGTTCCAACAAACTCCTAATTGACAAATAACGCAAAGTTTTTCAGCCATAATTGTGGATGATCTCCATGCCAACAAAATAAAGGAATACCCAAACAGTATGAGAGATGCCTAAATTACAATAGATAATATCAAAAGTTGTAAGAATGCTCCATACATTGGGCATGATTTGGGAATGGATGGCATTAATGGTTGCCAGGAAGTCTGCCTCAAAAGGCATAAAAGGAATCAGAACCCCCAACTTGTAAATAAATGGAAGATGCAAGTAAATTTAGGAGTAGGTAAACTACCAGCGGTGGCCATGTTCGCTATTTTTATCTCTGAATAGGGTTCCGTGATTACGTCCTCTTTGTGCCATGTGCTAGAAAATCCATTGCCCTAATAGAATTGTGTGATCATGTTAGTGCTTAAATATAGGGACACAATTCCTCTCACATTAACACATTTGGCTTTCTTCCTAACTATAAGCTTCTTACGAGGAGAAAATACTTGAGTACTTGGATCCCTAAGAAAATCAAGAACCACATAATCTCTATTCTCCTACCCAAAATCAATTAAGTGCTCTTATGTATATGATTTTTCTCTAGTAAAACACAATAGAAGCTCTAAAATAGGAAGGAAGAGGAAAGGTTTTCAAGAAAAGTGAGTTATGACCTTTTATATGGAAAAACCAATAACTCATGCAACATGCCTACATAATAACATAACTACTACGAGAAGAAGAAAGGCGCTCACACATTTGGGCTAGTAGTCACTACTTATCAATTTCGATGTGAATGTCATAACAATAAAAAAACAATGAGTATAATCGATAACTGAATAATAACAATAAGTCAGAATAATAACATTAACATCATCTGATCATATTGTTGGGTCTATCAAATCGAGGGATCAAACACGAGGGATCATTTTTACTTTGGGGCTTTTCTTTACGAGTAACACACCTTTGCGAGATACACACCGCATACTCACTCAAAATCTTAAAGTGATAGAATTGTGGGTTCTCCCATTTATAAATGCTCAAGCCTCCATATTTTTAACCAATGTGAGACTTCCCGACACTACTCACACTTGTTTTTCTTAACACTTTCTCTCAAGTGTGAGTCTATCCACAATGCTCTCCCTCAAGCGGAAGCTCTTTTTTTCATCAAATACACTTGTACCACCATTGACACTCTTCAACATTACACTTTACCCACGATCATATGGGGATACTTTTGATACAAGTGAGTCGGTCCTTTTACTCGAACCAAAGGCTCATGATAACAATGTTGGGTCTTGTGGACTCAATCAAGCAAAACTAGGTTCATCATCAAACTTGACTTAACCTAGAGGAATCTTGCTACTCATGCTGAAATTAATCAATATCAATAGTTTAGATTCAAATAGCATGAAAAATCATTGAAGAATAAGCTCTCCAATGGCTTCAATGATCTCCAAAAGCTCCAAAATTGCTCTAAAATGTCATTTTTTGTTCTTGGTAGTTGACCCCCCCCCCTCTCTCTCTCTCTCTATCTATCTATCTCTCCTTATAAAGTTGCTGAAAAATATAACTGCCAAACAGATGCAATGCGTGCAAGCTACTTATTAACGCGCGCATGTTACACCATCATTATTTCAACGCAAGTGCATTTCTTTTCAACGTGGGCACGCTAGAGGCAGCGTGGGCACGTTATGACTGCGTAAACTCCATAGGCTTCAACATGTTTTTGATCCTTTTTTCACCAATTTTCTCACTAAGTCCTTTTCTTCACTCCAAGGTGTTTTCTTTACAGCTTTTTCACTTAAATGCTTATAACATACTTAATTCTTGTTAGAATTCGATGATTTTTCTTGATAAATGACGAGTACTAATAACCTATTCAAAATACACATATCCTTTAAGAAAATTGTCAAAGTCCATTTAATTCACACACTATTTATAATTTTATCTTTATTGTTTGTTTCGAAAATTGTTGAAAACATTAAATTTATTGGTAAATTTGGAATTGTGACATTAAATATAATAATTGTATAAGAAATTTACTTATATTTGTTTCGGGTTGACCAAAATAGTATAACTCTCAAGACCAAATCATATCATTTCAAGTATTTAATTCATTCTCACTCTCAAACTACTTTTCCCTTAGTCACTGACTTGGGTGTTAGAGTGTTAACCGTATAGGTTCACCCCCTTCCACTACATTGCAAGTTCAATCCACCACACCATAAGTCTCATTCAATGTGTATGAGCTATATTCCATCACGTTATCACTTATCTCGGGTTCCCAAAAAGGATAATACATCATAGTCATAGCGGCACAAACTTGAGGTTGACCCGAACATTAACGCTAAAGGGAGAGGTCGACTTACGTGCTCGCACCCTGCCTCTTAGCATTGGCCGGAGGAAATTGTTATGTGTTGGTCATGATATCTCACATTTCTTGGGAATCGAGGAAAAGGGTAATTTATGTACAATGAAATGAGATCCATTGCAACCATAGTTTTCTGCATTCACACATTTGAGATTTTTTCGATTATTAGATCAATATCAAATTATTTAAATTTAAATACTATTTTTAATTTATATAACAAAAAAAACAAGTTTTATCCCACTAAGTAAGGTCCGCTACATGAATCAACTTTCACAATTATGTACTATTTAGGACCATGCTTTTATCCAAGTCGCTAATCTCGAGATCTTTCTTAATAATCTATCTTATAGTCTTTTTAAGTCTTCATCTTCCTCTAGTTGTTTGACTTTTCTCCACTTGATCTACTCTCCTTACCACATAATCTACAAAAAATATCTCTATATTCCCAAACCAATTAGGTCTATTTTTCACCATCTTCTCTATTATAAGCGCTACCCAAGACCCTTTAATATTTTAATTTATAATCCTATAATGTATAATTTTACCACACATCCAACACAACATCCTCATATCTACTACATTTACTTTAGTCTCGTGTTGATTCTTAAACGTTGAACATTCTTTCTCGAACAACATAACAGATATCACCCAAGTCTAGTAAAATTTCTCATTCAACGTGATTGATACCTAATACTTTTAAGTTATATTAAATAAAAAGTATTTAACTATTTTTTTAACTGTTTGACCTAAATTTAATGATAAAAAAATGTTGAATGCACAAATACATCAGAATGACAATTACAAGAAATAGTGGTTCATATATTACACTAATACATCTCAATCCAATCCAACGACATAGTTTAATACTGCATAGCTGCAATAGCATAGACTTGAGGTCACTCATATTAATATTTAAGATCATTATTTTTTTATTATTTATATATATAGAGGTGGTTTTGTAGCATCGACACCTTTAAAAAAATATATCTTTGTGTCTGTGTCCAAGTCAGACACATACACTAACACTTTTGATTATATTTAATTATTTTAAAAAAAATTATTATTGATGTCATTATATGTGTCTATCCTTAATAGAATTTGATAGAAGTTTTACTTTCAATGCCTCACTCTTCACCGAACCCAAAAAGTAGAGTTGAGTCATTAGGCAAAATTGATTTATTAAAAAGCAAAATTGGTAAGTACACATTATAATTCTAATATTGACTCGATGAATCAAACCAACCCCTTTGGTGTGATGATTCTACAACGCAAAGCATTATGAAAATGAAATTGTAAAGATCAATGACCCATAGAAATGATGAGCAAGCATGTAAACTCAGACATACACATGAGAAACTCTCAATGATACTGACCAGAAAGAGGGTGCATTAAAAGAGGTAGAAGTGAAAATTGGAGAACCTACAACTACAATAATACCTTAAGTATGTTGTGTATACCTTGAATCTTACGCCTAAAATAATGAGGAGGTAAAAAGAATTGTGTTTCTTATTGTCCAAGTCATAATGTCCTAGGAAACCAATTTTTGTGAGTTACTAGTATTTGCTTAATTCTAATTATACCCAAACAAATATTTGTTATACTAGTATATATTATGATTTGAACTCTAAAATTGTTATTTTGAGAGTTTTACTCCATTACCTTTATTTGATGAAAGAAATATATTTTGTCTTTAAAAAAATAGTATTATTTATTAAATGATTTTTTCCGTATTAATACCTCAAGATACAATAAATTTATTTTTATAAGAAAACTTCTACAATTCTATAAATATTAGTGATGAACATTTATTATATAAATAATTGAAATAAAAAATATATTTAGTAGAAAATATAGTCAGACACCAAACTCATAATTAACTTTTATATATTATTATAGATAATAGAGAAATGATAGTTGATAAATATGGACATATTTGCCAAACCACATTTTGTGTTAAAGCAAAAATACCACCAATAAGTAAGCAATTCATAATTAAGCTTATGGAGCCAAAATCTATCAAATCAAATTAACGGAGTAGCTAAGCTGTTATGAAATTCTACTTTGAATTTAATTTAAAGAAGAAAAAATATATGAATTTATTGAATCTAAATATTTATAAAATTAAGTATTCTAAATACATTAAATATTATTATTATTCCTAAAATACCCTTACATTAACTCCTAGTATTGTGAGAAATAACAGTTAAATAGAGGTAAGATAATAAATGTATTTTTTATGCATGCTGAAATCAAGAAAAAATAATTAATATTCTTAATTAACATCTTTAACTAATATATATATATATATATATATATATATATATATATATATATATATATATATATATATATATATATATATATATATATATATATATATATATAATTGAGTCTAGAGAAAATACTCAATAAATATAATATTATCAAAGTGGGAATAATTAAAAAAAATTACAATTATTTAACATGTTTAGGCATTTTCTTTTTGTCAAGTGGCTTGGAGTTAAGTTTATTCTTACCAGCCCCACCATCATATTATTTATTTATTTTCTAATACTTTGTGTTAAATGGAATTAAAAGGTAACATGTTCTTCTTGTCGTGACAGTATAAACTACTGGCATGCTTTAATTTTATTAATTTTTCTACATTCTATGATTTGCTATATTGGTCAATGATTTATACTTTAGAACTTCTTATCTATACACTGATCATATTAGTAGAAAATCAAAGTTTACTGACTTGATAAAAATAAATAATGGCAACATGAAACAAGATCCATAGCTTGTGCAGAGAGAAAAGTATAAATATTTGTATAGAATTAGTCAATGTACTAGTATTTATTAGCACAGCTTTCTTTTATTTTATGATGTTTGGTGAAAAAATATATTTTCTACAACTTTTCAAATGCGTAATTGATACTTTGTTATTTATGTATTGGAGAGTAAATCATAGTATAAGACTAATGTTATTTAAATTCACAAAAATAAAAATCGCCAAAAAAAACTAACATCAATTAATTGGAATGCACACAATCCAATGCAACCATGATCTTGTTCTAGTGTTGCGTTGTTGTTTGGGTTAACTGACTTCTTTAATTTTTTACTTTTTCCAAAACTTACATAGAATATGTTGAGGTGAAACCAACTCCATCACTTTAGATTTAAATATTATTAGTATGTTTTTGTTTAAATGTAGTTTTACATTTTGATTTTGATTTTGTTAGAATCATGTTTAGATAATAAGCCTAGATAAGGGGAAGAATAGATCTCGAGTTGAAAATTTGATAAAAAAATTGTTTGAAAATTTTATGGTGCGGAAGCAAGTTATAAATATCTTGGATCGAAAATCGTCTAACTAAATCCGTTATCAAAAAACTCAGATATGCGTATTAACGACAACGGTATGATAATCGTTCACAAATCGATCAACAACTAATTACAACTAGTTGAATGCAAAGTAATACGAAAAGTCTATCTCCAACGAAAATTCACATAAAATCAAGTAAGTCAATTTGTCGAACACTTAGTGTGTGATCAATAATGTTTGGAATTCTATGTAGTATTGTTGTCCTAAAAATTCAATCACAACAAAATGGTTTGTGATATAAACAACAATACCAATTTCAAAATATGTTCAAAATTATGGTCCAAACAATATTGATCAAACAATCAATACAATCGACAATTTACAACCCGAAAATAAAAAGAGAGAGAGAGAGAGAGAGAGAGAGAGAGAGAGAGAGAGAGAGAGAGAGAGAGAGAAAGAGAGAGAGAGTACACAAGTATTTGTTTAAACAGTTTCCCAAACGACATCACTATGAGTACGTCTGCCCTCAATTCGAATGCGAATTGAGATAATTTAATATATCTTACTTTGCAAATGTGTGTATACAAGAGAGACGTAGCAATCTAACCCTACAAATCCTAAGGCTTGATATTGATTCTACCACATTCTCTTCCCTTGATCAAGTAACCAACAATGTTGCTTCAATTCACCATCTCACACTACTTCTTTGAATGAAACCTCTTGTTCTTCAAAGCTTTCACTTGGTCAAATTAATTCCAAGCGCACACTTATTGAAACCCAAGATTTACCAGTGTGATCCACCGTCCAACGCTACTTCTTTGCCAAGAACCTCTCATTCTTCAAAGACTTCACTCGGTCGGATCCAGATTGAGTAATCTTGTCTGAAACCTTCAAACCCTAAAGATCTTGAATGAAAATCCCGCCTTGGTTTTCTAATTTGAAATCCTCAAAGTTCTCAACCCAATATGCGGTACAACAAACCTAAATTGGATGTTATCAACCCTAATATATATGTCACCCAATCAAAAATGATTATGTGTAGTTTGATTGTGTGTATGCATAGAATAGAGATTGAAGATGATGAGAATGCTTCGAAATCCTGATTTCGTATAGGTTTTACTCACTAGAAACCTTACTAGTAAATGATACATGTATGAAGTATTTATATGCGTGCATATTTGGAGGCAAAAGGAATACAAAAGAATTGGAAAAATTATGAAATTTTGGAAATTTTTGTTGCATAGGTCGACCTATGAATGTCATACGCCGACCTGTTCGACGCATAGGTCGGTCTGTATAAGGTCATGCGTCGACCTGTGAAGGTCATGCACTGTCTATGTGTCGACCTGAAGAGGTAACACATGAGACAAAACTTACATGCTTCAATAATGCAACATGAGTGTCGACCTATGGAATGAATGTGTCGACCTATAGCAGAAAAAAATTCTATAGGTCGACCTATAGTCGTATGTGCCGATCTATAATGCAATTTTTTACAAAAACTATTTTTCATGCATTTTTGATGCATGAGACCTTTTTCAACTTGTTTCTAAATGCTTATATGCTTCCTAATGCTAAGATGCACATAGAGAATCAGAGAATACCGTCCAATATATATTAACGCTAAAATATCATAGTTTTGACATCATGCAAAATACATCTAACAGAAATTGCGCTCACACCACACAGGAAATTTAACTTCTTCTAATAATATGAAACACAACTCTTATTAAAGTTGAACAAGAAAATAATATAGAGCTAGCTTGTTTGCCTTTTTTTTAAAATAATTTTTATAATGTAATATAGTTTTATGTAAAAAAAATTACAAAGAATTTTTTTATAAAAACTTCAAATGAAAATGTAGTTTGAAAAACAATTTTTAAAATATTATTTTAGATATTTAATCATTTTATTGAAAAAAATTAGATATCAAAATTTTAAAAAATTACTTAATTTTGAAGCTATTTCAAGTAGTTTTTCATAAAAATCATTTTTGAGTTACAATTTTTTTTTTAAATTTGAAATTTTGATTATATTTTGATATTCAATAATCTATATTTATGTTATAGGATGTCAAAATTAGTCTTTCAATTTAGAAAAAAATGAATATAACAAATTTGTAATATTTTAAAAAAACAGTTTTATAAAACTCATATTTGAAAATATAAAGAAAAATTCTTTTTTTTAAAGCTAAAACAAACAGACTTAGTCTGAACAATATATTATATGAAGAAATATAAATGTCTAAAGAAGAAAGATTAAACTTAGGATAACAAATTCAATTTGTTACACCTTGTATTGGTTTGTTATTGAAATTGTTCAATTGACAAACTCATGCTTTGTTGTTGCGGCCTTACACCAATCACCTGGACAAACAACACCACAAACCCTACTATCAACCTGAATAATACCACACCTATCAAGAATTAGCTTGGTATCCAATATATATTGAACCGACAACCAAGAGAAGACCACCATTTTGAAAGCGCCAAACTCTTCCAACAACGGGCTAACCCCTAGATAACTCAAACCAACCTACTCTCAAATCTAACAACCGAGGAAGACAAAAAATCATAAGTCTATTGCACTAAGGATCCACCAAGGGGATTATGATTTGAAACTCACTTATCCTCCTTGTCACTATTAACCACCCATTCAATATAACCAATTGAAATTCCCATAAGCTCTTCCTGCCACACACGCAACCTCTGTCTCTACCTAAGCTTCCAAATGCATACACCACCCTCCCAAGATCCCATCTTACTCACCACATGAAATTCTTGTTCAAATATGAGAATCGATCTCTTAAAAGGTACACAAATCCAATAAGAGTTAACCCATAAATCGTGCAGAACCAAGTCTTAATCTAAATTCCAAACTACCTTTATGAGTTAACCTATAAAGCAAACCAATCAAAGAAAGCCTTAGAGCCAGGGAGGAAAAAATCCTTCCACAAAGGAAAAACTCTCCTAAGACCCCTCATCCCCGCCCCTTGTTGATACTTCACCATGAGGGAGCCATACCTCTCTGAGATTATATCTTTCAACAACATCGACTAATTCTCCAAGAGCCTCTAACTCCACTTACTAAGGTAAGGCCAAATTAACTTACCTCAAATCCCTACCCCCCATAACCCTCCCAACTTATTAACTTGCCACCCATCTGTCCATTTGACCCAAACAACCTTAACCTCACCCTTGGATCCCCCTAGAGAAATCTTATTTGCAACCTTACAAGCTTATTCTAAATTGACACCAATAACTTTATAAAAGAAAGGAAGAAAATATGAATAGAGTTAAGAATTGAGTTCAAGAGAACCATTTTACCCTCAAGGCTTACAAACTTATTCTTCTAATAAGTTAACCTCTTAGTGGCCAACTTGATAAGAGGCTCCCAAGTTCCTGCACTCTTTAGACTAGCACCCACTAGAGTCCCTAAATACTTAAAAGAGAGTGACCCTCTACACAATGCAAAAGTTCTTTGCCAACTCCAAAAAGGATCCGCATAGATTAACAAAATATATAAAACTCTTAGAAAAGTTAACCTTAAGACCTAAGGCAAATTTGAAACTCCCAAGAATCACCTTAATAGTCAACAAATTATCCATAGTTAATTGCTTAGATATTCTCGTGTCAGAATTCAGCTAACCAATATGGTAAATCTTGTTAGATAATCATAACCATGTATCCTACTTTATTTATCTGTTAAATCTTAGTTCAAATTGCACTGAACTAACCAAAATTGCGACAACTTTAACTAAACACAGTTAGGATAAGATTTGGTACTCATACACATCTCTCTGTGGATTCGATCTTATTATACTAATTGACATTGTTGTACACTTGCAGCCTCGCACCAATCAATTTTTTTGGCGCCATTATCGAAGAGATAATTTTGATTTTGAAGTTTTATTCCGACATAATATAGACTAAAGCACCTTTAATTTTTCTATTTTTATTGTGTATGCGAAGAACCCGTTAAACCCGAAACTTTGCATCAGACTGCACTTCTTCCCCTGACGGGCTTGCTTACTGAGAAGTTTATTACACAAAATTCTCGTATGCATGCTTAACATTGTCGTTTTTCTCTAATACCCATTGTCTTAGAGATTATAATTCCTCTTACCCATAACCTTCTGATGGCGTGTTACTGCTAAAAACAACTACAACTTAGAAGTCTTATGGAGCATACATGTGATTAATCAATCATAACTTTCTCATTATAACTTGTATTGCAATCATATTCAGCCTCCTATAAAGTAAACACATTTATATACGAATTACACACCAGAGTAATTGATTTTTATAAAATAAAGTAGGATAAATTCTGATTACAATTTTGATAAATATTGATATCATGTTTTTTTTTATTTTAGGTATATTTTTCTTATAGAACTAAAATAATTGAATTCTTAATATCCAAAACAAAGTTATATTTAAAATCTAGACTTTCTAATTTTTCTAAAAAGTATTCATTTATTCAAATTAGATATCATTTGATACTTTAATTAATTTTGGTAGACTAATATGCACACAAGATATTTGATAATTTGATTATTGTATAATTATATTGTGATGATATTATGTTTTTATACTATAACATGACTTTAAGTATAAGACTTAAGGAAAGTCTATGACTTGAAGTCAGGAATGTCTATAACTCAAATTCAATCAATGGAGAATGCAATAAAAAATTGCACTACAAAACTTTCAATCTATTTTTTAAGATTGTTTTTAACTATTCACTTTACATTTCATTGTTTTTTTTCAATCGTAAATTTGAGGCGATATTTTATTTTTATTTTTTTATTCCTCGTGGTATATTTACATTGACAAAGATTTATCAATCGACAAAGCAATATATTTGTGTATTATTTATTCTCCATGTTGAAAGCATATACAATAGAAATTATTTTTCTTTGTTTTTACTCTTATTCATGATTATACAGAAAAAATACTCGGAGAAGCTACAAATTACTAGATTAAGAAAAAGTCATTGAAGAAAGTAAATGTCGGTACGAATGAATATTTTGACAACATGAATAATCGTTCTCAACAATAACTTATACAAGTATTTTTCTCTAAATGGTTTTTAGGGTGTGCAAAGTTAGCTTTAATCTAGAATCCAAGTTGTTTTGCTTAGAGCAAAACACATGCCTTACATGATAATTTAGTATATAACTCTTTTGTTGTCCATTATTTCAAGGGAGAATGTTTTTCCTATGTATGACTACATATTATGGATGCATACTTTTTTATTATATGGTGATGTATATTTATTATAAAATTTGTTTTTTAGATGCATTATTATTTTTTGGTATTTCAAAAAAACAAAGTAACAAGGAGGGTGTTATTTAAAAAAACGTTCTCATTTTTTTACACACTACAATTTTTTTAAGCAATCTCCTTTAAGAGTATTTTTTTTAGAACACTCTAATTTTCAAACCTATTAAAGCGCTTTAAAAAACGCTCTCATTGTGTCAAGATCTTTAAGAGCACTATCTTCAACCATGCTTTATAAGGCAAAAAACAATGTTCTTATAAGCCCAAATCTGATCTAATGTCTAGACTAAATTCATTGTGGATTGAGAGGAAGAAAAGGGTTGCTCATCTTGAATAATCAATATTTTTCTAAATATTTGGTTTAATTGTTTAAATTCCATTGCATATGAATTCTATACCCGTTCTTGATTGAAACTTTATATGTTGAGTTATTTGGTTTGATTATATTTTTTTTACAATCTACTTAAAAAGTCACATTGTGTGTGGAAATACAATCAAATATTTCAAGTCTACCATATGAGTATTAAATGAAATATTGAAAAATTTATGATAAATAATAATTTGATACGTGAAGAGTGGAGATTAAAACAAATTTAGTTTTATTAATTTAACCAGAGAAAACACAAATGATAAAAATATAAAAAATGTTATTATTATTGAGAATGTATCAAGTGTGAGTAGTATGGATAATAGTCTCACATTGGTTGGAAATATGAAGATTTGAACATTTATAAGTGAGAGAACCCACTCATCTATCACCTTAAGGTTTTAGGTGAATATGTGGTGTATCTCTCACAAAGATGTTGCTATAAAAGAAGAAGTTCCACAATGTTCAATTCTCACAAAGACGTTGCTATAAAAGAAGAAGTCACACAATGTTCAATTCTCACAAAGATGTTGCTATAAAATAAGAAGTCCCACGATGTTAGAGATACATTTTTTAAAAAAATTAGAGAAGAGAAGTTTCATTAAATCAACCCACATTTGAGGATTTTTTTTTATCAAAATGACCCACATTTTTAAAAAAAATCATAAAATAATCCATATTTTAGATAATTTCCCAGAGTAACCCATTTTGAAGAACTGGTGTCAGATGAATTGACACTTTCTCTCTATGTGTTAGGTTTAAATGGAGGAGCCAATTCGTTTGGAACCTATGTGTGTTGTGTAATTTTTTTTGAAAAATAATGTACATTTTATATAAAAGTCGAAATCAGACCAATTGATATTAATATTAACATGCGTTTACATACGAATACCAAAAAGACTAATATCGTTGACCGAGATGATCTAACCAACTTTCGGTACCACATCCCCTAACTATCTGAACGCGTGACCCTAACCCACATTGATGATTCACCCCAGGTATTTGAGGATTTGAGAGTCCATGAACATCACCACCACTTGCGGGAGATTTCCTAAGATATTCAGACAAATCTGTGTAGTCCTATGTATGCAATGAAGCGTTGTCGCCATAGCTGAGTTCGTGATCCATGCCAGAGTAGTTGGGTTGTGTCTGAGTTATTGGAGGGCAATCGAGACGATTGAAGGGTGAAATTGGTGTGAATGATGTGTCGAGAAAAGGTTGAAATGATTGATGTGGTGTTTGGTAGTCATATGGTTATTGCATGTTTTGGTTTTGTGATGTTTAGTTTTGGCTTTGTGATGTTCAGGCTTCTTGACTATAGTAGGAGGAGGGACAATTGGTGTTAAATGATCGCTGGGTGTTTTGGCTACATGTCTTAATAAAGGTAAATAACATGCATACTAGAACCACTACCTTTTGGAAATAAAAATAAACCAATTAAAAGCATAATATAACACCTATTTTTTTATTATTCAAGCGTCTTCGGTAGAATCTTCATCTAACTGTAAGCTGTTGTAATATGCCTTAAGGCGTGAAAGAAGTATACCTTGACCTCTCGAGTTATCATCTAACAAGTCAACACCCAAGAGTTTCATGCAGATTGAATTCGCATAGTTGTTTTTCCCATTTACCGCCTTACCCTCGATAGGAAGCCCCAATAACATGTACATATTTTCTAACATTACTGTACATTCACCGATTGGAAACCAGAATGTGTGTGTCTCGGGATGCCATCTTTCATACAAAGCTAGAATAAATTTATTATCAGCCAATCAAGACATGATTTTACTAACATGTCCCAAACCGGAGAATTCGACATAAGGTTGAATCAACTCATCGATGACAACAAATTCGTGGGCACGAGTTCGAAACCTATAAACATCTTAAAAAATAAACAACAAAATAAGTTTTTTCATAAAAAAAAGTGTGTTAGAAAAATATGTTTTTACATAAGCGCTTACATAAGTCGCTATGTTAGCGACTGTTCCTCTATGTGATTCACCCATAATGAGTAGAAACATTTTGTCGTAGTGTTGTAGATGAATAAGTGTTTGTTGCTAATGAAGAAGTGTTGCTTTTTATGTCTATTTCTAATGAAAAACATGCACATGTGCCCACGCTAGAAATACATCCTAGCGCTAGTCCAATTGGCAACCATATCTCAATTTAAATGCTAGCACGACCTCAATTGGCGTCTTCCTAGGTGTCTAGCTGCATGACTATCTTGTGGCAGGTCTTCCATGCTTAGTCTTTTCAATAGGTTGCATGACTAAGGCATTAAACACAGAATCTCGAGGGCATGCATAAAAGGTGCCAAATGGACTAACGCCTATTTATAAATTTCCAAAGTAGACACCAATTGGACTGACGTCAGGTCTTGCATGCATGGTCATGTCACGTTTTCTATTAATGCTCTTACTCAAACCAACACATCCTCATTATCATATTACGTCATATGCACCCAAATATACTATCAATGTTCACTACAACAGTGAGACATATGACTGTAATATATATGTGTTTAGTTTTCGAAACACCGAAACTATCTGATTTACAATCAAGAGAAATTCAAATTTCTTGCATTTGAAAAAACGAATAGAAACCTATCTAGGACCTTGTCCAGTGTCACAAATCACATACCAGAATCCAATTGATTTTGAAAACAATCAATGTAAAATTTACCCGCTAAAGGTGCAAGACGATGAAGATGTTGAATATATGTTTGTTAGTCACGAACATTCTAGTTTCAACTCTATTGAGTTAATATTAATCTCCAACAAAGTATACCATCTCAACAATCTCAGATAACTGATCAAGATGAATCTGATGAATTTGAATCAAAAGACTCGGATGAAGCCGATGCAGAAGCAGAAGTCAATGTCGTTGGCGAAGAATCAGAAGAAAGCGAGACACAGATCGATCATATGTTGAACAACAACATTGAAGATGACGATCATCAAACGCCATTACCTCCAAGTCATGTATACTGTCTGCCTCAACATATGATAAACATGGAATTGCCTGACGATGACACATCCAAGAGTGTTTTTTATAACCCGTATCCACGGTCAGAGGGTGAGTTAAAAGTGGGAGACAGGTTCCGCACTAAAGAATAATGTGTGCGAGCTATCAAATTTTTTTACATGGATAACTCTGCTGATTTCACTGTGAAACACACTAATTCGAGAAGGTATGTCATTGAATGTCGTAACATTCTTTGCAAGTTTCGGTTGGATGTGTCTCATAGGAAAAGAAGCGATTCTTGGCAGATAGGTTATATAGACCCACATCACAGTTACATTGCCACTAATATTGTACAATATCACCAAAAATTAAGTGCTGAATTGATATGTCAAGACATTTTACCGCTTGTTAACAAAGACCCATAAGTGAAGGTGAGTATAATAAAATCTCATATCATCACCCGATATAATTATACTCCATCTTACAAGAAAGCGTGGATTGCAAGGACAAAGGTTGTTGAACAAGTATTCGACAATTGGGAGGATTCATACAGAGAATTGTCGCAGTTTTATGGGCACTTAAGACATACGCACCGGGGACTGTTGCAATTATGGAGACATTGTCAGCTTTTACGTCAGACATAAATTGTGTTGGTGGAAATATAATATTTCACCGACTCTTTGGGGAGTTTGGACCATGCATCAAAGGTATTGCATTCTACAAACCTATTATTCAAATTGATGGAACATCGTTATACGGAAAATACAAGGGCACCTTACGTATGGTTGTTGCACAAGACAGAAACAATAATGTCTTTCCCATTGCCTTTGCTCTGGTTGAAGGTGAAAGCACTGGTGGTTAGAGGTCCTTCCTTAGTCATCTAAGAACACATGTCACTCCACAAGCCAATCTCTGCTTGATTTCAGATAAACATGTTGCTATTGAGAGTGCTTATAATAACCATGATAACAGATGACATAATCCTCCTTCTACACATGTCTATTGCATTAAACATGTCACACAAAACTTCATATGTGCAATCAAAGACAAGAACCTTCACAAAAAAAGGTGTGAATGAAGGGTATGCTATAACTCAACCGTCATTTCAATATTACCTGACGAAATTAGATTGTCAAATGCAGATGCATGAAGGTGGATGGATAATATACCATTAGAGTTGTGGTCAAGGACATTTGACAGAGGATGTCGATGGGGCCACATGACAATAAACCTTGTGGAATGTATGAACGAAGTCTTCAAAGGCATTAGAAATCTACCAATAACCGCATTGGTGAGAATGACCTATTTTAGATTGACATCGACCTTCGCAACCAGAGGTGAAAGATGGAGTGCAATGTTAATGTCAGGTCAATTATTCAGTGAATGTTGTATGAAAGTGATGAAAGAGGAAATTATCAAAGTTAACACACTCGCAATTACAATCTTTAACAGTCATAGATAAAGTTTCAATGTACAGGAAACAATGGACCATAATAAGGGGATGCCAAATTTATCCTATGCTGTCAAACTAAACAAAAATTGGTGCGACCGTGGCAAGTTCCAGGCCTTTCGTATACCTTGTTCACATGTCATTGCGGCATGCACACATACTCGCTAGGACGCTTACATCCATCTATCCGATGTTTACAAGACCATTACCGTCACAAATGTCTACAACGAAAGCTTTTTAGTGCTAGCGGAGGAATATTGACCTCCATATCAATGAGACATAGTTTGACACAACTATGAGATACGAAGAAAGAAAAAAGGACGACCAAACAACACGCGTATTAGAACAGAAATAGATACAACTAATAAAATGATAAGATTATGTAGTATATGTTGTCAACCTAGACACAATAAGAAAAAATGTCCCAATCTTAAAGCAACCTCTACATCATATTTTAATACGTCCTTTCAATTTTGGTAACCTTTGATTTTGATATATTAATAACTTTTTATTACAATAATGTTAACAAAAAAAACATCATCCCAACTTAAACACACTTAAAAACGAATAAAAATGAATAAACAACACAAACAATAAATATCAAAACAAATAAAAATACTTAAAGACACCGTGTCTCTCAATAATTCTAATTTTTTCTCCTTCAGACATGTTTTCGTCTAACCAGCGAACCAACTCCCTCTGTAGTTGATCGAAACGACAAATGTTACATAATAGCATCTCCATCGGAGACCTGTCTCTCGAATAAATCACTTTTCCATAGTGGCAACGAAGATGAACCAGACCTCTATTTATACAAAAAAAAATTACACAATACATACCGGAGCCAAACCAATTGGCGCCTCCTCCCATTCTTTAAACACATGCGCCGATTAGATTGACATTACCATGTGTGCAGAAGCCAATTCAATTGACGTCTCCTCTTTAAATTCAAGGATATACGTTAATTCGTCTGACACTTATGTATTAACATTTTTTTAGGGAAAGTGGAGTAATTTGAGAATTAATTTAAAATATGAGTTATTTTGTGATTTTTTTTTAAAAACTGAATTATTTGAGTAAAAAATTCACATTTGAGAGCATGAGTGCGAGTCTAAATACTATACTCCTAAAATAAAATCTAAGATAAATTGATAATCAAAATAACGATAATTTAAATAAGAGGTGTTAATAAATTATTATTATTATTATTTTTACATTTGTTAAGAATATTTTGAGAGGTGTTAAGAACATACTATTTAACACAATTTTTTTATTCATTAAAACTCATGTATTTTATATAATGTGCATGTTTCATGACTTCTAGAATCTCTAAAAACACTTGTATTTCATTTTAATGTGAAAATTATATTCTTTTTGTTTGGTATTTTTTCAAATTCAATTATCTTCCTCCAAAATCAATTTTATTAGAAGTTATCAGCTTTTAAATTTAGTTGAATTAATTTTATATTTATTATACTTTATTTGTTAAAACTCTCTTTTAGTTTTTCTTTACTTCTTGAATTTTTATCAATTATTTGTTTTCTATTTATATATTCAAAATCAATTTTAATAAAAATCATTCAAACAATATTATTCAATAACAATTATTTATATATTATTATATTCAAATATAAATCAATTATACTAAACTCAATTATATTAAAATCAATTCATTTCTATTCAATTCATTCAAAATCAATTATATTCAAAGCTAATCCAAACACACGTAAATTTGGTGTTACTGATACAAATTTTAATAAATATAAAAAAGAAGACAATAAGTACTTCAAAATCTTTTGTTAATATTAATCTAAATACAGTATGTATTTGTACTTATTCTAATATGGTTACAACACCAAATATAAACTTTTTTAAGGCACACTCACAACATAGTATTTATATATTTAATTTCTTTTATTATTTTAAAATAATTAAATAACTAATTATATATTTTATTTTTTAATGTGTGTGCCCACAATATTGTGACTATTAAAGACTTGCTCGAAAAATGAAACTAACAAATATATTTTGATCTAGCATTAGAGATACCTACCATTTATTTTATAAAATTTGCAATTTTTATAACACAATCATTTCAATACTAAACCCGGTTCAATATACTCCGTCAACACAATCAATGAAATAGGTCCATGTTCTTATCTTAAGATATTTTATTTATTACTACTATTAAATAAACAAAAAAAAATACATATAGCCTGAAAATGTAAACAAAAAAGACAAACCATAAATACCCAGAAATATGATAAACAAATTCTATTTCCATGTATATAACAAATTAACCCTGCCTATAATATAGACTCAAATATTTCAGGAAAATATAAACAATAATTAATGAAAAAGTGAATCCATGTTTTTATGAAACTCAAAAGCATGAAGAAAAGCATCAAGTAGAGTAAATATAACTGCATTTAATTTACTGCATCAAAGTTCGCACACACTTTCACACGTGTCTACCTGTCTTTCTTCCACTAGTACTCTATATAAAAAAAACTTAAAATAAAAATTTAGTTTTATTATAAAAATACGAAAATGTTATAGACACAAGCCATATAAGCCGCGTGAATTTTCGTTGAATTTTCCTTTTTATTTTTATTTTTATTTTTATTTTTAAACCTAATCTAACAAGTGCCAGTGAATCGTGATCTTGCTTCCACAACCAAACCTAAACCTTGTCTGTGTTGGACCCACTGAATAAAGAAAAATAAATAAAAAATAAATGAAATAAAAAGGTACTATAGTTTTCCAAATTTAACATTAAAAAAAACACAAACCAAAACCACTTAACCTTCTGCCGACGATTTTGAACCTTACTTTTTTTCTTTCTCATCTAACAAAAAACAAACCAAAAAGAATCTCTACACATATTCTTAATTTTCAATACTAATTAGACAAATTCATTAACTACTACTAACATATAACTATACATTTAAGTTTGAATATTAAATCAATAAATTTAGATATTAGTTTAAAACAATTAAATTATATTAATTTTTTAATTAAACCAATCAAAACCTGCCTTAATTAATACAATATCATTAAAAACTGACCATAAAAAAATTAAATCAAACAATATATTTACTTTATTCAATATTATTTTTCGAATATTAATAAAAAATTATTTATTTTAAAAATATATTTACAAAATTTTAAAATTATGTATCAAATAAATCAAAGTCATTTTTTATTAGTGAAATTTAATGAAAAAATTATAAATATTATTTAAAAAATCTATAAAAAGAAAATTTGTTTTTAAAAACATAAGAACGTTATTTTCTCCATACAAAAATGATCTATTTTTAATTTCTAGAATAACACTTCAAATTAAAAGTGTTTGTTA
This sequence comes from Lathyrus oleraceus, assembly GCF_024323335.1. Classification (NCBI taxonomy): domain Eukaryota; kingdom Viridiplantae; phylum Streptophyta; class Magnoliopsida; order Fabales; family Fabaceae; genus Lathyrus; species Lathyrus oleraceus. The sequence goes on from NC_066585.1 coordinate 91,137,228, forward strand.
GTAACATTTTTTGTTTGTTTTTTAAAAAAGGAATATTGTTTTCTTCTCTTTTTCATTTTTATAAATTTACATTGAAGTGGAGACAGGCAATGCCACCACCATCACAGCCTGGGTCCCACCTTTCACCTCACTCTTTACTAACTCTCACTCCTAACTCTTAACTCCTTCATTTTTTTCTCTATATATTTTTATTAATTATTAATTAAATTAAATTAGTATATGTTATTTTTTTCTCTTTTATTTAATTTAACAATAATCTCACCTTTCTTTCATTCATTGCTTTAAACTCTCTCTCTCTCACTCTCTCTCTCTCTATCTCTCTGTCTCTTCTCTCTTCTCTCCTCTCCCTTTGTATTCTTACGCGTCTTCATTTCCATTCACAACACACTCTTTCTCTCTCTAAACATTGCCATAGATTTGGACCAGAACAAGACGGTGGTTGTTGCCTTCTTAAGGAACAATCCAACTACAATTCAACTCCCAAATTATTATTATTTTTTTCTTTCAATTTTCAATTACATAAGGGGAAAATTTGGATCCGTCTGTGGGTTTTTGTTTGATGAAGGTTTTTGTGTTGTTTAGCAATGCAAAATTGGATCTTTATGTGATTTAAGTTACTGGGGTTTTTCGATTTCGACAAGGGTTGGTGAGTACTGTTACTAGTTCGGGAGTTTTAGTTGTGTGTTGTGAGTGTCAGTGATGCATACCGGTGGTAGACTCATTGCTGGTTCTCACAACAGGAACGAGTTTGTTCTTATCAATGCCGAAGAAAATGGAAGGGTACTCTTTTTTTCCCTCCCTCTCTCGGTTTCACATCTTATCTTAATTTTGTAGGGTTTTTCTCTTTCAATTGTTCTAGGTAAAAAAGTATGATTCTTTGTTTTGTTTATTTTATTTTTCTTTAATTTTCTCTCTCTGTCGGTGGTGGGTTTTCATTCAATTTTGCATTTTGATGCAACTTCTGTGGGTTTGTTGATGTTTTCTACTACCTTTTATTAGTTGGGGGAAGGGTTTCTTCAATTTTTGTGAATTTTATGGATTTGAAGAAATTGGGCTTGGGAGCTTCGTATTTGAGTTTAGATTTGGTTGATTGTTTACTGTTTTGAGAGTTTTGAGAGTTGACTAGTGGAAACGGTCTTTTGGTGCTTACAATGCATAAACAATTTTGCAGTGCTTTGATTTGTTAAGTTAGTAGATTGGTTGGTTGACTTTGAGATTTGAATGATTTTAATTGATTTTTTTGTCACTTAATGTTGATTTATAGGTTGCTTGTTATGAAGCTTTGTAAATGTCAATTAGATTTATAGATGTGTTTTTTTCGCCTGTCTTTACTTTCTAACTTGGATTTGTATCGTTTTCGAAGGGAAATAATTGGTTTTATTTATGAGGAATGTTCAGGATAAGTTGGATCATTATTAATTCACAGAATTGTAAATCAGGTTCAAATTAGATTAATCTATTTCTTGGTTTGGTTCTTCTCAGATTAAGTCAGTTTGCGAACTGAGTGGGCAGATATGTCAGATTTGTGGAGATGAGATTGAGGTTACTGTGGATGGGGAGCCCTTTGTTGCTTGCAATGAGTGTGCTTTCCCTGTTTGCCGGCCTTGCTATGAGTACGAGAGAAAAGAAGGGAATAAGGCCTGCCCTCAGTGTAAGACCAGATTCAAACGCCTCAAAGGTGAGATCAAGATCAATCTGTATTCCTCTCTTTGACTTTGGTAAATTGATTGCTTCTGTTGTAGACATATAATCTTATTAATCGATGAATTGCAGGTAGTCCAAGGGTCGAAGGGGATGAAGAAGAGGATGGTATTGACGACATAGACAATGAGTTTGATTATGAACTTGATGAATTCGGCCAGCAAGTTAATTCAGATTCATTGTTCTCCGGGCGTCTTAACACCGGGCGTGGTTCTCATAATAATATATCTGGGGCAAACTCAGAACATGGATCTCCTCCTCTCAATCCTGAAATCCCTCTCCTGACTTATGGGGAAGAGGTATATCTTTGAACTCCGCTTTTGATGTGTCTGATTCCAACTAAATTATTGCATTACTTAATACCGGCAGCGAAATTGATCCCTCATATAACACTGCTTGCTATTATTTTATAGGATCCTGAGATATCTTCTGATAGACATGCTCTAATTGTTCCACCATATATGAATCATGGAAACAAAGTCCATCCCATGCCTTATACGGATCCATCTATTCCCCGTGAGTCTTGTATAAATTTGTTTAGATTGTATTTTGGTACGGTTTGTATCATCTTTATATATTTGCTCATCCTTGTGCATCTTTTGTCATAGTGCAACCAAGACCAATGGTTCCCAAGAAAGATATTGCTGTATATGGATATGGAAGTGTGGCTTGGAAAGATCGAATGGAGGAATGGAAGAAGAGGCAGAGTGACAAACTCCAAGTGGTGAAGCATGAAGGAGATGGCAAAGATGGAAGTTTTGGTGATGACCTCGACGACGACCCTGATATGCCCATGTAAGAATAAAATAATTGTATTTCTTTAATTTTCTGAGATATATTTTGTGCTTTGCTTATAAGTAATCTTTTGTCGATGTATTAATTCAGGATGGACGAAGGCAGGCAGCCACTTTCTCGGAAACTACCAATCCCTTCTAGCAAGATAAATCCATACAGGATTATTATTATACTCCGTCTTGTAATCCTCGGGCTTTTTTTCCATTATAGAATTCTCCACCCAGTTAATGATGCATATGGCTTGTGGCTGACTTCAGTCATCTGTGAAATATGGTTTGCTGTATCTTGGATAATGGATCAGTTTCCAAAATGGTACCCGATAACGCGAGAAACATATCTTGACCGTCTATCACTGAGGTAATTGAGCTTACCTATCATATATGTAAATTTTAGTTACGATTCTATTTTTCATTCATGGTCCTTTTATGTTACTCAATATTGGATTTTTACTTCGCCACAGGTATGAAAAAGAAGGGAAACCATCTGAATTGTCCAGTGTAGATGTCTTTGTCAGTACTGTGGATCCCATGAAAGAACCTCCACTGATTACTGCAAACACTGTTCTATCTATCCTTGCTGTTGATTATCCGGTTGATAAAGTTGCATGCTATGTCTCAGACGATGGTGCTGCTATGCTCACTTTTGAAGCACTTTCTGAGACATCTGAATTTGCTAGGAAATGGGTTCCGTTTTGCAAGAAGTATAATATTGAGCCCCGTGCCCCCGAATGGTATTTTGGTCAGAAGATGGACTATCTAAAAAATAAAGTGCATCCAGCATTTGTTAGGGAAAGGAGAGCAATGAAGGTTTCAACTTTTTCTACTTTTAGTTTTTCTTTGTTGTCCTTGTTAGTGGGAAAAGGATTTAGTTGTGGTCTTTGTTGTTACCAAACAATGCATCATTTGACACTGATAATGACTTATCTCTTTCGTTGTTACAGAGAGATTATGAAGAATTTAAAGTGAGGATTAACAGTCTTGTGGCAACGGCACAGAAGGTTCCTGAGGATGGATGGACCATGCAAGATGGGACTCCTTGGCCTGGAAATGATGTGAGGGATCACCCTGGCATGATTCAGGTAAGAAGATACAGACTTCAATGCAGTTATATGTAATTTTGTAATTTAGGTACGATGAAACGATCCGTGTTACAATCCCTGTGTTATGATTTTTCACCCCTTTCCGATCCTAAGTAGAATCTTGATATTTACAACACTGTCAACAAATTAGTAAAAAACATCGTTCATTTTTATTTTACAGGTGTTCCTTGGTCATGATGGTGTCCGCGATGTTGAGGGAAACGAGTTACCTCGCTTAGTTTATGTTTCTCGTGAAAAAAGGCCTGGGTTTGATCACCACAAAAAGGCTGGTGCAATGAATTCTCTGGTAAGTCTCGATTTACTTCTATTTTGGTTCAGGCTCAAACTGCTGATGATTCATTGGTCTTTGAAAACATGCTTTTGGTAATAATAATATTAAATGAATATAAATATTTGAAGGTACGGGCGGCGGCAATCATCACAAATGCACCTTATATTCTGAATGTTGATTGTGATCACTACATTAACAATAGCAAGGCACTTAGAGAAGCCATGTGCTTTATGATGGACCCTCAACTTGGGAAGAAGATCTGTTATGTACAATTTCCTCAAAGATTTGATGGAATTGATCGACATGATAGATACTCAAACAGAAATGTTGTATTTTTCGATGTAAGTCTTTGCTTCTTTGATTCTTTGCAAATGTTGTAATTTTTTCTTCTTTCTTCCCTTTATCATGACTAGTTTACTACCTGATTGAAAACAGATCAATATGAAAGGATTGGATGGATTACAAGGTCCGATTTACGTCGGAACTGGATGTGTTTTCAGAAGGTATGCACTCTATGGATACGACGCACCTGCCAAGAAGAAGGCGCCAAGTAAAACCTGCAACTGTTTGCCAAAGTGGTGCTGCTGGTGCTGTGGCTCTAGAAAGAAGAAGAATCTCAACAATAAGAAAGATAAAAAGAAGAAGGTAAAGCATAGCGAAGCATCAAAGCAGATACACGCACTTGAAAATATAGAGGCAGGGAATGAAGGTTAGAATTTTCGATCAATTGGCTGTCCTTACTTCATGTAAAGAACTTTATGCGAGAAGTTTTGGTTGATAACAATAAATGCTAACCATGTTTTGCTGCAGGAGCCATCATTGAGAAACCATCCAATTTGACTCAATTGAAATTGGAGAAGAGGTTTGGACAATCTCCAGTGTTTGTAGCCTCTACACTTTTGGATAATGGTGGAGTTCCACATGGAGTGAGTCCCGCATCACTTTTAAAAGAAGCCATTCAAGTTATCAGTTGTGGTTATGAAGACAAAACCGACTGGGGAAAAGAGGTAAACATCAAAGATTCTTTTTTTCCTTCTAATTCTTAAAAACTAGTCTTCTTGTCGCCTTGAGTGCGAGGTCAGTGATAAGAGTCTTGTCGTGACATTTATTTCTTGTTCTCACAATTATTGGCTTGAACTTGAACCAGGTTGGATGGATCTATGGTTCTGTGACAGAGGATATCTTGACTGGTTTCAAAATGCATTGCCACGGTTGGCGGTCTGTGTATTGCATCCCTAAGCGTCCTGCATTCAAGGGGTCAGCACCTATCAATCTTTCAGATCGTCTACATCAAGTTCTTCGTTGGGCTCTTGGTTCTGTTGAGATCTTTTTCAGCAAACATTGTCCAATTTGGTATGGCTATGGTGGTGGCTTGAAGTTGTTGGAACGATTTTCCTACATAAATTCAGTTGTATATCCCTGGACTTCCCTCCCATTGATCGTCTATTGTACTTTACCAGCCATATGTCTTCTCACCGGAAAATTTATTGTGCCTGAGGTATGCTTATATTTTTTCCCTTCACTTAAGGAATTAAGAAACTAGTAAATGCAGTGATTTGTTTTTCCAATATTTAGAGCTTGTATGGATAAACAACTTAATGAAGCGCTTATCATATAAGTGTGTTGGAGTAAACTATTTATAACAAAAGATAAAATAAAGTCAAAAAGTTATCATAAGCTACTTTAAAGAGTTTATGGAAATAAGCTGAAAGTAGCTTATGGGACATGTCATAAATTGTTTTCATAAGCTCTCAAACAATCTTACAAGTGCTAATGCTAGTAGATGCCAATCCAAACAGATTCTTAATATCTGTAGAATAGTAGACATGGCTATTACTAACATACTATTTTTGTTTCATCTGATATGTGCAGATAAGCAATTATGCAAGTATTGTGTTTATGGCCCTCTTCATATCCATTGCAGCAACTGGTATCCTCGAGATGCAATGGGGTGGTGTTGGAATCGATGATTGGTGGAGGAATGAACAGTTTTGGGTGATTGGAGGTGCTTCATCACATCTTTTCGCCCTTTTCCAAGGTTTACTCAAGGTTTTAGCTGGTGTCGACACAAACTTCACAGTTACATCCAAAGCAGCTGACGACGGAGCATTCTCAGAGCTCTACATCTTCAAATGGACCTCGCTGTTAATCCCTCCGATGACATTATTGATCATGAATATTGTTGGTGTGATTGTCGGTGTCTCGGATGCTATCAATAATGGTTATGACTCATGGGGACCCCTCTTTGGTAGATTATTCTTTGCCCTTTGGGTCATCATACATCTTTATCCATTCCTCAAGGGTTTGCTTGGGAAACAAGATAGAATGCCAACCATTGTGTTGGTTTGGTCCATCTTGTTAGCATCCATCTTGACCCTCTTGTGGGTTAGAGTTAACCCTTTTGTTTCAAGAGACGGTCCTGTCTTAGAAATTTGTGGATTGAATTGTGATGATACATGAAGAATAAATGGAAGTGTTTTTAAAGAAGCAATCAATGCATTTGAATACTAAGACACGCTTCACATCACAAAAAAAGGGAAAAAAGTCGTTGCACAAATTTTTGGATGGAAGTTGTATTTTTTCGGTGGTGTGTGTAGATATAGAGGAAGGAAAGAAAATGGAAGGGAAAGAGGGGGAGTTTGACACATTGTTGCCTGCAATAGAGGTTTTCTTTTCATTTATTCTTTGATTATATTTTCTGTGGTTTTTAAGTGTTGTTGTTATTCTCTCTTTTTTCTAGTTGTTTTCATGTATTCTTATATAAGAAAGAGGCATTGAATTATATATGATAAGTTATTCCCTCTTCAAAACAGAGGGATAAGCAGTCTCAAGAATTAGAGTTATGTCATATTTTAAGGTATGGTTTTTTGTTGAAACCTTTGTGACATGAGAGATTTCTTCCTCATTTGTAATACCATCAACTATGGATTCTTGTTCCTCTCACATGTTGTTTATGTTTTCATTCTTCAAACTGTATGAAACTTTTGGTTAGATACCACTAGAAACTTGTGATATTGTTAGTAGTACTATTGTGTACCATTTTCCTACACATATGTTACATGCATTAAAGTTTTATTAAACCTTGTGATGTGCTTGATGTCCACTAATTTGGTGTGGAGTAACGTGTATGGTAATTAACTAGTACTCTATCTTAATGCTATTTTGAGCATTGCACTTTAATATACCTTACTCTCCATCTTTGTTACAAAAATGACTATAAGAAACATCCATGCCTATTCATATATGGTGGAAGTTAGAAGGGCGGCTAATAATACTAAGATAGATCCCATCTTGCATAATAGAAAAGAAATTGGGTATATTAAGTGATGAGATTGATTTTTCTTTCTAAGTAATAACTTGTGAAAATTTAGTTAGACCCTAAAATGATCAAAATTAAATTGACATTGTCTTCTTCATTTGCATTCCTCTCTCCTTTTCCATTTCACTTTCTCCCTCCATCTTCTTTTTTATTTTAGATGTTTCACCTATCCTTGTATGGAGTTCTAAAAATCAAATTTATGAATCATGATGTTTCACCTATCCTTGAAGGGAGTGCTAAAATTCAAATTATGAATCTATTGAGTTTTTCCTTGTGCATATTTTTAAGGGGTTAAGAGTCATCCTTTTAAAATTTAAAAGTGTCCTTCCTAGATCTAGAAGTATACTCCCCTACACAACATATCCAGTACGTGAGTCACCTATTCTATTTTGTCAAAAAATAGTAGAACTTATGGAATAATACCGAAGTATACTTCCGTAATAGTCCTTTCGCAATAAATTTTCTATAAAATTGTCATTTTTATTTTTTTTATAAATATTTTAGGCCATTTATACTAAGTTTATTATCAAAATAAATTTGTTATCAATTAAATCATACACTAATATAATTAAATAAAATGTCATATTAATTCAATTAAAATTCATAATCAAATATTATTGGTGACAAATTTTAACCCATAATATAAATATTATCAAAATACAAGTAAAAGTGAATTATTGGTATATCTGACCTCCCAGTTTTTTCTCTGCCCCCGAATATGAGTGTCTTTTAGAAACTCTCATCTCTTTCTATACCCGCTCGCGCAGTTGCCATAATAAGTTAAAATACATGTAATACATCAACAACATGATCAACCATAACCTGCTCATCCTATAATATCTAATAATGAGTTAGTTTAGGTGGATCTTCTTAAGTATATGGTGTCTTGTAAGAATGTGACACTCTAAAATACTATTAGACGTATTCGAATGTACTACTACATGGCAGAGGATCTGGCACACTTCGTGCTTCCTATGGTACCAAATAATTATAGAAATCATCAAACATTGCATAATCTTTGCGGAACATAGTGGGAGGAGCATGTCTCGCTTAGAAAGATGTAGATGCATCATACGTGGTCCATAAGTCAACCATCAGGAGTAGAATGCTATTTCATCTAAGGGACGCGTCTGACGACGACCGTCATACGGTGTATAACATATATCATCTGTTGTAGTGTGGTAAATAAATACTTTGAACAATTCGATCACATTATTCTCTATGAGTAGAACGTATGCGCAAGCACATGAAAAATTCTCAAAGTAGTCATCCGTATATGAACAACCATAGATGTATGGAAAGTGAAAGAGGATCCATGCCTGAAAATGGTTCAAACAAAATATTAGTAACATTGTAGCATAAGTGTTATGAAGTACTAGTAACATTAAATGTGTAATATATAATATATTACAGTAAATAGCGCGTTGCCTGTTGTCATTTGTTTAGTCTTCCAAAGACAAACTTCACTTACCTTCGAGTACATGTAAATCAAACAACCAGTCATCAGTTGTACTCATAAATGCACTCGAAGTCAATGAAGTATCTATGGTAAACGACATCGACATAATAAGCACTTTTACCCACAAATATGGATGTGACAACCAAATACATGAGGTACGACCTTAATGCACATGCTCTATGATTGCATAACCTGTGCATCATCACCATGACTCAAGTGGTTTCTGTATAGCTCCTCTAGAAATAAAAATCTAGCATAACACCTTCTAGTGTCATCCATCTCCTTTTGGGCACCATCTAGGTCATCTCCCAAATAAGTCATTATCATGTTCAGTGCATTAGATCTGGTGATTTTAGAGAAGTATAATATTCACCCCCTGATTAGAAGATGTAGCAGGGATGACACATCATCTTATGTGATTGACATCTCACAAATCAAAAGTTAACTCTTTGTTGACACATGTGTCAAGTGATATGCAAAATGTATGTATGCAATAGTTATCATTTAACTATCTAACTTTTTCTTGATGAAATATCAATCAATTCCAATATGTTTTGTCGTATCATGTTGAACATAATTATGCATAATACTGATGATTTATTTAATGTCACAAAACAATTTTATAGGATCTTTAGATTATATCTTCAAAGTTTATAACATTTATTTGATCTATAAAATTCAAACAACATTCATCTTTGTCACATGTACAAATGTCTCCTTGTAAACAATATTATTTATTTTGAGTATAACTTTTGCCACTATTCTTGTCTTCTAAGCTGTAACGACTAAAGGTGCCATATAATTTGTGTGTTTTGCAATATACCCATCTAAATCCAACGATCTTCTTACCTTCTTATTTTTCAACAATTATTTGAGTATCAACAATTATTTGAGTATCATTTTTTTAAGTATTTTTATTTTCTCACTCAGTTTGGATACAATATTTACTTTTCAATACTTTTTCAACAGATGATAGGGTTTTCACATAATCAATAGTTGCAATTAAACTCTAATAATGCGTGGAAAGATGTTTAAAGTAGACATGTAATAGAATATCCATACATAGAAGTAAAAGATCCTTTACCCTTTCTGAATGTTTTTTGGTTAGATACAATGCTTGATGGCACTAGAAACTTGTAACATGCTATACTGTGTGGAGCCTTTTCCTACAAATATATATGTTGGCTGTATTAAATATTTATTAAGACTTGTGAAATTTATGCCTTCTTCGGATTTTTTGAGTTTTTTTTGAATTGGATATATACTCCATGCAATGTAGGCATTATTTAGTTGGATAAAATTGTTGGTGCACAAGATAAAGATGGAAGAAGAGAGAAGATAGAATAACAAACTTTAACTACTCTGCTAAAACGGTTACAATAAAATGGTTGCACATATACTGCAATACAATGTTCAGTAGATACAACTGTTGACAACTACAATACTATATATACACAAATAACAATGCCACGTAGACGAAATATTAAAATACTGAATTACCCTTCAACACCATCCCATAATTTATGATTTAACTAATTAAAACTAATAACACCAACTCCATTCCTTAAGTGGAGAAATTGATCAGTCTTGATCACTTTCGTCAGAACATCTGCCAACTGCTTCTGGGTACTACAATGCATAACTTCTAGCACTACATTATGAACCTGACTTCTTAGAAAATGATACTTAGTCTCAATATGCTTGCTTCTCCCATGCAACACTGTGTTCTTGACAAGATTGATTGCATACTTGTTATCAATCATCAGCTTCAGAGGCTTGTTTACCTTGATCTTCAGATCATGCCGTAAATTAAGAAGTCAAACAACTTGACATGCAACCACAACATCTACAATATATTCAACATCACAGGTTGACAAAGCAACAACTAGTTGTTTCTTGGAACACCAAGAAATAAGACCTCCTATATACTTGAACAAATATCTAGAGTACTTCTTTTGTCAACTCTGTTTCTACATCAATCAGAGTCTGAGTAACACATCAACTTTGAATTAGCCTTTTCACCAGAATGGAACAAAACTCCATACTTCAGAGTCCCCTTAATATATCTTAGAATCATGACAACAACTTGGTAATGAGACCACTTCAGTTTACTCATGAACCCATTAAACCATTCAAACTACATAGCAAATGTTAGGTATGGTATTACACAAATACCTCAGAGATCTAACTAGCTACTTGAAAGTTCTAGCATCTACATCAATACCTTTAGAGTTAAAATCCAATTTGTGATTTGTTTCTGCAGGGGTGGCACCAACTCGAATCTCTTCAGAAGCTCAAGTTCTTCTTTCATGGCCTTCAACCACACTTTCTTCTTGAGAGCTTCTTCAATACTCTCTGATTCAAAGAATACTAACATGACACACTAATCTACTTCTCCCTCAGACTCTACTTTAGTATCTTGCAATATGTCAAACTCTGCAAATCTTATTGGTATTTTTCTTATTCTTTGTGGCATCTGAACTTGTTTAGAATCCCCTTCTGATTCTGGAACAATATCAGATGCTTGACCACCCCAAAAGTTGGACCAACTTCAGAGGCAATGATCAGACTCGACTTCAGATTTAGAGTCATCTTCTGACTCTGAATCATATTCAGAGTCTTCTTCAGAATTAGAAATCGTCAATCGCACATGTTCATCATCATCAGATTCAAAAGCCATCAATAGCATAGGTTTATCATCAAAATCTCCTTTGGCTATGTTTGCTTCTTCTGACTTCCTTTCCTTGTTTGACCAACAATACTTAGCAAAATGGACAAACCTACTACAATAGTAACATTAAACCATTCTCTTTTCAAGTTTCTCTCTCCCCTTCTAATGTTTCTTATCATCAGAATTGGAGGCTTCTAACTTCTGAGATATACCATGTCTTTTCTTGGCCTCTGACCAAGACCGCTTTTGGTCCTTCTTGACAAAAGAAGCTTTCAGAGCCTGCTATACCTGTCTCTCAGAGGTTCTTTCAGTCAATCGCAACCCTTGCGCCTCTAGACTACTTTGCAACTCTTATATTCTCATGGTGCTCAGATCCTTAGAATGTTCAATTGCTACAACGATGTAATTAAACCGAGGAGTAAGAGATCTAAGTACCTTGTCAATGATGCTTTCTTCAGAGAGAGTTTCTCCACACGATTTCATCTCATTTGTGATCAGAATTACTATGGAGATGTAGTCAGGTACCTTCTCATTGTTCTTCATACAAAGATTTTCATATTGCTTACATAGAGACTGAAGCTTTACGTTCTTCACTGATGCATCACCATCGTAGCACCATACCAGTGTGTCCCACATAGCCTTCATCGTCGTCGAATCAATGATTTTCTCAAACACGTTCACATCCACGCACTGATGGATGTAAAGCAACGCCTTATGATCCTTATTCCTCAGATCACAATGAGCATTTCTATGCACATTCGTTGCATTTTCTGGTAGTGCAACCTGAACGTAACCATCATTGACAAGATCAAGAATATCTTAAGCGTCAAATAACACAAGCATCTGAATCATCCAACGATTCCAGTTCTTGCCATCGAACACTGGAAGCTTAGTACTCAGCTAACCGTTTCCGTTCATCTCCAACCTTGTGCAATACACTCAGATCTTACTAAACACTAGTGTTTCCTAATCTTGCAGAATCAATATATGTGATTCTGTTATGATTGCAATCAAAATTTCAACACAAACTCAAGAAACAAAATCAATCACACAAGGCCTCACTGTTCACTCATGTTTCCACGTGGATCTGAATCAGAGCTCTAGATACCAATTGTTGGTGCACAAGATGAAGAAGATGAAGATGGAAGGAGAGAGAGAGAGAAGAGAGAATAATAAACTTTCACTACTCTGCTAAAACGGTTACAACAAAATGGTTGTACACACACTGCACTATAATGCTCAATGGATACGACTGTTGACAACTACAATACTATATATACATAAATGATAATGCCACATAGGCGAAATACTAAAACACTGAATTACCCTTCAACAAAAATCACAATAAACAACACAAACTCTTTTTGAGAGTTTAATTTTAAAAAATAGAAATTATATTGCTAGTTGAGTGAGTAATTTTAAAGATCCTCTAGCATAATTTGGATTTATAGTTAAGAAAGCCAGATGTTTGTATACTATATTTTTTCTATTCTCAACACCTTACATTAAGGGTCTGTTTGTTTTACCTTTTTTAAAAATGATTTTTATAGTGTGACATAATTTTGTGTAAATAAAAATTTACAAAGAAGCTTTTCATAAAAACTTCAAATGAAAATTTTGTTTGAATAGTTATTTTTAAAATTTTATTTTAAATATTTCATCATTTTATTGAAACTTTTTTTGGATATCAAAATTTTAAAAAATCACTTAATTTTGAGTTTATCAGTACTTACTTACCACAATCGAGTGATTTATATGCATTTGACCTCATTAAGAGTGTTTTTCATGTTTAAGAGTACTTGATAAGCCACTTGATCTTTTGGAAAGTTCCTATGTATTTAACAGGTTTTGGAGACAAAGAGAAAAGCAAAGAGACCAAGCTCTAGGCTAATATACATATATAGACGCCCAAAGCAGAAAACAACAACCATCATGCTCATACACGTATCATTGGGTAACACAACTCACATACACACAACTTATGCGTATCAGATCCAACAAAGCAAATGCAACCTTCATGCTCATACGCGTACCACCTAGTCAGACAACTCAAATATGTTGCTTCGTACGCATATCAGAACCGACACAACAAACGTCATCTGCCCATACACGTATCAATACGCGTATAGGGTTCTGCAGTAGACAACTTACGCATATCCAGATGAAAATCCCCCTGCTCATATGCATATTCATACACGTATCCCTCCTATGGGCGCCTAGAATTGCAAAAAAGGTCCAATTTGAGTAGTTAACGAGAGAGAATGACTTTTTGAGGTTTTATCTTGTTTTTTGATGGCAAGTTATGAATTAGGAGCAAAAGAACACAATAGAAGCAAGGCGAAACATCAATTTCAAAGGATTTCTCCATTTAAGATTCTTCATCTTTGATCTTTGTGTATTGTTTAACAATTTTATTATGTCTTTCATCATCATTATTATGCATAGCTAAACCCTCAAATGCTAGGGATGAGCCACTGTTTTTGAATGAGTTATATTTTCTGAATTAATCTTTATAATGACTCGTATTTTATTTTCTGCATTTATTTCTTTATGAGTTTAATCCTTTTTCTCTCTGAAAATTTGATAATGGTTTACGGTTATCTGTTAGGAAGAAGTTTCAATAAAAACACTTGATTGAAGTATTTTATATTAGATATCACCTAGAACTAGGGATACCGTATAAACTTTGTATAAAATAGGGATAAACAGATTAATTCGAAGATGTGTACACGAAGGAGAACAAGAGAATATACTTAAACATTAACATAACTTTGAATATGTAGGACATTTTAATGGAGACCGAACAAGAACTAAAGTACTTCTATCAGGATTGTACTGGCCAACTTTGTTCAAAGATATGTCCTACCATGTGAAAGAATGTGATTGCTGCCAACGGACTAGAAATATTTCTAAAAGAAACGAGATGCCCCAAAATCCTATGATAGAAGTAGAGCTTTTTGATGTATGAGGTATAGATTTCATGGGACTTTTTCCACCGTCCTTCTGTAAGAATTTTATTTTGGTTGCAGTTGATTACGTGTCAAAGTGGATGGAAGTTGTCACACTACCTACTAATGATGCTAAAGTGGTAATTGAATTTCTCAAGAAGAATACATTCTTGAGGTTTAGGGTACCAAGATCACTAGTGAGTGATGAAGGGACACACTTACTAAACTAGATGATGTAGAGTTTGCTTAGAAAACATAATGTGAAACATCGAGTAGCTACACCATATCATACTTAAACAAGTGGACAAGTGAAGCTGTCTAATAGGAAATCAAGCTGATTTTAGAGAAGATTATAAGCGCCTTAAGAAAAGATTGGTCGGTAAAACTTGCTGATGCATTATAGGCATATAGAACAACATTCAAGACTCTAATAAGTATTTCGCCTTATTAGTTAGTTTTTGGAAAACCGTGTCATTGTCCGTTAGTGTTAGAATACAAAGCATTTCGGGCCTCCAAATTCCTTAAATGTGATCCTTTTTAAACTGGTGAATCTCAAACTCTATAACTCCACGAGTTAGAAGAATTTAGAAATGGGGCTTATCAGAATGGCAAGAATTTTAAAGAAAAAACTGATAAATTGAATGATCGAAATATTCAATTTTTTTGGGAGGGGCAGTTAGTTCACTTTTTCAATTCCTGGTTAAAACGTTTTCCTGGGAAGTTGAAGTCTTGATGGTTTGGACCTTACATGGTAAGCAAAGTTTTTCCTTATGAGGAAATCGAGCTATAAAATGATACCAATGGAGATACATTCTAATTAAATGGCATCAACTTAAACCATATTATGGGGATAAGAAGTTGGGATGGTTAAAGATGTGAAACTCACTCCAATGTAGACATCTAAAAGTCCAGCTATAGATGTAAAAAAACTCTTCTTGGGAGGCAATCTCCAGTATTTTGTTAGAGATTACCCTTGATATGTCAATCAGTTTTCCTCTTATAATGTACCATACTGGTTCTCTAGTTTGTAGGGTTGCATATGAAGTGTGGTTGCAAGCAATGATATTGTGAAGAAGGAAGGTCATCTAGGTTTGGTCTTAGATGATGTGAATGAACCTCTTGAAACGAATAAGGTGCCCACATCATCCCAACTTATAACTTCTCTTTGCTTCACATATCTCAATAGTTATACAATCTTAGTCCCAATTACCTTTGGCTACTTGTATTGTGAAGAGGTTCAATCTCCTTGAGTTTTCCATGTAATGGTCTTCAATGTAAGCATGTATGACATCTCTATCAAATGGAACTCTTCGGCCCTGAACCCAAAATACCTTAACCAATGGTTCATCCTCATTAGGTTTAACGTTAGCATAAAATTTACTGACAATGTCAAGGTAGACAAGCTCATAAAAGTGTGCTAGAACTCTCCAACCTCTTGCGTTGATTTCTTGCACTACAACTGAATATTCCCCTAGATTTTCAAAGTCAAATGTCTTCTCTGAACTAAGTTGCGACTTTCGAATTTAGTATGGAAATATTCATGAATGTAGATTTTAAACCTGTGCTCATTATAGAGTATGGCAGTGATACAATGCCAAAGCTTTGCCTTTTTCTTCCGATTGTGGGTCTTCTAGAAACCATTTGCAACAACTAATTAACAACATACATGGAATGTCATTTGTTAGGAAACATGTCAAAATTTATAGATTTGCAAGCTTCTCTATGCATGTTGTTTCGACAAGATAGATGGAAATCTAGGTTCACAAATTCTTTGACTATGTTTTTTCATACATGCAGTCAATTCACCCAATAACCAAATTATGCCAATGTCTAATACATTACCTAAAAATTCAGAACGCACAATATCTTCATTGCTCATCCTATGGTGTCAGTTCAATTGTTCATGCATGTAAAGTTCATATATATTTTGTAAACCTCATGAATCACTTAATTCATTCCTAATTCAGTTCTAAACTAGAAAAAATACTGAGTGTTTTCAATTAATTTCATGATGTTGAAACCTTAAAGCATAAAAAGAAAAATGACATACCTGAGCAATTTCTAAACTGGATCAAAATTTATAAATTTTGTGTTTTTATCCTTGGATGCTTGTCTCTAGTGTGTTCTAGGTTTTTTTTCCTCGTGTCTGAGACAGTTGAAGAAAAGGTGTGGAAATGATTGAAGTATGTGTTTTTAATTTAGTTCTCATTTCCACAAGTCCTGTAACAGGTTTCTCACTAGTCGAGATCCTTCTCTCTTGTCGAGAACTCACGTTTAGACTTTTAGTTTTCCATCGGGTGCTTTAGGAGAGAACTGACATGTGCCAAAGTTCTCTTAGCCAGCCTCCCTTTAGTTTGCTTTGGAATTTTGCTTCTATCACTATGATTTTTTATTAAATTAAAAGACTAACTAGAAAAACTGTAAAAAAAAATGGTTGGGTTACCCCCAACAATCGCTTGTTTAACATAAGTAGCTTGACCGTTTCAGTGTCACGAAATACATATTTCCTCATAACATACATCATGATGTTTGATAATGACATTCACTTAACCTTTGTCAAAGTCTACCAGCATCCTTGTCGTCTTTATGAATGGTCATCCCGGAATGAGAGATATCTTTGGGTCTGCCTAAATGTCTAGTACCATTAAATCTACAAGAAATGATAACTTATCGATTTTGATTAGTACATCTTTAATAGTTCTCACTAGTTTCCTGCAAGTTTTTTCTACCGTTTGATGTGTTGTTACGATGGTTCTAATTCAAGGTTACCAATTTTTTGTTCCACTTATAATGGTATTATGTTTACACTTGCACCCTAGTAAATAAGTACATCTCCAACTTTCGTACTACCTATTGAGACAGATAATATGACTACACCATGATCAATTTCCTTCTAGGTTAGAGTTTGTTGGATGACTTTACTTCCTCCTATGACTTTTCTTCCTTTGGTATTTCTGCTTCCTCTTCCATGACTTCAACAACAATAATCAAATCTTCAACAACATCATTACAATGATTTTTTGGTTTCATATGGATGTTAACACTGAATGTGTTGTTTGGGATAACAATTGATTATTTAGCAAATTGGCCAACTTATGTATCAAGGGCCTTTGTGGAGCCCTTAGTGTTTTTTCAGGTAGGCCATAAACACCTAGATAAACTGATTGAGTATGTTGTTTAACTTTGTTATTTTTTCTTGTTGTGAAGGTTCTTGTGTATAATTCTGTAAAGGGTTCATATTGGACAAACCAACTTCAAATCTCCATCATTGATTGAAGTTTTTATTCCCTGGGAAGTTATTGTTTGGATGTTTCCCATGCCTTTGTTGATTACCTGCATAATTTACTTTTGCATCAGTTGGGGGAAAAATCTAGTTGGATGATCACCAATGCATGATTTGCAAAATGTAATATGTCTTGGTTTTGGCGTTTCATGCACTTCATTCAATTATTGTGGTAGTTTAGACAAATGCTTTGTCATCTCATCCATTTTTTGTGTCAACAACTTATTTTGTTCCAGAATAACATCATTGATATTCAATTCAGTGATACCATTCTTTTCCTAAGAAGGGTTTCTATTGTGATGTTCTTTATGATCATTGAGAGATATTTTCTCAATGATTGAAATTGCATCTTCTGATCCTTTGGACATAAGAGAACCCCTAGAAGTAACATCTAGCAACAACTTTGGTTGTTGTTGTAATTCATTTATGAAGAAATGAATATGTGTAAGCTCATTAAACTAATGGTTTATACCGCTCCCACGCTTCATAGAGAGTTTCAGTTGCGCCTTGGTAGAACAACATAATGATTGTCTTTGCTTCTATGAATTTATTATGAGGGAAGAATCCGTTTAAGAACTTTTCCTCCAATGTATCCCAATTTGTCATTGTCGATGTTGGTTGGTCTAGATACCACTACTTTACTTTTCCAATTAACGAGTGTTAAAACAATCTCAAGAACACTGCTTCCTCTTTAGTTTCTAAAAATCCCAGCGTCCCATAAATCTAGTAAAACATGTGAGATGTGTCTATGGTCCCTTATGGTCTAAACCTTCAAACGAGTTAGAATAAATAATTTGTAATAAACTTATGTTCATTTTTACTTTACGGACATTCCTATATGGTCTACCTATGTGTGTCAAACATCTTGGACTATTGTGGCATGGCATGCCACCAAAATTGTTTCCATTGTTGTTCTACTTGTTGTTGTTATATGCATCAACCAAGGTTTCTTGTTTTGAAATGAAAGACTCTTCTAGGTCTTATAATCTACCTTGGAACTTTTCCTTTATGGTTTTTTCGGTGATTCATTCAATTTTGGGATCGAGCATAAGTTATTCTGTTGGATCATTCCCTTGCGTAAAAAGTGAATAACATAACTAGCTACTAGTATTAGTAGGTTAGTGACCATAAACAAAATATACAGATGTTTCATTTCAAATAACAAGTGCAATATTATCATATCCACATAGACTAGTTGTGTTATAAACATCATTCAACAGTTCTTATGATTTTAAACAAAAAGGTTGTTTAGAGTTACTTGTTTGTGAAAATGAAATGACAAAAAACAAATAAAGATTTTGGTGTTAACAGTGAAAAACTTGTTGGGGTTAGACTTTATAATCCTTATATTCAGGCAAAACCATTTATCAATAATATACTCTTCTACACATCTATTAATACTCCCACATGTTGCTCTCATTTCAACTCATCTCTAAGTCAATGGTGTGAGATAAATTATCTTACCTAATATATGATCTCTCTCCCTATTAACCAATACAATAACATTAAATTTCAATAATGAATACAAAATCAATGCACCATTTTTCCAATATTGTAATTCATTGGGATATACCTAAGCTTATCTCTAGGCATTAACATCAAATAGATGGAGACTAGAATCTGGTAATGACCATCACCTCTTGAATGTTAATGTAGCAGGGTTTTCGTTACCTTTAGGTTTATTGACTAAACCAAAAGTCAACATACAATTCGAGTCGCCACCACACTTTTATTTGTCCAAAGGAAAGGCTAAAAAGCGAACAAAAGCCAAGGTAAGAAGTTTTTCAAATCAAAAACTAATAAAAATGTCAGAGATCTGGGTAAGGGGGTTGGTTATGAAATGGGAAGGTTTTACACACCCAAAACATCCTTAGTATCCTAAGGGAACCCTTTTTGCAAATATATGTTGTAGGTCGGTATTTGTGAAAAGATTTGTGCAAAAGATTGGAGGGATGAGAAGAGAATAGATTATATTTACAAATTTTGTTATTTGAATGGATGAACCCATTGCCTATGTACCATCACAAAGGTAGGATCAAAACCTCGTAGTTCGGGGTAAAAGTCTCAAAGATTGGTGAATTTATTTGATCGAAAGCCTTAAGGTCTTTTGTTATCAAAGGGAGAAAACTCAACCTAAACCAACAATCCACCATGTGAGGAAGGCTTCAATATTCTAGTGAGGGGTTAACCCTATGATAAGTATGGAAGACTTATAATCCAATCACTAAGGAGGAGGTGATATTTACATCAACCACTATGATAACTCGAACCTAATGACTAATTTTTATGAAAAGGTTTTAATAAGGTGGCCATTGGAACCACAAAAAAAAACAACTTGAAGTGAGTTATATTTATAAGTTAGATTTATTTACAAAATAAAGTCAAAGTTGGATTAAGATTTATTCACAATGAGTATTTATGAAAATGAGTTTTGAAAAGTCAAAGGCTTAAGGCCTAGGTTTCTAATTTAAAACAAAGTCAAAGTTTTAAGAAAAGATTTTGGCTTGGTTAGAGTGGAGAGAAGAAGAGAGGGGCTAGTCCTAAAGCATACAAAGATAAGAGAGAAAAGATAAGCCCTTGGAGTTCCTTTTCTTGAAATCATAGAAATGATTCAAGATGCTCCTTTCCTTTGGACTTAGCACACACAAACAAGCAATCAACCAATTTGGATTCAAGCTCATAGGATCTCCATTTGACTTGTCTCTCTTAACTTGGCTACTCATGACAATGGTCCTCTTTTCACAATCTCAAGGTAGGATCCCTATCACACAAGAGAAAACATCAAAAAATTCACAACACAATAAGAGGAATGGACAAAGAATAAGTTTGGATGAAGAGTCCTTTAAGATCAACTTTGAAATTTAGCATTCTAAAGGCATGAGACCTAATTGCTCTTCAACAAATTTAGCATTCTAAAGGCATGTGGCCTAGTTGCTCTTGAACTTCTTTAAGCATAGGTAAGTCCTAATTCTAAGTCTTTTCTCCTTTTGCATTAGGTCCACACAAAACAAACACAAGATAACAATATATTTATATACAATAATGGGCTCAAATGAGCAAAAGAAAAATGACATAAACATAAAATATGTGCTCAAGTGAGTAAAATGAAAAGCAATATGAATAAATGAGCAAGAAATAAATGGCATTAAAAGTAAAGGGTAAGAAATTAAATGCTCAAATTAAAGTTAGTGATTAGTGGAGGTTATGTTAGCTTGTCATGAGACAATATAGCGCTATGTTAAGCAATCGTAAGTGGACTAATGTAGTAGTCACACCTATCTGAGGCCGGTCAATAAAAATATAGGCAAAGAACACAAGTTAGAGATCATGACTAGTAAGCCAAATTCCATAAACTTGCCATGCCAAAACAAAAGGGGAAGGGCCTTGTATTGTCTTTAGGTTATTTGCTTGACCAAGAAGCAACCTATCTTGGACACAAAACAACTCACTTGATCATGGATCAAATTGAGTTTGGTTTAGATCAAAGAAGGTTAAACCTCTCATTTGTCAAGACCAACCATAAGAACTTAACTCATTGGCCAATGATGGAAAGAATGGGATGAAGATGAAAGGGAATGGAAAAGAAGACAAGTATCAAGTCCAATTGATCAAATGTGAATCAAATCAACATCTACCAATACCAAACAGAAAAGAAATGAAAATAACAAGTCAACAATAATTTCTTTTGGTATTTTTTGAATTAAAATAAAATGCAAATACAAAATAAACAAATAAGGTCAAACCTCAAATTCAATTCAAATCAACTTCAACAAGTCCAATTAAATTCTCATAGGTCTAACATGGTCAAGCAAGCTTTGACTAATTTTCTCAACAATTTTTGAAATCAGAAAGCAATTAAAAACAATTAGAAACAATTAAAAATAGGACAAAATAGATTAAAATCTCAAATAAATCTCAAATCAAATAAGCAATTGATGAGACTATTTTTCATTGACTTATCATGATCCATAAAAGCTAGGAAAATATTTTTGGATTTTTCAAATATCAGAAAGTATTTTAAAATGAATTAAAACTATTAAAAATCAAATAATTCACAAAAAATATTAAATGAAGTCACAAAAATAATTAAAAATCAAAATATGAAACTAGATTTTTTAAGAAAATTTTTGGAGTTGGTCTCATATTTTTATGACTTCAAATAAATTTTTTTATGAATTTTTGAAAATCAATTGAATTAACTGAAAATAAAATAAAATGAATTAAATGAAAAAAACCATAGTCGCGTGATGCACCTCATTAATTGACGTGGCATGGATTAAAGGCTCAGATGTGAGGGCGCATGGTGTGACCAAGTCAAACGCGTGGCAATGTGAATTAAATAAAGTAAGCATTCAGATGAATGAGATTAGAACGTGGCATTCAGATCTAAGGGTCAGGAAGTAAGACACGTCAATGGTGGTGGTGGAAACCATCGTCTTCTCCGGCGAGCCAACAAAATCTGGCCACCAGTTGCAAAGAAAAATGTTTAACAAAAATGGTAAGTAAAGACATCAAATTAAAGCTCGTGCGATTGAGATCACCATTGTATCCATAGATCTTCCTCACTCTTCCTATGTTGAGAGAGATATGAAGTGGAAGATCATGGTGTTCAAACTGAAAGTGCACGAAATGGAAACTTGAAACTACCATTGGCTTGCCTCAAGTGTGAGGACTTCAGAAAACCACACAAACAAGAGAATACTACATTGAATTGCAAGTTCTAGATCCAAAAAGTTTGAAGTTCTATCTCTGAATTGAATCTCTCTAAGCCACGAAACCTTCAAGATCTTGGCTCCTCTTTGCTCTAGGGATGCAGTGGAGATGATATGCTAAGGAATTGAGCTTTGAAAATCAACTAATGATGTTGAATTTCAAGCTTGAAAGTGAGAAACATTTCTGGAAAATTCCTTTGGTATGGCTATGGTTTCAATGCTACAACGTTTCAGATCTCCAAAAGGTTGATGAATGAATAAGAATGAGCAGTTATTTATAGCTGAAATTGGCTGTGCATCATGCTTCCCTCGTGTGCATGGCATTTGAAAATGGATATGCATGGGCCTGTACAGGCGCATGTGAGGCCCAATAATGAGTGAAAAACCATGCCGAGTTCATTTAGAATGGAATTGGATGTGTACATGAAGTGGAACTAGCTTGCACATTAAGTTTCATCACGAAATGCCAAAATGAACATAAAGAAAGAGGTATTCGAAACTCACACATGGTAAATCCAAAAAAGTAATGTGAGTAATGGTTGGAAAGCCCTTGAAATAAGGAACAAAAGTAATGTTGGGAAAAAATTCATTTGGAATTTGGAAATTAATGAAAACTGGCTGTGAAAATTTAGGTACAAAACATGTTTAAGTCACCTTTGAAAATTTTCACTAAAAGTAAGCCCAATCAAACCCCTATTTTGCCATGATGAAAGGTTCAAATGGGAAAAACTCCAACATAAAAGTTGTAGATATTTTCAATATGATCAATTTAGACTTAAATTTTTCATCATTTGGATTTTTCACGACAAAGTTATGGGCATTTGAAGTTGGGTACTTTTTCAAATTCAATGACTTAGGCCCAATGTGACCTATAATGTTTTGTATTATCACATGTATTTATTTTATGATTATGAAATTTTGTTAAACATAACATTTGAATTAAACATCTTAATATTTCCAATGCATTTGGTATAACCTAAAAATAATAAAAATTAAGGAAGTTATGCCCTTGGTAAGTTGACCCAAAATTAGGGTTTTAGTCAAAATGACCTATAATGTTTTGAAATGAATGATGACCATCCAAGTTTCAAATGGATTTTTGATGAATATGAAAGTTGTTTATATGGTTCTTAAGAACATTGTTTATCTTGGGGTCATCTTCATTTGACAAACACATCAAAAGTTATATCTCAATGGTGCTCATATTAGTCAGATGACTTGACTGGTCAACTTCTCAAGGCCAAACTTTCAATCTTGATGAATAAATGAATGAGGATCCTCAAATAGGCTCATATATTCATATAATAATGAATGAAAGAACTTAACTTGAGTAAATTTGATCATAGGTTAAGGTTGCTTCATGGGTAAGGCACAGTCAAAGCACAGTTGAATTAGGGTTTCCTTGGGAAATAAATCCTCAAGCCCTTTGGGTTATCTTGATCAAATTGGCAAATTGAGATACTTGGGAGAAATATATGATGGTTAGGAACTTTGTGGACCATTGTCATGCTTTTTCTCATCTTCATCTAGCCATTGCATTGGGCTTAGGAGCCTCCTAGGAGCATTGAGCTTCAAAACAAAAAGAGTTAGTGACATATTTTTTGTGCTTTTGGTTAGTAAACAAATAAGAAAAGCAAAAATGTACAATACAAGCATGCTTGGTGGTCTCAAACCACTCACACAAGTCCCAACCCTAGGGTTAAGGAGCCAACCATGCTATGATCCTTGAGGCAATGCACTTGTGCAATGATATGATGCCATGAGGGATCTTAGGGTCAAAATTAGGGTCTTACAGATGCCCCTATTTAAGGTCATTCTAGCCGGAGATATGAAGGTTAAAATATTCATCTTGACGAGGTAGAATGAGCTTAAATAATAACAAAGAGATGAATTTTGGTCCCTAAGAGACCTCATGATGCAAATGTATGCATGCAAAATAAAAATCTTCAGGGTGAATAATTGCCACAAAGGAAAAGAAATCGGGAGAAACTGAAAAAATCCAATAGGAGTAACATACTCACTAAGGAGGCAGAGACTCTGGGGAGATAAAAGGTAAAAATACGTGAGCAGACCATGATTTGAAAACTTGCTGGGAGACACGAAGGGATTCCACGAAAATAAATCAATGGAAAGACTCGAGCTAACGCAAAATTGCACGTATTGGGGAAAATGCCAATACAGCAAGACTATCCGCCAAGGATACTTCGGATAAAAATCCGGATTCATCCGAGGATGTCCACAAAGACTCAGTTAAGGAAGAAACAACGAGATATTATCGGTTACTGGGTAATAAAGTCAAAGAGAGACACGTTATCAAAAACACCGGTTACTGGGTGAGAGAACAACACGCTCAGGGAGAAAGAATATCTAAGACCAGTATAAGGGTGAGAGATATCAATCATCCAAAACATCTGAGGAGGACCCAAAAGGCACATCTTAACTCAGGAAAATCTGACTCCACAGGGGACAAAAGTCATAATAGGGAGTAGAAGGAAGGAACACCAGGGATATTGGTTACTGGGAATATAATAGGTGATCAACCAGGCGTGAATTGGGAACATATCCAAGACACTCATCATCCGAAAGGAGGGCTGAAAAAGCAAACTCGACTTATAGGATGGACATTCGATTCCGCAAGGAAATACGAATCTTACTCGATTGGGGAAGAAAAGACTTCGACTGAAGAGCGCATGAGATATATTATCTATTACCGTCATAACGTAGATAACATACTCGCATGGAAGATTATCCACAACCGATTACTGGGTTAATGAAGGATAATCGACCGAAAAGAAAGGACATCGGGATACCAGTTACTGGGTATAAAATGATGACCAATCAGGATGGAGAGACAATCATTACCGAACAAGAGTAAATGAAATATGACTTGCAAGGGATAAATTGCCTGACAAAAGAAATTATCCTGGAGAGATATCACCGGTTACTGGGTGGTATATTAAAAAACGAAGGAATATCAATACCGGTTACTGGGTAAAGATAACCAATAAAGAGGGGATTACATCTACCAGTTACTGGGTAGAAAACCACAGAAATAGGACTTACAACTACCAGTTATTGGGTAGAAGGCCACAAAATCCGATGGGAAAAGGATGAACAATTACCGGTTACTGAGCAATTGAACAACTGAACCACAGGGAACTGCAGGGGATAATAAGAAAGGAAAGTCAATCTAGGAACAAACTAGAAAGACACAATCAAACAAGACTCAACCCGATGAGGATATAACTCAGGGGAGTAATTCCATCCCAATACATACTTGGGGAAGAAACTGAAACAATAACCATCCACAAGGACATAACTCAGTGGGGAATAAAGAAAGAAGGAATAGACACTTTCTGCTTATGGGGCTGACTCTATACGGAGAAACCAGACACAAACATCTACTTGGGGAAGAACATTTCACCAATAGCAGAAGATAACAAGCAACGATATATGGCAAAGAATGCAACATGAATATCTGAATACTATGGTTATGCATGTATATGCGTGATTCATGTATGATTAATGCTGACAAACAGACATATCTAACACAAATAAGTCCGAGAATCACGAACGAACACCAGACACAACATCTCAACAAGAATGGCAAAGCCTATTGGAGAAATCAGTTTGGGGAACAACCCTGAGCAGGATGAAAATAAATCATCAGGGATATCAAACCCTATCCCAAAGCTTCACTCGCTGAGGATACAAAGAAGATGTATTCAGGAGCAGCGGAATAAGCTGATCAAACAGAGGACTCAACTCTGGAAGGGACTATCTCGGGACGAAGAATAATCACGGGAAGACGTCGATCACAGCTGAGTGTCGCATCACGCGAAAAACCGGCGGGAAAAGAAAGAAACAACAGAGCCGCCACCGTGCGTTATTTATCCCAAAAGAGGGAAAGGAAACGCTCAGAGTAAACCTAGGAAAGAACATGGTCTCGCGACCAAAGAGAATGGGTTCGGGAGTCGGTTATGCGAAGGGAAGGTATTAGCACCCCTACGCATCCGTAGTACTCTACGGGATCCACGCACAAAAGGAAGGAAAATGGTTGCTAAAACACTGCTCAAAACACACACACACTGGCTGAAAGAAACGCAAGAGACTGACTGAAATTGACTCGGCAGGATATCGTATCCTGGGCCTACTTAGTCTATCAGGCATAGACATCAGAGTCGAAGTAGTTCGGACTGGGGAAACGACACATGCTCGCTAGGATGTCGCATCCTATGCATACGTATCTCCTCGGACGAGAGAAGAATCAGAGCATCCGTAGCTCGGCTGACACGCACACAAACAAACAAGACACA
Organism: Lathyrus oleraceus; assembly: GCF_024323335.1. Lineage (NCBI taxonomy): Eukaryota > Viridiplantae > Streptophyta > Magnoliopsida > Fabales > Fabaceae > Lathyrus > Lathyrus oleraceus. Next base: position 91,163,802 of record NC_066585.1, read on the forward strand.
GGCAAACATGGAGCCTGAATGCCAATCACTGGACTTACATCAGCATCCGAACCAAAACACACACAAGAAGGCAAACATGGAGCCTGAATGCCAATCACTGGGCTTATATCAGCATCCGAACCAAACACACGCACACTGGAACCCAAATGCCACTCGATGGACTTACATCAGCTTCCAAGCACACAACAAGACAAAACAAAGACACAGGCGCCCGGAGAGATCTGCTCATCTCCTGCCTACGTACCTCATCTGGTATGAGGATCAGGGCGACGTAGTTCCCCTACAGAGGGATAAAGGACTAGCCTAACCAGATAACAGAGGGAGACACAACTAGGGAGACTACGACTCGAGCCTAGATGTTATCATGCAAAATCATCCCTAAGTTAAGGTTTCTAGCTAACTGGCACAGGGAGCCAGCCTATCCTAGACATGACTTACACAGGAAGCAAGCCACACACACACTTAACTTGCACAGGGAGCAAGCCAAGCAAAACCTAACTTGCACAGGAAGCAAGTCTAAACTAACCCTAACTTGCACAGGAAGCAAGTCAAACAAACATACAAGCACAGATAGCACACACTATACACAAATAAGGGGCTCAAACAAGGGTTAGGTTTTAGTCGAGGGGTCATATCAACCTCAACAAACAAACCTCTGGAATGGGGTGAGTGTGCTCTTAACCTTGCCATTGAGGGGCTAGGGTGAAGCAGATGAAAGGTGAGTGAAGATGAGACTTCACAGCTCTTATCCCTGGCCTGGGAGAGCTTAAGATAAGAATGTGTGGGTTCAGAAAGTGGGAACCCTTCTACACATTTAAAACTGACTCAACTGTACAATTGTACAAGATCTTGGGTTTGTATCTGCAATGCATCAACACAGTGGTGTGAGCAAAACAGAAGACACACTGAATAGCAGGGGATAGGTTGCTTATCCCTTGGTTCTGCCAATTGCCTCTTCACTTAGGAGGACTTTGACTCTATGCAAGGACAAAATTAAACATCCACAAACATTGCCTCTTAAGGAGGACTTCAGACAGTTGCCTGGCCAAGTAACAGGCCAGGTCTTCCAGACTACATGAAGTTTAAGAGATTATACCTCAAGCAAGTTGCTAAATAGCAAAGCAAAGCAAAGTTCACAAGGAACTAAAAGCAACTAAAGTACCTGAAATCAGTCAAGCTCAGTTAGTATACAAGTCAAAGTTAAATCAAAATGAAACAGATGTCAACCAGTCAACACAAGCAAGTGAATGTGCAAGGCACAAGGCTCAAGGCATGTGAGCCAAGCCACCTACAAAACAAACAAGTTAGACAATGATATTTAAGCAAGCTCAATCAAAAAGAGTTGGTCTCATTGGTCATTTGTTGGTCAACCTGAAAACATAAGCTCAAAGGTGAGTAACAGGACCACTAGGACAAGCCTAGGGTCAAAAAGGAATGAAAAAGTCAAAACAGCAAAGGGCAAGCATCCCAAATCATGTTCAAACAATTAAGAAACACAACCAATTGGGTTCACATTCATATCAATCATCATCATCATTTCATGAACAAATTAGGTCAAAACATGGCATTTAGAAGCTCATAGAAGTCAACAGCAAGACTTGCATCAAAAGCAAACTAAAACATTTCCAAAAATCACCAAATAAATCATGATCAATCACAACCCACAGCATGGTAAGCATGTCAAATTTCATCCCATTTGGACAAGTGGAAGGCAGTCAATGAAAATCAGAAAGTCAAAGCAATTTTGAACATGCTCAAGGAAGTCAACCAAACATGCATCAACTTAGAAAAATCATAAATCAGATATGGTGTATGATAAATGAATGGGACTAAAACCATGGCAAAGATGAGGATGTCTAGTTATCCCATGTAAAATTTCATGTCCATCTAATAAAGTATGAGAATTTCACAAATGAAATGGGAACATGTGTCACAAAAAGTCAACATATGACCAAGCAGGGGAGAAAATCTCAAACAATTAGGAAATGCCACAAATAAATCCAAGAAAATTCACATGTAAACTAGACATACAAGAGTAGGTTCATGCAAAAAATCAGATCAATTGGAGGTCAAGAAGCATGGTATCAAAAATCATCAAGTTGGACATCAATGGTGTGACACAAATTGTCACACCCTAATTCAAAAATTCATAACTCTCAAACCACATAAGATAAATTCACAAACTCTACACCAAAATCACCATGAGTGTGTCTAGTTTAAGCACAAAAAATTTGGGAGCCATTGGATAAAGCATCATCATTTCACAAATGTTTTTGGCAAAGTGTACAAAAATTGGTCACATGTCACAAACCCTAGCATCATTTAAAATTCGACCATGCAAAAATTCTGGAAAATATATGACAAAAAACTAGAGATCAAGATGGACATGATGCAAAAATTCCCAATGAATTTGGAATTAAAATGAGGAACTTATGATTTTTGGAAGATTGAGTAATTAAATGAAATAAATATTGAAATGAAAAATGAATTAATTGATTAAATGGACGAGAATGGCACGTTGGTAATTACTTGGAAAAGTTAATGAAGCGCTGCGTTTTGGGGATGCAAAGGAAATGAGCTGATTGGTTGTTGAAAATAATGGCCATGCATGCGTGAAACAAAACCAGAAAAATCTGAAAATAAATTAGGGTTTCACTGTAGCTTCATCTTCATCCTTCAACATCCAAATCGAAAAAATTCAAAACGCCCAGAAAATCGAACCGAGCACATCACTAGAACCAGCACACCACACACATTAAGAATCCATCATCCATTTTCATCAAAACACTCTAACAATCACGAATCGAAGCTATTTTTGAAGACAGTCGTGGTACAGTGGTTTGTTGGTGTCCAATGGCTGAAACAGATGCTTTAGAACCTCTCCAATGATGAATGGTGATTGATGTTTGGCTTAGGAATGTTGGAAAAAGGTCTAGAACTCGACTGTCATGGAAGGGTGGCTGCTGAAAACAGTTGTGGAAAATGAGCCTCCAGTTTGAAAAACATGGTGAAAAACAAGGTCACAAAGTTGCTTGGATGATGGAACAATGATAACCAAGTCGTGCTCTTTGAGGCTCCTTCAAGAAAACTTCCAAAGTGCAAAAAATGAAGGATGGAGAGAAAAGATAGTTTCTTTTCTTTGGTATGCCAGGCTGCTTCTAGTGATTTCAAAGTGACAGAAAATGATCATGAAATCTGCTGTGTGATGGTACAAATCAAATGGCCAAGCTCAGTTCTTTGGAAGTTTTGGACTGTTTTTTTGAGAAATGCCAAAATGTAGTTTTTTTAGCATGAATGATTTCTGTTGTGTTAGATGTGTTTTGCTAACTGCTTCTTGTGGTTTCAAATGACAGAAAATGTTGTTTTAATGGATGTTGAAAACAACAAATGCCAGGCTCAGGTTCTCTCTGAGTTCTTGGACAGAAAAATTGGGAAATGCAAGAATGAAACTTGAGAGAAAAATGAGAGAACCATGGTTTTCTCCCTAGGCCAAATGGTTTGTGTGGCTCCTTTGGTTTTTCATGACAGAAACTGAAGTTTGATTTGCTGTTTTATGTTGCTTTTGGCAAAGCCAAGCTTGGTCTTTTTTGAAGTTTGACAGATTTTTTAGAAATGCAAGTAAGATGAAGTTTTTGAGAATGAGTGAAGGTGGTTTGTTCTTGCTGTCTAATGTGGCTTGTCTGCTCTTAGCCTTTGTCCTTGACAGAAAATGATGATAAAAGTCTGCTGTCTTGTGGTCCTGCATCAAAAGCCATGAAAATGTGGATGTAGCTATTGAAACATGTACTTTCTTCCCAATTCCAAGCAAGTTGGCATGGCCTTTTCCTGTTGGTTTTAGGCTGCTACTGAGGTTTCAAATGACAGCAAATGATCTTTTAATTTTCTGTTTTAAGAGTACAAAGCATGGTATGGTGGATAGTATGGATAGATATGGTGAAAGTGTCCTTTTGTCCAAATTTCAAGCAAGTTAAAGAATGGCCATATGTACTGCATAATTGAGCTTGCAAACACATTTTAAATGACATTTCTGAGCTATTTCAATTGGCCAAATGGTAGAAAAATGATTATATCAAAAAGTCAACCCTTGGTCAAACTTGCATTTAAATGAGATAAGTCAAAAAATGCCATTTTGATTGGTGAAGTTTTGGCTCATGAAATTTATATTTTTGGAAAGAGGGGATCAAATGTGACTTGTAGGAAAAAACCCCACCAAAATTGGCCAAACGGTTTGAGAGATATGGCCTTTTGAAGTTCAAGAATTTCTGAAATCGATTCGATCATAACTTGCCAACCACACATGGGAATTGAGAGTTCTTGGACTTTTTGGAAATGGGAGAACAAGATCTTCAACTTTCATGTTGGGCAAAAATTCATTTGGAGCTTGTATCATGATGTAAGTTTGAGGATCAAGACTTTCCATTTTTGGTAAGTTTCAGTTACAGGTCCAATTTCCATTTTTGGAAATTTCTGATCTGGCTTCAAATTCTTCCATGATGGTGTTTGACATGATACATGAGGCCTATTTGGACATGAATGAGCTCTCTCAAACCAAATCCCATCATCAAATCACTGATTAAATGGACAGTTGACCAACAATTGACTTTTAGGGTTTCTGACTGACTGTGCATTGACTGATGAATTCCAAACCCTAATTCCTTGAGACCTTGACTTCAAATGATGTCCCAAGACATATGAACCCTTGATTGATGAGCATGGTGCCCAAATTCCACAAGAATGGCCACCATCCACTGCTTTGACTGACTGTTGACTGTCTAGGGTTCTTTGCCTGACTGTGCATGAACTGATGACTCCTGAACATCCAATCCTTGACCAAAACACTTCAAATGGATCCCCAAGTCATGTGAACATGTTGGACCAACCCTAGGGCCTTGGCTCCTTGAGAATTGTGCTTGCTTGCTTGACTGACTGATCTCCTGACCAGTTTGACCTAATTCCTTGATTGGCTTGCACTTGAGGCAAAAGAGGCAATGCAATGCTATGCAATGGACCATGATATGCTATGACCTAGTATGAAAACGTATGTACAATGATAGGTGCAAATTTGAGGTGCTACACTGAGGATAGGCAAAGTCACAGCTTCCAACTGCAAGAAACAACATTCTACACAATAGGAGTCTCCAGGGGCAAACAAACCCTGACATAAGGAAGACGCAGAGGATCTGCCCGGGCGATTCCATCAACTCTCTCGAGAACAGGCTGCTGAATAACGATAAGATCCGCCAGAGAAGAAACTCTACTGGGGAACTTACCAAGGAATGATGTGAAACTCCGTGGGGAACAACTACTAACCAGATACACATCAATCAAAATACTCCATTCTAGCTGCTGGAGAGGAAACTCTGCTAAGGGGACAAAGAGCAATTTGCTCTGGGGGAAGGAAACAAACACATCTTCCACATTAACTCTCAATGCTAGAAGAAATCTTCAGACTCAGAGGGGATACAAATCATCAAACTCAAATCAGGCAACCCTACTGGGAATAAGCTGCAAACGAACTATCCTGGTTGAGGAAAATCGAAAATGAATCCCTTGTCAACAAACGACATGCTAGGGATGAAAAAGGAGACAAGCTCTTTATCAATTGCTCAAAGCAACTTCCTGCTGGGGAGATAATTATCTGGAAAGATAGCTCTGCATGGAACACATGCTTATTCTGATGGGAACTTCTAGTCATGCTGAGGAAAGACGAACCTTCTCGTGAATAGAATAACATATCAACTTTTATCAATCTATAAGGGATTTTAGGTCAGTCCACACAAGGGATGAAAACCATATAATTGATAAAAACACAAACGCTAGTGCCTGATATAGAGGGATACACGTCTATAAAAGATCAAGGCAAGAACTGCAATAGAAGGGATCATCCACAGATTCATCCTACCACCAATCATGGACTGCTAAGACTCCGCGGGGGAAACAGACATGTATGCATAACTACTCGAGAATGCGTTGGATGAACATCCGCAAATTCTACTAGGAGAAAGCAATCCATCAAAATAGATCAATCCACTGCCATCAAAGAGAACTTCTCATACCAGACTTTTTGGGAAGCTAATGATGTACTATTCTTTCTGCGCTCGACGGGGAGACAACTGAAAGCTGATGAAGAGGATAAAAAATTCCAGAACATGAACAAATGTCTTACCCTTTGGAAATCATACTATCCTTGGGAGAGCACTTAGGATGTTCCTTTTATCCTTTTTAGTCATTGTGAATGTTTATTTTGTTTAAAATAGTTTATTTATGAAAACTTTATTTGTTTTAAAACTATGATATTCATCAATTAAAACATGCAAACATTTGTTAAATAGAAACAAATAAGAGTGCAAAGAATTGGATAAAGGCTCAAATTTATTTAATGGAATGGTAGTCCGCAAATGGCGAGACTCCATGGATCTTTAGAAATTTGAAATTGGTGATATACATGGAAAAATGGCTATATTGAACATAATGACCGTTTCTCCACCAACTCTGAATCCACTGTATTCGAAACTTCAGTTCATAATGGCTGAACGAGAATCTTTGATAGACGACAGTTGTAGAACAAAGTCTTGTCAGGATGCAGTTACTTGCCAAATCCCTAATTTCTGCCTAGATTTCCCCAGGGTGAGGTACTCAATCTAGCGGGATATATATTCATTTTTTTTCATATGTCTCTAACTTTTTCCTGGATTGCCCTTTCGGGTTTTCAATCCACCGAGACGCTCATTTTTGCCTAAGCCGCCCCTTCGGGTTTTCAACTTAGCGAGCTATTCTGTTTTTAATTTTCGGCGAAGGATTTCTTGACTGCATCTGAATTCACAGAACGAGTGAAATCCTCTCTATCCATAGTTATGAGCAATAGAGCACCGCCTGAAAATGCTCTCTTAACAAAGTATGGACCTTCATAGTTTTGAGTCCACTTGCCCCTGGAATCGGGCGCGAAAGACAAGACTTTCTTGAGTACGAGGTCACCTTCTCGGAACACACGAGGTTTGACGTTCTTATCAAAGGCCTTCTTCATCCTCTGTTGATACAACTGACCATGGCACATGGTAGTTAATCTCTTCTCTTCAATCAAATTCAGTTGGTCATAACGACTCTGAACCCATTCAACCTCAATTAACTTGGCTTCCATCAAGACTCTCATTGATGGGATCTCAACCTCTACAGGGAGCACAACCTCCATGCCATATACAAGAGAGAAAGGGGTTTCCCCTATTGAAGTACGGACGGATGTACGATAACCATCCAAGGCAAATGGCAGCATCTCATGCCAACCTTTGTACGTAACAACCATCTTCTGGATAATCTTCTTGATGTTCTTGTTAGCAGCTTCAGCAACCCCATTCATCTTGGGTCTATAGGGAGAAGAATTATGATGTGCAATCTTGAACTTGCTACACATCTCTTTCATCATCTTATTGTTCAAGTTAGATCCATTATCAATAATGATCTTGTATGGCACACCATACCGGCATATGAGTTGGTTCTTGATAAACCTCACAACCACCTGCCTGGTCACACTTGCATACGATGCCGTTTCAACCCACTTGGTGAAGTAATCAATGGCTACGAGAATAAAACGGTGACCATTCGACGCCTTAGGTTCAACCATACCAATCATGTCAATTCCCCACATGGAGAAAGACCATGGTGAGGAAATAACATTCAGAAGTGTCAGGGGAATATGAATCTTATCCGCATAGATCTGACACTTGTGGCATTTCTTCACATACTTGCAGCAGTCAGACTCCATTGTCAGCCAATAATAGCTTGCTCTCAACATCTTCTTCGCCATGGCATGTCTGTTGGAATGAGTACCAAATGAACCCTCATGGACCTCAGTCATCAACATGTCTGCTTCGTGTCTATCCATGCATCTGAGCAAAACCATGTCAAAATTTCTCTTGTAAAGCACATCACCATTAAGGTAGAAACTTCCAGATAACCTCCTTAAAGTCTTCTTATCTTTAACAGATGCCCCAGGAGGGTAAGTCTGACTTTGGAGAAAACCCTTGATATCATAGTACCATGGCTTATCATCTTTCACTTCCTCAACTGCAAACACATGAGCTGGTCTATCCAAGCGCATCACGGTAATATTTGGGACATCATTCCAATACTTCACTACAATCATTGAAGCAAGTGTAGCGAGAGCATCCGCCATCCGATTATCATCTCGAGGAATGTGATGAAATTCAACATCAGTAAAGAAAGTTGAAATCCTCCTTGCATAATCTCTGTACGGGATGAGGCCAGGCTGATTCGTCTCCCATTCGCCCTTAATCTGATTAATAATCAGGGCCGAATCGCCATAAACACCAAGATGTTTGATCCTAAGATCAATACATTCTTCCAAACCCATAATACAAGCCTCATACTCCACCATATTATTCGTGCATTTGAAAGTTAGCCTTGATGTAAAAGGAAAATGTGTGTCTTGAGGAGTAATAATCACTGCCCCAATACCATTTCCATACTGATTGACAACACCATCAAACACCATACCCCATCGGGAACCAGTCTCTGGCCCTTCATCGAGCGTAGGCTCATCACAATCTTTCATCTTCAAATACAGAATCTCCTCATCAGGGAAGTCGTATTGTACTGACTGATAATCTTCAATTGGTTGATGCGCCAAATGGTCAGCTAAGATACTACCTTTAATAGCTTTTTGAGCTCGATACTCAATATCATACTCAGATAACAACATCTGCCAACGGGAAATTCTCCCAGTTAAAGCAGGTTTCTCAAAGATATACTTGATCGGATCCATTTTGGATATCAACCAAGTCGTACGATTCAACATATACTGGCGCAAACGCTTAGCAGCCCAAGCCAAAGCACAACATGTCTTCTCAAGCATTAAGTACCGAGACTCACAATCAGTGAACTTCTTACTCAAGTAGTATATTGCATATTCTTTCTTTCCTGATTCATCTTGCTGACCAAGGACACAACCCATGGAATCATCAAGCACAGTCAAGTACATAATCAATGGTCTCCCTTCAACAGGCGGAGACAAAATCAGAGGTTTGGATAAATACTCTTTGATATTGTCAAAGGCCTTTTGGCAATCCTCGGTCCAATCATGATGCTGATCTTTCTGGAGGAGCTTGAATATAGGCACACATGTGGCAGTCATGTGGGATATAAATCTCGAAATGTAATTCAAGCGGCCAAGAAAACCTTGGACTTGCTTCTCAGTTTTGGGTGCAGGCATCTCTTGTATTGCTTTGATCTTGGTAGGATCAACTTCAATACCTCTCTCGCTTACAATAAAGCCCAATAACTTGCCGGAACGGACTCCAAATGTACACTTGTTCGGATTCAGGCGGAGTTTGTACTTCCTCAAATGCTGGAAAAGCTTCAACAAGTGTTCTACATGTTCAACTTCCATTTTCGACTTCGCAATCATATCACCGACATACACCTCGATCTCCTTGTGCATCATATCATGAAACAAGGTAGTCATAGCGCGTTGATACGTGGCTCCGACGTTCTTCAAACCGAAGGGCATCGCTCGATAACAGAATGTTCCCCAAGGTGTGATGAATGTTGTCTTCTTCATATCCTCGGGTGCCATTTTAATCTGATTATAACCGGAAAATCCGTCCATAAATGAAAATACATTGAATTTAGCTATATTGTCTACCAACATATCAATGTGTGGTAGAGGAAAATCATCTTTTGGACTAGATTTATTCAAGTCACGGTAATCCACACACATTCAAACTTTTCCATCTTTCTTAGGCACAAGCACAATATTGGCCACCCATTGAGGATATGTAGAAGTCACCGGAAACCCCGCATCAATTTGCTTCTGAACTTCTTCTTTAATCTTCACTGCCATATCAGGATGAGTTCTTCTGAGCTTTTGCTTCACAGGCACACACTCAGGCTTCAACGGCAAGAAATGTTGTACGATATCAGTATCTAGACCAGGCATGTCTTCATACGACCAGGCAAAGACGTCGATATATTCTCGTAGCAACTCAATCAACCCCTTCTTAACAGACTCTTCAAGGAGTGCCCCAATCTTCACTTCAAGAATGCAGTCTTCAGACCCCAAGTTGACTGTTTCCAGATTCTAAAGATGCGGCTGAATGATCTTCTCCTCGTGCTCAAGTAGACGGGTAATCTCATCAAGAATCTCTTCAACATCATCTTCTTTTGCCTCAAATACAGGGAACTCAAAGTTGGGAGATGATGTTGGATTATTATGTTCAATGGGTTTGATTAACCTGCATAATAATTTTGAATATAAAAGAGATTTTAGATTTCAAACAAGGCAAATCATTATGCAGATGAAAAGATTGATTTTATTCTTTTTAGGGTTTTATGGTGATCACCAATTTCATGCAAAAAGCAAAAAGCAAAAATAATTTGAGAAAACAAACATTTAACATGCGATTACTGAATGAATATCATTGTATTAATCAATATGCCAACAATGTCTTCACTTCTCCTTTTGGCATGAGAGAAGGGTTTTAAAGCAAAATGAACACATTACGTTGACTTATGGATAACTGTTGGAACATCAACAACGACCCAATTATTGCAGGTTCCTCCAGGTATGACAAAGTTGCCAAGGTCTTCCTCTTCATCATCTTCAACAATGGCAGCAACCTCCTGATCTTCAACGGTCTGGATGAAACCTCCACTCTGGAACAACCCACGATCATTGGAAACACCAGAAGAGTACCCTATGCCAGCCAGGGACTTGTTATCTTCCAACTTAATCATTCTCCCCAAACTAGTAGTTGCACCATGCTCAATGGCCAACTTTGCATCATTATAGGAGATAAATGAAGAAAGTCCTTTCCTTGAAGGCTCAGCAATAGATAAGGCTTGAAACAGAGTTCCAACCTCATCCTCAACATCAATATAGGAGAAGGAAGATAAATGGCTAACCAAGAGAGCCTTCTCTCCCCCTACCACCACCAACTTCTTGTTCTTCACGAACTTCAACTTTTGGTGCAGGGTGGATGTCACGGCGCCTGCCTCGTGAATCCATGGTCTACCAAGAAAACAACTGTATGACGGATGAATATCCATGATCTGGAAAGTGATATGGAAATCACTAGGTCCAATCTTGATCGGGAGTTCTAATTTGCCAATCACAGTTTGCGCGATCCATCGAAAGCTTTCACTACCACTCCACTCTGCCTCATGGGAGGCCCCTGATATGAAAGTTTAGCAAGAGTGGACTTTGGCAATACATTGAGTGATGATCCTGTGTCCACCAACACATTGGATAGGGTATCATCTTTACAGTTCATGGATATATGTAAAGCCAAATTGTGGTCTTTTCCCTCCTCGGGAAGATCAGCATCACAGAAGCTCAAATTGTTGCAGGCAGTTATATTTGCAACAATGCTATCAAACTGCTCAATTGTGACATCGTGATCCACGTATGCCACGTCCAACACCCTCTGCAACACTTCGTGATGTGGCTCTGAATTCATCATCTAAGATAAGACATATATCTTTGATGGGGGTTTGTAGCAACTGATCCACAACATTATATTCACTCCTCTTGATGAGCCTCAGCATCTCATCACCATCCTCTTTCAAAATGCCAGACTGGCCAACTAGGATAGGAGTATTATTGGTTTTAACAACAATAGGGTCAACACCCTTCACAACAGGAACATACTTATTTGAAGAAGAAGTCCCCACGGGACTGGCAGGATTGACAACAACCTTCTTTACAACGTCTTCATGGGATTTTGGCTGAGCCGAGAAAACACGACCACTACGGGTCACTCCACTGACATCATAAATGATCACAACAGAGGTTGAGGGAAACGACACCTCCTTTCCATATTCTAGCATGACTGCATTATATCGGTAAGGAACAACTTTTTCTGATACATACGGGACAGGACCCGCTGGCTTAATCACAAGAGCTGGCGATACTTTCTTCTTGCTGCCATCATACTTGATAACAACAGGCTCAGGAATTTTAAACACAGGGGTGACAACATCGACTTCATCCTCATTACGATTCGGAAGTATCTCAATCATCCCTTGATCTAGCATCTCTTGGATGTCCTTTCTCACCTGATGATGTCCTCTTTCATTGATAGTGCACACCTGGCACCTATCATGATCATGCTCATAATGGTTGTGTTTACACAACAGCTTATGCATCTCTACTAAGGACTGCCTTATGTCATTCACATAAAGGACTTTGTATTTGCTAGGGACCCCTGAACCATGTTAACAGTTGCTTTCCCATGCTTGGGAAATGGGTTCTTCTTCACATTAGGGCCTACGTCCTCAAAGAACAGTATCCCACTCCTCACAAGGTCTTGCACCTTGGTTTTCAATGGAAAGAAATTCTCCACGTCATGTCCGGGAGCACCAGAATGATATACACAGTGAAGTTCTGGCTTGTATCACCATTGGGGATTGGCTGGCACAACGAGAGGATCATGCGGAGTTATCAACTTCCTATCAATTAAGGAAGGATACAATTCAACATATGTCATCGGAATCGGGTCAAAAGTTACCCTCTTCCTCTCGTAGTTGCTGGTGCTGGTGTTGTTATTGTTACGAGGCTGGTAAGCCTGTTGTTGTTGATGATGTTGCTGTGGTTGTTGTTGAACTTCTTTGAAAGCAGGTGCTATGTGAGCCACCTGGTGTTGGTTGACAGTTGGACGGACTTCTCTTAACATGGAAGGACACGTCATGAGTCTCCCCTTCCTTCTTCCTAGCAAATCCTCCATATTTCTTTGCTGAGGAACCATCATCACGAGATAAACGTCCTTCACGGACCCCTTCCTCTAGCCTCATCCCCATATTCACCATTTCGGTGAAGTCCGAGGGAGCACTAGCAATCATTCACTCGTAATAGAAAGAACTCAAAGTCTTCAGGAAGATCTTTGTCATCTCCTTCTCCTCCAGGGGTGGCACTATCTGAGCTGTCAGTTCTCGCCATCTCTGGGCGTATTCCTTGAAGGTCTCCTTGTCTTTCTGGGACATCTCCCTCAATTGGTCCCTGTCTGGAGCCATATCCACGTTATATTTATACTGCTTTACAAAGGTCTCACCTAGATCGTTGAAAGTGCGGATGCTTGCACTCTCCAGCCCCATATACCACCGGAGCGCAACACCTGTCAGGCTATCCTGAAAGTAGTGAATTAGTAGTTGGTCGTTGTCAGTCTGTTTTGACATCTTGCGTGCATACATCACAAGATGGCTGAGTGGACATGTGTTTCCCTTGTACTTCTCAAAGTCAGGCACTTTGAATTTAACATGGATTTTAACGTTGGGCACCAGGCACAACTCATCAGCATTTTTCCCAAAGAGGTCCTTACCCCTCAAAGTCTTCAGTTCCTTGCGCAGCTCAAGGAATTGATCTTTCATCTCATCCATTTTTCCATATACGTCCGGGCCCTCAGATGGCTCGAAATGATAAATGGTGTCTTCTACACGTGGGAGAGTGTGCCAACGGGAGGTGGCACAGACAGGACCGAGCTAGATGCCGACATAGAATCAAGAGTAAGAACGAAGCCCTCTGGTATGAAGTTGGATGGCATTCCCTAAGGGAACCCGGTTGGCATAGTCGGAGCAAAGTGGGCTGTAGCAGTAGGCACTATTGAAGTAGCTACCTCAGAAATGACCGTCCTCGCGGGAGGAGTTGCAGGAGTTGGTGAAGCTTAACTTTGTGCGGCCAGAACTGACTCCATCATGGCAGTCAGTCTAGCGATCTCTTCCTTCAGGTCCCTGTTCTCTTGCTCGAGATGTTCCATTATCTTCGGATGATTTACTCTGGTGTTATACCGGTGCGTCAGCTTGTCTTCAAAATAAATGAAGAGCAAAGAGTTAGACCACTGATCAAGAGCTCGGAACAAAACCTGCTTATGCATATGATGCATGCAATTCTTATGCACATGATTTGTTTTTTATCAGAGGAACTTTATAGAGATCTTTTTGCGAACATTTTGAAAATATTAAACTTTTAAGACATATATGGAATACTCATAGCAATAATATTTGGGAAACTTTTTACACCAAAGAAGTAGTACAGTTTTGGTAACCAAATGCAATACAAGACAAAAGGAGAATAAACATCCTATGGAGCTATAGAAGCAATCGTCCAAAGCCTTCGAGATCGGAAGATACATAGCACGAAGCCTCTTCACCTCTCTCTCTCATAAGCTGCTTCCATATTGGCCTTCTCTTTGGCGAGCTGATCATACTTCCTCTTCCAAAACCTAGATGGGTGAGGAAGAAGATAGGTAACCACATCATCAGGCTCATCGATAACCTGATGCTCTAGAAACTCTATCATTGCATCCTTATCCTTGAGCTGCTGAAGAAGCTCCTCACACTCACGAACCCATGCACGCGACCGGTCTTCGTCTCTCAACTCCTCTACTCCTTGATTAGGGAGGGTTGAAGGCCCAACCATAATCATAGGGGTAGGTCTCGGATACTCGTACGACATACGGTACTCGAGAGCTCTTCTCTTCACCCAAGAGGTGTAAGGTTCCAAAGCAACACAATTCTTTGGACCAAGCTCATTCCTCCCTTTTCTATGAACCTTGTGCCAGGCGCGAACCATCATATCCTTCAAGTTCTGGGGATCTTTACCCTCTTGAAAGAACAAACCTTCCAACGAAACGTTGTTAGGTTTATCCTTTAAGGGGAACCCAAGCTGACGATGGGCCAAAGCAGGATTGTAGTTAATTCCACCACATGTACCAAGAAGAGGTACATTGGAGAACTCACCACAAGAGTCAATAATCTGGACGCCATCATAAACACGGTTATACCAAGAGATATCATCATTAGTGCGAAATAAACCACTTGTACAACAGAGGCAAACATCACACAATGGAACTACCACCCTTTGCATTCCTCATATGCAAAGAGAAATAAGTGTCACCCAACAAAGTCGGAACGGGATTAAGAGAAGAGAAAATCCTAATAGCGTTCACTTCTACAAAGTTGTCGATGTTGGGAAATAACACTAGCCCATAGATGATGAGTACAAATATGGCTTCAAAAGCTTCCTTACTCATGGCCTTCCCAAACAAAGTAGCTCTGGCAACCAGAAAATCAGACGGGAGACCTTGAATTCCACCTTTGGCAGTCATATGGGCAACAATATCAGATACATCTACATGAAGCATGTCAGCAATCTCTTGAGAAGACATAATCTTCTCTAAACCACTGAATGACAATTGGTCCAGAATAGGTATACCCACATGATAAGCATACTCCTCAAGTGTAGGCAAAAGCTGGAAATCCGGAAAAGTGAAGCATCGATACAGAGGATCGTAGAACTGCACCAACACACTCATCAGACCCTTATCCACCTTGGTAGAAAGAATAGACAGAAGCATCCCATGGCAAGCTTTGAACTCCAAAGTCTCTAATACATAAGATGCCAAACTCCTTAACTCTTTCAAGTCGGGTTGTCTGAAAGTGTACTTCTTCGTATTCCTTCTTTGCTTATCCATGTCTGAAAATTTGCAAATAGACCTCTTAAGTTCCTTGAAAAATCTTTATTGTTGATGATATGAATGCGAATGAATGCATGGATGCAACAAACACACTCAAGGATCAAGCAACTCACACCACACAAAGGTCACGGGATGGCTCAAGTCATCATCAATATCAATCATCCATTTTGGTGGATTATGGTTTACACCTTATCAACACCCAAGTTCCATTGATATTGAGGATATACGAGAACAAATCAACCGCAAATCAAGGGTTTGTTGTAAGTCACGAGCATGGAGTCTCGGTTAAGAACCACCCAACAGGAGTGTACTATGGTTAAACTTGACAATCATGTTCTAAAAAGGTCCCCATAGTCATCATCCCATCTTTCGGATATTATAGGATAAAACGACGACTCATCCTCCAAAAATATTCTCAAGAGAGACTCTTATGAGTGTAGTATCGCGTAACAATCGTATCAAATCTTACACTTGAACGGCCTTCGCACTACGTCCTAAAATAGGCCAAGATGGGCTAGGTATCTAAGGTCCTTGGTTTCTAAGGTTTATATTGGAAAGAGTAATGCCTAACCACGACTACTCGTGTGACATTATTGATCCCAACAAGACCTTCACCAAGTGAATGGGCTTGCAAGTTAACTTGTTAAGGAATAACTCCATACAAGTCAACGAGACTATGCCATTCTCCTATCATAAGTGCACTCGAGTTCGGGTACAGAACTCATCTCACAAGAAACCACCAAGCATACAAGCAATTGATATATCAAGCAATTCATACATTACAAACAATACATTCATCCCAAATTTGCACAAAAAATATGCCACAAATAAATATAAACATAAAACACACATAAGCAAAAAGTAGGCTAAACCCACTAGAGATCTCTTCCCCAGCAGAGTCGTCACTTTTCTGTAGCGGGGTTTTCGTTACCTTTAGGTTTATTGACTAAACCAAAAGTCAACATACAATTCAAGTCGCTACCGCACTTTTATTTGTCCAAAGGAAAGGCTAAAAAGCGAACAAAAGCCAAGGTAAGAAGTTTTTCAAATCAAAAACTAATAAAAATGTCAGAGATCTGGGTAACGGGGTTGGTTATGAAATGAGAAGGTTTTACGCACCCAAAACATCCTTAGTATCCTAAGGGAACCCTTTTTGCAAATATGTGTTGTAGGTTGGTATTTGTGAAAAGATTTGTGCAAAAGATTGGAGGGATGAGAAGAGAATAAACTATATTTACAAATTTTGTTGTTTGAATGGATGAACCCATTGCCTACGTACCATCACAAAGGTAGGATCAAAACCTCATAGTTCGGGGTAAAAGTCTCAAAGATTGGTGAATTTATTTGATCAAAAGCCTTAAGGTCTTTTGTTATCAAAGTGAGAAAACTCAACCTAAACCAACAATCCACCATGTGAGGAAGGCTTCAACATACTAGTGAGTGGTTAACCCTATGATAAGTATGGAAGACTTATAATCCAATCACTAAGGATGAGGTGAGATTTACATCAACCACTATGATAACTCAAACCTAATGACAAATGTTTATGAAAAGGTTTTAATAAGGTGGCCATTGGAACCACACAAAAAAACTTGAAGTGAGTTATATTTACAAGTTAGATTTATTTACAAAATAAAGTCAAAGTTGGATTAAAATTTATTCACAATGAGTATTTATGAAAATGAGTTTTGAAAAGTCAAAGGCTTAAGGCCTAGGTTTCTAATTTAAAACAAAGTCAAAGTTTGAAGAAAATATTTTGGCTTGGTTAGAGTTGAGAGAAGAAGAGAAGGGCTAGTCCTAAAGCATACAAAGATAAGAGAGAAAAGATAAACCTTTGGAGTTCCTTTTCTTGAAATCATAGAAATGATTCAAGATACTCCTTTCCTTTGGACTTAGCACACACAAACAAGCAATCAACCAATTTGGATTCAAGCTCCTAGAATCTCCATTTGGCTTGTCTCTCTTAACTTGGCTACTCATGACAATGGTCCTCTTTTCATAATCTCAAGGTAGGATCCCTATCACACAAGAGCAAACATTAAAAGGTTCAGAACACAATAAGAGGAATGGACAAAGAATAAGTTTGGATGAATAGTCCTTTAAGATCAACTTTGAAATTTAGCATTCTAAAGGCATGAGGCCTAGTTGCTCTTCAACAAATTTAGCATTCTAAAGGCATGTGGCCTAGTTGCTCTTGAACTCCTTTAAGCATAGGTAAGTCCTAATTCTAAGTCTTTTCTCCTTTTGCATTAGGTCCACACAAAACAAACACAAAACAAACACAAGATAACAATATATTTATATACAATAATGGGCTCAAATGAGCAAAAGAAAAATGACATAAACATAAAATATGTGCTCAAGTGAGCAAAATGAAAAGCAATATGAATAAATGAGCAAGAAATAAATGGCATTAAAAGTAAAGGGCAAGAAATTAAATGATCAAATTAAAGTTAGTGATTAGTGGAGGTTATGTTAGCTTGTCATGAGACAATGTAGCGCTATGTTAAGCAATCATAAGTGGACTAATGTAGTAGTCACACCTATCTGAGGCCGATCAATAAAAATATAGGCAAAGAACACAAGTTAGAGATCATGATTAGTAAGCCAAGCTCCATAAACTTGCCATGCCAAAACAAAAGGGGAAGGGCCTTGTAAAATCTTTAGGTTATTTGCTTGACCAAGAAGCAACCTATCTTGGACACAAAACAACTCACTTGATCATGGATCAAATTGAGTATGGTTTGGATCAAAGAAGGTTAAACCTCTCATTTGTCAAGACCAACCATAAGAACTTAACTCATTGGGCAACGATGGAAAGAATGGGATGAAGATGATAGGGAATGGAATAGAAGACAAGTATCAAGTCCAATTGATCAAATGTGAATCAAATCAACATCAACCAATACCAAACAGAAAAGAAATGAAAAGAACAAGTCAACAATAATTTTTTGGTATTTTTTGAATTAAAATAAAATGCAAATAAAAAATAAACAAATAAGGTCAAACCTCCAATTCAATTTAAATCAACTTCAACAAGGCCAATTAAATTCTCATAGGTCTAACATGGTCAAACAAGCTTTGACTAATTTTCTCAACAATTTTTGAAATCAGAAAGCAATTAAAAACAATTAGAAACAATTAAAAATAACACAAAATGGATTAAAATCTCAAATAAATCTCAAATCAAATAAGAAATTGATGAGACTATTTTTCATTGACTTATCATGATCCATAAATGCTAGGAAAATATTTTTGGATTTTTCAAATATCAGAAAGTATTTTAAAATGAATTAAAACTATTAAAAATCAAATAATTCACAAAAAAATATTAAATGGAGTCACAAAAATAATTAAAAATCAAAATATGAAACTAGATTTTTCAAGAAATTTTTTGGAGTTGGTCTCATATTTTTATGACTTCAAATAATTTTTTTATGAATTTTTGAAAATCAATTGAATTAATTGAAAATAAAATAAAATGAAAAAAACCACACCCGCGTGATGCACCTCATTAATTGACGTGGCATGGATTAAAGGCTCAGATGCGAGGGCGCATGGTGTGACCATGTCAAACGCGTGGCATTGTGAATTAAATAAAGTAAGCATAATGGATGAATGAGATTAGAATGTGGCATTCAGATCTAAGGGCCAGGAAGTAAGACACGTAAATGGTGGTGGCGGAAACCACCGTCTTCTTCGACGAGCCAACAGAATCCGGCCACCAGTTGCAGAGAAAACAGTTTAACAAAAATGGAAAGTACGGACATCAAATTGAAGCTCGTGTGATGGAGATCACCAATGTATCCATGGAGATGATATGCTAAGGAATTGAGCTTTGAAAATCAACTAATGATGTTGAATTTCAAGCTTGAAAGTGAGAAAAATTTCTGGAAAATTCCTTTGGTATGGCTATGGTTTCAATGCTGCAGCATTTCAGATCTCCAAAAGGTTGATGAATGAATGAGAATGAGCAGTTATTTATAGCTGAAATTGGTTGTGCATCATGCTTCCCTCGTGTGCATGGCATTTGAAAATGGATATGCATGGGCCTGTACAGGCGTATGTGAGGCCCAATGATGAGTGCAAAACCATACTGAGTTCATTTGGAATGGAATTGGACGTGTACATGAAGTGGAACTAGCTTGCATATTAAGTTTCATCATGAAATGCCAAAATGAACATAAAGAAAGAGGTCTTCGAAACTCACACATGGTAAATCCAAAAAAGTAATGTGAGTAATTGTTGGAAAGCCCTTGAAATAAGGAACAAAAGTCATGTTGGGCAAAAATTCATTTGGAATTTGGAAATTAATGAAAAATGGATGTGCAAATTTAGGTACAAAACATGTTTAAGTCACCTTTGAAAATTTTCACCAAAAGTAAGCCCAATCAAACCCCATTATTTCCATGATTCAAGCTTCAAATGGAAAAACCTAAAACATAAAAGTTGTATATCCTTTCAAGATGATAAATTTAGACTTAAAGTTTGCATCATTTGTATTTTTCATGACAAAGTTATGGACATTTGAAGTTGGGTACTTTTTCAAATTCAATGACTTAGGTCTAATGTGACCTATAATGTTTTGTATTATCAAATGTATTTATTTTATGATTATGAAATTTTGTCCAACATAACATTTGAAGTAAACATCTCAATATTTCCAATGAATTTTGTATCACTTCAAAATCATAAAAATTAAGGAAGTTATGGCCTTGGTAAGTTGACCCAAAATTAGGGTTTCAGTCAAAATGACCTATAATGTTTTTAAATGAATGATGACCTTCAAAGTTTAAAATGGATTTTTGATGAACATGAAAGTTGTTCACATGGTTCTTAAGAACATTGTTTATCTTGGGGTTATCTTCATTTTACAAACACATCAAAAGTTATATCTCAATGGTGCTCATCTTAGTCAAATGACTTGACTGGTCAACTTCTCAAGGCCAAACTTTCAATCTTGATGAATAAATGAACGAGGATCCTTAAATAGGCTAATATATGCATAGAATAATGAATTAAAGAACGTCCATTGAGTAAATTTGATCATAAATTGAGGTTGCTTCATGGGCAAGGCACAGTCAAAGCATAGTTGAATTAGGGTTTCCTTGGGAAACAAATCCTCAAGCCCTTTGGGTTATCTTGATCAAATTGGAAAATTGAGATACTTGGGAGACATATATGATGGTTAGGAACTTTGTGGACCATTGTCATGCTTTTTCTCATCTTCATCTAGCCATTGCATTGGGCTTAAGAGCCTCTTAGGAGCTATGGAGCACATGATCACTTGAGCTTCAAAACAAAAAGAGTTAGTGACATATTTTTTGTGCTTTTGGTTAGTAAACAAATAAGAAAAGAAAAAATGTACAATATAAGCATGCTTGGTGGTCTCAAACCACTCACACAAGTTCCAACCCTAGGGTTAATGAGCCAAACATGCTATGATCCTTGAGGCAATGCACTTGTGCAATGATATGATGCCATGAGGGATCTTAGGGTCAAAATTAGGGTCTTACAGTTAAGTCATACCATAAGAACATGTTTTATGTAGATAATCCAAAACAAACATTAAGAACAAAGAATCATCAATATTAAAGGTTAAATAGAACTATATAAAATGCTACGACCGTAATTAATATATGAGTATAATGATGACTACACCTAACCCAACAAAAGAGAGTTAACTATGCTTAGTCATTGTATCTTTACAATTAAACCTTGTAAAAAAGAGTGTGAACAACATCAACATCGATTCCTCGAGTAGCGCTTCCGCCTCCGATCTTCCTCTCCATATTTTCTCCTATTGAGATTTAACATAAAATGAATGTGAGAAAAATACAAAAAAGAGGGGTTGAATTGCGTATGTAAATTCTTTTTCAACTTCTGAAAAGTCAGCTTCAGAATCTGAACAAATTCAAAGTCTGATATCAAAATGATAATAGCAGTAGGATAAATAGAAGAAGCAAGTAGTAAATAAACATATAGGGTTTATGTTGGTTCCTCTCTTAAACTGGGAGTAATCTAGTCCCCTTGCCCAACAATATATTTTCACTATAATCAAATTGATTATAAATTTTCTCAAGCAAACTAGCAAGAGACTTCAACTTCTCAATCACACTAGAAAGAGACTTCCGCTCAAGCAATCCAGCAAGAGACTTCTACTCAAGCACACAGACAAGAGGCTTAATTACTCAAGCAAACTAGCAAGAGACTTCCACTGCTCAAGCAAACTAGCAAGAGGCTTTTTTTTTTACTTTAAACAAACAATTTAGTAGAAATAATTACGACTATACTTTGATAAACAATCATAATTATAGAAGTGTTGCAATAACCATAATGATTATCAACACTTAATATTTCTAAGATATACAAAGATAAGAAATATTAAGAGCTTGTGCAAATAAATAGATAAAACTTTAGCTCAAAGTTTGTACTCAATGTGTTTTGTTAGATTATTTGATAATTGTTTATGAGTTGTTAACCTTCCTTCAAATCTTCAGCACCCTTTTATAGAGGCAGAAAAAGAGTAATTAGAAAGTTGTTTGCACATGTGATCTTTGAAAAGCAGCAACTCCAAGAGAGATACATTGGAAGATGAATTCCGTTAAGATCTTCAACCAATATGTAATAGAATAGTACATTGATTATTTTTCATATTAGGTATAAATTAGACGTTAGGGTGTACTAGAGAAGTCACATCAGCTTTCCTTGAGCCTTGCACTAAGGGACTCTAGTTGACTTTTTCCATAAGTCTGGTGTTGACAAGATAGGTCTGCTATGGAGACAGAGTATGTACCAGATACTGAGCTCTTGAAGCTGAGGTCTCTAGAGTCTAAGTTATCACCAGAGGCAAAAATACCACGATTAAAGTCTGAATCTTCAGAGGTTGAAACACCACGTCCAGAGTCTAGTCCTTCAGAAGTCGAAACACCACTTTTAGAGTTATCAAATTTTGATCCATCAAAATCTGAGACATTCAGATTCTCTACATATACTTTCACCGGGGTCAATTATGAGTTGAAATAAAAGCTTATGATCCTACACACTTAAACATATGTTATTATACTCAATTGTTTTTTCAGTACTTTATTATCATCAAAATCCAAGGGATGTGAATAATTTTGTTCCAACAATCTCCCCCTTTTTGATGATGACAAAAAATGTATCTAAGAACAATGATTGGTCAGTTTAACTAACTTGACAAGATCAGAGTGTGGGGTTTGTAAGTCCCCCTAAGTCTAATAGTTTAAAGATTGAGTTTTGTAAGCTCCCCATAAGTCATATCCAATGAGTTCTAATGAGGGTTCAGGTAAATAAAAGCATTCAAAAATACTTTTATCCTCTTTAAATACTCCCATGATTTTCTCCCCCTTTTTTCATCAACAAAAAGTTAACAAGAAAACAAGCAAGCATAGAGACAAAAAAGATACTAAATAAAAATAAAAAGAGAAAACCTGAAAAATTGTTGATAGATAATATTGATCCCATAAGTTCCAAGATGGTCAAAGCTAGGTTCTGATAACATAGTATAGGAAGCAAGACTCAAGAAACAGTTTGACTCAGAATCACATATATAAAAGCAAATGTTGAATTAACACCTTGATTACATTTCTCTAGAGGTTTTATGTGGAGCAAAAGAATGGGTAAAATAAAGTCATTCAAGACTGAAAAGGGAGATTTTACAAAGGAGATATGCAACCAGATGAATAAGCAGGTGAGGAACGAAAAACAGAAATATGAGAAACTAGGAAAGGCTCAGAGATCTAGAGTTGTTGAAGGCTCATATACTAAAGTCTCTAAAGAGGGAAAGACCTCAGAAATAGATCTGACAAGTCTCAAGAAGAAGGAGTGGGATGATGACTAGAAGACTTATTTGGAGGCACAAGGAAGTACAAATGATCAAGTCTGAGAGTTCCAGCTGTCTTTGAAGTAAAATGAATGTAATAATAACCTTTAGGTCTAGATCATGTAATGTCTCCTTAACCAATATTGAAATTCTACAACTATTTTAGCCATGAAACTACCTTTTCCATATATTAATGAAGTTTGTATAAATTCTTATCAATCAATCAGTAAGGAAAACTAGAAAACAATAAATAAGAAGCAACAAACAAAAAAGCAAGTATAGAAAACATTTTATTAAAAGGGAAAGATAAAGTACATAGATAACAAAAGACACAAACTAAAACAATAAGTGAAATTTAAACAGAAGGAGAGGATCCATACAAAGATACCACCTTGACCATGAAAGGATCAATAGCTTTAAAATATTTTGTTAAATTTAACTTATCACCCTATATTTGTGAAAAAACGTCAATCATAGTTTTCTCCACTCCTTTTTGAATGAGAAGTTCTAAAAGAACCCGTCCATAAGGAATGAAGTGTGACTTTCCCTCGTGAAAGGATATGAGAGTCATCTTCAGATACTAAAACATAACATGAGGGAGTTTAATCTTCGGATCTGAGTTGAGAAGTAGCAGAAAAGCATTTTCATCAATATCTAAAGAGTCTATATCTTTGTTCTTTAGCAGAAGGTTTGATATCAAAAATTGATACCAATCTGATGCCATCGAATTAAGATTAGACACCTTAGATAGGTCAGAAAAATTATCAAAGATAAGTTGAAAAGGAAGAGAAGATTCCTAAAGGAGCATATTTAGAATAACACTGTCATCCTCATAGTTTATTGCATTAGCAGTAGAGGTGGGGGTGATGGTGATAGCAACACCAGATACAACAGAAAGAATGGCATACTCTAGATTTAGTTCTTAGACAAATGCATTCACCTAGAATTCCTTGATCAGATTAGGGTAAGTAGGAACATATAGTATATCAAATAAATCATCCCAACCATTTTGGATACAACACTTTGAAGATCAAAGCCAAGAGCCATCATTTCTTAAAAGTAAACAAGTCCTTCAATGATAACTACCAACTGATTTTCCATACCAAAATTATATCTAGAGGCCATCTCAAACAAAGGTTTAACACAAAAGAGAGAATGTAGAAACATAATAGAATAAATTGAAATATGTTTACAAAGATATAGAAAATGAATTGTTAGAAAGATGCAAGATAACTCTCTTTGCTTTAAGACCACTCAAAGGTAATCTCTTAGAGAAACAAAATAGAAAAACAAAAAAATCATAAATAAATAAGAAAACTTGAAGAGATGACAAAGGTGAATATTCACAAAAATTAAAGAGGTTTCACATTATTGCCCATCAGTCTTTACCCATACATCCACTATGCAAGATAATCATTAGATATCTAATTACTATCTGAAGAAAATAATCCACTCCAGAGTCTCATAGTCTGAGATCTTTCAGAAGCCACTTTTCGTCAGAGGCTATTTCTAAAACTCTAACTGAAGCTACTTCTGATCAACTTTAGACTTTGATACTCTATCCAGAAGCAAACATTATTCTTCAATAAAGACCATGTTCAGATTCTTTTTGATAAAACCAAATCTTTCAATAGCTAAGGGTTTTGTAAATATTTTAGCCCATTGATGATCAATATCAATGAATTGAATATCTATTACACCCTTATGAACATAGTATCTTATAAAGTGATGTTTTATTTCAATATCCTTGGTTCTAGAATGCTGAACTGAATTCTTTGTTAGACAAATAACAACAGTATTACCATAAAAGATAGGAATATTATTTCTACAAATCTGATAATCCTCTAAATGATATTTCATCCAGAGTAGTTGTGTACAACATTTTGCAGCTGAGGTGTATTATGCTTTTGTTGTAGATAGAGCAGTAGGTGCTTGTCTCTTACTAGCCCATGATATTAGGTTTTCACCTATGAATTGACAGTTTCCGCTAGTGGATTTTCTCTCAATTCTATCCTTAACATAGTCAGCATAAGAAAATCAACCTAGCTTATAATCTAGGAATTTTTAATACAGAAGTCCCAGATTTGTTGTTCCTTTTAGATACCTAAAGATTCTCTTAACAATAATTAAGTGATTTCTCTATAATCTGATTGAAGCCTTGCACTCGTACAGACACTCAATAATATATCAAGCCTAAAAGTTGTGAGATGAAAAAAGGAATCAATCATACCTCTATATAGCTTTTGATCCACCTTGGTGCTACTTTCTTATTTATTCAGACAATAGGTTGGATGCACGGGAGTTGGCATTATCTTATAGTTTTCAAGATTAAACTTCTTGAGAAGCTCATTTGTGTACTTGGACTGATGAACATGAGTTCCATTTTTACTTTGGTTGATTTGAATTCTTAAGAAGACCTTTAAATCTCCTATCATGCTCTTCTCAAACTCAGCCTGCATAGTCTTAGAAAATTATTTGCAAAGAGAGACATTAGTAAAATCAAAGATTATGTCATCAACATAAACTTGGACAATCAAGATTTCCTTATTCAGGGTTCTTCTGAACATTGTAGTGTCAATCCGACCCCTTTGAAAACCCTTTTCCAACAAGAAATTGCTCAGCCTCTCATACCAAGCTCTTGGAGCTTGGTTGAGTCCATAAAAGATTTTTTGAGTTTAAAAACAAAATTTGGATGAACAAAGTTCTCAAACCCATTAGGTTTTTGGCATACACATCTTCAGAAATGACACCATTTAAGAAAGCACTCTTGACATCCATTTGATATAAAACAATATCATGATTAATAGAATAAGAGATAAGAAGTATAATTGCCTCTAACCTTGCCACATCAGCAAATGTTTAAGAGAAATCTATACCTTCCTGCTGGCTTTTTCCTTGAGCTACAAGTCTAGCCTTATTTCTCACCATTTCTCCTTGCTCATTCAATTTGTTTATGAACACCCATTTTATTCCAATAATGCTCTTCTGACTTGGTATGGGGACCATATCCCAAACATTATTCCTCTAGAACTGGTTCATCTCTTCTTGCATAATAACAATTCATCCATCATCTGATAAAGCTTCATCAATAGAAGTTGGATCTATCAAGGAAATAAATCCTAGCTGTCGCATCCGCGAAAAACAACCGGCGGGAAAAAGCAAAACAAACAGAGCCGCCACCGTGCGTTATTTATCCCAAAGAGGGAAAGGAAACGCTCGAAGTAAACCTGGAAAAGACATGGTCTCGCGACCAAAGAGAGATGGGATCAGGAGTCGGTTATGCGAAGGGAAGGTATTAGCACCCCTACGCATCCGTCGTACTCGATGGGATCCACGCTCAAAAGGATAGAAGAAAGGTTTCTAAAACTGCTCAAAAGAATGCACACACACACTGGAATAAGATACAGGTGGGAGAAGAAGGGAACGGGCTCGCTAGGATATCGCATCCTATGCCTACGTATCTCATCTGGAATGAGAATCAGAGCTACCGTAGTTCGGCTCACGTATCTCATCTGTTATGATTTTTTAAAGTTGAAGAAAAAATGAAAAATACATGTGAAGCAATGCATGACCATATGAAGGAATAATAAAACAAGGCAAATGTGAAATGCTTCCAGCCAGGTTCGAACCATGCGCACATTTAAACTACCTAGCGCGCCAAGCAAAACGACATCGTTTCCCCAGGCCAAACCCTAACACGCGCGTAACACATTCAAACAAATCCGCAGGAAATTCCCTAGGTAGCGCTATGAAGGTTGCAACAAAAATCGCAGGTAAACTTGTAGGAAACCTGGACATGCATGCATCATGAAGAACACGATGAATGTTCTTCATCCAATTTCCAGAAATTCTTCAAACGTTCCAGAAATGACAATCAAGTATATCATTTGACTCATCATGCATCAAACAACAAGAATCAACCATCATTTCATGAAATTACACACAAACATGCATGAATCGAAGGATCTAACATTTCACATCCAAACTTAAATCACATGGTTCTTCATGGATATAACACCAAATCGCTCGATTCAAAGTGCAGAATCATCAACATTAAGAGATCTACAAGAATATAACAACAATTTGGAGAATTAAGGAAGTCGAAAAAGTGACCTCTTGATGAGAAGCTTTTGGATTCACGTGTTTCAAAGCCTTGCAGTGCTTCAATCTTCTTCCAATATACTCCCTAAGATGAATGATGATGAATATGAGGCTCAAATGCTCTTGAATCTTGCTGAATCCTCAACTGTCATGGAAGCTTCAAGAGATGAACATGAACTTGTGTGCAATGGATTCCTTTGTTTCCACGTCCAAAAATGCTCAATAATGGCTCAGGATGATGAATCAACCAAGGAAAAGTGCAAGTGTTTGAAGAAATTTGAAGAAAAAAATGAGAGAGAATTTTGAGATTTGAAAATTGTGATGTGTTGTTATGAAATTCTGTTAGGGTTTTATGTTATATACTCCCTCCTAATCATGCTCTAATCAAGATTAACCAATGCTAATGAAAATGGATTAAGTTTGGAGGTGTTTTGACAAATTTTGGTTTTCACCCTTATGCATGGAAATGGCATGTGAACAGTACACGAATTCATTTGAATTTCACTTAAAAAACATTTTTGAAACCAATGGTGAAGGAAAAATATCCAAATTATGCACCAAATTTAAATAATGAAATTTCCCTCCCAAAAATCCCAAAATTGGCAAGTGCTCATGAAATGACAAATTATGCAATGTTATGCAAGATTTGGAAATTATAGGTCAAAACAAGAATTTAGCAAAAAGAACCACTTGAATTGGAGCCATGGTTGAGAAGTTATGCACATTTGAATCTTCAAGTACACTTTGTCAAGTTTTTATCATATCTCCTTAACCACACATGAGAAATTCATGATCTTGGACATTTTGGAAATTGGAGAGAAAGATCTACAACTTTCATGTTGGACAAAATTTCATTTGAAGCTTTCTTGATGATGTAATCTTGAGTTGAAAACCTTTCCATTTTTGGCAAATTTGAATTACAAGTCACTTTCTATTTTTGGAAAGTTTTGTCCTGACTTTATTTTCTTCAATGTTGATGTTTGAAATGTCAAATGAGACTTGTTTGAACATGAATGAAGTATTTCTAATCACTTCCCACCTCCAAATCCAACAGTTGACTTGTGGTTGACTTTTGCAGTTGACAAATGACCTGGCCATGCACAGATGACTTTGAGCCTCAATCTCTTGATGAAATGGCACCAAAATGAAACCCTAGCTTATACAAGCTCAACAAAATCATATGATGATCCCCATCTCACTAAAGACCTCATCTCCTTGAAAAACCCTGATTGGCATAATGCAACTGATTAGGGTTGACCAGAGGTCAAAACCCTAATCCCAAGGAATCTGATCAGGAATAATGAACCATGATGATGATGATGTACCATTTCAACCAAGATAATACCCCATCTCCTTAAAAAACCAAGAAACCCTAATTGAAGCACAAACCCTCAGATGACTAGTGATCAATTCATGAGACCCTCAAACTTGAATCTCTTAACCTCCCATCTTCTGAGAAAGACTTAGGAGGATGACTTGCTTATTGTTTCCACATGCTATGCAAAGATGTAATGCCTAATGCCCTAAAAGATGAAATGCAACATGCTAAGCTAGTCCCAAGAGAGGAGGGCAAATATTGAGGTGTTACAGCTGCCCCTATTCAATCCACTATGAACCTGTCGATATGAACAGCCTCGGCTTTCAGATGATCAGGGTGAAGAGTGATTGAATACCAAGAACAGACGAACAATTTGCACTCTAATGGGAAATAATTAACACTGCCTGTCAGAATCGGCGAAGAAGCAATCTCAAAAGAAGAATCCGTCTGGTACGGAGAAAGTCGGCCTGAATACCGAAACAACAATGTCGACCTGGATACCAAAATAAATGGTAACACAGGGATAACCATGGCCTGAACGCCACATCCGCTGGGGATTATTATTATTTTTTTTACTTTTTCTTGAACCCCGGAACTTTCTGATTGATAATCTTTTTTCATTTTCTTGAACCCCGAACAAATATCTTCGCGCGTATGATCCCCGATCACCGCAGTTGAACCCCGACAACTTCATAGTAGTCTCGTTTGCCAAACAATGAACCCCGCTCTCCAATTGAACCCCAGTCGCCTGACGATAACTCGCGATCGCCATTGTGAACCCCGTTCTCCAGAAAACACCCCGTGTCTCCCTTTCTCCATTTGAACCCCGCTCTCCAGAAAATGCCGCAACATTTCCCTTTCTCCATTTGGACCCCGTTCTCCGCTTTCTTGTGATAATTCAACTGGCAACGCCGGAAATAACACTAAAACACCACTCTGATGGCGACATATCAGAGGGTACACCTTCACGAAAGGAAGGTAACATGTGCATCTCTTCCTCAGAAGACACCCATAACGACTTCTGTCGGCCTCAGCCAAAGTCTAAGGTGACACATGATCAGAAGATAATCCTGAGGACCTTATCCCGGATATAATCTTCAACTCCAATCTCCATTCGAACCCCCGCTCTCCAGAAAATGCCGCAACACTTCCTTTTCTCCAATCGAAATGTGTTTTCGCGCTGATCGCGTAACGTTTTTTGATTTTATTTCCATCTCCGTCCGATAGAAAAATTTCCTCCAATATCGCAGTACTGGGGAACATTATTACTCCAACGTCATGATGCTAAACTCCTCAGAGTAACATCTTCCAACTTCTATCTCGCACAACAGAAATCTCCTCCAGTATCGCACTACTGGGGAATACCGTTGACCCATCGTCACGATGCTAAACTCCTCAGAGTAACATCTTCACCATCCGGCGAAACCATCTCCCAAGCGGTAACCACGGCTCGAGTAACTGATGCTTGCAATGCCGATGCTGATCTTCCTACTAGGGAAACCACTTCTCAAACGGTAACCACGGCTTGAGTAGCATCTTCACCAACTGGCGAAACCAAATCTCAAACGGTAACCACGGCTTGAGACTAGCTGATGCTTGCAATGATGATGCATGGTTTTTTTTTAACGTAATGCTCCATAATCATGGAAATGCTACGCAATTAGCTATGCAATATGCTATGATCTCTTAAATGATGCATGCATAAAAAGTATCCCCCTCAAGGGACTCTCCTGGGGAACTCGAGGCACTCTGCTGAGGAACCCACTAACACTCCAACCACCACCCTGCTGGGGAAATAGCACTGCTGCTGGGAAATAGGCCGCCCTTACCAGGGATAACCTCCACTGAACCCAACCCGCTTGGGGATTTCGCTGGAGACAAAACCACCAACGCACTCTGTGGGGAAAACAACGATCTCCGACTCGCTGGGGATATAGCAATCCCGACTCTGCTTGGAGAAATTACTACCAATAGATACCTCCGTTGGGGAAATAGCAACCTTCGGGCCTGGCTGCTGAGGAAACACCGATCTAAAACCTGCTGGGGAGATAACCATCCCGACCCTGCTAGGGAAGACACAGACCTTGAATCTGCTGAGGAGGTAACAATCCCCACCCTGCTTGGGGAAACCAGGAAGTTCCGGCGCAGAACACCTGTCGACTCGTCGAACCTTGGTATTCCACATCTAAACCCAATGTCAGCTTTCCACTTTTGAGAGCTCCCAGACTCGTCTGGACTTTTCTGATTCATCACCTTGTATTCTCGACTCCTCCGTACTCTACGGTGATCGAACTCCTTGGATTCATACAGACTTTCCAATCTCAGAATTTGAAGAGTCTTCTTGATTATTTCTCAAGGATCATCGTACGTCTTTCGTCGTCTTTTCACCATTCTTCAATCTCTTGTCCCTGATTGGACTCCACGGGGATCTTTTGTCAAAAGCTTCACATCACATCCTGCAAGTGAGGGAATATATCTAACAGCACCTGCAAAAGAGATCATTAGATAAAAACGTGCCCCAGGTATGCCAAGATTTCAACACCTGAGTCACTCAACCTTCCGAATAAGATTTCAAGTTTCAATCTTATAAGCATGCATTGGAAGGGACCTGTATGTATTAAAATGCAAAGATTCTTTATCACAAACAATTGGATGTTTTTGCAATCAAAGCGGTAATGAAAACAAAAACCAAAATTATTTGACTGAATATGCATTTTATTGATTGAAAAAGTGTGGCTCATAACTGAGCAATACAAAGGAAGCAATTCCTGAAAAGAGGTAATTGCGCACAAAAGGAAAAATCTATCCTAATGGAAATGTGAAACCGTAATCTCATCGAGTTCTAACTCGGTTACACCCCATATGTCCTCAGACTCTCCGTACTTTCTGCCTTCTGAACAAGACGTTTCCGACTGATCCCTACCGGGGATTATCCTGGTGCCTTAACCAAAGCGCAAACGATCATGCCAGACGCAGTTGTTCGTTTCAATCCCTCTTTTGCCTTGACCGCCCTTTCGGGTTTTCAGTCCACCGGGATACCCTTTTTTTCCCAAGCCGCCCTTGTGGGGTTTTCGACTTGCCGGGTGTACAATTTTTCCTTTTTTTATCCCTAATTTTTTCCCGAACCTTTTCATCATTTTTCTTTGGTTCGCCGGGATGCCCTTTTTTGCGTGGACTATTTTATTCTTTTCGTCCAGCGGGTCTCTTTATACGAAGTATTTTTTAACTGCGTCCGCATTCACAGGGGATGGAAAATCCTCGCCATCCATGGTTGTTAACAACAAGGCTCCGCCAGAGAAAACCTTCTTGACCACGAATGGACCTTCATAATTGGGTGTCCACTTGCCCCTACGATCATTTTGAGGAGGAAGGATCCTTTTCAGCACCATATCACCTACGTGATACACACGAGGTCGCACCTTTCGGTCAAAAGCACGCTTCATCCGCTGCTGGTACAACTGCCCATGACAAATGGCCGCCAGCCTCTTTTCCTCAATCAGGCTCAACTCTTAATACCGAGTCCTTACCCATTCCGCCTCTTGCAATTTCACGTCCATCAGGACTCTCAAAGAGGGAATTTGAACCTCGACCGGTAGCACCGCTTCCATCCCATACACAAGTGAGAAAGGCGTTCCCCCAGTAGATGTACGCACCGAGGTTCGATACCCATGCAATGCAAACGACAACATCTCGTGCCAATCTTTATAGGTCACGACCATCTTCTGCACAATCTTCTTAATATTCTTATTAGCTGCCTCGACCGCCCCATTCATCTTCGGACGATAAGGAGAAGAATTGTGATGCTCGATTTTAAATTCCCGGCACAGTTCTGCCATCATCTTGTTGTTCAAATTAGAACCATTATCAGTAATGATTCTTTTAGGAACCCCATATCGGTAAATGATGTCTCTGTTCAGGAATCTGGCAACGACCTGCTTCGTCACGTTTGCATAAGAGGCTGCTTCCACTCACTTGGTGAAGTAATCAATAGCCACTAATATGAACCGGTGCCCATTCGAAGCCGTAGGCTCAATCTTCCCAATCATATCGATGCCCCACATAGCAAATGGCCACGGAGATGACATTAAGCTCAACGGATTTGGAGGCACGTGCACCTTGTCCGCATAAATCTGGCATTTATGACACTTCCGCACGAAATTGAAACATTGGGCCTCCATTGTCATCCAATAATAACCAGCCCTCAGCAGCTTCTTCACCATTGCATTCCCACTGGCATGGGTACCGAACGACCCCTCGTGAACCTCTTTCATCAATTGGCTTGCTTCTTTGTCATCAACACATCTGAGCAAGACCCAATCAAAATTTCTCTTATACAAAACTCCATCCTTATTCAAGTAAAACACCATACCCAACCTCTGCAGAGTCTTCCAGTCCTTCTTGGATGCTCCCTCAGGATACTCTTGGGTTTCCAGATAGCGCTTGATATCGTAATACCACGGCTTCTCATCATCAGGCGCTGTGTCAACAGCAAACACATAAGCCGGTCTATCCAGACGTCCCACCTCAACACTGGGGAACTGATTCCACCATTGCACCTTGATCAGGGCAGCCAGAGTAGTCAAAGCATCTGCCAACGGATTCTCTTCTCTAGGCACATGATGCAAAACCACCTTGGTGAAAAACGTCAACAATCTCCTCGTATAATCCCGATATGGAATTAAATGAGATTGATGCGTATACCATTTTCCGTTAACCTGATTCACAACCAAAGCTGAATCTCCATATATAACAAGGTTCTTGATTCTCAAATCAATCGCCTCTTCAATCCCCAGTATACAAGCTTCGTATTCAGCCACGTTGTTGGTGCACTCAAATGTTAGCCGAGCAGCAAAAGGAATGTGGGATCCTTTCGGCGTAACCAAGACAACACCAACACCACTACCATTCACGTTAATGGCCCCATCAAACATCAGAATCCATTCGGATTCAGGGTCAGGCCCCTCCCCTGGGATTGGTTCCTCGCAATCTTTCGATTTGAGAAACATGATGTCCTCATCAGGGAATTCAAACTTCATCGGTTGATAATCCTCAATAGGTTGCTGGGCGAGATAATCAGACAATACACTCCCCTTGATTGCTTTCTGAGAGGTATACTGTATATCATATTCAGTCAAAATCATTTGCCACCTCGCAACCCGTCCAGTAAATGCTGGCTTCTCAAAAATGTACTTGATTGGATCCATCTTAGAAATCAATAAGGTGGTATGAACCAGCATATACTGCCTTAGTCGGCGAGCAGCCCAGACCAAAGCACATCAAGTTTTCTCGAGCAATGAATATCTGGTTTCACAGTCGGTAAACTTTTTTCTAAGGTAGTATATGGCGTGCTCTTTTCGACCAGACTCGTCATGCTGCCCCAATACGCACCCCATAGACCCCTCGAGGACTGTCAAGTACATGATTAACGGTCGTCCCTCCACAGGAGGAATCAGAATCCGAGGCTCCTGCAAATACTCTTTTATCTTTTCAAATGCCGCTTGGCAATCATTATTCCACCTGACCGTTTGATCTTTTCTCAACAATTTGAATATTGGTTCACACGTGGCAATTTACCTAAGAAACCACGAACCTCTTTCTCTGTTCTCGGTTCAGGCATTTCTCTTATTGCTTTTACTTTAGCAGGATCAACCTCGATTCCTTTTTCACTTACAATGAACCCCAGCAATTTACCGGACCACACTCCGAAAGTGCACTTATTCGGATTCAACCTCAGTCTGAACTGTCTCAGCCAGTCAAACAACTTGGCCAGATCTACCAAATGTCCTTCCTCTGTCTGGGACTTTGCTATCATGTCATCAACATAGCATTCGATTTCATGATGAATCATATCATGAAACAAAGTCACCATAGCTCTCTGATAAGTAGCACCGGCGTTCTTGAGACCAAATGGCATTACCTTATAACAGAAAGTGCCCCACGGTGTGATGAACGTTGTTTTCTCCATATCATCTGGCGACATTTTGATTTGATTATAGCCAGAAAAGCCATCCATGAAGGAAAACACCGAGAATTGAGTTGTATTATCTACCAACACATCAATGTGAGGTAATGGGAAATCATACTTCAGATTAGCTCTGTTCAGATCCCGGTAGTTCATACACATTCTCACCTTCCCATCCTTCTTCGGGACTGGCACAATGTTCGCGACCCAAGGCGGATAGTTAGTGACAGCTAGGAAACCAGCATCCCACTGCTTCTGCACTTCCTCTTTAATTTTCATGGCCATCTCAGGTCGAGTTCTGCGCAACTTCTGCTTGACTAGAGGACAATCTGCTCTCAACGGTAACTTGTGCACAACGATATCGGTATCTAACCCTGGCATATCTTGATAAGACCAGGCAAAGATGTCGACATACTCTTTCAACAAGGCTACCATTCTGCTCTTAACACTTCCCTCCAAAGCGGCCTCGATTTTTACTTCTTTTCTGACCTCGTCGGTACCCAGATTCACCATCTCAACTTGCTCTTCATGCGGCTGAATCACCTTCTCCTCTTGTTTTAACAACCTGGTTAATTCCTCCGGCAGTTCACAATCTTCTTCGCCTTCGTCTTCGGCATGATAGATCGGATTGTCGAAGTCATATGAGGGTGTAACAGGATTGTTATCAATGAGATCCGGAGAAAGATCGCATCTGCATGAATGTTGATTCATGCATTGCTTTAGAACCGGAGCGAGACAAATTGAAAAAGGAAAATGAAAACATTGCCATTTTTATTTTTGTTTTTAAACTGCAAAAATAAATGAAAAACAGGGAACACCGCTTTTAATTGAAAAACATCCATTTATTTATGACGCAAATTTGCAGAATGAAACATGAGGTGGCCCTTACAATGAACCATTACATTTCGGGCAAAACGTATGGCTTCCATGCAAATAAATTTGAAAATAGAAAATATTACTCTTCAAGTAGAGTGACAGTGATGATCTTCTCGGCTTTCCAGTTCTGGACTTCCATCCCTGGTACGCACGGCTTTATCCATCGATCAATCTCACAGTCACTGTCAACTTCTTCACCCACCATACAGATGTGATCTGGATCCAATATTCCAGCACTGGTGAATGTGAATGACGAACGAAATCCTCTACCTTGTCCAGACAAGCCTCGGCCCGGCTGATAACCCACTCCGAACCTGTCTTTCTTGGCGGCGATGTCCATCATCTTCCCCCAACCAGGAGCTTCCCCACTCTTCACCACCTCAGCGGCCTGCTTATACGAAGAAATGGACGGTTTCTCCTCTTCTTTGGCAAAAAGAGCATTCTCCACCTTGACGGTTTCGAATGCTTGACTCGGCGTTTCCCATATCTCACCGTCCATCTCAACGTACTTGAACGATGATAGGTGGCTGACGAAGATATCCTCCTCCCCACAAACTGTGACGACCTGCCCGTCCCAAATATACTTCAGCTTCTGGTGCAAAGTCGAAGTTACTGCCCCAGCAGCATGGATCCACGGCCTACCCAACAGACAACTGTATGCCGGCTGAATATCCATGACATAAAATACTGACTTGAACACCTCGGGCCCGATCTTCACCGGGAGCTCCACTTCCCCAAACACAGCCCGCTTCGAACCGTCGAAAGCCCTAACTATCAGGTCCGTGGGCGTCAAGATTAACCCTTCGCAGTTCAGCTTCGCCAAGGCTTTCTTTGGCAACACATTCAAAGAGGAACCGGTATCAACCAACACGTGAGAGAGCACGGCTCCTTTACATTCCATAGTGTAGCACCTCAAATTTGCACCTATCATTATGCATACATTTTCATATTAGGTCATAGCATATCATGATCCATTGCATAGCATTTGCATTGTCCCTCAGTTGCCTCAAGAGCAAGCAATCAAGGAATTAGGTCAAACTGATCAGGAGATCAGTCAACCAAGCAAGCAAGTGCATTTTTCAAGGAGCCAAGGCCCTAGGGTTTGTCCAACAAGTTCACATGGCTTGGAGGTCTATTTGAAGTATTTTGGTCAAGGGTTGAAGACTTGGAGGTCATCAGTTCATACACAGACAGTCAAAAACCCTAAAAGTCAACTGTTGGTCAACTGTCCATTTAATCAGTGATTTGATGATTGGAATTGGTTTGTGAGAGCTCATTCATGGTCAAATAGTCATCTTATATCATGCCAAACACCATCATGGAAGA
Source organism: Lathyrus oleraceus (assembly GCF_024323335.1). Classification (NCBI taxonomy): domain Eukaryota; kingdom Viridiplantae; phylum Streptophyta; class Magnoliopsida; order Fabales; family Fabaceae; genus Lathyrus; species Lathyrus oleraceus. The sequence goes on from NC_066585.1 coordinate 91,200,713, forward strand.
ATTTGAAGCCAGATCATGAATTTCCAAAAATGGAAACTGGGCCTGTAACTGAAACCTGCCATAAATGGAAAGTCTTGATCCTTAAAACTACATCATGATACAAGCCTCAAATGAATTTTTGCCCAACATGAAAGTTGAAGATCTTGTTCTCCCATTTCCAAAAAGTCCAAGAACTCTTAATTCCCATGTGTGGTTGGCAAGTTATGATCGAATCGATTTCAGAAAATCTTGAACTTCAAAGGGCCATATCTCCCAAACCGTTTGGCCAATTTTGGTGGGGTTTTTTCCTACAAGTCACATTTGATCCCCTCTTTCCAAAAATATAAATTTCATGAGCCAAAACCTCACCAATCAAAATGGCATATTTTGACTTTTCTCATTTAAATGCAAGTTTGACCAAGGGTTGACTTTTTGAAATAAACATTTTTTTAACATTTGGCCAATTGGAACAGCTCATAAATGTCATTTAGAATGTGTTTGCAAGCCCATTTTATGCAGTACATGAGGCCATTGTTTGGTTGCTTGAATTGTAAGAAAAGTACAATTTCACCCTACTACTCCATGCTTCCACCATGCCTTGCCCTGTACTTCATCAAGACAGAAAGTTAGAAGGCCATTTTGCTGTCATTAGAGCCTCATCTTGCAGCAAACTAACCAGCAAAACAAGAGCCATCCCTTGTGTGCTTGGATTGAGGGAAAAGTACATGTTTTCTCCATGCTTCCATGCCATTACTTTGTACTATGACAGCAGACTTTGCACCATCATTTTTCTGTTTTGGACACACACATAACACAGCCACATAACCAATTGCATACCACTCACTCTCTAAAAACCTCACCCTGCTGTGCATTTCAAGGGGACTGTCAAGAGAACTTCCAAAAGGAGAGACCATACCATTGCCTTGTACTCTCACAGCAGAGTTTTTCCCATTTTTTCTGTCATATTGCCACACAAGAAAAGGGCATACCTGGTACTGTCATAGAGAAAACAGCAAAACCTCATTTCCTAAAAAACTGGACCTTGGTGCATTTTTCAGAAGGACAGTCAAAAATTCCTAAGTGACAAGGCCTGGCATTCATTCCAAACAGCTGCCACAAACCAACCATACCTTGTACATGTTCCTGCTGTCCTTTTTGGAATGGCAATGGCCTGACCACAACTACATAACAGAACACATTCATTGAGACAGGGTTGGCATTTTGTTTGCAATTTCTGTCAAAAGGATTCACCTTGCCCTCACCTTGCATTTTCTGTCAAAACATAACAAACTAAAACCAATACAGGAGAACTTGACTGAGGCCTTGGTACAGACCTTTGGCATTTTCTTCTAAAAACCTGTCACAACTTGCCTTGCCTGGCACAAGGTTCCTCACCATTTTGCTGCTATGAAAAACAGCAACAGTAGCCAACACATAACAAGGCATTGGATTTAACTCACTCACCAAAAACCTCCTTCAAACTGGGCCTTGCCTTGTGTTTTAAAACCTAAGCCTTGCCTTACCTTGCCAGCCACCATCCAACTGCAGTAAAATCAATTGCCTACAGCAGCACTAAAACCCTGCATTTGACCCTTGGCCTTGGCATCTCATTCACTCTGTCCAAACACAAGCAGCATACCACAAACAACCTTCACTTATTTTCCAACCAAAGCCCTTGCTCACTTGGCTATTTTTCTGTCAAAAACACAACAAACTAAGGTAGCTTGACCAACCACTTCCATCATATTTTCCTGTCATGGAATCATTCATGACTCATCCTAACTGCACTCACCCTTTGCCTTGCTTTGCATTTTCTTTCCAAGCTCCCAAATGACATAAACCCTGCCTTGCCTTGCTTTCACAATCCATTTCACCCTTTTGAAACCTTGCAGCATCCAAGGGCAACTTCAAACAGCAGCAACCTAGCAACCTTCATTTGCCACACTGTCAAACCCTGCCTTGCAACCACCAAACCAACATAACATAACAAACCACAAACCATTGAAATTCACTCATTCAAAATCTCACTTGAGCATCTCTTCAAAAACAGTAAAAAGAACTTCCAAACTCACAAAAAGGAACCAAACCTTGCTTTGATGGAAACAACATTGCCTCACCATTCTGCTGTCATTTGAAACATAATTAACACCCATCAAACACATTGGCATACACAAAAATCATTCATGCTGAAAGTTCATCCTTAGCACTTTCAAAACCAGTCCAAGACACTCAAAGCAAACTTTGCCTGGCCTTTGTCTTCTCATCACATAAGCATCATTGTGGACCCTTTGGAACCACATTTCTCCACTTGTAGAAGCCTTTCCATCACTGTTTTCCACCTTGCATCATCCATGGCAGGTTAGATCTTAGGCAAAGGCAAGCATCCACAAGGCAAAGTTCTTCAACTAATCAACATTTGGAAAGCTTTATTTCATCTGTTTCAAACATTGGTCACCAAATACCAACTGAATCACCACTGTTCCTCCAAATTGGTAAGTTTTCGAGCTCCATAATTTTCCAAATTAATACATGCTTAGTGTAGGTCTATCAATGCTGAGTATCATGATGTTTTCCTTTTTGAAAATGATTGCTTATCCATGAAGATATATGGTTTTGAAGTTTGATGTTAGAATATGTTTTTGCTCGATTCTTGACTTTTGTGTGGTTTTAATGAAAATCAATGGTAGATTCTTGTTTGCCATGGCTTGCTGATCATTTCCATGTATTCAATTTTGATTTTTGGGCAAGATTGTGAAATCATGATTTTTGGATATGAACCCTAATTCCCCAATGGTATTTTCCCAGATTTTCTGCCCCATTTCTCACGTGCATGGCTTTTCCACTCATCAACCAATGAAATTATTTCATTTTAATGCCCAAAACGACATCACTTCAATTAGTGGACTCACATATTACCAAATTGCCATTCTTGTTTTATTATTTCATTTAATTTCATTTTCTTTATTTCACTTGCCATGGCCATCTTACAAAAATCATAAATGCTTCAATTTTCATCCAATTTGAATGGGATTTTTGTGTTGTGTTCATCATGATCTCTACTTTTTTATCATTAATTTTCCAGAATTTTGGATGAGTGGTTTTTAAATGGTGCTAGGGTTTGTGACATGTGACCAAATTTTGTACACTTTTCCAAAACAATTGTGAAATGATGAGAATGTATCCAATGGCTCCCAAATTATTTGTGCTTAAACTAGACACATTCATGGTGATTTTGGTGTAAAGTTTGTGAATTTATCATTTGTGGTTTGTGAGTTATGATTTTTTGAATTAGGGTGTGACAATTTGTGTCACACCATTGATGTCCAACTTCATGATTTTCATTACCATGCTTCTTGACCTCCAATTGATCCCAAATTTTGCATGAACCTACTCTTGTATGTCTAGATTACATGTGAATTTTCTTGGATTTATTTGAACTATTTTCCATTTGTTTGAGATTTTTCCTCCCTGCCTAGTCAAATGTTGACTTGGTGTGACACATGTTCCCATTTCATTTGTGAAATTCTCATACTTTATTAGATGGACATGAAATTTTGCATGAGATAACTAGACATCCTCATATTTGCCATGGTTTTGATCCCACTCATTTATCATACACCATTCTTGACTTATGATTTTTCTAAGTTGATGCATGTTTGGTTGACTTCATTGAGCATGTTCAAATTGGCTTTGACTTCCTTATTTTCATTGACTGCCTTCCACCTGCCCAAATGGGATGAAATTTGACATGCTTACCATGCTATGTGTTAGGTTTGATCATGATTTATTTGGTGATTTTTGGAAAATGTTTAGATTGCTTTTGAGTAAGTCTTGCTGTTGACTTCTGTGAGCTTCTGTTTGCCATGTTTTGACCTAAATGGTTCATGAAATGATGATGATGATTGATATGAATGTGAACCCAATTGGTTTTGTTTCCTAATTGTTTGAACATGATTTTGGATACTTACCCCTTGCTGTTTGGACTTTCTCATTCACTTTTGACCCTAGGCTAGCCCTAGTGGTCCTGTTACTCACCTTTGAGTTTGTGATTTCAGGTTGACCATCAAATGGCCATTGAGACCAATTCTTTTGACTGAGCTTGCTTGAATATTGCTGTCTAACCTCCTTGTTTTGTAGGTGGCTTGGCTCACATGCCTTAAGCCTTGTGCCTTGCACATCCATGTGCCTCCAATTAACTGTTGGTGTCTGTTTCTGTTTGTTTTGTTTGAAGTTGTATACTAACATCTACTTGACTGTTTCAGGTGCTTTAGTTGCTTAGTTCCTTGTGAACTTTTTGCTTTGCTTTGCTTCTATAAGCAATTTGCATTGAGGTATGTCTCTTTTACTTCATGTAGTCTGGAAGACCTGGCCTGTTACTTGGCCAGGCAACTGTCTGAAGTCCTCCTTAAGAGGCAATGTTTGTGGATGTTTACTTTTGTCCTTGCATAGAGTCAAAGTCCTCCTAAGTGAAGAGGCAATTGGTGGAAGGTAGGGATATGCAATCTATCCCCCACTATTCAGTGTGTCATCTGCTTTGCTCACACCACTGTGTTGATGCATTGCAGATACAAACCCAAGATCTTGTACAACTGTACAGTTGAGTCAGTTTTAATGTGTAGAAGGGTTCCCACTTTCTGAACCCACACATTCTTGTCTTGAGCTCTCCCAGGCCAGGGATAAGAGCTGTGAGGTCTCATCCTCACTTCATCCTTTCATCTGCTTCACCTTAGCCCCTCAATGGCAAGGTTAAGAGCACATTCACCCAGTTCCAGAGGTTTGTTTGTCGAGGTTGATATGACCCCTTGACTAAAACCTAACCCTTGTTTGAGCCACTTGTTTGTGTATAGCGTGTGCTATCTGTGCTTGTAAGATTGTTTGACTTGCTTCCTGTGCAAGTTAGGATAGTTTTGACTTGCTTCCTGTGCAAGTTAGGATTAGTTTAGACTTGCTTCCTGTGCAAGTTAGGTTTTACTTGACTTGCTTCCTGTGCAAGTTAAGTGTGTGTGGCTTGCTTCCTGTGTGAGCCATGCTTAGGATAGGTTGGCCCTTGTGCCATTTAGCTAGAAACCTTAACTTAGGGATGATTTTGCATGATAACATCTAGGCTCGAGTCGTAGTCTCCCTAGTTGTGTCTCCCTCTGTTATCTGGTTAGGCTAGATCCTTATCCCTGCGTAGGGGAACTACCTCGCCTTATCTTCATACCAGATGAAGTATGTAGGCAGGAGATTGAGCTGATCTCTCCGGGCGCCCTTTCTTTTCTTTTGTGTGTGTTGTCTGACCTATGTTAGGCTCGAGTCCCTGACTCCTTAGCATGTGCTGTCTGTCTGTTTGTGTGTGTGTGCTTAACAGTTGTAGGCTGAGTCCCCGACTCCCTATCAACCTGTTGTGTTGTTGTGTGCTTGGAAGCCGATGTAAGTCCATCGAGTGGCATTTGGGTTCCAGTGTGCGTGTGTTTGGTTCGGATGCTGATGTAAGTCCAGTGATTGGCAGTCGGGCTCCACGTTTGCCTGTGTCTGTCTTGTTTGTTTGTGTGCGTGTCAGCCGAGCTACGAATGCTCTGATTCTTCTCTCGTCCGAGAAGATACGTATGCATAGGATGCGACATCCTAGCGAGCATGTGTCGTTTCCCCAGTCCGAACTACTTCGACTCTGATGTCTATGCCTGATAGACTAAGTAGGCCCAGGATGCGACATCCTGCCGAGTTCAGTTTCAGTCAGTCTCTTGCGTTTCTTTCAGCCAGTGTGTGTGAGTGTGAGCAGTGTTTAGCAACCAATTTTCCTTTCTAGTGTGCGTGGATCCCGTAGAGTACTACGGATGCGTAGGGGTGCTAATACCTTCCCTTCGCATAACCGACTCCCGAACCCATTCTCTTTGGTCGCGAGACCATGTTCTTTCCTAGGTTTACTCTGAGCGTTTCCTTTCCCTCTTTTGGGATAAATAACGCACGGTGGCGGCTCTGTTGTTTCTTTCTTTTCCCGCCGGTTTTTCGCGCGATGCGACAGCTGGCGACTCTGCTGGGGATGCATAGAAGTTGACCTATGCTGGTCCATCTTCCCTGAGCGAGTCTCTCCTAGCGCTCTCTAGGTTAGGGTTTTGGTTGCTGTTGGCTGTTATTTATTGCATTCATTTGTATATATTTGCATTTACTATTTGCATTTACTGTTTGCATTTATTATTTGCATCAATGTTTGCATTCATTCATATTCATCTGTTCATCTGGCTGTGTTTCTCTGTTTGGGGTGGGAGTTACTCGAGGTAAAAGGCCCAATACCCAGGCTATGAGTGAAATCTAGGAAACCTAGGAATAGAGTGATTCATGGGAAGCGGGTGGTATGGCGCCACTTAGCGGAACATTGATATCACGAGCAGTTCAGACCCTGGTGGGATATTATCAGTGCATACACCGGGTGTGCACAGGATGATATTCTGCGAAAGGTTATTTATGCTGCGTTTCTTTCGACCTTACCCTGGCCTAGATGACACCCGTGAGCGGGGCGGGTTTGATCATTTTAACAGGTACAGTTGGTGACTCCTGGTACTGATGGTGACTACGAGTTATATTTCTGGACGCCGGAGGTTTGACCCTGGTATTGATCAGAGGGTTCCGTTTATTTCGGATCCCTGGGCTGAATTTGAGGGTACTCGCTCAGATGGTGACTCAGTTCTCCAGACATGGGTTCAGATGCCAGCTCCTCAGATGACTTTGGGGTTTCAGATGGTTCCTCAGATGCCAGTTCCTGCCAGTCTTGGCTCCATCATTTGCATCATAGCATATTTATTTTCAAAAAAAATAGTAATGCATGAAAAAAGTTAACTCGCATACGCATATCCTTTATCAGGATCATTCATGACAAAATAGTACCCATATCATGCATATCATGCACATATCATCCTTGCATTGCAGACATGTTTGGGAGAGACTTCTCACCCTGGTTCCTGACTGAGACGGGATTGTTGATCATCGTCCGCACCGCAACCAGACTAAATCAATAGAGGAGTATGGACCAGGTTCAAGCTGAGCTAGCTGAGATGAGGGCGAACATGGCCCAGTTCATGACAATGATGCAAGGAGTTGCTCAGGGGCAAGAGGAGCTGCGTGCCTTAGCCCAGAGACTGGAAGCCATGATTCCACCAGTCCACCGTGCTTCACCAGGGGATGTACCCGCTCATGAGGATGTTGCTGTCACCATTCTCGTCGATGATTATTGCCGTGGGTGATGAATTGAGGGGGATCAGAATCAGTGAACAGCCTCTTGCTGCAGAGACTGTTAATGTCAGAGCAACCCGTGCTCCGGTTCGCCATCCTGGCTCTTCAAGTTCTTCCGGTTCTAAGAAGACATACTCTGGGGCACCCAAAAGGGGAGAGATTGAAATAAATGTTGTGCACCGACGAAGGAGTGTGAACAGAGGACAGTATCGTCAGGCTGTTGGTGTGACTATTCCAGCAATTCAACCTCAACAACAGCAGAGAAGGTCAACTCAGCAATATCGGCATCAACAACATCGTCCTCAGCAGCAGGCTTCCCAGCCTCACAATGGTAATCAAGCCAGTACGAGTAATGAGAGGAAGAAGATCATTTTGATCCAATCCCCATGTCCTACGCCGAGCTCTGTCCCTCGTTGATAGAGCGGAACTTAATCACTCCCAGAGACCCGCCGCCCATACCCGTCAACCCTCGGTGGTGGTATAGGCCTGAACAGCATTGTGTGTATCACTCGGGTGCTCCTGGTCATGATGGGGACAGTTGTTTCCAGCTGAAGATGAAGGTTCAAGACCTTGTGAGGTCAGGTATTCTGATTTTGGAAGACTTAGGTCCCAATGCTAATCAAGCTTGAAGATAACAAGTCCCGGGCTGGCGCCGACTTTTTCTTCAGAAGAGTTGTTCAGAAAACAGAAGCTGCTGATGCAAAGGATACTGACAGTTGTCATCCTCGGTGGGATCTATCACAATTGGGTCACTGTGGGCTTTCCTACAGTTGTTCATAAGTCTTTGTAACGATCACTTTGTTTAAAAACCCTTCTCCCATGCCAAAAGGAGAAGTGATGGCATTATTGGCAATATTTTGTGCAATGATATTTTCATTCAAATAAACTCATGTTAAAACATTTGTGTTTCCAATTATTTTCCCTTTTCGCTTTTTGCATGAAATTGGTGATCACAAAGAACCTTAAAAAACAAGAATAAAAGCAATCTTTTCATCTGCATAACGATTGTCTTGTTTGATTTTCAAAGAGCTTTTCATCTCTAAATCATTATGCAGGTTGTTTCTCAAACCCATTGAACATAGTGATCGGACGTCATCTCCCAATTTTGAATTCCCTGTATTCGAGGCGGACGAAGATGATGTTGAAGGGATTCCTGACGAGATTTCCCGACCTCTTGAGCAAGAAAAGAAGATCACTCAGCTGCACCTCGAGAATCAGCAGAACAGCCAACTGGGGCATTATCAAAAAAAAAAAAAGGGAAAAAAAAGAAAAAGAAAGAGGAGGGTGCAAAACCAAATCAAAAGAAAACCAAATCAAAAGAAATCCAAATCAAAAGAAAGAAAAAGAAAGAAAGAAACAAGAAATATAGCACCCTCAAAGTCCCAAGTTGACTGATGCTGAGTTCAATCAAAATCAAAGAGATCAGCTGCCATGTGTCATGGTCAGTCATATCAGCAGAGAGTAAAGAAAGCATTCGACCAGAAGACCAAGCCTCGTGTGTTCCGAGGGACCCTGTGCTCAAGAAAGTCTTGTCTTTCGTGCCCGATTCCAGGGGCAAGTGAACCCCAAGCTATGAAAGTCCATATGTTGTCAAGAGAGCCTCTTCAGGCAGTGTTCTGACACTTACTACGATGGATGAAGAAGTTCACTCGTCCTGTGAATCCTGGTGCAGTCAAGAAATACTTCGCCTAAAACAAACAAAAAAGTAACAGCTCGCTAAGTTGAACACCCCAAAGGGCGACTTAGGCAAAAAGGAGCGTCTCGGTGGATTGAAAACCCGAAAGGGCGATCCAGGCAAAAGTTAGAGACATTGAAAAAAAAAAAGAATTTGCATCCCGCTAGATTGAACACCTCACACTGGGGCAATCTAGGCAAAAATTAGGGATTTGGCAAGTAACTGCACCTTGACAAGACTGTGCTCTATATCTGTCATCCGTTAGGAATTCTCGATTCGTCGTCGACTGAAGCTCTGAATACATCGAAAATTCAGAATGGTAGAGGAAAGGTCATTATGTTCAATGTAGCCCTCTCCAATATATATCACCGATTTCAAACTTGTACAGATCCATGGAGTCTCGCCCTTTGCAGACTACCATTCCATCACATCAATTTGAGCTTTTATCCAATTATTTGCATTCTTATTTGTTTCAACTCAACAAATGTTTTGCATGTTTTTAATTGATAAAGTATCATTGTTTTCAAAGTAAACAAATTTTTCAAAAAAAATTGTTCTTAAACAAAGTGAACATTCACAATGATGGAAGGATACCTAGGAGACCCACAGTGCTCTCCCGGGGGTGGTATGATTACCAACAGGTAAGACAATTGTTCGCATCTCAAGCGTGACTGTATCTTCGTCCTACAGAACCTCGTATGGTCTCTCCTCAGTGAAGTTGCCCGACGCAGTGTTGTTTGAAGATGTTCATCTTCATGTCCCCAGTAGTGCAACATTTCTCCCTCCAAGTCCCTATTAGCCCTATCGTGGGGCATCCCCAGTAGAGCGATGTTTGAGCCTTATCATAGGGCATACCTGGGGCACGTTCTTTTATCTAACGATCCCTGTAGAGCCGAATCAGGGGCAAGGGACAGTTGAACGGTGAAAAGACAGCGAAGGATTACGACGACGGTCCTGGAAAATTAATCAAGAAGACTCTTCAAAGTCTGATGATTGGAAAGTATGTATGAATCCCAAGAGTTCAACCTCCGTGAAGCATGGCCGAGTTGGGAATACAAGATGATGGAGCAGAAAAGTCCAGAAAAGTCTGGGAGTCCTTAAAAGTGGAAAGGTCAACACTATGGGTGGATGATGGATACCAGTGTTCGACGAGTCGACCGACATCCTTGTCAAACAAGCTGTATCTCCCCAGAGGATTGAGAATGTGATCTCCCTGGCAGATTCGAGATCGTTGTCTCCTCAGCAAGCCTAAAGGTTGTCACGTCCCCAGCAGGGGCAGGGGCAGGATATTTCTCAGGGTGGAGGACGTCCCCAACCCAAGTCAGTATTGAAGCTATCAGAATTATTTTCCCCTGCAGAGATACCTGTGGACAGTACCTTCTTTCCCCAGCAAATCTAAGGATTGTTCTCCTCAGCAGAATGGCGTGGTTTTTCCTCAGCAAGTTCCCCGAGTGGAGCGGGTCTCATGAAATACATCTCCAAGCAGTGATTCTCCTACATATGGATTGGTTGGGTCGTCCCTAATGGAGTAGCATTTATTTCTCCAGCAGAGTTCATCCTACCAGTGGATTGGACGAGTTTCTGTAGTAGACTGATATCTACATCCCCAGCTAAGTTGATTCTACATATGGACTGCATGGGTTATCCCCAGCGGATTAACAGATTTTTCTCCAAGCAGAGTTTACCATTCCCCAAGCAGAATTCCCCGCAGAGTATTTCCCCAAGAGAAGTCTCCCCACAGAGTCAGAGTATCTGATCATTTCGGCTCCCTAGCCAGGGTTCATTTGCATTTCGCATGTAGTAATCATTGCATCCTCAAAAATCGCGTAGCATTCCCATTCATAAATGGAGCATTACGCCATAGAAAATTCAAACATATGCATTCATGTGTTAACTTCACCAGACCGTATCCCCGGCAGAGGCGGATCATTTCATTCAAACGTCAGCACAACAAGTCTGCTACAGTTGCTCTTGACAGCATTCGGGATTGATATCCCCACGAAGGCTTATTACCTCACCCGATGGTGACAGAAGTTTGTTTCTCCCCAGTGAGACCCCCAGCAAGTGGTCAACCTTGCCTTGACATATCTAAGATGTCGTTCCTGTGATACCAGTAAGTGTCATGCTAGCACCCGCGTGTGTTTCTTTTTGGTATCGGTAAACACCATTGTTTCGGTGTCTGTAAACATCGGATATTTTATCCAGTCATCAGTAAATGTCTGGTCATCACTTTTGGTGTCGGTAAACACCATTGTTTCGGTGTCTGTAAACATCGGATATTTTATCCAGTCATCAGTAAATGTCTGGTCATTTTTTGATGTCGGTAAACATCATCTTTCGATGTCGGTAAACATCGAGTCTTTTCCTCAGTCATCGGTAAATGTCTGATAATCCCCAGCTAGAAATCCCCAGTAGAGTCATCTGTAAATGTCCTACCTGGTTTTCAGTTGCAAATATTTGTTTTCCCTAATTAATTTCTCATCCCAGTCATCGGTAAATGTCTGGTCATTTTTTGATGTCGGTAAACATCATCTTTCGATGTCGGTAAACATCGAGTCCCATCCCAGTCATCGGTAAATGTCTGGTCATTTCTTTTGATGTCGGTAAACATCATCTTTCGATGTCGGTAAACATCGAGTCTCATCCCAGTCATCGGTAAATGTCTGGTCAATAAAATCAAAATCCCCAGAAGTCGTCGGTAAACGTCTTGTCTGGTATCACCACGAAGATTTTGTTTCTCCCCAAGTGGAGACGCCATCGGTAAATGGCCCCGTTTTCTTCGATATCGGTAAATATCGAGTTCCCAGTTACAGCAGCCATCGGTAAATGGTCTTGCTAAGTTGACATCGGTAAATGTCAAGTTTCTTTGAAGCCACCATCGGTAAATGGTCTTGCTTCCTTTCTACGTCAAATCTGTTTCCCAGCAGCCATCGGTAAATGGTCTGGCTGAAGTTGATATCGGTAAATATCAAGTTGTAACCATCGGTAAATGGTTTTGCTTTTCAGAAGTTTGTTTTCCCCAACAGCCATCGGTAAATGGTCTGGCTGAAGTTGATATCGGTAAATATCAAGTTGTAACCATCGGTAAATGGTTTTGCTTTTCAGAAGTTTGTTTTCCCCAGCAGCCATCGGTAGATGGTCTGGCTGAAGTTGATATCGGTAAATATCAAGTTCTGACCATCGGTAAATGGTTTTGTTTTTCAGAAGTTTGTTTTCCCCAGCCGCCATCGGTAAATGGTCGTGTTGAAGTTGATATCGGTAAATATCAAGTTTCCAGTTTCTAACCATCGGTAAATGGCTTTGCTTTTCTGAAGCTGTCAATTGCAGGCGTCATCGGTAAATGACGTGGTTCTTCTTGTATCATATCCAGTACTGTGCAAATTCTACGGTTCTTTGGTATTCAATCCCTGTTTACCCTGAAAGTCTGACAGCCGTTGCTCTCATCCATTCGGGTTCCCAGCTGATTGAATAGGGGCAGCTGTAGCACCTCAAATTTGCACCTATCATTATGCATACATTTTCATATTAGGTCATAGCATATCATGATCCATTGCATAGCATTTGCATTGTCCCTCAGTTGCCTCAAGAGCAAGCAATCAAGGAACTAGGTCAAACTGATCAGGAGATCAGTCAACCAAGCAAGCAAGTGCATTTTTCAAGGAGCCAAGGCCCTAGGGTTTGTCCAACAAGTTCACATGGCTTGGAGGTCTATTTGAAGTATTTTGGTCAAGGGTTGAAGACTTGGAGGTCATCAGTTCATACACAGACAGTCAAAAACCCTAAAAGTCAACTGTTGGTCAACTGTCCATTTAATCAGTGATTTGATGATTGGAATTGGTTTGTGAGAGCTCATTCATGGTCAAATAGTCATCTTATATCATGCCAAACACCATCATGGAAGAATTTGAAGCCAGATCATGAATTTCCAAAAATGGAAACTGGGCCTGTAACTGAAACCTGCCATAAATGGAAAGTCTTGATCCTTAAAACTACATCATGATACAAGCCTCAAATGAATTTTTGCCCAAAAAGAAAGTTGAAGATCTTGTTCTCCCATTTCCAAAAAGTCCAAGAACTCTTAATTCCCATGTGTGGTTGGCAAGTTATGATCGAATCGATTTCAGAAAATCTTGAACTTCAAAGGGCCATATCTCCCAAACCGTTTGGCCAATTTTGGTGGGGTTTTTTCCTACAAGTCACATTTGATCCCCTCTTTCCAAAAATATAAATTTCATGAGCCAAAACCTCACCAATCAAAATGGCATATTTTGACTTTTCTCATTTAAATGCAAGTTTGACCAAGGGTTGACTTTTTGAAATAAACATTTTTTTAACATTTGGCCAATTGGAACAGCTCATAAATGTCATTTAGAATGTGTTTGCAAGCCCATTTTATGCAGTACATGAGGCCATTGTTTGGTTGCTTGAATTGTAAGAAAAGTACAATTTCACCCTACTACTCCATGCTTCCACCATGCCTTGCCCTGTACTTCATCAAGACAGAAAGTTAGAAGGCCATTTTGCTGTCATTAGAGCCTCATCTTGCAGCAAACTAACCAGCAAAACAAGAGCCATCCCTTGTGTGCTTGGATTGAGGGAAAAGTACATGTTTTCTCCATGCTTCCATGCCATTACTTTGTACTATGACAGCAGACTTTGCACCATCATTTTTCTGTTTTGGACACACACATAACACAGCCACATAACCAATTGCATACCACTCACTCTCTAAAAACCTCACCCTGCTGTGCATTTCAAGGGGACTGTCAAGAGAACTTCCAAAAGGAGAGACCATACCATTGCCTTGTACTCTCACAGCAGAGTTTTTCCCATTTTTTCTGTCATATTGCCACACAAGAAAAGGGCATACCTGGTACTGTCATAGAGAAAACAGCAAAACCTCATTTCCTAAAAAACCGGACCTTGGTGCATTTTTCAGAAGGACAGTCAAAAATTCCTAAGTGACAAGGCCTGGCATTCATTCCAAACAGCTGCCACAAACCAACCATACCTTGTACATGTTCCTGCTGTCCTTTTTGGAATGGCAATGGCCTGACCACAACTACATAACAGAACACATTCATTGAGACAGGGTTGGCATTTTGTTTGCAATTTCTGTCAAAAGGATTCACCTTGCCCTCACCTTGCATTTTCTGTCAAAACATAACAAACTAAAACCAATACAGGAGAACTTGACTGAGGCCTTGGTACAGACCTTTGGCATTTTCTTCTAAAAACCTGTCACAACTTGCCTTGCCTGGCACAAGGTTCCTCACCATTTTGCTGCTATGAAAAACAGCAACAGTAGCCAACACATAACAAGGCATTGGATTTAACTCACTCACCAAAAACCTCCTTCAAACTGGGCCTTGCCTTGTGTTTTAAAACCTAAGCCTTGCCTTACCTTGCCAGCCACCATCCAACTGCAGTAAAATCAATTGCCTACAGCAGCACTAAAACCCTGCATTTGACCCTTGGCCTTGGCATCTCATTCACTCTGTCCAAACACAAGCAGCATACCACAAACAACCTTCACTTATTTTCCAACCAAAGCCCTTGCTCACTTGGCTATTTTTCTGTCAAAAACACAACAAACTAAGGTAGCTTGACCAACCACTTCCATCATATTTTCCTGTCATGGAATCATTCATGACTCATCCTAACTGCACTCACCCTTTGCCTTGCTTTGCATTTTCTTTCCAAGCTCCCAAATGACATAAACCCTGCCTTGCCTTGCTTTCACAATCCATTTCACCCTTTTGAAACCTTGCAGCATCCAAGGGCAACTTCCAAACAGCAGCAACCTAGCAACCTTCATTTGCCACACTGTCAAACCCTGCCTTGCAACCACCAAACCAACATAACATAACAAACCACAAACCATTGAAATTCACTCATTCAAAATCTCACTTGAGCATCTCTTCAAAAACAGTAAAAAGAACTTCCAAACTCACAAAAAGGAACCAAACCTTGCTTTGATGGAAACAACATTGCCTCACCATTCTGCTGTCATTTGAAACATAATTAACACCCATCAAACACATTGGCATACACAAAAATCATTCATGCTGAAAGTTCATCCTTAGCACTTTCAAAACCAGTCCAAGACACTCAAAGCAAACTTTGCCTGGCCTTTGTCTTCTCATCACATAAGCATCATTGTGGACCCTTTGGAACCACATTTCTCCACTTGTAGAAGCCTTTCCATCACTGTTTTCCACCTTGCATCATCCATGGCAGGTTAGATCTTAGGCAAAGGCAAGCATCCACAAGGCAAAGTTCTTCAACTAATCAACATTTGGAAAGCTTTATTTCATCTGTTTCAAACATTGGTCACCAAATACCAACTGAATCACCACTGTTCCTCCAAATTGGTAAGTTTTCGAGCTCCATAATTTTCCAAATTAATACATGCTTAGTGTAGGTCTATCAATGCTGAGTATCATGATGTTTTCCTTTTTGAAAATGATTGCTTATCCATGAAGATATATGGTTTTGAAGTTTGATGTTAGAATATGTTTTTGCTCGATTCTTGACTTTTGTGTGGTTTTAATGAAAATCAATGGTAGATTCTTGTTTGCCATGGCTTGCTGATCATTTCCATGTATTCAATTTTGATTTTTGGGCAAGATTGTGAAATCATGATTTTTGGATATGAACCCTAATTCCCCAATGGTATTTTCCCAGATTTTCTGCCCCATTTCTCACGTGCATGGCTTTTCCACTCATCAACCAATGAAATTATTTCATTTTAATGCCCAAAACGACATCACTTCAATTAGTGGACTCACATATTACCAAATTGCCATTCTTGTTTTATTATTTCATTTAATTTCATTTTCTTTATTTCACTTGCCATGGCCATCTTACAAAAATCATAAATGCTTCAATTTTCATCCAATTTGAATGGGATTTTTTGTGTTGTGTTCATCATGATCTCTACTTTTTTATCATTAATTTTCCAGAATTTTTGGATGAGTGGTTTTTAAATGGTGCTAGGGTTTGTGACATGTGACCAAATTTTGTACACTTTTCCAAAACAATTGTGAAATGATGAGAATGTATCCAATGGCTCCCAAATTTTTTGTGCTTAAACTAGACACATTCATGGTGATTTTGGTGTAAAGTTTGTGAATTTATCATTTGTGGTTTGTGAGTTATGATTTTTTGAATTAGGGTGTGACAATTTGTGTCACACCATTGATGTCCAACTTCATGATTTTCATTACCATGCTTCTTGACCTCCAATTGATCCCAAATTTTGCATGAACCTACTCTTGTATGTCTAGATTACATGTGAATTTTCTTGGATTTATTTGAACTATTTTCCATTTGTTTGAGATTTTTCCTCCCTGCCTAGTCAAATGTTGACTTGGTGTGACACATGTTCCCATTTCATTTGTGAAATTCTCATACTTTATTAGATGGACATGAAATTTTGCATGAGATAACTAGACATCCTCATCTTTGCCATGGTTTTGATCCCACTCATTTATCATACACCATTCTTGACTTATGATTTTTCTAAGTTGATGCATGTTTGGTTGACTTCATTGAGCATGTTCAAATTGGCTTTGACTTCCTTATTTTCATTGACTGCCTTCCACCTGCCCAAATGGGATGAAATTTGACATGCTTACCATGCTATGTGTTAGGTTTGATCATGATTTATTTGGTGATTTTTGGAAAATGTTTAGATTGCTTTTGAGTAAGTCTTGCTGTTGACTTCTGTGAGCTTCTGTTTGCCATGTTTTGACCTAAATGGTTCATGAAATGATGATGATGATTGATATGAATGTGAACCCAATTGGTTTTGTTTCCTAATTGTTTGAACATGATTTTGGATACTTACCCCTTGCTGTTTGGACTTTCTCATTCACTTTTGACCCTAGGCTAGCCCTAGTGGTCCTGTTACTCACCTTTGAGTTTGTGATTTCAGGTTGACCATCAAATGGCCATTGAGACCAATTCTTTTGACTGAGCTTGCTTGAATATTGCTGTCTAACCTCCTTGTTTTGTAGGTGGCTTGGCTCACATGCCTTAAGCCTTGTGCCTTGCACATCCATGTGCCTCCAATTAACTGTTGGTGTCTGTTTCTGTTTGTTTTGTTTGAAGTTGTATACTAACATCTACTTGACTGTTTCAGGTGCTTTAGTTGCTTAGTTCCTTGTGAACTTTTTGCTTTGCTTTGCTTCTATAAGCAATTTGCATTGAGGTATGTCTCTTTTACTTCATGTAGTCTGGAAGACCTGGCCTGTTACTTGGCCAGGCAACTGTCTGAAGTCCTCCTTAAGAGGCAATGTTTGTGGATGTTTACTTTTGTCCTTGCATAGAGTCAAAGTCCTCCTAAGTGAAGAGGCAATTGGTGGAAGGTAGGGATATGCAATCTATCCCCCACTATTCAGTGTGTCATCTGCTTTGCTCACACCACTGTGTTGATGCATTGCAGATACAAACCCAAGATCTTGTACAACTGTACAGTTGAGTCAGTTTTAATGTGTAGAAGGGTTCCCACTTTCTGAACCCACACATTCTTGTCTTGAGCTCTCCCAGGCCAGGGATAAGAGCTGTGAGGTCTCATCCTCACTTCATCCTTTCATCTGCTTCACCTTAGCCCCTCAATGGCAAGGTTAAGAGCACATTCACCCAGTTCCAGAGGTTTGTTTGTCGAGGTTGATATGACCCCTTGACTAAAACCTAACCCTTGTTTGAGCCACTTGTTTGTGTATAGCGTGTGCTATCTGTGCTTGTAAGATTGTTTGACTTGCTTCCTGTGCAAGTTAGGATAGTTTTGACTTGCTTCCTGTGCAAGTTAGGATTAGTTTAGACTTGCTTCCTGTGCAAGTTAGGTTTTACTTGACTTGCTTCCTGTGCAAGTTAAGTGTGTGTGGCTTGCTTCCTGTGTGAGCCATGCTTAGGATAGGTTGGCCCTTGTGCCATTTAGCTAGAAACCTTAACTTAGGGATGATTTTGCATGATAACATCTAGGCTCGAGTCGTAGTCTCCCTAGTTATGTCTCCCTCTGTTATCTGGTTAGGCTAGATCCTTATCCCTGCGTAGGGGAACTACCTCGCCTTATCTTCATACCAGATGAAGTATGTAGGCAGGAGATTGAGCTGATCTCTCCGGGCGCCCTTTCTTTTCTTTTGTGTGTGTTGTCTGACCTATGTTAGGCTCGAGTCCCTGACTCCTTAGCATGTGCTGTCTGTCTGTTTGTGTGTGTGTGCTTAACAGTTGTAGGCTGAGTCCCCGACTCCCTATCAACCTGTTGTGTTGTTGTGTGCTTGGAAGCCGATGTAAGTCCATCGAGTGGCATTTGGGTTCCAGTGTGTGTGTGTTTGGTTCGGATGCTGATGTAAGTCCAGTGATTGGCAGTCGGGCTCCACGTTTGCCTGTGTCTGTCTTGTTTGTTTGTGTGCGTGTCAGCCGAGCTACGAATGCTCTGATTCTTCTCTCGTCCGAGAAGATACGTATGCATAGGATGCGACATCCTAGCGAGCATGTGTCGTTTCCCCAGTCCGAACTACTTCGACTCTGATGTCTATGCCTGATAGACTAAGTAGGCCCAGGATGCGACATCCTGCCGAGTTCAGTTTCAGTCAGTCTCTTGCGTTTCTTTCAGCCAGTGTGTGTGAGTGTGAGCAGTGTTTAGCAACCAATTTTCCTTTCTAGTGTGCGTGGATCCCGTAGAGTACTACGGATGCGTAGGGGTGCTAATACCTTCCCTTCGCATAACCGACTCCCGAACCCATTCTCTTTGGTCGCGAGACCATGTTCTTTCCTAGGTTTACTCTGAGCGTTTCCTTTCCCTCTTTTGGGATAAATAACGCACGGTGGCGGCTCTGTTGTTTCTTTCTTTTCCCGCCGGTTTTTCGCGCGATGCGACACATAGCAATGTGTAAAGCCCGATTATGATTCCTCCCATCCACAGTTAGATCAAGATCAGTGAAACCCAACCCATGGCTGGCATTGACATTAGACACCACCGTCTCTAATTGATTAATTGTTATCTCCTGGGGAACATATGCTCTCTTTAGGATTTTCAATAAAGCCTCTCTATGCCCCTCAGAGCTCAGCAATAAGGACAAGATTGAGATCTTGGATGGGGTTTGTTGCAGATGGTCAACAAGTTTGTACTCTGACTTCTTGATGATTCTCAGGAATTCTTCCGCTTCATCATCAAGTTCTTTCTCCGACCCAACAGGCGCCGGTGTCACCACTGGAGTACCTTCATTCACCACTTGTTTTCCTCTTGCCCTGGCTAAAGCCTCGGCCTTTTCTTTCTTTTCTTTTTCTCCTTCCCCACTCCTAAAAGCATCAGGGGCAAATAACCTTCCACTACGAGTGAAACCACTAGGTCCGACATTATCCACCTTTGAAACGGTGGTTTCACCCGCAGTCTGATCCTCCAACTTCTCCCCATTACAATAGACCTCTCCACCATAATGCCACGGCACGGCATCATCTTTGTCATAAGGAATTGGCCCAGGTACCGTGATAGTAACTGGAGCCGCATCTGCCAGCGTTGACAAATCAACCGGGTCGAAGTAGATAGTTATGGTGGAGACATCTTCCTTCACCAAATCAACCTTCTCAAACTTGAGGCTTCCTTCATCCATCAGCCTCTGGATAGCCTCCCTCAACAATATACACCCATTGACAGCAACAGTGCACGCAGCACAACCAACATCACAGCCCGGGAAGACCCCACTCTTCAACAACTGCCTCTTGACCTCAGCCAACGGAGTCTTCAACTGGTCTACCCTCAACAGCCCAATTCTGCCCCCATCAGAGATTGCATTCACCCCCATTTGACCATGCGCAGGCATGGGATTAACATTAACATTTGGAGAGGGTGCAAAGTTGATGGCCTTAGAATCCACCAAGTCCTAGACCACATGCTTAAAAGCTTTGCAATTTTCTATGTTGTGTCCAGGTGCACCCGAGTGAAACTCACACTTGGCATTCTCATCAAAACCGGCTGGCCTTTGATCAGGTCTCAACGGTGCCAGCGTCCTCAACTGGACCAACCCCAAGTCCTTCAGCTTCTTCAACAAGAATGAATAGGTCACAGGTGGCCTATCGAATTGACGATCATTCATTCGTCGTCGCACCTGATACCCAGCCCTCTGCGGTCTCTGTTGAAACGGCTGTCATTGCTGTTGCGGTTGTTGCTGCTGTTGTTGTGCAGGCTGATTATCGGCAGGAATGGTTACCGCAACAGTGTGCTGGTAGTAACGATCCCTACTCTGTCCTCTTTGGGTGTACACGACACTTGTATCACCCTCCTTTTTCCTCTGACCATTTCCAAAGGGCTTCTTCGATCCAGATGACGAAGCACTACCCTGGATTTTCCCCAGCTTCAACCAACTTTCAATTCTCTCTCCGGCCACCACAATATTAGCGAAGTTAGTAACCGGGCAACCAACCATCCTTTCAGCAAATGTCCCCTGAAGGGTACCCATAAACAAGTCCGACATTTCCCTATCCACCAATGGAGGTTGAAC
Source organism: Lathyrus oleraceus (assembly GCF_024323335.1). Classification (NCBI taxonomy): domain Eukaryota; kingdom Viridiplantae; phylum Streptophyta; class Magnoliopsida; order Fabales; family Fabaceae; genus Lathyrus; species Lathyrus oleraceus. The sequence continues at coordinate 91,221,083 of NC_066585.1, forward strand.
CCTGGCAGCCAGTTCCCTCCACCTCTGCGCATACACTTTAAACCCCTCATTAGGCTTCTGAGACATACCCTGCAGCTGGGTACGACTAAGAGCCATATCAACGTTGAACTGGTACTGTTTAAAGAACGCATCTCCAAGATCTTGCAAGCTTTTGATGTCAGAAGATTTCAGCTTGGTGTACCATTCCAAGGATCCTCTAGACAGACTGTCCTGGAAGAAGTACATCCAAAGCTTTTGGTCCATAGTATAAGCAGAAATCTTGCGGACAAAAGCCTGGAGGTGAGTTTCCGGGCAAGAACTCCCATTGTATCTGTCAAACGCAGGCGCTTTGAACTTTTGTGGGATCACAATCCCCTCGACCAACACCATGTTGGACATATTAACAAACCCCGGCGTAGCATGGCTTTCAAGAGCCCTGATTTTCTCTGCCAGCAACTGAATCTCCTTATTTGGCGGCTGGACACCATACTGACCAAATGGTTCATTCAACATAGAGAATTGATCAGCTTCCCTGTCTTCCTCTCTATCCTCCTCAGCCCCAAAGAAAGGAGGAAACAGACTGTCTTTCAAATTGTTGCCCACCAGACCTGGTCTACCGCTCGTGGCAGCACCAAACCCCCCAGCATTATTAGTCACTACACCAACAGTTGTCCTCTTCCCGAGATCTCCTCCATCCCTGGAACCACCAAGGCCATGGTTAGAGACACCCTCCAAATTGACACCACTGTTGGCAACTGAAGCCCGCTCGAGCTTCTCCACTTTATCAGCAAGTGCTTTCTGCCCGACGGCAAACCCTTGCATGATATTGATCAGTTCATTCATCTTCTCCTTCAGCTCGAGAAAATCTGTATTAGGTAGATCCATCAGCCTTGGCGTGTTGCGTCTGGTAAAATATTTGTGCGGACGGGTTGTGTGCAAGGGAATGACTCTACGCGCACGAGCAATGATTCCTGAAACAACCAAGCATGTTAGAAACCGACACCTGCAAAATAGAAGACAAGTTATTATGATTACGCATGAATGCAATGTCTATCCATATGAGGAACACTCTGTCTTTCGATCCTGGCTTCATCGAGACAGATAATAATCCGGCAGCAATATTCTGATATTCATCATTTGATTTCATCATACAGATCAGAGATGTATGATTTAGCAAAGATACCCCCCAACCATGTGTGTGCGATGTGAGTGCATACAGGAAAGCAAATAAAGCTTGAAGATTTATCACTGAATGAAAACAACCATCGTATACCAAAAGTGCACAATAAGTGCGAAAGTCATACATCAAGTCTGATACAAATCAAATACAATTCTCCAGAATTAGAAAGAAAATACAAACAAGTGAATTCCGTCAACAGGCCTGACGGTAATCCACACAAATGAGAAAGGTCTACACTGATGAAGGTCCCACAGACGGCTCTACATCATCAACCATCTTGGTAAACTTCACCGCGAACCTAAGCTTAGTGTTCTCCTGCTGCAATCTCCCTATCTCCTTCTGGTGAATCTTCATCTGTCTGAAGTAATGATCCCTCTCCGCAAGATAATGATCTCTCTCAGCAACGATCTTTGCTTTCTCTGTTTCCTTAATCTTCAGGTTTGCCTCCCACTCGGCGATAAGGATTCTGACCCTATCTTCCCTCTGATCCCTCACAAGGATTTGTCTCCTCTTCTCATCTTCAATGACCTTCGAAGCTCTAGCCAACCTCTCCTTGGTGATGTCGTGCTCCCTTGTAGATGACTCCAACGCTTGGTTGATCTTGCGGTAATAGGCAGTATCTATCTCAAAGCGCTTCACCTCCATGGCATGTCTCTTATCCTGATCTTCCATCCTCCCTCTGATCTCCTGATTAGCCATCTGAATCCTAGCAACACTCATCTCCATCTCAGTCTTCTCTGCTTGCAGCTGATCTCTAGATTTCTTCATCTCAAGGAACTCTTCCATGCTAACAGAAGAACGTGGCCCCTCAATCAAAGGACACCAAGGATCACCCCCAGGAAATGGTAGATGTGTGAGCTCAATCCTCTTCCTAAGCCAATCATCAAATGGAGGAAGAGACCTGCTATTAGTCCTGCCAAAAGGAACCTTGCCCTTCCTCTGAATATTTCGCCATGCCCCGGACACCTGCCTCAACTGTAACGGATTACCCTCAGCTGGGAAATAGAAAGACTCCTGAATCTCACACTCGAGAGGAGGAATCTCCATAGCGAACCCCATTTGTCTCCTAAGAAGCGTCGGGTTGTAATTAATGCAACCCTGAACTCCTATAAGAGGCACATTGGGAAAACTTCCACAACTATAAATGAAGTTTCGCCCAGCCATACCGTTGTGAGTCCAAGCTATGTCCTTGGCCCGCAAACCCATCAACCTGGTCGCCCAATTAACCGTAGGATCAAGAGAAACAAAAGCACCTCTGGAAGGCAAATACCCCATGAGCCACTTGTGCAACAGTTGAGCACAACATCTGATCAATCCCCCTCGCCTCTTCTCGTTCCGATTATGGACCGAGTAATAAACATCCCCAACCAAGGTAGGAATAGGATTCCTCTGCATAAACACCCGGATGGCATTAATGTCCACAAAGTTCTTCTGATTAGGGAACATGACGATCCCATAAATGCTCACAGCAATCAAAGCACAAACGACCCTCCAATCACCCAAAACAGCATGCTCCTTGGCTCTAGCCTCCAAGAAACTCAGATGAAAACCGGGTAACTTTCCTTTCTCCTTCAAACCCTCCTTGGTCACCTCTGGGCTCAAATAAAGAGCACGAGAAATCTCAGCAACATCAGGCTCCCCTTTAGTGGCAAAGAAAGGAATCTGATCTCGGATTTGAATACCCAGGATGCTGGCATATTCCTCCATCAAAGGTCCCAACAGGTAATCCGGGAAAACGAAGCATCTCAAGCCCGGGTCATAAAACTGGAGAACATTGTGAATGGCGCTCCTATCACTGTCTGTGATCCTGAAAACCACCTTCAGAATACCACCATAATACTCACGAAACATCCCCACATGGTCAGGTGTAATCAATGCTATCATATCTCTCAACACATCAATCTCTGGATTGAAGAAACTCTAGACGACGTCATCTTTCAAGCCGAGCCTCATGTCTGGAACAAAGAAGTCTCTCAACCAGGATCTCAATCAAAAATGTCCCCTGCATATGGATAAACATGTGTTAAATGCAGATAAATGCAAAATGAAATGATGCTGATGCATGAATGCAATGCACTGTGCCATCCTCCAAGTCATCTGATCATTCACTGCACTGAGTTGCGGCCTCTGAACCGATCACAACCATCTGAAGGAATATGTAACCACAAATCCAACTTGGAGTTCCGAAATAAACGGAACGGGAGAATACATCACCATCATCATAGGAACATCCACTGATCTGATATCAACAAAATCATCTGTATCAACCCAGGGAATCCTGAAATAAACGGATCCCCACTGATAAATACCACGGACAGAACTCCGGCGTCTCGGAAATAAATCCATAAATCCGACTTATAAATAGATCTCTGCTCAATAACTGAACCATTAGTCACCATCAGAACATGCATCTGTAAGAATCAAACCCTCCCCTCACAGGTGAATTCTAATCAGGTCATCCTAAGGCGGATAATGATCTCGACAATCGGGCAAAGATACTCAACGGGTTTGCCCTTTCGGGTGTGCCGTTGTAGCTCTCTTAAGATCGTCTAAACCAAAGATCCGGGAAAGCACGGTCACCGAAGTCAACAGCTCTGAAGAGATAACTCAACCAAAGTGGAATACTCCACCCGGAAGAGCTCACTCAGAAGAACCTCGTCCGACTTGTGGTATGTCACGTCGCAACAACATGCTGATAAAGCAAGTGAGGAAACGTGAGACCACACTAATCCTAGGTGTATACTCGGGCCTGGGTTTTAGCCCCACTCAGAACACCCACCCCAAATCAGAGGAACCACCTGTACAAAAGACATCACCATGATAGTATGATGCATGCAAACATTTATGCAAATATATACACAACATAATAATCATAAATGCAATAAATAGAGCAACACAAGCAACCTAAACTATCCTAGAGAGCGCTAGGAGAGACTCGCTTATGGAAGATGGACCAGCAAAAGGTCAACTTCTTATTTCCCCAGCAGAGTCGCCAGCTGTCGCATCCGCGAAAAACAACTGGCGGGAAAAAGCAAAACAAACAGAGTCGCCACCGTGCGTTATTTATCCCAAATAGGGAAAGGAAACACTCGAAGTAAACCTGGAAAAGACATGGTCTCGCGACCAAAGAGAGATGGGATCGGGAGTCGGTTATGCGAAGGGAAGGTATTAGCACCCCTACGCATCCGTCGTACTCGACGGGATCCACGCTCAAAAGGATAGAAAAAAGGTTGCTAAAACTGCTCAAAAGAATGCACACACATACTGGAATAAGATACAGGTGGGAGAAGAAGGGAACGGGCTCGCTAGGATATCGCATCCTATGCCTACGTATCTCATCTGGAATGAGAATCAGAGCTACCGTAGTTCGGCTCACGCACGTCGAACAAAACTCACACAGGAAACCGACTGCCAATCGCTGGACTTATGTCAGACTCCACACAAACAGGCAAACATGGAAACCGAATGCCAATCGCTGGACTTACATCAGACTCCGAACCAACAAACACACACAGGAAACCAACTGCCAATCGCTGGACTTACGTCAGACTCCACACAAGCAAACACCAATAGGATACGGACTGCCAATCGCTGGTCTTACATCCATATCCTAACACACACAAGAAGGTTAACCAACAGACAAGTTAATAGGGAGTCTGGCACTCGAGCCTAATAACTGTCAAGCAAACACACTCAAAAAAGAAAAAGGGTGCCCGGAGAGATCTCGTACGATCTCCTGCCTACGTACCTCATCTGGTATGAGGATCAGGGCAACGTAGTTCCCCTAAACAGAGGAGAAACTTTCTCCTAACCAGAGACTGGGAAATGACAAACTAAAAGGGAGACAGACTCGAGCCTAATAGTTATCATGCAATCCGCAATGGTCCTAGGTTGAGGTTTCTATCTAACTTGCACAGGGAGCAAGCTATCCTAAACAGCACAGCAAAGTCATATAAGCACAAGAGCAAGCACACACACTATATGCACACAAAATGGGCTCATACAAGGTTAGGTTGTGAAACACAAGCCAACTGGAATCGGGTGTAGTTAGCTCTTAACCCTAACATTGAGAGTTAGGGTGAAGCAGATGAAATGGGAAGTGAGGGTAAGACCTTACAGCTCTTATCCCTGGCCTGGGAGAGCTTCAGACAAATGAAAGTGGGAGTTCAGAAAGTTGGAACTCTTCTCCACATATGACTGACACAACAAAGATCTTGGTTTAATATCCACAATGCATCAACACATGGTGTGAGCAAAGTGGATGACACACTGAATAGCAGGAGATGGACTACACATCTCTTTTATCTGCCAATTGCCTTATCAAAGGACTTTTCCTGCTTGGCACAAAAATAAACATTCACAAGCATTGCCTCTTAAGGAGGGCTTCAGACAGGTGCCTGCCCAAGTAACAGGACAGGTCTTCCAGACTACACGAAGTCAGAGAGTTATACCTATGTGGTTAAGCAACCAAGCAAAAGCAAGTTCAAAATGAACTTAAGCAACTTATGTACCTGTGGAAACATCAAACAAATCAGTTCAACTGTACAGACAAACAGACAATCATGAATATCAAACAGTCAAACCCAATGAGCAAAGGCATAAGCCAACAAGTCAAACTCAAATGAGTTAACAACCCTACAAAACACACAAGGTTAGTAGTCAAAAGTATACATCAAAGGCTCAAGTGATAGAGCACCAACAACTATGGAACTTGAATGCTCAACCTGAAATCAAAGCTCAAACATAAGCAACCAACCACTAGGTCAAAGCCTAGGGTCAAAGATGGAGAAAAAATCCAAAACAGAACATGAAATTTCACATGAATCAACCTCATTCAATCAAGAACACACTCCAAAAGATCTTACATCAATATCATCAACCAAATTCATTTCATGAACCAAATATGGCAATGTATGCAAGTTGTAACCACATGGTGACATCAGAATGAACACATGCACATTAATTCAAAAATGATTCAAATAATTTTGGCAAAATTCATGAGTAAACAGCATACAACATGATCATCACACAAAAAATTAGAGCATTTGGACAACATTAGGCATGGTAATCAAATTGCATAAGTCAAGGCAAGCACAATCAAGCACATATGTGACACAACTTGACACACCAACTTAGCATAGGCCTAAAACAGAAATAAATCATGATAAAAGCCTCAAACCAAAGCCAAAACAACATTCAACATGTCTAGAACTAATGTGCAAAATTTCACATCCATTGGATAAAGAACAAGCATTTCACAAACAATTGAAATTCAAGACAATTCAAAAGCTCAAACATGACCATCCAGAATGTAAAATTTCAATCAAATCAGAAATCAATCCAAAACTTCCCACAAAAATCATGAGCATTCACAACATCCATAACATGTATCATACAAAAAATCAAGGCATTTGGAATTCATTTGGCATGGCAAATTCATCAATCAAGTTGAACATTTCAAGGTGTGACACAAATTGTCACACCTAACTTAAAAAAAATCATAAAACAGAAATGGTGCAAGATAAAAATGCAAACTCAACACCAAAATGTCTAGCAAGATGTCTAGTTTCAACATGTAAAATTTCATGAGCATTGGATTAAAATTGAGCATTTCACAAATGAATAAGCAAGGCAATGTCAAGATATGGTACATGTACACAAACCTTAGCACCAAATACAATCCAGCCAAGCAAAATTTATGGAAAAATGATGATAAAAAACTAGAGAGAAAATGTGACACAATTCAAAAAACCACACAATTTTTGGATCATTATTTGATTTGTTATGATTTTTTAAAGTTGAAGAAAAAATGAAAAATACATGTGAAGCAATGCATGACCATATGAAGGAATAATAAAACAAGGCAAATGTGAAATGCTTCCAGCCAGGTTCGAACCATGCGCACATTTAAACTACCTAGCGCGCCAAGCAAAACGACATCGTTTCCCCAGGCCAAACCCTAACACGCGCGTAACACATTCAAACAAATCCGCAGGAAATTCCCTAGGTAACGCTATGAAGGTTGCAACAAAAATCGCAGGTAAACTTGTAGGAAACCTGGACATGCATGCATCATGAAGAACACGATGAATGTTCTTCATCCAATTTCCAGAAATTCTTCAAACGTTCCAGAAATGACAATCAAGTATATCATTTGACTCATCATGCATCAAACAACAAGAATCAATCATCATTTCATGAAATTACACACAAACATGCATGAATCGAAGGATCTAACATTCCACATCCAAACTTAAATCACATGGTTCTTCATGGATATAGCACCAAATCGCTCGATTCAAAGTGCAGAATCATCAACATTAAGAGATCTACAAGAATATAACAACAATTTGGAGAATTAAGGAAGTCGAAAAAGTGACCTCTTGATGAGCAGCTTTTGGATTCACGTGTTTCAAAGCCTTGCAGTGCTTCAATCTTCTTCCAATATACTCCCTAAGATGAATGATGATGAATATGAGGCTCAAATGCTCTTGAATCTTGCTGAATCCTCAACTGCCATGGAAGCTTCAAGAGATGAACATGAACTTGTGTGCAATGGATTCCTTTGTTTCCACGTCCAAAAATGCTCAATAATGGCTCAGGATGATGAATCAACCAAGGAAAAGTGCAAGTGTTTGAAGAAATTTGAAGAAAAAAATGAGAGAGAATTTTGAGATTTGAAAATTGTGATGTGTTGTTATGAAATTCTGTTAGGGTTTTATGTTATATACTCCCTCCTAATCATGCTCTAATCAAGATTAACCAATGCTAATGAAAATGGATTAAGTTTGGAGGTGTTTTGACAAATTTTGGTTTTCACCCTTATGCATGGAAATGACATGTGAACAGTACACGAATTCATTTAAATTTCACTTAAAAAACATTTTTGAAACCAATGGTGAAGGCAAAATATCCAAATTATGCACCAAATTTAAATAATGAAATTTCCCTCCCAAAAATCCCAAAATTGGCAAGTGCTCATGAAATGACAAATTATGCAATGTTATGCAAGATTTGGAAATTATAGGTCAAAACAAGAATTTAGCAAAAAGAACCACTTGAATTGGAGCCATGGTTGAGAAGTTATGCACATTTGAATCTTCAAGTACACTTTGTCAAGTTTTGATCATATCTCCTTAACCACACATGAGAAATTCATGATCTTGGACATTTTGGAAATTGGAGAGAAAGATCTACAACTTTCATGTTGGACAAAATTTCATTTGAAGCTTTCTTGATGATGTAATCTTGAGTTGAAAACCTTTCCATTTTTGGCAAATTTGAATTACAAGTCACTTTCTATTTTTGGAAAGTTTTGTCCTGACTTTATTTTCTTCAATGTTGATGTTTGAAATGTCAAATGAGACTTGTTTGAACATGAATGAAGTATTTCTAATCACTTCCCACCTCCAAATCCAACAGTTGACTTGTGGTTGACTTTTGCAGTTGACAAATGACCTGGCCATGCACAGATGACTTTGAGCCTCAATCTCCTGATGAAATGGCACCAAAATGAAACCCTAGCTTATACAAGCTCAACAAAATCATATGATGACCCCCATCTCACTAAAGACCTCATCTCCTTGAAAAACCCTGATTGGCATAATGCAACTGATTAGGGTTGACCAGAGGTCAAAACCCTAATCCCAAGGAATCTGATCAGGAATAATGAACCATGATGATGATGATGTACCATTTCAACCAAGATAATACCTCATCGCCTTAAAAAACCAAGAAACCCTAATTGAAGCACAAACCCTCAGATGGCTAGTGATCAATTCATGAGACCCTCAAACTTGAATCTCTTAACCTCTCCATCTTCTGAGAAAGACTTAGGAGGATGACTTGCTTATTGTTTCCACATGCTATGCAAAGACGTAATGCCTAATGCCCTAAAAGATGAAATGCAACATGCTAAGCTAGTCCCAAGAGAGGAGGGCAAATTTTGAGGTGTTACACTAGCATACAGTTATCATATCTGAATGCTGATCTATTCTTAAGGGATCATCCTTATTTCCAATGATTAGCTCTTATGGATGAGAGGCTTTATATTTGAAGGACTTCTTTGGAAGAGTTGAAACTTTTGAACCATCTGGGGCATCTTCAGAATTTTCAGCTTCTTGGTGAGCTTCAGAAATTGGGTCAGCTTCTGGTATACCACCATCTGAGCCACCATCTTATGAGCTCTTGATTTTTGAAGGTCCATCCTCTAGATGATCTTCAGAAACCTGAATATCTACAAAACTTTCAACAACTCTGACATATGATAGTCAGGCTTTTTATCATTAAATTTGACATGTATAGACTCTTCAACCATTATGGTTTCAGAGTTATACACCCTGTATGTTTAGAGCGTTTAGAGTATCCTAAAAAGACATGCTTTTGAGCTTTAGCATCAAATTTCTTTAGGTAGAATTTATTGTTCATAATGTAACAAGTACAACCAAACTAATGAAAATAAGATATGCTTGGCTTTCTTCCTTTAAATAATTCATATGATGTTTTAATCAGAATTGGTCTGATATATATCATGTTTTGAACATAACAGGATGTATTAACAGCTTCTGCCCACAAGTATTTTGGAAGATGATTTTCATGGATCATTGTTCTAGCCATTTCTTGCAAGGACCCGTTCTTTCTTTCTATAACTTCATTCTGCCGAGGAGTTCTAGGAGAAGAGAACTCATGGATGATTCCATACTTTTCATATAAATTCTCAAATGGATCATTTTCAAACTCACCATCATGATCACTTATGACTTTCAAAATCCTTGATTCCTTTTCTGATTGGACTTGTCAGCAGAAGATACTAAATATCTCATACGATTAATCTTTAGATCTTAGTAATTTAACCCAAGTCTATCTGCTATAGTGATCAACAATGACTAATCCATATTTCTTCCCATTGATTGGAGCAGCCCCAACATGACCAAATAAATCAATGTGAAGTAATTCTAAGGGTCTAGAGATAGAAACAGTGTTCTTAGATTTAAAATAAGTTTTATTAATATTTCCTACTTAATATGCTCCACATAGAGCATCTGAGTGATATCCAAGATCTAGCAACCCTTTAACAAATTATAGCTTGCTAAGTTTGGAGATCAATCTCCAGTTAGCATGACCTAACCTTTGTTTCAGACCCATTTCTCATCACTCACTAACATAAGGAAAACTACCTTTTGATCAGTCAATTCATAAAAATTAATTTTATAAACATTTCCCTTCCTCTTACTTTTGAATAAAATGGATTTGTCTGACTCATTTATAATTGAACAAAAGTTCTTATCAAACAAAACTTCATAACCATTGCCAGAAAATTGACTAATGCTTAGTAGGTTATGTTTGAGTCCACTTACTAACCAAACATTATTGATAGAGATTAAGGAATTACCAATAATACTCATACTAATGATCTTACCTTTATGTCCTCCTCTGAACCCCACACTTCCTTCCTCTTTCAGAGTCAGAGTTTGAAGCATATGCTTTTCTCCCTTTATACGACATGAGCAGCCATTGTCCAAGTACCATGCTTGTTGTCTTGTTTCTCCCTTTAGACATATCTGTAGCAAACACAATTTCAGATTTAGGTACCCGTAATCCTATGGGTCCTCTATTGTTAGTTCTGACAAGCTTCCTTTTATTTTAAGTCTTTTGTTTGATAAGAGGGTCTAGACTTATTCTAGAATTTTTTATTATGAAAGTTTGTCTTCGATAAGTTTTGACTTTGGCTTCAGAACCTTTCAGAACCTTTGATTCATAAATCTTGGGTTCTGATATCTTTAGAACCTTTGAATTCTAAATGTTAGGTTCTTATTTCTTCAGGACCTTTGAATTTTAAGTCTCGGGTACTGATTTATTCAGGACCTTTGATTTTGTTATAAAAAACAGGCACAAAATAAGTTTTCAGCTCTGATTGGAACATTTTTTACTGTAACCCATACCTCCTCCTTTGATCTTACTTACTATATATATTATAGAAGAAATTTTTGTTCTTTCAAGACCAGTTATGATAAAATCTTGAAGAGTTATTTCATGCTCACTCAGAGATTTATCAGACATTTCCTTTAATTGAGTAATATGATATTTTCTAAAGATTCAATTTTATCTTGAGAAGACTTTAGTTCTTCTTTCATAAGTTCGTTTTTCCTTTTTTAAGTTTTCATGTCTCTTGCCTTGTCTTGGCAACGACTCTTGAGGCATTGAATAAAAGAGATTAGATCGGAACAAGATAGATTAGAATATACCTCATATTCTTCATCATACTTTGAATCAGAAGTCGATTCATACTCTGTCTTAGAGGATATGAAAGCCATCACTGCCATATTTTCTTCTCCTTCATCTTTGTCTGAATTGTCTTCATTATCAAGTTCATCCCATGTTTCCATGAGACTCTTCTTGAATTTACTTATGAAGTTTTACTTCTGTAAGCTTCCTTTCTTAAGTCAGTCTTTCTATAGATCAGGACAATCAACTTTGAAATGACCAGGCTTCTTGTAGTTGAAGCAATTCTTCTGATCGTCTGTTTTGTCTTTAGAACTAGATCCTCTAAGACCACTACTTTTACCAGATAATCTCTTGTCCTTTTTGTCAATTATTGAAACCTCCTGATGATAAATTCCATTTCCTCATTATACGAGTCACCATCAGAAATTTCTTCATCAAAAGCTTCTTTTGATTTCCATACTTTTTAGGATCTGACAGCTTTACCACCAGATTTCTCAGCAACTGACTTGAACGCCAATGTTTTAGATTTCATCACATAAGTATCTCCATTCATTTCCATCTCATGGCTTTGACGGTTTCTAATCATAGTTTTAAGGCTCAGTATATTCAGATATTTAGCCTTTTGAATAATTGTGATCTTGGGTTTGTATCTTGTAGGGAGACTTCTCAATATTTTATTTACATGGTCAGATGTAGTGTAACTTTTGCTCAGAACCTGAAGGCCTGATACAAGAACTTAAAACCTAGAAAATATGGTTTCAATATATTCATCATCCTTCATTCTGAACAACTCATAATGTTGTACAAAAAGGTTAGCCTTAGCCTCTTTGACTTGTTGGTTCCCTTCATAAGTGGAACACAAAGACTCAAAGATAGTCTTAACAATTGATTTATCAAAGATCTTGATATATTTAGAATGAGGTAGAGCTTCTATCAAAATGCATCTAACTCTATGATGTTTTTTTGTAAATGCCTTCTTCAAGGATATCCCACAACACATCATCAAGACCAATGATATAAGTACACATTTTACTTTTGCACCATTCAAAATGAGTGGAGCCACCACTGAATGTAGGTGGTTTAGCTGAGTAATGATTTTCTCAGTAGTAATATAGTCATAGGGTATACCACCAGTACCATTCATTCCGAATACTCCCAACATGCAGGAACGCGTATTTTTCTTAAGATCTTTTACCATACCAATGTAAAGTGTTTAGCACATACCTTTCTTTAATTCTAAATGAAGGTGATAAAATTACACAAGAATGGGGGTCAAATTGTGTATGTAAATTATTTTTCAACTTCTAAAAAACCAGTTTCACAATCTGAACAAAAATAGATTCTGATATCAAAATGATAATATCAGTGGAATAAATAGAGTTCAGAAGCAAGTAGTGATTCAACATACAAAGTTTATCCTAGTTCCTCTCCTAAAGTGGGAGTAATACAATCCCCGTGTCCAACAAGATATTTTCACTATAATCAAACTGATTACAACTTTTCTCAAGAAAACTAGCAAAATACTTCAACGACTCAATCACACTAGAAAGAGGATTATGCTCAAGCATTTCAGCAAGAGACTTCTGCTCAAGCACACATGAAAGAGGCTTCACTACTCAAGGAAACTAGCGAGAGACTTCCACTGCTCAAGCAAACTAGCAAGAGACTTCCTCTACTTTAAACAAACAGTTTAGTAGAAATGATTACAACTGTACTTTGATAAGCACTCATAATTATAGAAGTGTTAAAATAGCCACAATGATTCTCAACACTTAATATTTCTAAGATATACAAAGATAAGAAATCTTAAGAGCTTGTGCAAATAAACAGATAAAACTTTAGTACTAAGTTTGTACTCAATGTGTTATGTTAGATTGTTTGATAGTAGTTAACCTTCCTTCAAATATTCAACACCCTTTTATAGAGGCAGAAAAAGAGTCATTGGAAAGTTGTTTGCACATGTGATCTTTGAAAAGCAGCAGCTCCAAGAGAGAGACATTGGAAGATGAATCCTGCTAAGATCTTCAACCAATGTGTAATAGCATAGTCCAATGCTTCTTTTTCATATTATGTATAAACCATGCGTTAGGGCGGACTGGAGAAGTCACATCAACTTTCCTTGAGCCTTGCACTAGAGGACTCCAGTTGACTTTTTTCCCATAAGTCTGGTGTTGACAAGATAGGTCTGCTATGGAGAAAGAGTACAGACCAAAAGTTGAGCTCTTGAAGGTGATGTCTCCAGAGTCTGAGCTATCACATGAGGCAGGGATACCATGATCATAGTCTGAACCTTTAGAGGACGAAACACCACGCTCAAAATCTGGTCCTTCAGAAGTTGTAACACCACCTTCAAAGTCATCAGATTCTGATCCATCAGAATGTAAGACATTCAACTTCTCTACATATGCTTTCATTAGGGTCAATCTGAGTTGAAATCTAAGTGTAGCGGTAAATTCATGATCATCAAGCTATGGATAAGCTAAACATCAAATAACAAGAGTCGCCACCGCGCTTTTATTGTTTCCAAGGGAAAAGGGAAAAGTACGAACAAAACCCAAAAGTAAGAAGTTTTCAAATCAAAACTAATAAAATGCCAGAGATTACAGGTAAGAAGATTGGTTACACATAGGGAAGGTGCTAGCACCCAATGTGTCCTAGGTACTCCTAGGGAGCCCTTTCTTGTGTGCATATGTATTTTGTACAAAATGATGTTTACAAACAAATAGAATGAGGGGATAAGAAAAGAATTCATTAATTATATTTTTGTGTTTGGTAATATCTTCGGACTTGTGCCTACGTACCAACATAAAAATGAGGGATCAAAACCTCGTAGTTCGTGGTATAAATTTCAAAATGGATGTATTGCTTTTTAACAAAAATTAAGTTTGAAAGGCACAAAGGCCAAAAAATGGTTTGAATGAGTTAGTTTTTTTTTGGCTTTTTTTTGAAAGTTTAAGTCAAGTATAATTAAGTCTATTTGCAAATTTGATTAAGAAAAGAAGTTTGAAAATGCAATGACATAAGGCCAAAGTTTCTAGTTTGCAAACTGGTCAAAGTTTAACAAAAAACTATTACAAGCAAAGAAGACTTTTTTAAAATGAGGGAGAGATTTTGAAATTAAAGAAGTGGGAGGAGATGAAGATACTAATCCTAAGCATAAATTTAAAAGTTAAGAGTTGAAAAGATCTGACCAATGGGCTACAATCCAATAGACAAGAATGCCATATAGAAACCCCAAATCCCCTTGGATATTTAGAATCAAGCAACAAACAATGCATACAATATTAACTTGAAGAGCAAGGCATCAAATAAAGACAACCACATCCAAGCTTAGCCACTCCATAATCTTCTTCAAATTTGCCCATGTAACAGATGGATTCCACAAGTCACAGGTTCAAAATAACAGCTTCACAATGATCATGTTGCAGATGAACCTAAAGGAATCTTCAATGATGTATCAGATGAAGTTTCAAATTGCAAGCACTTGGTTACATGAAGGTTGGCATTGGCCAAGTCCTTTTGCATAGGGATGTTGCCTCGATTTTAGGTCCAATTATCCAAGATCAAACCAATAGTCCACACAAAAGTTTTTTTAGGGTTTTTGTTCTTATTATGTACCTTAATGGTCAAAGACCACACAAACAAACAAAATATACACAAACAAGATATATCACACAATATGGTCCAAGTGGACAAAGTGAAAATGACATTAACATAAACAATTAGAATGGTATGAATAATGGAAAATGAATAAAGACTTGAAATTAAATTGCATTAAAAGTAAATGACTTGAAATTAAATGTTAGTTGTTAATGAATTAGAAGTTAGTATTGTTTTTGCTTTTGCTTTTCATTTTAAGTCATTCTTTGGAGAACACTTAACCCACTTATCACAAGCATGGATCCTTAAACCAAGACATATTCCAAAGGAAGGAAAAAATGTCAAGTTTCCATACAATACCATGAAAGAGGGGAGACTTACAATCTCTCTAACTAGAATGTTATGCCTTTTTGTGTCAAAACTTTAGCGCTATGTTAAGCAATCGTAATTTGACTTATGTAGAAGTCACAACTATTTGAGGTCGGGCAATAGAATTTTGGTGTTAATGCATGTTAGAGACATAGTATAATGGACTATGCTCATGAAACATACCACACACAAAAAGAATATGCAAAAGAGGTGGCCTAATCTCATCCATACTTATGTTTATTTTTCAATCAACTAGCCTAAGGACCTTGAGATATCATAGGCCAAATGAAATGGATGCATAAAGAAGGGGAATTAGATGAAGAGGGAGGGGAATAGATCAGAACTCAAATTGGTCAAAGGAGAACTTTTACCAAATTAAGATTATTCATTCATTTTGGGAGATGGAATGTACATTCCATCAATCCCCTAAATCCAATAATCTTAACCTAGCAAAGTCAAATCAACTTTGACCAAGACCCAAAAACACAAGTCAAACTTATACAAATCATCAAGATAGCTCAACACAATTATTTGGCATTTATTCAATTTAAAAAAATACTAAAAATAATGCATTAAATTAAATATGGTTTGTCAAAATCCTAAAATCTCATCAAAACACCAAAGAAATGACCATGAGATTTATCATAGGGCAAACAAGGTCAAAGGACCTTGGAGAATTTTTTTTAGAATTTTTGGAGACTTAAAAGTATTTTTAAACAATTAAAAATATTCATAAAATCATGAAAAATATTAATAATGATTCAAAAAATAATTTTAATTCAAAATATGAAAGAGGAATTTATTTAAATTTTTTTGGTGAAACTCTCATATTTTTTGGATCAATATTAAAATTAATATGAATTAATGAAAATCAAATGAAATAAAATGAAAATCAGAAAATCAGAAAATCAAGAAAACGTGGACCACTTGATCTCCCTCATTAATTGAGGTGGCAGATCAAGTGGACATGCACACGCATTCCACCATACACCCGGTCAACTGTTCCACACGTGTGGTAATTACTTTAGGCGCTTTGGATTAAAACAATTCAAATGAGATCAATGTCTCAGAACCTGTCCAGCACACCACCGGCGTTGGACCTCCGATCACCTTCTCAGGCGAGGTCCACCGGACTGGTTCACTCATCACCATCACCAAAATGAAAAAAAAGGACATGATCTGAAAGAAAAAATGACGTAGAGCACGAATCTGACCTCAATTTCAACTAACTCCAAATATATAAAAAGATATGAGGAGTTGAATTTTGAGGTGTGTCAACTGAGTTGCTTCATTTGACCTCAAAGTAACTCAATCTTCTTGCCTACATTGGTAGGACTTCAGACAACCAAAGATCCAAGAGAATTGATGAGAATTGAGTGAGAATCGAAGAGAAGAAGATTTCTGAAAATTACCTTCAACATTGTGTAGAAATGGATCTTGCTTGCTTCAAACTTGACATGATCACACTCGAGGAGCTTGCAGAAGTGGTTTGGCAATGGTACAAAGCTTTGGATCCTGGAGTTTTTGAATCTCCAAACAGTGAGATTCAAACTCAATTTTCAAATTGAAAATTCTCAGGTTTTCCTTTGAATGGCGAGGGTTTGAATTGAGGGGCAAAGCTGGCACGCAAGGTCTGTTTGAAATGAGCTCAAAGGCCTTGTATTTATATCATTTGGGATTGATAATTGCACACTTGGAAAATTGCTAAAAAAATGGCAAGGGTAATGCACAAGCTTGCATGGGTGTGTATGGGCTCATGAAGCAATCCATTACGATTCAACTGCAATTGTACTGAAGTTCAAATCATGCTTGAATGGCAAGGCAAAGTGAAATGGAGTTTTGGACATTTGATTTTCTCCAATGATGCAGACTTGTTAAGCCATATGCAGCCCTAGCAAACCTCATTCAAAATGCATGAAATAGGGTTCTTTGGAAAGTTTAGATCAAGGGGAACAACTTTGATGTTGGATACTTTTCCAACTGGAACTTGGATCATGGTGAATTTTGAGGTGGAAGTTTGGAAATTTCAACATGTTGAAATGTTTTCTAAGTGTTAAGTCATATATCTCAATATTCCATCTTACTTAACTTTTTATGTGAGCTCCAAATGAGAAAAGTGTCTTAATAAAATTTGTAGATATTTCAAATAAATTTAAAATGGTCACCAATTTAATGTCATTTGGATTTATAATGATAGAGTTATGCATTTTTGAAGTTGAGGAAAATCACTTGTTCAATGGTATAGGTCAAAAATGACATATAATGTATCCTCATATCACATGCTCATAAAAGTTGATTTAGCTCTCACTCCAAACATCAAAGTTGAAGTGGACATATTGAATTTAATTGTTAAACTTGGAAATATTTCATCTCATAAAAATTGAGCAAGTTATGGTCTTGGGAAGTTGACTTTCAAATTAGGGTTTAGACAAAATGACCTATAATGGTTCAACATAGAAAATGATTTTCCAAGCAAAACTAGCTCTAGGTCTCAAAATGAAAGTTATTTGGAGTGTCATTTAGAGTAACGTTTCTCTTGAAATCATTTTCATATGGTGAAAAGTGTAGGAGATAGGGTCTAGGGAGACCCAGTTTTGATCAAATGAATTCATCTGGCCAACCACCATCAACCAACTTGCTAACCTCCAATTCTCTTGACTTTATAGGCTCATGGTAGATAATATATGCATAATATGATGAATTTTTAAGTGTCCCTTGAGAAATTTGATCAATTGGTGAGGAAGCTTGTTGAAGAAGTTACTCAAGATACCCAGACAAACTAAGGTTTCCAAGGCAAATCACTTCCAAACTCTTGAAGAATACTTGATCAATATGACATGTAGATATCATTAGGACTCATATATGATTCTTTGAGACATTGTGGATCAATCCTTGATTGTACTTTTAGCCATGAGGGTCTTAAACCCTAGATGTGAACTTGATAGATCAATAGGGATCATGCCCTACCTACAAAGGGGTTAGACAAATACAAAGACATATTTTTGGTACTTTGGTTAGTAGAAAAAAATGATAATATACAAGTATGATACAATCACATAGTGCTTGGTAATCTCTCCCAAAAAAAATCCAATGAAAGAGGGTAAGGAGAATGCCAAGTGTGATCCCAAGGCTAATGCATATGATGAAATTGCATGAGGGATCTTAGGGTCAAAATCGGGGTCTTACACTAAGCTTATGATCCTGCACACTTGAATATATGTAAGTATACCCAATTATTCTTAAGTATTTTGTTATCATCGAAACCCAAGGGATACGAACAATTTTTTTCCAACATGAATCTCCTTTCTTTTTATACTACCTTGAATTCACTGAAACTCTCTTTGAGCTGAAACTGGAACCCCTGTTTATAGGCTTGAGAAAGGTAGGCTTGCTAGCCGCACCGTCTATCTTTGCCTAACGTGCCTACTTTCTTTCTTGTTAAGCAATGACAACTCATGTTGTAACTTGCCCTAGCTCGCTAGGTGCACCATCCATCTTTGACTAGCACACAAACCCTTCCTTCACCATGGAGTAACTTAGCCTGGAAGTTTTCTCTAGCTTGTGCTTGCTTAATTCACCTATAATCTTGGAGTACCGAGCATTGGTTATAGGAAAGTGTCTCTAGCAGTGTCTTTGTGTGTTGCTTGGTGGGTTTTCAATTCTTTTCACATGTTTTTGGTTAATGTGCAAGTAAAAATTCTACACATATTTTATAATTTTTCATTGATAAATTGGGGGTTTTCTATCAATTACGTATAAAATAAGTTAATAATTTTTTATGTATTTTATGTAATTTTGGCACTTACCAGTCTTGATGGTTGGAATCATTTGACAATTACACGTGGAATAGGATGGAAATTGTCAATCTCTTGCCAGACTTTCTTGAGAGTGGTAAAATACCGGGTAATGTTTTGATCCCCTTATTTCTTAGAATATATTTCTTCTTGAAGATCGAAAATTTGAAATAATATCACCTTGGTGGTAACGCTCATGGAGTTCTTCCTAGATTTCTTTGGCAATATCCATCCAAGGAATGTTTTCAGAAATTTACGCTTCAATTGAGTTTATGATCCACGCCACCATCATGGTGTTGCAACGGTCCTAAGTGACAGATTTAGGGTTTGACGACTCAAGTTAAATTAGGTTACATTTATGAATCCTAATTTAAGTTTTAATCGAAGAGCGAGTTTAATGGAACGAGACCAAGCATGAAAGTTTTTTTTGTTCAGAGAAAGGGAAATAATGGATAATCCCAGGTTATCACTAGGGTACATGTTGAAATGGCCAAGTATATCCATGTGATAGCTCTTTTAGGCTTGTACGGTTGGTCGACGTTGTTTATGAGTGGGTTGGTGAAAGAAGATAAAGTTTTGTGTGTAGGTTATGGTGGTGGATCAATGGTATAAGATGTTTCGATGGTGGGATCCATGGAAACGAAGGCGATGTAGGTCAAAGAAGGTGAAGAAAAAAGGAACAAGAAGGGGTTTTGAGAAAAGAGAGAAATCGAATGAAGATATGAGATAGGAAAATGTTTTTAATAGAGGAAAAGATGAATAAGATAAGGAAGAAATCTCATGAACAAATGAAAAAAAAACATGTGAGTAAAAGAACTTAAAGAAATGACAATTGAAGAATGATGAGAGATAAGGAGAAAGCTTGACAATCATTACACGCAGATGAAGAAGATAAGGGATATCAGAGCAATATATATCTCCTAATACCATGTTGAGAAGTGGCAGCTGAATGATAAAATTTCATTAAAAAATGATTAAAATTCTTTTAAAATTCAATGGATTTACAAGTTAGACTCAATAACTATTATAAACCCAAAATATTGAGTTTGTTGAAGAAAAGTTCTCTTATAACGTGGGCCCTAACTAACTAATTCAACTGATTTCATTTTTTTTAAAGTATGGTGAAATAATATACAATGTAACTTGTTGAAAATAAAGTAGTTTATATTTGAATAAATAACTGTAAAAATAGATTTTTTTAAAATAACCATTATTTTCAAAAATAATATCAAAATAACATACTTTTCAAAAAATGACCAATATAACCACTTTTTAAATAAACCAAAATTATTGGTTATAGTAGGCGCCATACCAAATGGTGCATGCTTTAGGCAATTGAACTAAGGCGTCATGCCTAGTGGCGCCTGCATGCAGCTTAAGCCAATGAAATTGGCGTATACTTCGAATGTTGAATTGTGCCGCCAATGCATGTGGTGCATGCATGCACCACTCTATATGGCTACTGCTTTGTTTATCCTTTATAAATACATCATCATCTACCATTATTTTTCACACATCTTCTTACCATCTCTTTCCATTTTTCTTCAATCTTCGTCAATTTTTCTTCAAAATATCTTCATATATGTGTCCTTATAAGACAAAGTTCATTGATTCCACGAGATTTGTTGTCATGTGGCCCCATCGTTGACCGTTGTCGTATGCCCTGGTCCACTTGTCTAATGGAATATTGTCGATCCACCTTAATGCATTTACATTTGACAATCTGATGTCTTCGCGGTAGTGTTTGAAGGAAGGTTCCTTTAATGCATACCCTGCGTTGACAACCTTCTTCCGCAACGTCTTGTCTTTAATCTCCCGCATGAAATTTTGAGTGATATGTCTAATTTTGAGCGATATGTCTCGCAGCTTCTTGTCTTTTATTTTTGCGCTTATTTGCTATAAGCATGGGGTTGATCGAGAATTCTGTTACTCACCCCGATCAACAAGAAGCCATTCACATTCCCCTGCACAACAAAGTAAGTCTATTTTAAATCTTCGAATTTGTTAGACTTTATACTATAACTGACTATAGCTAATATATTTTTAATCTTTTCGATCTAGGTGGTTAGTTCGGGGGATGAACTACAACAGGTGTCTCAAACACGTTGTAGTAGTCTATCGCAATCTTTTAGACCACATTGATTTTAAAAAATTAACAAATTACATATCTTCTATCGCAATCTGGAGGCCGTATTTGGGTTTTGTCCATCAGGTTAACCATGACGATGCTACCGTTTGGACAGCAAAAATACCAATCATCTGGTTCACTACTGTGGAGATGCACCAAGTGACTGTGTGAAACTACAATTCGGCATGCAACAACAAATTCCAAAATCTCAGACATGTTTGGGAGATTGGCGTCAACAAAGAGCCGATGACCAATAGGATTATTCTGATTGGAGAGACTTCATTAAAGAGATGTGCCGTCATTAGAGGAATCGATGTCATCACATCTTAAACGAACCAATCATACATGGTGCTAGACCAACTCATTATTATCTGGCTTGGTTTAGGTCGGTTACAACGCCACGGTTTATGTCTGAGCCAAGGTATTTGATTGATCCACGCCAACGAGCTTTGTCATCATACGTCCAACAACAAATCATCGTCCATCAACCAACCCCAAGAACAATGTCAACCCACTCAAACCCAACGACCAACCTCACACTGTCACCATACCATATACACCCATCCACCAAACATCCAACCTCGTAACCAATTCATGCCACATACCTAAACACAAAACCATGAACCAAACCCATACCACCAACAATCATATGAAGCCACCACATCTGTCTATAGCCCCGATAGTTCATACGATTCCACCTCATCCCATCAAAAAACACCTAAACATTCCACCGCCACAACACCTAACCACTATTTGACTTTCTTACCACATGAACCAATTGCTTTGTTTCCAAAATGATTCAATGTCCCAATTCGGGCAACCATACCGTCCACAAACAACCCAACCACAATGACTTAATTACGACAACATGGGCACTTAACTCACTTATGATTGCGCCTTTGACGGCAACCTCCCAACTATTGGGGAGAAATAATGGCAAATTTGTCAAATACCGTTGGACCTTCCGCAAGACCTTCACACCAACCACCATTGCATCATGTAAACACTCAAAGACCCCAAACACCTCAGGAAAATCGTGGGAGACCTCGAAGGCAAACTAATACACCAGGATGTGGAACAGATGGGCATTTCGATCGGACATATAATTGATTTTCTTGTCAAGTGTTGTGTATTTTAGTTTTATAGCATAATATTATTAATTATTTTTTATTTTCTGTTTTATTTCAAATTTATATGATTATAACTTAAATTTTTTTAATTATATATATATATATATATATATATATATATATATATATATATATATATATATATATATATATATATATATATATATATATATATATATATATATATATATATATATATATATATATAAATGTGTGTGTAAACAAAGTGCGCCCGCATGCATTGCCGCATGCTCTTAATGTCATAATGCATGCACCAATTGCATTGATTTAAGATGCATGCTAATGTCATCCATAATGGCGCCTTTGTACAAGTATTACATGCATGTGTCATACCAAATAATACATGCTTCAGAGAGATATTTTTTTTGAAAAATGGTTATATTAATAATTAAATTGAAAAGTGTGTTATTTTAGAATTATTTTTAAAAATAAATGATTATTTAAAAAAATCATAAAAATAAGTTTGGTAATAAATTCTAACATAAAAAACATATTTTAATTCAAAAGTGCTTTAAATTTAACAATTCTAAAAATATAATCAATTATACTCAAAAACATCAAATTAAAATCATTTCTATATCGTCAATTTTAAATACTCTAAATGAGAAACCAAAAATACACAGAGTATGTAAAGAAGAAAAAATATAGTTCATCTTGAAAAAAAAAACAATAAAAGAGAGTTGGTGACGTGCTGTGTAACGGATTTCTTTACTTCCACGTTCGAAAGTTGAGTTGGGTTCGCACAAGTTAGGTGTCCCTTAATCTGAAGGGAAAGCTTGTGTGAAAGAAAATATACAAAAGGTTCTTTGTTAAGAAATCAATTGGTTTTATTAAATTATTTTAGTCAAATACTGATTCAGACAACTAAAACCTAAAACCTGACAACTTTTATCGGTCAATATATCAACATTTCTTATTTATTTATTTTTAATTTTTAAATGATTATCGTTTTAGGAAGAAAATCAATGGTTTTAAAATGAATCATTCACAATTTTTAATATATAAATAATTAGTATTTTTTAAATGTGTTTTTAATTATTATTCTATATATTATTTCTAACACGTTAATAAAATTAATTTAATAAAATTTAATTATCTTACAATAATATTATTATATTTTTTAATATGTGTAAATTGTTTTGACAATAATCATTTTAAATTTTATGGAGTATTATGTTTAGAGATGACAATGAGACGAGTTTCGACGTATTACTATAGTATTTGTCCCCATGTCTACGATTTTAAAAAAAATATGTATCTAAACCCACACCCGCGTGAGCACCACAATTTGTATATGTATCCAATTAATATTGAGAATGTATCAAGTGTGAGTAATAGTCTCATATTGGCTGAAAATGTGGAGACTTTGACATTTATAATTGAGAAAATCCACCCACCTATCACCTTAAGATTTTGGATGAATATGTGATGTGTCTCTCACAAAGGTGTTGCTCTAAAAAAAGAAGTATCACAATATTCAATGCTCCCTACTGAAAACTCCCCCAACAAATGGTATAAGAGCCTTTGGTTTGAGAAAGAGACCAACTTACTTGTATCGAAAGTGAACGACGTCAGTGTGGTGAATAAGAAACGTTATGTTGAAGAATGTTGTTGAAGAGTGTCAACGACGCCAGTATGGTGAATAAGAAATGTTTTGTGCGGTACAAGAGTTTGTGGAAGTAAGAAGAACTTTCACTTGATGGGGAGCATTGTGGACTCACACTTGAGGGGGAGTGTTGAGAATGTATCAAGTGTGAGTAGTGTGGGTAGATGTTGGAAATCCATCACAACCTATGGAGAATTTCTATCAATCTTGATGAATAAGATTGTTATCAACCGCGCAATGACAATGAAATGAAAAGAACGATTGAGAAAGAAGTAAAAAAAACGTGGAGAAGAAGAAGAATATTTTCTACAGAGTTTTCTCTCTGCCCACAACCTATGGAAAGCTTCTTTATTCACTTTACAACTGCAAAATTCTGTGAATACAATGTTATGATTTCTTCTTAAGAATAAGGGTTAATCCCCTTATTTATAGATTTAGGTTAGCTTACTCCCTAAGTCAAAACTCAAAACTATAAAAGTCCAAAATAGTTAGTACTACTAAAAATAGGCCTAAGTCGAAATCATGTGTGGAAAAACATGCTTCGACACTTCGACACACTAATACAACTCGACACACTAGGCTATTCGGCACATCCTTGTTTTGTCGAGCAACCTGCTTCGACACAAGGAATTACAATTCAATACACCACCTAATTCATTGTGTATAAGCTATCTACATTCATCACAGCTCTTAGTCTTATGAACACTTCGACCTGCACTCCCTTCGTCATGATGTCTGCAATATGATTCTCAGTTCTGCAGTGTTCCAAATTCATTCTCCCATTTGCTACCTGCTCTCGAAGATAATGGAACCTCATTTCGATGTGCTTGCTTCGATCATGTGATATCGAATTCTTCGCCAGATTGATATCTCTTCGTTGTTATCTCTTCGACCAAATTCACCATCCACGTTGCTTGACATGCACAAAGGGAAGCAACTATGCATTCTGCTTCGCACGATAATAATGTCACTACTGGCTCCTTTCTTGAACTTCAAGAAACTGGTGCACCACCTAGCATAAACACATAGCCAATGTGGATTTTCAATCCTCAATATCACTACACCAACTTAAGTCGGTGTATCCCACTAGTTTTCATTCTTTTCCTTCATCGGTTGCAAGAAACAAAATGCCATAGTTGAGAGTTCCTTTCAGATACCTTAGTATCCTCTTCGCCGCTACTAGATGTGATACATTTGGCTTTTGCATGAATCTACTCATCATACCTACATTTTATGCTAAGTCAGGCCTTGGGTGACAAAGGTATCAAAGTGACCCAATAAGTCTTCTATACTGGGTTGGGTCGACATCATCTTCATTTGAATCTTTCGACAGTTGTAATCTGGGCTCAGCTGAAGTCGAAGTTGGGTTGCAATCTTGCATCTCAAATCTATTAAGTATTTCTCCTACATACCTTCTTTGATGCATCATCAAACCTCTACCACTCTTGTAGAATTCGATGCCAAGAAAATATGAAATGTAACCCAGATCTGACATCTCGAATTCCTTGTTGAGATCACCTTTGAAGTCTTCGATCTCCTTCTTATAGCTACTTGTTATCAACAAGTCATCGACATAAAGACATAGTATAAGCAATTCTCTCTTGCTTCTTCTTACATATAGTCCATGTTCAGTTGTGCACTTCACAAATTCCTTCTCCCTTATCCAAGCTCTTGGAGCTTGTTTAAGTATGTACAGGGTTTTATGCAGTATGTACATTTTTCTTTCTTTGCCTTGTTTCACAAACCTAGTTGGTTGTGCAACATAAACTTCTTCTTCTTCTAAGGGGCCATTCAAGAATGCACATTTGACACATCTGACACATCTGCTAGTTATTCATGTTTGCTAGACCAACAACCAACCTGATTGTTTTGATCCTAGCAACAGGTGCAAAAACTTTGTCGAAGTCGATTCCTTCTTTCTGAAGAAATCCTTTTGCCACAAGCATCGCCTTGTGTCGATTCACTTCTCCTTTGGGATTCAATTTCACCTTGTATACCCATTTCACATCGATTTTCTTCTTGTCTTATGGAAATTCGATAAGTGACCAAGTGTTGTTGGCTTCGATTGACTCCGGTTCTTCGTTCATTGCTTTCACCCACTTCGAATCTTTCAATGCCTCAGCTGCATTGACCGGTTCAACATCTGCGTAGAAAGCATAATGTGCCATCTCACCTTCTTCATTGAACACACCCTCTTATGTAATCACACATTCTTGCAACCTTGCAGGCATATGTCTTGTTCTTTGAGGTCTGCTTGGGCCTGCTTCACCTCTGACTTCTTGTCGAACTTCTCTTTCGACTTCACTAACTGGTTCATCACATAAGATTCTCACTAAATCCTTCTCAACATTCTCAGTCCAATCCCATTCCTTAAGCTCATGTATGATCACGTCCCTGTTGATCACTACTTGCTTGTTCATTGGGTCGAACAACTTGTATCCTCTAGTCGAATGATATCCTATCAGGATCATCTAACTTGACGTGTCATCAAGTTTTCTTCTCAACTTATATGGTACATGTCTATGTGCTATAGATCCAAACACCTTCAGATGACTCAAGCTAGGCTTGACACCAGACCAACATTCTTCTTGCGTGATTCCTTCTAGCTTTTTCTTTGGACATCTGTTCAGGATATATGTTGTAGTCAACACAGTTTATCCACATAACTCTTTGGGTAGATACTCGCCTTTCAACATACTTCTCACCATATTCATGATGGTTCTATTCTTCCTTTTTGCAACTCCATTATGTTGTGGAGTGTAGGGTGAACCACCTCATGCACAATCCCTTCTTTCACACATAATGCATCGAAATCTTTCGACACATATTCTCCACCACCATCAGTCCTCAGAATCTTGAGCTTTTGACCGCTTTGTATTTCGACCATAAATTTAAAATTGGCAAATACCTCGATCACTTCACTTTTCTTCTTGATCAGGTAAGCCCATAATTTTCGACTGAAATCATCTATGAATGTAACAAAGTATTTGTTACCTCCAATCGAATCCACCTGAATATGACCATATACATAAGAGTATATGACTTCAAGAATTGCCTTCGACCTGCTTCCTGCATCCTTGCTGAGGTTGTTCTTGTGTTGCTTCGCCTGCACACATTCTTCACACACTTCGTTTGGAATGTTGATTTTTGGTAATCCTGAAACCATATTTCTTCTCTTCAAATATCTGATGTCTTTGAAATTGAGATGGCCAATTCTATAATGTCATATTCATTCATATTTGTTGGCTGATGTTGCAAGGCACTTATGCTCAATCAAATTAAGCTCAATATTGAAGGTTCTATTCTGAGACATTAGAGCCATCAAGATCAACCTTCCATTTGAATCGAGAACTCCCATCATCTTGTTTTCGATCGACACCTTGTAGTTCTTTTCGATTAACTGCCATATGTTGAGCAAATTACTCTTCTTTCCTGGTATGTATAACACATTTGAAATTACTGACCTCTTGTCATCTTTCCTCATTATCAGAACATCACCAACACTTTCAGCTGCTAGAGTATTGTCATTTGCAAATTTCACCATGTTCTTCATTGAGGTATTTATGTTGACAAACCAATCTTTCCTTCCAGACATATGTGATGAGCATCCTGAGTCCAAATACCACTGGTCCTTGTAACCATCAGGAACATCTCTTCTTCTTCATGTTTCGCCAACTTTGCACCAGTTTCTTGATTCTTCTGCTTTTCTGGACAATCACTATAATAATGATCATGCTTCTGACAATTGTAATACTAAATGCGACTCTTGTTTGGCTTTTGACCACCACCTTTTCCTCTACCTGCAGCAGCACCTCTTTGGTTGCCTTGGTTCCAAGGTTTTCTTTGATTTGACCAGTTTCCTTCTTGTTGATTTTGACCAGTCGAATTATTGTAGCCTCCTCTGCCTTTGTTGCCATTCCATCTTCCTTTTCCTTTCCTTTCTTTTGTTGATTGTGCCTGCAAAGCCATATCACTCTTTGACTTTCCTACAACTCTTTCAGCCATTCTTTGTTCATGAGATTTAAGCGTCCCTTGAAGCTCTTCCTTTGTCAGTTTTTACAAATATTTCGACTCTTCTATAACTAATACCATGTGGTCGAACTTTGGAGCCAACGACCTTAAGATCTTTCTAACAACAGATCTTGATGTCAACACTTCTCCACATACCTTGATTTGATTCACCAGTTTCGTAACTTTAGTGAAGAAAGCAATTATACTTTCATTGTCTTCCATCTAAAATAATTCATACGTCCTTTTGTGAGTTTGTAACCTCGCCTCTTTCACCTTTTTCGCGCCTCCAAATGACTTCTCCAGAATTTTCCATGCTTCTTTCGCTGACTCTACATCACTAACCTTTTCAAAGTTATCTGAATAAACACATTGATGGATTATAAAGAGAGTTTTATAATCTTTCTTTTTCAATTCTTTATGTGCAACCCTTTCTTGATTCGTCGCGTTTTCTGTAAGCGTTATTACTCATTCCTTCACAAGATCCCAAAGATCTTGATAACTGAACACAACATTCATCTGCTTGCACCAATTCTCATAATTATTGTTCATGAGAATCGGAAGATTCAATGGAAAATGCCCGTTTAGATGATTCATTGTCATCGTGGTTTTCTTCTCACAAATCGCTCAAACCGGAGCTCTAGATACCAGATGTTGGAAATCGACCACAACCTATGGAGAATTTGTATTAATCTTGATGAACAAGTTTATTATGAACCACACAATAACAATGAAAAGAAAGATTGAGAAAGAAAGAAAAAATCGTTGGAGAAGAAGAAGAATATTTTTTGCAGAGTTTTCTCTCTACCCACAACCTGTGGAAAACTTCTTTATTCACTTTACAACTGCAAAATTCTATGAATACAATGTTATGAGTTCTTCTTAAGAATATGGGTTACTCCCTCTATTTATAGATTTATGTTAGCTTACTCTCTAAGCCCAAACCCAGAACTATAAAAGGCCAAAATAGTTAACACTACTAAAATTAGACCTAAGTCGAAATCCTGTGTGAAACAACATGTTTCGACACTTCGACACATCCTTGTTCTGTCGAACAATCTGCTTCGACACAAGGAATTACAATTCAACAATTGATTCCTAAATACTCATACACATACACGTTTACCATATTTCTAATAAAAAGTTATCGATAAATTATAACTTATAATATCATTTTAAAACTTAACAATATTTTAAAATGAATTAAAAATATTATTGTTAAGTTAAAGAATCAACGAATATTTATATTAAAATGCTTACAAATTTAATATTGATGTATTTAATAAAATTAATAAGCATACATGTGTATATAATAATAATAATAATAATTTAAATATATAAATATATATTATACGGATAATGGGATGGGGTGAGTACTAAAGCTCCATACCCGTGGTCAGATCTATTTATTTTAATGGGTAATTGGACACACATAAACTAGTATTTATTTTGCGGATTTTTATCTGTCCATTATGAATAATTTTTGCAAGGATCCATTAGAAATTTGTTCAATTATCATTCTTAATTACTTTTATTTTCAAAATGAAAATGCATATATTCAAAAAAATCTTTAAACTATGTTTGAATGAGACATTTTAATTTTAATGAAAAAATATAATGTTTGGAGAGAATTAAAATTAAAATTTATTGTTGGGATAAAAAAGTCTAAAAATTATTACTTAATAGAAATTTATGAAATATTTTGTCAAATTAAATTTAATGATTTTGAAATGATATCTAAAATTAAAGAATTTGGAATTTCACTCAATAATCTTAAAATGTGAATGTCAAATTGAATTTTGCTATTCTTTAAAAATTGTAAGTTGATCCCCATACTTTCCAAATTTTATAAGTTGATCCGAAATGAATTTTAAATTGGTTCTAAATAATATTTAAATTAATCTTTAATAATTTAAAATTTTTTAATTTGATTCTATTTTTCAAAATTCAAATTTGATCCCGAATTTTTAAATTTTATGAAAATGATTTCAAAAATTTAGGAATAAATAATTTTAATACTTTATTCAAATAAAAACATTTAAAAATAAATAAATTTCAATTAAATTATTTAAATTATTAAACTTTTAAACTGTTTAAAAGTTTCTATTATCTTGTCCAAATACATTCTTAAAAACTTTTTAAATACTCTCATATTTTATTTTAAAAATTGTACCCTAATTCTTCTAATTTGGAACTTATTTTTCAATTAACAAGCAATTATAATATTAGACTGTTGATTATTTGTAAGAACAAGGTGAAGAAATTAAGTAGTAGAAGTTTTCCACGATTTGGAGTAGTTTGGACTCTTTCTTCTGACAAAAGTGATAACAACAAGAAGAAAAGAAGAAAAAGAAAGACCAAGAACTTATTCCATGAATTGGGTCAACTCAAACTAATAGTGACGTCAACTCTATCATTCAACTTTTTACCAAAAGAAATTATTGGAAAAAGATACTAAGTTTTTAAATGCATAATATACGTATATAAATATAAACTAATATTTTATAATTAATGAAATAAATGCAATACGTCGATAGATTTTGGATCAAAATTGAATGGTCAAGATTGCAAGTTTTAAACTTTGGCTATATAAAAAAAGTGAAATATGTATATTATGGGAATTGTTCAATTTTAATTTGATTCATGATACATTCTACCGAATTGAAATAATCTTATTTAGGACATATTCCACTTTAAAAATGTATTGTCCATTTTGCTAATGTGAAAGTGTTTAATTGAACAAATTTAATATTCATGTTATATTTTTAAAATAATTCTAATGATGTGTCATATTAGACTTATTCATGAATTCGTTTTGTCTCATTTATCTACATTAAAGTGGAGACCAAAATATCAAAATTTTTGAAATAAAAGACCACAAAACTTAAAATAGATGAATCAAAATTTTCATTTCTTAAAATAGAGACAAAAATTTATTTAAGTATAAACTTTATATAAAATCCTCAAAATTCATAGAATATATTTTTATTGTTTTTTAAATATGTTCTTTATAAATACTAACAATGATGCAATATAAAATTAAATATATTTATAAATTGTTCATGTTTGAGGGGAAAAAAAAGTAAAAATCTATTATGATCTTTTACAAAATGTGAATGATGTCTTGAGATTTTGGTTCGGCGTCTGAAGTACCTACAAAACACTTTGATCCCAAATTAGTGATTATCAAATGGGTGAGGTGTTTTAATGTAAGAAAGTGTATATCTCCATGTGACCCTTCCTTGTTTTTTTATAAGAAGGTTCTAGAGTTCCATGGACCTAGAATCTTTGATGTAGGGTAATTGTCTGAGAGGATGATAGATGTTCGAAGACTATTTGTTTCGTGGTATGACAATCTTACTTCAATCATTTATTTGATCAAGTGTCATTGTCTTTACATGCTAGGTTTGCGGTCCTAGAGCTTTCATGTGGATTATGGCTAAAAAGATGGTGTCCTTGGCCTACCGTTATGGTGATGACGTTGTAAGTCGAAGGTCCGTAATCTTTTTTAGATGTTTTAACCTTCTAAAAAAATTTATATTTTGACTGGGATACAACTAATTTATACTTAGGACCGGTCCAGAACAATAGTCTCCCAACTCTGGTTCTCTGAAGCTGGGTTGAGGCTTGCCTTTCTAATTTCTAGGGATTGGTTCGTGAATACGGGTCTGGTTATCTCTGATCTTTATAAATTCACCTTCATCGGTCCTTTAAACTTGTTATGAGTTGGTATCGTTGATCATGAAGACCGTGTAGTTTTGGAGTCTTCAGCCTATATTGGTCGTGCTTCGATTATGACATGTTGTAGAATTTTCTAACTACTTGGGGGTTATTATGGGTTATTCCACTCTTGACTCTTGGCATCTCTCCAGATTATTATGCGTCTTTTCCATATATCTCTTTTGAGTGTCATTTGTTGTCAATTTGAATGTGGGCTCACTCAAATATTTATCCTTCTTCGTGGACTCACAAAGGGTTTTTCAGTACATTTGGTTTATCTTAAGGTGAAGCCATGTGCCTTGGTTTTTTACACCATCTTCCATATTGAGTGAGATCCATTAGACACGCTCAAGGTCTAGTTATTTTTGTATTGATATTCCTAATCTTCAAATTTTTGTTGCATTCATCAATTGACTTTCGCTCACAATTGATGCTTATTTATCCTTTTATCAAGGTTTTGCACAAGTCAATGTACCGTTAGTACACTATACAAACAGAGCTTTAACCGATGTTGGTTTAATGGCCACTTTAATGCATGTGTAGAAAAAGTATTATGACACATGGAAATATGCTCAATAAGATCATGGAATGGGAGGCTAATTCTTCTAGTTCTGGGTCCTTGTTATCTAGACCGATCTCATCTTTACTTTTTTCCCAATAAGGATTGTGACATGATGAAGACAGGAGGTCGTCTCCATTTCCTAAGCAGTTGAAAGTTGACGCAATTTTATAAATCAAATAATGTCTTAAGATGGTGATTTAAAATGGCGAAGGTGATCATAGGTTTCTTCCATTGGTCTCTACTCTTCTACCCTCAGATGCGTCTAAAATTCAAGCCTTAGTTCCTTATATAGACATCAATTACAAAGTTGATTTGGAGTTGTTAGACACATCAATCTACACTTATAAAGTGCATTGCTCTCATGGCTCGGCTAATGGCATTGACTTATTCTTCTTTGACTTTTAATGCAACCTAAATAGCAAGGGAGGAGCAACTTGTAAAGGAACTAGTGCAAACTAATTCGGAGGCACGGGAAAATACATATAAGACTCTAAAGACGCAGGCTAAGCTAAAGAAGGTTTGGTAAAACATGATATAGCGAGACATGGAATTGAAATGGTGTCGAGAGGACTTGGACATGGCTATGGAGAATCATAACACATAGGAAAGGTCTTAAGGCTCATATTCAATTTCTTGATGAAGAAAATAGTAGCCTTGGGGTTATGGTTTCAATAGGTACTAGGCAGCGGTAGGTGGCGGAGACTCAAATGATAGCTTCTTAGAACAAAGTTTTCTTCCTTAATGCGAAAAATGAAATTCTTAATAAATTTTATGATAAAGATAGGCTCATGGACACCGAAAATAAAGTTACTTTTCTATTTGTAATGAATATCAAGTTAAAGACACTCCATTAAGAGGTCAATTTTTAGGATGGGGGAAATATTTTTCACTGACGTCGTAAACTCATAGGCTTAGTCAATTATCCTCTTAATATGATGTGGATATCACTTATGTTAGAATGTGGAGCTTTGTGAATTCCTTTTCTCTGGTCCAAGCATGAAATGCTGACGTCAATTTGGAGATGGCAATTATGGATGCTTGTAAAAGCATAGAGGGAAGTAAGAATGAGTAAATATTGGTTTTTAGGCTCCCAAGCTTACTTTATTTATTTTGATATATGTTTTTGGATCGAACATGTGATTCACGATGTTTAAATTGAAATGTGAACCTTGTCCTGGTTTATGACTTGTATGATGTTTTGAATATTTCATCATGTGTTTTGCTTTGTACGTTTATATGAGTTTGCTTTGAATGACATCCTTGGACAAGGGTTCTTACCTCCCCCCCCCCCTCCCGACCCCTTTATTTGCTTTATAGTCTTGAGAAATGATGGATTTGTTTTTCAAGGTTGCTCATATTAACGGTGTTTAATCAAATTGTAATAATGAAATCCCCGCCCAAGGGATACCATTCTATCTTCCCATTATCTAGGTTTTAGTTTTAAATAAATGATAGATCGTTATGGGAAACCATTTGTCTTTTTTATGGTGAATCTAAGAGTTAGGTATCTCTTCCATTTGGGTGACTTGTTTGGTTATTTCAATCCTTCTCATGTTGGGAAAGGGTTTATCTGGGGGTTCCCTTTGTTTGAAGATGTCTTATTAAGGGCTTATTTTTTTTTATATTTGTGATTGTTATTGTTTAGTGGCCCGATGATATTTCCATTTGGAAAAACTTATAAATTAGATTAAAAAAATTAACCCAGTCATCAGGTGTAACAGACAAAATTTTATTTATTAACATTGAAAAACATGTAACTAAACTAAAATGACAGTAAGAAAATATGTGAATATACTGAAACCTTAAATGGAGAACTCAAATCTAAAAAACCAGCATTCATTATATAAGTACTTGATTACTTTATTGTTTTATGATCGTCCTCCTTGACCTTGTTGTGACCCTTCGACTCACCCAAATGGTGTTGATCTTGGCCCACACGTCTGACAAGTTAACGATAACTTGTTTGGTGCCTTTTTCTTCCTTTTATTTCTTTTACTTCAAGGAGCAAGGGTTTATTTCCTTTACTTTTGAGCTTCTCTGAAATCGACTCGCTATCGCCCATTTTCCCTTGATGAAATTTGAGGGAAGCTAAAAACATATTTTGTATGCTTTAAAATTTTCCTCCATAAAGGCTACCATGTCTTTCTGGACGTGATATTTCAATTTTAGGTGAACCATTGATGAGACGAGCCTTAGGATGACCAAAGTTGGGCGGCCTATAATGCAGTTTTATGTTGACTTACAATCAATTAGCAATAACTGAATTTTACCATTTTCCTTGGTTATCTTCTCTCACAGGATACCATGAGCTCTATGTATCCCCATGGTTGTGTTTTTGATCCATTGAACCCCCGGAAGCCACTCTATTTGTAGGGTATTAGGTCCTTAGTCGTTAGGTTCAATATTTCCAAAAGTTTGGTGTACATGATGTCACATGAGATTCCTTGGCCGATTAGGACCCTACA
Organism: Lathyrus oleraceus; assembly: GCF_024323335.1. NCBI lineage: Eukaryota > Viridiplantae > Streptophyta > Magnoliopsida > Fabales > Fabaceae > Lathyrus > Lathyrus oleraceus. The sequence continues at coordinate 91,255,869 of NC_066585.1, forward strand.
TACGTCATAGTTTGACATTATGACCCTGACCAATATTAGAACATGAGAGTTGGGTGTTTTTTTCAATAACTCTATGTCGTAAAATGAGATTGGCAACAAACATTTCTTTAATGGCTTCTAGTCTGGTTTTTTCTAATGCAACATGATTTCTCTCTGCTTTTTTTTTACTGGATTACAAAAGATTTCCTCTTAGTTGGGAAAACCTTGTGACATTACTCTTGTATTTTTCCTTCAATTCCATTTTAATTTTGTTGCTTTATATGTACTTTTTCCTTGTTTATGCCTCATTATCCTTTATAACTCTCATCTTATATTGTTGGGTAGGTATTTCTAAGATTGAAATGTTTCTCCCTCGACGTTGACCTGGATTAGGAGATTTCTCATTCAATGAAAATTCCTCCATCTACGGTGTACGATGCCGAAAATTCTTTTTCTTCTTCATTGTCACATTATTTCTATTCCTTGGCTACCTGGGACATTTCGCCTCTTTTCTTCTACGGTATCCATCTTTGGACCACATGTATGTTGGTTTCCCTTATCTTGACTATCAAATCTTAACAATTTTGTTTCTATAGAAAATCCTCAAATGTGTCCTTTAGCTGCACAAAGTCCTTGGTGTTGTGATTGTTGATCATGTGGAAGCTATAGTATCTATATTTGTCAATTCAAGGATTTTCTCGGATCTGTATGGGAATCTCCACTTCTTCTTCCTTGAATTCAATTTATGCACTCTTGTTGAATGAGATCTCTAGAAGTACTCAAATGTGTATAATCTCGATACTTAGAAGTGATAATTTTTTTTCCTTTATTTTCTTGGTAGGACTGGTTATCTATCTTTCTCTCTTATTTTCTCTTTTATTTTGTGTCACTCATTAATTCTTTGGTTCCTCATCTATAAATTGCACTACTTTCTGCCAACTTTTTTTCATATTGTATATATTTTTCTTCTTTTGCTAGTTTGTTGTTAGAGGTTTACGGAACCCTGATCCTGGTGCTTAATGTGAACTTCGATTCAAGTTGAAGTTCAAGACTTGGCAGATATTTCTTTATATCGTTATCGACACTTTTAATCAAAATGGTCTTTTGACCAACCCTTTCTACTTTATTGAGGTTAAGCTCTCCACCCTTTCAATGTATTATTAGAAGTAATTCATATTTATTAGTTGTACTATTTTCTTAGCCCCTAAGTTTGTTAGAGGGTATTTTAGTAATTTATCCTATTCTAGTAACCCTAGTTTTAGCTTATAAATAGGGTGACAATCATTGTAACTTTTATCATGTTTTGTAGCCGTCATTCTTAATAGAATATTTCCATTCATTCTACCTTTGCACCAACAATTGGTATCTAGAGCTCCGGTTCGGATTCATTGGGAAACACGGGAAACACGAGTGAACGTGAGGTCTTGTGTGTTTGATTTCGATTCTTAGATTCGTGTTGAATCTTGAACAAAATCTGATCAGAATTTTAATTCTGTGGGTTGGGAAACACTGTGTGAGAAATCTGAGTGTACTGTGCAAGGTAGAAAGATGAACGGAAACGGCAACATGAACACCAAACTTCCAGTATTTGACGGTAAAAACTGGAATCGTTGGATGATCCAAATGCGTGTACTGTTCGGTGCTCAAGATGTTCTAGATCTTGTCATTGATGGTTATGTTCCGGTAGCAGCAGATGCGACGGATGAACAGAAAAACGCGCAGAAGGAAGTAAGGAAGAAGGATCAGAAATCATTGTTCTTCATTCATCAATGTGTTGATGTAAATGTGTTTGAGAAGATTGCAGATTCAACGACAGCAAAGGCTGCGTGGGACACACTGGTTAGATGTTATGGTGGTGACGCATCAGTGAAGAAGGTGAAGCTTCAGTCCTTGAGAAAGCAATATGAGAATCTCAACATGAAGAATAATGAGAAAGTTTCTGAATACATCTCCAGAGTGATTCTGATCACTAATGAGATGAAAGCGTGTGGAGAAACTCTTTCTGAAGAAACAATCATGGAGAAGGTATTGAGATCCCTTACCTCTCAATTTGATTACATTGTGGTAGCAATAGAACATTCCAAAGATCTGAGCACCATGAGAATTGAAGAGCTGCAGAGCAGTCTAGAAGCGCAAGAGTTGCGTTTGACTGAGAGAACTTCTGAAAGGGAAGTAGAGCAGCAGGCTCTGAAAGCAACTTCTGATAGGAGGTATCAGAAGCAGTCAAAAGCCAGGAGAAGATCTGATGATGGTCAGAAGTCAGAAAGCTCAACCTCTGATAGACAAAAGAATGCTCAGAAGGGGAAAGAGAAGTATGACAAGAAGAAAATCCAATGTTACTGTTGTAAGAAGTTTGGTCACTTTGCTAGAGACTGTTGGTCAAACAAGGAGAGAAAATCAGAAGAAGCAAATATAGCCAGAAGTTCTGATGACGAATCTGTGCTATTGATGGCCTCTGAATCTGATGATATGGATCTGATAGACTGGTGGTATATGGACACTGGCTGTTCAAATCATCTTACTGGAAACAAGAAATGGCTGGTTGACTTTGACTCTGAAAAGAGGACAAAGATCAGATGTGCTGTTGACAAATATCTTAATGCAGAAGGTATGAGAAATGTCAGAGTGATTCTGAACAATGGGAAAACAGCATTGATTCAGAACGTGTGGTATGTACCTGGCATCAGAAGCAATCTGATGAGTGTGGGACAATTAATTGAGAAAGGTTTTTCAGTTACCATGAAGGACAATCTTCTGAAGTTGTATGACTGCAATCAGAAGTTGATTATGGAGTCAGAACAGGGAAGGAATAGAACATTCAAGGTGAATGTCAGAACTGCAGACTCAGAATGTCTTAGTGCAACAAGTGCTGAGAAGGAGAGTGAGTTGTGGCACAGAAGATTTGGTCATTTGAATTTCAGAAACTTAAAACATCTGAATTCAAAGAAGTTGGTACATGGAATTCCTGCAATTAAGAAGCCTGAAAAATCATGCAAAGTTTGCATGGAAGGAAAACAACCACGATTGCCATTTGCGTCAGAAACTGCTCCAAGAGCAAAACATGCTTTGGGAGTTGTACATTCTGATGTGTGTGGTCCATTTCCAGTAGCACCGATTGGAGGGAATAAATACTTTGTGTTATTTGTTGATGAATTCACAAGAATGACATGGGTATCCCTTATTAAGTTTAAACACGAGGTGTTTGATGAATTCAAGAAGTTCAGAATGAAGGCTGAGAATCAGAGTGGTCAGAAGTTGAAGATTCTTAGAACTGACGGTGGAGGTGAGTATAACTCCAAAGAGTTCCAGAAGTTCTGTGAGGAGAATGGAATTGAGCATGAGGTTACTGCTCCTTATACCCCTCAACACAATGGTCTTGCTGAAAGAAGAAACCGCACTTTGCTTGATATGGTGAGAAGCATGCTAAAGGAGAAGAAACTTCCTCAGAAGCTCTGGGGAGAAGCTGTTGCCACTGCAACGTATGTACTCAACCGATGTCCTACGAAGAAGTTGAAGGAAATAGTTCCAATACAGAAGTGGACTGGAGATAAGCAAAGTGTTAGTCATCTGAAGGTGTTTGGTTCTGTTTGCTATAAACATGTTCCAGAAGCCAGAAGACAGAAGCTGGATGATAGAAGCAAAATGATGATTCTGATAGGGTACCACAGTACAGGTGCATACAAGCTCTATTGTCCAGAAACCAATAAAATTGAATTCAGCAGAGATGTGATTGTGAAGGAATCAGAATTTTGGAATTGGGATAAGTCTCAATCTGATTCTGATGTTAGAACTTCTGAAGAAAGGTCAGAGTTAAGAATTTCTGAAGTTGGAGTAAACTCTGACGTTGATTCTGATTCTGATAGTGATTCTGACTCTTGAGAAGACTCAGAAGATGAAGGTGACTCTGATGATCCAGACTCTGATGACCCAGACTCTGATGGTAATCCAGATTCTGGTGGCAATTCAGACTCTGGAAATATGCCAGACCTTGAAGATGATCAAAGCTCTGGAGGAAGTCAACCATCTGAAGCTAGAAACTCTGAAGCTCAAGACTCTGAACAAGTTCAGAGACCACAAAGAATCAGAAACATCCCCAGAAGATATGCAGAATTTGACATGCTGCAAGACACTGAAGTAGACTCTGAAGGAGAAGTTATTCAGTGTGCCATGTTAGTAGACTCTGAACCCATAAGTACAGAAGAGGCTCTTAAGCAGAAGCTCTGGCTGAAGTCCATGAAAGAAGAACTTGATGCTATAGAGAGAAACAAGACTTGGAAGCTGACAAAACTTCCAAAAGACAAGAAAGCCATCAGCGTCAGATGGGTTTTCAAGCAGAAGTTAAATCCAGATGGTTCAATTGGCAAACATAAAGCAAGGTTGGTAGCCAGAGGATTTCTACAGAAACCTGGGCTAGATTACTCTGAAGTGTTTGCACCTGTAGCAAGACATGAAACAATCAGAATGGTGATTGCAATAGCTGCTAACAGGAATTGGCCTCTGATGCATTTAGATGTAAAATCTGCATTTCTGAACGGTCCATTAGAAGAAGAAGTTTACGTGTCACAACCTCCTGGATTTGTGAAAAAGAATCAGGAAGGGAGGGTGTACATATTATACAAAGCTCTATATGGATTGAAACAAGCACCCAGAGCTTGGAATCAGAAGATTGATTCATTTTTCAAGAAGCAAGGCTTTCAGAAATGTGAGATGGAGTACGGTGTCTATGTTCAGCATACTTCTGAAGGAAATATGACTCTGGTATGTTTATATGTTGATGATATACTGCTGACTGGAAGTTCTGAACAGGAGATAGCCAAGTTCAAGAAAGTTCTGATGAATGAATTCGAAATGACTGATCTAAGCAAAATGACATACTTTCTAGGGATGGAGTTCAGATACTCTGAGAAAGGTATTATTTTGCATCAGCTCAAGTATGAATTAGAACTTCTGAAGAGATTTGAACTAAAGAATTGTAAGATTGCTGTCACACTTTCTGATACAAATCAGAAACTGGATTCTGACTCTGATGGAAAGGATGTGGACGCTACAACCTTCAAACAGTTGGTTGGTTCTCTGAGGTATTTGTGCAATACCAGACCTGATATTTGCTATTCAGTTGGGATGATTAGTAGGTTCATGAGTAAACCTAAGTGGTCCCATTACCAAGCTGCTGTCAGGATTCTGAGGTATATCAAGGGAACTCTGAAGTATGGAGTATTATTTCCTTCTGGAAGAAAGGATGAGTCAGAACTTCTGAGTTATTCAGATTCTGATTGGTGTGGAGACAGAGTTGACAGAAGAAGTACGTCTGGGTACTTATTCAAATTTCTGGGAGGTCCCATTTCTTGGTGTTCCAAGAAGCAACCTGTTGTGGCGTTGTCAACTTGTGAAGCTGAATATATTGCAGGTGCTGTTACTGCATGCCAAGCTGTGTGGATTCTGAATCTATTGCAGGATCTGAAGATTAAAGTAAACAAACCTCTGAAGCTGATGATTGACAACAAGTCTGCAATCAATCTTGCCAGAAACCCAGTGTTGCATGGGAGAAGCAAGCACATTGAGACCAAATATCATTTTCTGAGGCATCAAGTTCAGAGGGGAGTGTTAGAAGTTGTACACTGCAGCACTCAGAAACAGTTGGCAGATGTTCTGACGAAAGCTATCAAGACTGATCAATTTCTCAGATTAAGGGATGAAATTGGTGTTATAAGTTTTGATGGAATATGAATTAAGGGATGGTATTAGAAGTAATTCATATTTATTAGCTGTACTATTTTCTTAGCCCCTAAGTTTGTTAGAGGGTATTTTAGTAATTTATCCTATTATAGTAACCCTAGTTTTAGCTTATAAATAGGGTGACAATCATTGTAACTTTTATCATGTTTTGTAGCCGTCATTCTTAATAGAATATTTCCATTCATTCTACCTTTGCACCAACATGTATGACCGCAAGGATTTATCCTTTTTTTTATTTGATGGTCTGAATATTTGAAATTTTTAGAAATCTCTATAATTTAAATTAAATCACGATTAATTTGAATCTTCAAATCAAATTAGAACAATTTTTTAATGACATTTTAGATTTAAAACATATAAAAATAAAAATACATCCGATGAGTTTCATAAAAACACATTCAAACATAATTTGATGAAATTTTTTAAATCAATTTACTATTCCAAACTACATCCATTTAAATTTGAATACTTGTACTCATCTAGTATGAATACAAAATATCCCAATAACATGAAATCCACTCCCCTTGTCTTTGTGTCAACTCAAATATTTTCTCTCCTCGGAACTCTTTTGGCGTATATACATTTTTAGTTATTCTAGTACGCCACCCGTTAGATTACCGACAAAAGTGGTCCCCAAACAACGTTTATCAAACGGTCACATATATTCCTTAAGTACAAAACACCATATACTAATAATTAAATCAAGAGACCATTCGAATTCATTCATTACATTAAAAAAAAAAACTTTATTATATTATTCAACTTTATGAGCTCATTCATTTTCATAGAACCAACCACGTAGTTTCTTAGTTGGTCTCTTGGAAATAGAACTCACACAACACGTATCCTCAAAACACGCTACACGCCAATTACGCTACAAAAATCAACAACATCATTGTAATGGGAGAAGCTGAAGCACCTTCTTCTCTTTCTTGGCGTAAGATGAAGATTATGGAAAATTATGATGATGAGAATATGAATGAGTGTGATGTGGATGCGGCACAGAAGCTTATGGAACTAAGCGATGAAGAGAAGAGCAAGAGAAACAACAAGAGGTTTAGAAGGTGGAGTGAAGTAGAAGAAAAGCATGATATTGTAATGGCAAAGATACAAGAGATATTTGGAAAAGATGTTGAAGTTTTTCCTATAGTCAAGAAGCAGAGAAGATATCGTTCTCTTGTGAATATTTACATGTCTACAACACCTGTTAATGATACAAGGGTGAGTGCGTAACAAATCAGAACTAAGAATGTAGCTAGTTTTTTTTAATAATTATAAATTTTGGCAGTGTTTTCTCATGAAAAGTTTGGAAGTTAGTAATTGATTTGATTTTCTGGTCTAGGGATAATCAATCTTATTTTGCTTGAAAATCAAATATTTCGTGGGTTGGTGGTTGACACTTGATACATTCCCTTAAGGATGATATTGGTTGTATTATTGTATATCATTTTATTACTTGAAACAATCTGGTAAATTTGCCTTTGATCCCATCAAGTTTTTGCATCATTCTGGGGGATTCAAATTTCAGTATCAAGTAGCTTGTTGTGTTCTCTCTATCTTTGTGTATGTGTATATGAGGTAAATCAGTAAAAAGACTTTAAAGCAAATAAGAGGGGTTACCATACTCATTGTCAATAGAATATATCTTAATTATAAATAAGAATTATTAAAATAAATGTTTATAAATAAATTTATGTAAGCAATTTTTATAGCAGAAATAAAATAAATTTAAATGGTTTTTAAAAGTATCTATAAAAGTAAATTTAGAAAAATATTATAAAATGCTTTGACAATATCTTAATAGAAAACTATATCGCATATCAAAGTGCATTCATAATTGACTAACGCGTCTGCACATCGATTAGCCTCCTGATAGATAAATATATTTCACAACCACATCTCAAATCATATTGATCAGTCTATGGATCCTTCTAACCAAAGCCTTCTCTCGTGGAAGATTATATCAAATTTTTAAAGATATAGTGCTTCAAAAAAATCTATTTAACTTTTTAAAAGTTAAATTCTAAGTCATAGATATGACAACATAATATTATTAAATATGTATTTCTTTGTGTTAAACACGTTTATAAAGTGCGGGATTCGACAAAATCAAAGTCGAATGTGTTCGATAGAGTAGGAGTCAAATATAGTTTGTAATAGTTGAATCTGCATGTATTCAACAGAAGGTTGAATGTAGTTTATAGTAGACAAGGTGCATGTATTTGACAGAGAGTCGAATACAACTAGTCGAAGTTGAAGTAGTCAGTATTCGACAGAGTTGCATAACTTGTTGAAATTAGTTAGTCAGTTTGAGATTGCTTGATGTGTAAGCGATCTCATTATAAATAGGGAGGTACCTTGCATTTGAAATAATAGATATACATTCTTCTTCTCTTCTCCAAAACTTAAGTTTTCTCTCTCTTCTCTTTTCTCTCTAAAATTATCTCATCTCTTCAAATCTTTGTGAAGCGGAATCATCTTGCAAAAAATGTGTGGTTAAATCACTCGAGTGAGGAGTGAAGAACGAGAATCTTGAATCAATTAAGAAAGTGATTGAATTTTGTTCTATCAAGATCGATTCCAACATCTGGTATCTAGAGTACTGGTTGAAATTCTTGGAAAGCATAGAGCAATGACTTCTCATCTAAATGAGCATTTTTCAACAAATATCCTCATCTTGAATGGCAAGAATTGTAATAATAGGTGTAAGCAGATGAAGATTGTCTTCTGCTATGTTTGGGATCTTGTGAAGAATAGAGTAACACTAATTGTCGATAATGTCGCAGATGAACAAAAGGTTGCAAATAAAGATTTGAAGAAGAAAGATTATAAAGCACTCTTTATAATCCATTAATACGTCGATCCAGACAACTATGAGAAAGTTGAATATGTAGACTCATCGAAAGAAGCATGGGACATCCTGGAGAAATCTTTTGGAGGTATTGAGAAGGTGAATATGTAAGGTTACAAACTCACAAAAGAACGTATGAGTTGCTTCAAATGGTTTAAAGTGAAAGTGTGGTTGATTTCTTCACTAGGCTAACAAGACTGGTGAATCAAATCAAGATGTGTTGAGAAATGCTAACATCAAAATCGATTGTTCCATAGATCTTGAGGTCATTGCTTCCAAAATTCGATCATGTGGTTGTAGCCATATAAGAATTGAAGGACATATCAAACATGACAAAAGAAGAGCTTCGCGGGCGCTTGACTCTCATGAACAAACAATTGCTTAAAGATTTGCGAGCAAGACAAAAGTTGATGTATCTCTACAGGCACAATCAACAAAATAAAAGAAAGGAAAATGAAGATGGAATGACAACTGCATAGGAGGTTACAACCATTCAAATGGTAGGAGTCACCAACAAGAAGGAAATTCGTCAAACCAGAGACAACCCACAAACCAAAGCAATCACATAAGTGGTGGTGCATGTAGAGGAAGAGGTGGTGGTAGGAAACCTGATTAGAGTCGTATTCAGTGCTTCTATTTCCATAAACATGGTCACTATGCTAGTGGTTGTCCTGAAAACAAAAGAAATAATCGAGAAAGTGATGGAAGACTTGCAAAACACGAAGAAGAACAAGTGTTAATGATGGTCACAACAAAAGAAGAAGAAATATTAAAGGATCAATGGTACTGAGACTTGGGCTTCATATCACACATGACTGGAAGAAGAGATTGGTTTGTTAACATTAGTCCTTATATGAAGAACAAGGTGAAATTTTCAAATGACAATAACCTAGTTGTTGAAGGTATTTGGTGATGTTTCGATCATGAGGAAATATGGAAAAAGATCAGTGATTTCCAATGTATTATACATACCAGGCATGAAAAGAAACTTTCTCAGTATAGAGAAATTAATTGAGAAGAATTAAAATGTGTCGATAGAAGATAAGATGATTAGAGCACTCAGCTCAAGTGGCAAGTTAATCTTGAAGGCACCTATGTCTAAAAATAAAACCTTAAAGATTGAACTCGAAGTGATGGAACACAAGTGTCGGGAAACTACAGCTAGCAGAAATGTGAAGAGAAGAAACATGGTTTTAGGTCTACCAGAAATCCATAATTCAAATGAAGTGTGTGAAGAATTTGTTCAGGCAAAACAACACAAAAATAGCTTCAACAAATATGCCAGAAGTAATTCAAAATCCACTCTTTGATATAATATACTTAGATGTGTGTGCTTTTCTTCAAGTAGATTCAGTTGGAGGTAACAAGTACTTTGTTATATTCATAGATGATTTTACTCAAAAGTTATGGAATAACAAGTACTTTGTTACGTTCAAGAAGAAAACTGATGTGATTGAGGTATTTACCAAGTTCAAAGTTATGGTGGAGATACAAAGTGGCCACAAGATCAAGATTTTAAGGACTGATAGTGGTGGAGAATATGTGTCGAGAGTCTTCAATGCATTCTGTAAAAAATAAGGGATTATGCATGAGGTGGTGCCACCATACACTCCTCCAAAAAATGGTACTGCTGAAAGGAAGAATATGACCATCATGAACATGGTAAGGAGTATGTTAAAGGGAGTATGTGGTGAAGTTATGTCGACTACAACATACATCTTGAACAAATGTCCAACCAAGAAATCTGGAAGGAATCACACTAGAAGAATGTTGGAAATGTGTCAAGCCTAACTTAAGTCATCTGAAGGTGTTTGGATCTATAACACATAGACATGTGCCTGATCATATGAGGAGGAAGCTTAATGACAAGTCAAGTCTAATGATCCTGATAGGATACCATTCGACTAGAGGACACAAAGTGTTTTATCCATTGAATAAGCAACTTGTGATCAACAGATATGTGATCATAGCTGAGCTAAAGGAGTGGGATTCGAATTACAATGTCAAGAAGGACTCAATAAGTGTCATATGTGATGAAATAGCTAGTGAAACTAATAGTGGAATTCGACTAGAAAGAGTTGGGTTCAAGTAGGCACAAGCAGGAATGTGTGATAACATTTGATGATGTGATAAATGATGAAGGTGAGTTGGTACACTATGCTTTCTATGCACATACTGAACCACTCAATGTAACTTAGGCATTGAAGGACTCTAAGTGGATGCAAGCCATGATGGAGGAATTGAAATCTATAGAGGTCAACAAAACCTAGTCACTAGTCAAATTTCCACAAGGGGAGAAGGAAATTGATATGAAGTGGGTGTACAAAGTGAAGTTGAATCCAAAAGGAGAAGTAACTGTACATAAATCAAGACTTGTAGGCAAAGGATTTCTCCAGAGAGAAGGAATCAACTTGTATGATGTTTTTGCACCAGTTGTTAGGATCGAAACAATTCGGTTGGTTGTTGGCCTAGAAAACATAAACAACTGGTAATGTGTCAGATGGGTGTGAAATTTGAATTTATAAATGGTCCCTTAAATGAAGAAGTTTATGTAGCACAACCAGTCAATTTTGTGAAGCAAGGTATATAAGTTGCATAAAGTCATGCATGCACTCAAACAAGCTCCAAGAGCTTGGAATAAAAACATATATGGTTTTCTAAGTGACAAAAAGATTGTAAAGTGCCCAACTGAGCATGGTGTATATGTTAGAAGAAGCAGGACTAAAGTGTTCATACTTTGTCTCTATGTATGTGACCTTTTGATGACAAGAAACTGCAAGAAAGAGATCTAAGACTTCAAAAGTGACCTAAACAAGGAATTCGATTACCTGGACAACATTGCATATTTCCTTGATATCTAATTTTACAAGAGTAGTAGAGGCTTAATGTTACACCATACAAGATATGCAAGTGAGATACTCAAAAGATTTAAGATGGAGGATTGCAATGTAACTTAGACACCAGCTGAACTAAGATTGCAGCTGATAAAGTATCAATATGAAGATGAAGTCTATCCAACTTAGTATAGAAGAATTATTGAATCATTAAGATACTTGTGTCACATAAGTCATGATCTAGCATACAATGTAGGTATGGTGTGTAGGTTCATGCAAAATATAAAGGTGTCTCATCTTGAAGACACTAAGAGGATAGTAAAGTATCTCAAAGGAACATTAGATTATGGAATTTTGTTTCCTACAAAAGATGTAGGAAAGTAATGCAAATTAGTGGGATACACTAACTCAAGTTGGTGTGGTGATATCGAGGATTGAAAATCCATAGGTGGCTATGTGTTTATGTTAGGTGGTGCATCAGCTGCTTGGAGCTCAAGAAAAGAACCAGTTGTAGCTATGTCCTTAAGTGAGATTAAGTACATAGTTGCCTCTCTTTGTGCATGTTAAGCAACATGGATGGTGAATTTGATCGAAGAAATTGCAGGTGAAAATTATGTAACAATGATCATAAAGATTAATAACATGTTTGCTATCAATTTGGCCAAGAATATGATAGCACATGGAAGAAGCAAACACATTGAGATGATATTCTAATATCTTAGAGAACAAATATCAAATGGAAATGTTGTGCAGATATTTGTTCCACCTGCACAACATTTGTCATGATGTCTGCAATCTGATATTTGTTCTCGATATAGATTTCCTAATAAAGGCAATTTATCTTTGTGGCATGTGTAGCATCTGAGACCTCCATCAATAAATTCATTTCAGTAAGATCTTCTCGTAAGGAAACCATCTCTTTGCACATAGTGTTGAGCTCAGAGTCAACATCGTGTCGCTGCAAATTAACATTTGAGGAATAAACTGTGGTCCTTTCCGGAAGAGGTGTAGGATAGTATTCAGGAACAGGAGGGGTCTTGGGTCTATCAGGTGTCTCATCATGGGCTTCTAAGGCATGTGTTTAATTTTCTTTGTTATGGACATTTACTCTTGTTGGGTGTGGTAAACCAAAGTAGTGGATAATTTCATTGTCTATCAGGAGCTTATAATGGATGGGACTGAAAAAGACTCCCCTCACTAGGCCACGGTCCAAACAATGGTTCAGGTTAATTAGGGTACAACCACAATAGACGGTCAGGTGAGATAGTTTTCTAATGATACCTAAGGCATAGGCTATGTGAGTCACTGTTCCTCCTACATGTATAGGTCCCTCAGAGGATCTGGAAGTAAGGTTAAGGTTATCAATTAGAAAATTTCTGGAGGCTGCAGGACTTGGCTGGGTGGTACAAAAGAGCATAAATATCTCCTTAGCACTAACATGGTCATCGGTATCACTCTTCCCAAAGAAGGTCTGGGCTAAGATCATCTGGAAGTATCTAAAAGTTGGGTTATGGATGCGGTTTGAAAGTTGGGTGGATTGGTCAGGGCTTCCCCCATATGTGATATCACTCCAAAACTTATCAAGCTCATCTTGAATGAAATCACCAACAAGGAGTTCATGCATAGCATCAAGGCCACACTGAAATCCTAGCAGTTTAGCAAAATCCTTATGGTTAAAGGTGTACTCATTTCCAAACAGTCTGAAGTTAATACGACCTCTTTTGAATCCTCTACCAATGTAAGGTTCATAGGTGAGTGAGATAAGAATTTCTAGGGTGAGGTGTCTGTAGGTAGCATTTATGGCATCATAATATTCCTCCCATTGAAGTTGGTGGCAAAGGTATCTCACACTTGCTTCAAGACCTAAGGCTTCTAGGCATTTGAGGTCAGGATATTTGGTTGGTAGAAATGGTCGCTCATAAAGGACCATATATTGTTTCCTCTGATATCATCTTTGAACACAACATGCATATCGTCGAAGCTCTGCATCCTAAAAAATATGGTTAGTGGAGAATGAGTTACGGAGAGGGATGGATATGAAACCTGAAACATAAACATCACACGAGTCAGTCCTGTTAAGCAAATAATAAATTAAATAATTCACCTTTTGAAAATAATGGAAAATAATACAAAAATAGTAATAAATATAAAATGGTTGTGGGTTACCTCCCACGCAGTGCTTGTTTAACGTCGTTAGCTCGATAGCTCAGGAGTGTAAGTTATCATGGTGGTTCTTTCGAGGATGCATCTTCGGTCAAACTTTTAATTATCCTCGATTTCCATGGCCACTTATCAAGCCATCTCTCATATCCATCACCTTTTCTTTTCTTCCTTCTGCGAGGTGTTTTGTCCTTCTGAACTTGTGGTGGTGGCTTTGGCTCTATCCTGAGAACTAGCCTTTCAGGTTTTGGTTCAATTTTTTCATCCACCGCCTCAAAGTCTAACTTTCCTCTCTTAATACTAATGAGTTCCCTAGTTTCATGGTCTTCTTATTTTCTCTTCTTATTCAGGATCTCAAACAAAGGTACATTGGTGTGGATATTTTCCAATAGCACCTCATATCTTTCGAATTGGGAGTTTACCTTAACTTTTACATACCTTTGCGGGAAAGGAATCGGTGGTTTATAGGGATGAGGAACAACACAAGATGTTTCCTTCTCTACCTCCTCGACAACCTCCCTTTCGGGTGGTGTCGGTGGATCTTTCTCAATCTCTACTCTTTTCTCATTATTGTTAGACGGTGTGGCTAGTGATCGAGAGGGGGGGTGAATAGATCACCTCTTTAAAAAGTTAACGGATTTAACGTTTTATCAGAGTTTTCAAAAATGGCGGAAAAATCGGTCCCGAATCGACTTCCGTCTATTCTGAACCGCTACTAGAAAGCTAGACACGCAAGTGCAGTTGCTGGATTTTAATGAGAATGACAGAAATAATTCACACCAGAATTCTAACAAATTGAATGTGCTTATCCTTAAATTCTATTTTCAATGAACACAATCAAGTTAACCGTTTTGTCAAACAGTTGGTGTGTATGTGATTGATGATAAACAGTAATGGTGTATGACTAAAGGTTTTATTATCACTGCTGTCCAGAAAAATGATCAATCACCACACACTAACAGAAATTGCAAAACAGTTTTGAAACGTAAAGAAGATTAAGGTAAGAATACGATACGCAGAGATTTGGTAAGGAAGTTCCCCACGTCGTCCTCGCGTGTGGGTACGTCTCCCTCTCAATTTCAAATGAAATTGAGAACTTTGATTATCAATTTTTGCCGAATCCGTTGATACAAGGTTTTGATACAAAGACAGAATTCTACAATCTAAGAACCTCTTCTTGTATAAACCTTCACTTGATCTGAGCTCGATCAAGATTTTCCTGCACAAAGTTGCAAACAATTCACCGGTTCCACGACCTGCTTGCGAAATCCCCCGATCTCCAAACGCAACGCTGCGGCTGAATATGTTCTGCAAATGTGACTCCCAAACCCTCAAGAACACACCAGTTCTTGAAGGACAAACCAGTAGGTTTTTCCTAGAAACCCCCTTCAATCTTCGACTCAGCTAGATCCTCGATCGTTCCACTGCAACCCACAGCTAGATCCTTGATCGTACCACTGAACGTTATCTCGATGCTTCTTTAATCCAAAGAACAAGAATTGTTATGTGTAAATGTTCTTGAAGAAAAGTGATTGAGAAGATGAAGAAGATGAAGTCTCTTTCAGGTTTCTATGTGCTCACAAACAATTGCTCCAACACTGCTTTTGATCTGTGTTCAAATGTTTTCCCTCAATGAATTCGTCACTTTTCATCTGCTGTTGAGACCTGTTCTTATATGTGCTGCAAAAACAGTTGCTGTTATGACTTAAAACAACTTTGTGTATTGATGCATAGGAGTGTGTATCGATACATACTGTAAGTTGTGTGAATATTTGGTGAAATTAATTACTCATGTATCGATGCATAAATCGTGTGTATCGATGCATGTGATTTTTACACTGATATGTATCGATGCTTAATGCTTATGTATTGATGCACAGGCTGTCTCAGGTGGTCATGTATCGATGCCTATTGCGCATGTATTGATGCACAGGCTGTCTCAAGTGGTCATGTATCAATGCAGAATTCGTGTGTATCGATGCATAGAGTTTTTGCCCTTCCATGTATTGATGCATGGCTCGTATGCATCGATGCATACTGAACAGAAATTGTTTTGTGATTAATCACATGCTACATGTATCGATGCAGAGGCTCATGTATTGATACATACTGATATAAAATGCATTTGAATTGTTATTTGAAGGGAATTTTCAATGTAGATTTGTATGTATGTTTATGCAACAATAAAGTGGGATGATGGACAAAATAAGAACACAAATATATCATGTAATGCAATGCACAATCAATTTGGATGATGATCACACAATTTGCTATCATTAAAAATTAATTCAAGTTAAAGAATTCTTTCACAAACTCCCCCTTTTTGATGATGGCAAATTCTTGGCAAGATGTGTGATACTCCCCCTGAGTTTGTGCATATCTGCGTTTTCTCCCCCTTTGTCAACATCAAAAAGAGGAAGAAACATAGTCATCAAGCAGAAAGTGTAGCAGGGCATGGCAAAATTTGATAATAGGCTATCAATCACAAAGAAAGAAGCTGCAAGTTAAAGAATCATTCACAAAGAATCATTCAAAAAGTAAGGGCAATAACAAATAGAGGTAAACAGAATTTGAAAAGCATTTTAAGTGTGCGAACGAGTTTAAGAGTTACATAAGCTAAACCATATATTGTGCAACAAAATAAAACATGAGCAATATGAAATGAAATGCAGTGAGATGGAAGGGTGGTTGGTTAATTTGGATTGTTGCCACCACAGGACTCCTCATCATGTCTGTCAGGATCTCGGTAGCTTGGCGGAGGCGGAGGAGGAGGCATTGTGTCTGGATTTTGGCCCATGAAGGAGTATCGCCTAAATCGATTCTGAACTTCAATGCTTCTAAAGCTGTCCATAATCCCAGGATTTTCACGGCAATCATCCATAAAGCCGGACATTTCGTTGTAGAAAACCTGATGCCATTTAACCAAGTCTTGGTGCCAAGCGTGTTGATTGTGATACATCCGTGTGTGCTCATCATGCCAGTCCCGATGCTCGTTGTGCCATTCAGTTTGTTGAACATGCCAGTACCGTGCTTCTTCATGGCGTTCTTTGTTGACGATTTCCATCTGTTGAAGCATGTGAGTGATGTCCGCATTTGGTGTTGAGGCTGAAGTACCACCGGCGAATGGAGGGGCTGCAGGTTCAGGTACGTAGTTGGTGGGAGACCACCTTCGTGGCACCCACTCACCCCAACCAGTATTGGCCTCAGGTTGAGGCACTTCTGTTTCAGGCGCATCCTGCATTTCTTCATCAGGCTGTTCTTCAGCAACATGGATGCGTTCCGAAGGCACATCAAAGTTGTAAATTCTGGTTTTGGATTTTCTTTCGAAGAAATAGAAGCATTTGCGGTCTTTGTCCCACCTATATCCCATATGCGATAGAGTGGCAGAATCAAACTCTTGAGCTGCCGACGGAGATAGGAGGGGCACAATGGGTATTGCAACTTTCCAATACTTAAGAATTTTCATTATCTGAGATGCATAACCTAGAGCCACATTCTTGGAGGTGTCTCGCACAAAAAATAGACGTTTAACAAAGTAGTTCGCCCAATTTAGGAGAACCTTATTTTGCAGAATGTAGAGAAGATGTATGCTGGGCCTGTCCAACCGAGAGTGTCCGCTGTTTGTTGGACGCAGAATATGTGTGATAAGCCAGTGAAGAATACGCGGAGTTTGCTTGATCATACCTGACGTGACGTGTTCGTCCTCACTCAACGGTCTATCAATCTTTAGGATAGAAGTTGTAAAGTCCTTCAGGTCAAATTCAGGATCAAAGTGCAGGTCATGCCAGCACTTGAAAACCATCGACGGAGACGGCATTTGAAATACCGTTTCCCAATCAGACGCTTCAAAGGTATATGTTCTGACACCGATAGAACACCGGAACATATAGCCTCTACCAGTTTGTAAACCAGCATAAAAGGCCCGGATGAAATCCTCATGATAGTCATCTTTTGTAGATAGAAAGGACCCAAGTCTTTGTGCATGTAACAGTTCAACTACTTCATTTAGGTGCAGATGAACAGCATCTGTTTTATCAAAGATATGAGGTTTCATTACCAACCTGGTCTTGAAGGATTCCTCAAATTCAGCAGTGATGGCAGGATGAAGAATGTCTAAGGCGTTTGAAGGAACATCTGGTGGTTGCTGAGAAGTACCGGCTGCTTCCTTTCCCTTTCCTTTTCCTTTGGCTCTGGCTGGAATAGTGCGTGGAGGCATGGTGATGTGAGATTTAGGGTTTTACCAAGTTTATGAGAGAGAGTGAGGATGAGGAGGATTAGGGTTAGCTACTGGTTTTGGGTTTTTGAGGGCAGATGAGATGAAGTAATGAGATAGGAAGTGATATGATTGGCTGATGTGTCGATGCATGAGAGAGAAAGAAATGCATTTAATTCAGATAGCATCAGTATGTATCGATGCAGATAGTCATGCGTCGATGCCTAGTATTCAGAATTGTCATGTGTATCGATACATGCGATGGATGCGTCGATGCCAAGTGTTTACAATTGCCCTGTGTATCGATACATGCGAAGGATGCATCGATGCATCCTGAAGCAGTTTTTGAAAAAAATTGAATTTTTGAATATATGGATCGATGCAGGCTTCGTTTGTGTCGATGCATACTGATGCTGAACCTGTTTTTAATGAATTTTAATGCAGTATGAATATGCATTATGCACTGTCATGATGATTATGCTCAACAGAGATTCAGAAGTCAATTCATTAGTGTGCACACAATATGGACAGGAGTATATGCAATCAAATTTTGTGTCAACTATAGTAAGAACATTTGATGTAACATACACAATCACTTAGCAATAAGAAAATTGTAGAAAGGATTGATATTACCTCTGTTGGAGAACTCGTGTGATGGATAATTGACATCTAAAACAGCTCTTATTAACCATGGTGAGGCATAATATAATTAAGAGATAACATGTTTATGACATCAATTGAGAAAGATCTAAAATTCCCAATTCGCGACGAATGTTGAAGAAAGGTTCCGTTGCCAATGGTTTAGTGAAAATATCAGCGAGCTGATTTTTGGAATCAACGTGCTCAAAGACAACGTCTTCTTTTTCAACATGATCACGAAGGAAATGATGTCTTATCTCTATGTGTTTAGTGCGTGAGTGTAAAACAGGGTTTTTAGTAAGGTTTATGGCACTAGTGTTGTCACATTTGATAGGAATACGTTTGAGTTGAATGTTGAAGTCTTGTAGTTGCTGCTTCAGCCATAAAATCTGAGCGCAACAACTACCGGCTGCAACGTATTCTGCCTCAGCAGTTGACAAAGCCACAGAAACTTGCTTTTTGCTATGCCAACTGACCAAGGAGTTTGAAAACAGGTGACATGTGCCACTTGTGCTTTTCCTATCTGATTTGCAGCCAGCAAAATCAGAATCGGAGTACCCTACTAAGCTACAATCACTTCCTTTGGAGTACCAAAGCCCATATTTAGGTGTTCCGTGAAGGTATCTAAATATGCGCTTTACCGCTTTAAGGTGCGATTCCTTAGGATTTGATTGATAGCGTGCACACATACAAACACTAAACATGATGTCAGGCCTAGAAGCAGAAAGATACAAGAGAGATCCGATCATACCTCTGAACCTTTTGACATCTACACACTTACCATGCTCATCCTTGTCTAGATTTCCGTTGGTAGGCATTGGGGTGTCAATCGATTTTGAGTCATTCATTCCAAAGAGCTTGAGTAGTTCTCTGCAGTATTTTGTTTGACATACTGTTGTACCCTCATCAAGTTGCTTTATTTGCAGTCCTAGGAAGTAGTTCAGCTCCCCCATTAGACTCATCTCAAATTCACCCTGCATAACCTTAGAAAATTCTTCGACCAAGTGTATGTTAGTTGAACCAAATATGATATCGTCGACATAAACTTGAACTAAAAGAATGTGCTTCCCTTTATGTTTAATAAAGAGAGTATTGTCCACTTTACCTCTTGAATATCCATGATCAATTAGAAATTTGCTAAGCCTTTCATACCAAACCCGAGGGGCTTGTTTAAGACCATACAAAGCTCTTTTTAATTTGTAAACATGATCTGGATTTTCAGCATTTTCAAAACCGGGAGGTTGTGAAACATATACTTCTTCATTTATGACACCATTTAGAAAGGCACTCTTTACGTCCATTTGGTAAAGCTTAAAATCCTTAGAACACGCATAGGCAAGCAAAAGACGTATAGCTTCGAGGCGAGCAACTGGAGCATAAGTTTCCTCATAGTCTATGCCCTCCTCTTGGTTATATCCTTGTGCTACTAAGCGTGCCTTGTTCCTAGTAATCACTCCGTTTTCATCAAGTTTGTTTCTAAAAACCCACTTAGTGCCTATGATATGATGATCTCGCGGACGAGGGACAAGTTCCCAAACGTCATTTCTTTTAAATTGATTAAGCTCTTCTTGCATGGCCATTAGCCAAAATTCATCAATCAAGGCCTCTTTGGCATTTTTAGGTTCTACTTGTGAAACAAACGCGAAGTGAGAACAAAAGTTACTTATCTTAGACCGGGTCATTACTCCCTTTGAAATGTCTCCCAAAATGTTGTCAATGGGATGGTCTTTTGAGGATCTCCAAGCTGTTGGAAGATCATTCACTTCAGCTGTCTTTTCTTCCTCAATTTCTTCATGACTTGTATCTTCCTCCTTCTCATGGGCAGCTGTTTTGGACTGATCAGTTTCCTCAACAGCTTCCTTGAGTATGTCTTCTGTAGATACACCTGCGTCATCAAAAGAAATACCTTTTCCGACATTTTTCGGATAAGACTCATCAAAAGAAACATGAACCGACTCTTCAACAGTAAGTAAACGCTTATTATACACTCTATATGCTTTACTTGACATTGAGTAACCAAGAAAAATACCTTCATCCGCTTTTGCATCAAACTTCCCAATGTTTTCCTTACCGTTATTCAGAACAAAACATTTACAACCGAATACGTGAAGATGTGACAAGTTTGGTTTTCTTCCTTTCAAAAGTTCATAAGGGTTTTTGTTTAAAATAGGGCGAATTGAGATTCTGTTTAGAACATAACAGGCTGTGCTAACAGCATCGGCCCAAAAGTATTTTGGTAATCCACCCTCATTAAGCATTGTTCTTGCCAACTCCTCTAAAACACGATTTTTACGCTCCACAACACCATTTTGTTGTGGAGTGCGAGGAGCTGAAAAGTTATGCTCAATGCCATACTTGTCACAAAACTTCTCAAAGTGGTAATTTTGAAACTCACCACCATGATCACTACGAATTGTAACTATTTTGGAATTCATTTTGTTTTGGGACAGATTTGCAAAATTTTTAAAAGCAGAAAAAGTTTCATCTTTGCTATGAAGGAATATAGTCCAAGTGAATCTAGAGTAGTCATCAACTATTACAAAGCCATAGTAATTTCCACCTAGGCTCTTTGTCCTAGAAGGTCCAAAGAGGTCCATATGGAGAAGCTCAAGGGGTCGTGAAGTTGAAATTACATTTTTAGATTTAAAAGACACCCTTGTTTGCTTTCCCATTTGGCACGCGTCACATAGGTGGTCTTTTGAAAATTTTATTTTTGGTAGACCGACTACTAGATCCTTAGATACAACCTTGTTTAGCAAATCGAAGTTAACATGAGCTAAACGTCTATGCCAAAGCCAAGAATCATCATTCAAGGTGACTAGACATTTAGTATTTGTTAACGGTACATCAAACAAGTCAAGCATATAGATGTTGTTTACTCTTACACCCTTAAACACAATGTTTTGTTCAACATGTTCAATTATGCAGCAAGTTTTTGTAAACGACACTTTATAGCCCATGTCGCATAGTTGACTTATGCTTAACAAATTGTGTTTAAGTCCCTCAACTAAATGGACATTTGAAATAGTAGTGGTGGAGGGATTACCTACACTACCTTTGCCGAGTATAGCTCCTTTGTTGTTGTCTCCATAAGTAACATATCCCTTTTTCTTCGCCTTGAAGTCTATAAAAAGTGATATGTCACCGGTCATGTGCCTTGAGCAGCCGCTGTCAAGAAACCATCTTCTATCTACGAAGGCAAGGCACTCATCCTACAACATCAAAAGAGAGAAGTTGGTCCCCAATATTCATTGGGTCCAAGAGGGTAAGTGTTAACATGGTTGCCTTTTGGCTTCCATTGATAAATACCTTTAGGGACTAGAAATCTCCTAAATTTGCATTTCTCAATGGTATGGCCAGCATGACAACAATAATGACATAAACCATGATGATGTGTTTGTTGTTTCTTGTTCATTGAATCCTTTAGAATAAAAGAGTATTTTGCATATGGAGGATTCAATGACTTCTTAAACAACTTGGGGTCAACGACATAAGTAATTTTAGGTTGTAGCGCTTTCTCTAATTTGACCTTAAGAGTGTTTACCTCTTTTTGCCAAACATAACAAGCGTCACAATACCTAACTCTACTACATCCGTCAATGTCAATAGTTTTTGAATTTTCTGCAATACTAGTTTTCAATGCTTCTAAATCAATTTCAGCTTTGTTTACTTTTCCTTCCAAAAAGGAGAAGATATGTTTGTCGGAAGCTAGTCGTTTAAAAGCATCTATAGCTTCGTTATGCAGTTTTTCAAAAGCTATTTTTAATTCCGAAAAAGACATAGAGGAGAAATTATTGTAGTAGACTTGTTTTACCTTTTTGTCATTGTTTTTCTTCTTGTGGTAGGACAGATTTTTAGTGTGAGCCATAAGGCACAGATTTGCAGCTTCATCACCATCACTTGAGCTTTGTGTGCTTGATGAATCACTATCACTTTCCCATGCAATATACGCTCTTCTTTGTTTGCTGTACCCTTTTGGTGAATCTTTTCTTTGGTCCTTATACTTCATAGGGCAGTCCGTTTTAAAGTGTCCGGATTTACCACAATTAAAGCATGATCCTCTTCCTCTACTCTTCTTGTTTTCTTCTTGTTTCGAATTTGTAGATTGTTTTTGAAACCTCATGAGATTTTGTCGGAATGCTTGACTCCATTCTTTCGAATGAATCTATTGTATCTCCTTACAAACAGTCCCATTTCTTCATCATCCGAGTCTTTGTCACTACTTGAATCATTGTCGCTTTGCTCTTTTCGTGAGGACTTAGAGCTAGAGGCCACAAGAGCTATTGGCTTCTTCTCTCCCTCTTTGTCTCTTTTCTTCTCCTTTTCCTTCTTACTTTTATTCTCATATTTTTCAAGACTTTCCAAAGCTTGCTGATGTTCTTCCAGCTTTCCAAACAGTGTTGTAATCGTAAGTCTTGTAAGATCGTTGGCTTCCTTGATTGCTGTAACTTTAGGTTGCCACTCCCTGCTAAGACACCTGAGAATTTTATTAGTAGCAGTTTCATTGGAAATAGGTTTTCCAAGAGCATTCAGTCGGTTAGTTAGATGGGTGAATCTCTTTTGCATGTCGGAGATGGATTCTCCTTGTTTCATGCGAAAGAGCTCAAACTCTTGATTGAGTGTGTTAATGCGGGACTGTTTTACTTCAGTAGTACCCTCATGGGCAACTTCTAAAGCGTCCCACATTTCTTTAGCTGTCGTGCAATGGGATACTCGATAATACTCATCAACACCAAGTGCTGAAATTAACATGTTTCGAGCTCTCCAATCACACGACCACTTTTTCTCATCTTTCTCATTCCAATCATCTTCTGGTTTAGGTACTATGGCGCCAGCCGCATTAGTCATTGTAATTTGAAACGGACCGTTTTCAATGGCAGCCCATACTAACCTATCCACAGAATTTATATGAACTCGCATGCAGTCTTTCCAGTAGCCATAATTTTCATCGTTGAAAATAGGCGCTCTATTATACGCCCCCTTTGGTTCAGAATCCATACTGTTACAGGCAGCCACAGAGCACCAGCGAACCGGCGCTCTGATACCACTTGTTAGACGGTGTGGCTAGTGATCGAGAGGGGGGTGAATAGATCACCTCTTTAAAAAGTTAACGGATTTAACGTTTTATCAGAGTTTTCAAAAATGGCGGAAAAATCGGTCCCGAATCGACTTCCGTCTATTCTGAACCGCTACTAGAAAGCTAGACACGCAAGTGCAGTTGCTGGATTTTAATGAGAATGACAGAAATAATTCACACCAGAATTCTAACAAATTGAATGCGCTTATCCTTAAATTCTATTTCCAATGAACACAATCAAGTTAACCGTTTTGTCAAACAGTTGGTGTGTATGTGATTGATGATAAACAGTAATGGTGTATGACTAAAGGTTTTATTATCACTGCTGTCCAGAAAAATGATCAATCACCACACACTAACAGAAATTGCAAAACAGTTTTGAAACGTAAAGAAGATTAAGGTAAGAATACGATACGCAGAGATTTGGTAAGGAAGTTCCCCACGTCGTCCTCGCGTGTGGGTACGTCTCCCTCTCAATTTCAAATGAAATTGAGAACTTTGATTATCAATTTTTGCCGAATCCGTTGATACAAGGTTTTGATACAAAGACAGAATTCTACAATCTAAGAACCTCTTCTTGTATAAACCTTCACTTGATCTGAGCTCGATCAAGATTTTCCTGCACAAAGTTGCAAACAATTCACCGGTTCCACGACCTGCTTGCGAAATCCCCCGATCTCCAAACACAACGCTGCGGCTGAATATGTTCTGCAAATGTGACTCCCAAACCCTCAAGAACACACCAGTTCTTGAAGGACAAACCAATAGGTTTTTCCTAGAAACCCCCTTCAATCTTCGACTCAGCTAGATCCTCGATCGTTCCACTGCAACCCACAGCTAGATCCTTGATCGTACCACTGAACGTTATCTCGATGCTTCTTTAATCCAAAGAACAAGAATTGTTATGTGTAAATGTTCTTGAAGAAAAGTGATTGAGAAGATGAAGAAGATGAAGTCTCTTTCAGGTTTCTATGTGCTCACAAACAATTGCTCCAACACTGCTTTTGATCTGTGTTCAATTGTTTTCCCTCAATGAATTCGTCACTTTTCATCTGCTGTTGAGACCTGTTCTTATATGTGCTGCAAAAACAGTTGCTGTTATGACTTAAAACAACTTTGTGTATTGATGCATAGGAGTGTGTATCGATACATACTGTAAGTTGTGTGAATATTTGGTGAAATTAATTACTCATGTATCGATGCATAAATCGTGTGTATCGATGCATGTGATTTTTACACTGATATGTATCGATGCTTAATGCTTATGTATTGATGCACAGGCTGTCTCAGGTGGTCATGTATCGATGCCTATTGCGCATGTATTGATGCACAGGCTGTCTCAAGTGGTCATGTATCAATGCAGAATTCGTGTGTATCGATGCATAGAGTTTTTGCCCTTCCATGTATTGATGCATGGCTCGTATGCATCGATGCATACTGAACAGAAATTGTTTTGTGATTAATCACATGCTACATGTATCGATGCAGAGGCTCATGTATTGATACATACTGATATAAAATGCATTTGAATTGTTATTTGAAGGGAATTTTCAATGTAGATTTGTATGTATGTTTATGCAACAATAAAGTGGGATGATGGACAAAATAAGAACACAAATATATCATGTAATGCAATGCACAATCAATTTGGATGATGATCACACAATTTGCTATCATTAAAAATTAATTCAAGTTAAAGAATTCTTTCACAATTATTGTAGCGGTAAATTCATGACCATTAAGCTATGTATAAACTTAACGTCAATAAAAACAAAGTCACCACCGCGCTTTTATTGTTTCCAAAGGAAAAGGGAAAAGTACGAACAAAACCCAAAGATAAGAAGTTTTCAAATCAAAACTAGTAAAATGCTAGAGATTACAGGTAAGGGGGTTGGTTACACAGAGGGAAGGTGTTAGCACCCAAAGTGTCCTAGGTACTCCTAGAGAGCCCTTTTTTATGTGTGTATGTGTTTTTGGTATAAAAGATGTTTTCAACAAATAGAGTGTGGGGATGAGAAAAGAATTTATTGATTATATTTTTGTGTTTGACAAGACCTTCGGACTTGTGCCTACGTACCAACATAAAAATGAGGGATCAAAACCTCGTAGTTCGTGGTAACAATTTCAAAATGAGTGGATTGCTTTTAATTAAAACTTAAGTTTAAAAGAGGCACAAAAGGCCCAAAAGTTTGAATGAGTGTTAGTTCTTTTTGTCTTTTGAAATTTTAAGTCAATATTGTTAAGTTCATTTACAAATTTGATTAAGAAAAGAGTTTTAAAATGCAATGGCATAAGGCCAAAGTCTCTAGTTTGCAACAAAGTCTAAGTTTTAAAATCAAAAGCAAAGAAAGTTTTTAAAAAGGGGGAGAGTTTTGGAAATTTAAGAAGTGGGGGGGAGATGAAGAGACTAATCCTAAGCATAAAATTAAAAGTTGAGAGTTGAAAAGATCTGACCAATGGGATGCAATCCAACAGACAAGAATGTCATATAGAAAACCCACTTTCTCTTTGGACTTTGAATCAACCAATAATCAGCAAGCAATTAGCAATATGAAGAGCAAGACATTAAATAAAGATGGCGACATCCAAGCAGACAAATCCAAAGCTAACAATCTTCTTTGTCTTATCATGTATCAGATGAAATACTTCTTAATTTTTGCTCAGAATAAGGTGTAGCATGAGATCAAAATAACAGTTGCATCAAGACCATGTAGCTGATGAACTCAAGTGGATCCCAATACTTGCATCAGATGAAAGCTCAAATCACAATAACTTGGTCTCAAAAATGTTGGCATTGGCCAAGTCCTTTTTGCATATGGAATGTTGCCTAGTTCTAAGTCCAAAAGCTCATATTAAACCCAACAGTCCAAATAAACATTTTTTAGGGTTTTTGTTGTTTATTAAGTATTTTAAGGTCCTAAGACCACAAACACAAGCAAAATACACAAACAAATATATACAATCATAATATATGACTCAAATGAGCAAAGTGAAAATGACATAAACAAAAACAAGTTAAATGATATGTAAATGACAAATGAATGGTAAATGACTTGAATTTAAATTGCATAAAGTAAATGACTTGAAAGTAAAGCAAAGTTAATAATAATTAGTGTTAGTCAAAGTTAATTAGATGTTAGTGGAGTTTTGATTTTCAATTGATTAAGTCATTCTTTGGAGAGCACTCAACCATCTATTCACAAGCATGGATCTTTGATTTTCAATTAGAAGAGAATATATTATATTTACAAGTGTTGTTGTTTGAATGGATAAACCCATTGCCTACGCACCATCACAAAGGAGGATCAAAACCTCGTAGTTCATGGTAAAAATCACAAAGATTGGTGAATTTATCTGACCAAAAGCCTTAAGGTCTTTTGTTATCAAAGGGAGAAAACTCAACCTAAACCAACAATCCACCATGTGAGGAGAGCTTCAACATACTAGTGTGGGGGTAACCCTATAATAAGTATGGAAGACTTACAATCCAATCACTAAGGATAAGGTGAGATTTACATCAACCACTATGATAACTCAAACCTATGACTAATGTTTATGAAAAAGGCTTTAACAAAGTGGCCATTGGAACCATAAAACAACTTGAAGTGAGTTGTATTTACAAGTTAGATTTATTTACAAAATTAGGTCAAAGTTGGATTAAGATTTATTCACAATGAGTATTGATGAAAATGGTTTTGAAAAGTCAAAGGCATAAGGCCTAGGTTTCTAGTTTGAAAACAATGTCAAAGTTTTGAAAATGATTTTTGGCTTGGGTTAGAATGAGGAGAAGAAGAGAAGGGCTAGTCCTAAAGCATGTAAAGATAAGAGGGAGAAGATAAAACCCTTGGAGTTCCTCTTCTTGAAATCATAGAGATGATTCAAGATGCTCCTTTCCTTTGGACTTAGCAAACAAATAAGCAATCACACAATTTAGATTCAAGCTCCTAGGATCTCCATTTTGGCTTTTCTCTCTTAACTTGGTTATTCATGACAATGGTCCTCTTACACAATCTCAAGATGGAATCCCTATCACACAAGAGCAAACATCAAAAAGTTCACAACACAATAAGGGGAATGAACAAAGAATAAGTTTAGATTAGAAGTCCTTTAAAGTCAACTTGGAAATTTAGCATTCTAAAGGCATGAGGCCTAGTTGCTCTTCAACAAGTTTAGCATTCTAAAGGCATGAGGCCTAGTTGCTCTTGAACTCCTTTAAGCATAGGTATGTCATAATTCTAAGTCCTTTCTCCTTTTTGCATTAGGTTCACACAAAACAAAACAATCACAAGACAACAATATATTTATATACAATAATGAGCTCAAATGAGCAAAAGAAAAATGACATAAACATAAAATATGTGCTCAAGTGAGCAAAGTGAAAAGCAATATGAATAAATGAGCAAGAAATAAATGGCATTAAAAGTAAAGGGCAAGAAATTAAATGCTCAAATTAAAGTTAGTAACTAGTAAGGTTATGTTAGCTTGTCATAAGACAATGTAGCGCTATGTTAAGCAATCGTAAGTGGACTAATGTAGTAGTCACACTTATCTGAGGTCGGTCAATAAAATTATAGGCAAATAAACACAAGTTAGAGATCATGGCTAGTAAGTCAAGCTCCACAAACTTGCCATGCCAAAACAAAAGGGAAAAGGCCTTGTATGGACTTTAGGTTTTTTGCTTGACCAAGAAGCAACCTATCTTTGACACAAAATAACTCACTTGATCTTGGATCAAGTTGAGTTTGGTTTGGATCAAAGAAGGTTAAACCTCTCATTTGTCAAGACCAACCATAAGACATTAACTCATTGGCCAAATGATGAAAAGAAAAGGATGAAGATGAAAGGGATGGAAAAAGAATTCAAGTATCAAACTCAATTGATAAAATGTGAACCAAGTCATCATCAATCAATGCCAAACATAAAAGAAATGAAGATCACAAGTCAACAAGTCAAACATATTTTTGGTAATTTTTTGAATTAAAAATAAATGCAAAATAAAATAAACAAAATATGGTCAAACCTCAAATTTAATTCAAATCAACTTCAACAAGTCCAATTAAATTCTCATAGGTCTAACATGGTCAAACAAACTTTGACGAATTTTCTCAATAATTTTGGAAATAAGAAACTATTTAAAAACAATTAAAAACAATGAAAAATAACACAATATGAATTAAAATCTCAAATAAATCTCAAATAATATAAGAAATTAATGAGACTATTTTTCATTGACTTATCATTATCCATAGGTGTTAGGAGAATATTTTTGGATTTTTTAAATATCAGCAAGTATTTTAAAATGAATTAAAACTATTAAAAAGCCAATAATTCACAAAAAATATTAAATGAAGTCACAAAAATAATTAAAAATCAAAATATGAAACTAGATTTTTCAAGAAATTTTTTGGCATTGGTCTCATATTTTTGTGACTTCAAATAAAATATTTATGAATTTTTGAAAATAAAAGGAATTAACTAAAATTAAAAGAAAATAGGAATAATAGAAAAAAGCGCAGCCATCAGATCAATTCATTAATTGACGTGGCAAGGGATCAAAGGCTCAGAGGCGCTGATGCATGGTGAACTCAAGTCAAACGCGCAGCACATTGCATTAAAATAAGTAAACACATTGGATGGTCAACATTATAACGTGGAAGCACAATGCAAGGGATGGGAAGGTGCACACGTGGTACAGGCGGTGGAAAACACCTTCTTCTCCGGTGATCCAACAATAACCGGCCACCACGCGCAGGAAAAAAATTTGTAATAAAAATGAAATGTAAGGACATCAAAATGAAGCTCAGGTGATGTACATCACCACTGTAACCATGGATCATCCTCACTCTTCCTATTTAGAGAGAAATGTGAGATGGAAGATCATGGTGTGTCAACTGGAATGGCACGATTTGAACAATTAAGATCACCACTGGCCTGCCTCAAGTATGAGGACTTCAGAAAACCTCATAAATCAAAGAAAATCACATTGAATTGCAAGATCTAGATCAAAAAAGTTTGAGGTTCTACCTCTGAAATGAAGCTTCAAATGTCACGAATTCTTCAAGATCTTGATCTGCTTTTGCTCTGGAAGTGTGATGGAGATGATAGGTTAAGGAATTGAGCTTTGAAAATCAACTAATGATGTTGAATTTCAAGCTTGAAAGAGAAAGAGAAATCTGAAAATTCCTTGAAATAAGGAACAAAAGTCATGTGGGGAAAAAATTCATTTGACATTTGGAAATTAATGAAAACTGGCTGTGAAAGTTTGGGCACAAAACATGTCTAAGTCACCCTTTGAAAATTTTTACCAAAAGCAAGCCTCTTCAAGCCCTTCTGTTTCAATGATTCAAGCTTCAAATGAAAACACCTCCAACATAAAAGTTGTATATATTTTCAATATGATCAATTTAGACTCAAATTTTGCATCATTTGGATTTTTCATGAGAAAGTTATGGGCATTTGAAGTTGGGCATTTTTTCAAATTCAAAGACTTAGGTCCAAAGTGACCTATAATGTTTTGTATTATCACATGTATTTATTTTTGGATTATGAAATTTTGTCCAACATAACATTTTAAGTAGACATCTTAAGCTTTCCAATGCATTTGGTCTCACCTCAAAATCATAAAACTTAAGGAAGTTAGGTCCTTAGGAAGTTGACCCAAAATTAGGGTTTCAGTCAAAATGACCTATAATGTTTTGAAATGAATGATGACCTTCCAAGTTTAAAATGTATTTTTGATGAACTTGAAAGTTGTTCATATGGTTCTTAAGAACAAATTTTCTATTGGGGTCATCTTCATTTGACAAACACATTAGAAGTTGTATCTCATGGACCCTCAGCTTAGTTAGATGACTTGACTGGTCAACTTTTCAAGGCCAAACTTCCAATTTGGATGAATAAATGATTGAGGGGCCTCACATAGGCTCATATATGCATAAAATAATGAATTAAAGAACTTCCCTTTATTAAATTTGATCATAGCTTGAGGTTGCTTCATGAGCAAGGCACAGTCAAAGCACAGTTGAATTAGGGTTTCCTTGGGAAACAATCCTCAAGCCCTTTGGGATATCTTGATCAAATTGGAAAATTGAGATACTTGGGAGACACATATGATGATTAGGAACTTTGTGGACCATTGTCATGCTTTTTCTCATATTCATCTAACCATTTAATTGAGCTTAGGAGCATGGGAGCACATGATCACTTGAGCTTCAAAACAAAAAGAGTTAGTGACATATTTATGTGCTTTTGGTTAGTAATCAAAATGAGAGAAGCAATAATATACAATACAAGCATGCTTGGTGGTCTCAAACCACTCACACAAGTCCCAACCCTAGGGTTAAGGAGCTAAACATGCTATGATCTTTGAGGCAATGCACTGAGCAAATGATATGATGCCATGAGGGATCTTAGGGTCAAAATTAGGGTCTTACACACGCATCTGAGCAAAACCATATCGAAGTTCTCTTGTAAAGCACATCACTATTTAGGTAGAAGTTTCCAGCTAATCTCCTCAAAGTCTTCTTATCTTTCAAAGATGCCCCAGACGGGTAAATCTGACTTTATCAATATACCACGGTTTTTCATCTTCGACTTCTTCAACAACAAACATATGAGTTGGCCTGTCAAGACGCATCATAGTCAAATTGGGAACTTCATTCCAGAATTTCACCATAATCATATAAGCCAAGGTTGCAAGAGCATATACCATCCGGTTTTCATCTCGAGGGATATGATGAAACTCAACCTTTGTAAAGAAAGTTGAAATCCTCCTTGCATAATCTCTATATGGTATCAAACCACGTTGATTCGTATCCCATTCACCTTTGATCTGATTTACAACCAAAGTTGAAACTCCATAGACGTCATGATATTTGATTCTGAGATCGATGGCCTCTTCAAGCCCCATAATGCAAGCTTCATACTCAGCCATATTGTTCGTACATTTGAAAGGTAATCTAGATGTAAATGGAAAATGAGTGCCTTGAGGAGTAATAATCACTTCCCTAATTCCATTACTGTATTGATTAATGATGTGTGCTTTTCGCAACTATACGAACGCGTCAGAGTAATATAAAAGATTGTCGAATCCACATAGACCAAGTGTCAATCTATCATTATCTATTGTTATGGTGTTTATCTAAGGTAAACGAAATAGGGGTTTTAAGAGTGTGCAATGAAAAGTAAAGTATCGAATAAAGTTCATCTAATAAAGACAGACTCGAATGTAATTCACATAATCAATTAATAATCCAAGTACTTGCTAATAGAATTACTTATGGGTAGTATTTCCTACTTAGAAAAGAACCAAATTAACGGGAACTATCGCTTTCGCGTATTTAGAACCAAGTTGTACTCCCTAATCAAACCCTCTTATTGTCACTTATAAAAAGGCGCGCATTGCGTTAGAGTAGTAAACCTATTTTTAAGAAATATAGTATCTTGACTAAGTTGAAAAGGTATTTTAAACTGGATTTCTTAACCAAAAGAGGTTGTCACGAACCAGACTCTAAACTTATAAACGCGTCCGAAAATAGTTTTAAAATCACTTTTCTTCTTAAGTTAAAAACTCCTAATGAACTAAACAAAGCGCTTTCGCTGTATTTGAAATAGTTAAAAACAACTAAGTTTAAAAAGACGTTGGACGGCTGTCGATCTTACCCAATGGAAATTAAGTGCGGGAAAACTTAAGTTGAAAGTTAAAATAGCTCTTAAGTGTTTCTACGAACAATTATACGGATTATCGGTTCAATTACGATCCTTACATTCTAACCTTTATAGATTTAGTTAGACATGGTAAAGTAAAGGTGCATTTTAATTTAAATAAAAGTAGTGCGAGTGCGAGAAATAAATAAAAGTAGTGTGAGTGCGGAAAGTAAATAAAAGTAGTGCGAGTGCGGGAAATAAATCAAAGTAGTGCGAGCGCGGGAAATAAATAAAAGTAGTGCGAGTGCGGGAAATAAATGAAAGTAGTGCGAGTGCGAGAAATAAATGAAAGTAGTGTGAGTGCGAGAAATAAATAAAGTAAAGATAGTGCGAGAAATAAATAAAGTAAAGACAGTGCGGGAAATAAATAAAGTAAAGACAGTGTGGGAAAATAAGATAGATAAAGGTAAAGCAATAAAAACCTGCTCCAATCGGAGGGTTGAATAAAATGGGAAACGGAGATGAAAATGGAAGCAGGATTAACTTCCTTCCAAAGTGCTCCAAACCTGATTACAGACTCAATCATAGACTTGATTACACAATTGTGGCAACACCCCAATGCGAAGCGATTACCACTTTTAAAATACTGAATATATGCCTAAGTGAAACTAAGTTTGCTCTAAGTTTGGATGATGAAACAAATGAAAATGAGTATGTATTTATAGGCAAGGAAAATAATGGAGATGACAAGGATGCACTTCAGTTTGAAATTGGGAGGGAAAAACTTTCTTCTTGTGGCGCCCGCCACAAGGGTAAATTGTGGCGCCCAAGTGGAGATAATGGGAGGTGTGGCAGTTGAGGGAAGTTGAGCTGTGACACGTCATGGCTGGACCCATGGCGTCAGCCACAGTGGGAGCCACAAGTGCAAAATGCTGAATTTTAGTCTTTTTAGCTCATTTTCACTCCTTTTCTCGATCGGGGCTCTGATTAGACTGAAAACCTGAAAACAAAGAGAAACATAGTAATAACATAACAAAATAATAATAAAACAACTAAAATGCATACGAAATTGGAGTCAAAAATACGGTGAATTTCAGTGTCATCAAATTCTCCCACACTTAAACCCTTGTTTGTCCTCAAGCAAGACATTAAAAATTTCATAGAAGAAAAACTGGTGTCAACGAGTGATTTGGGCTAGAAAGGTTTCTAAGTTCAAGTTGGGATGCAGTGATAGGTACTAAATGAGTGAACTAAGGGTATCATGATGACACTTATCCGTAAACACGGACATAAACTCCATTCTTATATTAACCAACCCATATTATCCCACAATACCTAGGCCTACCTCTTCATCTCTTTTTGTGTCCTTTTTATTCAGGTGCAATCACATTAAGCCCGTTATCCGTACATGCTTCATAGCAGAGTGACCTGTTAGTGATTATGATCCAAACATGGGGTTCCTGGCACATAAATTTGTGTAAACCCTTTTATTTGACCCAACTGCAGTTGTGGGGGATCGGATCGTAATCCTCCCTACCGAGTTCAGCGCCAGATACCTCTGAACCAACTAACATCGGGTGAGTTTTTCTTTTTCTTTTTCTTTTGTAGCAGATTTTTACAACCTTTTTGGTTTAAATGACTTTGTGAGGGTCACCTATACCGGAGTTGCCTTTTTGCTTTCTTTTATTTTATTTATTTCATTGGATCATTCACTTATGTTCATCGGTCCCCTACGTAGAGGATGCGTAGGCCGGAGCTGACTGCTGGAATAAACTACTGAGGACTTATACTGAAATGATGATTAAGGCCATGGTATATGGGGTTTCGGGAGTGATTCATATATTCATGAAGTCTATGGTGCTAAAACAATACTGATGTTTCAAAAAGTTCTCCCAAGTCACCACATCCTTACTCAAACCCGTCTTAAAACCCAAAAACTTTAAGAATAACACCGTTTTCTTTTGCAAAAAAATTTTGATAGGGCTACAGGAATAGGGAGTTTAGACTGTATTAAAGATACACTATACTGGTGACTCGTCAGACTCATGCATTATCTAAAACACTCAAACTAAAAGCAAAATGAAATAAAGTAAACAACTAAAAAGAAATAAAGATAAACAATCTAACTGAAAATAGAAAAGAAAAATAGAAAGCGATAAAATCTCCTCCCACACTTAAATCGAACATTGTCCCCAATGTTTCGAAATAAGATAAGGGGAGAGTAACCTGACATCCTACTGCTGACCACTGGTACCTTCGCCATCCTGAGGTGGACGATGGGATCGGCTGTGACGACGGTCTCTCTGATCCATCCTGGCCTGTAAGGCGTCCTGAGCAGTCCTCACCTCTCGAAGGTTGCCTAAAATGGAACCCTGAGTGGCCTCTATCAGTGCAGTATGTTGACGGTGGTAGTGCTGCTGACGGGCTTGCTCGTTTGTGATGGTAAGCAAGGACTATACAACAGTCTCATATGATCTATTTGTCCTCCGCTGCGATTCTTGCATGAAGCTCATGTTATCCGCCAGTTGTTGGTGAATGGTAGAGAGTAGGTCATCACGCCTTTGCTCTCTAGCCATGTGGTCGCGCCACATCTCCTTTGTAATATAGAAGCCAGGAGCAGAACTTGCAAACGAAGAGGATGGTGCGGTGTGTGGTGGTGAAGGGTGATGGGGGGACACATGAGGTACGAGAGATCGCTCTCTCCGATCATATTCTTCATCAGTGTCGTGTCCCTCCTCATCAGGAACATTAGGAGGAAGTGGACCCAAAACAGGTGGAGCATCTAAAACATAGGTCCAATTCCTTTCATTACGTACATCAGTACGTCTAGTGCATGGTAAAACAACAGATGGGATAGCTACACCATGAATCATAAGCACATAACCTCCCTCTCTCCTCAATCGGCACAATTTCATATCTCTCAGAAATTTTAGGTTGATT
Source organism: Lathyrus oleraceus (assembly GCF_024323335.1). Classification (NCBI taxonomy): domain Eukaryota; kingdom Viridiplantae; phylum Streptophyta; class Magnoliopsida; order Fabales; family Fabaceae; genus Lathyrus; species Lathyrus oleraceus. The sequence goes on from NC_066585.1 coordinate 91,290,944, forward strand.
GTGCGAGGAGCTAAGGAATCTAAAGTGGTTATCTCATTGTTCAGGTTAAGAGCCCGAGCAATAGACGTAATGAGTCCTCCAAAAATAATAGGTCCCGCTTTATTAAGAGTTAAAGCCATATGCGCGAGCATAAACGGGACCGAATTAATTCTTCTATTTGTGAGGCTTCCTTGCAAAAATAGAAGTTCTCGAGCATTGACCTTGTTTGGATTCTCTCTGCCAAAAATAATACATGCCAACAGATATCTAAAAACTCTGATGGCCGGGTTATGGATGGTCGAGGCAAGAATTCCTTCAAAAGAATTTATTGAAGTGTTAGACAATCTCTGCCAGAAGGAAAACACCTCGACCGACCAATCTGAATCCAAAGGGGCCTCACAAATAACACCGTCCCCATGAGGAATTCCTAACAGGCCTGCTAGTTCGTCGATACTGAATTCATACTCAATAGAAAATATTCTAAATCGGACAGTACCAACTGTGCTAGCAGTGTTAGGATTGACAATATAAATTAAAAAACTTAAAAACTCGATTGTCAATCGCTCAAAGGTAGGTTCTTTGTTTGAAAAGATAGTATGCAAGCCTAAATTATCTAATAAATAAAAAATGCTATGGTAGATACCCAAAGTGTAAAGATAATTATCATCCACATACCTTGTCGGGAGGATTTCCCGATTTTGCAAACTTTCGATAATTTTTCTCTGTCTAGGCCCAGGTTTCCCTTCACGAAGGATAAATCCATTGAACTCCACTTTTTAGCTCTTGCAATGCGATGAAGAAGATGAAGATGGGTTTATAAAAAGGTGGGATTTTTATGAAATTTGACGGATGAAAATGAAAATGGAAGTTGGGAAAATGACTTGTATGGTGTGAAGATGAGAAATGTGGGAGCTTTTGTGGGGTTCAAGGGCATTTTTGTAAGGTGGAAAAATGGGTTTTTGAGGTTTGAAGGTATGAAAATGGTGAAAAATGAGAGTCTGCCCCGAGCTTATACAGACGTTGTGGCGGGCGCCACAACATCTATGGCGGACGCCACAAGGCTAAATTTGGCTGGGCCGGATTTTGGTCATTTGGCATGGGCTTCTCGTTCTCTTTTCGGTTGGGGGGTCCGGATAGCGTTTGCATTGTATTTTCCTATTGACATAAGGCTTATATAATTTTATAAAAATAAAATTTAAACATTAGACTAATAAATAAATAAATAATTAATATAATTAGACTATAATAAAAATATAAATATAATAAACACACATAAAATATAGATATATAGATGTGGAAATATTAATGTGCTGACATAGTTAAGAAAATATCCCAAATGCAATGATATGAAATAAGTTAGGTAAATGCGAAAAATATAAGCATAAATGAGACAAAATAAAATGAGATGGTAAAATCAAATAATAGGGGGTTCATTTGCCTGACTAGATCCACGAAGCATGGCTATCTCCTGGAGAAGCTCTGTGATCTCCTGGTATAAATAGTCAGCCTCGGTAGCATGTGTAAGGTCGAATACTTCCATCTGTAAGGTAAGGTCGGCTACCTCCTGCCTAAGCCCGGCAATCTCTCTACGACACTCTGCAATCTGGGTGCAGATGTCTGGGGTCTGCAAAGATAAATTGTTAGAGAATACCGTGATCCTGGGTGAAGGCGGTGTAGGGGTATACTCAGCAACAGGTGGGGATCTAGGCTCCTCGATAGTCTCTCCCTGGCCCTCCAAAGCATAACTCCATTTGGCTGGGTCATGGACACTAGTCATCGTCGGATCAGGAAGTGTAAAGTAATGTATCGCTTCGCTATCAATCAGCAGTCTGAACTGTCTCGGATTGAAGGAGGATCTCCTCATTAATCCTCTGGTCAAGCAAAAGTCGATATCCATAGTAGTATACCCACAGTAGGTCCTGAGATGTATCATCTTACGGGATAGTCCTAAGGCGATGGCAATCTGTGTGATGATCCCTCCTATATGAATGACTCCTTCGGACGATCTAGCAACACTGTTGAGGCCACACAACAGAAAGTTCCCACATGCCACTGGGTGAGACTGGGATGCACAGAACAATAAGAATATCTCCTCCTCACTCAGTAACGTCTCAGCATCTGGTCTTCCAAGGAAGGAGTGTGCCACTATCATTTGGAAGTACCTAAAAGCAAGGTTGTGTATAGCCTGGGATAACTGAGTAGAAGGATCCTGACTCCCTCCACCTGAGATATCAGTCCAGAACTTTTCCACTTCCTTACCCAGAAAGTATCTCATCAGCGTTTCAGGGATAGCGTCGGGGGTGGTGTGGAAGCCTAATAGGTTACTGAACTCCTTTTGGCTGAAAGAGTACTCAACCCCAAATAGCCTGAAAGCAGCATACCGGTCTGGTCTAGAGTACGGATCATAATCAAATGAACTGAGGAACTCTAATGTCAAGTTCCTGTAGGTGTTGCTCAGGTCGTCAGCAAACTCGTCCCAATGGAGTTGGTGGCTCAGAAATCGGATGCTTGGCTCAATGCCCAGGGCTTCCATGTAGTGCTGGTCTGGATAGCGCGTAGGGGCCATGGGGCGCTGGTGGAGAGATATGTAACACTCTCTCTGGGTATTATCCCTGAAAGCTACGTGCATATCGTCGACGTCCTGCATCTTGTAAAAGTTAGGAAAAGGGATCCTAAAAACACAAACATTGCAAATATTTAGTCCAGGTGAAAATATGATTAAAAAAAATATAAAAAAAATAAAGTAAATAAATGCAAAAAAGTAAAACAAGATAAGAAAACCGTGGGTTGCCTCCCAAGCAGCACTTGTTTAACGTCATTAGCTTGACGATTGGAATTTATACACCTGTAGTAGGAATCGGTGGATCTATCAGAGTGTGGCTTGAGTAGTCTGTTGGAATGTCTCCTCCTTCGTAGAGCTTCAGTCTTTGTCCATTTACAATGAATGGACTACAGGTTTCGTTCTTGATTTCTACAGCTCCGGATCTCAGAATCTTAGATACTTTGAAAGGGCTAGTCCATCTTGAGCGCAACTTCCCAGAGAAAAGTCGTAACCTAGAGTTGAACAGGAGAACAGGGTCACCTATATTGAAATCTTTCTTCATTATTCTTTTGTCGTGCCAAGCTTTTGTTCTCTCTTTGTATATTTTGGCATTCTCGTAGGCAGATTGCCTGAGTTCTTCTAGTTTGTGAATGTCAAGGATACGCTTTTCACCAGCGGTCAGGTAATCCAAATTCAAAGTTTTAATGGCCCAATAGGCCTTATGCTCTAATTCAAAAGGTAAATGACAGGATTTTCCATAGACTAGTTGGTAGGGAGTAGTTCCTATAGGGGTTTTGAAAGCGGTTCTATAGGCCCATAATGCTTCTTGAAGCTTCTAAGACCAGTCTCTTCTAGATATTGAAACTGTTTTTTCTAGAATTGGTTTTATCTCCCTATTGGATACTTCTACTTGGACATTAGTCTGTGGGTGGTATGGTGTTGCTACTCTATGCCTAACTCCATATTTTCTTAAAAGTTTATCAAATATTCTCGATATGAAGTGTGATCCTCCGTCGCTTATGACTAAATGGGGTGTTCCAAATCTAGGGAATATGTAGTTTTTAAATAACTTGATCACCACCCTAGTATCGTTTGTGGGTGCAGCTATGGCTTCAATCCACTTAGACACGTAGTCCACAGCTACTAAGATATACTTGTTTCCTAAGGATGGTAGGAAAGGTCCTATGAAATCTATACCCCATACGTCGAAGAGTTCTACTTCTTGAATGTTTCTTAGAGGCATTTCGTCACGCCTTGAAATATTTCCTGTGTGTTGGCATCTATCACATTTGACAATGCAAGCATGGACATCACGCCACATGGTAGGCCAGAATAGGCCAGCTTGAAGAATCTTTGCGTATGTCTTAGAGGTGCTCGTATGTCCACCATATGGTACAGAGTGACAATGCTCAATTATACTTTTTACCTCCTCTTCTGGAACGCAACGGCGAAAAATGCCATCTTTACCCCTTTTGAAAAGGAGCGGTTCGTCCCAATAAAAGTTTCTCACATCGTTGAAGAACTTCTTCTTGCGGTGGTAGTCAAGATCAGGGGGTACGATATCAGCAGCTAGGTAATTAACAAAGTCTGCATACCATGGTACGTTACTTACTGCTAAGGATTTTTGGAAGTGCTCATGAGGGCCTAGGTTGTCATCTTTAATGGTTTCTAGTCTGGCTATCAGTCTATCATAGGCAAAATCATCATTTATGGGTACTAAGTCTGGTTTTAGGTGTTCTAGCCTAGAAAGGTGATCAACTACTATATTTTCAGTGCCTTTTTTATCTCTTATATATAAATCAAACTCTTGTAGTAACAGAATCCATCGGAGTAACCTGGGCTTGGCATCTTTTTTACTTAATAGGTAACGAATGGCAGCATGATCGGTGTAAAAACTATAATTTTGGCTCCTACTAGATAAGATCTAAATTTGTCTATAGCAAAAATTACAGCTAGTAATTCCTTTTTAGTTGTTGCGTAGTTAAGTTGGGCAGCGTCTAGGGTTCTACTGGCATAATAAATCGCATGTAATTTTTTATCTTTCCTTTGTCCTAGAACGGCTCCAACGGCATAATCACTAGCGTTGCACATTATCTCAAAAGGTTCTGACCAATCAGGGGGTTTCATAATAGGTGCTGATATTAATGTTTGCTTTAAAAGATTAAATGCTTCATTACATTTTCCATCGAAAATGAATTCAGCATCTTTCATTAAAAGGCCAGTTAAAGGTTTAATTATTTTGGAGAAATCCTTGATAAAACGCCGGTAGAATCCAGCATGTCCAAGAAAACTTCGGACTTCTCTGATGGTTTTGGGTGGTTTTAGGTTCTCTATAACTTCTATCTTAGCTCTATCTACCTCTATACCTTTTTCGGAAACTATATATCCTAAAACAATTCTTTCGGTCACCATGAAATGACACTTTTCCCAATTTAGCACGAGGTTCACCTCCACGCATCTCTCCAGGATTTTCTCAAGGTTAGCAAGACAATTTTGGAAATCAAATCCGCAAACCGAGAAATCATCCATAAATACTTCCATGATACCATCTAGGTAATCTGCAAAGATTGACATCATGCAGTGTTGGAAAGTAGTTGGGGCGTTACAGAGGCCGAATGGCATTCGTCTGTAGGAAAAAGTTCCATAAGGGCATGTAAAGGTAGTTTTTTCTTGATCTTCGGGATGGATAGGTATTTGGAAGAATCCTGAGTATCCATCCAGATAGCAAAAGTAAAAGTGTCTGGCTAGACGCTCCAATATCTGGTCTATAAATGGTAAAGGGAAATGATCCTTCCTGGTTGCTTTATTTAATTTTCTATAGTCTATGCACATCCGCCATCCTCCTTCCATCCGTTTTGCTACATGTTCGCCTTTATCGTTTTGTACGACTGTGATACCTCCCTTTTTAGGTACTACATGCACAGGGCTCACCCACTTACTATCCGAGATCTGGTAGATTATACCTGCCTCAAGTAACTTAAGAACTTCTTTTTTAACAACATCACTCATTGTAGGGTTTATTCTTCTCAGATGTTCTCTAGAGGGTTTTGAATCTTCTTCGAGCGAAATCCGATGCATGCATACGGATGGGCTTATACCTTTCAGGTCAGAGATATTATATCCTAAGGCTGAGGGATATCTTCGTAAAATGTTTAAAATTTGGTTTGTTTCCTCTTGGCTCAAGGTAGCACTGACTATAACTGGACGGTTCATCTCTTCATCGAAGAACTCATATCTCAGGTTCTTAGGCAGTTCATTAAGTTCTAAGGTTGGTTTCTTAGGGCATGGGATAAGATCTGGGGTAAGGGATAAACATTCGTAAAGGTTATCATCGATGTAGGGTTTCCTAAACTCATCATCTTCCAGTATGAGAGTTGATGGTAACTTAATTGTTTTTATGATTTCTTCTTGTTCTAATTCCCTAATGCACTCATCAATGATATCTAAGGCATAACATGCGTCTCCCATCACAAGTACCATAAGAAATTTCGAAAGTATAAATTCTATTTTCTCGTCACCTACCTCAAAGGTCAACTTTCCTCTCTTGACATCTATTATGGCTCCTGCAGTTGATAAGAATGGTCTACCTAGATGGGTTGGTATATCATTGTCCTCTTTGATGTCCATGACAACAAAGTCAGTAGGGATAAATAACTGACCTATCCTAACAGGGACATCTTCTAAAATGCCTATTGGATACTTAACAGATCTATCGGCTAATTGAAGTGACATCTTAGTAGGCTGTAATTCTCCTAAGTTTAACCTCTCACAAACTGCTAAAGGCATTAAGCTCACACTAGCTCCTAAGTCTAGAAAAGCTTTTTCGATGACATGACTTCCCAAAAGACAAGGAATGGAGAAATTTCCAGGATCTTTATCTTTTTTGGCTAACTTATTCTCGGAAATAGAATTGCATTCCAAGGGTTTCAGATCGTCGAGTCTACATTTGTTGATAAGGATGTCTTTGAGAAACTTTGCATAAGAAGGTATTTGGATGATGGCTTCTGTGAAAGGGATTTCTACGTGAAGTTTTTCTATAACCTTAATAAATTTCAGATACTGGTTATTGATTTCGGTCTGTTTGAGTCTTTGCGGATATGGTATCGGTGGTTTATATGGCGGGGGTGGTACATAGGTTTTATATTTAGGTTCTTCTCCTTTTTCTTGACTTTCCTGGTTTTCAGATTCCTCTGGTTCCTTTACTTTTTCTGTGGGTTCGGTATATTCCTTAGAAGTTTTGGGTTCGCTCATTCTTGGGTTTGGTGGCTCATCATAAGTGTTCCCACTTCGTAGGGTAATGGCATTGGCTTGCCCTCTCGGATTCTGTTGAGGTTGTCCAGGGAACTGTCCTCCAGGTGTGGTTTGGGGGGCTTGGTTTAAAGCTACCTGAGAGATATAGGTTTCAAGCATCTTGGTATGAGTAACTATTTGGTCAACCTTGGTTCCTAACTGGGTAATCAGTTCGTTAACGTGGATGTTCTGGTTCATGAACTCTTTGTTTTGTTGGGTTTGAGCAGTGATAAAATTTTCCATAATTTTCTCAAGGCTACGCTTTGGTGGCACAGGTTGCATAGGTTTATTTGATCTTGGGGCTTGGTAACCTGTTTGTCTCGGACGTGCACTATTTTGGATTGGGTTATTATTCTTATAGGAGAAGTTCGGGTGATTCCTCCATCCAGGGTTATAGGTATTCGAATATGGGTTCCCTTGGGTGTAGCTAACTTGCTCAGAGTGGGTTTCGTTTAATAGACTGCATTTTGCATATTGGTATCCTTTGGTTCCACATATCTCACAATCCGACGAAACTGCAACTGCGGTATTCGGGTTTATGCACATATGCTCAACCTTAAGGGCTAATGCGTCCATTTTAGCTTGCATCATGTCTATAGAGCTTAATTCATGTACTCCTCCTTGGACTTCCTTCTTCTCAACTGTCGCTCGTTCGACTCCCCATGATTGATGGTTTTGAGTCATATCTTCGATGAAGGCACTAGCTTCAGGATAAGGTTTGTTCATCAGTGCACCGTCTGCGGCAGCGTCGATGGTCATCTTAGTGTTATAGTGAAGTCCATTATAGAAGGTCTGAATGATTAACCAATTTTCTAAACTATGATGTGGGCATGCTCTTAACAACTCCTTATATCTCTCCAAAGCTTCGAACAGCGATTCTCCTTGGTTCTGGGTAAATCTAGTTATATGGTTTCGAAGAACGGAGGTCTTACTTAGGGGAAAGTATCTAGCAAGGAATACTCTTCTAAGGTTATCCCAAGTCGTAATGGAATTGGATGGAAGGGAATCTAACCATGATAGGGCTTTATCTCTAAGGGAAAAAGGGAATAATCTTAAACGGATTGCCTCAGGAGAAGCTCCATTGGTTTTAAAAGTGTCTGCTAATTGGAGAAAGATTTTTAAATGTTGGTTTGGGTTCTCAGTTGCGAGACCTGCGAATTGTCTCTGTTGCACTAGTTGCAACAGGGAGGGTTTAAGTTCGAAATTATTAGCTGGGATGGTTGGGTTCACTATACTAGAACTAGGTTCTTCGTTGGATGGTTGGGCGAAATCCTTAAGAGGTCTTTGGTTTTGATCTTCGGCCATAGCTCTCCTAATTCTTTGGAAAAATAAACATGCGCGAGCATAACGTTCAGGTTCTGCCAGAGGGTATACTAAGCTTTCGGTGCTGCGAGTTCTTCGCATTGACCGGCGGGTAATAACCTAAGTCTAAACGATATAACAACAGGATACGAAATTTGACGAAATTGGTCCCCGGCAACGGCGCCAAAAACTTGATGCGTGCTTTTCGCAAGTATACGAACGCGTCAGATTAATATAAAAGATTGTCGAATCCACACAGACCAAGTGTCAATCTATCGTTATCTATTTTTATGGTGTTTATATAAGGTAAACGAAATAGGGGTTTTAAGAGTGTGAAATGAAAAGTAAAGTATCGAGTAAAGTTCAATTAATAAAGATAGGCTCGAATGTAATTCACATAATCAATTAATAATCCAAGTACTTGCTAATAGAATTACTTATGGACAGTGTTTCCTACTTAGAAAAGAACCAATTTAACGGGAATTGTCGCTTTCGCGTATTCATAACCGAGTTGTACTCCCTAATCAAACCCTCTTATTATCACTTATAAAAAAGGCGTGCATTGTGTTAGAGTAGTAAACCTATTTTTAAGAAATATAGTATCTCGACTAAGTTGAAAAGGTATTTTAACCTGGATTTATTAACCAAAAGAGGTTCTCACGAACCAGAATCTAAACTTATAAACACGTCCGAAAATAGTTTTAAAATCACTTTTCTTCTTAAGTTAAAAACTCCTAATGAACTAAACAAAGCGCTTTCGCTGTATTTGAAATAGTTAAAAACAACTAAGTTTAAAAAGACGTTGGACGGCTTTCGATCTTACCCAACGGAAATTAAGTGCGAGAAAACTTAAGTTGAAAGTTAAAATAGCCCTTAAGTGTTTCTACGAACAATTGTACGGATTATCGGTTCAATTACGGTCCTTACATTCTAACCTTTATAGATTTATTTAGACATGGTAAAGTAAAGGTGCATTTTAATTTAAATAAAAGTAGTGCGAGTGCGAGAAATAAATAAAAGTAGTGCGAGTGCGGAAAGTAAATAAAAGTAGTGTGAGTGCGGGAAATAAATCAAAGTGGTACGAGTGCGGGAAATAAATAAAAGTAGTGCGAGTGCGGGAAATAAATGAAAGTAGTGCGAGAAATAAATAAAGTAAAGACAGTGCGAGAAATAAATAAAGTAAAGACAGTGCGGGAAATAAATAAAGTAAAGACAGTGCGGGAAAATAAGGTAGATAAAGGTAAAGCAATAAAAACCTGCTCCAATCGGAGGGTTGAATAAAATGCGAAACGGAAATGAAAATGGCGGCAGGATTAACTTCCTTCCAAAGTGCTCCAAACCCGATTACAGACTCGATCACATACTTGATTACACAATTGTGGCAACACCCCAATGCGAAGCGATTACCATTTTTAAAATACTGAATATATGCCTAAGTGAAACTAAGTTTGCTCTAAGTTTGGATGATGAAACAAATGAAAACGAGTTTGTATTTATAGGCAAGGAAAATAATGGAAATGACAAGGATGCCTATCAGTTTGAAATTGGGAGGGAAAAACTTTCTTCTTGTGGCACCCGCCACACCACCATGGCGCCCGCCACAAGGGTAAATTATGGCGCCCAAGTGGAGATAGTGGGAGGAGTGGCAGTTGAGGGAAGTTAAGTTGTCACACGTCATGGTTGGACCCATGGCGCCAGCCACAGTGGGAGCCACAAGTGCAAAATGCTGAATTTTAGTTTTTTTAGCTCGTTTTCACTCCTTTTCTCGATCGGGGCTCTAATTAGACTGAAAACCTGAAAACAAAGAGAAACATAGTAATAACATAAAAAAAAACTAAAATGCATGCGAAATTGGAGTCAAAAATACGGTGAATTTCAGTGTCATCAATTAACAGTTCCATCAAATACCATCCCCCAACTGGAACCAGGTTATGGCCCTTCTTCAAGCAATGGTTCATCAGAATCTTTCATTTTTAAGTACAAAATCTCTTCATCCAGAAAACCATACTACACTAACTGGTAATCTTCAATCAGTTGGTGAGCCAAATGGTCAGCCAAGACACTATCTTTGATTGCTTTCTGAGATCGGTATTCAATATCATACTCGGATAACAACATCTGCCAACGGGCAATCCTCCCAGTTAAAGCAGGCTTCTCAAAAATATACTTGATTGGATCCATTTTGGAAATCAACCAAGTAGACATGATCAATGGTCTTCCTTCGACAGGCGAGGACAAAATCGGAGGTTCAAGCAGATACTCCTTGATACTGTTAAAAGCTTTCTGGCAATCTTCGGTCCAATCACAAGATTAATCTTTCCGAAGAAGCTTCAATATAGGCGCACATGTGGCAGTCATATGAGATATAAATCTTGAGATGTTGTAGCGGGGTATTCGTTACCATTAGAGATATAGACTAAATCTAAGGTAAACCATATAAGTCGAGTCGCAATCGCACTTCTATTTATCCAAAGGAATGGTTAGAAAGCGAACAAAAACCTAAGAGTTTTATTGAATCGAAAACTAGTAAAAATGTCAGAGATCGGGGTAAGGGGGTTGGTTATGCAATGGGAAGGTTTTAAGCACCCAAAACATCCTAGGTACTCCTAGGGAGCCCTTTTCACATTTGTTGTAAGGTTGGTATTTTGTGAAAATTTGTTTGTGCAAACATGATTGAAGAGATGAGAAGAGAATATACAAATTATTTACGTTTTTGTGTTTGGATGGATAAACCCATTGCCTACGTACCATCTTAAAATGATTAAGATCAAAACATCGTAGTTCGGGGTAAAAATCTCAAAAGAAGTTGGTGAATTGATTGGTCCAAAGGCCTTAAGGTCTTTTGTTATCCAAGGGATAAAACTCAACCTAAAACCACAAATCCACCATGTGAGGATAGCTTCAACATGCTAGTGAGGGGTTAACCTTATAATAAGCATGGAAGACTCATTGTCCATCACTAAGGATAAAGGTGAGTATTACATCTACCTCAAGGATAACTCAAACCTAATAGCTAAAGGTTATGAAAAGTTTTGATTAAGAAAGTGGCCATTGAAACCACAAAAGTATTTGAATGGGTTATATTTACCAATGAAAAGTATTTACAAAATATGGTCAAAGTTGACTTAAAGATTTAATTCCAAATGAGTGTTATGAAAAAGAGTTTGAAAATCAAAAGCATAAGGCTTAGGTTTCTAATATTTGAAAAGAAGTGTTAAATGTTTGCACAAAAGTTTTGGCTTGGGTTAGAGTGGAAGGAAGAAGAAGAATGGCTAAAGTCCTAAACATACAAGAGATGAGGGATAAGAAACAAGACCACAAATGGATTTCCTCTCTTGAGATCATATTGATGATCCAAGTAGCTCCCATCCTTTGGAATATGCAAGCAAAATAATTGTAAGCTCAAGCAATCAACACAATCAAACAAGCTCTTAGAAGATCCCCCAATGTTTCTTGTATCTTTCACTTTGGATGAACATGGAAATAGTTCTTCAATTTGAGCTCTCATAGGATCCCCTAGCACAAAAGCACACACATCAAAAAGTTCTATGAAGTAAATCAAGAATGGACAAGAGTGGGTTTAGAGATTTGGTTCTTCTAATCCATCTTCAACATTAAGGTCCTTTTACTCCAATTTGCATAGGGAAAGTCCTAGAAACTAAGTCCATTTGTCCATTTCTTTGCATTTGGTCCACAATAATCAAACAAAACACAAGCACAATAATATATACACAATTATGTGCTCAAGTGAGCAAAAGGCAAATTACATTAACATAAACATGTGCTCAAATGAGCAAAGAGCAAAAGCAAATGAATAATATGTACAAGAATAGTAAATTGCATAAATGTAAAGTGCTAGAAGTAAATGTTAATGGTTAATAGTTAGTGTTAATAGTTAGTGTGCCATAAGGCAAATTTAGCGCTATGTTAAGCAATCGTAATTGGACTTATGTAGAAGTCACAACTATTTGAGGCCGGTCAATAATAATGTAGGCAACAACACAAGTTAGAGGTCTTGATTAGTGAATCAAACTCCAACAACTTGCCATGCCAAAAAGAAGATGAGAAATGATCTTGTATTGATTTAGGTCCTTTGCATGATTTAGGAAGCAACCTATCCTTAATGCAAAGTCATTCACTTGATCCATGATCAAGATGAATTAGATTTGAATCAAGGAAGATTAAACCTCCATGTATCAATGCTAACCACCAATCTTTAACTCATTGATCAAAAAAAGAAAAAGAAGAAGAAGAAGATGAAGAATTAAAGTGCATTAATGGAAATAGAATGAGATAATCAACAAGCATTGACCAAAGATAAAGAAGATCAAGGTCAAACAATAGAAAACAGAAGCAAAATGAAGATTAGAAGTCAAGAAACCAATAAAATATTTTTGGCATCTTTTAATATTAAAATAAAACTTGAATTAAGATAATAAGGAAGGTTAAACTTCAAACTTACTTCAAATCAACTTTGAAAAGTCCAAGTAAATTATCACAAGTTCAACAAGGTCAAACAAAGTTTGACAAAAAATTTCAGCATTTTTAAAAGTCAAAAACTATTTTAAATCAATTAAAAATGCATAAAAATAACCTAATTGAACTAAAATCTCAAATAAATCTCAAATCAATTAGTAAATTGATGAGAATATTTTTCATAGATCTACCATCATTCAAAGAGGTTGGAAAAATATTTTTGTATTTTTTGAATATCAAAAACTATTTTTAATGGATTAAAAATAACCAGAAAAGAGAAAATTACTAAAAAATATCAAATGATAAAATAAAAAATATTAAAAATCATTTTTAGAAAGTTGAAATTAAAAGGAGAAGAATAAAATTGGTCCCATAATTTTTGGATCAATAATGAGAGAGATATGAATTTTTAAAATGAAATGGAATTAAAAGAATTAAAAGAAATTAAAATCAAAAATTAGAAAATAGGAAAAAGCGTGAGCCATTGGATCTGAGCTCATTAATTGAGCTGGCAAATCATGAGGCCCACAGCACGCGCCCACCAAACACGTGAGTCAAACGAGTCACATGGAACATAAAAAAAAGTCATAACATTGGATGCATGAGATTCAATCTGGAAAAGGAGATGGACGCTCCTAATTGAATCTGGAGACCAGACGGTGGCCAGCGCCACCGTCTTCTCCGGCCAAACTTCGGCCACACCAAAATTTGCAGAAGTCAAAAGGCAACCAAAACGCACGATCCAGGCATCATTCGAGGGCTGGGGTGATGTACATCACCCCTGTACCACTCAATTCCATTCTAGATCTCTATATTGAGAGAAATCAGAAGTGGAAATTCTGTGGTGTTCATATGAAGTTCCTGATTTTCAAAAATTGAAAGCATAGCGATGTTGCCTCTATGCAGAGGACTTCAGATCACACAACAACAATGAAAATAGATCACTATATAAGCTGATTCGAAGCAATTAACAGTTGAAGTAAACTTTTGAATTGCAAGGCTTTGAGTCAAGATCTTTGGATGCTTTTACTTACCGTAGGCACTATGGATCAAGAAGAGAAGGTTTAGGAACTTTGAGATCTGAAGATTGATCAATGAAATCAAAATTCAGATCTGAAAAAATTAAAGAGAAATGAATTTGTTCCTTTAGTGATGGCTAGGATTTCAGTTGAGCAGCAATTGGGGCGCCTTTAGGTTGCTAAAATGAGAGGCCAAGGCATTGTATTTATAGCTGAAGTAATGTTGAATGCATGAACAAAAGCTTGCATGAATGGAAAAGGCCTCCATGCATGGGCCTGTACAGGAGCATGGAGGGCCCAATTCAACCTGGAAATGAAAGCCAATGCATGATGCAAGTAAAATGGACGTGCATATTGGACTGTATTAGCTCATGCATGGCAATTGAAATGATTTTCACAAAATGCACTATTACATTCAAGTCTTCGAAAATGCCATGTCCAAACTTGAAATGCAACCTTATGAGTAATGGTTGGAAAGCTTATTTCATAAGTAACAAATGGTATGTTGATCAAAACTCCATTTGGGCCTTGGAAATTAATGAAAATTGAACTTGAAGTGTAGGGTGCAAAACATGCATATGTGAGATTTTCAAAATTGGCCAAAGTTCAAGCCCTTCTGTCTCAATGATGCAAGCTCCAATGACAAAATCTTCAACATGAAAGTTGTAGATATTTTCAAGACAATCAATTTGTACCTAAATTTTGCATCATTTGGATTTTTGATGAAGAAGTTATGGGCACTTGAAGTTGGATTTTTTCACATTTCAATGCATTTGGTCCAAAGTGACCTATAATATTTTGCATTATCACATGTATTTCTTTTGATATTTTGAAACTTTTCTCAACATAACATTTGAAGTAGACATATTAATATTTCCAATGCATTTGGTCTCACTTCAAAATCATAAAAAATGAAAGAGTTATGTCCTTGGGAAGTTGACCCAAAATTAGGGTTTCAGTCAAAATGACATATAATGTCTTGGAATGGATGATGATCTTACAAGCTTCAAATAAATTTTTGATGAACATGAAAGTTGTTCATATAGTCCTTAAGAACATTTTTTATCTTGGGGTCATCTCCATTTGACAAACACATAAAAATTTAGGTCTCAGTACATTTCAAAATAGTCAGATGAATTGACTGATCAACTTCTCAAGTCCAAAACTCATATCTTGATGAATTGATGATTGAGGGCACTAAAATTAGTTCAAATATGCATGAAATGATGAATTAAAGAACTTCCCTTTATTTTATTTGACCATGGGTTGAGGTTGTGAAATTCTAGTTATCAGACTTTAGATGTCACACGGGTTGTTATGACATCCAATTCTGCACAGACAAGAATTATGCAGAACTTAACAGTAAGTGCAGTAAATAACACAAGTAATTGTTTACCCAGTTCAGTCCAACATGACCTACATCTGGGGGCTACCAAGCCAGGGAGGAAATCCACTATCAGTAGTATTAATTCAAAGCTAAACTCACCCGTTTACAACTCGTCACTTAATCCCTACCCAATGCAATTTCAATCTTACTCTAAGATCAGAGTTCCTACTCACTCCCCCTCAATCACCTCAGTGATTACTACCTTTAATCAATATTAAAGACACTTTTGAAGTCACACTTCAAACAACTCTTGATTGTGCTTAACAGCTTTAATCAAGATACACAGCACTCACGCTTAAAAGCTTTGAGCGACACAACACTTATAACTCAATGAACACCCTATGCCAAAGCAATCATCAACGTGATAAAGGCTTGGCTTACAAGATATGTCTAATACAAGACTCACAAAAATACAGCAGTGAAGTATGATGGACACACTTAATCTTCACGCCTCAAAATCCCCAAAACTGAATGAAGGAACGACTTCCTTTTATATTGCAGTACCTGGGCTTTTGCACTTGTATTCTCCTGAATTTAAGGTCACGCGAGTTCCCATAAATTCAATATCTAGGTTACTAACAAATAGGCTATTTGTTAGGTTCATTAAATGTAGCTTGGTTGTTGATTTCCTGGTTTTTCTCTAAGCTGTTGACTTCCTGAAGAATAGCCTAAGAAAAAGCTGAAACAGAAAACTGAACAACCTACAATATAGCATATGCTGTCAGGAATGAATGTCACGACATTCAGCTTGACATCAAGGATCATATGCTGAGTCTGTTTTTCCAGAAAACAGACTGTACAATTTTACTGACTTGTATATGACCAAAAAGACCATACTACAGTAACAGCTTACATTAATAAATGTCAAAGTAACCAATTTGACATTTACACATTTGGCCTTAAGTTAGTTCTGTTATCCTCTTGAAGAACAAACTAAGAAACATACTGAAGTGTAGCAGAACACCACTCTGTCTATTATTCAGTATATACTGTCCATGATGAATGTCATAACATCCAGTTTGACATTCATACAGTAGGCCTTATGCCAGGTCTGGTTCTTCCTTGATAACCAGACTGCAAATGAATACTGAGCTCTAACAGAACACCAATTGTTCTATTCCTCAGTATCTGCTGACAGGGACGAATGTCACAGTATCTAGTTTGACATTCAATAAATCCTGTATTAGCTAATCCTGCAGTAACTACTCAAGTGTGTCATGACATCAGTCAAGACATCAGAGTACAGTTAGATATTCTAACCTACAATGCAGTCACACATACACACCATGTCATGACATCAGTCAAGACATTAGAATCCAGCTAGTGTTTTACCATATAAAGCAGCCAATTAAACACCTACAGGTTGCTTCATGAGCAAGGCACGGTTGATGGACAGATGAATTAGGGTTTCCTTGGGAAACAAACTTCAAACCCTTTGATTTGCTTTGGTCAAAATGATGAATTGAGATACTTGGGAGGAACATTTGATGAATGAGATCTTTGGGAACCATAGCCATGCTTTCCTTCATCTTCTCTTAGCCATATCAATGCACACAGGGTCTCCTAGAAGCTTTGGACTTTGTGACTGCTCAAGCTACAAACAAGAAATGTTAGTGACATATTTTTGTGCTTTTGAATAGTAGATAAAAATGAGAAAAGCAATGATATACAACTCAATCATGCTTGGTGATCTCAAACCAACTCACAAGAGGTCCCACTCAAAGGCAAAGGGAACGAAGATGCTTATGATCCTTGAGGCTATGCAAATGCAATGCTATGATGCCATGAGGGATCTTAGGGTCAAAATTAGGGTCTTACAGATGTAATTCAAGCGGCCGAGGCATTTCATATGCGATTGATCTTTCATTTTTGGGCGCAGGCATTTCTTGTATTGCTTTGACCTTGGAAGGATCAACTTCAATACCCTTCTCGCTGACAATAAGGCTCAACAACTTACCAGAACAAAACCAAAAGTACACTTATTGGGATTCTAGCGGAGTTTGTACTTCCTCAAACGCTGGAGTAACTTCAACAAATGCTCAACATGCTCTTCTTTATTACTCGATTTAGAAATCATATCATCAACATAGACTTCGATCTCTTTATGCATCATATCATGAAAAGAGTGGTCATGGCTCTCTGGTATGTTGCACCAGCATTCTTTAAACTGAAAGGCATCACTCTATAACAGAATATTCCCCAGGGTGTAATGAATATGGTCTTCTCCATATCTTTAGGTGCCACCTTGATCTAATTATAACCGCAAAATCCATCCATAAATGAAAAGACTTGAATTTAGCTATATTGTCTACCGACATATCAATGTGTAAGAGAGGAAAATCATCTTTCAGATTAGCTTTATTCAAATCTCTGTAATCAACACACATGCAGACTTTTCCATCCTTCTTCGAAACAGGCACAATATCGGCCACCCACTGTAGATATTCAGCGGTAACAAGAAAACCAGCATCAATCTGTTTCTGCACTTCTTCTTTGATCTTTACTGCCAAAGCAGGATGAGCCCTCCTCAACTTCTGTTTGACCGGAAGGCATTCTGGCTTCAACGGCAATTTATGCTCCACAATCTTAGAATATAACCCAGGCATGTCTTGATAGGACCAAGCAAACACATTTGGATATTCTCGAAGAAGATCAATCAACCCCTTCTTAGCCTCTGGACATAGTTGAGATCCAATCTTGACTTCCTTCACATCATTGTCGGAACCCAAGTTGACCAACTCAATCTGCTCTTCGAACGATTGAATGGCTTTTTCCTCATGCTCAAGTAGACTGGATAATTCATCAGATACTTCCTCACCACTTGTCTCTTCCTCAGCCTCAAACACAAGGAAATCAAAGTTTGGAGATGGAGTAGGATCATTGTATTCAATGGATTTGGGAACCAACCTGCATAATGATTTGATATTTTGATTTTAGAGAAGTGAATTGTGACCAAATATTATGCAGATGGACAATTATTATTTATTTATTAAGGTTTTTTGTGATTACCATTTTCAAAAAGGCAAAAAGTAAAAATAAAACATCATAGATGTGGATGAAATAAAATTGGATTTTATTAATGATAATTGAAAATGCCTAACAATGTTCACTTCTCCCTTAGGCATAGGAGAAGGATTTTTCTTAAAACATGAAAACAAATTACTTAGAGTGATGGACAATAATAGTAACATCAACAGCAACTCAATTGTTGCAAGTCTTGTCATGCGTCACAAAGTTGGCGCAGTCTTCGTCTTCATTACCCTCAATCACGGGAGCTGAGTGTTGTTCATTACCATGGATGAACTCTCCACTACGGAAACTCGGTTGCTCATTTCCATCTTTGACGTTGAACGGCTCTGGTTGAAATCCCAATCCGACCATACTCTTTTTCTCAGCAATCTCTACCATTCGGCCCCACTGATCAGTATTGCCTGCCTCAATAGCTTTCTGAGCATCTTTGAAAGAAGACATGTGTGCCCCAGTTTTCTTCAATGTATGTAAAAGATGACAGATGGCTCACCAATAACACCTTCTCTCTACCAACAATGACAAGCTTGATGTTCTTCACGAATTTAAGCTTTTGGTGCAGAGCAGATGTTACAGCTCCAACTTCATGGATCCAGGGCCTTCCAAATAAACAGCTAAAGGTCGGGTGGATGTCCATTACTTGAAAGGTAATTTGAAAATCACTCAGACCTATCTTCGCTGGAAGGTCCACTTCTCCAATGACGGTCTTGCGAGAGCCATCAAATGCTTTGACAATTACACCATTATACCTCATTGGGGCGCCTTGGTAAGAGAGTCTAGACAGAGTCGATTTCGGGAGCATATTCAGGGAAGAACCGGTATAAACCAACACATTAGACAGCGCATCCTCCTTGCAATTCATGGAAATATGTAGTGCAAAATTGTAATTTCTGCCTTCCTCGGGAAGTTTTTCATCACAAAAACTCAGATTGTTCCAAGAAGTAATGTTAGCCACAATATGGTCAAACTGATCCACAGTCACGTCGTGCTCCACATATGCTTGCTCTAATACTTTCTGCAATGCTTCTCTGTATGCTTTATAATTCATCAACAGAGACAGCACTGAAATCTTCGACGGAGTTTGGAGCAGCTGCTCCACCATATTAAACTCACTCCTCTTGATTAATCTTAATACCTCATCATCATCATTAGGCTTCAGCTTTCTGGATTCACCAGACTGACACACTGGAGTACTAACTGGATTCACCACAGGCACATCCACTTTCTTACTAACTGCACCATCTTCTACTTCCTTTGAAAAGACGGGACCAAATACACGACCACTACGAGTCACCTTTGTGATATCAGCTATATTTACCACAGAATTTGCTACAGGAAACAGAACCTCTTGACCATTCTCCATCATGGTGGCATTATACTGATAAGGCATAACTTTATCGGATGTATACGGGACATGGCCCGCTAACCGTATTACCAACGGTGATACCGATCTATTGACATTGTTGTTGTTGCTACTATCAAACTGAATTACTACCCGCTCAGGGGTCTTGAACACTGGTACTACCACATTCATATTATCTACTTTCCTTGACTGACAGATTTGAATAAGCCCTTCATCCATCAACCTCGGAATGTCCCTCTTGACAATGACACATCCTCGAGGGTTCACACTGCATACCACACAACCATCATGGTCATGCTCACAATCACTGACCAAACAAATATCTCTATGAATTGCAACCAAAGACTGTCTGATATAGTGAACATCGTAAACCTTATACCCTCCAGGACAACCATCTACCATGTTGACTGAAGCATTACCATGAGTGGGTAACGGAGTGGCTTTTACATTCGGCGCACGGTCCTCAAAGGACACCATCTCACTCTTCACAAGCTTCTGCATCTCATACTTCAGCGGGTAGTAGTTCTCAATATCATGGCCAGGAGCTCCTTGGTGAAAGGCGCAGTGGAGTTCAGGCTTGTACCACCATGGAAGTGGCTGGGGAATTTGAGGTGGATTTCTTAGTTGGAGTAGGTTCTTGAGAATCAAAGATGGATACAGTTCGACATATGACATAGGAATAGGGTCAAAAGAGACCTTCTTCCTCTCGAAGTTTGGTTGTTGATTATTGTTGTTGTTGTTGTTGGTTCTTTGTTGCGGTTGTTGTTGACGTTGTTGTTGCTGAATCAGGATAGATGATTATTGGAATTGTTTGAAAACACTGGAATTACTGATGAAACTTGATGTTGATGCTGACGCGGTTGAGGGTTTCTTCTAACATGAGGCCTCCTCTGCCTCCCCATAGATACCGAATTGGTTTCCCTTTCCTTCCTTTTGGAAAACCCACTCCCATACTTCTTGTTGGATGACAGTTCTTCCTTAGACAGACGTCCTTCATGGACTCCATCCTCTAATATCATTCCCATATTTACCATCTCGGTAAAGTCACTGGGGGCGCTGGCAATCATTCGTTCGTAATAAAATGAACTCAGGGTCTTCAAGAAAATCTTCATCATCTCCTTCTCTTCCAGTGGAGGATTAATTTGAGCAGCAAGTTCTCTCCATATTTGAGCATATTCTTTGAATGTATCTTTATCCTTCTGAGACATAGACCTTAGCTGGTCTCTATCAGGCGCCATATCCACATTATACTTGTACTGCTTCACAAACGCTTCACCCAAATCGTTGAACCTACGAACACTTGCACTGTCTAGCCCCATATACCATCTCAGAGCAGCGCCAGTCAAACTGTCTTGGAAGTAGTGAATCAATAACTGATTATTATCAGTTTGAGTTGACTTTTTTTGGTGTACATCACAAGGTGACTCAACAGACAGGTATTGCCCTTATACTTTTTAAAGTTAGGTACTTTGAACTTCATCGGGATCTTCACATTTGGTACCAAGCAGAGTTCAGCAGCACTCTTACCAAACAGGTATTTTCCTCTCAACGTTTTCAACTCCTTGCACAACTCAAGGAAATGATCCTTCATTTCATCCATCTTCTCATAAACATTTGGACCCTCTGACGGCTCATAATGGTAAATGGTGTCCTCAACACGAGGCAAGGTATGGACAACTGGAGGTGGTACGGACATGATCGGGCTAGATGCCGGCAAAAAAGCAAATGTAGGCTCAAACCCTTCAGGCATGAAATTTGGTGGCATCCCCCATGGGAATCCAGCAGGCATAGTTAGACCGGATTGAGTAGCAGCAACAGGAATGGTTGAGGTAACAACCTCGGAGATGACAGTCCTCTAGGGAGGAGTTGCAGGAGTTGGTGAAGACTGATTCTATGCATCAAGAACAAACTCCATCATGGCAGTTAGTCGGGCAATATCATCCTTCATCTCTATGTTCTCTTTTTCCAAATGCTCCATAATTTTGGGTTGATTAGCGCGAGTGTTATATCGGTGAGTCATCTTGGCTGAAGCACAGAAGAATAACCAATAAGACATCTGGCAGAAGAAAACCTGTTATGAAAATGATGCATGAAATGCAATGTTTTTGTTTATTTTTAATTTCAAGGAACATGTCGCTTTACTTGCAAGTATATAATAACAATAATATCAATTTGATTGACCATAAAATCTCTTTTTGTTCATAAAATTTGGAAGGATTACACTGGGTACAATTTCAGAAACCAAAGTACAAATACAAGAGAAAAGGAAACTAATCATCCTAAGGATCCCTTAGCAACAGTGTCAGACGATCTGGTTGTTGGCGCGTACTTCCTTCGGATGCGTCGGATCTCGGTCTTAAAAGATGTCTTCATCTGAGCCTTCTCGAGGACATACTGATCAACAATCTTCTTCCAAGCACTAGAATGCTGAGGCATACTAAAGGAAAATGGACCCTCTAAATCTCTCTGTATTTTTATTGCTCGGTCTTCAAGAAGTTCAATAAGTGCGTCTTTGTCCTTTGACTCAAGCTGCAACTCCTCATGCTTTCAGCTCAAAGCATGGAACCGCTCTTCCCACATATCTTTCTCTTGCTTCATCTTAGTGAGTGTGTCTTCCAACTCCCCTACGTATTGGTTAGGGAGAGTTGATGGCTCATCCACAACCAAAGACGTAGGTCTTTCACAAGCATACGGCATCTTCAACTCCAAAGCTCTCTTCTTTACCCAAGTAGTGTAAGCTTCTAAAGATACACAGTTGCGGGAACCAAGCTCTGATCTTCCTTTCCTATGCACATTATGCCAAGCATGTATCATCTTTTGCTTAAAATGTTGGGGATCTTTACCCTCTTGATAGAAAAGACCTTCTAACTGAGTGTTATTAGGATTGTCTCTCAAGGGGAACCCAAGTTGACGACGAGCCAAAGCAGGGTTGTAGTTAATTCCTCCTTGTGTACCAATGAGGGGTACATTAGAGAATTCACCACAACTATCAATAATCTT
Organism: Lathyrus oleraceus; assembly: GCF_024323335.1. Lineage (NCBI taxonomy): Eukaryota > Viridiplantae > Streptophyta > Magnoliopsida > Fabales > Fabaceae > Lathyrus > Lathyrus oleraceus. Next base: position 91,313,329 of record NC_066585.1, read on the forward strand.
CACACTACTCAATGTTGAATCATACCAAACAATATTATCATTAGTGAGACCCATAAGTCTCTGATACCATCGTAGACATTGTTTGTTCTCCACAAGAGCAGGCATTTAAGGCAAGTGCAAAATAAACCACTTGTACAGAAGAGGAACACAACACACAATAGTCCCACCACCTTTAGAATTCCTCAAATGCAAAGAGAAGTACATATCACCCAACAGAGTAGGCACAGGATTCCCAATCAAGAAGATTCTAATGGCGTTAACATCAACAAAATCGTCAATGTTAGGGAACAAAGCTAAACCATAGATGAGAAACATAAATATGGCTTCAAAAGCGTCCACACTACCGGCTTGAGCAAAGACATTATCTTTCCCTACGAGAAACTCAAAAGTAAATCCAAACATTCCTTCTTTCTTTACCCAATGAGCCTCAATCTCAGACTTCTTCAGATGAAGAGCTTCAGCTATGATATGAGATCTGGGAATCTCCTTCAATCCACTAAAAGGCACCTTGTCAGAAACAGGTATTCCCAAGAGATGGGCATACTCCTCTAACGTAGGCATAAACTGATAATCTAGAAAAGTGAAGCAACGGTAAAGAGGGTCATAAAACTGAACCAACACACTCAAGAGTCCTTCAACCATATCAGTAGATAACATAGATAAAAGCTTCTCATGACGTTGCTTGAAGTTCAAGGGATCTAACACAAAAGATGACAACTTCATTAGCTCCTTCAAATAAGGACATCTGAAACCGTACTTCTTAGTGTTCCTTCGTCCATAATCCATGGTCTAAAAATATTTGCAAATAAGACCTTAGTTCCTTGAAGTTATTTTTGTGTGATGAATGTCATGATGAGCATGGATGCATAAATGCAACAATCACAAATAAGGGATCACACACAAGGCAAACAAAAAAAAGGTCAAGGGATGAATCAAGTTATTGTCAAGATCAATCATCCATTTTGGTGGATTATGGTTTTCACCTTATCAACACCCAAGTTCCATTTATATTGACAAGACTTGATTGGATCAACCAAGAATCAAAGGGTTTGTGGTGAGTCACGAGCATGGAGTCAGGTTAAGAACCATCCCAAAGGAGTGTACTAAGGATAAAAACCTGTAGATCATGTTCTAAAAAGTTCTCAGAGTCTTAATTCCATCTATCAGATATTATAAGGTAGGATGACTGACTCATCAACCCATAATATTCTCAAGAGAAACTCGTCTGAGTGTAGTATCGCGTAACAACTTGTCATACGGTGAACTGACTTTATGTGTTTTTGCTTTGGAAAGCAAATGTCGCGGATAGCATGAGTCGCCACCGACTTTTCTTTTATCCAATAAGGAAAGGTGGAAAAGAACAGGAAAAACCTTAATTAGATTTTGGGTTCGGGAGGTACATTATACAAAGGGAAGGTGTTAGCACCCTTTGTATCCATGGTTATCCATGGGCTCTTAATTGCTTGATCACTTATGTTCGTCTGAAAAAAGTGTTTGTGAATTGCTTAAAAAATGTTTTGAAAAGAGAGTTTAACTTTGTAATGATTCTTGTACGAATGTATACAAAGTATTTATCTCGTTTAATTTTGAAAGTGGTTTAGAAAGATATAACTTGGCAATGATTCTAGTACGAATGTATACCAAGTGGTGATTTTCTAGTATTTGCAAAGTGTGAGGTATGAAAAATGTTTTAGGTGTTGAGCCAACAATTAAGAGTTATACCCATCCAAGGTCTTTATGGGCATTTCATATCCTTATGAGGGTAAAACTGTCCTTACTATTGAGAAGTAAGTAGTCTTATCCCTTTGGATGTAAAGGGACATCGTAGGGTCATCATTTGGTCATTGAAGGCAACATTTGTAAGGATACCTTAGCATTCGAAGGGACGATCATCATTTAACTGTAGGCTACAACGACGGGTCATCGAGGGACAAAATCATATATTCGCAGGCAACATCCGAGGGACAATGATTTATTTTATAGGGACATGATGATTTAATCGAAGGGTCTTTGCTAAGTGTATCCCCACATTCGCGGGACATGACCATAATACCGTAATATCGTGAGGCAACAAAGAGAGGTCCAAGATCACATATTCAAAGGCAATATTTTATAATCAATTAGTTAGTTGTAATCAATTAGGTAATTAGGTCCACGTTATAATTAATTAGGTAATTAGGGTGAATCTCCACAAGGGTATCCCACAAATAAAGTGGAATACCTAGCAAGCTACCTTCTCGGGAATATGTGAACCCTTACAAAATTCAGCAAATAGGTCAGAATACCAAATCAAGGTGCGGTCAAGAGTTGCACCCAACAAAAGGCATCACAACAGAAATAGTGTTAGGTGAATAATGTATGATTACAATAAAACATGTCAGATAAGCAAAAATCAGAACGAAAAATTCAGCGACTGTCACGTTCGCTCCTGCCTCGCCTAGCGACGGCTTAACGAATGCTCGCTACATGCTCGCTTAGCGATGTGCTAGCGAGCGGCTGCGGGTTCTGGTTGTAATAACAGTACAATTCCAGAAAGCTCCAAACCCTATGGCATCCATCATAGAAATTACATGGTTAAACGTTCAAGACATTCATACATACTTAAATTCACATGCAAGACTTAAGATATTTTTATAAATTCAATCATAATGCCACATGCAAATTAAGAACATAAAGCGGTAATGGTAATGCAAACCTGCTTGCAATTGAATTGCAACCTTGAATTGGCAAGTCACTCTTAGGGTTGGCGCCGGATTGAGTTGGGCGGAGATAACCTTGGTGCAGATGAGTTTCCTTCAGGGTTTCCTTTAGGGTTGCTCTGAATTCTCTGGGTTAGCCTCCAGGGTTTGCTGTGCCTTCTCTCTATCTCCCGTTTTTCGTTTTTTTTCTGAATAAGGTCCTTGGTATTTATAATAGTTTTTGTGACCTAATGGGCTCAGAGTGAAGCCCAAAAATTCTGGTATTCGCTAGGCGAGTGGTGCAGCGAAGAGTTCGCTAGGCGAATGATTTTGCTCGCCTAGCGAGCAAGCCATTTTAAGCCATTTTCTGGATTTGACCACCTGTGTACTGGGTCTTTGTTCCTTTAAGATCAATGTCTTGAGTAATGAGTTGGAGTGCCTTGAAAAATGTCTTGCAAAATTAACGGGCAAATTTTGGGGTATGACAGCTGCCCCTGTTCAATTTTCTTGAACCGAGAGAGTTAGAATGGTATGTACACCATTCGTGGTCTGGAGGTGGAAGATTATTGAACACTTAGAATGCCCCAAAATTTTCACTTGTTAATCAACAGTTAGTATTTATGAAGATGGGCTTAAAGATGCCATCCAGGAAGTTTGATGATGAGAGCTTCAGAGTGCGTCGTACATTAGACGATATCTGAAGACATGGGTGTCATACTGGGTCATACGCTAGACCGTATAGTGAGTCATCCATTAGGCTGTCGACTTCGCTGGGGAGTCAGAGTGTGTTATACGCTGCTGGGGATAAGGGATCGGAATGGATCATACGCTAGACCGTATCTGAATAGCAGAGTGAGTTGTCCCTTAGGCGGTGACTTCACTGAGGATGAAAGATCAGAATGGATCGTACGCTAGATCGTATCCGAGTTGCGGAATGAGTTGTCCATCAGGTTGTATCTGAGGATGAAAGGGTAGTCGTACGCTAGACCACATTTCAGAATGTACCGTACGCTGGGTAGTATCGGAGGAATAAAGATCAGAATGGATCATACGCTAGATCGTATCCGAGGGGTGAACATCCAAATGGGTCGTACGCTAGACCGTATTGGAGCAGTTGGAGGAACCATACGTTAGGCTGAATCAGAATGAACCGTACGTTAGGCTATATCTGACAATATTTGTACATGTTGGATTTGCAATAAATGTCTGGGATGGGCTTAAAGATGCCACCATTAGGAGAATATCAGAGTGCTTGTCCGAACGGATGTTTATGTGGATTATATCTGAAAGATGTAAATGTAATCGATAAAGATGTCTGTCTGAATGGATCTTTATTTTGACTGTATCCGGAGGATAATTAACCTGAAAAATAAAGTTAGCTTCATACCATGTCATGATGCATGAGATATTTTATAAATGCGAACAATGTATGCATGCGTATGCTGTGAAATAATGTAATGAATGAATTATGCGTCTGAAAAGTTTTTCCTGGCGACTCCCTGGGGAAAATAAATCCCCATCTTCTGGTTGGAGATACTTGTATTGACGACCCTTTCTTAGCTAGGGATACTTGATTTCTGTCTGATGGTGGAAACACTTAACAGGGTCTGGCTGGGGATGGAAGAGATGACCAGTCTGTCTGGGGGTGCCAACCTCTTCTGGGAAATAGCTGGTTTTTGTTGGGGAATAGAATTAGCAACCGGATTCATTGGAACGCATGGTTAGACCTTCTCCTTGACCCTGAAGTCTTATGTAATTGCTATTTCCGTTTTATGCATGTATTTTTGATAAACATCGATCATATTCAAATGCATATACCAATTCAGTCTAAATCAATGGACGTTTACGCAAACAAAACAGAGAAAGTAAAACAAAAGCATTTTTTTTTTGGAAACAAAATTGTATTGATTTTGAAAGAGGTCCTATAAACAGACAATTTGTGTACAAGGAGACAGAAATCCTAGTAATAGGAAATTGCCAAGAAAACGAAGAGAAAGCTATGCAGAAAAAGTCCTATTGATTTTAATTCCACTACTGTCATTATGTCTTCAAGCATCTCATCTCCTGCTGTCGGATAGAAGTGATTGGCTTGTTCAGTCCCTTTGGGTGAAGCTGACCGAGAACGGGACATAGTCGTACGCTTTTAATCCCTAATTTTTGCCTGGACCGCCTTTTCAGGTTTTCAGTCCACCAGGATACCCTTTTTTGCCCAAGCCGCCTTTTCAGGTTTTCGACTTGTCGGGTGCACATTTTTATATGTTTATCCCTAATTTTTGCCCGAACCCTTTTGGTTCGTCGGGATGCCCTTACTTTTGCCTAGATACGTCGACCTAGCGGGTCTTTTTTATGCGTAGTATTTTTTGACTATGTCTGCGTTCACGGGATGTGGGAAGTCTTCGCCATCCATCGTAGCCAGTATCATGGCTCCACCAGAGAATACCTTCTTAACTACAAATGGCCCTTCGTATGTGGGGGTCCATTTGCCTCTGGGATCACCTTGTGGTAGAATGATACGCTTGATCACCAAGTCGCCAATTTGATACACCTGTCTCCTGACCTTTTTGTTAAATGCCTGGGTCATGCGCTTCTGATATATCTGCCCATGACAAACAGCCGTAAGTCTCTTTTCATCAATCAAATTTATCTGATCGAGTCGAGTTTGAATCCATTCATCCTCGTCTAAACCTGTCTCTTTCATGATTCTTAGAGAGGGAATCTGAACCTCCACTGGTAAGACGGCTTCCATTCCGTAGACTAAAGAGAAAGGAGTTGCCCCTGTCGAAGTGCGTACTGAAGTGCGATAACCATGAAGAGCAAACGGTAACATCTCATGCCAGTCTTTGTACGTTACTGTCATCTTTTGTATGATCTTCTTGATATTCTTATTAGCAGCCTCCACGGCGCCGTTCATCTTTGGCCGGTACGGAGAAGAGTTATGGTGTTTTATTTTGAACTGCGTGCAGAGTTCAGTAATCATTTTGTTGTTCAAATTGGTGCCATTGTCCGTGATAACTCTTTCAGGGATGCCATATCGACAAATAAGACTATTATCGATGAACCGTGCCACCACATTCTTGGTAACAGAAGCAAATGAGGTTGCCTCTACCCACTTTGTAAAGTAATCAATAGCAACCAGAATGAAACGATGTCCGCTGGAAGCAGTAGGTTTAATCTCTCCAATCATATCAATGCCCCACATTGCAAAAGGCCAAGGGGCTGTCAACACGTTTAATGGAGCAGGAGGCACATGTACTTTGTCCGCATAGATCTGGCACTTGTGACAAGTTCTGGAGTGATGGTGGCAATCAGCTTCCATGGTAGACCAATAATACCCTGATCTCAGAATCTTCTTGGCCATCGTATGTCCACTAGCATGAGTCCCAAAAATACCGTCATGCATGTCTTCCATAATCTTTTCTGCTTCCTTTTTATCCACACAGCGAAGCAAAGTCGAATCATGATTACGTTTGTATAATACTCCATTACTCAGAAAGAATTTAGCGGAGAACTTCCTCAGAAATTTTCTGTCATTGATGGATGCCCCTTCAGGGTATTCCTGAGCTTCTAAATATCTTTTTACTTCGTGGAACCAAGGTTTCTCTTCTACTTCATCCGCGTTAAGTTCATAACAATATGCTGGTTCATCTAATCGTTCAATGGTGATCGTGGGAGCTTCATTGTCCCATCTGACTCTGAACATAGAGGACATGGTAGCCAAGGCGTCTGCCAACTGATTCTCCTCTCGTGGAATATGTTCGAATGTAATCTCTTCAAAATATGGGATTAATGTCAACACCTGCTCTCGATAAGGGATGAGATTCGGATGGTTAGTGTCCCATTCTCCTTTGATCTGACTGATTACTAATGCTAAGTCTCCGTACACACTCAAAAACTTGATTCTTAGGTCTATAGCAGCTCTGAGTCCCAAAATACATGCTTCATACTCAGCCATATTATTGGTACAATCAAAACATAGTCTAGCAGTGAAAGGCGTATGGCAACCCCTGGGAGAACTAATTACAACACCAACACGATTGCCCAATGCATTAGAAGATCCATCGAAAACCATAGTCCATCGGGATCCCAGTTCGGGTCCTTCATCTGGTCCAGGTTCTTCATAATCAGTAACAAGCATGACATCCTCATCTGGGAACTCAAAATTCATAGATTGGTAATCCTCCACTGCTTGATGAGCCAAATGATCAGCTAGCACGCTTCCTTTGATTGCTTTCTGGGTAGTATACTGGATATCATACTCGGTTAAAATCATCTGCCATCTTGCTATTCTTCCAGAGAGGGCAGGTTTCTCAAATATGTATTTGATGGGATCCATCTTAGAAATCAACAAAGTGGTATGATTCAACATATACTGTCTTAGTCGGCAAGCAGCCCAGGCCAAAGCACAGCAAGTTCTCTCGAGCAGTGAGTATCTTGTTTCACAGTCGGTAAACCTTTTGCTAAGGTAGTATATGGCATGCTCTTTTCGACCAGACTCGTCATGTTGCCCCAACACGCACCCCATTGAATTTTCTAACACGATCAAATACATGATTAGAGGTCTTCCTTCAACTGGTGGTATCAGGATCGGAGGTTCCTGGAGATACTTCTTGATTTTATCAAAAGCTTCTTGACATTTGTCATTCCATATCATCTCTTGATTTTTCCTCAGTAGTTTGAAGATGGGTTTGCAGGTAGCAGTTAAATGGGAGATAAATTGGGCAATGTAATTCAAGCGTCCCAAGAAGCCTCTGACTTCTTTATCTGTACGGGGAACAGGCATTTCTTGAATAGCTCTCACTTAGCCGGGTCAACCTCAATTCCTTTACCACTGATAATAAATCCCAAGAGTTTACCGGATCTTACTCCAAAGGTGCATTTGTTCGGGTTCAATCTCAGCTTGTATTTCTTCAACCTCTCAAACAATTTGTACAAATGGTCGAGATGCTCTTCTTCAGTATGAGATCTGGCTATCATGTCATCCACATATACCTCTATTTCATGATGGATCATATCATGGAACAAAACCACCATAGCACGCTGGTACGTCGCCCCTGCATTCTTTAAACCGAATGGCATTACTTTGTAACAGAAAGTGCCCCATTGCGTCACAAACGTAGTTTTCTCCATGTCTTTAGGTGCCATCTTAATCTGGTTATAACCCGAGAATCCATCCATGAAGGAGAATACTTTGTGTTGAGCGGTGTTATCTACCAGAACATCGATGTGCAGGAGTGGAAAGTCATCTTTGGGACTCGCTTTATTCATATCTCTGTAATCGACGCACATTCGCACCTTACCATCCTTCTTCGGTACCGGTACCACATTAGCAACCCATTGAGGATAAGAAGTAACGGCTAGGAAACCGGCGTTAAATTGTTTCATAACTTCGGCTTTGATTTTCTCGGACATCTCAGGACGCATGCGACGAACCTTTTGCTTAACAGGATGACAATCTTCCTTCATCGGCAAACGATGTACTACTATATCAGTATCCAGTTCTGGCATGTCTTCATAAGACCAAGCAAAAATCTCAATATAGTCATGTAACATCTGAATCAATCTTCCTTTGACACTGTTTTCCAAGCCTGCTCCTATTTTGACTTCTTTCTTGTCCACTTCAGTACCCAGGTTTACAATTTCGATTGACTCTTCATGCGGCTGTATAGTCCTTTCTTCTTGCAGTAACAGTTTGGCAAGTTCTCCAGGTACTTCACAATCTTCCTCACTTCCATCCTCGGCTTGGTAGATCGGATTTTCAAAGTCATAATGAACAGTAGTAGAACTATTATCAACAGGATCCAGAGTGGGTATGGATCTGCAATTTGTTATGTGAGTGTGTGTAAGAAAACATAGCTTGTTTGGAAGATGACAGGAAAGACAAAGAGCGCAATATTTGAATGCAAAAAGTCCATTGATTTATTGAATGTGAATATGCTTATGAAAATGACAAAACCCTTAGCAAATTAGCTATTGTGCCCCGGGCATAGACACAATGCTTTAAGAAGTTCAATTGTAAAAATTAAAAATTTGCAACACTAAAATAGACAAAAACAATTACTCCTGACTAAAGGAAATCGGGATAGTGTCTTCAGCCTTCCAATTATTGAGTCCGTCACCAATTGTTGGGAAAATCCAGCTATCCAGGTCGCAATCGCTCTCAGCATCTTCCACAGCATTAATTTGATCTTTGACCGTCTTTTCAGAGTTAAATCCCAGGCCGAATTTATCAGACTTGTATGGTACATCGATCAGTTGACCCCAGCCAGTACGACCACCCTCTTCAACCACGGCTTGAGCATCCTTCAGAGAAATCATAGCAGGAGGAGCACGAATAACCTTGGGCCCACGGGCAGTTGGCTTAAGGACAGGACTAGTCGGAGGAACTACTTCGAATGACTGAGAAGGAGTCTCAAAGAATTCACCATCCATCTCGACGTATCTGAAGGTATGCACACTACTGACAATATACTCTTCTTCCCCACACACAGTGACGATCTTACCCTCTATTGGATACCTCATCTTTTGATGGAGAGACGAAGCTACAGCACTTGCCCCATGAATCCAAGGGCATCCCAGCAAGCAGGAATAGGCAGGACGGATGTTCATCACGTGAAAGGTAGTGTTGAAGACTTGAGGTCCTATCTTGATAGGGAGGACCACTTCACCGTGGACAACGCTCTTCGCACCATCGTAAGCACGCACCACAATGTCACTAGGCTTCAGTTCAATGCCTTTACAGTCAAGTTTATCGAGCACACCTTTCGGTAGCACATTCAAAGAAGAGCCATTATCGATCAACACATGAGCCAAGATGGTCCCCTTACACTCAATGGAGATGTGCAGAGCTTTGTTATGATTCTTTCCTGCTGGTGTCAGGTCAGCATCGGAAAAGCCTAGGCCATTGTCAACAGCCAAGTTAGCAACATAATTTTCAAACTGATCGACAGATGTCTCCTGAGGTACATGAGCGGTCTTCAGGAATTTTATCAATGCATTGGCATGAGATTCAGAAGATAACAACAAGGATAACATCGAGATCTTAGACGGAGTATGCCCCAGCTGCTCTACCACATCAAAATCACTCTTGCGGCTGATTTTCAGCACTTCTTCCATTTCCTGCTTGGCAACATCTTCGGTAGTAACTTCGACCGGTGTCCTTGACTGAGAAGGATTGATTACTGGTTCCTTTCCTCGAGTTTCAGGGACGGGAGGTGAGATTTCTGGAGAAAAGATCCTTCCGCTTCGAGTAATTTTACTAGTCCCGACAATGTCAACATCATTAGGGTTAGCAGAATCATCATCTTGCTTTATGTCGTGGATGTAAATTTCACCCCCATAATTCCACGGAATGGCTTTGCTTGAGGAATACGGTACTGGGCCAGGTGCGGTAACAATTAGGGGAGCTACCTTGGGCTCAGCAGTAATCTTCACAGGCACTCTAGTAGCGGTAATCTTCACTGGAACTTTGGACCTAGGAATCACAGATATTTCTTCAGTAGGGTTTTCCACCTTAGGAACCTTTTCGAAGAGAATTGTGCGATCATCCATCAGCCGTTGAATACCATTTCTCAACTTCAAGCAATCATTGGGTTGGAGTATACAGAGATCGCAATTTTCAGCACAACCTGGAAATAAACCAGCTTGTAATAAGTTCTTCTTGATGGTCAGGAGAGGAGATGTTAAATCAACTACATTAGAAATGTGAGAATTGTCATCCACAGCATTAACAGTCTTGTCATGGTTAGGCATAGGTGCAGTGATGACATTAGGAGTCTCTGGAGGATCAAATTCAATTTCTCCAGCGTCGATCATATCCTGAATCTTATTCTTCAACGACCAACAATCGTTTGTATCATGCCCGGGGCTATCGGAGTGATATGCACACCTGGCATTGGGATTATAACGAGGAGAAGTAGTGTTGGGATTCGTAGGAGGATCTCTGAGGGTAATCAAATTTGCTTTTAGCATACCCTGCAGTGCCTGTGCTAAAGTCATATTGATCTTGGTAAACTGCCTTCTTGGCCTGTCTTGTCTGTGCTGGAAGCTTTGAGATGGCGGTGCTGCAATCGTAACTGCTCCAATGGTATGGTCACGGTTTTTCTTGTTACGACCCCTTTGACCGTACACAGCATTTGATTCGTTCCTCCCCTGGTAGGACCTTTTGGTGCTTGCAGAGGTAGTTGCCTGTATCTTTCCACTTCGAATGCCGCTTTCAACACGTTCACCTGTCAATATAAGTTCAGTGAAACCCGATGAAGAACTTCCCAGTAGATGGCTGTAGAATGGGCCAGTCAGTGTACTCATGAACATGTCCACTAATTCTCGATCAGTCATAGGGGGTTTGACTCTGCCAGCCAAATCCCTCCATTTTTTAGCGTATTCTTTGAAGTCTTCCTTAGATCCCATAGTCATATTCTGCAACTGTAGCCGAGTAGGCACTAGTTCAGAGTTATACTGGTACTGCTTGTAGAAAGTTGTTGCTAAATCAGTCCAGGTGTGGATGTTAGAGCTTTCGAGCTGATAATACCATTCCAACTGTGTGCCAGATAGACTTTCTTGGAAGAAATGGATCCATAGCTTCCTATCAGTGGTATACGGCTGAATCTTTCTCACAGAAGCTCTCAGATGCATCTGAGGACAAGACGCACCATCGTACTTAGTGAAAGTGGGGATCTTGAATTTGCGAGGAATGACCACATCAGAGACCAGTCCCAAGCTTTCGAAATCCAGACCGGGCGCCTTCTGACCCTCCATAGCTAGCATACGTTCTTCCAGAAACTTGTACTTGCTGTCGCATTACGCGAAAAACCGGCGGGAAACAAGAACAACAGAGCCGCCACCGTGCATTATTTATCCCAAAAGAGGGAAAGGAAACGCTCAGAGTAAACCTGGAAAAAGCATGGTCTCGCGACCAAAGAGAATGGGATCGGGAGTCGGTTATGCGAAGGGAAGGTATTAGCACCCCTACGCATCCGTCGTACTCGACGGGATCCACGCACAAAAGGAAGGAAAAACAGTTGCTAAAACACTGCTCATAAACACACACACACTGGCTGAAAGAGACACAAGAAAACGAGAGACTGACTCGGCAGGACATCGTGTCCTGGGCCTACTTAGTCTATCAAGCATAGACATCAGAGTCAAAGTAGTTCGAACTGGGGAAACGACACATGCTCGCTAGGATGTCGCACCCTATGCATACGTATCTCCTTGGACGAAGGAGAATCAGAGCATCCGTAGCTCGGCTGACACGCACACAAACAAACACAGGAAAAGGCAAACGTGGAGCCCGAATGCCAATCACTGGACTTACATCAGCATCTGAACCAAAACACACGCAAAAAGGCAAACGTGGAGCCCGCATGCCAATCACTGGACTTACATCAGCATCCGAACCAACAAACCCACACTAGAACCCGAATGCCACTCGATGGACTTACATCAGCTTCCAAGCACACAACAACACAAAACAAAGACACAAGCGCCCGGAGAGATCTGCTCATCTCCTACCTACGTACATCATCTGGTATGAGGATCAGGGCGACGTAGTTCCCCTACGAAGGGATACAGGACTAGCCTAACCAGATAACAGAGGGAGACACAACTAGGGAGACTACGACTCGAGCCTAGATGTTATCATGCAAAATCATCCCTAAGTTAAGGGTTCTAGCTAACTTGCACAGGAAGCAAGCCTATCCTAAAGCACAAGCAATAGTAAATGATCACAAACAGCACGCACTATATGCACACAAGTGAGGCTCAAACAAGGGTGGGGCTGCAAGAGCAAGCCAACTGTACAGGGTGAGTTTTGCTCTTAACCTTGACATTGAGAGCCAAGGTGAAGCTGAGGAAAGGTGGGTGAAGATAAGATTTCACAGCTCTTATCCCTGGCCAGGGAGAGCTTCAGACAAAGGAGCGTGGGTTCAGAATGTGGGAACCCTTCTACACTCAAGACACGGACTCAACTGTACAACTGTACAAGATCTAGGGTTACTGTCCTCAATGCGTCAACACAGTGGTGTGAGCAGAGAGACGACTCAACAGAATAGCGGGAGATAGATTGCATATCTCTTATATCCGCCAATTGCCTCATAGAGGTCTTTACCTGCTTGGGGACAAAAATAAACAAGCACAAACATTGCCTCTTAAGGAGGACTTCAGACAGGTGCCTGGCTAGGTAACAAGCCAGGTCTTCCAGACTACATGGAGACAAGAATGTTATACCTCAGTGCAAATTGCTTATCAAGCAAAGCAAAGCAATCTTAGCAACTAATGTACCTGAAATCAATCAAATACAATCAGTATACCAATCACAAAACCAAACAGCAAATGGTTCACAATTAACTATACACAGACAAACACAAGCCAATGCACAAAGGTGCAAGCCATTAAGGCTCAAACTCAAATATCAAACCCTGCAAAACAAAGTCAAAATTAGCTATATACAAGTCACAAGTCAACTCCAATGGAGGCACATCGTCAAGCATAGGCCATTTGTGCTATTAACCTGAAACACAACTCAAAAGTGAGATCACAAACCACTAGTCCAAGACTAGGGTCAAAAGGAGATGAAAAACCCAAAACAGCAAGTGAAAAATGATCAAAACCAAGATAAATCAATTAAGAAGAGAATCCAATTGGTCTCACATCAAAACTATGCACCAAATTCATTTCATGCACAATTTAAGTCAAATTAGGCAAGTATGAACCACATGTGAGCAAACAGAATGATCACAATCAAACAAATACCAAAACAGCTCAATAATTTCCACAAAAATTCAAGTCTAAACAGAACACATTTAATGAGCTTCATATCAAATTTCATGCTATTTGGACAAGAGGAAGTAGGGAAATTAAATTCAACAAGTCAGGACATGCAAAAATCAATCCAAACTAGGTCACAAAGCATGTGTCAACTTCAAGCAAATGTAAAACAGAGAAAACAAATGAGAAATAAATGGGACCAAAGCCAAAGTGAACTTAAACATGTTAGGAATCACTCCACCAAATTTCATCTTCATATGATAAAGTATGATAATTTCACAAAGCATGTAAGTTGATCACTCAAGAAAAGTTCACAAAATGGTAAACAGCAAACAAAAATACCAATCAAATAGGAAATTGATCAACAAATCCAACAAAAAATCATGGTGAAACTAGACATACAGATGTAATCACATGCAAAAATTGAGAGCAAATGTCATTCAAGAAGCATAAAAACAAAATTCATGAACACAGCATAACATAGTGTGACACAAATTGTCACACTCAACTTGATCACATCATAATTCTCTAACCAGGAACTCAAAATTAGCAAACTATACACCAAAATCACCAGGAAAGAGTCAAGAACATGCATATAAAATTTCAAGCATTTTGGATAAGGCATCAAGATTTCATGATTAAAATGGTGAAACATACACATGAAGCATACATATCAAAAGGCATTAGGCAAAGTCAAAAAATCCACCAGGCACAACTTTGACTATCATACCTAAAAAAAACTTATGGTTGATGCAGTGCTGAATCCGCGTGTTTCCAAGTGTAAAAGTGTGAAACAGACGATGCTTGGTGATATAGAAGGCGTATAGAAGTGAGGATTCAGCTCGGTTGTGCTCCAAGTTGTAGAACCTTCAAACTGCCATGGATGAGGAAGCTTTCAACAGCTGCTAATCTTCAATGTTCTTGCCAAGATTTCGTGAAACAGATGTACAATGATATCTATGGAGAAAGATCAATGCAAGAACCAGTACAATAGGTGATGATTTCAACGAAAATCGTGAGAAAAAGTGTGTGAAAATGTGAAGAAAATTGAGAGAAATCTTGTGATTTTTCTTTTGGATCTGAGAAAGTGATTTGTGATTATGCATTTCTGTTACCATTAGGCATTTATACCATGCACTAATCCAAATGTTAATCTCAATTAGGCAAATTGGAAGTGATTAGTGTAATGCACATTTTCATGATTTTGGCCAAAATGCCCTTTCCATATTCAGCCAATGTATCAGTCAAAAATCAGTTCAAGCAAGTTCTATTTGACATTTAGGATGTGTTGCAATTGGTCCCAAGTGTATATGCCATGTAATGCACAAAATCACCATTTCACACCAAAAATGCAAATTAGTCCACTAAAAAAAATGTCATTTTGCTATGATGATTTTTGATGAAATGTAATGATGCACTATGAAAGTACATGTTAAATGTGGTTTGCTCAAAGAAAGATCACCCAAATTGGCCTTTCCATGTGAAAGTTATGGCACTTTGAATTTAGGCATTTTCTGAAAATGAATGGACCATATCTTGCCAACCACACATGGGAATTTCATGTTCTTGGACTTTTTGGAATGGTGAGAACAATATCTTCAACTTTCATGTTGGACAAAATTCCATTTGAAGCTTGTATGATGAAGTAATTTTGAGGAGCAAAACTTTCCATTTTGGGCAGTTGAAATTACAGGTCACCTGCCATTTTAGGAAACTTTTGATCTGACTTTATTTTCTTCAACCTTGATCTTTGATAAGTCAAATGAGACTTGTATGGACATGAATGAAGCCTTTCAAACCATCTCCCACCTTCAAATCCATAAAATCAGGCACAGTTGACCACAGTTGACCACAGTTGACTTCCTAGGGTTTCAGCTAAAATTCAGCTTGACTGATGACTTCTGAGCATCCAATCTTTGGCCAAAACACTTCATAATGATCACCTAATCATATGAACTTGATAAACCAACCCTAGGGCTTTGTCTTAATGGAAATGGCACATGCTTGCTTGATTGACTGATTCTCCTGACCAGTTGACCTAATCTGTCTGAATGACTTGCACTTGGGCAAAAGGCAATGCAATGTTATGCAATGGACTATGTTATGTTAATGACCTAATATGAAATGGATGTACAAAATGGGAGGTAGGGTGCAAATTTGAGGTGCTACAGCTGCCCCTATTCAATCAACTGGGAACCCGAATGGATGAGAGCAACGGCTGTCAGACTTTCAGGGTAAACAGGGATTGAATACAGAAGAACCGTAGGATTTGCACACTGCGGGGATCCACCAACGGAAACGTCCATTGGGATCTGATACTTATTTTTGAGATTTTGATTTTTCTTCTCAAAGGATAAAGTCACCTTCAGACATCTCAACACGATGAATGGGAAAGGGAATCACAACTAGGTGCCAACGGACAACTAGGAAACACTCAACGTTTACCAAGACCAACGGAGAGGTAGCCAGGCATTAGTGAATGACCGGGAAGAGATACAACCATACGTCAACGGACGACATGGGAAAAACTCAACGTTTACCAAAACCAACGGAGAGGTAACTCTACTGGAGGACGACCAGGAAAAACTCGACGTTTACCAAGACCAACGGAGAGGTAACCAGACATCAACGGACGACGGATGAACTGGGAAGACTCGACCAGACATCATAGGACGAAAGGGAGAAGCTCGACGTTTATCGACACCAACGGAGAAGGAGACCAGACATCAACGGACGACGGATGAACTGGGAAGACTCGACCAGACGTCAACGGACGAAAGGGAGACTCAACGTTTATCGACACCAACGGAGAAGGAGAAAGCCACTTCACGAGGGAAAGGCACCACAATCAGAAACCGAATAGGACGTCTACTGGGGATTCTGGCTGGGAATCAACCAGACATTAATGAATGACTGGGAACAGGGTATACAATCAGACGTCAACGGACGAATGAGAAAAACTCAACGTTTATCGAAACCAACGGAGAGGTAAATCCGCATGGGGAAGGATACAACTAGACGTCATCGGACGACTAGGAAAAACTCGACGTTTATCGACACCAACAGAGAGGAGGAAACTCTGAGGGGAATCATCTAGATATCAACGGATAACTAGGAAAAACTCGACGTTCATCGAAACCAACGGAGAGGTAACCAGACATCGACGGACGACGGCTGAACTGGGAAGGAGATACAATTAGTTATCAACGGACAACTAGGAAAAACTCGACGTTTATCGACACCAACGGAGAGGAGGATTCTTCTGGGGACGACCCTGTGGGGAAAGATATCAGCTATACGTCAATGGACGCATAGGAAAAACTCGACGTTTATCGACACCAACGGAGAGGAGTATATCTACTTCACTAGGGAAGGAGGACGATGTTACGAACATCGAAAGATGATGTTTACAGACATCAAAGAAGACCAGACACTTACGCATGACTGGGAAATCACCGAAAAATGGTGTTTACCGACACCAAAGAAGACCAGACACTTACGCATGACTGGGAAAGCACCGAAAGATGGTGTTTACCGACACCAAAGAAAACCAGACACTTACGCATGACTGGGAAAGCACCGAAAGATGGTGTTTACCGACACCAAAGAAACAACACACGCGGGTGCTGACAGGATACTGACATTTACAAGATGACAGGGCAAGGCTGAACACTTGTAGGGGGTCTCACTCGGGAGAATCAATCTTCCTTTCACCAACGGATGAGGAAATAAACCTCTGTGGGGATTGTCAACATCAACAGTTGACTGGAGCCACTGTAGCAAACGTGCCGTACAGGTTGAACAAATATCCACTTCTGCCAGGGATACAGTCTGATGGGGTTTCGAACACATGAATGCATATGTTTGAATTTTTCTATGGCGTAATGCTCCATCTTGAATGGAAATGCTACGCATTTTGAAGATGCAATGATTGCTACATGCTAGATGCAAAATGAACTCCGGCTGGGGAGCCAAACTGATCAGATACTCTAGCTCTGCGGGGAGACTCTGCTTGAAGACTACTCTGCGGAGAGACTCTTATCGGGGAATGCTTTGCCGAGGAAGTACCGACTTCTCACTCATGCTGGAAAAACAAAACTGCTGTCGGGGAAAGGATAGACTCCGCTGGGGAACATCCTTCATAGGACCCACTCCGCTCGGGAAGCAAACAAATACTCCGCTGGGGAACAAACCAGGCAACTCTTCGAGGATTAATCAATACTGTTCCACTGGGGAAAGCAAACCAGGCAACTATCTGGTGAAACTACTCGCCGGGGAGTAACAAGACGACTTTACCGGGGAATGATAAAGCGACTCCACTGGGGAAGACTCAACCAAACCTCAGTCAGGATAGCTTTAGGGAATAATTGCTACTCCACTAGGGACGACCCACGCAATCCACAGGTAGAATAGACTCGACTGGGGATGCAAACATCAATCTGCTACGAAAACTCGTCCAATCCGCTGGTAGGATGAACTCTGCTGGAGAAATATTTCGTTGAAACCCGCTCCACTCGGGGACTAGCTGGGGAAACCTCTGTTGGGGATGAAACACTTCTCTGCTGAGGAAAAGCAAAACTCTGGTGGTAACATAATATGCCAGACCTTGTGCTGGGGGAGAAACATTCACAACCCTGCTGGGAAACAAACGCTCACGACCATGCTGGGGATGGCAATACTATTTCAAACCCGACTGCTGGGGAGATAATAGAATCTGATAGCTCTCAATATTGCTTGGAGAGAAAATATCTGCTGGGGGAATGCTCACAGATAACGACCTGCAAAACAACCACAATCAACATGCCCCAGGGATACATGGACAAGATACGCTCAAGTGTCCTCAACATTCAAAATGATTTTCAAATGTTTTATCTTTCTGCAAGTTATTGTTAAGCCTTCATGTTTTTATATGCAATGTTTATCAAAAATTCGGACGTTTTTGCAAACAAAACAGTAAAATAAAAACAAGAGAGCTATTTATCTTAATAACGACTTTTATTGATTGAAAATGCGCCTGAAAAGGCGAATACAATTGGGAAGCAATTCCTAGAAAGAGGCAATTGCGCACAAAAGGAAAAAAATCTATCCTAATGGCAATGTGAACACGGCATCCACTATTTCCCAATCCTGTTATAACTCACAGATCATCAGTTTTCCTCCCAACTTCCTTGCTTTCTGAGAAGAATGACTGGACCGATCACATCTTTCGAGATGGCATATGACGAAGCGTGATGAAGTACAGATAACTCAGACTGTAGTCTTCGCTTTAATCCCTCTTTTGGCTGGATCGCCCTTTCGGGTTTTCAATCCACCGGGATACCCATTTTTGCCTAAGCCGCCCTCGCGGGTTTTCGACTTACCGGGTGTACAAATTCTTTTCATTTTATCCCTAATTTTTGCCCGAACCTTTTCTTTCTATTTTTTTTGTTCGCCGGGATGCCCTTTTTTGCCTGGACTCTTTTATTCTTTTTGTCCAGCGGGTCAATTTATGCGAAGTATTTTCTGACTACATCTGAGTTAACAGGGGACGGGAAATCTTCACCATCCATAGTTGTAAGCATCAAGGCTCCACCGGAGAAGACCTTCTTCACAACATACGGACCTTCATAATTAGGAGTCCACTTGCCCCTGTTATCTGTACCGAGAGGAAGGATTCTCTTCAGAACTAGATCACCGATCTGATAGCTCCGAGGACGCACTTTCTGATCAAAGGCTCGCTTCATCCTTCTCTGATATAACTGCCCGTGGCACACGGCTGCTAACCGTCTCTCTTCGATAAGGCTTAACTCATTAAACCTTGTTCGAATCCACTCGGCTTCGTCCAGCTTGACATCCAATAATACCCTCAGAGAAGGGATCTCCACTTCAACTGGTAGGACCGCTTCCATACCATACACAAGGGAGTACGGGGTTGCCCCGGTCGACGTACGTACTGAGGTACGGTACCCATGCAAAGCGAAAGGCAGCATCTCATGCCAATCCTTGTACGTTACGACCATCTTCTGCATAATCTTCTTGATATTCTTGTTAGCCGCCTCTACAGCACCATTCATCTTCGGTCTGTAAGGAGAAGAATTGTGATGCTCAATCTTGAAATCTTTGAAAAGCTCTTTCATCATCTTGTTATTGAGATTCGAACCATTGTCAGTGATGATTCTCTCAGGAACTCCATAACGACAGATGATTTCCTTCTTGATGAACCGGGCAACCACTTGTTTGGTAACGTTAGCATAGGAAGCTGCTTCCACCCACTTGGTGAAATAATCAATCGCAACCAAGATGAAGCGATGTCCATTTGAAGCAGTAGGCTCGATCTTCCCAATCATATCAAATCCCCCACATGGCAAACGGCCAGGGCGAGTTCATGACATTCAACGGGCTTGGTGGTACATGCACCTTATCAGCATAAATTTGACACTTATGGCACTTCCGAGCATACTTGAAGCAGTCGGATTCCATAGTCATCCAGTAATAACCGGCTCTCAACAGTTTCTTCGACATTGCATGACCACCAGCATGGGTACCAAACGAACCCTCGTGCACTTCCTGCATCAACACGTCTGCTTCGTGTCTATCCACACATCTGAGCAAGACCATGTCAAAGTTCCTCTTATACAGCACGTCATCCTGATTCAGATAAAAGCTTCCAGCTAGCCTTCTCAGGGTTTTCTTATCATTCTTTGACGCACCTTCAGGATACTCCTGAGTCTTGAGGAAGTTCTTGATATCATAGTACCACGGCTTCTCATCGATCACAACAGCCTCGGCTGCAAACACATACGCAGGCCTCTCGAGTCGATTCACCGCAACATGTGGCACATGATTCCACCAATGAACTTTTATCATGGAAGATAAAGTAGCCAAGGCATCAGCCATCTGATTCTCATCCCGCGGGACATGATACAACTTCACCTTCTTGAAGAACGTCAGTATTCTTCTGGTGTAATATCTATACGGAATCAAATGTGGTTGGTTAGTATTCCAATCTCCATTGACCTGATTGATCACTAGAGCGGAATCTCCAAAAATGTCAAGCGTTTTGATTCTCAAATCAATGGCTTCTTCTATCCCCATGATACAAGCCTCATACTCAGCTTCATTGTTGGTGACATCAAACGTCAATCTAGCAGAAAAGGGTATATGGGCACCTTTCGGATTGATCAGCACTGCACCAACACCATTACCGTTCACATTCACGGCCCCATCAAACATCAATGTCCACTTGTCATCAGGATCCGGTCCTTCCTCGACAAGAGGTTCTTCGCAATCTTTCATCTTAAGATACATGATGTCTTCATCAGGGAATTCGAACATCATAGGCTGATAATCATCGATCGGTTGTTCGGCGAGATAGTCTGACAAAACACTACCTTTGATAGCCTTCTGCGACGTGTACTGAATATCGTACTCTGTTAAGATCATCTGCCAACGGGCCACACGTCCGGTGAGAGCCGGCTTCTCAAAGATGTATTTCACTGGATCCATTTTAGAAATCAACAAGGTAGTATGGTTCAACATATACTGCCTCAGTCGGCGAGCAGCCCAGGCCAAAGCACAGCAAGTTTTCTCAAGCTGTGAATATTTGATTTCACAGTCGGTAAACTTTTTGCTAAGGTAGTATATGGCATGCTCTTTTCGACCAGACTCGTCATGCTGTCCCAATACACACCCCATCGAGTTCTCGGTAACTGACAGGTACATTATCAATGGTCTCCCTGGAACGGGAGGAATCAGGATTGGAGGTTTCTGTAAATATTCTTTTATCTTGTCAAAAGCTTTCTGACAATCATCATTCCATTTGATTGCCTGATTCTTTCTGAGCAATTTGAATATTGGTTCACACGTGGCAGTTAGGTGAGATACAAACCTTGCAATGTAGTTCAATCTCCCTAAAAACCCACGAACCTGCTTCTCTGTTTTTGGTTCAGGCATCTCCTGAATAGCTTTGACTTTTGCTGGATCAACCTCAATCCCTTTCTCACTGACAATGAAGCCTAACAGCTTCCCTGATCTCACCCCAAACGTGCACTTGTTCGGATTCAGCCTCAGTTTGAACTTGACCAATCTGTCAAACAACTTCTGCAAGTTAACCAGGTGCTCCTCTTCTGTCTGCGACTTCGCAATCATATCATCCACGTACACTTCAATCTCTTTGTGCATCATGTCATGAAAGAGAGTCGTCATTGCCCTCTGATAGGTAGCACCGGCATTCTTCAGCCCAAATGGCATCACCTTATAGCAAAACGTGCCCCAAGGTGTAATGAATGTCGTCTTTTCCATGTCCTCTGGCGCCATCTTAATCTGATTATAGCCCGAGAAACCATCCATGAAAGAGAATACCGAGGATTGAGCCGTATTATCCACCAATACATCAATGTGAGGTAATGGGAAATCATCTTTCGGACTCGCTCTGTTCAAATCCCGGTAATCGACACACATTCTGACTTTGCCATCCTTCTTCGGCACGGGAACGATGTTGGCTACCCACGGTGGGTAAGTTGTTACTGACAAGAAACCCGCATCGAACTGTTTCTGAACCTCTTCCTTGATTTTCACTGCCATATCCGGACTCGTTCTACGAAGCTTCTGCTTGACCGAAGGACAATCATCTCTGAGAGGTAGTCTATGAACCACAATATCAGTATTCAGCCCAGGCATATCTTGATAAGACCAGGCGAATATCTCCACATACTCTCTCAGCATCTCGATCAACCTGCTCTTGACCTCTGGCTTCAAAGCGGCCCCAATCTTGATATCCCTTCTGGCGTCCTCAGTACCCAGATTCACAATCTCCAACTCTTCCTGATGAGGTTGGATGACCCTTTCCTCTTGCTTCAACAATCTAGCCAATTCTTTCGGGAGTTCACTGTCTTCATCACTCTCCTCTTCGGCTTGGTAGATGGGATTGTCGAAATCATACTGAGCCATAACAGATTTGTTCATAGTGGATACCATAAGGTCATTTCTGCATGTTAATGCTTTATTTTAGAAAAAGAGTTCAAGAAAGTCACAAAAACAAAAACATTGCCATTTTTATTTTTTTGAAAAATGAAAAAACGAAAATAGAAAGACAGGGATCACAAAATCGTTTGCAAAACGTCCTTTATTAATGATAATCATTGAAAACATGAGGCCCTACAATGAACCACTACGTCTTGGGCAGAACGTAGGGTTTTGTGCAGAATGAAAAAAACAAAAGAAAATTACTCTGTCTGAAGAGTAACTTGGACTATATCCTCCGCAGTCCAGTTGTTGATCACTTCCCCTGGTGCACTCGGGCGAACCCAGCAGTCGAGATCAATGTCACTATCACTGTCTTCAACATCAGCTGCGAAGACATCACCATGGTTCATCAGCCCTGCGCTGGTAAAGGTACTAGGACCTGATGCACCCTGCTCTGCTCGTAGAGGCTCATATCCAATGCCAAACTTGTCCTCTTTGACAGGCAAGTCCACCATCTTGCCCCAGCCTTCAGCCTTACCGGAATCAACAACCTCCTTAGCTGCTTGTAAGAAGTAATTGAAGCACCTGGCTTCCTCTGTTCAGCATACGCCACCTTCTCGAGAGCCACCGTCTCGAACGCCTGGCATAAAGTCTCGTGGATCTCGCCATCCACCTCAACATATTTAAACGAGGACAAATGACTCACCAAGATATCCTCTTCACCGCATACGGTCACAATCTGACCATTCCAGACGTATTTGAGCTTCTGGTGGAGAGTCGACGAGACCGCCCCTGCTGCATGAATCCATGGACGTCCCAGTAGGCAACTGTAAGCAGGCTGGATGTCCATGACATAGAAGACGATGTCAAACTCCTCAGGACCTATCTTTATGGGCAAAGTGACTTCCCCAAACAGAACGTTTGGATCCGTCAAAAGCACGAACAATTAGGTCACTAGGCGTCAACACAACCCCTTCAACAGGTATCTTCTTCAAGATTTGCTTCGGCAGCACATTCAACGAAGAACCCGTGTCCACCAGCACGTGAGATAACACAGCCCCCTTGCACTCCATAGTGATGTGCAAGGCTTTGTTATGATTCCGCCCCTCGGGCGTCAGATCAAGATCTGTAAACCCCACGCCATGTCGGGTACTCACGTTAGCAATTACACCCTCAAGCTGGTTGACTGAAATCTCTTGAGGTACATACGCCATATTCAACATTTTCAGCAAGGCGTCTCGATGTGCCTCAGAGCACAGCAGCAGAGACAGAATAGAGATCTTGGAGGGAGTTTGATTGAGTTGATCCACAATCTTGTAATCACTCTTCTTAATGATGCGCATGAACTCCTCTACGTCCTTTTCGAACGAGCCACCAGGCACATTCGTTTGAGCAGGCGCTTCGTCAACCACGGCCTCTTTGCCCTTAGATCTAGTAGATGCCTCAGCATTGGCATCCCTCAACGATTGAGGCGCAAACAGCCGACCACTGCGAGTAAAGCCTCTTGGACCACCCACATTGTCCACAGCAGGACTCACGACCGCCGGAGCTTTACTGACATGCACATTAATCGTCACGGGCGCTTGATTCGAAGGTTTGACCCTATTCTCAGCCCTCCTGTTGCTTCGGTAGGCATTGTCATATTTCCAAGGCACAGCATTACTATTCACAGCCCTTCTGACCGGAGCAACAATTGTTGTTGGAGTATTGGCAGAAACTGGTGCAGAAATGGTAACTGGATTACCACTTGTTGTAGGCGTACGTCCCTCAGACGGTTTAAAGAATATCGTGACAGTAGACACTGCCCCACGATCTTTACTATCAGCTCGACCAAACTGGACACAGCCCTCATCTATCAGACGTTGAATACCAACCCGCAACAATTCACAACCATCCTCAGCTTTGGCACAGCCCACACAGTTTTCATCACAACCCGGATGAATACCACCTTTCAACAGACGGTCTTTAACCACAAGCAGTGAAGTCTGAATCTCGTCAACCCGGACAACCAGATCTTCAGCTTCACTCTCAACACAATTTACCCGGTGAGCATCATGCGCCGGCATAGGATTGTTAACAACGTTAGGCACAGGAGAGAAATTGATCGCCTTGGAATCGATCAAATCCTGGACTTTGTGCTGAAAAGCCCGACACTTCTCAATGTGATGTCCTAGTGCCCCCGAATGAAAATCACACCGGACATTAGCATCGTACCCAGGCGGCAACACTGTCGGCGGAGCCATAGTTCTCAACTCAATGAATCCTAATCTGAGCAACTCAGGCAGTAGCTCAGCGTAGGTCATGGGCAGTGGATCAAATCGTCGCTCGGGCATCCGTTGCCTTGGCTGATACGGACGATGTGGCTGTTGTTGTTGTTGCTGTTGTCTCGGCTATTGAGGAGGTTGAATTTGTTGAGGTGCAGAAATGGTCACTGCAGCAACCTGTCTGTATTGACTTTGATTTCTGTTCGGCCCTCGGCGGTGCTGAACAGCGTTGGTTTCACCTTCTCTACGGCGAGGTTCCCCAGAGAAAGGTTTCTTGGATGAAGAGGCACCAGCATCACTGATCTTCCCAGCCTTGATCAAGCTCTCCGTCCTCTCACCGCAGATCACAACATCGGAGAAACTTCCAAATGGGCAACTCCCCATTCGGTCCATGAACACTCCCTGAAGTGTGCCGATGAACATATCAGTCAACTCCCTTTCCAGCATAGGGGGTTGAACTCTTGCAGCAAGTTCACGCCACCTCTGGGCGTACTCTTTAAAGCTTTCATTATTTTTCTGGCACAGGCTCTGCAGCTGAGTCCGGCTAGGTGCCATATCCATGTTGTGTTTGTACTGTCTGAGAAAAGCTTTTCCCAGATCCCTCCAACATCGGATAGAATCTCTTTTGAGCTCCATGTACCAGTCCAAAGAAGCCCCAGATAGACTATCTTGGAAGAAGTACATCCACATTTTCTCGTCATCTGTATATGCCGAGATCTTCCGATAGTATGCCTGCACATGCGTGCGAGGGCAAGAAGTACCATTGTACTTGTCAAAGGTGGGCGCTTTGAACTTATGGGGAATTCTCAATCCTTCAACCAACCCCAAATTTGTGACATCGAACCCAAGAGAGTTCTGGCATTCCATCGCTCTTATTTTTTCAGCCAGGGCATCAACCTTACGATCCCTATCCTCCCTTCTGACAACATCACCATCATCTTCACTCAGCATTGTGAACATGTCCTCTTGTCTGTCGACAATAGGAGCTGGATGATGCACCGGAACCTGGGTAGCTCTGACATTGACCTCTGCAGCAAGAGGCTGTCCATCCACTCTTATACCCCTGAGTTCTTCTCCCGTAGCATAGCCATAAACGGGAGCAGCAGCAACATTAACGGTCTCATGAACAGGTGGACCAACAGGTGAACCACGGTTAGACGCCTGAATAACCGTCTCTTGTCTCTGAACCAAAGCACGGAGCTCCTCCTGACCCTGAGCGACCCCTTGCATCATCGTCATGAACTGGGCCATGTTCGCCCTCATCTCAGCCAATTCGTTCTGAACCTGATCCATGCTCCTGCGTTGATTAAGTCTGGTAGAATACCGATGCGGTCTCTGATCAGCTATCCTACCTGACACAGGAACCAGAGTGAGAAGTCGGCACAAGAACACCTGTTATGCAAATGTTATGAGTATGATGCTAATGCATATGATGCAAATGATAATGATCATTTCTCAGGCATTCAAAGAGCCTGATCCATCCTCGAAAGATGGCAACCTGCAGCAAAACAACACAGGAGATACAGAAACAGCATACAATTGAGCAGTGAGTACAGAGTGAAACAACTATCTCATCTATAAATGAGCAACTGGATCATACAACAAAGATCCAAATATCCAACAAAGTACAACAAAGAATCCCACCCAACAAGCCTGGGGGTGATTCTCAACATAACATCAGAAAAGTACAAGCTAAGACAAATGACTTCCAGGAATGAGCGTCTTCAAGTAGTGACACTGGTCTATCAACAGTTCACACTCTGGACATTCTGGCAAGGGAGTAATCTTCTCCCTCAACTGTCTTCTAAGCTCGACAACTTCTGACCCAAGTCGGTCTTCTGATGCAAGTCTCTGGTCGACTTCCTTCTTCAACTGGATATCTTTGTCTCTGAGTTGCTTCTCCAAGTCTCTGATCTTCTTCAGATAACTGGCTTCAGCTCTCTGCAATCTCAAACACTCTCTGTGCTCTGCATCCAACAAGGTCTCCATCTCTGCATAAGATCTCTTCTTGCTCCTTACTCCACCAATATCTGCATTCTGGACATCTCTGAGTTGATGAGTCAAACTCAGCCGATCAGCTTTGGCTTGATACAACTCCATCTGGGCATCTTGCTCTTTCTCCTTCAGACGGCGATTCTCCATCAGGGCTTGCTTGTACTGCTCAACAGGCACAGTTTCAGCAAGAATCAAGGGTGGTTGCACTTGCAACGGATTCATCCTATCATAGGGCAACAGCAAAGTTTCCACTCTCTTCTTCACCCAATCGGTGTAATCAGGCATAGCAATGGCAAACTTCTTCCCTAAGACAGATCCATCTCTGACGCTAATGGACTTCCAAGCTCTCCCAATCTGCTTCAATCTAACAGGGTCGCTTCGCTTCTCAAAACACACACTCTCAGCTATCTCAGCTTCAAGTGGCCTTCCACTCATCACGAACCCTAACTGGCGAAGAGAAAGAACTGGGTTGTAATTGATGCAACCCCTGGTCCCTACAAGTGGCACGTTCCGGAATTCTCCACAACTCATAATAACATCCCGCACGTCCATCCGGTAAGACTGCCATCTGATGTCATATGAAGTAAGAGACATCACCCTCTGAGTCCACCTATAAGTGCTCTGAGCGTCAACAAACGGTCCGCTGACTGGCAGGAGAGACATAAACCATCTGAGCAAAAGTGGGAGGCAGCATCTGATAGCTCCACCCTTACCATGCCTACTGTGGATAGCATAGTAAGTGTCAGCTAACAGAGTAGGAACCGGATTCCCTCCAATGAAGATGCAGACTGCAGCATAGTCAATAAAATTGGGCATACTCGAAAACAGGAGGATCCCATATATCATGACAGCAAGTTGGGCATAAAAAGCTTCCCAATTCCTCTTCTCTGCTTCTCCTCTAGCAACTCTCAGCAGAAACTTCAAAGGCAGCCCAACTGTATCCCCACTGGTCTTCCAACTATCACTGATCTCTCTAATACTCAGATGAAGAGCCCTAGCAATAACCCTGAAGTCAACTTCCTTTGGTACGTCCAAGAAAGGAATCTGACGCTGAATAGGGACGCACAACAGAATGGAGTACTCCTCGAGAGTAGGCGCCAACTGGTAGTCCTGGAAAGTGAAGCATCTCAGCTCCAGGTCATAGAACTGTAGGAGAGTCTGCTGCCCCACCGGGTCAACTACCATCTTCAACAAAGTCAACAGATCCCCATACTGGTCACTGAACCCCTTCTGATGATCATTGGTCACAAGGCTACTCAACTCAATCAGAGACGTCAGAGGCTCACGGTGGAAAATGTAGGAACAAGTCTTCCGCTTCGGCTCTGGGACTGTTGCCATCTCTATCAGTGAACAAGCTCTGGAATGTACCTGAGAAATGATATGCATGCAGGGATTAGTTTTTCTTTTTTCTCTTTTTTCCAAAAAAAAAAAATTTATTTTGCATTTCTTTTGAAAAATAAACATGCTATGATGCACATGATGCAGACACGACTGGCAAGTTGTGCATCTCTGAACACAAGATCGAAGCTTCGGCTCGAACTCTGATCACAATCATCTGAAACCCAAAGTCAACTGATCAACTGTCATCTGAACCCAATCTGAGGAACTGAGTCACCAACAGAACCCTGAGTCACCATCAAGTCACCATCAGTCACCAACAGTCACCATCTGTACCTGTTAAAGTGATCATTCCCTCCCCACTCACGGGTGTCATCTAGGCCAGGGTAAGGTCGAGAGAAACGCAGGATAAACAACCCTTTCAAGAATATCATCCTGTGCACACCAGATGTATGCACCGATAATACCCCATCAGAGTCTGAACTGCTCGTGATATCAATGTTCCGCTAAGTGGCGTACACCACCCGCTTCCCATGAATCACTCTATTCCTAGGTTTCCTAGATTTCACTCATAGCCTGGGTATTGGGCCTTTTACCTCGAGTAACTCCCACCCCCAAACAGAGAAACACAGCCAGCACAGCAGATGAATATGAATGAATGCAAACACTAATGCACACAATAAATGCAAACAATAAATGAAATGAATGCAATAAATAACAGCACAAAGCAACCAAAGCCCTAACCTAGAGAGCGCTAGGAGAGACTCGCTCAGGGAAGATGGACCAGCAAGAGGTCAACTTCTTTAGTCCCCAGCAGAGTCGCCAGCTGTCGCATCACGCGAAAAACCGGCGGGAAACAAGAACAACAGAGCCGCCACCGTGCGTTATTTATCCCAAAAGAGGGAAAGGAAACGCTCAGAGTAAACCTGGAAAAAGCATGGTCTCGCGACCAAAGAGAATGGGATCGGGAGTCGGTTATGCGAAGGGAAGGTATTAGCACCCCTACGCATCCGTCGTACTCGACGGGATCCACGCACAAAAGGAAGGAAAAACGGTTGCTAAAACACTGCTCATAAACACACACACACTGGCTGAAAGAGACACAAGAAAACGAGAGACTGACTCAGCAGGACATCGCGTCCTGGGCCTACTTAGTCTATCAAGCATAGACATCAGAGTCAAAGTAGTTCGAACTGGGGAAACGACACATGCTCGCTAGGATGTCGCACCCTATGCATACGTATCTCATTGGACGAAGGAGAATCAGAGCATCCGTAGCTCGGCTGACACGCACACAAACAAACACAGGCAAAGGCAAACGCGGAGCCCGAATGCCAATCACTGGACTTACATCAGCATCCGAACCAAAACACACGCAAAAAGGCAAACGTGGAGCCCGAATGCCAATCACTGGACTTACATCAGCATCCGAACCAACAAACCCACACTAGAACCCGAATGCCACTCGATGGACTTACATCAGCTTCCAAGCACACAACAAAACAAAACAAAGACACAAGCACCCGGAGAGATCTGCTCATCTCCTACCTACGTACATCATCTGGTATGAGGATCAGGGCGACGTAGTTCCCCTACGAAGGGATACAGGACTAGCCTAACCAGATAACAGAGGGAGACACAACTAGGGAGACTACGACTCGAGCCTAGATGTTATCATGCAAAATCATCCCTAAGTTAAGGGTTCTAGCTAACTTGCACAGGAAGCAAGCCTATCCTAAAGCACAAGCAATAGTAAATGATCACAAACAGCACGCACTATATGCACACAAGTGAGGCTCAAACAAGGGTGGGGCTGCAAGAGCAAGCCAACTGTACAGGGTGAGTTTTGCTCTTAACCTTGACATTGAGAGCCAAGGTGAAGCTGAGGAAAGGTGGGTGAAGATAAGACTTCACAGCTCTTATCCCTGGCCAGGGAGAGCTTCAGACAAAGGAGCGTGGGTTCAGAATGTGGGAACCCTTCTACACTCAAGACACGGACTCAACTGTACAACTGTACAAGATCTAGGGTTACTGTCCTCAATGCGTCAACACAGTGGTGTGAGCAGAGAGACGACTCAACAGAATAGCGGGAGATAGATTGCATATCTCTTATATCCGCCAATTGCCTCATAGAGGTCTTTACCTGCTTGGGGACAAAAATAAACAAGCACAAACATTGCCTCTTAAGGAGGACTTCAGACAGGTGCCTGACTAGGTAACAAGCCAGGTCTTCCAGACTACATGGAGACAAGAATGTTATACCTCAGTGCAAATTGCTTATCAAGCAAAGCAAAGCAATCTTAGCAACTAATGTACCTGAAATCAATCAAATACAATCAGTATACCAATCACAAAACCAAACAGCAAATGGTTCACAATTAACTATACACAGACAAACACAAGCCAATGCACAAAGGTGCAAGCCATTAAGGCTCAAACTCAAATATCAAACCCTGCAAAACAAATTCAAAATTAGCTATATACAAGTCACAAGTCAACTCCAATGGAGGCACATCATCAAGCATAGGCCATTTGTGCTATTAACCTGAAACACAACTCAAAAGTGAGATCACAGACCACTAGTCCAAGACTAGGGTCAAAAGGAGATGAAAAACCCAAAACAGCAAGTGAAAAATGATCAAAACCAAGATAAATCAATTAAGAAGAGAATCCAATTGGTCTCACATCAAAACTATGCACCAAATTCATTTCATGCACAATTTAATTCAAATTAGGCAAGTATGAACCACATGTGAGCAAACAGAATGATCACAATCAAACAAATACCAAAACAGCTCAATAATTTCCACAAAAATTCAAGTCTAAACAGAACACATTTAATGAGCTTCATATCAAATTTCATGCTATTTGGACAAGAGGAAGTAGGGAAATTAAATTCAACAAGTCAGGACATGCAAAAATCAATCCAAACTAGGTCACAAAGCATGTGTCAACTTCAAGCAAATGTAAAACAGAGAAAACAAATGAGAAATAAATGGGACCAAAGCCAAAGTGAACTTAAACATGTTAGGAATCACTCCACCAAATTTCATCTTCATATGATAAAGTATGATAATTTCACAAAGCATGTAAGTTGATCACTCAAGAAAAGTTCACAAAATGGTAAACAGCAAACAAAAATACCAATCAAATAGGAAATTGATCAACAAATCCTACAAAATATCATGGTGAAACTAGACATACAGATGTAATCACATGCAAAAATTGAGAGCAAATGTCATTCAAGAAGCATAAAAACAAAATTCATGAACACAGCATAACATAGTGTGACACAAATTGTCACACTCAACTTGATCACATCATAATTCTCTAACCAGGAACTCAAAATTAGCAAACTATACACCAAAATCACCAGGAAAGAGTCAAGAACATGTATATAAAATTTCAAGCATTTTGGATAAGGCATCAAGATTTCATGATTAAAATGGTGAAACATACACATGAAGCATACATATCAAAAGGCATTAGGCAAAGTCAAAAAATCCACCAGGCACAACTTTGACTATCATACCTAAAAAAAACTTATGGTTGATGCAGTGCTGAATCCGCGTGTTTCCAAGTGTAAAAGTGTGAAACAGACGATGCTTGGTGATATAGAAGGCGTATAGAAGTGAGGATTCAGCTCGATTGTGCTCCAAGTTGTAGAACCTTCAAACTGCCATGGATGAGGAAGCTTTCAACAGCTGCTAATCTTCAATGTTCTTGCCAAGATTTCGTGAAACAAATGTACAATGATATCTATGGAGAAAGATCAATGCAAGAACCAGTACAATAGGTGATGATTTCAACGAAAATCGTGAGAAAAAGTGTGTGAAAATGTGAAGAAAATTGAGAGAAATCTTGTGATTTTTCTTTTGGATCTGAGAAAGTGATTTGTGATTATGCATTTCTGTTACCATTAGGCATTTATACCATGCACTAATCCAAATGTTAATCTCAATTAGGCAAATTGGAAGTGATTAGTGTAATGCACATTTTCATGATTTTGGCCAAAATGCCCTTTCCATATTCAGCCAATGTATCAGTCAAAAATCAGTTCAAGCAAGTTCTATTTGACATTTAGGATGTGTTGCAATTGGTCCCAAGTGCATATGCCATGTAATGCACAAAATCACCATTTCACACCAAAAATGCAAATTAGTCCATTAAAAAAAATGCCATTTTGCTATGATGATTTTTGATGAAATGTAATGATGCACTATGAAAGTACATGTTAAATGTGGTTTGCTCAAAGAAAGATCACCCAAATTGGCCTTTCCATGTGAAAGTTATGGCACTTTGAATTTAGGCATTTTCTGAAAATGAATGGACCATATCTTGCCAACCACACATGGGAATTTCATGTTCTTGGACTTTTTGGAATGGTGAGAACAATATATTCAACTTTCATGTTGGACAAAATTCCATTTGAAGCTTGTATGATGAAGTAATTTTGAGGAGCAAAACTTTCCATTTTGGGCAGTTGAAATTACAGGTCACCTGCCATTTTAGGAAACTTTTGATCTGACTTTATTTTCTTCAACCTTGATCTTTGATAAGTCAAATGAGACTTGTATGGACATGAATGAAGCCTTTCAAACCATCTCCCACCTTCAAATCCATAAAATCAGGCACAGTTGACCACAGTTGACTTCCTGGGGTTTCAGCTAAAATTCAGCTTGACTGATGACTTCTGAGCATCCAATCTTTGGCCAAAACACTTCATAATGATCACCTAATCATATGAACTTGATAAACCAACCCTAGGGCTTTGTCTTAATGGAAATGGCACATGCTTGCTTGATCGACTGATTCTCCTGACCAGTTGACCTAATCTGTCTGAATGACTTGCACTTGGGCAAAAGGCAATGCAATGTTATGCAATGGACTATGTTATGTTAATGACCTAATATGAAATGGATGTACAAAATGGGAGGTAGGGTGCAAATTTGAGGTGCTACACTTGCCATCTCTTGGAGAGTACTGTTCATTCTCATAATCTTCATCGTCGTCCTCATGGTTAAAGAGATCAACATTCTCCTCTTCTGAATCATTCTCTGTCTCCTCTTCTTGATCCTTCAGAATTCTAATCTTGACTCCTGCGGCCTGTCCTTTAAGCCTTCTTCCCGGGTTGATGTAACTCACAACTTTCTTGTCTTTCTTCTTCTCGAGCAAGAGAGCCTTCAGTTCTTCCTGCCCCTTGGATAAGCTCAAGATCATCTCCTGGAATTGAGCATTCTGAGCCTGGAGATCTTTGACAGTTTGTTCGAGAGCCATTTTTCTGCTTAGAAGGAAGACCGTGAGAATATTGATCTTTTAGGATACCTGTTATGCAATGTTATGTTATGCTATGCAATGTATGAAATGTTTTCAAGGACTTCTGGAATTTAACTTTGCGTAAACCACCAAAAAGAGGGAAACTTTTATTAATAATTTCTTTAATCAATGTTCATTACAAAAAGGAAATAATAAAAATACAATGAAAGCTCAAGTCTCCCAGGGACGGCTTCTTTTTGGGCGAAGATATGCATTGAGTCTTCATTCCTCATTAAGCTGGCTGGTGAGTTCTAACACTTTCTTCCTTTCAGCACAGAATTGGGCTTCAAAAGTATCCCTTTCCTCTCTCAACTGGATCCAGGATCTCTTCAGTTCTTCAACATTGGTAGGCATATCTGGATAAGGAATGATCCGAGGAGTACCTCCTTCAACTCCTGGTTCAACAATCAGCGGTCCGACTGCCAGATATGGCATGACAAGTTCACGAGCTCTTGCGCGTACCCATCTGAGATAAGGCTCCATAGGGATAAAGTTTTTCTTCCCTAAAGTACTTCTTTTCACCATGCCCCAAGCTCGTACAAACCTTTGACGGAGACCTTGAGAGTCGTTGTCATAGTCAAACATAGTGCCTTGAATAATTATTTCATGTGGACCATCTCTTTGAGCATAACCAAACTGGCGTAGGGCTAAAGCTGGGTTATAAGTAATACCTCCTCTTATCCCCAGGAGTGGTACGTTAGAGAATTCTCCAAAACGGTCAATGATGATAACATTTTCTTTGAGATGAGGACACCAACGGATGTCTGAATGGGAGTCCCTTGTCTTTTCATAGTACGGGTGTGAAGGGAATGCAAAATGTCTCCAAGCAAGGTAGGTACAGGGTTATGAGTGAGAAATATCTTAATAGCATTCACGTCTATGAATTGGTCTGGATTAGGGAATAACACTAAACCATAGATTAGTAATGCTAGAACATCTTCGAAAGCATGGACATTCATAACTTTGAGGAATTCTCGGGCCTTATTTATCAGAAATTTGGCAAATAAACCCTTAACTCCACTTCTTGTTACCCAATTGGTTT
Source organism: Lathyrus oleraceus (assembly GCF_024323335.1). Taxonomy (NCBI): domain Eukaryota; kingdom Viridiplantae; phylum Streptophyta; class Magnoliopsida; order Fabales; family Fabaceae; genus Lathyrus; species Lathyrus oleraceus. The sequence continues at coordinate 91,347,669 of NC_066585.1, forward strand.
CAATATCGGACTTTGGCATGTGTAAAGCCGCGGCAACTTCTTCAGACTTCGGAATCTTTTCTAAACCACTGAAAGGTGTTTGATCAAGGATAGGTATCCCAAGCATCCTGGAGAATTCTTCTAATGTGGGTACCAACTGATAATCTGGGAAGGTGAAGCAATGATGTTTAGGATCGAAGAACTGGAATAGAACTCTCATCATATCTTCTTTGAAATCAGTGGTAACCAAATTGAGGAGATAACCATGTTTCTTGATGAACTGAGTCTGATCAGGAAGTTCTGACACTAAATTCTTTAGTTGAGGAGAGATTGCTACAAAATTGATCCGAATGGTCTTTCTGGAAGCCATAGCCCTGTTACAGAGCAAAGTTAAATCCCTAAGTCCTTGAAATGGTTAGTACAATGCCATGATGTTATGATGTTATGATGTTATGATGTTAAGTAAACAACAAGCACAAACAAGTCCCACAACAATCCTTCCTAGGTTTTAAGGCTTGCATGAGTTCCATAGGTAAGTACCCTCCCCACTGAAGTTCGGTTGGTTCAACCTGTCCTAGAATAGTAACCGGTTTCTAGAAGGATCTCAAATCATTGACCTTCCTTTAAGTCCACTTTAGTGCAACATCAAGTGGTTGACCGAAGCTTCCCTAAAGTCCAATCTCAAAGAGTGTAGTATCGAGTCTCAACCAACCCCAGTCGGAACCGAAGTCAGTTATCTCACTACTTTCTAATGGCTAGGATGAGTCAATTAGGGTTCTAAAGGTCTGGTTAATGCTTTGATGACACCACGCGGAAGCCAAATTTTTCTTCAAGTAAACATGAGGAACATCAGGACATCCAAAGTGTCACATTAACCGTAGCCATCATTTTGACCATTCCAGTATACGCCGGATAGTCGCGATGATCTTTTGCTACTTACCTAAGGTACACTAGATCCGGGTGTAGGATCTTTCACTCAAGCATAAAATACCCAAGCAATCCCTTAAAAGTAAATCAGACAATTCGAATACATAAGTGATCTTGTTTTTTAAGGTAACCTCTCTTTAATTATCCCCAGCAGAGTCGCCAGTTCTGTCATACGGTGAACTGACTTTATGTGTTTTTGCTTTGGAAAGCAAATGTCGCGGATAGCAAGAGTCGCCACCGACTTTTCTTTTATCCAATAAGGAAAGGTGGAAAAGAACAGGAAAGACCTTAATTAGATTTTGGGTTCGGGAGGTACATTATACAAAGGGAAGGTGTTAGCACCCTTTGTATCCATGGTTATCCATGGGCTCTTAATTGCTTGATCACTTATGTTCGTCTGAAAAAAGTGTTTGTGAATTGCTTAAAAAATGTTTTGAAAAGAGAGTTTAACTTTGTAATGATTCTTGTACGAATGTATACAAAGTATTTATCTCGTTTAATTTTGAAAGCGGTTTAGAAAGATATAACTTGGCAATGATTCTAGTACGAATGTATACCAAGTGGTGATTTTCTAGTATTTGCAAAGTGTGAGGTATGAAAAATGTTTTAGGTTGTGAGCCAGCAATTAAGAGTTATACCCACCCAAGGTCTTTATGGGCATTTCCTATCCTTATGAGGGTAAAACTGTCCTTACTATTGAGAAGTAAGTAGTTTTATCCCTTTGGATGTAAAGGGACATCGTAGGGTCATCATTTGGTCATTGAAGGCAACATTTGTAAGGATACCTTAGCATTCGAAGGGACGATCATCATTTAACCGTAGGCTACAACGACGGGTCATCGAGGGACAAAATCATATATTCGCAAGCAACATCCGAGGGACAATGATTTATTTTATAGGGACATGATGATTTAATCGAAGGGTCTTTGTTAAGTGTATCCTCACATTCGCGGGACATGACCATAATACCGTAATATCGTGAGGCAACAAAGAGAGGTCCAAGATCACATATTCAAAGGCAATATTTTATAATCAATTAGTTAGTTGTAATCAATTAGGTAATTAGGTCCACGTTATAATCAATTAGGTAATTAGGGTGAATCTCCACAAGGGTATCCCACAAATAAAGTGGAATACCTAGCAAGCTACCTTCTCGGGAATATGTGAACCCTTACAAAATTCAGCAAACAGGTCAGAATACCAAATCAAGGTGCGGTCAAGAGTTGCACCCAACAAAAGGCATCACAACAGAAATAGTGTTAGGTGAATAATGTATGATTACAATAAAACATGTCAGATAAGCAAAAATCAGAACGAAAAAATCAGAGACTGTCACGTTCGCTCCTGCCTCGCCTAGCGACGGCTTAACGAATGCTCGCTACATGCTCGCTTAGCGATGTGCTAGCGAGCGGCTGCGGGTTCTGGTTGTAATAACAGTACAATTCCAGAAAGCTCCAAACCCTATGGCATCCATCATAGAAATTACATGGTTAAACGTTCAAGACATTCATACATACTTAAATTCACATGCAAGACTTAAGATATTTTTATAAATTCAATCATAATGCCACATGCAAATTAAGAACATAAAGCGGTAATGGTAATGCAAACCTGCTTGCAATTGAATTGCAACCTTGAATTGGCAAGTCACTCTTAGGGTTGGCGCCGGATTGAGTTGGGCGGAGATAACCTTGGTGCAGATGAGTTTCCTTCAGGGTTTCCTTTAGGGTTGCTCTGAATTCTCTGGGTTAGCCTCCAGGGTTTGTTGTGCCTTCTCTCTATCTCCCGTTTTTCGTTTTTTTTTCTGAATGAGGTCCTTGGTATTTATAATAGTTTTTGTGACCTAATGGGCTCAGAATGAAGCCCAAAAATTCTGGTATTCGCAAGCTTCGCTAGGCGAGTGGTGCAGCGAAGAGTTCGCTAGGCGAATGATTTTGCTCGCCTAGCGAGCAAGCCATTTTAAGCCATTTTTTGGATTTGACCACCTGTGTACTGGGTCTTTGTTCCTTTAAGATCAATGCCTTGAGTAATGAGTTGGAGTGCCTTGAAAAATGTCTTGCAAAATTAACGGGCAAATTTTGGGGTATGACACAACTGTTATCAGGTCTACACCTGAACAATCCCTACACTACATCCTAAATAGGCCAAGTTGGGTTAAATGTTCTATGGTCCTCAGCTTCTCGGACCCCAAATCAGAGATAGTAATGTCTAACCACAAATAACTTGTGTGACATTAGTAACTCCAAAAGGGTCTCCACTGAGTAGATGGGTCTCAAGCCAACTTGTTAAGGACTACTCCATACAAGTTGAACATGACTATACCATCCTCATACCTTAATTGCACTCAAGTTCGAGTTAGAACTTATCTCACCACTCAGAGATCACTAAGCACAACAAGCAGATTATATCACACAAACAAGTATATAAACATCAAATATACAAATATATTCACATAAAAAAGTATGTTAAACCCACTGAGGACTACTCCCCGGAAGAGTCGCCACTTAATTTCTGTAGCGGTAAATTCATGACCATTAAGCTATGGATAAACTTAACGCCAATAAAACCAAAGTCGCCACCGCGCTTTTATTGTTTCCAAAGGAAAAGGGAAAAGTACGAACAAAACCCAAAGATAAGAAGTTTTCAAATCAAAACTAGTAAAATGCCAGAGATTACAGGTAAGGGGGTTGGTTACGCAGAGGGAAGGTGTTAGCACCCAAAGTGTCCTAGGTACTCCTAGGGAGCCCTTTTTTATGTGTGTATGTATTTTTGGTATAAAATATGTTTGCAACAAATAGAGTGTGGGGATGAGAAAAGAATTTATTGATTATATTTTTGTGTTTGACAAGACCTTCGAACTTGTGCCTACGTACCAACATAAAAATGAAGGATCAAAACCTCGTAGTTCGTGGTAACAATTTCAAAATGAGTGGATTGCTTTTAATTAAAAGTTAAGTTTAAAAGAGGCACAAAAGGCACAAAAGTTTGAATGAGTATTAGTTCTTTTTGTCTTTTGAAATTTTAAGTCAATATTGTTAAGTTCATTTACAAATTTGATTAAGAAAAGAGTTTAAAAATGCAATGGCATAAGGCCAAAGTTTCTAGTTTGCAACAAAGTCTAAGTTTTAAAATCAAAAGTAAAGAAAGTTTTTAAAAAAGGGGAGAGATTTTGGAAATTTAAGAAGTGGGAGGAGATGAAGAGACTAATCCTGAGCATAAAATTATGAGTTGAGAGTTGAAAAGATCTGACCAATGGGATGCAATCCAACAGACAAGAATATCATATAGAAAACCCATTTTCCCTTTGGACTTTGAATCAAGCAATAATCAGCAAGTGTCGCATCTCGAAAAATACGATTCCTCGCGATGGTCGCAGAAAAAATTATGTTCTAACAGAGTCGTCACCCAACTTTATTTATCCCAATGAAGGAATAGGAAAATATCGATAAAACCTTTAGGAAATAGAATAATGGTCGTCGCAACCATATTCGGGTTCGGGAGTGGATTATGTAAGGGGAAGGTATTAGCACCCCTTACGTCCGTTGTACTCAACGGGAACCTTTTAGTTCTAATTTGCGTTTCGAGTGTTAATTTATGTTTGTTTGTTATATTTGGGTTATAAAATATTAGAAATTGAAATGGATGAGAACCTCAGAAAGGGAAAGGGGAGGTTTTTTATTAGTGTGCTCACGAAGATACAGCAATCTCCTGCCTACGTATCGTTATGGCATAATAAGGAAAGCAGAGCATTCGTAGTTCGGGAGGCTACGATTGGTTGGTGTATTTTAGTGAACAACTATTTTAAATCATGTTCTAAAGGCTAAACAATGGCTTGTCTACTCTCGGCGGAGGCTTAAGCATTGGTTTGTTGTGCGCATTAGAAAGGATTAACAGTATTCTTTCTGAAAAGAGTTTTGGTCACACGGGGGCGACAAGTTGGATTAATATGTTGGATGTTTTGATTGGTTGAGATGTTTTTGGTTGGATGACGATTACTCGGATAATCGAGTAAGACAACTCATATCCTAATAACCAAGAAAGAGAATAGAAGACTCTAAACCGCTCTCTGTTTCATCTGAGTATTTCTGAAAATAAGGTTGTATAAGATTGATCTATTTTAGCATGAACGATAAATACTCGAATGACTGAGTAAGACAACTCATATCCAAGCATTTGAGAAGAGGAATTAAAAGCTCAAAACCATCTCCTTTTTCGTATAGCTTTTTAAGGAAATGATTTGATTAAGTTGTATGTTTGGTGGAAAATGACAATTGTTCGACTGACCAAGTAAGAAAACTCGTATTCGTCCAATTGAGGAGTGAAGTTGAAAACTCAAAGTCGACTCCCTTTTCATTTAGCTTATTTTGATTTAATCGAGGTATTTCAATTGAGTTTGAGAGAAAATACTCGACGTTGGATCGAGGTTTTAGATTTGTGTTTTGAATGAAGTGAATTTATTTAGTGTATTGCTCTTCTACTCGATAAAAATCGAATAGGTCTCATTGTAAGAAAGCCCAAGAGTAAGCTATGTGAGGTTGATGGCGATGCTTTAAAAGCGATCGACTTACAAGGGCGTTTTGAATTGATTTGGAAAAGGCGCACTTGATATTGACAGAGGTTTGTATTTACATGTGCATATGAATTGAATTATGACAATGGTCTCAAAATGAGATTGCTTATGAATTTTAGCTTATGCAACGTGAATGCAAAATAACCAACACGAAAATTAAGAGTCTCATTGTAAGGTAGCCCAAGAGAAAGCCTTTTGTGTGCTAAAGTGACCTAAACTAAACAAAGGATAATGGTCTTACAAACATGCATGTAATTTGCGGGTGAAAATCCAAGTGTTTATATAGTATCACAAAGAGTAAAGGAAGGTTTCCAAGCAAAGGTCCTAAAATTAAATCCTTTAAGTCCAAGTTGGTTAAGAGTGGAGTGAATATCTTAGTCTTACCATTTTATCATGTTTTTGTTATTTTTAATGTATGATGACAATAAAATAAATAACAAGTAAATAACATGCATGATGAGTTTGTACAATGATGATGATAATGAGTACTTGAATGTAAATGAACAGTAAAATAAATTGCAAGGAAGTAAAGTGCAATAATATAAATGTTAGAAGTTATTAGTTAATGGTTAGTGGTTAGTAGAATAACAATAAGCAAATAGAATAACAAGTTAATATGAAGAGAATGGTTTCATCTATGTATCAAATGACCCAAATATGGTTGAAATAGAGGCTATCTATCAATGCCTCAAAGTATCATGAATGATCTATTGATCAACCATTAATAGGTTTGAAGTATTGAAGATTTAATCAACTCTAAACAACCATGGTCATGATCTAATAGAACTCATCAACCAAATAAATGTAACAAAAAGTCAAAAATAAATATTAAATGATAACAAGAAACAATGCAAAGGAAATGGTTTCATCTATGTATCAAATGACCCAAACATGGTTGAAATAGAGGCAACCTATTAATGCCTCAAAGTATCATGAAGGATCTATTGATCAATCATTAATAGGTTTGAAACATTGAAGATTTTATCAATCCTAAACAACCATAGCCATGATCTAATAGATCTCATCAACCAAATAAATGTGAACAAAAAGTCAACAATAAATAGCAAATGAAACAAAATACTAAGTTTGATTAAAGATAGTGGACAAAAGTAGCAAGAGCAAGAAATCCCAAAAAAAAAGTGTAAACCAAAGTTAATCATTTTTACAAGCTTGAGTCTAAAACCTCTCAAAAGATCAACCAAGAATGAACAAACATTTTCAACACAAAAACAGAACCAAAAAGTTAACAAAGATTAAGCTAAAATCATTACCCAAAAATGTTGAAAAAGGGTAGGTTAAAGTGGTGTTGAGCTTGGATATAGAGCAAGGGGTTTGGGATAAAAGTGTTTATGGTGGAAGTATAGTGAAGGAGCTGAGTTATGAGTGTTAGAGAGTAAGAAGTTTTGAAAAAAATATGAAAGTGGACAAAAAAGTTGGTAGGGTGACTTTTCTAATAGAGAAAGATTTTTTTGTTTTGACCTAGGTTTAGAGAGGAGAGTAAATGGTACTTAGACAGAACTTTTGGGGGATATGAAGCATGAAAAATGAGGGGAAATAGTACCTCTATTTATAGGGAAAGTAGGTGGAAAAGGGGGTGATCCAAAAAGTACACTGTGTAAAAAAACAGACCTACTACAGCTGCCTGCGCAGGTGTAATCGGTTACCCTGATTAGGATAATCGATTACACAGTCCAAAATGGCCAAAAAATCAATTTTGGGTCTGTGTAATCGGTTACCTTGATTAGGGTAATCGATTACCCAATCCAAAACAGCCAAAAACTCAATTTTTGGTCTGGGTAATCGGTTACCCTGATTAGGGTAATCGGTTACCCATTCAAAATTTATTTATTTAGTTTTTTTTTTTAAAACTTCAACCGGATAACCCAAGTTTTTCCCGGGTGTAAACACCATGCCTTGAGTTCGTGTAATATGTATTTGGTTATGAAAGTTCAATGAAATTATGATGATGAAATAATGAAAGCATGCATGTGCAGTATGGTCATGGATCAGATAAAAATTGTATCGGGGTAGAGACAAAATTGGGGTATGACAGCTGCCCCTATTTAATTACCTTGAACCAGAAAGTATGAATGACAGCAGTCTTCGTACATTCGCGGTGGAAGAGAATTAAATACTTAAAAGACCTGAATTTTGTCCTTTGAAATGTAAGGAAGAAATGTGAAAACAAAAATGCAGTGAGAAATATAGTAAGAAAAGGTTATCGGAAGGTAAAATAAAACAATCAAGACTCTCTGGGAATTATCAGAACAACATCTTGGATGCCATGATCGAGATATTCCAACAATAGAACGATACCTCAATGGTATCTAAGACTTTTCGAAAATTAGCAGAACATTGTCTTGAACAAAAAACATGATATTCTCTGGGGATCAACGGAGCAGTTTCTTACATGATATAATCGAGATATTCCAACAAGGGAATGATACCTCAATCGTATCTAAGATTCTCCGAGGATACTATAGCAGTATCTTGAAAACAAATGAGATTCTTCAAATGAATGAAATTGTGTCTCAAACAGAAAAATGAGATTCTTCGGATAAATGAAGCAGTATCGCAAATAGGAAAATGAGATTCTTCGGATAAATGAAGAAGTATCTCAAACAGATAAATGAGATTCTTCATATAAATGAAGCAGTATCCCAAACAGTAAAAAAGAGATTCTCTGTATCGAGTCGAAACAATATCTTATGTGATAGAATTAAGATATTCCAGACAAAAGGAATGATGTCTTAATTAAATCTAAGACTCTTCGAGGATACTAGAGTAGTATCTCTAAAAAATCTGGAATGAGACTCTTCTCATTGATGAAGCAGAGTCTCAAACAGCAAAAATGAGACTCTCTGTATCGAGTCGAAGCAACATCTTATATGATAGAATTAAGATATTCCAACAAGGGAAAGATACCTTAATTGAATCTAAGACTCTCCAAGGATATTAGAGTAGTATCTGTAATAAGATGAATGAGATTCTTCAGATAAAATGAAGCAGTATCTCCAACAGTAAAAATGAGATTCTCTGTGTCGAGTCGAAGCAGCATCTTATATGATGGAATTAAGATATTCCAGCAAGGGAAAAAATACCTTAACCGATTCTAAGACTCTCCGAGGATATTAGAGCAGTATCTCTAAAGAATCTGAAATGAGACTCTTCATATTGATGAAGCAGCATCTCAAACAGTAAAAATGAGATTCTCTGTATCGAGTCGAAGCAGCATCTTATATGATAGAATTAAGATATTTCGAACAAGGGAATGATACCTTAATTGAATCTAAGACTCTTCGGGGATACTTAGAGCAGTATCTCTAAAAAACTCTGAAATGAGACTCGTCATATTGATGAAGCAGCATCTCAAACAGTAAAAATGAGATTCTTTGTATCGAGTCGAAGCAGCATCTTATATGATAGAATTTAAGATATTCCAAACAAGGGAATGATACCTTAATTGAATCTAAGACTCTCCGAGGATACTTAGAGCAGTATCTCTAAAAAATCAAATGAGATTCTTCAAATTGATGAAGCAGTATCTCAAACAGAGAAATGAGATTCTTCAGATAAATGAAGCAGTATCTCGAATATTCGTCTGTTGAGGGAATTTTAAGAAAAGACTCCTTTTGGGGGAGATTTACTGGAAATGCTCTACATGGGAAAAAGCTCATAAGAGACTTTTTAGGGTAACCTCTGCTTGGGGAGCGATGATTGTAAAGAAAATTGCTGGGAATATCATTATTAATTGTAAAGTCGAAAAAATGATTTACTGAGATATAATCCCACGAGCATATGCAGGGTAATAACTTCATTTGGAATGAGGAATGTCCAAGACATACATGAAGGACCTTGGATCCTGACATTTTATATTTGATTTTTGTATGATGTCCCACTTTAGGTGGGATTTCCATGCATGGGATGATGCATGGGATGTATGCAAATATGCAATTTGTTGGGGATATTTGGCTGTGCATGTAGGAATGTGAATGACTTTTTTTATTTTGTTGAACTTCCCATTTTATGGGAGTGTTATGCATGAGTATGTTGATGATTGATATGATCGTGTTTTTTTGGAATTTTCTGTTTGGTAGGAAAACCAATTATGATTGATTTATATGATGCATGTTAGAATGCAAATGGGTAATTGGACATGCCCCGGTTAAGACGTTTTTGCTTTGGGGTATGATGCCAAAAGTAGGGACTTTTGTTATTGGGGTGTGATGTCAATAGTGTGGACTTTTGTTATTGGGGTGATCCAGGTTACTGAAAGGTTCAGACCTCTCAACACGCGATACTCCATCCATGATTTACCAATGTTTTTGCTGGAAATGTTATGGAGCCTTGCCCCAGTCTGGCTATACCATGAGTACATTTATGAGAGGTATGAATTATTAGTTGAAAGGAGCATAACTATCTGCAATCAGTCATACACCTTTATGAAAAAACAAGAATGAATCTTGGAGACCAAAGGATTCACCCGCTTACTGTTTCAAAAGCAATTTTTCCACTTTATTTAACATGTGTTTTATTTTCTCCAATAATTTTTAAAAGTGATGTTTATCAACAATAAAAAGGTGATTTGCAAACAAAAACAGATAAAATATAAAAATGATTTAGGCACAACTTTTGTTGAGAAGATATTCTCTTTTATTGACTTCCCCCTTGAATGGGTGATTGTACATAAAGATGCAATTCCTTAATGAGGTAATTGTTGTGCATAGAAACAAAATGGCAATGAAAATTGAGTCCTTATCGAGTTTCCACACTGCTATGATCCTTATGTCTTTGATAATCCGAGCACTTTGCTTTTGAAAAGTGAGGTAAGTTGATTCTTTGTCTTCGAGGGTATGTCAGACGTCTGGAAGTACAACTCTTTGCCTTGGAATTAATTCCTAACTTTTGCTTGGACCGTCCTTTCGGGTTTTCGATCCACCGGGATACCCATTTTTGCCTGAGTCGCTCTTTCGGGTTTTCAACTCAGCGGGTCAAATTCTTTTATTTTCATCCCTAATTTTTTCCTGGATCGCCCTTTCGGGTTTTCGATCCACCAGGATAGCCATTTTTGCCTAAATCTCCCTTTCAGGTTTTCGATTTAGCGGCTTTTATTATTCCACTTTTTTAGGCGAAGTACTTTTTAACAGCATCAGTGTTGGTGGGAAGCGGCAATTCATCACCACCCATAGTTGCCAGAATCAGAGCACCCCCGAAAAAGAATCTAACCACCACAAATGGACCTTCATAATTTGGTGTCCATTTCCCTCTGGAGTCTTTGTGAATAGGCAAGATTTTCTTCAGCACTAAATCTCCCTCTTGAAACACCCTGGGACGAACTTTATTGTCGAATGCCTTCTTAAGGCGCCTTTAGTAGAGTTGTCCGTGACCTAATGCTTTCAAGCGTTTCTCCTCAATGAGGTTGAGCTCGTCATACCTCGATTGCACCCATTCTGCCTCGTCTAGCTTAGTCTCCATCAAGACTCTCATCGAGGGGATCTCTACTTCTATAGGAAGAATTGCTTCCATACCGTATACCAAGGAATAAGGGGTTGCCCCTGTTGAAGTTCGTACCGACGTGCGATAACCATGTAACGCAAAAGGTAACATCTCGTGCCAATCCTTGTACGTGACAACCATCTTCTGGATGATTTTCTTGATATTTTTATTTGCAACTTCAACAGCCTCATTCATCTTAGGTCGATAGGATGATGAGTTATGATGCTCAATTTTGAATGTTGCGCATAACTCATCCATGGTCTTGTTGTTGAGATTAGACCCATTATCAGTGATGATCTTGTTGGGAATCCCATATCGACATATGATGTTATTTTTTAAGAAACGGGCGACTACGTGCTTTGTGACATTCTCATAAGACGCGGCTTCCACCCATTTGGTAAAGTAATCTATGGCCACCAAGATAAATCTGTGTCCATTGATGCTTTGGGTTCTATCATTCCAATCATGTCGATGCCCCACATAGAGAAAGGCCAAGGTGATGCTATGACATTTAGCGGAGTAGGCGGTACATGTATTTTGTCAGCATAGATTTGGCATTTGTGGTATGTTCTGATGTAATGGTAACAGTCAGCTTCCATTGTCAACCAGTAATAACCCACCCTTAGGATTTTCTTTTCCATGGCATGCCCATTGGCGTGCGTACCGAAAGACCCTTCGTGTACCTCCCTCATAAGCTGATCCGCTTCGTGTTTGTCCACACACCTCAACGAAACCATGTCATAGTTTTGCTTGTATAATACTTCTCCATTCAAGAGGAATTTTGATGCCAACCTCCGGAGGGTTCTCTTGTCAAGGCTGGAAGAATCTGTCGGATATTCACGCTTCTCTAAATACTGTTTGATATCAAAGAACCAGGGTTTACCATCTGGCTCTTCTGATGTCGTCGGGCAATGAGCAGGTTCGTCAAAATGCCTAATTTCAATATGAGGCTGATGGTTGGGCCATATCAATTTGTACATGGAAGCCAGAGTTGCTAAGGCATCTGCCATCTGATTCTCTTCTCGAGGAATATGAGAGAAAGTGATTTCGTCGAACTTTGGGAGTAGCTTCAGCATGTAATCCCGGTATGGAATTAAGTTAGCATGTCTTGTTTCCCAATCGCCTCTGATCTGATGTATGACTAGAGCGGAGTCCCCGAATACTTCTAGTATCTTGATCTTCAACTCAATAGCTTCTTCCAACCCTAGTATGAAAGCTTCATACTCGGCCATGTTATTTGTGCAGGTAAAACAAAGCTTTACGGTGAATGGTAGATGGAAATTCTTGGGAGACATAAGCACTGCCCCAATTCCATGGCCTATTGCATTTGAGGCACCATCAAACATGAGCGTCCAACCTGCTCTTGGTTCCAGACTTTCCTCTAGTTTGGAGTATTCAACGTCCTTAACAGCCATGATGTTCTCATCTGGGAAGTCAAATTTTAAAGATTGGTAATCCTCCAGCGGTTGGTGAGCAAGATGGTCTGCTAATATGCTCCCTTTGATCGCCTTTTGCACCACATATTGGATATCGTATTCTGACAACAACATCTGCCATCGGGCAATTCTACCAGTGAGAGTTGGTTTCTCGAATATGTAATTGATGGGATCCATTTTAGATACCAACCAAGTCGTGTGAGTTAGCATGTACTGCCTGAGACGCTGAGCGGCCCATGCGAGTGCACAACAAGTCTTTTTGAGTAATGAATATTTGGTCTCAAAATCATTAAATTTCTTGCTCAGATAATAGATGGCATACTCTTTTCTACCAGTCTCATCTTGTTGTCCCAATACACAACCCATGGACTCGTCGAGCATGGTTAGATACATGATAAGAGGTTTCCCTTTGGCAGGGGGAATCAGAATTGGTGGCTCTTGTAAGTATTCTTTGATTTTGTCGAAGGCTATTTGGCAGTCGTCGTTCCACTCCACGCCTTGATTCTTCCTCAGAAGCTTGAATATTGGTTTACATGTTGAAGTAAGGTGAGAGATAAACCTGGAGATGTAATTTAGTCTCCCCAAGAAACCACGAACCTCCTTCTCAGTCTTTGGTGCAGGCATGTTTTGAATGGCTCGAAACTTGTCAGGATCTACTTCAATTCCTTTTTGGCTTACATAAAGCCTAAAAGCTTCCTAGATCGAACCCCAAATGTGCATTTGTTAGGATTAAGCCTCAACCTAAACTTCCTCAAACGAGCGAATAGTTTCCCCAGGTTGGTGATATGTTCTTCTTCTGTCTGGGATTTGGCAATCATGTCATCGACATACACCTCAATCTCTTCATGAATCATGTCGTGAAAGAGAGTCACCATGGGACGTTATATGTTGCCCCAGCATTCTTTAATCCAAATGGCATTACTTTGTAACAAAAGGTGCCCTAAAGGTTAATGAACGTGGTCTTCTCCATGTCCTCGGGATCCATTTTAATTTGGTTGTATCCAGAGAAACCATCCATAATGGAAAACACGGAGAATTAAGCTGTGTTATCCACCAACACATCAATATGAGGTAATGGGAAATCGTCTTTAGGATTGGCTCTGTTTAAGTCTTGATAGTCTACGCACATGCGGACTTTTCCATCTTTCTTCGGTACTGGTACAATGTTGGCAACCCATTGTGGGTACTTGGCAACTTCCAGGAAATCAGCGTTAAACTATTTTCTCACCTCTTCTCTGATCTTGAGAGCCATATCAAGTCGAGTTCTTCTTAGCTTTTGTTTGATAGCAGGGCATTCTTCTTTAAGAGGAAGCTTGTGGGTCACGATATCATTGTCTAATCCGGGCATGTCTTGGTATGACCAAGCAAACACGTCGTCATATTCGTGGAGGAGCTCTATCAGTCTTGTCTTCACTGTATCTTGAAGCGTTGCGCCTACCCTTACTTCTCTCTTATCTTCTTCTGTTCCCAGATTGATAACTTCAACGTCTTCCTAGTATGGTTGAATGACCTTTTCTTCTTGTCAGAGTAATCTGGTCAACTCTTTAGGGAGTTCGCAATCTTCCCCCACTTCGTCTTCAGCTTGGTAGATTGGAAAATCAAAGTCATATTGGACCATAGCAGTGTCGTTATCAACGGTCTCGGTGGTGTTTCTGCATGTTATGATTTATGCAATTTATTTAGAAAGTGCGTGTATAAAAATTGATTGCCATTTTCGTAAATAGATCAAAACGAAAGAAAAGGAACAAAAATTTGAATGCAAAACGTCATTTCATTAATGATAAAAACTCTTGAAAAAGATAAAGGAGGCCCTACAACATGCCACTGTGCCTTGGGCAGAGCACAGGTTTTTGCCTAAAAATGATAAAACTACTTTTGAAATATTTGGGGAACTTCCACAGCCTTCCATTTTGTTAGTTCTTCATTAGGTGCGGCTTGACGCATCCAGTTGGACATTCCCTCTTCGAGATCTTCTTCGCTGATCATTGCCACCTGCTTGCCAAAGATGTGGCCAGCGCTGGTGAATGTTTTCTCCACAGAAGGAATATGTTCTTTGTCATGTTGGTTATCGGCTTTGTATGATGATGAGTCATACCCCAGGCCAAACTTGTCTCGTTTCTCTTTCACTTCCACCACTTTTCCCCAATCTTGAGCATCTTCACTTTCCATAACAGCTTTAGCTCCTTGCCACGAGTCCATGGATGGTCCTAATTTCGGGACCTCCAAGGTCTGTTGGACAGCCATCATGTTTACCACTTCCAAGGATTGGAATGGTGTTTCAGTGATTTCACCATCTACCTCGATATATCGGAAAGATGTCAAGTGACTAACCAAGATGTCTTCCTCTCCTCCAATCACAATCATCTTGTCATTTATAATGAATTTCAGCTTTTGATGCAGAGTAGAGGTGACAGCACATGCAGAGTGAATCCAGGGTCTCCCAAGTAGGCAACTGTAACCAGGATGTATGTTCATGACCTGGAATGTGATATTGAAAATAGTTGGACCTATCTTGGTTGGTAAGTCAACCTCTCCTATCACTGCTCGCTTTGAGCCATCAAATGCCTTTACGATTAGGGTGATGGGCCTCATACTTGTCCCTTCTATTGGCAGCTTTATCAAAGTTGTCTTCGGCATGACATTCAATGAAGAACCTGTGTCTACCAACACCCTTGACAGTATAGTATCTATGCATTTCAAGGAGATATGAAGAGCCTTGTTATGGTTCTTTCCCTCGATTGGTAGTTCATCATCATTAAAACCCAAGAAATTCCCAGTGGTCACACAAGCTATCACATCATCGAACTGTTCTATTGTTATATCCTTCGCGATATGAGCGGCGCTCAATACCTTCAACAGTGAATTCCTGTATGCTTCTAAGTTGAGCAGTAGAGATAACATGGAAATTTTGGAAGGTGTTTGGTTTAGCTGGTCCACCACCTTATAATCGCTCTTCTTGATTATTCTCAAAAACTCTTCAGCCTCCTCACGAGTGACAGCAGCTTTAGGAGACAGGTGCGTGTCTTGCATTCCTTGATTAGGGATGGGGATCTGGACAGCAGCCTCCTTCCCTATAGCTCTTTCAGAAGTATCAGCAGTTCTTGGTACGAACACTCGGCCACTACGTGTCATTCCTGCTGGCCCCATAATTGAAGTGACATTTGGTTCGTTGATCATCAAAGGTTAATCTTCCTGCCCCTGCTTAAAAGCTTTGGGTTGATATATCCACGGGACTGCCTTCTCATCTTTATATTTGAATGGTGTCGGAAACTCTATCACCAACGGGCTTATAGGTATTTCTACTTTAACCTCATCATAGGGGATGTCCACCACGGCTATCTCTTCCTGGCGCTTGCTCTTGACACGGCAATTTATCTATAACTCGCCTCGATCCAGCATTTGTTGTATAAAATTCCTCAACCCTTCATCGTTCTCTTCCTCAACCAGCTCTTTCGGGATCAGACCACTCTTCAGCAATTGTGCTCCTATGGTGGTGATACGGGTTTGAATCTCTTCAACCTTACGTATCAATTTGCCTTGATCACTCTCCTCAATGGCACTGACGGAAGCATCCTTATGCGTCGGCATAGGGTTGGTGTTCATGTTCGGGCGTCTTGGAGTGAAAGAAACGGCATTTGCTTCGATCAAGTCTTGTACCCGATTTTGAAATGTGAAACAATATTCCAAGGTATGACCATGTGCTCCCATGTGAAACTCGCAATGGGCATCAGCGTCGTATCCGGGTGGATATGGAAAAACAGCTGGTTTTAACTCTCTCAATGTTAGAAGGCCCTCCTTTTGTAGATATGGGAATATCTGACTATAAGGTACTGGTAGATGATCAAGTTGCCTTCTTGGAGGTCTTGGCTTGAATTGTCTTGGTGGTGCGGTATTTTGCTGATGATGATGTTGTTGATGTTGTGGTTGATACATTTGTTGTTGCTGCATTGGCTGCTGATAGGGTATAGGTACCACAGCGAAGACTTGACCATATGAAGCTTGTTGCTTCCCTTTATAGTTTCTAGATATGGAGTTTGTTTCACCTTCTCTTTTCTTCGGGAAGCCTCCAGAATACTTCTTCGGTGCGCTAGGTGTTGTCACTGCTCCTGGAATCTTTCCATCCCTCAACCCCTTCTCTATGCGGTCTCCAATTGTGACTAGATGTGCAAAGTCAGATGCTGCACTGCTCACTAATCGATCAAAGAATGGGTCCTTCAAGGTGTCCACAAATATCCTGGTCATTTCCTTCTCAGACAATGGTGGCTTTACCTGAGCAGCCAACTCTCTCCACCGCTGGGCGTATTCTTTGAATGACTCACTATCCTTCATAGCCATCCCTTGCAACTGCATTCTGTCGGGTGCCATATCTAAGTTATATTTGTACTAACGGAGAAATGCGTCAGCCAAATCCTCCCAGCTTTGAATCCTCCCTTGCTCTAAGCTCATGTACCATCTCAGAGATGTTCCACTCAGACTGTCTTGGAAACAGTGTACAAGTAGTTTGTCGTTTTCGATATGAGCAGCCATTTTCCTGAAGTACATTACCAGGTGACTTCTTGGACAAGTATGTCCTTTGTATTTCTCGAAATCAGGAGTTTTAAATTTAGTCGGGATGACTAAATTCGATAACAAACACATGTTCATGGCAGAAGCACCGAAGATATTGTTTCCTTCTATGGCTTTGATTTTCTTTTCCAGGGAACGGAGCCTATCTGCGGCAGGATCTGGAAGTATCTTAGGTTTTGGTTGATCAGGCATATAGAATGCATCTTACTAGTCATCTCCAATTTCGGACCCATGATGAGTAGACGTATCAGAAGGTTCTGCGCGATCTCCATCTCCTTTGTCTTATACCGGTATCTGAACCAGTCTCTTCTTGGTAGGGACGTAACCCTCGTCTTAGGGGTTCAGACCTGGCGTTCCATCATTCCTTTTTGTCCTAGCTTCTTCCTCCTTGATCCTCTCTCTCTGAGCGATCGCGAGCATTGTCTCCAACAGCTGATCCATCTTCTCCTGGATCGTATTGATGTTTGTCCTCATGGTAACCTGATCGGCCTCAACTTGCTCTAATGTCATCTTGTATTTGCTCCGCGTCTCGTATTGGTGTTGATTAGTCAGTGTGGATGGATAAAGGGTAAAAAGGTTGGGTAAGTTTTTTTGAATTTTTATGAAGCGTGATGCATAATGAAGATGCGAATGTTATGCATATTTTATTTTCAAAGAATCATTCGAGTTTCATTAGTTGTTAGTAATTCGAAGAAACAAGAAATACTTGGAATAGCAATAATAGAGTAACTTTTAAACGTCATTCATTCAAGTACATAACATAGAGGTCCAAAAAGGTCATAGTTCAAAAGTACATTTGTTAAAGGAACAAAATACAAGACATAAGCAAATTAAACAGCTGGCTTTCTGGCCTGAAGCTCTTCTAGTTCCTCATTGAATCTCTTCAGCAACCCTTTACAAAGTAGAATGAAACTGATTATGGCTGGAGGAGTGTTATCTTCTTTCAACTCTTCGAATGCGTCTCTCAACTTCCATGGTAATTCTTTAGCCACCCAATTACAGAACCCTACTAGCCCATCGAGTTTCGCACGAAACTTATCCCTATCTCCTTGTAAGAAGTCTATGGTCTTCTTAAAGGATTCATAATCTTTAATCACATAGTCTCGCTCTTTCAACCATATGGAGTTGTCTTGGCGTAATGACTCTAGCTGGTTCTTCCAGTAGCTGACAGATTCCCTTGCATCTCTTACTTCTCGACACTTCTCCTCCCATATCATGGGTGACATCCTAGAAGCTTCAATGGCTATATTCTTGAGTCGACGCTCCTGATCTACTTCAGATTTTACATGACGAACAGAATTGGTGAGTTCTTTTATCTGAGCCCCAAGTGTATCCCTTATCGTCTTGTTTTCCTTTGTGGCTAAATGCCACCAATGCTCATTATCTTGACATTCTTTCTGAGCTTGTCGTAGTTGACCTTTAAGGGTATCTAAACAATGATCAGCTTGTTCTAATCCCACCTTGATCTTCTTCCTCTTATGCTCCTCCTTGTTGGACTTTTCCACATGGGCTTGAAGTTGTGCCTCTTTTCTCTCGAGCTCCCACTTCATATTGTTTTTCTCATTTATGGTTTGTTGGAGTTTTATCTGCAGCTCTTCATTCTCTTTTTCTAGCTTTGCCATGATGGTCTTGAGTTCCTCCATTTCTTCAATAGGGACATGGGTGAGCTTAGGTTCAGGAAGAGGTAAAGGTGTCCGAATGACAAATGGAATTTTAATCATCTGCACCATTTCCTTTACCCACTGAAAATATGGTTCTTTTGTAATCCCATTTGCTCTCCTTAACTTAGCTTTCCCTCTTCGATTGACATTTTTCCAAGCTTCTTTGATTCCCTGGAGTAAGCTAGGATTCTCAGCCCCAAAGTCAAGTAACAAGAAAGCTTCCAAAGAATTTGCCTCTTGAGGGCCTTCCATTGGGTAGCCGAGTTGTCTGAGTGATAAAACTGGATTAGCATTCACACATCCTTGAGTCTCAATAAGTGGTAGATTTGGGAAATATCCACAACTGAATATGATATCCATGTTGATGTATTCTTTGGAGTACCAAGAGATATATTCAGATCAGGGTGATCCCAATCTCTGAGGCCACTAACATTTGTCTGTTCAACCCAAGCACCTGTCTTTGGAAGACGTTCTAGAAACCACTGATACAATAAAGGAGCACAACAAGCAATCAATCCCTTCTTCTTAGTATATCTATGACTTATATAATAGTAGACATTGGCTAACAAAGTTGGTACTGGTTTTCCAGTAAGGAAAACACAAATAGCAGTCATGTCTACGAAACCATCCATATTTGGGAATAGGACGACACCATAGATGGCCAATGCAATAGCAGAGTAACAAGCATCCCAACTTTCTGCTTTCAATAGGGTGTGAGCTCTTTCCAAGAGAAAACTTAGTGGAAATCCTTTGGTATTCCCTTTGGTCTCTAGGTTAGCTCCTACTTCCTTTTCATCCATGTGAAGCGCACTAGCAATGACCTCAAGGGGTAAAGATTCATCTATCCCTTCAAATAGTAGCTTGTTCTTTATAGGAATCCTAACAAGACGCTCGAATTCTTCCAATGTTGGTGCTAGCTGGAAGTCTTGGAATGTGAATCATCTTAAAGGTAGGTCATAGAATTGGGCCAAAGTGATTAAAGCGGTATGGTCCACTTGTTGATTGAGAATGCTGAGTAAATTGCCGTAATTCTTTCCAAAGTTGATTCTGTATACCGGGTGCATCTGAGAGACCAAGTCACATAAGCTCTTTAGATCGGGATCCTTGAACTTGAAAGAGTAAATATTTCTTTTGCTTGATTCCATGTTTCCTAAATTCCTGCAACTCATGACACTCAGATTCCTTGGAAATAAAATAGTATGAATGCTGAGGAAGTAGCTAAGGAAGCACACCACATATACATGAGCTTTCATATATATGGCAACCACAGTTGAAATCACCAAAAAGTGACTTGTCCTCAAATATTCAATGTGCTGAAACAAACTTGGTAGAAAGATGGAGGATCCCTACAAGCATTCATCTTTGCTTTCTAACATCAGTATTCTCCAACAAGCCCTAATCTTTTGCAACGTTTCAGAAATGGAGGACACAGAAAAAAGGATGATAAGTGAAGTCAAAAGGGAGGAGTAGCTCAACTAATTTGAACTGGATGATTGTAAGTTGTTTGTACATAATTCACAGCAAAAATTTCTAGGTATTTCTCATATTTCACTTACTGATATTTACAAATCATTAATTAAAAACAAAAAACTCGAACTACATCACACAGACATTGGGAAAGACCAACCTTAAGTCTCATTAGCCTCTCTTAAACCCTCTCCTCCCTATCATAGCCAAATATGTTACGAATGAATAAAGAAATTGGAATGAGGATAATCTAATTGTTTACAACTTTTCTGCCACATTGAATAAGTCCCAAGCAAAAGAACTAGTATTAACCAAAAGTCCTATGCAAACAAATGTTACGCTCACTTCGTAGTCAAAATAATGAATTGCCAATATCCTAAAAACTTCAAAACGTATAGTTAGTTAAACGAGATGGAAATTTTACATTGTACAAACATGATGAAATAGAAAGGCACCATTGGTAAATATGTTAAATATATCAACATACAAAATAAAAATGGGACCAAAAGTATCACCGTCGTCTGGACATTACAATTTCTGTAATCATACTTCTAAAATAATTTTTGAATCAAAATCTATAAACCAGAACATGATTTATAAAAACTAAGCCACAAAACTGCACTCCTTGTATCTTTTGAGAAGCCCGTACACATCTTCAAGATTCCCCGTTAAACTTAGCTTCATATAAATGTGGTTCCTGCAAGACAAATAACTCATTAAAATATAGATCTAGGGGAAAGGTTTGCAACATAACATCAGAGACTGTTGAGTTTAATAAAGAAGAGAGAAGGAAAACATAAAGCTGCTACGTGGTAGTGTGAATATTAGTCTCTTATTTTTAAGTAACATTCTACATCAAGTATATAATATTAATAAAATTATGAATCCTGAGAAGCCAGCGGATAACTCATTAGAACATTACCATGAAGATAGCTGTAATCAACCTGCGTGCAAACCATCTCATGTGCATTGCCCGTTGCGCAGCACTTGATGCTTCCACTGTGTCAAACTGCAAGTACACAAAACCTGCACTTCTTCTGTATACACGCAGAACTAGTTAAAGAATTGCAACACAAAATATGTGACAACTGAAAACGTGAAAAGCATACAGTAAAGGTATACATGATGGATTAATGTGTGATAGACATTTATTTACTTACTTGTCAACATAAATATGCTTCACTCGGCCATACTTCGAACACTCTTCCTCTACATCCTCTTTAATGTCTATATCAAAATCTGGTTCAGTCTGCATTGTAATCTTTTTCATCAGTACTTGCGTGAAATATCAAATGGTTATGGTGTAAAGTATATAAGCAGTTCATCACAAACCTCGGTGCTTGGATCAAACATATTCTTCAATAATAAACACTCGCTGGGGATTCCTACTGGTTCTACCACAGGGGTAGGCATAACTTGTGTTGGTAGACCGGAGGCAGGTATAACACCTGGATTACCAATAGGCATGCTAAAAGCCTGCTGAACAGGAACTGACCCATTCACAATTGGCACACCAATGCTGCAGTTTGGAAATATGTGAAAAAACTGCGAACAGATTCACAAAAATATAAGAGGAAAATATTATACAAACCTTGTGGGAATGTCAGCACCAGCCAACCTTTGCATAAGCAGTGCTCTTGAGTGGGCATTTAAAGTCTGCATTAAAAAATATAGATAAGCATTTAACTGTAAAGAAGAAAACTTGTCATAATCCAACAAAAAACATCTACTAGATGAATAATGTTGTTAATTGTTATTATTGGAAAGGGAAAAAATCAAAGCCAAAAGAAAGGGGCAACAGAAGTGAGAGTGTGCTGACAAAAATCCTGGAAAGTAAAACTAACTGCCTATTTGGTTTCAAAACCAGTGTGTTCATTTCTTGTATTCAATTGTAATAACAAATACCGTTATCACCTTGATTTCTGTTTTCATACATTTGTACAGGATACATTGAAAGCATCTGTTTCGTTGTTTCCAATTTAAGTCTTTGAAAACAGAAAACAGAAAACAGTATGTTGTATTTTAATATTTAAAAGAGAAAAATAGTCATCAACCACCATTTTATCAAGCAAAACAGTTCCTTAGATATTTGCTTGTAGCCTGAGTGCAAATCCTCAAAAACACTAAGTTTTTTAAAGAACCTGTCTATCAAACAGTAATAATCCTGTCATCAACCTGTAAACATTTTATATCTTGAACTGTTATACGTGAATAAAAAGTATAACAGTCTGATTTCACATCAAACTTCATGCCATTCAGGTTTATAACAACAACAACAACAACAACAACAACCAAGTCTTATCCCATTAAGTGGGGTCAGCTACATGGATCAACTTGCGTCATTCAGGTTTATAATAATCTGAAAAAATAATCACCCGTATACACTTTAGTAACATCAAATAAAATCAAGTAAATTTGTAATAGTGTAATGAGATATGGATTTCAATGAAACTTATCACAACCAATTATATAATATTCAAAGTAACAAGCAACATTCTGAAAAAATAATCACCCGTATAATCTTTAGTAACATCAAATCAAATAAGGTAAATTTGTAATAGTGTAATGAGATATGGATTTCAATGACAATCATATCACAACCAATTTTTTAATATTCTAAGTAACAAGTGAAAACTTACCAATCCACCTTCATCGTCATCAAAGTCTGCGGATTTTGCAGTTGTATCTTGACTTCCAACATGATCTGTAACAGATGAAACCTGAGATTGATGAACATCAGTAACAAACAAATAAGTTAGCAAATGGTTATCAACAAAATTAATAGCATTCATGTAAAAAAATCAGGCCAAAACAAATATTTTTACCTTTATAGTCCTGCCAGCAATCTCCAATTTTCCATTTAAACTCTGAGCTGCCTTGGCATGTTCAAGATGGGCAAACTGTCCAATGAATGCCAGTTAGAGATTTAGTGATAAATAAAAGTATTACCAGAAGCAATATTTCTAAAGACCAAGTGTTGGAAGCAAACCTGAACAAACCCAAAACCCTTGCAGTGTCCTGTCTCCATGTCAAGAGGTAGTTGTACAACCTCAATCTGACCAAATGGCTCAAAAATCTAAAGCAACATAAAGTAAGGTGTCAAATGATGATAAACTACCACAACAAGATTCTAATTTATAAAAGCCTACCAAGAAGATTAGACCCAATTTAAAGAAATCAAATTTACTGGTTTCGAGGGACATAAATTTAGTTAAACTATTGCCATTCAATAAAAGCCCCAGCATTTACATTGCAGATAAAGGATGCAGATGCCCTGTGTAAATAAATAAATATGGAAGTATGCCAAACATCAGTATTCTCGCCACAACAGCTAATGAAACAGCAAAAGAACAAAACAAACACACAAATACCTCTCGGAGATTAGCCTCGGTCATGTTGAAATGAAGATTCCCCACATACAATTTTCTGTCCACTGCTCCATATGGTCCTACTACACCAGCAGCTCCACTGGAAGCATTAGACTGAACAAGATTTTTTTCAGCTTCAGAAGGTTTCACCATTACAGGTTGCCCAAGAAGTAGTTGGCCGGAGATAGCAATTGCCATTGGCACTGACATTGCATCATAAAATTCAATATACCTGCAGCCTCATCAAGAACTTGCATCAAGTTTTCAAAACTAAGAAACAAACAATCGCAATCAAAACTTAGAAAGAATACAGCGAAGAGATGTAGGGAAACAAAAACTTTAGAGCAGACAGCTCAAGCTGAGTTTGATGCATCTGACTCGACTCATGTAAAGGAAATGTTAGTCTGTCATAATAAAAATGTAAAACTAAAGCATAAATAACTATCAAATTGACAATCCAGATAGAATAAGAGAACACCGTATAAGAACGGAAATAGGGAACCATGTAGATAAGGAGGATTAGTAACAGTGTCTTGCATCCATTGTTTAAGAATGTGTGAGCGGAGCACGCAAATAAAGACTAACAAAATATCCCAACTTAAAAGTGGATGATGGCCTGAGTAGTAGGACAGTAACCCACCTACTAGTCAGATGATACTAACAGTCAAACAGAACCAAATATAAGAGCATCGCACCACCAAGACAACAATAAATATTCCTTCGACCAAAAACTACATGACCAATATGACCGACTTCTAATAAGGAAACACTTAAAAAGGATTATCAGTATACAAATGAAATCTTCATTGTATGCCACTTAGAGGAAAATATTTGAGACTAGGAATTCCCACAATGCCTTAATATTATGGCATGGCTAAGCCATTAAGAATACAGTCAAACATGAGTCTTAGAAGTTAATATTCAAATGCAACAACGTTCATATAAAGAGTTTGTTTGATCATTTAGGACATACCCGACTCCTTTAGATCGTCTTGAGTTCCGATCCATGATTAGACGGACATCTCTCACCTGAAAATAAGTAACAGCAAATTAACAAAGGGAGGAAGTATCCTGTATAGAGGCAGATGTCAGCATTCCCCATAAAGCATGCAAACTACCAGTGTGTGGGAACGTGGCAATCTAAATATCATGATGTAACCACTTATTCACTCAAACAAATAAACAGAATATTCATGCACAACAAAGTACCAGCCCTACTTAAAACTGAAAGCAGTGGACAATATATTTCAGGAGAAACCAAGTGCTCAGAGTAACATATATTCATTATACATGGCTGCCCTACTTAAAGTTCAAACTGAAAGTAGTGGACTATTTCAGGAGAAACCAAGTGCTCAGAGTAACATATATACATTATACATGTAAGATGTGTTTGTTCTATCATATATAACTGTTGTCACTCATCATGAATGAGGAATATCAATAAAGGTGATAAGTTGTCACAATATGTCAAAAGCAACTAACCTTGCCAGCTTTTGAGAAGAACTCATATACATCTCTCTCGGTTGCTTTTAAAGGCATCTGTGAACACCAAACAAGAAACAGGAAATCATCATGAAAATGTTGACAAATATCCCAATAACTCAGACCGTATTTAATATATATTTTACATATTATTTAAAACAAATGAAAATGGAGGCAATCAATCAACCTGGTAGGCAAAAACAGTTCTCTGATCCCTTTCTGGGTCTGCTTCAGGTTCCACGTTATCTTTCTTATCCCTGAATCTCCTGTTAAGTAAAATTAAAATGAAACTGTAAGAAAATATATAGAAGCCCACATCATATTAGTTGAATTTGGCATTCAGATGTTATAGTTTGTTCAGTGAATCAATATATGATTATCTGTATTAGAGTCCATATTGGCACCCAATCTTCAGAGGGAGTAATGGTTCAAAATCTTAAGCACGCATTATTCCAATATTTTTTTTTGCAAGCATAAGAACCTTCAAAACAGCACTTAATAATCGCATACCTGCCAGCACTCTGGTCAGGACTTTTTGGGTGTATTTTTCTTTGTATAAATTAGCCAAAACTGCAGTAAGGATAATATTATAACACTGTGGTAGCATTTCAACCCATTCATAATAAATTAATGATATAATACCTTTAAAACTTGAACCCAGGGTATCCTGGTATCCCCGGCCGGGAGCCAGGACTAATCCCTCGAGAGGTACTGAGATCCATTAATGATATATCAATACCTTAAACAGTTGAACCAAACAGCAACTAATTAATGGCATAATACCTAGTTTAGCATCACATTTCAACCTCTAAGTTCATGTGAGTAAAAAAATTATTGCATATAAACACCAACAGCATAAATAATAGGGACATTGTTATCCATTCCAACACAAACAAAACATTATATTAACTACACAGTATGTAAAACACATTACTGATAATCATTACTTTCATTTCACCCTCTACTTATGTGAATAAATTCAAAACAAAACAGTGTATAGATAGAACAAACGCATAATGAAGAGATACTAAGTGTGCAGGAAATCAAATGATAAAGGCACAAAACAAAGAAGAAGGAACAAACTGAAATAAGGGAAATTATGGCCTGCTCGTCGGGCGAGCATTGAAGAAAAAGAAGTGAGTTCGCCGAGCGAGAGTTGACGAGCAGAAAGCGAGCTCTGGCGAACAAGAAGCGAGGTCAAATAAATGAAATACATGGCCAAAATTGCGTCATTGTCGTCAGGCAAGGATCTGAGATCTTGAGTTCATTGGGCGATGCCTTGGTCGTCGGGCGAGAGAAGATATTTTCCAATGACGGTTTGATGCACTCCTGAGGGACAAATGGGCAATAAAGAACTTTCGTCGGGCGAGACCATGCTCGTTGGGGTAGACAGAAAAATCCCACATTTGTATAAATAGGACCAGATCAGACTTTTAAGTTATGGTTTTGGAGAATTTTAACCTCATTTCCATCAAACACAATCCTTTAGTTAGGAGACATATATACTTATAAAACAACAAGTTAGGATGCTAAACTCTAGACATAGATTGAGATTTAACATTCGCGTGAATATCGAATCTTAATGCTCCGTATTATTTGATAGGCTGAGAGATCATCGATTAAACAATACGGTAGAACTCTTGTTAGCGCTTCAGACATGGACACTGATGTGAGCGATATATTATGATATTGATGAATGTTTAGATTGTGCATAACTAGTTGGTAAATTACATGTTCGTATGATGGATGGAATTCAGTCATGTCAAGCTCTCAGATTTCTCCAAAGCTTTATTTATTTATTTATTCATTCATTTTACTTAGCTTAGCTTTTAAAATAAACCTTACAAACTCAAACTAAGAATCGTAGAGACCGTTGAACGACATTGATATCGTATTAATCCCTGCGGAGACGATAAAAATCGAAATACTTACTTTTGTTTGCTGCCTTACCGCTTCAACAAAATAGCGTCATTATTGAGGAATGTGTTTAGATATTGAAAGCATCGCAATAGTTTCTATTTTTTATAAGCTTTGTACATTTGTGTATACCGTATACATACTTGTATATAAACTTGTCTACATTGTATAGATACTTGTTTTGTATTTATTTAGTTTAATTTGTTTCAAGTAGATGATATATAAATTTTTGTGTTTGTTCTGAAAGTTTATTTTTTAAATGGCTTGAAAAAGCATCGAGTGATTATTTCAAGTTTGAGTTTTTGATACATTATCAAGGTACATGTTTAATACTTTATAGAACATATCATGAATATGAAACTTTTAATTTGTACAAATATCATGTCATTCATTCTTTTGCAATACATGTTCATCTTTGAATCACTTTAAATGATAACCAAAGGCGAGGAAACTTCCATTGTTTACTATATGCACCGGATACCAATAATCCTTGTTTTAACTCAGTTTTATTATGTTTAATCTTTCATTTATGTTGAATTGTATGAAAGGACGAAAATGATCAAGGCATTTTGTTTGATTTTGAGCACAACCACTTGACCAAAAAGTAGTCTACCTTATAAGTGAGTGAGAATTTGTTTACCCCTTTTGAGCCTTGTATCAAGATCCATTTTGATGTTTACTTTTAGAACTTGTACATAACTAATTAGTTCATTGTTGATTTTAGATTGAACATTGATATTTTTTCTTAAACCCTCAACCATTGATCGTGGTTTGAATTTTTACCCTTGCCTTACAAAGCCTGAGAGCATTCACATTGCAATGTTGGTTGTATTCAAGTTGGGGAGAAAATGTTGGTTGCTATGAGGTTGAGA
The DNA here is from genome assembly GCF_024323335.1 of Lathyrus oleraceus. Lineage (NCBI taxonomy): Eukaryota > Viridiplantae > Streptophyta > Magnoliopsida > Fabales > Fabaceae > Lathyrus > Lathyrus oleraceus. Next base: position 91,375,410 of record NC_066585.1, read on the forward strand.
AAGAAAAAGAAAATTTTGAAAAAAAGAAAGAAAAAAAAAGAAAAAGAAAAGAAAAAGAAAAAGTATTGAAAAATAAAAAAATGGCAAATAAGTTATGCAAATAAGTTGTGTGAAATATTGTAACAATTGGGGGGGGGGGGGGGGGGGGGGGGGGAAAGGTGATTGAAGTTGTGAATGCTTGAGATTATAAGAAATCATCACTCTTAATTGATTAGGCTGTTGGGGGAGGTTTTACTAGGGAGCGTTGAACATTGTGAGACTTATTCTTTTGGAGCAACACCTTTGTGAGAGACACACCACATATTCACCCAAAACCTTAAGGTGATAGGTGAGTGGGTTCTCTCACTTATAAATGCTCAAGTCTCCATATTATCAACCAATGTGGGACTATTATCCACACTACTCACACTTGATACATTCTCAACACTCCCTCTCAAGTGTGAGTCCACAATGCTCCCCCTCAAGTGAAAACTCTACTTACTTCTCTTGTATCGCACTGAACGTTTCTTATTCACCGCATCGGCGTCGTTGACACTCTTCAACAGAACGTTTCTTATTCACCACACGGGCGTTGTTGACTTACGATACAAGTAAGTCGGTCCCTTCTCGAACCAAAGGCTCTGATACCATTTGTTCGGGGAGGTTTTACTAGGGAACATTGAACATTGTGAGACTTCTTTTTTTGGAGCAACACCTTTGTGAGAGACACACCACATATTCACCCAAAACCTTAAGGTGATAGGTGAATGGGTTCTCTCACTTATAAATGCTCAAGTCTCCACATTATCAACCAATGTGGGACTATTATCCACACAACTCACACTTGATACATTCTCAACATAGGCAAGTTTTTGTTTCAATTACCTTTAGATATGACATTTCTTTGTTAACCAAACCACATTACAACCCATGAAAGTCATTGTGATTTGTGTTTTATACTTTCAATATGAATTTTTTGGATAAATGCATAATTTGATCTAGATATTAGCAAGATTGTTGGGTGTGAGCCAAGTCCCCCATGTTTGTTCTTCATCTATCGACGAAGTTGTGTATTACGTGCGATTCATTTTTGAAATTGTGTTGCATTATATTTTTTGACATATGTTTTGGGCTTAGAAATTATTTCATGATCATGGTGTCATTGTCGTATAGTGGTAAGCATTAATTTGCTTTGACTTTTGCAATTTGAACCATATATTTGTTTTCGTTTCTAAAAACTTGATGATCATGATTTCTTGGTAGTTGCTCTTGTTTCTTTAGGTTTGATTGACCATTGTTTAAGGATAAATAAAGTTTTAAGTTGGGGAGAGTTTGATAAGTGCAAATTTTGACTATTTGTTGTACATAAAAACTCGGCATTTTTCAGCTCTAATTTACGACTTCAATATTTAATTTCCTGGATTTTTATAGAATGTTATATATTTTGAATTTGGTTTTGGTATCCTTGATGTGTGTGCTAAGTGTGTATGAAATCAAATAATAAAGTCACAAAACAAAGAAGAAGGAACAAAGTTGAAATAAGGGAAATTATGGTTTGCTTGTCGGGCGAACATTGGTGAAGAGGAAGCGAGCTCGCCCAATGAGAATTCAAGAGAAGACACAAACCTCATCGGGCAAGATCTGGAAAACAAGAAGCAAGGCCAGATAAATGAAATTCAGGGGAAATGCGTCATGGTCGTCAGGCAATGATCTGGGATCTTGAGTCCGTCGGGCGAGGCCTTGGTCGTTGGGTGGGGCCTTGGTCGTTGAGCGAGAAAATATATTTTCCAATGACTGTTTGATGCATTCTTGAGGGACAGATGGGCAATAAAGTAACTTTCGTCGGGCGAGATAGGAAAATTCCAAATTTGTATAAATAGGACCAAATCATATTTTTATGTCATGGTTTTGGGGAATTTTAACCCCGTTCCCATCAAACACAATTCTTTAGTTATGAGAGCTAGATACTTAGAAAATAACAAGTTAGGATACTTCTTGAAGATTCGGAATTGGATTTGCCTATATGATTGGAAAGTCACAGTGGATGTTTGTTCATCTTCATTCTTTTCCTTGTAATCTTTTTCTTGTTGGGATAGTATGTAAGTTCACTTTTATAGTATGTATTTTTATTAATCATGGCGTTATGTCTAATCTATTAGCGAATTTATATCGATGTTATCCTTATTTACTTGTTTTATTTATTGATTTGAAATGTTATTGAGATATACTCTTCAAATTTAGATATATGATAATCATCTTTTGATGATAAACTCTTAACATAGATTTAGATTTAACATTCACGTGAGTATCGAATCTTAATGCTCCGTATTGTTTGATAGGCTGAGAGATTGTCGATTAGATAATATGGTAGAATTATCATCAATGCTTCAGACATGAACACTGATGTGAGCAATACGTGATGATATTGATGAATGTTTGGATTATACATAACTGGTTGGTAAGTTACGTGTTCGTATGGTGGATGAAATCCAGTCCTGTAAAGCTCTTAGATTTCTCTGAAGTTGTATTTATTTATTTATTCATTCGTTTCACTTAGGTTAGCGTTTAAAATAAACCTTACAAACCCAAGCTTAGAATCGTAGAGACCGTTGAACAACATTGATATCGCACTAATCCTTGTGAAGACGATAAAAATCAAAATACTTACTTTTGCTTGCTGCTTTACCGCTTCAACAAATGGCGTCGTTGTCGGGGATTGGTGTTTAGATATTGAAAGCATCACGATAGTTTCTATTTTTTATAAGCTTTGTACATTTGAGTATAGTGTATAAATATTTGTATATAAACTTGTCTATATTGTAAAGATACTTGCTCGGTACTTGTTTAATTTAATTTGTTTCAAGTATATAGTATATAAATTTTGGTGTTTGTTCACAAAGTTTGTTTTTGAAATGACTTGAAAAAACATTGAGTGATTATTTCAAGTTTGAGTGTTTCAATTTGCATTTGTATGGTAATGATATGAGGTGAAAATTTGATAAATTGTCAAGGTACATGTTTAATACTTTCTAGAACATAGCATGAATATGAAACTTCTAATTTGTACAACTATCATGTCATTCACTCTTTTGCAATACATGTTCATCTTTGAATCACTTTAGATCATAACCAAAGGTGAGGAAACTTTCATTATTTATTATATGTATCGGATATCAACAATCCTAGTTTTATCTCGGTTTTATTATGTTTAATCTTTCATTTGTATTAAATTGTATGAAAGAATGAAAATGATCAAGGTATTTTGTTTGATTTTGAGCACAACCATTTGGCAAAAAGTAGTCTACCTTGTGAGTGAGTGAGAATTTGCTTACCCCATTTGAGTTGTGTATCAAGATCCATATTGATGTTAACTTTTGGAACTTGTACATAACTAATTAATTCAATGTTGATTTTAGATTTAATTTTGATATTTTTCTTGAACCCTCAACCATGAATTGTGGTTTGAATTTTTACATTTGCCTTAAAAAGCCTGTGAGCATTCACATTGTAATGTTGGTTGTATTCAAGTTGGATAGAAAAATGTTGATTGCTATGAGGTTTAGGAAGAAAAAGAAATTAAAAAAGAAGTCTTGAAAAAGAAAAAAATAGAAAATAAATTGTGTTAATAACTTGTGTGAAATGGTGTAACAATCGGGAAAAAAAGAAAAAGGTGAATTGAGTTGTGAATGCTTAAGATTATGAGAAATGATCACTCTCATTTGATTAGGTAAATTTTTGTTTCAATTACCTTTAGATATGACATTAAAACCCTTGAAAGTCCTTGTGATTTGTGTTTTATACTTTCAATATGATTTTTTTTTTGGATAAATACATAATTTGATCTAAATGTTAGCAAGATTGTTGGGTGTGAGTCAAGTCCCTCATGTTTGTTCTTCATCCATCAACGCAGTTGTGTGTTAGGTGTGATTCATTTTTTTAATTGTGTTGCATTAGAATTTTAACATGTTTTTGTGATTATAATTTGTTTCATAATCACGGTGTCGTTGTAGTGTAGTGGTAAGCATTACTTTGGTTGAACTTTTGCAATTTGAACCATACATTTGTTTTTGTATCTAAAAACTTGATGATCATAATTTCTTGGTAGTTGCTATTGTTTCTTTAGGTTTGATTGACCATTGTTTGAGGACAAACAAAGTTTTAAGTTTGGGAGAGTTTGATAGGTGCAAAATTTGACTATTTTTGTACATAAAAACTTAGCATTTTTCAACTATAATTTGCGATTTCAATTACTATTTATATAATAATATATATTTTGAATTTGGATTTTGATCCTTGATGTGTATGTTAAGTGTGCAGGAAATCAAATAATAAAGACACAAAACAAAGAAGAAGGAGCAAAGCTGAAATAAGGGAAATTATGGTTTGCTTGTCGGGAGAGCATTGGCGAAAAGGAAGCGAGCTCGCCCAGTAAGAATTCGAGAGAAGACACATACCTCGTCGGGCAAGCTTTGGCAAACAAGAAGCAAGGCTAGATAAATGAAATTCAGGGGAAATGCATCATGTTCGTCGGGCGATGATCTGGGATCTTGAGTTCTTCGGGCGAGGCCTTGGTCGTTGGGCAGGGCCTTGGTCGTTGGGCGAGAAAATATATTTTCCAATGACGGTTTGATGCATTCTTTAGGGACAGATGTGCAATAAAGTAACTTTCGTCGGGCGAGATAGGAAAATTCCAAATTTGTATAAATAGGACCAAATCATATTTTTAGGTTATGGTTTTGGGGAATTTTAACCCCATTCCCATCAAACACAATTCTTTAGTTAAGAGAGGTAGATACTTAGAAAATAACAAGTTAGGATGCTTCTTGAAGATTCAAAATTGGATTTGTCTCTATCATTGGGAAGTCACAGTGGATGTTTGTTCATCTTCATTCTTTTCCTTGTAATTTTTTTCTTGTTGGGATTGTATGTAAGTTCACTTTTATAGTATGTATTTTTATTAATCATGGCGTTATGTCTAATCTATTAACGAATTTATATCGATGTTATCCTTGTTTACTTGTTTTATCTATTGATTTTAAATGTTATTGAGAAATACTCTTCAAATTCAGATATATGATAATCATCTTTTGATGATAAACTCTTAACATAGATTTAGATTTAACATTCACATGAGTATCGAATCTCAATGCTCCGTATTGTTTGATAGGCTGAGAGATTGTCGATTAAATAATATGGTAGAATTATTATCAACGCTTCAGACATGAACACTGATGTGAGCAATACATGATGATATTGATGAATGTTTGGATTATACATAACTGGTTGGTAAATTACGTGTTCGTATGGTGGATGAAATCCAGTCCTGTAAAGCTCTTAGATTTCTCTGAAGTTGTATTTATTTACTCATTCGTTTCACTTAGGTTAACGTTTAAAATAAACCTTACAAACCCAAGCTTAGAATCGTAGAGACCGTTGAACAACATTGATATCGCACTAATCCTTGTGAAGATGATAAAAATCAAAATACTTACTTTTGCTTGCTGCTATACCGCTTCACCAAATGGCGTCGTTGTCGGGGATTGGTGTTTAGATATTGAAAGCATCACGATAGTTTCTATTTTTTATAAGCTTTGTACATTTGTGTATAGTGTATAAATATTTGTATATAAACTTGTCTATATTGTAAAGATACTTGCTCGGTACTTGTTTAATTTAATTTGTTTCAAGTATATAGTATATAAATTTTGGTGTTTGTTCACAAAGTTTGTTTTTGAAATGACTTGAAAAAACATTGAGTGATTATTTCAAGTTTGAGTGTTTCAATTTGCATTTGTATGGTAATGATATGAGGTGAAAATTTGATAAATTGTCAAGGTACATGTTTAATACTTTCTAGAACATAGCATGAATATGAAACTTCTAATTTGTACAACTATCATGTCACTCACTCTTTTGCAATACATGTTCATCTTTGAATCACTTTAGATCATAACCAAAGGTGAGGAAACTTTCATTATTTACTATATGTATCGGATATCAACAATCCTTGTTTTAACTCGGTTTTGTTATGTTTAATCTTTCATCTGTGTTAAATTGTATGAAAGAATGAAAATGATCAAGGTACTTTGTTTGATTTTGAGCACAACCATTTGGCAAAAAATAGTCTACCTTGTGAGTGAGTGAGAATTTGCTTACCCCATTTGAGCCTTGTATCAAGATCCATATTGATGTTAACTTTTGGAACTTGTACATAACTAATTAGTTCAATGTTGATTTTAGATTGAATTTTGATATTTTTCTTGAACCCTCAACCATGAATTGTGTTTTGAATTTTTACATTTGCCTTAAAAAGCCTGTGAGCATTCACATTGTAATGTTGGTTGTATTCAAGTTGGATAGAAAAATGTTGATTGCTATGAGGTTTAGAAAGAAAAAGAAATTAAAAAAAAAGTCTTGAAAAAGAAAAAAATAGCAAATAAATTGTGTTAATAACTTGTGTGAAATGGTGTAACAATCGGGAAAAAAAGAAAAAGGTGAATTGATTTGTGAATGCTTAAGATTATGAGAAATGATCACTCTCATTTGATTAGGTAAATTTTTGTTTCAATTACCTTTAGATATGACATTAAAACCCTTGAAAGTCCTTGTGATTTGTGTTTTATACTTTCAATATGATTTTTTTTTGGATAAATACATAATTTGATCTAAATATTAGCAAGATTGCTAGGTGTGAGTCAAATCCCTCATGTTTGTTCTTCACCCATCAACGCAGTTGTGTGTTAGGTGTGATTCATTTTTTTAATTGTGTTGCATTAGAATTTTAACATGAATTGATGCTTATAATTTGTTTCATAATCACGGTGTCGTTGTAGTGTAGTGGTAAGCATTACTTTGGTTGAACTTTTGCAATTTGAACCATACATTTGTTTTTGTTTCTAAAAACTTGATGATCATAATTTCTTGGTAGTTGCTCTTATTTCTTTAGGTTTGGTTGACCATCGTTTGAGGACAAACAAAGTTTTAAGTTTGGGAGAGTTTGATAAGTGCAAAATTTGACTATTTTTGTACATAAAAACTTAGCCTTTTTCAACTATAATTTGCGATTTCAATTACTATTTATATAATAATATATATTTTGAATTTGGATTGTGTATCCTTGATGTGTATGTTAAGTTTGCAGGAAATAAAATAATAAAGACACAAAACAAAGAAGAAGGAACAAAGTTGAAATAAGGGAAATTATGGTTTGCTTGTCGGGCGAGCATTGGCGAAAAGGAAGCGAGCTCGCCCAGTAAGAATTCGAGAGAAGACACAGACCTCGTCGGGCAAGCTTTGGCAAACAAGAAGCAAGGCTAGATAAATGAAATTCAGGGGAAATGCGTCATGTTCGTCGGGCGATGATCTGGGATCTTGAGTTCTTCTGGCGAGGCCTTGGTCGTTGGGCGAGAAAACATATTTTCCAATGACAGTTTGATGCATTCTTTAGGGACAGATGGGCAATAAAGTAACTTTCGTCGGGCGAGATAGGAAAATTCCAAATTTGTATAAATAGGACCAAATCATATTTTTAGGTTATGGTTTTGGGGATTTTAACCCCATTCCCATCAAACACAATTCTTTAGTTAAGAGAGGTAGATACTTAGAAAATAACAAGTTAGGATGCTTCTTGAAGATTCGAAATTGGATTTGCCTCTATCATTGGGAAGTCACAGTGGATGTTTGTTCATCTTCATTCTTTTCCTTGTAATTTTTTTCTTGTTGGGATTGTATGTAAGTTCACTTTTATAGTATGTATTTTTATTAATCATGGCGTTATGTCTAATCTATTAACGAGTTTATATCGATGTTATCCTTGTTTACTTGTTTTATCTATTGATTTGAAATGTTATTGAGAAATACTCTTCAAATTTAGATATATGATAATCATCTTTTGATGATAAACTCTTAACATAGATTTAGATTTAACATTCACATGAGTATCGAATCTTAATGCTCCGTATTGTTTGATAGGCTGAGAGACTGTCGATTAAATAATATGGTAGAATTATTATCAACGCTTCAGACATGAACACTGATGTGAGCAATACATGATGATATTGATGAATGTTTGGATTATACATAACTGGTTGGTAAATTACGTGTTCGTATGGTGGATGAAATCCAGTCCTGTAAAGCTCTTAGATTTCTCTGAAGTTGTATTTATTTATTCATTCGTTTCACTTAGGTTAACGTTTAAAATAAACCTTACAAACCTAAGCTTAGAATCGTAGAGACCGTTGAACAACATTGATATCGCACTAATCCTTGTGAAGATGATAAAAATCAAAATACTTACTTTTTCTTGCTGCTATACCGCTTCACCAAATGGCGTCGTTGTCGGGGATTGGTGTTTAGATATTGAAAGCATCACGATAGTTTCTATTTTTTATAAGCTTTGTACATTTGTGTATAGTGTATAAATATTTGTATATAAACTTGTCTATATTGTAAAGATACTTGCTCGGTACTTGTTTAATTTAATTTGTTTCAAGTATATAGTATATAAATTTTGGTGTTTGTTCACAAAGTTTGTTTTTGAAATGACTTGAAAAAACATTGAGTGATTATTTCAAGTTTGAGTGTTTCAATTTGCATTTGTATGGTAATGATATGAGGTGAAAATTTGATAAATTGTCAAGGTACATGTTTAATACTTTCTAGAACATAGCATGAATATGAAACTTCTAATTTGTACAACTATCATGTCACTCACTCTTTTGCAATACATGTTCATCTTTGAATCACTTTAGATCATAACCAAAGGTGAGGAAACTTTCATTATTTACTATATGTATCGGATATCAACAATCCTTGTTTTAACTCGGTTTTATTATGTTTAATCTTTCATCTGGGTTAAATTGTATGAAAGAATGAAAATGATCAAGGTATTTTGTTTGATTTTGAGCACAACCATTTGGCAAAAAGTAGTCTACCTTGTGAGTGAGTGAGAATTTGCTTACCCCATTTGAGCCTTGTATCAAGATCCATATTGATGTTAACTTTGGAACTTGTACATAACTAATTAGTTCAATCTTGATTTTAGATTGAATTTTGATATTTTTCTTGAACCCTCAACCATGAATTGTGTTTTTAATTTTTACATTTGCCTTAAAAAGCCTGTGAGCATTCACATTGTAATGTTGGTTGTATTCAAGTTGGATAGAAAAATGTTGATTGCTATGAGGTTTAGAAAGAAAAAGAAATTAAAAAAAAAGTCTTGAAAAAGAAAAAAATAGCAAATAAATTGTGTTAATAACTTGTGTGAAATGGTGTAACAATCGGGAAAAAAAGAAAAAGGTGAATTGATTTGTGAATGCTTAAGATTATGAGAAATGATCACTCTCATTTGATTAGGTAAATTTTTGTTTCAATTACCTTTAGATATGACATTAAAACCCTTGAAAGTCCTTGTGATTTGTGTTTTATACTTTCAATATGATTTTTTTTTTGGATAAATACATAATTTGATCTAAATGTTAGCAAGATTGCTGGGTGTGAGTCAAGTCCCTCATGTTTGTTTTTCACCCATCAACGCAGTTGTGTGTTAGGTGTGATTCATTTATTTAATTGTGTTGCATTAGAATTTTAACATGATTTTGTGCTTATAATTTGTTTCATAATCACGGTGTCGTTGTAGTGTAGTGGTAAGCATTACTTTGGTTGAACTTTTGCAATTTGAACCATACATTTGTTTTTGTTTCTAAAAACTTGATGATCATAATTTCTTGGTAGTTGCTCTTGTTTCTTTAGGTTTGATTGACCATCGTTTGAGGACAAACAAAGTTTTAAGTTTGGGAGAGTTTGATAAGTGCAAAATTTGACTATTTTTGTACATAAAAACTTAGCATTTTCAACTATAATTTGCGATTTCAATTACTATTTATATAATAATTATATTTTTGAATTTGGATTTTGTATCCTTGATGTGTATGTTAAGTTTGCAGGAAATAAAATAATAAAGACACAAAACAAAGAAGAAGGAACAAAGTTAAAATAAGGGAAATTATGGTTTGCTTGTCGGGCGAGCATTGGCGAAAAGGAAGCGAGCTCGCCCAGTAAGAATTCGAGAGAAGACACAGACCTCGTCGGGCAAGCTTTGGCAAACAAGAAGCAAGGCTAGATAAATGAAATTCAGGGGAAATGCGTCATGTTCGTCGGGTGATGATCTGGGATCTTGAGTTCTTCGGGCGAGGCCTTGGTCGTTGGGCGAGAAAATATATTTTCCAATGACAGTTTGATGCATTCTTTAGGGACAGATGGGCAATAAAGTAACTTTCGTCGGGCGAGATAGGAAAATTCCAAATTTGTATAAATAGGACCAAATCATATTTTTAGGTTATGGTTTTGGGGAATTTTAACCCCATTCCCATCAAACACAATTCTTTAGTTAAGAGAGGTAGATACTTAGAAAATAACAAGTTAGGATGCTTCTTGAAGATTCGAAATTGGATTTGCCTCTATCATTGGGAAGTCACAGTGGATGTTTGTTCGTCTTCATTCTTTTCCTTGTAATCTTTTTCTTGTTGGGATTGTATGTAAGTTCACTTTTATAGTATGTATTTTTATTAATCATGGCGTTATGTCTAATCTATTAACGAATTTATATCGATGTTATCCTTGTTTACTTGTTTTATCTATTGATTTGAAATGTTATTGAGAAATACTCTTCAAATTTAGATATATGATAATCATCTTTTGATGATAAACTCTTAACATAGATTTAGATTTAACATTCACATGAGTATCGAATCTTAATGCTCTGTATTGATTGATAGGCTGAGAGATTGTCGATTAAATAATATGGTAGAATTATTATCAACGCTTCAGACATGAACACTGATGTGAGCAATACATGATGATATTGATGAATGTTTGGATTATACATAACTGGTTGGTAAATTACGTGTTCGTATGGTGGATGAAATCCAGTCCTGTAAAGCTCTTAGATTTCTCTGAAGTTGTATTTATTTATTCATTCGTTTCACTTAGGTTAGCGTTTAAAATAAACCTTACAAACCCAATCTTAGAATCGTAGAGACCGTTGAACAATATTGATATCGCACTAATCCTTGTGAAGATGATAAAAATCAAAATACTTACTTTTGCTTGCTGCTTTACCGCTTCAACAAATGGCGTCGTTGTCGGGGATTGGTGTTTAGATATTGAAAGCATCACGATAGTTTCTATTTTTTATAAGCTTTGTACATTTGTGTATAGTGTATAAATATTTGTATATAAACTTGTCTATATTGTAAAGATACTTGCTCGGTACTTGTTTAATTTAATTTGTTTCAAGTATATAGTATATAAATTTTGGTGTTTGTTCACAAAGTTTGTTTTTGAAATGACTTGAAAAAACATTGAGTGATTATTTCAAGTTTGAGTGTTTCAATTTGCATTTGTATGGTAATGATATGAGGTGAAAATTTGATAAATTGTCAAGGTACATGTTTAATACTTTCTAGAACATAGCATGAATATGAAACTTCTAATTTGTACAACTATCATGTCATTCGCTCTTTTGCAATACATGTTTATCTTTGAATCACTTTAGATCATAACCAAAGGTGAGGAAACTTTCATTATTTACTATATGTATCGGATATCAACAATCCTTGTTTTAACTCGGTTTTATTATGTTTAATCTTTCATCTGTGTTAAATTGTATGAAAGAATGAAAATGATCAAGGTATTTTGTTTTATTTTGAGCACAACCATTTGGCAAAAAGTAGTCTACCTTGTGAGTGAGTGAGAATTTGCTTACCCCATTTGAGCCTTGTATCAAGATCCATATTGATGTTAACTTTGGAACTTGTACATAACTAATTAGTTCAATGTTGATTTTAGATTGAATTTTGATATTTTTCTTGAACCCTCAACCATGAATTGTGGTTTGAATTTTTACATTTGCCTTAAAAAGCCTGTGAGCATTCACATTGTAATGTTGGTTGTATTCAAGTTGGATAGAAAAATGTTGATTGCTATGAGGTTTAGAAAGAAAAAGAAATTAAAAAAAAAGTCTTGAAAAAGAAAAAAATAGCAAATAAATTGTGTTAATAACTTGTGTGAAATGGTGTAACAATCGGGAAAAAAAGAAAAAGGTGAATTGAGTTGTGAATGCTTAAGATTATGAGAAATGATCACTCTCATTTGATTAGGTAAATTTTTGTTTCAATTACCTTTAGATATGACATTAAAACCCTTGAAAGTCCTTGTGATTTGTGTTTTATACTTTCAATATGATTTTTTTTATGATAAATATATAATTTGATCTAAATGTTAGCAAGATTGCTGGGTGTGAGTCAAGTCCCTCATGTTTGTTCTTCATCCATCAACGCAGTTGTGTGTTAGGTGTGATTCATTTTTTTAATTGTGTTGCATTAGAATTTTAACATGTTTTTGTGCTTATAATTTGTTTCATAATCACGGTGTCGTTGTAGTGTAGTGGTAAGCATTACTTTGGTTGAACTTTTGCAATTTGAACCATACATTTGTTTTTGTTTCTAAAAACTTGATGATCATAATTTCTTGGTAGTTGCTCTTGTTTCTTTAGGTTTGATTGACCATCGTTTGAGGACAAACAAAGTTTTAAGTTTGGGAGAGTTTGATAAGTGCAAAATTTGACTATTTTTGTACATAAAAACTTAGCATTTTTCAATTATAATTTGCGATTTCAATTACTATTTATATAATAATATATATTTTGAATTTGGATTTTGTATCCTTGATGTGTATGTTAAGTTTGCAGGAAATCAAATAATAAAGACACAAAACAAAGAAGAAGGAACAAAGTTGAAATAAGGGAAATTATGGTTTGCTTGTCGGGCGAGCATTGGCGAAAAGGAAGCGAGCTCGCCCAGTAAGAATTCGAGAGAAGACACAGACCTCGTCGGGCAAGCTTTGGCAAACAAGAAGCAAGGCTAGATAAATGAAATTCAGGGGAAATGCGTCATGTTCGTCGGGCGATGATCTGGGATCTTGAGTTCTTCGGGCGAGGCCTTGGTCGTTGGGCGAGAAAATATATTTTCCAATGACAGTTTGATGCATTCTTTAGGGACAGATGGGCAATAAAGCAATTTTCGTCGGACGAGATAGGAAAATTCCAAATTTGTATAAATAGGACCAAATCATATTTTTAGGTTATGGTTTTGGGGAATTTTAACCCCATTCCCATCAAACACAATTCTTTAGTTAAGAGAGGTAGATACTTAGAAAATAACAAGCTAGTATGCTTCTTGAAGATTCGAATTTGGATTTGCCTCTATCATTGGGAAGTCACAGTGGATGTTTGTTCATCTTCATTCTTTTCCTTGTAATCTTTTTCTTGTTGGGATTGTATGTAAGTTCACTTTTATAGTATGTATTTTTATTAATCATGGCGTTATGTCTAATCTATTAACGAATTTATATCGATGTTATCCTTGTTTACTTGTTTTATCTATTGATTTGAAATGTTATTGATAAATACTCTTCAAATTTAGATATATGATAATCATCTTTTGATGATAAACTCTTAACATAGATTTAGATTTAACATTCACATGAGTATCGAATCTTAATGCTCCGTATTGTTTGATAGGCTGAGAGATTGTCGATTATATAATATGGTAGAATTATTATCAACGCTTCAGACATGAACACTGATGTGAGCAATACATGATGATATTGATGAATGTTTGGATTATACATAACTGGTTGGTAAATTACGTGTTCGTATGGTGGATGAAATCCAGTCCTGTAAAGCTCTTAGATTTCTCTGAAATTGTATTTATTTATTCATTCGTTTCACTTAGGTTAACGTTTAAAATAAACCTTACAAACCCAAGCTTAGAATCGTAGAGACCGTTGAACAACATTGATATCGCACTAATCCTTGTGAAGATGATAAAAATCAAAATACTTACTTTTGCTTGCTGCTATACCGCTTCACCAAATGGCGTCGTTGTCGGGGATTGGTGTTTAGATATTGAAAGCATCACGATAGTTTCTATTTTTTATAAGCTTTGTACATTTGTGTATAGTGTATAAATATTTGTATATAAACTTGTCTATATTGTAAAGATACTTGCTCGGTACTTGTTTAATTTAATTTGTTTCAAGTATATAGTATATAAATTTTGGTGTTTGTTCACAAAGTTTGTTTTTGAAATGACTTGAAAAAACATTGAGTGATTATTTCAAGTTTGAGTGTTTCAATTTGCATTTGTATGGTAATGATATGAGGTGAAAATTTGATAAATTGTCAAGGTACATGTTTAATACTTTCTAGAACATAGCATGAATATGAAACTTCTAATTTGTACAACTATCATGTCATTCGCTCTTTTGCAATACATGTTTATCTTTGAATCACTTTAGATCATAACCAAAGGTGAGGAAACTTTCATTATTTACTATATGTATCGGATATCAACAATCCTTGTTTTAACTCGGTTTTATTATGTTTAATCTTTCATCTGGGTTAAATTGTATGAAAGAATGAAAATGATCAAGGTATTTTGTTTGATTTTGAGCACAACCATTTGGCAAAAAGTAGTCTACCTTGTGAGTGAGTGAGAATTTGCTTACCCCATTTGAGCCTTGTATCAAGATCCATGTTGATGTTAACTTTTGGAACTTGTACATAACTAATTAGTTCAATGTTGATTTTAGATTGAATTTTGATATTTTTCTTGAACCCTCAACCATGAATTGTGGTTTGAATTTTTACATTTGCCTTAAAAAGCCTGTGAGCATTCACATTGTAATGTTGGTTGTATTCAAGTTGGATAGAAAAATGTTGATTGCTATGAGGTTTAGAAAGAAAAAGAAATTAAAAAAAAAGTCTTGAAAAAGAAAAAAATAGCAAATAAATTGTGTTAATAACTTGTGTGAAATGGTGTAACAATCGGGAAAAAAAGAAAAAGGTGAATTGAGTTGTGAATGCTTAAGATTATGAGAAATGATCACTCTCATTTGATTAGGTAAATTTTTGTTTCAATTACCTTTAGATATGACATTAAAACCCTTGAAAGTCCTTGTGATTTGTGTTTTATACTTTCAATATGATTTTTTTTTATGATAAATATATAATTTGATCTAAATGTTAGCAAGATTGCTGGGTGTGAGTCAAGTCCCTCATGTTTGTTCTTCATCCATCAACGCAGTTGTGTGTTAGGTGTGATTCATTTTTTTAATTGTGTTGCATTAGAATTTTAACATGTTTTTGTGCTTATAATTTGTTTCATAATCACGGTGTCGTTGTAGTGTAGTGGTAAGCATTACTTTGGTTGAACTTTTGCAATTTGAACCATACATTTGTTTTTGTTTCTAAAAACTTGATGATCATAATTTCTTGGTAGTTGCTCTTGTTTCTTTAGGTTTGATTGACCATCGTTTGAGGACAAACAAAGTTTTAAGTTTGGGAGAGTTTGATAAGTGCAAAATTTGACTATTTTTGTACATAAAAACTTAGCATTTTTCAATTATAATTTGCGATTTCAATTACTATTTATATAATAATATATATTTTGAATTTGGATTTTGTATCCTTGATGTGTATGTTAAGTTTGCAGGAAATCAAATAATAAAGACACAAAACAAAGAAGAAGGAACAAAGTTGAAATAAGGGAAATTATGGTTTGCTTGTCGGGCGAGCATTGGCGAAAAGGAAGCAAGCTCGCCCAGTAAGAATTCGAGAGAAGACACAAACCTCGTAGGGCAAGCTTTGGCAAACAAGAAGCAAGGCTAGATAAATGAAATTCAGGGGAAATGCGTCATGTTCGTCGGGCGATGATCTGGGATCTTGAGTTCTTCGGGCGAGGCCTTGGTCGTTGGGCGAGAAAATATATTTTCCAATGACAGTTTGATGCATTCTTTAGGGACAGATGGGCAATAAAGCAATTTTCGTCGGACGAGATAGGAAAATTCCAAATTTGTATAAATAGGACCAAATCATATTTTTAGGTTATGGTTTTGGGGAATTTTAACCCCATTCCCATCAAACACAATTCTTTAGTTAAGAGAGGTAGATACTTAGAAAATAACAAGCTAGTATGCTTCTTGAAGATTCGAATTTGGATTTGCCTCTATCATTGGGAAGTCACAGTGGATGTTTGTTCATCTTCATTCTTTTCCTTGTAATCTTTTCTTGTTGGGATTGTATGTAAGTTCACTTTTATAGTATGTATTTTTATTAATCATGGCGTTATGTCTAATCTATTAACGAATTTATATCGATGTTATCCTTGTTTACTTGTTTTATCTATTGATTTGAAATGTTATTGATAAATACTCTTCAAATTTAGATATATGATAATCATCTTTTGATGATAAACTCTTAACATAGATTTAGATTTAACATTCACATGAGTATCGAATCTTAATGCTCCGTATTGTTTGATAGGCTGAGAGATTGTCGATTATATAATATGGTAGAATTATTATCAACGCTTCAGACATGAACACTGATGTGAGCAATACATGATGATATTGATGAATGTTTGGATTATACATAACTGGTTGGTAAATTACGTGTTCGTATGGTGGATGAAATCCAGTCCTGTAAAGCTCTTAGATTTCTCTGAAATTGTATTTATTTATTCATTCGTTTCACTTAGGTTAACGTTTAAAATAAACCTTACAAACCCAAGCTTAGAATCGTAGAGACCGTTGAACAACATTGATATCGCACTAATCCTTGTGAAGATGATAAAAATCAAAATACTTACTTTTGCTTGCTGCTATACCGCTTCACCAAATGGCGTCGTTGTCGGGGATTGGTGTTTAGATATTGAAAGCATCACGATAGTTTCTATTTTTTATAAGCTTTGTACATTTGTGTATAGTGTATAAATATTTGTATATAAACTTGTCTATATTGTAAAGATACTTGCTCGGTACTTGTTTAATTTAATTTGTTTCAAGTATATAGTATATAAATTTTGGTGTTTGTTCACAAAGTTTGTTTTTGAAATGACTTGAAAAAACATTGAGTGATTATTTCAAGTTTGAGTGTTTCAATTTGCATTTGTATGGTAATGATATGAGGTGAAAATTTGATAAATTGTCAAGGTACATGTTTAATACTTTCTAGAACATAGCATGAATATGAAACTTCTAATTTGTACAACTATCATGTCATTCGCTCTTTTGCAATACATGTTTATCTTTGAATCACTTTAGATCATAACCAAAGGTGAGGAAACTTTCATTATTTACTATATGTATCGGATATCAACAATCCTTGTTTTAACTCGGTTTTATTATGTTTAATCTTTCATCTGTGTTAAATTGTATGAAAGAATGAAAATGATCAAGGTATTTTGTTTTATTTTGAGCACAACCATTTGGAAAAAGTAGTCTACCTTGTGAGTGAGTGAGAATTTGCTTACCCCATTTGAGCCTTGTATCAAGATCCATGTTGATGTTAACTTTTGGAACTTGTACATAACTAATTAGTTCAATGTTGATTTTAGATTGAATTTTGATATTTTTCTTGAACCCTCAACCATGAATTGTGGTTTGAATTTTTACATTTGCCTTAAAAAGCCTGTGAGCATTCACATTGTAATGTTGGTTGTATTCAAGTTGGATAGAAAAATGTTGATTGCTATGAGGTTTAGAAAGAAAAAGAAATTAAAAAAAAAGTCTTGAAAAAGAAAAAAATAGCAAATAAATTGTGTTAATAACTTGTGTGAAATGGTGTAACAATCGGGAAAAAAAGAAAAAGGTGAATTGAGTTGTGAATGCTTAAGATTATGAGAAATGATCACTCTCATTTGATTAGGTAAATTTTTGTTTCAATTACCTTTAGATATGACATTAAAACCCTTGAAAGTCCTTGTGATTTGTGTTTTATACTTTCAATATGATTTTTTTTTATGATAAATATATTATTTGATCTAAATGTTAGCAAGATTGCTGGGTGTGAGTCAAGTCCCTCATGTTTGTTCTTCATCCATCAACGCAGTTGTGTGTTAGGTGTGATTCATTTTTTTAATTGTGTTGCATTAGAATTTTAACATGTTTTTGTGCTTATAATTTGTTTCATAATCACGGTGTCGTTGTAGTGTAGTGGTAAGCATTACTTTGGTTGAACTTTTGCAATTTGAACCATACATTTGTTTTTGTTTCTAAAAACTTGATGATCATAATTTCTTGGTAGTTGCTCTTGTTTCTTTAGGTTTGATTGACCATCGTTTGAGGACAAACAAAGTTTTAAGTTTGGGAGAGTTTGATAAGTGCAAAATTTGACTATTTTTGTACATAAAAACTTAGCATTTTTCAATTATAATTTGCGATTTCAATTACTATTTATATAATAATATATATTTTGAATTTGGATTTTGTATCCTTGATGTGTATGTTAAGTTTGCAGGAAATCAAATAATAAAGACACAAAACAAAGAAGAAGGAACAAAGTTGAAATAAGGGAAATTATGGTTTGCTTGTCGGGCGAGCATTGGCGAAAAGGAAGCAAGCTCGCCCAGTAAGAATTCGAGAGAAGACACAAACCTCGTAGGGCAAGCTTTGGCAAACAAGAAGCAAGGCTAGATAAATGAAATTCAGGGGAAATGCGTCATGTTCGTCGGGCGATGATCTGGGATCTTGAGTTCTTCGGGCGAGGCCTTGGTCGTTGGGCGAGAAAATATATTTTCCAATGACAGTTTGATGCATTCTTTAGGGACAGATGGGCAATAAAGCAATTTTCGTCGGACGAGATAGGAAAATTCCAAATTTGTATAAATAGGACCAAATCATATTTTTAGGTTATGGTTTTGGGGAATTTTAACCCCATTCCCATCAAACACAATTCTTTAGTTAAGAGAGGTAGATACTTAGAAAATAACAAGCTAGTATGCTTCTTGAAGATTCGAATTTGGATTTGCCTCTATCATTGGGAAGTCACAGTGGATGTTTGTTCATCTTCATTCTTTTCCTTGTAATCTTTTTCTTGTTGGGATTGTATGTAAGTTCACTTTTATAGTATGTATTTTTATTAATCATGGCGTTATGTCTAATCTATTAACGAATTTATATCGATGTTATCCTTGTTTACTTGTTTTATCTATTGATTTGAAATGTTATTGATAAATACTCTTCAAATTTAGATATATGATAATCATCTTTTGATGATAAACTCTTAACATAGATTTAGATTTAACATTCACATGAGTATCGAATCTTAATGCTCCGTATTGTTTGATAGGCTGAGAGATTGTCGATTATATAATATGGTAGAATTATTATCAACGCTTCAG
The DNA here is from genome assembly GCF_024323335.1 of Lathyrus oleraceus. Lineage (NCBI taxonomy): Eukaryota > Viridiplantae > Streptophyta > Magnoliopsida > Fabales > Fabaceae > Lathyrus > Lathyrus oleraceus. The sequence continues at coordinate 91,394,630 of NC_066585.1, forward strand.
ACATGAACACTGATGTGAGCAATACATGATGATATTGATGAATGTTTGGATTATACATAACTGGTTGGTAAATTACGTGTTCGTATGGTGGATGAAATCCAGTCCTGTAAAGCTCTTAGATTTCTCTGAAATTGTATTTATTTATTCATTCGTTTCACTTAGGTTAACGTTTAAAATAAACCTTACAAACCCAAGCTTAGAATCGTAGAGACCGTTGAACAACATTGATATCGCACTAATCCTTGTGAAGATGATAAAAATCAAAATACTTACTTTTGCTTGCTGCTATACCGCTTCACCAAATGGCGTCGTTGTCGGGGATTGGTGTTTAGATATTGAAAGCATCACGATAGTTTCTATTTTTTATAAGCTTTGTACATTTGTGTATAGTGTATAAATATTTGTATATAAACTTGTCTATATTGTAAAGATACTTGCTCGGTACTTGTTTAATTTAATTTGTTTCAAGTATATAGTATATAAATTTTGGTGTTTGTTCACAAAGTTTGTTTTTGAAATGACTTGAAAAAACATTGAGTGATTATTTCAAGTTTGAGTGTTTCAATTTGCATTTGTATGGTAATGATATGAGGTGAAAATTTGATAAATTGTCAAGGTACATGTTTAATACTTTCTAGAACATAGCATGAATATGAAACTTCTAATTTGTACAACTATCATGTCATTCGCTCTTTTGCAATACATGTTTATCTTTGAATCACTTTAGATCATAACCAAAGGTGAGGAAACTTTCATTATTTACTATATGTATCGGATATCAACAATCCTTGTTTTAACTCGGTTTTATTATGTTTAATCTTTCATCTGTGTTAAATTGTATGAAAGAATGAAAATGATCAAGGTATTTTGTTTTATTTTGAGCACAACCATTTGGCAAAAAGTAGTCTACCTTGTGAGTGAGTGAGAATTTGCTTACCCCATTTGAGCCTTGTATCAAGATCCATGTTGATGTTAACTTTTGGAACTTGTACATAACTAATTAGTTCAATGTTGATTTTAGATTGAATTTTGATATTTTTCTTGAACCCTCAACCATGAATTGTGGTTTGAATTTTTACATTTGCCTTAAAAAGCCTGTGAGCATTCACATTGTAATGTTGGTTGTATTCAAGTTGGATAGAAAAATGTTGATTGCTATGAGGTTTAGAAAGAAAAAGAAATTAAAAAAAAAGTCTTGAAAAAGAAAAAAATAGCAAATAAATTGTGTTAATAACTTGTGTGAAATGGTGTAACAATCGGGAAAAAAAGAAAAAGGTGAATTGAGTTGTGAATGCTTAAGATTATGAGAAATGATCACTCTCATTTGATTAGGTAAATTTTTGTTTCAATTACCTTTAGATATGACATTAAAACCCTTGAAAGTCCTTGTGATTTGTGTTTTATACTTTCAATATGATTTTTTTTTTATGATAAATATATAATTTGATCTAAATGTTAGCAAGATTGCTGGGTGTGAGTCAAGTCCCTCATGTTTGTTCTTCATCCATCAACGCAGTTGTGTGTTAGGTGTGATTCATTTTTTTAATTGTGTTGCATTAGAATTTTAACATGTTTTTGTGCTTATAATTTGTTTCATAATCACGGTGTCGTTGTAGTGTAGTGGTAAGCATTACTTTGGTTGAACTTTTGCAATTTGAACCATACATTTGTTTTTGTTTCTAAAAACTTGATGATCATAATTTCTTGGTAGTTGCTATTGTTTCTTTAGGTTTGATTGACCATTGTTTGAGGAAAAACAAAGTTTTAAGTTTGGGAGAGTTTGATAAGTGCAAAATTTGACTATTTTTGTACATAAAAACTTAGCATTTTTCAACTATAATTTGCGATTTCAATTACTATTTATATAATAATATATATTTTGAATTTGGATTTTGTATCCTTGATGTGTATGTTAAGTGTGTAGGAAATCAAATAATAAAGACACAAAACAAAGAAGAAGGAGCAAAGCTGAAATAGGGGAAATTATGGTTTGCTTGTCGGGCGAGCATTGGCGAAAAGGAAGCGAGCTCGCCCAGTAAGAATTCGAGAGAAGACACATACCTCGTCGGGCAAGCTTTGGCAAACAAGAAGCAAGGCTAGATAAATGAAATTTAGGGGAAATGCATCATGTTCGTCCGGCGATGATCTGGGATCTTGAGTTCTTCGGGCGAGGCCTTGGTCGTTGGGCAGGGCCTTGGTCGTTGGGCGAGAAAATATATTTTCCAATGACGGTTTGATGCATTCTTTAGGGACAAATGGGCAATAAAGTAACTTTCGTCGGGCGAGATAGGAAAATTCCAAATTTGTATAAATAGGACCAAATCATATTTTTAGGTTATGGTTTTGGGGAATTTTAACCCCATTCCCATCAAACACAATTCTTTAGTTAAGAGAGGTAGATACTTAGAAAATAACAAGTTAGGATGCTTCTTGAAGATTCGAAATTGGATTTGCCTCTATCATTGGGAAGTCACAGTGGATGTTTGTTCATCTTCATTCTTTTCCTTGTAATTTTTTTCTTGTTGGGATTGTATGTAAGTTCACTTTTATAGTATGTATTTTTATTAATCATGGCGTTATGTCTAATCTATTAACGAATTTATATCGATGTTATCCTTGTTTACTTGTTTTATCTATTGATTTGAAATGTTATTGAGAAATACTCTTCAAATTTAGATATATGATAATCATCTTTTGATGATAAACTCTTAACATAGATTTAGATTTAACATTCACATGAGTATCGAATCTTAATGCTCCGTATTGTTTGATAGGCTGAGAGATTGTCGATTAAATAATATGGTAGAATTATTATCAACGCTTCAGACATGAACACTGATGTGAGCAATACATGATGATATTGATGAATGTTTGGATTATACATAACTGGTTGGTAAATTACGTGTTCGTATGGTGGATGAAATCTAGTCCTGTAAAGCTCTTAGATTTCTCTGAAATTGTATTTATTTATTCATTCGTTTCACTTAGGTTAACGTTTAAAATAAACCTTACAAACCCAAGCTTAGAATCGTAGAGACCGTTGAACAACATTGATATCGCACTAATCCTTGTGAAGATGATAAAAATCAAAATACTTACTTTTGCTTGCTGCTATACCGCTTCACCAAATGGCGTCGTTGTCGGGGATTGGTGTTTAGATATTGAAAGCATCACGATAGTTTCTATTTTTTATAAGCTTTGTACATTTGTGTATAGTGTATAAATATTTTTATATAAACTTGTCTATATTGTAAAGATACTTGCTCGGTACTTGTTTAATTTAATTTGTTTCAAGTATATAGTATATAAATTTTGGTGTTTGTTCACAAAGTTTTTTTTTGAAATGACTTGAAAAAACATTGAGTGATTATTTCAAGTTTGAGTGTTTCAATTTGCATTTGTATGGTAATGATATGAGGTGAAAATTTGATAAATTGTCAAGGTACATGTTTAATACTTTCTAGAACATAGGATGAATATGAAACTTCTAATTTGTACAACTATCATGTCATTCGCTCTTTTGCAATACATGTTCATCTTTGAATCACTTTAGATCATAACCAAAGGTGAGGAAACTTTCATTATTTACTATATGTATCGGATATCAACAATCCTTGTTTTAACTCAGTTTTATTATGTTTAATCTTTCATCTGTGTTAAATTGTATGAAAGAATGAAAATGATCAAGGTATTTTGTTTGATTTTGAGCACAACCATTTGGCAAAAAGTAGTCTACCTTGTGAGTGAGTGAGAATTTGCTTACCCCATTTGAGCCTTGTATCAAGATCCATATTGATGTTAACTTTTGGAACTTGTACATAACTAATTAGTTCAATGTTGATTTTAGATTGAATTTTGATATTTTTCTTGAACCCTCAACCATGAATTGTGGTTTGAATTTTTACATTTGCCTTAAAAAGCCTGTGAGCATTCACATTGTAATGTTGGTTGTATTCAAGTTGGATAGAAAAATGTTGATTGCTATGAGGTTTAGAAAGAAAAAGAAATTAAAAAAAAGTCTTGAAAAAGAAAAAAATAGCAAATAAATTGTGTTAATAACTTGTGTGAAATGGTGTAACAATCGGGAAAAAAAGAAAAAGGTGAATTGAGTTGTGAATGCTTAAGATTATGAGAAATGATCACTCTCATTTGATAGGTAAATTTTTGTTTCAATACCTTTAGATATGACATTAAAACCCTTGAAAGTCCTTGTGATTTGTGTTTTATACTTTCAATATGATTTTTTTTTTTGGATAAATACATAATTTGATCTAAATGTTAGCAAGATTGCTGGGTGTGAGTCAAGTCCCTCATGTTTGTTCTTCATCCATCAACGCAGTTGTGTGTTAGGTGTGATTCATTTTTTTAATTGTGTTGCATTAGAATTTTAACATGTTTTTGTGCTTATAATTTGTTTCATAATCACGGTGTCGTTGTAGTGTAGTGGTAAGCATTACTTTGGTTGAACTTTTGCAATTTGAACCATACATTTGTTTTTGTTTCTAAAAACTTGATGATCATAATTTCTTGGTAGTTGCTCTTGTTTCTTTAGGTTTGATTGACCATCGTTTGAGGACAAACAAAGTTTTAAGTTTGGGAGAGTTTGATAAGTGCAAAATTTGACTATTTTTGTACATAAAAACTTAGCATTTTTCAATTATAATTTGCGATTTCAATTACTATTTATATAATAATATATATTTTGAATTTGGATTTTGTATCCTTGATGTGTATGTTAAGTTTGCAGGAAATCAAATAATAAAGACACAAAACAAAGAAGAAGGAACAAAACTGAAATAAGGGAAATTATGGTTTGCTTGTTGGGCGAGCATTGGCGAAAACGAAGCGAGCTCGCCCAGTAAGAATTCGAGAGAAGACACAGACCTCGTCGGGCAAGCTTTGGCAAACAAGAAGCAAGGCTAGATAAATGAAATTCAGGGGAAATGCGTCATGTTCGTTGGGCGATGATCTGGGATCTTGAGTTCTTCGGGCGAGGCCTTGGTCGTTGGGCGAGAAAATATATTTTCCAATGACGGTTTGATGCATTCTTTAGGGACAGATGGGCAATAAAGTAACTTTCGTCGGTAGAGATAGGAAAATTCAAATTTATATAAATAGGATCGGGCAATCCTCAGTCCAATCATTGGACTGATCTTTCCGGAGGAGCTTGAATATCGACGCACATGTGGCAGTCATGTGGGATATGAATCTGGAAATATAATTCAAGCGGCCAAGAAAACCTCGGACTTGCTTCTCAGTTTTGGGCGTAGGAATCTCTTGTATTGCTTTGACCTTTGCAGGGTCAACCTCAATACCTCTTTCACTGACAATAAAACCTAATAACTTGCCGGAACGGACTCCAAATGTACACTTGTTGGGATTCAGACGAAGCTTGTACTTCCTTAAACGCTGAAGAAGCTTCAACAAGTGCTCCACATGTTCAACTTCCGTTGTTGACTTAGCAATCATATCATCAACATACACCTCAATCTCCTTGTGCATCATATCATGAAACAAGGTGGTCATAGCTCTTTGATACGTAGCTCCGGCGTTCTTCAAACCGAAGGGCATCACTCGATAACAGAATGTTCCTCAAGGTGTGATGAATGTTGTCTTCTCCATATCCTCGGGTGCCATTTTGATCTAATTATATCCGGAAAATCCATCCATAAATGAAAATACATTGAATTTAGCTGTATTGTCTACCAACATATCAATGTGTGGTAGAGGAAAATCATCTTTCGGACTAGCTTTATTCAAGTCTCTATAGTCCACACACATCCAGACTTTTCCATCTTTCTTAGGCACGGGCATAATATTGGCCACCCATTGAGGATATGTAGAAGTCACTAGAAACCCTGCATCAATTTGCTTCTGAACCTCCTCTTTGATCTTCACTGCCATATCATGATGAGTTCTTCTGAGCTTTTGCTTCACAGGCACGCACTCAGGCTTTAAGGGTAGGAAATGTTGCACGATATCAGTATCTAGACCGGGCATGTCTTCATACGACCAAGCAAAGACGTCGACATATTCTCGTAGCAATTCAATTAACCCCTTCTTAACAGACTCTTCCAGGAGTGCCCCAATCTTCACTTCTCGCACACAATCCTCAGACCCCAAGTTGACTGTTTCCAGATTCTCAAGATGCGGCTGAATGATCTTCTCTTCATGCTCAAGTAGACGGGTAATCTCGTCAGGAATCTCTTCAACATCATCTTCTTCCGCCTCAAATACAGGGAACTCAAAATTGGGAGATGGTGTTGGATCATTATGTTCAATGGGTTTGATCAACCTGCATAATGATTTTGGATATGAAAAGCTTTAGAATTCAAACAAGGCAATCATTATGCAGATGAAAAGATTGATTCTATTCTATATTTTTAGGTTTTATGTGATCACCAATTTCATGCAAAAGGCAAAAAGGGAAAATAATTGGAAAAACAAACATTTAACATGAATTTATTGAATGAAAATATCATTGTATTAATGCGCCTACAATGTCATCACTCCTCCTTTTGGCACGAGAGGAGGGTTTTTAAACATAATGAACATTACTTTGACTTATGGATAACTGTTGGAATATCCACAGCGACCCAATTATTGCAGATCCCCCTAGGGATGACGAAGTTCACAGAATCCTCTTCGTCCTCTTCCAAGATGGCAGCAACCTCATCGTCTTGATCGGTATGGATGAAACCTCCACTCTTGAACATCCCTTGCGCGTTGAACACCCCATAAGAAAAGCCTATGCCATCCCGAGACTTATTGTCTTCTAGCTCAATCATCTTTCCTAAACCAGCAGTTGCACCACACTCAATGGCCAACTTTGCATCTTTATAGGAAGCAAATGAAGGAGTTCTCTTCTCAATAGACTCGGCAATAGACAAAGCTTGGAAAGGAGTTCCAACTTCATCTTCAGCATCTATGTATGAGAAGGAAGACAAATGGCTAACCAGGAGAGCCTTTTCTCCCCCTACCACCACCAGCTTCTTGTTCTTCACGAATTTCAGTTTCTGGTGTAGGGTGGATGTCACGGCGCCTGCCTCGTGAATCCATGGTCTGCCTAAGAGACAACTATACGATGGGTGAATGTCCATAACCTGGAAGGTAATCTGGAAATCACTCGGTCCGATTTTGATTGGGAGATCAACTTCCCCAATCACAGTTTTGCGAGACCCATCAAAAGCCTTCACGACTATTCCACTTTGCCTCATGGGAGGCCCTTGATATGACAGTTTCGAAAGAGTGGATTTTGGCAATACGTTCAGTGATGACCCAGTGTCCACCAGCACATTGGACATGGCGTCGTCTCTGCAACCCATAGAAATATGTAAAGCCAAGTTGTGGTCTCTTCCCTCCTCGGGGAGATCAGAGTCACAGAAACTCAGGTTGTTACAAGCGGTAATGTTTGCAACAATGCTATCGAATTGTTCTATCGTGACATCATGATCTACATATGCCACATCCAAAACCTTCTGCAGAGCCTCTCGGTGTGGTTCTGAATTCAACAACAAGGATAACACCGATATTTTGGATGGCGTTTGTAGAAGCTGGTCTACAACATTGTACTCGCTTCTCTTGATGAGACTCAGCATCTCATCACAGTCTTCTTTCATATTGCCGCTTGGGCCAACAGAAGCAGGAGCTCCCAATGTAGAGGAGGGCTTAACAACAGGTGCCGGATTCGGAGTGCTCATCACATTCCCAATCGAGCGTTCAACAGAATCAGTACTAGCTTGGGGCTTTGGAGGTGCTGAAAACACACGACCACTACGGGTCAAACCACTAACATCTGCAATGTTAACAACAGAGGAAGATGGCAAGGACACCTCCTTCCCATTTTCCACCGCAACAGCATTGTAGCGATAGGGAATCACTTTTTCGGAAGAGTAAGGTACTGGTCAGGCCGGCTTGATGGTCAAGGCAGGAGAAACCTTCTGCTTGCTACCGTCATACTTGATGATAACAGGCTCGGGGATCCGAAACACTGGAGAAATCACATTGACTTCGGGCTCATCCTCATCAACATTTCTGTTTTGAAGGATCTCAATAACTCCTTCATCCAGCATTTCCTGAACATCTTTGCGCACCTGGCGACAACCTCTTTGGTTAATAGAACAAACTCGGCATCTATCGTGGTCATGCTCATAGTGACTATACTCACACAGCAAACGATGCATTTCGACTAGAGATTGTCGAATATGACTGACATATTTTACTTTGTACTTGCCAGGGCAACCCTGGACCATGTTGACAAATTTCCCATGCTCGGGCAATGGGTTCTTCTTCACATTAGGACCTATGTCCTCGAAACACAGAATGCCACATCTCACAAGGTCTTGAACCTTGGTCTTCAAAGGGTAACAATTCTCCACGTCGTGGCCGGGAGCACCAGAATGGTAAACACAGTGTAATTCGGGCTTATACCACCACTAGGGGTTAGCAGGTATAGTCGGTGGGTCTCTCGGAGTAATCAACTTCCTCTCTATCAAAGAGGGATATAATTCTGCATACGTCATTGGAATAGGATCGAAGGTGACCCTTTTCCTTTCGTAACTTGTGCTGGTTTGGTTACTGTTTCGAGGCTGGTAGGCCTGCCGTTGCGGTCGTTGCTGCTGATGTTGATATTGCGAAGGTGGTTGCTGATTGGTGTTATGTTGCTGGTACTGTTGATTGTCTCTGAAAACAGGTGCTATGTGAGCCACCTGGTGCTGGTTACTGGCAGGACGCACGGTCTTCCTCCTCACAGAGGGTCTTCTTGGTTTTACATGGGAGGTCACAGCATGTGCCTCTCCATCTTTCTTCTTTGCAAACGCCCCATATCGTTTGGCAGAAGAGCCTTCTTCTCTGGTTAGACGTCCTTCTCTAACCCCTTCTTCTAGACGCATCCCCATATTCACCATTTCGGTGAAGTCAGAAGGAGCGTTAGCAATCATCCGCTCATAATAAAAAGAACTCAAGGTCTTTAAAAAGATCTTGGTCATCTCTTTCTCTTCTAGCGGAGGTACGATTTGTGCTGCTAACTCTCGCCACCTCTGGGCGTACTCTTTAAACGTTTCCTTGTCCTTCTGGGACATGGCCCTCAATTGATCCCTATCGGGAGCCATATCTACATTGTACTTGTACTGCTTGACGAAGGCCTCGCCAAGATCGTTGAAGGATCGGATGTTCGCACTGTCTAAACCCATATACCAACGCAGAGCGGCACCAGACAGACTGTCCTGAAAGTAGTGGATGAGCAACTGGTCGTTGTCGGTCTGAGTCGACATCTTCCTGGCATACATGACCAGGTGGCTGAGAGGACAAGTATTTCCTTTGTATTTTTCAAAGTCAGGGACCTTGAATTTCACAGGAATCTTCACATTGGGAACCAAGCAGAGTTCGGCAGCAGACTTACCGAAGAGATCCTTTCCTCAAAGAGTTTTCAATTTCTTGCGAAGCTCAAGAAATTGATTGTTCATAGCGTCCATCTTCTCATAGACATCTGGGCCTTCAAATGTCTCAGAATGATAGATGGTGTCGTCTACCCTAGGCAAAGTATGCACGACAGGAGGAGGAACAACAAGGACCGGGCTAGATGCCGGCATAGAGGCAAAGGTAGGAGCAGGACCCTCGGGCATGAAATTGGGAGGCATCCCCCATGGGAATCCGGCTGGCATGGATGCTGGAGCAAAGTGTGCACTGGCTGCAGGCACGGTTGAGGAGACAATCTCAGAGATGACTGTCCTCTGGGGAGGAGTTGAAGGTATTGGAGAAGACTGGCTCTGGGCAGCCATGAATGACTCCATCAAGGCACTCAATCTGGCCACTTCCTCTTTCAGCTCGTGGTTCTCTTGCTCTAGATGATCCATCAATCTTGAAATGTTGGCTCTAGTGTAGTACCGGTGAGTCAGCTTGTCTTTGAAATGCATGAAGAACACAGAGTTAGATCACAGGACAAGAAGCCGAGAACAAAACCTGCTTATGCACATGATGCATGCAATGCTTGTGCATATGATTTTTCTTTTATTTTCAAAGGAACTTTTAGGGTTCTATTTGCAAATTTTGGAAATATTAAACATTTATCACATATGGAAATATCTCATCAAATAATATCGGGGAAAAGAAGTACAACATTTGTCAATCATATACAAGAGAAAAGGAAAATAATCATCCTATGGATCCCTAGAAACAATCATCTAAAGCTCGGAACACAGGAATATAAGATGCACGAAGCCTCTTCACCTCTCTCTCATAGGCTGCCTCCATATCTGCTTTCTCCTTGGCGAGTCGGTCGTACTTCCTTTTCCAAAACTTGGAAGACTGAGGAAGTAGAGAAGTCCATGCATCATCAGGATCATCAATAACCTGATGTTCGAGGAACTCTATCAAAGCATCCTTCTCCTTGATCTGCTGAAGCAACTCTTCCCTTTCACGGATCCAAGCACGTGATCGGTCTTCGTCTCTCAACTCCTCTACTCCTTGGTCAGGGAGGGTTGAAGGCCCAGCCATAACCAAAGGTGTAGGTCTTGGATACTCGTAAGGCATGAGATACTCAGACGCTCTCTTCCTAACCCAAGCAGTGTAAGGCTCTAAAGCAACACAATTCTTTGGACCCAACTCTTTCCTTCCTTTCCTATGAATCTTGCGCCAGGCACGAACCATTCTGCCCTTCAAGCCTTGGGGATCTTTACCCTCCTGAAAGAACACTCCCTCTAACAGAATGTTATTGGGTTTATCCTTTAGGGGGAACCCAAGCTGACGACGTGCCAAAGCAGGGTTGTAGTTAATCCCACCACATGTACCAAGAAGAGGCACATTGGAGAATTCAACACAAGAGTCGATAATCTGCACACCATCATACACATGGTTGTACCAAGAGATATCATCATTAGTGAGAGACATAAGTCTCGTGGACCACCGTAGACATCCCTTGTTCTCCTTGAATGCGACCGTCTGCGGTAAGTGAGAAATAAACCACTTATACAACAGAGGCAAACAACACACAATGGCACCACCACCCTTTGCATTCCTTATATGCAAAGAGAAATAAGTATCACCCAACAGAGTCAGAACGGGATTAAGAGTAAAGAAAATCCTAATAGCGTTCACATCCACAAACTTGTCGATGTTGGGGAACAATACTAACCCATAGATGAGAAGTACAAATATGGCCTCAAAGGCATCCTCACTCATGGCCTTCCCATACATAGTAGCTTGAGCAATGAGGAACTCAGAAGGGAGACCTTGAATTCCACCTTTAGTAGTCATATGAGCACCAACCAGAGATTCATCTATGTGTAACATGTCAGCTATCTCTTGAGAAGTAGGAATACTCTCCAAGCCACTGAACGGCAACTGATCCAGAATAGGTATACCCACAAGGTAGGCATACTCCTCAAGGGTAGGTAAAAGCTGGAAGTCCGGAAACGTGAAACAACGGTACAAAGGATCATAAAACTGCACCAGTACACTCATCAACCCTTCATCCACTTGAGTAGTCAGAAGAGGCAGAAGCTTCCCAAAACGAGCCTTGAAACCCAAAGGATCTAATACATAGGATGTCAGATTCCTTAACTCTTTCAAATCTGGTTGTCTAAAACTGTACTTCTTTGTATTCCTTCTTTGTCTTTCCATGTCTGAAAAGTTTGCAAATAAACCCCCTTAAGTTCCTTGATATTTTTCTTCATTATTTAGGATATGGATGCAAATGAGTGCATGAATGCAACAATCACACTCAAGGATCAAGCAAAGCACACCAAACAAAGGTCATGGGATGGATCATATTATCCCTAATATCAATCATCCATTTTGGTGGATTAGGGTTTACACCTTATCTACACCCAAGTTCCATTGATATTAAGGATACATGAACGGATCAACCATGAATCAAGGGTTTGTTGCAAGTCACGAGCATGGGGTCTCGGTTAAGAACCACCCAAAAGGAATGCACCAGGGTTTAAACCTGCCAAACATGTTCTACAAGGGGTTCCCATAGTCATCATCCCATCTTTCGGATATTATCGGAAAAACGACTACTCGTATTCCAAAAATATTCTCAAGAGAGACTCTTATGAGTGTAGTATCGCGTAACAATCGTATCAAATCTTACACTTGAACGACTTTCACACTACATCCTAAGAATAGGCCAAGATGGGCTTGGTAAACTAAGGTCCTTGGCTTCTAAGGTCTATATTGGAAAGAGTAATGTCTAACCACAACTTACTTGTGTGACATTATTGATCCCAACATGACCTCCACCAAGTGAATGGACTTGCAAGTCAACGCGCCTAGTGTAGTCCACAGTCAATGCAACCACATGGAGCCATTAATTAGGTCATAACATTGAACGGATCAGATCGAATCTGGAAATGGAAATGCACGGCTGTGATTGGATCTAGAGTTGGGACGGCCACCGGAGCCACCGTCTTCTCCGGTGAGACCTCCAGTTCCGGTGAGAATTGCAGACACGGCAAACTCAACCAAATGGAGCGATCTATACATCAATTGAAAGAGGAAGTGATGTATATCACTCCTATACCATGCACTTCCACTCTAGATCCCTATAAATGGAGAAATCAGAGCTGGAAGTATGATGGTGTTCATCATGAACTTCATGTTTTTGCAAAATTGAAAGCACAAATCAAATGCCTCTATTGAGAGGACTTCAGCCAGACCAAGGAACTCAAGAAATAAGTAAAGATTAAAGAGTTTCGAAGAGAAAAAGTTTTGTTATCCACCTTTGAAATGCAGGTCTTGAGAGCACGATTCTTCACAACCAAAGCTTACAATGAGATCTAGTGATGAAGAGGAAGCAAGGCTGAGGAATTATAGGTCTGAAAATCAACCAAGGTAGTTGAAATTCAGATCTGAATTTTTTAGAGAAAAGTGGAAATTCCTTTAGTGATGGCTAGGGAGAGATTTGTGCAGCATAACAGGTTGAATCAGGGTGAAGAATAGTGGAGCTGAGCACACTTATTTATAGCAAATGGCAAGGCAAGCAAGGTGAATTCTCATGTGCATGGAATTTGAACCCTTCATGCATGGGCCTGTACAGGCGCGTGCAAAGCCCAAAAAATGATGCAAATGAATGCTGAACACCAACCAAGTTAAACTGGACGTGTAATTTGAATGGCAATTGCTTGTGTATCAAGATTTCATGTGTATTCCATAATTTGACCTAAACATTCATCTCTTCGAAAGTCCCAATTGGAAAGTCCAAACATGATCATGTGAGTAATGGTTGGAAAGGTCTTGGTGTAAGGAACAATTGTTGTGTCGAACAAAAATCCATTTGAAGTGTGGAAATTTATGAAATTTGGGTTTAAAGTGCAAGGTGTATGACATGTCAAAGCAAGGTTTCCAAATTTGGCCCAAGTTCAAGCCCTTCTGTTTTGATGATGCAAGCCATAATGGAAAAACCTCCAACATCAAAATTGTAGATCTTTTCAAGCCAATCAAAATGGACTTAAATTTTGCATCATTTGGATTTTTGATGAAATAATTATGGGCACTTGAAGTTGGACTTTTTTGCCTTTTAATGCATTTGGCCCAAGAGGACCTATAATGTATTGCATTATCACATGTATTTCCTTTGAGATTTTGAAATTTTGTTCAACATAACATTTGAATTATACATCTTAAGCTTTCCAATGCATTTTATCCCACCTAAAAATCATAAACAATGAATGAGTTATGTCCTTGGGAAGTTGACCTAAAATTAGGGTTTCAGTCAAAATGACCTATAATGTATTGGAATGGGAGATGGCCTTCCAAGATTCAAATAAATTTTTGATAACATGAAAGTTGTTCATATTGTCCTTAAGAACATTTTTGATTTTGGAATCATCTCCATTTGACCAACACATAAAAAGTTAGGTCTCAGTGCATTTCAAAATAGTCATATGAATTGACTGATCAACTTCTCAAGTCCATGACTCATATCTTGATGAATTGATGATTGAGGATACTCAAATAAGTTCAAATATGCATGAAATGATGAATTAAAGGACTTCCCTTGATTGCATTTGATCATGGGCTGAGGTTGCTTCAAGAGCAAGGCATTGTGGTGCACATATGGATTAGGGCTTCCTTGAGAAACAAACCTCAAACCCTTTGACTTGCTTTGATCAAAATGATGAAATGAGATGCTAGGGAGGCATATTTGATGGATGAGAGCTTTGGGAACCATTACCATGCTTGCTATCATCTCCTCTTGACCTTACCATTGCACATATGATCTCCTAGAAGCTCTTGACCTTGTGATTGCTCAAGCTACAAACAAAAGATGTTAGTGACATATTTTTGTGTTTTTGGTTAGTAAACAAAATAAGAAGAGCAATGATATACAATTCAAGCATGCTTGGTGATCTCAAACCACTCTCAAGAAGTCCCACCCAAAGGCACATGGAACCAAGATGCTAAGGATCCTTGAGGTAATGCCAAATGCAAGGTTATGATGCCATGAGGGATCTTAGGGACAAAATTGGGGTCTTACAGATGCCCCTATTTAAGGTCATTCTAACCGGAGAAGTGAAGGTTAAAATCTTCGTCTCGACGGGGTAGAATGGGCTTAAACAATAACAAAGAGACGAATTTTGGTCCCTAAGAGACCTCATGATGCAGATGTATGCATGCAAATGGTAACACTCAGTGGGGGTATGTGTCCACAAAGGCAAAGATCAGGAGAAATATTAACAATTCCCATGAATAATTCATTCTGTCGTACCTCAAAAAATGTATGGGGATACGACTTCAAAGCGAAGCGCGATCGTACGCTCGCAATGATGGACTGAACAGAGTCGCCACCGAACTTTATTTATTCCCAAAAATGGGAAAGGGAAAATATCGATAAAACCCCTAAAAGAAAGGATAAGATATGGTCATCGCAACCAACATCAGGGTTCGGGAGTCGATTACGCAAGGGGAAGGTATTAGCACCCCTCACGTCCGTTGTACTCAACGGGAACCATTAGGTTAGTTGTGTGCGTTAATGTTAGTTTGAAATGTTAGGCTTTTCAGTTATTAGGTGGGAAAGAAAGAATAGAAGAGAGAAGAAATGTTTTTGGATTTTGACGAAGGACTAAACCTAAGTTTTTTATTAGTGGGCCTGACAAGATTTAAAAATCCTGCTCCTACGTATCTCAAAAGAGAAATCAAGGCTTACGTAGTTCTGGGTAGAAAATGTTTGTTTGTTGGTCGATTTTAGCGAAAGCTATATTGCAGTAATCGACGAAAACATCGCTTTACCCAAAACAGATGAGGAGTGGACGCATACCACACATCGAACGGATTTATAGATCTACATTCGGAAAAACGTCATCTATCTCTACTCAACAATCGTGGCCGAAACATTGTTTTGCATCGCCTTAAGACAATATATCTTTCATTTATGAAAAATGTTTTTTTTTTATTAATCACACGACGGCGAGAAAGAATTTGATCGATTGGATGTATTTTGAGTGATGGCGAGAACTTGGATGAGCGAGATATACATCTCGAATCCTAGCCTCAGGAGTGCACGGTATACACCATGTTCCATTTCCATCTTTATTGAAAAAGTATTAAGGTAGGAATTAGGTATTTTGAAGTCTGAAAGACGAGTACTTGTGACCTACAAGCTCTTACAGCTTGGGTCTAATACTCGGGACTACGTCTGGACATTCCATCCAGGCAGTTTGTTTCTTTCCAATACTGCTAAGAAAATGATTTGAATATTTATGAATGTTTTGGAGGGAAGACGAATATTTATGGCTTGCAAGCTCTTACAGCTTGAGCCTAATATTCGGGATTACGACTGGACATTCCATCCAGGTAATCTTTTTCTTCACGTTTTATTTAGAAGATGATTTGGGATATTTACGGATATTTTGGCGAGAAGACGAATATTTATGACTTACAAGCTCTTACAGCTTGAGCCTAATATTCGGGATTACAACTGGATATTCCCTCCAGGTAATCTTTTTCTTCCAACTTTATTAAGAAAATGGTTTGAGATGTTTACGGATATTTTGGCGAGAAGACGAATATTTATGACTTACAAGCTCTTACAGCTTGAGCCTAATATTCGGGATTACGACTGGACATTCCATCCAGGTAATCTTTTTCTTCACGTTTTATTTAGAAAATGATTTGAATATTAGAGTGTTAAAGAGAAGACGAATATTTATGGCTTGCAAGCTCTTACAGCTTGAGCCTAATATTTGGGATTACGACTGGATATTCCCTCCAGGTAATCTTTTTCTTCCAACTTTATTAAGAAAATGATTTTGAATATTGGAGTGTTAAAGAGAAGACGAATATTTATGGCTTGCAAGCTCTTACAGCTTGAGCCTAATATTCGGGATTACGACTGGACATTCCATCCAGGTAACCTTTTTTCTTCCAACTTTATTAAGAAAATGATTTTGAATATTGGATTAAAACAATTAAAGCACTGAGGTTTGAAATTATTGAAAGTTAAGTTGATGTTGCTTAAACGCTCATTGTAAGAAGGCCCAAGAGTAAGCCATAGGACCAGAAACCGACCAAAATCGAAAGCCAACCGAATTTAGCTCTAAGCTCACTTAGAGTGGATTCATGTAGGAATCACTCTATAAGAAGCCGAACAACTGAATTTATATGTCCGAATAATTTCCGTAATGCATTAATAAACAAAGCAAAAATCAAGTACATTATTATTATTACAATAGTATCACAAATTTTTATATAAACTCAAAATAATCGATAAATAGAAAGTTAAACACAACAAGCATACGCTAACTACAATGAATCCACATTTCTACATAATCTAAATAGAGTTAAAATAAAATAAAATAAATAAACAATATTAATATATCAAAATATAAATAACTTACAAAAATCTAAAATATATATATAATTATAAAACTTAAACATGTACGTATAACTATAAAATTTAAAAGCATAAAGTAATATTAAAAACATGTATGTATAACTATAAATATTAAAAACGTAAAGTATATATCTACAACTATAAACTTAAAACGTAAGGTATATATAACTATAAAAATTAAAAAAAGGAAACATAAAATATATATATAGGTATGAAACTTAAAAACGTATAGTATATATATAAAGCTTAAAACATAAAGTGACGTATATTTATATAATAAAAGCTAAACAACAAGACATATATATTTAAATAAATAAAACAGAAAGCCTTAATTAAAACTGGAACAACAACAATGTTTAAAGGAAGTATTGTGGTTGTTGTTTGAGGTGGCTATGAAGTGTGAGGTATGGAGTTCGTATGCCGTTGGTGTGAAAAGGTGTATGTTTGTGGAAGAAGCAGCAAGGTGAGGGCTATGGTTTAGTATGGTAGTTTCAGTAAAGAAGAAAATGAAAGGGTGGATGAAGGAGTGGAAGAAAGAATGGTTTTTGTTGTTGTGTGGGGAAGCTGCCGACGGATCCCTTAGTCCCCTTTTTCTCATCAGCCAGACATAATATATAGTAGGGACTAGTTAGGGTTGTGTGAGTTTTACAATGACCAAAAAGACCTTAATGAGTATTATTAGAGTAAAAATGAGTTAGAAATAAATCAAGTTAAAAATAAAATATTAATTTAAATAATCAAAATAAATTCGAAACAAAAACATAGAAAACTCTATTTATTTATTTCGAACATTTTGGCAAAAAAAGAAAAATAAACGGACTCAAAATGAATAAAATTCGGACGCAAAAGTGCTCGAAAAATTAAAATGAATGCACCAAAATGATCAGTGCGAAATAAATTTGTTAGAAAAATACAGCGTTTCTTTTAATTTTGAAATAAATTTTGACCGGTTAAACAAACTTGAGCTGATCAAAAGGTGGCCAAAGAATTAGCTGAAAAAATAAATCGAGCATACCAGATTAAACTACGCGAAACATAGATTAATAAAATTGATGTCTAGAAGCCTGATTTTAAAAAAATTCGTTCACCGATTTAACGCACATCCGTTGACTAATTCAACCGGTTTGTCTGTAGATCCGAAAAAATTGTTTCGACTGGTATTTTAGGCACTATGCGGTATGGAATGCATGGTATGCTATGTAGACATGCAATAGCTATGATGAATGTATTGAATCAGCGATTCAGGGTCAAAATTGGGGTATGACAGTTGCCCCTATTTAAGTATCTTCAACTAGAGAATATGAAGCAGGACACTCTTCATATGATCATAGTGGGAGATAGTTAAATACTAAGAAGACCCGGATTTTGATCCTGAAATGCAAATGATAGGATATGATATGAGATAAATGCCGGAATGAATGACTCCTTTTTTGTAATTTTTATCTGCTAGGGATATGATCGACCCTTGACAGGAGATGCTACTAGACAGACCAATCTGCGGGGAATGCTGATGGTCCACAAGAAGGCAGACAAGTGGTAAGAAACAAACTCGCTGGGGAAACAAATCCTGCTGGAGAGTCAAACACACACTGGGGAGTAATCTAAGTGGAATTTGATAAGCAGCATTCGGAGTACAAGAGATTTAGGGAGTAAGTTCACATATGACTTACCAGACCTGAATAAGGAAGAAAATGCATAACAGGTTCAGACACAACAAAACAGGTTCATATATGACCTGACAATGCTGGGGAATAATCATGGAGAATAACTCTTCAGAACAGGTTCATGTATGACCTGACACCGGAATAAAGGCTCAACAACAGGTTCATACATGACCTGAATAGTATTGAACAAAAATTGGAAAAACTCTTCAGAGCAGGTTCATATATGACCTGACCCCAGAATAAAAGCTCAACAACAGGTTCATACATGACCTGAATAGTATTGAACAAAAATTGGAAAAACTCTTCAGAGCAGGTTCATGTATGACCTGACCCCGGAATAAAAGCTCAACAACAGGTTCATAAATGACCTGAATAGTATTGAACAAAAACTGGAAAAACTCTTCAGAGCAGGTTCAAGTATGACCTGACCCCGGAATAAAAGCTCAACAACAGGTTCATATATGACCTGAATAGTATTGAACAAAAATTGGAAAAACTCTTCAGAGCAAGTTCAAGTATGACCTGACCCCGGGATAAAAGCTCAACAACAGGTTCATACATGACCTGAATAGTATTGAACAAAAATTGGAAAAACTCTTCAGAGCAGGTTCAAGTATGACCTGACCCCGGGATAAAAGCTCAACAACAGGTTCATACATGACCTGAATAGTATTGAACAAAAATTGGAAAAACTCTTCAGAGCAGGTTCAAGTATGACCTGACCCCGGGATAAAAGCTCAACAACAGGTTCATACATGGCCTGAATAGTATTGAACAAAAATTGGAAAAACTCTTCAGAGCAAGTTCAAGTATGACCTAACCCCGGAATAAAAGCTCAACAACAGGTTCATATATGACCTGAATAGTATTGAACAAAAATTGGAAAAACTCTTCAGAGCAGGTTCAAGTATGACCTGACCCCGGAATAAAAGCTCAACAACAGGTTCATACATGACCTGAATAGTATTGAACAAAAATTGGAAAAACTCTTCAGAGCAGGTTCATGTATGACCTGACCCCGGAATAAAAGCTCAACAACAGGTTCATACATGACCTGAATAGTATTGAACAAAAACTGGAAAAACTCTTCAGAGCAGGTTCAAGTATGACCTGACCCCGGAATAAAAGCTCAACAACAGGTTCATATATGACCTGAATAGTATTGAACAAAAATTGGAAAAACTCTTCAGAGCAAGTTCAAGTATGACCTGACCCCGGGATAAAAGCTCAACAACAGGTTCATACATGACCTGAATAGTATTAAACAAAAATTGGAAAAACTCTTCAGAGCAGGTTCAAGTATGACCTGACCCCGGGATAAAAGCTCAACAACAGGTTCATACATGACCTGAATAGTATTGAACAAAAATTGGAAAAACTCTTCAGAGTAGGTTCAAGTATGACCTAACCCCGGAATAAAAGCTCAACAACAGGTTCATATATGACCTGAATAGTATTGAACAAAAATTGGAAAAACTCTTCAGAGCAGGTTCAAGTATGACCTGACCCCGGAATAAAAGCTCAACAACAGGTTCATACATGACCTGAATAGTATTGAACAAAAATTGGAAAAACTCTTCAGAGCAGGTTCATGTATGACCTGACCCCGGAATAAAAGCTCAACAACAGGTTCATACATGACCTGAATAGTATTGAACAAAAACTGGAAAAACTCTTCAGAGCAGGTTCAAGTATGACCTGACCCCGGAATAAAAGCTCAACAACAGGTTCATATATGACCTGAATAGTATTGAACAAAAATTGGAAAAACTCTTCAGAGCAAGTTCAAGTATGACCTGACCCCGGGATAAAAGCTCAACAACAGGTTCATACATGACCTGAATAGTATTGAACAAAAATTGGAAAAACTCTTCAGAGCAGGTTCAAGTATGACCTGACCCCGGGATAAAAGCTCAACAACAGGTTCATACATGACCTGAATAGTATTGAACAAAAATTGGAAAAACTCTTCAGAGTAGGTTCAAGTATGACCTAACCCCGGAATAAAAGCTCAACAACAGGTTCATATATGATCTGAATAGTATTGAACAAAAATTGGAAAAACTCTTCAGAGCAGGTTCAAGTATGACCTGACCCCGGGATAAAAGCTCAACAACAGGTTCATACATGACCTGAATAGTATTGAACAAAACTTGGAAAAACTCTAGAGTAGGTTCAAGTATGACCTGACACCGGAATAACAACAATTGGACTCTGACCGTAAGCAATGGACTACAACCAGCTTTTAACGGATTTTGCCAACAACAACTGGACTTGAAAATGACTGCGAAAATCGGATGTTGGTTTAAAGATACCAAAGACAAAACGGAATTAGAGGTCAAAAGACATAGGATCAACAATAAGACCTAGGTCAATGCATAATGAGCACGAAGTACATTTCGGCTATGCATGATTTGAATTTCCTTTTATGCATGATATATGAATGATCATGATTATGAGAATGCTAACACTGGGCAGACTGGGGGTTTGTAAAGGCTTTTTATGGAATCTCATGATTCCTCAACACCGAGAACTCAACCAAATATTTTATGATAGATGTTATCAAAGGAGAATTTTATCCAGCTTAACAGCCACAACTTAGCCAATGGGATCCTTTTGGAGGATTAATGAATCGTGCTAGCATAATTTTCGGGCACTCGTCTTAAACTCAATAGTTGTTGTGGCAGAATTTGTTTGAGCAGTTTGAAAGCACGAAGAAAAAGGTTCTGCCCCTCTGTGGCTCATCTTGCCCCAGTTTGTTGGGTCTTTGGAAATGTTCATCATGAAAGTGGGTTTGGAAACAACTTGCTATGAGACTACCTCGAGATGGCTTGCCCCAAGTGTTTGAAACTTGCAATGGTCTGAACTTGACTAATCCAAATGTTGGAATGGTACACTCTTGATTGATTGTCCTTTGGACTTATTAAGCTCTGAGGTGACTTGCCCCAGTCTAAGTCTTGAAGCAAATTACTCTTGGCGAGATGACCCCTAGGGTGATTAGCTCGGATTGAATGATCCTCAAGGTGATTTCCCCTGTTTGGACTTCTTTCACTTTATCAAGTTCCTCAACTGCATATTGTTGGAATTTCTTTGATGCTAAGTGTTGATTCGCAAATAAGATTGTTCATTCAAAAAAATGGTAATTTTAATGCAATGTTTATGCAAAAATTTGAACTCAAAGTTTATTGATATGAATGGGTGAAATATAGTGAACGAGTCGTTGATAAGAACACAATGGTGATCAAGTCATTCACAGTATGCAAGTTGGTGCCATCAAATGATTAACAAAAATCGTTTGGAGTCAAGTTAACACAACCTTGTTATAGTATGCTTTCAAAATAAACCCTGCCTCAATTAGGTCTTTTAAGGGTTGTAACGTGGTCTGGTTCACGGTTTTTTGAAACAAAAGGACATAAGGCTCAAAATTTATTTTTACCCACCCTTTCTTCTTGATGATCTCCAGTTCCTATGTTCAGTTAATTCAATACACGCATTCGACTTCTAAGAGGGTTTGAAGGTGTGATGGTAAAGATGAGGGTTCAAAATAGATTTCCTTGAATGGCAGTCACCTTATTTTGTTTTTGTTGAGGATTTAGTGACCTCTTTTGATTGATTTTCTTTATCCCTAATTTTGCCTGGACTGCTTCTTTGAAGCTTTCGGTCCATCGGGATGCCCTGAGTTTTGCCTAAGTCATTTTGTGGTATTTGACTTAGCGGGCTTTTTTTATTTTTTTAAAGGTGTGGACTGCCACATTATTGGTGGATAAGGATCAACCAACACTAATTTTAGCTTTTCTTAGCTTCTTTGGCACTTTAACATGTGCGTGAAAGATAACATGTGGTTGAACCTATTTGGAGGGTGTACATATGGACGATTTTTTTTTAAAAAAAAGATCGAATGCATGATCAAAGTATCTGAACACAACTACCCTTCCCCAGGTTAATATTAAGGGTTTTAGATCCGAAATAAACACCAACTTCTAGGCTCAAAGTCGTTGACTAGGGATTAACTCCTTATCACTCCAGTGTTTGGGGATTTGAAACAATGCCTTACATCCTCGACAAGGTTTTACTCAAAAGCATACCACAACAATTTCAGGTGTTTCGTTTTCATCATCCTCCTTCCAATCTTTGTTAACACAACAGTTTGATAAACAAAAGTGAATGAGAGGAGTATTTTGTTTTTGTTTTTTAACATAAATGAAAAACGAGTGAATACGAATGGATTAATTCAAAAGATGCATAAACCTTTCATTAATCTTACCAATTCAAAGAAAACAACAATGCTTAAAAGCAATTAACAATCAACATGCGAGGAAACTACAAAAGAAATGTTGAGACAGCCAAATGATTGCCAGCTTTAGGGAATTGACTTCTTCAAACTTGAAGGTTCGGATCAACAAGCTTTTTGACATTGGCATGATGATCTTCAAATTCTTTTCCTTCATTCTCATCGTTGAACGCAACCCTCTTGGATTCACTACTCACTTCTCCTTTTCTTTCATTGGTATGGGTCGTGACATTGGAAATCCAAGGCGGTATCTTAATGCTCTTACCAGGAAACAATGATAGCTCATTAGCCACATCCCTGACATTTTCCTTGTGGAACAAAATCTTGAGGGGTTTCAAGGGTCCTTTCCCTTTCTCATTACCTGGCTCAAAAATCAGGGTATATGTACTTGACCCTTCCTCCTTGAGTGTTGGTGACCTTATGTCAATCAATCCTTGCAGCTTGAGCTTAAAACTCTTGCATTCCTCGATGGAGTGCCCCATTGTCCCAGTATGGTATTCGCACTTGACCTTGGGATGATCTTCTTCAAAGATTAAGCTCTTCTTGTTAATCAACCCTCGCACCAAGGCTTTCAGCGCTAAGCAAGAATTCAGGTCATGTCCCAATGCTCCTTTATGGAATTCACATGTTGCATTTGGATTGTACCATGACAGGTATGGTGACACAGGTGTAAGAGCTCGAGGGGTCACCAAAGCATTTTGGATCAGTTGCGGGTAGAGCTTGCTATATGGCACCGGAATCGAGTCATTGTGATCCTTGTTCCCCTTGCTCTGATTCTGATTTTTGTTCTGAACCTGGCTTTGGTGACTTTGAGGAGCAATAGCCAGAGGATGTTGATGATGACGTCTTGAGGGAGGTCCATATACTGGTAAATGAGGAGTTACCTCATAGAATTTCCCTTGACTTGGGGTAACACCAGATGGATGTGGCGTAGTAGCTCTCTTTGTTGCAGCAGCGTATATTGGGTGACCCTCTTTTCTCAACAAGACTTGCAGGGTTTCCAAGACCCATCTCATTTGGCTCTTCAAAAGATTAAGTTCCTCCTTCAGCGCTTCTTGGCTTTTCCTTAGCTCGTCCATCATCCCCTGAGACATGGTTCTTTGCTCTTCGCGTGTTGAGAATCACTTTGCTTCACGGACAAAAGATGGATGAGTCTTTTTTTGGTATTTTGTCTGGAGAATGACATGCATTATGATGCGATGCAAATGCAATGGAATGCGAATGAATGCAATGCAAGCCATGCACATTTGTTTTTTTTTTTTAATACACGGGTTCAAAAGTCCGAGGTACTGATGAATCTGATTGTTTTCCAAGAATAGGTTCTCACCAGGTATGGTCTAAGGTTTTTGAAAAAGTTCCTAGAGTCATGGATCCATTAGACTGTTTGCTACCTGCGGCAACTTACTTGCCGGGCATCAACTCCATCTAAAGAATCTACTCTAAGTGAGGTTCTCGCATCGATGCAACGAGAAATACATCTCGCAGACCCACACTACGCAACCATCTTTCCTAGTTGGGCAAAGAACTAAGGTTCTACAAATGGTTCTCAGAGTCATGGATCCTAAAGAAAATATCGAAGCTTACGGCAACTTACTTGCCGAGCGACAACATCCTCTCAAGAATCTACTCTAAGTAAGGTTCTCGTACCGACCCAACGAGAAATACATCTCGCAGACCCGTACTACTCAACCTCGTCCTATCTTATGTTTTTACTCGAGACTCGGGTAAAAAGTCTTTCCCACAAGGTTTGCAATCAAAGCATCCAAGTATCACACCATAATCGAACCAATACAACAGATTCATATCAATATGACAATAGAGATAGTAAAAACAATAAAGAAAAGCCACATAGGTAAACAAACAAAGGCACACAAACGACCTAACTAGGTTTGACTCACTTAGGGATTTGTCTTCCCCAGTGAAGTCGCCATCTGTCGTACCTCAAAAAATGTATGGGGATACGACTTCAAAGCGAAGCGCGATCGTACGCTCGCAATGATGGACTGAACAGAGTCGCCACCGAACTTTATTTATTCCCAAAAATGGGAAAGGGAAAATATCGATAAAACCCCTAAAAGAAAGGATAAGATATGGTCATCGCAACCAACATCAGGGTTCGGGAGTCGATTACGCAAGGGGAAGGTATTAGCACCCCTCACGTCCGTTGTACTCAACGGGAACCATTAGGTTAGTTGTGTGCGTTAATGTTAGTTTGAAATGTTAGGCTTTTCAGTTATTAGGTGGGAAAGAAAGAATAGAAGAGAGAAGAAATGTTTTTGGATTTTGACGAAGGACTAAACCTAAGTTTTTTATTAGTGGGCCTGACAAGATTTAAAAATCCTGCTCCTACGTATCTCAAAAGAGAAATCAAGGCTTACGTAGTTCTGGGTAGAAAATGTTTGTTTGTTGGTCGATTTTAGCGAAAGCTATATTGCAGTAATCGACGAAAACATCGCTTTACCCAAAACAGATGAGGAGTGGACGCATACCACACATCGAACGGATTTATAGATCTACATTCGGAAAAACGTCATCTATCTCTACTCAACAATCGTGGCCGAAACATTGTTTTGCATCGCCTTAAGACAATATATCGTTCATTTATGAAAAATGTTTTTTTTTTATTAATCACACGACGGCGAGAAAGAATTTGATCGATTGGATGTATTTTGAGTGATGGCGAGAACTTGGATGAGCGAGATATACATCTCGAATCCTAGCCTCAGGAGTGCACGGTATACACCATGTTCCATTTCCATCTTTATTGAAAAAGTATTAAGGTAGGAGTTAGGTATTTTGAAGTCTGAAAGACGAGTACTTGTGACCTACAAGCTCTTACAGCTTGGGTCTAATACTCGGGACTACGTCTGGACATTCCATCCAGGCAGTTTGTTTCTTTCCAATACTGCTAAGAAAATGATTTGAATATTTATGAATGTTTTGGAGGGAAGACGAATATTTATGGCTTGCAAGCTCTTACAGCTTGAGCCTAATATTCGGGATTACGACTGGACATTTCATCCAGGTAATCTTTTTCTTCACGTTTTATTTAGAAGGTGATTTGGGATATTTACGGATATTTTGGCGAGAAGACGAATATTTATGACTTACAAGCTCTTACAGCTTGAGCCTAATATTCGGGATTACAACTGGATATTCCCTCCAGGTAATCTTTTTCTTCCAACTTTATTAAGAAAATGGTTTGAGATGTTTACGGATATTTTGGCGAGAAGACGAATATTTATGACTTACAAGCTCTTACAGCTTGAGCCTAATATTCGGGATTACGACTGGACATTCCATCCAGGTAATCTTTTTCTTCACGTTTTATTTAGAAAATGATTTGAATATTAGAGTGTTAAAGAGAAGACGAATATTTATGGCTTGCAAGCTCTTACAGCTTGAGCCTAATATTTGGGATTACGACTGGATATTCCCTCCAGGTAATCTTTTTCTTCCAACTTTATTAAGAAAATGATTTTGAATATTGGAGTGTTAAAGAGAAGACGAATATTTATGGCTTGCAAGCTCTTACAGCTTGAGCCTAATATTCGGGATTACGACTGGACATTCCATCCAGGTAACCTTTTTTCTTCCAACTTTATTAAGAAAATGATTTTGAATATTGGATTAAAACAATTAAAGCACTGAGGTTTGAAATTATTGAAAGTTAAGTTGATGTTGCTTAAACGCTCATTGTAAGAAGGCCCAAGAGTAAGCCATAGGACCGGAAACCGACCAAAATCGAAAGCCAACCGAATTTAGCTCTAAGCTCACTTAGAGTGGATTCATGTAGGAATCACTCTATAAGAAGCCGAACAACTGAATTTATATGTCCGAATAATTTCCGTAATGCATTAATAAACAAAGCAAAAATCAAGTACATTATTATTATTATTACAATAGTATCACAAATTTTTATATAAACTCAAAATAATCGATAAATAGAAAGTTAAACACAACAAGCATACGCTAACTACAATGAATCCACATTTCTACATAATCTAAATAGAGTTAAAATAAAATAAAATAAATAAACAATATTAATATATCAAAATATAAATAACTTACAAAAATCTAAAGTATATATATAATTATAAAACTTAAACATGTACGTATAACTATAAAATTTAAAAGCATAAAGTAATATTAAAAACATGTATGTATAACTATAAATATTAAAAACGTAAAGTATATATCTACAACTATAAACTTAAAACGTAAGGTATATATAACTATAAAAATTAAAAAAAGGAAACATAAAATATATATATAGGTATGAAACTTAAAAACGTATAGTATATATATAAAGCTTAAAACATAAAGTGACGTATATTTATATAATAAAAGCTAAACAACAAGACATATATATTTAAATAAATAAAACAGAAAGCCTTAATTAAAACTGGAACAACAACAATGTTTAAAGGAAGTATTGTGGTTGTTGTTTGAGGTGGCTATGAAGTGTGAGGTATGGAGTTCGTATGCCGTTGGTGTGAAAAGGTGTATGTTTGTGGAAGAAGCAGCAAGGTGAGGGCTATGGTTTAGTATGGTAGTTTCAGTAAAGAAGAAAATGAAAGGGTGGATGAAGGAGTGGAAGAAAGAATGGTTTTTGTTGTTGTGTGGGGAAGCTGCCGACGGATCCCTTAGTCCCCTTTTTCTCATCAGCCAGACATAATATATAGTAGGGACTAGTTAGGGTTGTGTGAGTTTTACAATGACCAAAAAGACCTTAATGAGTATTATTAGAGTAAAAATGAGTTAGAAATAAATCAAGTTAAAAATAAAATATTAATTTAAATAATCAAAATAAATTCGAAACAAAAACATAGAAAACTCTATTTATTTATTTCGAACATTTTGGCAAAAAAAGAAAAATAAACGGACTCAAAATGAATAAAATTCGGACGCAAAAGTGCTCGAAAAATTAAAATGAATGCACCAAAATGATCAGTGCGAAATAAATTTGTTAGAAAAATACAGCGTTTCTTTTAATTTTGAAATAAATTTTGACCGGTTAAACAAACTTGAGCTGATCAAAAGGTGGCCAAAGAATTAGCTAAAAAAATAAATCGAGCATACCAGATTAAACTACGCGAAACATAGATTAATAAAATTGATGTCTAGAAGCCTGATTTTAAAAAAATTCATTCACCGATTTAACGCACATCCGTTGACTAATTCAACCGGTTTGTCTGTAGATCCGAAAAATTGTTTCGACTGGTATTTTAGGCACTATGCGGTATGGAATGCATGGTATGCTATATAGACATGCAATAGCTATGATGAATGTATTGAATCAGCGATTCAGGGTCAAAATTGGGGTATGACACATTCTATGGGGCAGAGACTCTAACGGGGAGTAAATGGATGAAAACGCGTGAGCAGGTCACGACTCAAAGCTTGGGGAACAGAATTCCAAAGGGAATAAATCCAATGGAAAGACTAGAGCTGACTCGAAGACGTCTGTATTGGGGAATATGCCAATACAACAGAAAACTTATCCACAACAGATACTTCGGATGAAAATCCGGACTCAGGTGGGGAAAATCCCAACAGAAACCTCCTGGGGGAAGCAGGGGGATGAGGTATTACCAGTTACTGGGTAATAAGCTCAAAGAGG
The DNA here is from genome assembly GCF_024323335.1 of Lathyrus oleraceus. Classification (NCBI taxonomy): domain Eukaryota; kingdom Viridiplantae; phylum Streptophyta; class Magnoliopsida; order Fabales; family Fabaceae; genus Lathyrus; species Lathyrus oleraceus. The sequence continues at coordinate 91,423,042 of NC_066585.1, forward strand.
CGTGTGATCTGAACACCGGTATAAGGGTGAGAGAACAACATGCTCGGGAAGAATGAGTATCTAAGACCGGTATAAGGGTGAGAGATATCAATCAACCAAATCATCTGAGGAAAACCTAAAAGGTATATTTCAACTCAGGAAAATCTGACTCCACAGGGGACAAAAAGTCATAATAGGGAGCAGAAGGGAGGAACACCAGGGATGCCGGTTACTGGGCATATAATAGGTGACCAACCAAAGCGTGAATTGGGGAATATTCCCAAAACACTCATCATCCAAAAAGAGGGCAGAAAGCAAACTCGATTATGGGATGGACATTCGATTCCAAAACAGGGATACGAATCTTACTCAACTGGGGAAGAACAAAAGGCTTCGACCAAAGAGTGCATGAGATATATTATCTATTACCGTCAGAACGTAGATAATACACTCGCATGGAAGATTATCCACAACCGGTTACTAGGTTAACAAAGGATAGATCGACCGAGAAAGAAGGCATCGGGATACCAAAACTAGGTATATAATGATGACCATTCAAGGGGAGCAACAAACATTACCGACAACCGGTAAATGAAAGAGGGCTTGCTAGGGATAAAATTGTCTAATCATAGCAATTATCCAAAAGAATGAGGGAATATCACCACCGAATATTGGATAATGATAACCGTCACGGAGGGGATTACATCTACCGGATACTGGGTAGAAAACCACGGAAAAGCAACCGTCATCATCTAGGATGAATAAAAGGTTAACTCTGCAAAGGGGAGAAAAATAGGGTTTACAACTACCGGTATAAGGGTAGAAAACCACAGATTCCACCGGGGATAAGATGAATGCTTATCAATTACTGAGTAATCATTTACTTATACCACGGGGAAACACAGGAAACAGTCTCAAGAGGCCAATTTAGGATCAAACCAAAGAGGCACACTGAATCAAGACTCGTCCTAGTGAGGATATAACCAATAGGGGAACCCATCCCAATATATGTGTTGGAAGGAAGCGAAAACAAACCGTCGTCCACGAGGATATAACTCAGTGGGGAATGTGGAAGGAAAGATAAACACTTTCTGCTTAATGGGCTGACTCTACATTGAGGGATCAGACACCAACATCTGCTTGGGGAATGTATTACCAACTAGCAGAGGAATAACAAACAAAGATATATGGCAAAAATGTAATATGAATATCCGAATGTTTGAAAATTATATGCACACATGCATGATTTATGTATGATGAATGCTGACAGACAGACATTTCTAACACAAACAGTTTCAAAGGATAAGCACAAACAGTCGGTACTACATCTTAAGAGAGAAAGCCAGGTTCCACGGAGAGTATCCAATTTGTCGGGGATCAGAGATACCAGGAAGCAACAAAATCTTTGCAGGGGATGAATCATCGGCCATTCCGGCTGGGGACAAGAGTTTATTGCACAGATAAAATCTGCCACATAAGCAACTCTACTGGGGAATTTATCTGAGGAGGTGAAGGGATTCTGGGGATCAACCACCAAGTATCCTACCCACCAAGGAGATCACATCGGCTGAGGAGGAAAGGTTGCTACTCCACTAAAGGGGAGAGTGGTGAATATCTCAACAAGCATTCCACTCAGTAGAATAAACCACAAAAGGCTCCGGAGACAGAAGATATAGTCATGCCAGGAATATGAACAACTGTCTTACCCTGTTGGAGATCATACCATCCTTGGGAGAGCACTGAGGATCTCCTAAGTAGCCTTTTATCCTAAGTAGCCTTCTATTGAGAGGACTTCAGCCAGACCAAGGAACTCAAGAAATAAGCAAAGATTAAAGAGTTTTGAAGAGAAAAAGTTATGTTATCCACCTTTGAAATGCAGGTCTTGAGAGCACGATTCTTCACAACCAAAGCTTGCAATGAGATCTAGTGATGAAGAGGAAGCAAGACTGAGGAATTATAGGTCTGAAAATTAACCAAGGTAGTTGAAATTCAGATCTGAATTTTTTAGAGAAAAGTGGAAATTCCTTTAGTGATGGCTAGGGAGAGATTTGTGCAGCATAACAGGTTGAATCAGGGTGAAGAATAGTGGAGCTGAGCACACGTATTTATAGCAAATGGCAAGGCAAGCAAGGTGAATTCTCATGTGCATGGAATTTGAACCCTTCATGCATGGGCCTGTACAGGCACGTGCAAAGCCCAAAAAATGATGCAAATGAGTGCTGAACACTAACCAAGTTGAACTGGACGTGTAATTTGAATGGCAATTGCTTGTGTATCAAGATTTCATGTGTATTCCATAATTTGACCTAAACATTCATCTCTTCGAAAGTCCCAATTGGAAAGTCCAAACATGATCATGTGAGTAATGGTTGGAAAGGTCTTGGTGTAAGGAACAATTGTTGTGTTGAACAAAAATCCATTTGAAGTGTGGAAATTTATGAAATTTGGGTTTAAAGTGCAAGGTGTATGACATGTCAAAGCAAGGTTTCCAAATTTGGCCCAAGTTCAAGCCCTTCTGTTTTGATGATGCAAGCCATAATGGAAAAACCTCCAACATCAAAATTGTAGATCTTTTCAAGCCAATCAAAATGGACTTAAATTTTGCATCATTTGGATTTTTGATGAAATAGTTATGGGCACTTGAAGTTGGACTTTTTTGCCTTTTAATGCATTTGGCCCAAGAGGACCTATAATCTATTGCATTATCACATGTATTTCCTTTGAGATTTTGAAATTTTGTTCAACATAAAATTTGAAGTAGACATCTTAATATTTCCAATTCATTTGATCCCACCTCAAAATCATAAACAATGAATGAGTTATGTCCTTGGGAAGTTGACCTAAAATTAGGGTTTCAGTCAAAATGACCTATAATGTATTGGAATGGGAGATGGCCTTCCAAGCTTAAAATAAGTTTTTGATGAACATGAAAGTTGTTCATATTGTCCTTAAGAACATTTTTTATTTTGGAATCATCTCCATTTGACTAACACATAAAACGTTAGGTCTCAGTGAATTTCAAAATAGTCAGATGAATTGACTGATCAACTTCTCAAGTCCATGACTTATATCTTGATGAATTGATGATTGAGGATACTCAAATAAGTTCAAATATGCATGAAATGATGAATTGAAGGACTTCCCTTGATTGAATTTGATCATGGGCTGAGGTTGCTTCAAGAGCAAGGCATTGTGGTGCACAGATGGATTAGGGCTTCCTTGAGAAACAAACCTCAAACCCTTTGACTTGGTTCGATCAAAATGATGAAATGAGATTCTAGGGAGGCATATTTGATGGATGAGAGCTTTGGGAACCATTACCATGCTTGCTATCATCTCCTATTGACCTTACCATTGCACAGATGATCTCCTAGAAGCTCTTGACCTTGTGATTGCTCAAGCTACAAACAAAAGATGTTAGTGACATATTTTTGTGCTTTTGGTTAGTAAACAAAATAAGAAGAGCAATGATATACAATTCAAGCATGCTTGGTGATCTCAAACCACTCTCAAGAAGTCCCACCCAAAGGCACATGGAACCAAGATGCTAAGGATCCTTGAGGCAATGCCAAATGCAAGGTTATGATGCCATGAGGGATCTTAGGGACAAAATTGGGGTCTTACACTACCCAGTCAACATCATAATACCCTACAAACATGGAATTAGACTTATTATAATACAACATGACATACTCACTAGTACCATTTATGTATTTCAAGATCCTCTTCACTAGAGTAATGTGACTGATTTTAGGCTCGACCTGATATCTGGCACATACTCCTACAGGAAAAGTGATGTTTGGTCTGCTACCTATAAGATACAAAAGACTACCAATCATACTCTTGTACAAACTTTCATCCACACTAACACCTTTTTCACCCTTAGTTAATTTCAAGTGAGTTGTTGCATGTGTCCTTTTGTGACTAGCACTTTCTAGGCCAAACTTCTTCACTATATTCTTAGCATACTTGCTTTGAGAAATTAAGATAGTATCGTCCATTTGTTTAACTTGAAGACAAAGAAAATAGGTTAATTCACCAACAAGACTCATCTCAAATTCAGATTTCATTTGCTTGACAAAATGTTGAACCATCTGGTTCGACATCCCTCCAAACACAATGTCACCAACATATATTTGGGCTATCATGAGTTTACCATTCCCTTCTTTAACAAACAAGGTGTTGTCTATTCCCCATTTCCTATAGCCATTATTGACAAGAAACTCAGTTAACCTTTCATACCAAGTCCCGAGTGCTTACTTTAACCCATATAAAGCTTTCTTCAGTTTGAAAACATGATATGGGAAGCTAGGATTTATGAATCCCTTAGGTTGTTCAACATATACCTCTTTAAGTGTATCTTTGAGCAACAAGCATATCCTTGTTTATGGTCACAATTCCATTTTCATCGGACTTGTCCTTGTAAATCCATTTTGTGCCAATAACATTCATCCCTTCTGGCCTAAGAACTAGGTCCCACACTTCATTCCGTTTGAACTACCCTAATTCTTCTTGCATATCATTGATCCAAAATTCATCAGTCAAGGCCTCCTTCATATTTTTAGGTTCAAACTTTGAGACAAAGAAAGCATTAGATATCACATCTCTGGATCTAGTGGCGAACCCTTCATTAAGATTTCCAATAATAAGTTCCTTTGGATGATATTTCTGAATTCTGATAGAGGGACCTTTGTTGGCTTGAGGGTTATGTGATTCAGTCCTTTTTGGCTCAGCGTTGGACTCAATGTCTCCATATTTTCTGAAGCATCAGTTTGTTGCGATGATGTTCCAACATCTTCATCGACATCAGTACCTTTCACAATAATTAAATCATCAACCACAACATTAATGAATTCCATCACGACCTTGTTCTGAAGTTAAATACCATGTAAGCTCTATTGTTTGTAAAGTAACCAGGAAATATCCCTTCACCACTTTTGGGATCCATCTTTCTCCTTTGTCCATGATCATCCAGAATGTAGAATTTACTCCCAAACACATGAAAATATTTAATAATAGGTTTCCTTCCTTTCCAAAATTCATAAAGAGAATATGAGGTACCAACTCTCAGAGTAACACGATTGTGGATATAGCAAGAAGTGTTCATTGCTTCAACCCAAAAATGATAATGAATATTTTTTTGCATGAAGCATGACTCTAGCTGATTCTTGTAAATTTCTATTCTTGTGTTCTACAACTCCATTCTGCTGAGGAGTGATGGGAGATGAGAATTCATGACCAGTACCTATAGAAGAACAAAATTTAGAGAAATTTGCACTTTTAAATTCCTTCCCATGGTCACTTCTGATTCTAACAATCACACTTTCCTTTTCTCTTTGAAGACGTTGAAGATGGTCTTTGAATACCTCAAAAGTGTCTGATTTTTCTTTGATAAAATTCACCAAAGTAAACCTTGAAAAATCATCAACTACCACATAGACATACATTTTCCACCAAGACTTTCAACTTGCATAGACCCCAATAAGTCCATGTGAAGAAGTTCTAAAATTTTGGAAGTAGTCTGATGTTGCAACTTTGGGTGTGACATCTTAGTTTGCTTCCTAATTTGACACGCACCACATGCTTTACCCTCCTTAATTTTTAGCTTTGGTATACCTCTAATAGCTTCTTCAGACATAATATTCTTTATACCTTTGAGATTAAGATGTCCACGGTTCTGGTGCCACAGTTTAACTTCATTTTCCTTGGACATTAAGCATGTGGAAGAACAAGTAGTTTCTTGTGGTATCCATAAATATCAATTGTCTTTAGAACCGACTCATCTCATTAGAAAATTATTCATATCATTTGTAACCAAACATTATGACTTGGTGAAATTGACTCTTAAACCTTGATCACATAACTGACTAATACTGATGAGATTTGCAGTCAATCCTTTCACAATGGAACATCATCTAGTATATGAAGACCAGTGCAACCTATCTTTCTTATGCCATTGATTTCACCTTTAGCTCCATCACCAAATGTGACAAAACTAGAGGAATAATATTTAATATCCACCAAATACTTCTTGACCCCTGTCATATGTCTAGAACATCCACAATCAAAGTACCAATCTTCGTAAGATGAAGCTCTAAAAGAAGTATGGGCTATAAGAGTAGAGACAACAACCTTTGGTTTCCACTCCTTTCTAGTTTTGATCACCACATGATTATCTATAGGATATGCTGGATATTTTGGATAACCATATAGTTTGTAACATAAAGGCTTTATATGTCCATATTTACCATAATAATGACATTTCCAAGGCAAAAACTTGAATTTGGTTTGAGTTTCTTGATGCCTGGCAGGATGTTGTAACATTTGATCGGACATCATTCATACTTCCTTTCTGGAGGAATAAATTTTGTCACAGGGGTTTTTCTTGTTTATTTTGATATTGGTAATTAAAACCTATACCTTTTAATCTTCCAGCCCCTTTTCCAATTTGAAGAGTTTCATCTAGCATATCAGACCCATTATTCAACATTCTTATGGATTTAGTCATGTTTTCAAGTTTATAAGAAAATAAAGTTACCTCATTTTCAAGATCAGTGACAATAGATAAAAGTTTCTCTTTTTCAGCCTGTTGTTGAGCTATAATTCTCTCATCTTCTTCTTCTGTCTTACACACCTCTTCACTTCTAACACAAAGCTCTTTGTAAGAAGCAACCAATTCTTCATAAGAGACATCCTCATCATAAGAATCTTCATCTGATTCATATCTACCAGTGAAAGTTGTAACATGCTTAGTAGTTCCATCGCCAGTTTCACCTTCAGAATCATCAAACCAAGAAACAAACATGCCCTTATTTTGTTTCTTGAGATACGTGGGACATTCTGATCTAATGTGACAAAACCCCTCATATTCATGACACTGAATACCTTTTCCTTGATTGGGATTTTCCTATGTTCTTGCTTTTCTATGAGAATTACTATTCTTACTGATGTCGAATGACATGTTCTTGACATTAAGTCTTTACTTCCTATCCATTTTCTTCAACACCTTATTGAATTGCCTCCTAAGAAGCACAATGGCATTATAAATGACTTCATTAGTCCATAAGTCACATTGATCCTCTTCATCCTCAATGTTGGAGATAAAAGTTATGCTTTTGTTCTTCTTTTCAGATCTATCACTGATAGACAATTCAGAAGTTTAAAGTGACCTAATAAGCTCCTCAATTTTCATGTTATAGGTGTCTTATGCTTCTTCAATAGATGTGACATTCTTGTAAAACTTCTTAGTCAAAGACCCGAGAATTTTTCTAATATGCTTCTCCTCTGACATCTTCTTTCCCAAGGCACTAGATGAATTGACAATTTCAAGAATATTCATGTTAAAATCATAAATACACTCATCATCTTTCATCTTGAGATTCTCAAATTTTGTGGTGAGAAGTTGAAGTCTTGAGATTTTTACGCTTGATGTGCCTTCATGAGTGGTTATGAGGATTTCCCATGCAACTTTTGCCATAGTACAAGTATTTAGTAACCTAAGTATATTTTTGTCAACTCCATTGAACAAGGAATTCAAAACTTTAAAGTTTCCAAGAGCAAGTTCATCTTCTTCCTTTGACCAGTCCTCTTTAGGCTTCAAATTAGTTGTGTCATTCCCATCTTTGTCCTGCACCATAGGATGTTCCTAACCTTTGATAATTGCTTTCCAGGTTTTGTTATCCATAGATTTTATAAAAGCCACCATACGCGCCTTCCAATAACCATAATTGATGTCATCCATAATAGGTGGTATGTTGACAAATCCTTATTCCTTATCCACAGTTTCAGAAAATATCTCCCTGGAGCTCACCCAAAATAGAACAGGGTTCTTGCTCTGATGCCAATTGAAATTCTGGTAAGTAGATAATAGATGTCATATATGATGTCATGACACTAAGATCAGGACATGTCACACCAGAAACAAGTACGTAGATAACGAATGTCGTATACGATGTCACGACACCAGGATCAGAACATGTCACACTAGAAACAATTACAGTGTTAAAGTAAATATCAGGAATTAAATAACATAAGTCAATTGTTAACCCGGTTCGGTGTAATGTCACCTACATCTGGGGACATCCAAGACAATAAGGAAATCCACTATAATAGTATTAGTTTGAAGTTCTAAACAACCTTTGGCTTATAAACTTCTTACCTAATCACTACCCTTTGAATTTCTATCTAAGACTCTCCTAAATATGATACCCTTATCGCTTCACTTCAATCACACAACAATGATAGCAACTTCTAAGAATAAACAGAAGACACACTTCCAACGAAACATAATCCATTCTCGCTTAAAAGCTCATGAGTGATTCAAAATTACTACTCAAAAACTCAGTCCAATTCAAGCATCCAAGTGTTACAAGAATGACTTACAAATAACAATAAACAAACTAAACCCTAATAGAGACTATCACATACGCAACTTAGTTGTTTTCTTAGGTTTAGAATCGTCCTTTAAATAGTGCCAAAATAGCATGGGCTTCAGGCTAAAAAACCAGTTGATCTAAATCAAATCAAATCTGATGTCTCCTTAAATGTTTTGACATCCATTATGCACAATCTTTTGTAGAATCAAATAAAATAAAATCTAATGTTTCCTTGAATGTTTTGACATTCGTTATGCATAATATTTTGCATAATCAAATAAAATCTAATGTTTCCTTAAATGTTTTGATACCCATTCTTATAAAACATTTCACAGCTAGAACCAATCTTTAAGCTTCTAAAATAAGCACTTAGAACCGTAGAATGCGTGAATCAAATCATCAAAGAATCTTCACCAATCTCACGCTACAAAATAAATCTTCTAAGAATCTAAAACCATGCCACACCACAATATCGTACAAGCATGTCAAGAAATATTTCTATTTCTCTTGTTTTAACAAAATGCTGCCAATCATAATACAAGCAACCTAACAAAATGTAAGATAGAAGGTTATTGGTGATTATGCATGATATTTGGAATTTTTAAATGCTTTTTGCCTTTGATATTTTTTGCCACTTTTGCCATGAATTTTGGGTAAATTATCCCATGACTTTAAGTGCTTTTGGGAAGTGATTTTGTATTGAAAAAGTGCACTTTTGAATGGTGTAAACTTATGGATCAAATTCTGACTTCTTAGGCCTGAATCAATGTTGGAGAGTGTTGAAAAAACAAATATTGAATTTAAGGAATAATGCATAATTTTTGTGAAGTATTTCAAATTTTTTTATAAGTTTTCCATAACATTTTGATGATTTTAATCCATGATATGAATGTCTAACTTGGTGTACCTTCTCCCTTGTTTCAAAGTGAGCATTATGGTGGAAGAATGAGCTTGAGGGAACACCGAAGTATGAAGAAAAGGCCATGAGATTGAGCTTGATGGAAGATAAAATCTTGAGTTGTTGGAAATTAGCATTTGTAAGATAATCATGGAATAATTTATTTTTGATGAATAATGATGAATCCTTTGGTCAAATGCTTGTAGAATAGGTCTAAGAAAATTCAGGAGTCAAAATCGAGTCAATGGTTAACAGTTGACAAAAGGTCAAATGTTGACTAAAAGTCAACTATACTAAAATTTTGCAGTTTTTTCTTGTAATTGATCGCTTTCCTTGTAATAAAGTTTGTAATGTTTGTAATGTATTCCAACTACTCATGAATGAAGATATTATCTTTCTTTCCAAAAAGTCAGTAAAAGTCAAAGCATGGTCAAAGTAAAATAATAAGGAAATTGTCACTAATGATTAATGTTCATAACACTTCAAAGTCAATAACATTCAATCAATGACGAAAAGTCAATAATAATTAAGTCAACAATTATGATAAAAGTCAACACGTGGAAAAAGTCAACAATAATGGTAAAAAGACAACTTTGGCCATGACATGGTTAACAATATTGAAATGATCAAAGTTAATTAATAGTCAATTACAAGTCACAGACCAAGTATAAATATTAACAGAGAACCTTTAAACCATTAAGTAAAATGAGATGTAAGGTGAAGCAATTAAAACTTTTAATGGTGTATCAAATGAATTTAGCTTGAGTAAGAAAAGAAAATAAAGAAAATGGAAAAAAAATGGGGCAAAATTGAGGTATGACAATTGCCCCTATTTAACTATCTTGAATTAGATGATATGAATGAAGGTAGTTAAATATAAAAGACCTAAATTTTTCCCCTTAAAAGAAATAAAATGCAATGTAATGCAATGAGACTAAATGCATTTCTTTTGAGAACTTATTTGACGGGGATTGACTGAAATACTTTGTTGGGGAATAAATTAGTCGTAAAGGAGATGTTGATGGTCAGATTTTGCATATTGTATGATTTGATATGCATTATGCATGAAATGCTTATGCTTGACTTATATGATGCATGAGATTATGCATGTTGTGTAGCGATATATGCTATTTCTGTGAAGTAAATGAAACTCTGGTTCTGGTTTTTATATGATGGTGGACTTTGATTCTTTAACATTCAATAACTGAATTGAGGAAGTCACAAATTGATTAAGACAGTTTCAGGATGCCACTGTTGCTGGAGGTTCCAATTTGATCCTTTTTTAGAGGGGTGTATAACAAAAGGAAGATCACCATCAACTCGTATGTTGGAAATGCCACGATTGTTGGAAACAAATCATCAACATGAAGGTTGGAAAAAGGTCATCAACACAGAGGTTGGAAAAAGATTAATAACACGAAGGTTGGAAAAAGATCATCAATACAGAGGTTGGAAAAAGATCGTCGACATAGAGGTTGGAAACAAATCATCAACACGAAGGTTGGAAAAAGATCGTTATCCATAAAGGTTGGAAAGATATCATCAACATAGAGCTTGAAAAAGATCAACAATACAAAGGTTATAAACAAATCATCACATGAAGGTTGGAAAAATATCATCAACATGGAGGTTGGAAAAAGATCAACAACACGAAGGTTGTAAAAAGATCATAAACACGAAGGTTAGAAAAAAGCCGTCAACGTTAAGGTGAAAATGAATGATAATGTTACGGTGGTGAGACAACAAAAAGGATAATTGTCAACACATAAGCTGGAAAGTAACCTGAACGAATACATTTCAAGAGGGTTTACTGGAGAGAAACCTGCAAAGGAAAAACTTCAAAAGAAATGCTATAGGGATATCAAATAGAAGTTCTGTGGGGATAATATTCTTTTCGAAAAAATACCACCATTTTAGCCGAGGATTAATTTGTTGGAAGTATATCAGTTACAAGTTACATGTTTATGGTGATATGGTTTTGGAAAATATTGTTTGGGTTATAAGGCTTTATGATGATGTCAGACGAGCGCGTTGATATCTCTGAGTGAAACGACTTTATTAATGCATGGTAATTATTTATGCAATGATGATATGCACACTTTGCTGTTAGAGCGAAGCGTCTTGATTTATGAATGATAATGATTTATGCATGGTAATGATTTATGCATGGTTCACCAAGTGCTCATGTGGCAGGAGATGGAAGATTTAAGGCTAGGAAAAGGGTTATAATGACATGATTCTCTGACGTTTGCTTCAGGCTCAACGGTTATTGATGCACTTTTGCACTTGCCTAAGCAACTTGAACATTGAGGGAACTTGCACCTTCGTAACCTATATATGACCCAGTCTTTGGATATTTGCACGGGTTTCCCCAATCAAAAGTTATGAAGCTCACTTGTCATATGATGATATCAATCTAACTTGCCATAATGTCTTGAAATTGTATGCCCCTGATTAACTGTCTCCTGGAGCGATTGACTTCTTGTGCTTTTGAGGTGGTCTGCCCTAGTATGAGCGTTAAAGTAATTTTTCCCATGGCTGGCTGATCTTTGAGGGAATTCCCCTGGCTAACTGATCTTGGAGAAATGGCCATGGTAGGACCATATGACATAAATCATCATTGCAATCTCCTAGATGTTAGGTGTTGATTTGCGGATTAATTTTATTTACTTAAAAATAGTAATTTTAATGTGACTCTCATGTAAGTTTTGAGATCAAAATCATTATTTAAAATGTGAAAGACGATGTGGGGTTTTGACATCAATACAATACTTTTAGCAAATCTATAGGACTCGGGTTTACGCAACCTCGTTGTAGTATGCCTTTAGAATACCTTTGGTTCAATTAGGCCCTTTTAAGGTTGTAATGTGGTATGGTTTACGGTTTGAGAAATAAAGGATATAAGACTCAAAATTTGATTTTAGCCCATCTCAATCTACTTGATGTTCTCCAGTTCTACATTCAGCTAACTCAGCAGGTGCATTTAGTTTCCGAAAGAAATTTTGGTGATTTTTGGAATTAATGAGGTTTTTCTTTTGTTCACTTGAGTGACAGTCACCTTTTTATTGGTAGTCACAACATTTTCCTCTTGCTTTTCTTTTCTTTTTTGCTGAAGATTTTATTTTTACCTACATCATTTCATCATTATTCTTGTTTTGTTTTTGACTTAGCAGGCTTTTCTTCTTTTTTTTTTTTTTTTTGCTTTTAAAAGATCATGACTACCGTGATATTGGTTTTTGGGAGACAACCATTATGAACTTTTGGATTTTCAACCTCTTTGACATTGAATGATGCATATCATGTGATTGACCCCTTGGTGGGATGTTCTTTTTTGGAATTTGAATGCACAGTCGAATTAACTAATGACTTCCCTGCCCCTGGTTAAAATAAAGGGTTTTTTCGTACAGAAAGAAACACCAACAAGGCTCAAGGGGGTGATGAGGGATTATCTTCCTTATATATCCGGTGTTTAGGAGGTGAAACAATGTCTTACATTGTTAGCAAAGTTTTATTTGAAAGCATACTATCAACAATTTTGGTATTTGCTCTTCATCATTCTCTATTTGATCATTGCTTAAGTGAAGTGGAGAAGTATTGATATTGTTTCTCCATTTTTTTATGAAAAAAAATTGTGAATTAAGCGTGGAGTGAATACGAATGGATTGACTCAAAAATGAATGCTTATTTCATTAATATCACCATTGTAAGTAACAATGTTAACAGTAAACAATACTTTACAAAAAGAAAATGCAAAAGAAAAAGCTAAATATGACATAAGGATAATCATTCTTAAGGATGATCTGGAAAGGCTTCTTTGTAAAGCATATCAAATTTTGATCAAGGAGCTCTTCAACTTTGGTCTTGAAACTGTATGAAACTTCTGTAGAGTGCCCCATGTATCCTGCATAACATTTGCATGTGGTATTAAGATTATGCTTAGGATGATAGGGAAACCTGATAACTTTGATATCCTTTAGCACAATTGCCTCAACATGAATCAGAATAGGAAGTAGATGCGTATAAGATATTGGAACTTGATTAAAGCAGAGGTGTCTCCTCTCTTGATCGTTATTCCCTTAGCTGTTTTGCTTTTGCTTTTGTTTATGGTTTCCTTGAGTGGGCTTCTGTTTCGATAGAAGATATTGCTCTCGGGGATAAACCGACAAACTGTCATATTGCCTATGAATAGTTCTAAGATCATGTCAACCTTGCCTTGGGCATGTGAAGCTAGCTGAAATATGCCCACTGAACACATCACATGCTCGAAGGTACAACAAATTTTCCACTGTACTTTAAAGGGAAACTGAGAAACGGGTAAGGAAGACGGTTATACAAGGGGAAAGTATTAACACCCCTCACATCCATGGTACTCCATGGGAACCGTTTTTAATTCTCTTGCTTGGATGGGTGTTGTTATCTTCATGTACCTGCAAAATAGAAAAGGGTTAGAAAAAGAGCACTCGAGGAGGATTGTTGCCCTCATACCTACGTATTCTTATAGTGCAATCAGAAATTTAGAGCCTCGTAGTTTGTGGAACTAGAGAGAGAAAAAGGGGAAAATAAAGAAAAATGCTCCCCAAGGATTCACATCCCCGTGCCTGCGTATCCTCATAGTGCAATAAGGAATTCAGAGTTTCGTAGTTCGAAGGATAAAGACTGAAGGAAAGAAATGATTGGGGTGGTGTTTAAACTAAAGGAAAAAGGGCTTACAAAAGTACAAGGACTGATATGGTAAGCAAGGAAAGCAATAACGTGTCAAGGCATAAGGGCTGATATGATATGGGTCTTACCAAGACACAAGGATTGATGTGGTAAGGAAGAAAAGCATGACCTTATCAAAGCATAAAGATTGATATGACAAGGGTCTTACTAAGCCACATGGACTGATATGGTAAGAAAGAAGAGTATGAACTTGTCAAAGTGCAGGGACTGACATGACAAGGGTCTTACTAAGGCACATGAACTGATATGGTAAGGAAAAAAGCAGGAATTTGTCAAAGCGCATGGACTGACATGAAAAGGGTCTTACCAAGGCACATAGATTGATATGGTAAGGAAGAAAAGCATGAGACTGTCAAAGCGTAAGGACTAACATGACAAAGGTCTTACCAAGGTACATGGACTGATATGGTAAGGAAGGTAAGCATGAACTTGTCAAAGCGCAGGGGACTGGCATGACAAGGGTCTTACCTAGGCATAAGGCCTGATATGGAAAGGAAAAGGGAATAACCATAAAGGTGTCAACCGAGGGAATAACCATGAAGGTGACAACCCTAAAATAAAGGATATAGGGTTAACCATGAAGGTGGTGTCCCTAAAAAAGTGATTATAATGGTGTTCAGATGAAAAGAAGAGAAAAGAGCCACATGGCTAGTGGCAGACTTGACAGTGGATTGAGTGGAATTGCACTAAAGTCTATGAATAGAAATGAATACTCTGAGCATCTAGGGTCTAAATCATGTGCATAGAGGTACTCTAGACAAGGGTATGGAAGACCCTCTCTCATCATTTTCTACCACTTAAGGCTTATGGCATGCAAGTCTAGTCAAAGACTGACAAGTTGTTGATGCAGGTTCCCAAAGATGCTTGTGGGGATGAGTCAGATGATTGTGATCTACTGAGGAGATCTAAAGTCCACTGAGGGTTTTGAACTTGTTGAGAAACTGATGCTCCAAAGCAACAAAGACAAGTCTCATCAAGTGACAAAGGGACTTATGGTCACTTGACAAAGACAAATGGGAAATGTAATAGATGAAGGGATTTAGTATATCTAATGTGGACTTGATTAAGCCAAATTAAAGAAAAGGATTGATGAACAAACAAGTATGCATGATCATACAAAATTAGCCTAAGGTCTCATTGTTAGGTAGCCCAAGAGAAAGCCGTGTGGGTGCAAAGTGTACTATCATATGTCTTATTGTTAGGTAGCCCAAGAGAAATTCATGCGTGTGTAAAAAGTGTGCTAAACCTAAGCAGATGAATGCAAGAGGCATGAAGCAGATGAATAAAACAGATGAATAAAACCACAAGCTCAAAAGTTTAACAGGAGCAAAGAAACTCAAAGTGCCCATAAGGTCCAAGGGTCCAAGGTCACTCCAAGTCAAGCAAAGGGTCTAAACCTAAGTCAAAGTCCAAAGTCCAAGAGGTCTTCAACAATCCAAGTCCAGCATAAGTTTAAGATTAAGTCTAAGTTTCTTTATCATGTTTTGATTCATTAAGATTAATAAGTAGATCCTTCAAACAAGATAAGAAGCAACATATGAATAAGGCAATATGAATAGGGTATGAAGTGATATGATGATTAATGAGACATGAAATTAAAGTGCATTAAGTAAATGACATAAAAGTAAATTACATAAACTAAATTACTTGAATTTAATGGTAAGAATTAAATGATAATAATGTAAAGAGCAAGAAATAGTTAGGAGTTAATGGTTAATGAGTTGTGTTAGACAAGTTAGAGAATTAACACAAAGTTAATCTCAAGCAACATGTCGCACAATGATAAAAAAGAAGAGAAGATATGAAAGTGGAAAGAGTGAAAAGGAAAATCAAGGAAACCACATAGGGATCATTCTATCCACAAATCAAAGGACTCAAAATATGGTGCATCGATGGTTAATCTATCATTGATGCAAAGTATTGAAGATGATTCATGATCATCTATCAACAACTTTGGATCAAATAAGGTTGAATCAACCTCAAGTACATCTCTCAATGATTTGAGATGTGGCAGTAATCATCAACTAAGCAATCAACTAAATTCAAAACATAAAGTGAATGTCAAAAATAAAATAAAAATGATTAATAAAATAAAATAAAAGAGAAAATGTAAAAGAGGGGTCAAAACAAAAAATAAAAGTCAAAGAAAAATGTGGGAGATCACAAAAATATGAGAGACTTTACCTCAAAAGTTGAGATAAGAAATGTTCTAAATGATTAAAAAAATGTTAAAAGAAAATTAATTGAAAAATAAGAGAAAATATGAATTAAATGCAAAAATGATTTTAAAATATATGCACAAATTGTATTTGATAGAAAATATTTTTATGAAGTTATAAAAAAAGTTGTATTAGAAAATAATAAATGAGCTATTTAAAATTAATTTTGGGAGAAAAGGAAATAAAATTAAATAAAAAGAAAATAATTTGAATATAATGGATAGCTAGGTGGCGCGCTTTGATTGGTTGGGAAATTTGAATTTCCATATGAAACGCGTGAAGGTCTTCATCTTCAACCTACAAATTATTGATTTTGCAACGTCATGAACTCGTATTTTTAACATGAATCAAGCATGGATTCAGTTGCTAAACACCCCATCGTTCATGTCTCCCTACATCAAAGCAATTGATTTGCTATGAGCAGGGAGAATTTGCTTAAGAACTTGAAGAAATGTAGTTCTTCAAAGTAAAATTAAATGACTAAAATAACAAATAAATCCCATCCTGGAGAGGGCTTTTGATCAGGAAGAATATGGTAACTTGTTTGCTTGAAATCGTAACTCGTATCTACCTTCTCGATTCGAGCTTCAGAAGTCAACAATGGTGGATTCGGAAGCAAGGTTGCAAGAGGATTCATACCAAAATAATGCTTCAGACAATTTCAGAGGATGTCGATGAAGGATTCTAGGTAAAGAAATGGAAGCAAAAGGACTTGAATCGAAAAACAGTCTGACTGGTTATTTGAGGTATCGGGTTTCAATGGTTTCAGAGTTTCTTTGGATTTCAAATAAAGGAAAAAGCTTCCTCTATTTATAAGGAATGTGTTGGGATTCAAATACGTGTGAATTGGATTTGAATTCATGTGAATCAACTTGGAAATTTTTAGATCCAAACTGTGTGAAATTTTTTGGTGCCAAACTCGTGATTTTGGAGCTTTTCAAGTCATTTCATGTTGTCATCAAATTTGTTTGGTCATGGGAAAAAATTTGCACGTGCGAGAAGTGGTCCCAGGTTGATTTTGGCATGTTTCCACATTATGGGTCACAGTGCAAAACAAAGTTCAAGTCATTATGTTCATGCTTAGAATAAGATTAAAAAAGAATTAAATCAATAGGATATTTTAGGTGAAAGTTACATGCCTGTGAAGTTGGGGTCGTGAGCTGGTTTTTAGATTGGGCAATTGGTCAAGCACTTTGCAGCATGTTTGGTCATTTTGAGGCCCTATGTTCATGACATCATAACTTTTTATTCCCTCATGCATTTTGAGTCAAACTTAGGCCAAATGATCTTTGACATAATCTTAACAAAATGTAAAAGGAATGAGATCAAAAGAATTTATTAGTTGGAAATGGCAAGGGTGGAAAATATGGGTCATGGCAAGGTTTTGGCCCATTTTGGCAACTTGGTCCTTTGCACAAATGAGGTCCTTAATGAATGATTTGATGTTTGACCCTTGAATCTAAGTTGCATAGGATACCAAAGGGAACATTTGGATCAAAGAATCTTGGCATTTGGATAAAAATTGAAGAAGTTATGGAGTTTGGACCAAAGACATGGCATACTTGCAAATTAGGTCAAACCAACTTGTACCCAGTTGTGCAATTTTGATATTTTCTTGAATTTCAAGCCATGATGATGATATAATGAGTATCCCTTGATGAAAAATTGATTATCAATTGGGTGTTCTTGAATATAGCTTGAAAATTGGGTGATGTGGCATGGAAATAAACACATGACCCGCCTTTGAAACACATGGAACAAACTTGCATTTCCCTTGGCCAAAAGACCTTTGTCTTGCCTTGATTTGAAACATGATCACCTACATGAGTAACAAGAACAAACAAGTATGATCTCTCAATGAAGTTAGGGTTAGTTGATAAGCAAAACTAGATGAAACCCTAAAGTTAAGATACAAACCAAGAATATGGTCATGCTTGTGATCTCATGACCAAATGTAATGGTCATGCATGATATGATTGGATGTATGAAAATGTTTATGCAGAAAAGGAAAAGGGAGGGTAAATTTTGGGGTATGACAACTGCCCCTATTTAATCATCTTTAACCTAAAAAATGCAAATTGTGTTAGCTTTTCGGGTGTTCAAGGTAAAACAGGAGTAAATACATAAGTAACCGAAATTTTTCCCAAGAAAAGGGAGTTGCAAAGAGAAAACAGATAAACGGGTTGGTTTGATCAGCCGGGGATAGACTGAAATATTCCTTCAGGGAGATAAATCAGTTTCAAAACGAAATGCTTGATATGCATGATTACATGACTGTTTGTTTATGATGTGTATGCAATGCGGTGTTGGATAGCAAAGGCAAGATTGGTTTAGTGAAAGGTAGACTTTGACTCATTTGTATCCATAATAGAGAATATGCAAGGAAAAGTTTCCAAGTTACCACCATTAATGGAGAAAATACTGATGGCTGAGGACTACCACCTGACTTTGCTTGGGGAAAAAGGATGCATGACCTGACTGGGCAATAGTTGAGATACAAGTATACGACAAGTGCTTACTGTATACTACCGATTGTCGCTATGAGAATGAAAGACCAAGCTATTTTATTAGCCTGACTGACAAAACTGGAGTTCACCACCGAACGTTATTGTTTCCAAGGGAAAGGGGAAAAGATCAAACCCACAATGAATATGCAAAGCAAAAAGCAAGGCTAAGATGCAAAGCACATAAGAGTTCTAAGGTACGGGGCTTGATTATACTAAGGGAAGGTACTAGAACCCTAAGTATCTATAGTATACTATATGAACCTCTTGAAAATATGTGTGTTTGTTTAAAAGTTGTTTGCTAAAAGATTGGGGAGATGAGAAAATAAGTGTTTTTTATTGTTTTTTTTTTAATTTGGAAAGACATAAAGTCTTGTGCCTACGTACCAATTAAGGATCAAAACATCGTAGTTTGGGGTACAAATGAAAAAAGGGTTTGCTTAGTTGATTTTATAAGAAGAGATAAGTTGTCATCTTAAGGAGAATACTCATCTAAACCACCACAAATATGAGAAGATGGATCTTTGCATCATTATGAAGGAATGACTCCAACTTGGATATAGAATCTACAAGTATGCCACTAACTCCTTCATATGGAAAATAATAAACATCAATTTCAATCATTATTATGGGGTAGAAGATTTATATCTCAACTATAAATATGATTCATGTCTAATCTCTTTTGAGAAAGGGTTTAAAGTGAAAAAGCCGAATGACAAAAGTTTTGAATGAGATTTGTGTTTTTTTGTCTTATAGAAATAGTTTGATATGCTTAAAGAGTTTTGAAGCATTTATTAGGAAAGAAAGTTTGAAAAAATTAATGATCTAAAGTCAAGGTTTTTTATGAAAGAAGTTCAAGTTTGAAAAATCCTAAGACTGTAGTAGGGTTCAAAAGGGGCTAAAAGGCACAAGGTGAGTAAAGGAAGCTACAAACACGCACAATGAATATACACATGACAATAAGTCAACTATAGTCCCTTTCCCTTGGATTGAAACATAAGCACATGTATCATGCAAGAAATATAATGGATTAACAATATGCACTGAGCAAACATATGAACAAAATCACTTCCATGTATCAAGCTTAAACATCTTAAGACACCAATCAAGTCCATCAATATAGAATTGAGCAAAAGGCATGGCATAGAGAATAGTTCATAACACATGGATCATACAAACATATAAGCAAAAATGTCTCAAGAATAATTTTGCAAAGTTCATTAAGTCAAAACATCAAACAAGATATATCATGATAGCAATCACAAGACATGTAAAGCAGTGGTTGAGGCATTTAAAAGTGGGCCTATAAGGAGCATACAAGCATGTTAAATCTTTTACAACTATGTTATGTATCAAGACTAAAGCAGTGTTTATGAGCAAGTTCAAAGTTTTAAACGATAGTATCGATCTAGAAGGGGGGGGGGGGGAATGGGTTGAATAGATCAGGTATTTAAAAATTTGGCACTCTATAAAATTGTTTTTAAAGGTTGCAAAAGCTCCCTAGACCATGATCATCCAAACGATCCATTACTGGAAAGATCGGATATGCGTGAAAGCTAATGGAATGACTAAGATAAAGCTAATCAACAACAATCTTAATCAATTGATTAAATACATAAATCTTTCATATAGCTACCACCAATGATAAATTAAAACAATGATAAAATAAGCAAAATATTGATAAATTTATGTGAAGTTAATTTTAGCAAATATTTGGTGTGCACACTACACCAAGTCTTAATTTCACTAGAATTGATTGTGCATAATTTTCTTTAGCTACAACCAAAGTGATTGCAACAATTTATCAAACAGCTTTAATGCACAACAATTAAGCGAGATGAAGTTACCAATTAGTTCCACACAAGATTCAATTTATGCAGAAATTAAAGATTCAGAGAAAGAGAGAACAACACCAAATTTGCTTAGGCAGTTCCCCTTTCGTCCTCGCTTCGGGTACGTCTGCCCTCAATTCTAAAACTATAATTGAGATATTTATTATCGATTGCAAAGTTTATACAAGAGAATAAATGATCACCACCATGCAAGCCTAAGTGTTGTTGTAGATCCTATTCACTTTTCTCCCATTGGTTCAAGTTGAACCAAGTGGTTCAAACATTCCGAACAAACCTCATATTATAGCTACCTTATTGCAAGAACTCCAAGTTCTCCAAAACTCTAGCTCGACTGATTTTGATCGTGACACGCTTGAACCCAAACCTTTCTTCATAATCCTTCGGTTACCGTTACTTATTCAAATGAACATGCCGTTCTTCAAACCTTTCACTCAGCTGAATATATGAAGCAAAGATTTGTGCAAAAAAACCCAAATCTTGGAGGACAAAACCCTAAGATTTTATTCAAGAAAAACCCACTAAAAACCTCTACCCAAACCAAGATACACGATTCTATTTTGACATTATCACCGTAACAATGCACTATGATCAACAAAAATTGTTATGTGTAGTTGTTGAAACATACAATGAAGAATGAAGATGAAAAGGAACTTTAGTGTATATCTTTCACTCAAGAATATATATATATATATATATATATATATATATATATATATATATATATATATATATATATATATATATATATATATTATAAAGAGAGATAGAGAGAGAGAGAGAGACTAAGTAAAAAATAAAGAAGAACTTTTAGCAAAAAATACACAACAGAAAAATGAGTGAAATCAGTGACCACTCGACCTTTTCACACTAGGGACTCGACCTTTTCAGACCTGCAGCAACACAATTCAAATAAAACATGTTATGAGTTGACTCAAACATGAGATGAGTCGACTCATCTTATTTTTCCAGAAATGGGTCGACTCAAAGACTCGACATGTTCAAACCCGTGAGTTACAAAGAAAATGACATGCATGAATTAATTGACCGCTCCAAAGCATGAGCCGACTCAAATAGTTTAAATGGTCAAAAATGAGTTTTTAAGATGTATTTTGGTCAATACAAACCATTCTCTTATGGACCTAAGGTACCAACAATGATCAAGTGCAATATTGACATATATGAGATGCTCTTATATGCATAGACACATTGAATTGATACTTTGAGCATGCTAAACAATGAATGCACTTTACGATATGATGACACCATCCAAAGTACACAATATGAGCTACTAAAAGGTTTCACATCATTAAAACAAGGACTAAGAACCTTTGCCCTCTCATACTCCCCCTTTTTGATGATGGCAAACCGTGGCACAATCTTTCATATATCGCGTACTTTCATAGACATCCTCCCCCTGATTTTATGCATTCCTTAAAAAAATTGCTATCATAATCATCATTATCATAAGTTGTATTTCCATTGCTTCTCCCCCTTTGACAACATCAAAAAGAGACAAGGACAAGGTCAACCAGAAATAAAATATATTCATAAGCATGTAATGAACTACTTTGCAACAGATTAACATCAACAACCATTCACATCAAATGAAGTTAAAGTAAGAAATATAATCATAAATAAGACACGAAACTAGAAGAAGAAATTTAGTACATTACATATCCAAATTTGTTCAACATAAGTTCCAAGACAAATAAACTAAACACAATAACATGCAAACATGAAATGCAACAATGGCCCTAATGATGAATGCATGTTAAATATGATTCCTAAGCAAGTTTACACATATTTCAAGCATATAAATGGATTAAGCTTAGACTAAACCATAAAATAAACATCAAGAAAGTGCATTATATAGAATAGGTACATACATATATAAATGATCAAGATAGTTTAAATAGATAGGAACGATATTACCTCCAATGACGATAAACGATGAATTCCCTCACATAGCTCGCACTTATCAATGTGATTAATAAAAGAATAAACAAGCATATATATATATATATATATATATATATATATATATATATATATATATATATATATATATATATATATATATATATATATATATATATATATATATATATATATATATATATATATATATATATATATATATATATATAACAAACATCATATATAAATTTAAAAGCGACCCGAGATATCGAGAACACCAAGTTCCCTACGAATGTGGAAGAAAGGTTATGTCGCAAGTGGTTTTGTGAAAATATCGACAAGTTGATTTTTGCTATCAACGTGCTCGAAAATGACATCACCTTTCTTAACATGATCCCTAAGGAAGTGATGCCGAATTTTTTTCAATATGTTTAGTTCGTGAGTGTGGTATAGGATTTTTGGTTATATTAATGGCGCTTGTATTGTCACACAAAATTGGAATACGTTCAAGTTGAACATTGAAGTCGAGTCATTGTTGTTTGAGCCATAAGATTTGGGCCCAACAACTACCGGTTGCAACGTATTCCGCCTCGACTGTTGACAAAGTAATGAAAACTTGTTTTTTGTTGTGCCAACTCACTAAGGAATTTGAATAAAAATGACAAGTACCACTAGTGCTTTTCCTATCCGATTTGCAACCAGCAAAATCGGAATCAGAGTAGCCAACCAAAGAACAATCACTTTGTCGCGCCATAAAAAATACGGAGTCGCCACCGATTTTTATTTATTCTAAAGGAAAGGGAAAATAGCGATAAAACCCCAAATGAGATAAATGGTCTCGCAACCAAGAGAAGATTTGGAAGTCAGTTATGCAAGGGGAATGTATTAGCACCCCTCATATCCATGGTACTCCATGGGAACCATTTGCTCGTATCAAATGTGTATGGATGTTGTTTATCTATATGTTGCATGCTATCGGGAATGAGATGAAAGAATAAGGTGGGAAGAGAATAAGTTTTAATTTAGTGTGCTCTCCAAGGATTTGGGCCTTTGTGCCTACGTATCCTCATACGTGCAATAAGGAAATCATAGTTTTGTAGTTCGGCTCACAAACGAAACATTTGTTTGGTTATTTTTACTGAACAATATTAAAATTCACATGCTACTGTTCACTCGCTTGTATACTCTGTCATGGGAGCGGGAAGTATTTGCTTGTTTGCGGTAAAATGGATACGCTTGGATCACACTCTAGCAGTTAAACGTTACTTGCTCGCACATGGAGGCTTAAGCATCGTTCACGGTAGAATGAAAGTAACACGTTCTTTCTGAAAGGTTTTGAAGAGAATACCCCAAGGCAAAAGATAATTTGATATGTTAAGGTTGATTTTATGTATAGAGAAAAGCATCAGACCCTTGGCTAGATATAGTCAACAGTCCAAGAACTCGGGAGTCGAGAGGACAATGTTATCCTAACCACTTTTTTTCATCCAAAAAGAGGTTTGAATTGTGAAAAGAGTTTGGCAAGTCTAATCATTGGAACTTATAGGGAGACAAGTATCTGACTCTTGACTAAGTACGATCAACAATTAGAGTACTTGGGAATTGAGAGGACAATAGAGTCATAACTACTATTTTTCTCCCTCATAGCACCTAGTGTAGTGGGAAATCCATGATCATCAAGCTATTGACAAACTAGAGATCAATTAACAAGAGTCGCCACCGCGCTTTTATTGTTTCTAAGGGAAAAGGGAAAAAGTACGAACAAAAACCAAAAAGTAAGAAGTTTTCAAATAAAAACTAATAAAAGTCAGAGATCACAGGTAATGGGGTTGGTTACACAGAGGGAAGGTGTTAGCACCCAAAGTGTCCTAGGTACTCCTAGGGAGCCCTTTTTGTGTGCATATGTATTTTTTTTGTAGAAAGTGATGTTTTGCAAACAAATAGAATGAGGGGGGGTGAGAAAAGAATTCATTAATTATATTTTTGTGTTTGACAAGACCTTTGGTCTTGTGCCTACGTACCAACATAAAAATGAGGGATCAAAACCTTGTAGTTCATGCTACAAATTTCAAAATGGATGCATTTGCTTTTAACAAAATTTAAGTTTGAAAGGCACAAAGGCCTAAAATGGTTTGAATAAGTTAGTTCTTTTTGGATTTTTGAAAGTTTAAGTCAAGTATAGTTAAGTCTATTTACAGATTTGATTTAAGAAAAGAAGTTTGAAAATGCAATGGCATAAGGCCAAAGTTTCTATCTTCTTGCAAAAGTGGTCAAAGTTTAGAACAAAAATAGTTCACACAAAGAAGATTTTGAAAATGGAGGGAGAGATTTTGAAATTAAAGAAATGAGGAGAAGATGAAGAGACTATCCTATGCACAAAATTTAAAAGTTTATAGTTGAAAAGATCTGACCAAATGGGTAGCAATCCAATAAACAAAAATGTCAATAGAAACCCAGAATTCCCTTGGACTTTTAGAATCTAGCAACACACAAATGCATAATTATATTATCTTGAAGAGCAAAGGCATCAAATAAAGATGGCCTCATCCAAACTTATCCATTCCATGATCTTCTTCAGAAATAGACATGTAACAGATGAATTCCACAAGTCACAGGTTCAAAATAACAGTTTCATGATGATCATGTTGCAGATGAAGTTAGAGAGATCTTGAATGATGTATCCGATGAATTTCAAATTGCAAGCACTTAGTTCTTCATAAATTGGCATTGCCCAAGTCCTTTATCTTAGGGAGGTTGCCTAGATTCTAAGTCCATTTGTCCAAGATCAAGCCAACAGTCCACTCAAAAGTTTTTTTATGGTTTTTATGATTATTATGTACATTAATGGTCAAAGACCACACAAACAAACAAAGTATACACAAACAAAATATATCACACAATATGGTCCAAATGGACAAAGTGAAAATTGCATTAACATAAACAATTAGAATGATATGTACAATGGCAAATGAAATAAAGTGCAAAAAGTAAATTACATCAAAGTAAAAGCTTGAAATTAAAAGTCAATAGTTAGTAGGTTAGAGGTTAGTTTTGTTTTGCTTTTGCTTTCTCAAGACATTTTTTGGAGAATACTCAACCCACTTATCACAAGCATGGATCCTTGAACCAAAACATCTTCCAAAGGAAGGAAATAAGGACAAGTTTCCACACAATACCATGAAAGGGGGGAGACTTACAATCTCACTAACTAGAATGCTTATGTCTTTTGTGTCAAAAATTTAGCGCTATGTTAAGCAATCATAATTGGACTTATGTATAAGTCACAACTATTTGAGGCCAGGCAATAAAATTTTGGTGTTAATGCATGTTAGAGACATAGTATAATGAACTATGCTCATGAAACATACCACACACAAAAAAGAATATGCAAAAGGTGTGACCTAATCTCATCCATACTCATGTCAATTTTTTAATCAACTAACATTAGGACTTTGAGATGTCACAGGCCAAGTGGAATAAATGAATTAAGAAGAGGAATGAGATGAAGTGAGAAGGGGATAAATGAGATCACAAATTGGTCAAAGGAGGACTTTTACCAAATTAATATCATTCATTCATTTTGGGAGATGGAATGTACATTTCATCAATCCCCTAAATCCAATGATATTAATTTGACAAAGTCAAATCAACCTTGACCAAGGCCCAACAAAAAACAAGCAAACTCAATTAAGTCAATACAAATGGTCAACAAAATTTAATTGACATTTATTCAATTAAAAATAATAAAATAGTGCATTTAATTCAAATATGTTTTGTCCAATTCCTAAAATATCATCAAAACACCAAAGAAATGGCCATGAGATTTATCATAGGTCAAACAAGGTCAAAGGACCTTGGAGAAAAAATTTCATAATGTTTGGACATTTAAAAATATTTTTAAGCAATTAAAAACAAATGCAAAATCAATTAATTCATGAAAAATATTAATAATGATCCAAAAAATAATTTTAATTCATAATATGAAAGAGAAAAATATTTGAATTTTTTTAGTGAAAGTCTCATATTTTTTGGATCAATATTGAATTTAATATGAATTATTGAAGAAAATGCAAATAAAACAAAAATTCAGAAAATCAAAAATACGTGGACCATCAGATCTCCCTCATTAATTGAGGTGGCAAATCTGATGATCCAAAGCGCGTGTTCAACATGTGCCTTAGTCAACTGCGTGGCAAATGTGGTAATTAAAAGCAACGATCAAGATTAAAACGTGAGGGACAGATCATGTGGTTCAAGTTGTTGTAGATCCTAAGTGTTGTTGTAGATCCTATTTACTACTCTCCCATTGGTTCAAGTTGAACCAAGTGCTTCAAACGTTCCGAATAAACCTCTGATTGTAGCTACCTTATTGCAAGAACTCCAAGTTCACCAAAAACTCTAGCTCGAATGATTTAGATCACGACACACTTAAACTTAAACCTTTCTTCACAATCCTTAGGTTACCGTTACTCGTTCAAATGAACCCACCGTTTTTCAAACCTTTCACTCGATTGAATCTCTGAAGCAAAGATTTGTGCAAAAAACCCCAAATCTTGGAGGACAAAATCCTAAGATTTTATTTAAAAAAAACACTAAAAATCTCTACCCAAACCCAAATACACAATCCTATTTGGACGTTATCACCATAATAATGCATTATGATCAACAAAATTTGTTATGTGTAGTTGTTGAAACATGCAATGAAGAATGAAGATGAAGAGGAACTTTATTGTATATCTTTCACTTTTCTTGCTATTTTCATGAAAATGATACTCAAGAATATATATATATATATATATATATATATATATATATATATATATATATGGTGTATGGACCAAGTAAAAAACACAGCAGAACTTTTAGCAAAAAATATACAGCAGAAAAATGAGTGAAATCAACGACCACTCGACCTGTTCACACTAGGGACTCGACCTGTTCAGACCCGCTACAACACAATTCAAATAAAACAGGTTATGAGTCGACTCAAACAGGAGACGAGTCGAGTCATCTTGTTTTTCCAGAAATAAGTCGACTCAAAGACTCGACATGTTCAAACCCGTGAGTCTTTGAGCATGCTAAAGAATGAATACACTCTACGATATGATGACACCGTCTAAAGTACACAGTATGAGCTACTAAAATGTTTGGCATCATTAAAACAAGGACTAATAACTTTTGCCCTCACACAAAGAACATCAAAACATCATTTTATGACAAAAGTTTACATCATACAAGGGTTCAAGTCATTCGGGTTCATGCCTCTAAGGTTCATATATTAGGGTTTCAAAGCAAGTCATTAACCATAAACATCCATGCACTTCAAGCACAAATCAAACAAACAAGTTATCATCAAGTCTAAGTCCAAGTATAATCAAGGTGTCCAACACATATGGATCAAAATGAGAGCAAATTAATCATGGGAAAAATTGAATCAAAGCATACTTAAATGAAAAATAAAAAGGAATAAATGATAAAGTTTTTTTTGGATTTTTTGATATAAAATTAAAAACTAACTAAATAAATAAATATTATTTTAATAAATATGAAAATATAGAAAATAAAATAATATATACAATGTTTTTTTGGGTTTTCAATATTGATATAATAAACAAAAGAAAAGGAAAAAATTATTAAAATAAATAAAATAAAAAATAAAAATAAAAAGAGAAAAGCGGAGGAAAAACAAGGGAAAAGGTGGAAAATGAGGTATGGGAGGGGTCGTACTCGTGACCCATATGTCACAAACACACGTTGGACCAACACATCAACCAATACACCAATGTTGGCTTACCAGTTAAAGTGCGCATCCAACATAAAATATATTAAAACAAAATTTAAAAAAAAACATAGAATTTCATCTTCTTCCTCGTGGCTTTACTGTAACTTTATTTATAAAAAAAAGCAACTTCCTCGTTTTTGTACCAAATCAAATATGTGAATATAACATCTTGCTTAGAGTTTTATGAGGAATCCAAATATAACATTAGTTTTCATTTATATTGACTATAACTTATGGATTTCAAACAAAACCCGAGAAGTCCTAAAATTTCAAAATGAAATTGAATCGCATACAAGACGAATCGATGTCCATTTTCACGGGGCTTTCATTCCTCACATCATAGCAATCATAACGGTAACAAGTATGGACAAAAATGGTGCTTAAATGTTAGAGTTGGAAATATATTTTTTTATACCAAACACAGTGTGTCCGTTGCACCTTCAAACGCACTTCCAGGTGAAAAATAATGATCCATCTAGCTTCCTTGGGTTTCCAGGAGTTTAATGGTGTGTTTAGAATTACTTGAAACCTTATAAATTGTTGTGACTAAATCCACTTGCAAATAGAAGAAATGAAGTTTGGTTATGGAGTTTGAGGTGCTACAACTTATATTTAATGCATACAAAAGCTTATGTAGGATATATGGAAAGTGTTTGTGGAGAAAAAATGGAAGGAAAGTGAAGGATGAGTAAAAAAATCGAAAAATGGCTTTAGTGGAGTTTTCAAGTTATGGCACAAAGTGATTCCGAGTTTGAATGAGTTTTTTTTCTTTTAGTATTTCTTCTTTTGTTTATTGTTCTTTAGATGATGAATGAAATGTTGCATTTATAGAGAATTGTCTGAATAAAGTTAGATAAAGATTTTATATTATTTAATGGATATTGATCAAAAACCAAAATGATGGTGAAAGGTACAGGTAACCTTTTGCTCTAGCATGGCTGCAAGTTGACATTTCTGAGCTTTTTCTCTTGGTTGGATAAGCTACCTCTATTATTTAGAATGAATCTCATAACTTGTTGAAGGAGTTTTGATCCAAAATCACTTTTCATGTAGTGCACAAAATGTAATTCAAGATGGACCATTTGAGCAAACTTTTATCCCTTGAGTAGAGATCAATTTGGCCGAAGTTTGGTATCAATTTGTAGATATCATGGGATACTTCAAATCATATGTTGATATCATATTGGTAAAATGCTTGAAAATTTTCCTAAGTTGGCTCCAAATTCGTGTGAACCAAACTGACCAAAACACTTAGAAAAATTCTGGATTTTTGGCCATTGATCAACAACATGAGACCTCTACTTTAGCCCCTCATTTCTCTCAATTGACAAAGGATTTTTGGATCAAATTTTCCACCAAGATGAAGTAGGAAGTCTACTCTTTAAATTAACCCCTCAAGTATCAAGAATGGTTGCCTGGATTGTTGGCGAATTGGTCATAAAGTCATGCACTTGGAAAGGCTAAGGACTTAGAAAAAATTCCAAGTGTTTCGAAATTTTCAGCAACTTGAACCTTCAACTTTCACCATCAATATCTTCCAAATCAAGAAAGATTTTAGCCTCAAATTTTCAAAATCTTGTAGTATCAAACATAATCTTTAATTGTAGCCCTTGTTTTCCTAAAATGGATGCTTGAGGAAGAAGGTACAATCTTGGAAAGTTGGTCACCTGAACATGAAATTTTGGGACTTAGAGAATTTTTCAAAACCCTAATTTGGACAAGTCTCGATCTCTTCTTGATTTAAATTTATCAAATTCAATCAAATTTCATATTTAGTTGATCCTTGACTTGAGAAACCCATAGTTGACCAAAAATGTTAAAAGTCACACTTTGACTTTGAGCATGTGTTGACTTTTTATCAAGTGAACAAAAATTCTTCAACTATCAATAGATCAAACTTCTTGAGCCAATTGAATCACATTAATAGGCTATAATAAAGCATTTGAGACCTTTGAGTCATGTTTCAAGGCATGAGATCATGTTTTGGTTAAAAAGTCAACATCAAGCTGACTTTGACCAAAACCCTAATTTGAAGCATGTGATGAATTATAGCTTGATGAACTTGAGTTAATGCAAACTTCAAGCTTGATTATTGATGGAGGGAATATCTTGATCATCATGAGTGAGTAGAGGAGTCTGAGATGCTGAGGATCATATTAAACCTTGATTGGTCAACCACTTGAATTCCTTAGTGTAAAACCCTAACTTGTGGACAAAGCAAGCAAGATATATTTTTGTATTTTTAAGGGGTTAGCAAAACATTAAATAACCATTGTTTGTGACCTTGATGTTATGAAAATTATGCAAATGAGGTGAAATATTAGGGTTTAAATTAGGGTATGACAGATGCCCCTATTTAAGTTTCTTCTATTTGGAGATATGAAGACTGAAATCTTTGGCTCGACGAGATTGGAGAGACTTAAATACAAAATACACAAATTTTGGCTCTAAGATGCCACAAATATACTTATGATATGATATGAATTCAAGACGAAGATCTTTGTGGGGAATATAGTGCCACATGAGACAAACAAAGCCAAAAGGCAACATGGAAGAAACAAGACTCCACCCGGGAAAAGAATATTCCACCGGAAATGGGGAAAAACTCGACTCCAAGGATAACTGCGTATGGAACATATCAATACATAGTCGAAACAAACCAAAGAATAAAGACTCCACAGGGAGAAACTTATCAATGTAAACAGCTGTAAACACCAACTCTAAAGGGGAAAACTCTTGGAGAGGGAATAGTAGCATCCACATCAAACTTCTTAATGAGACATCTCGAAGAGATAACCATTTGGGTAAGAGAGGGAATTCACACTAAACTTCTCGACGGGATATTCTGAAGAGATAACAATTTAATGGAAAAGATAATAACATCAAACTTCTCAATGAGACTTTTTCAAAGAGATACCCATCTGAAGGAAAAGATAGAATTCACATTAAACTTCTCGACGAGACAATCCGAAGAGATAACCATTTAATGGAAAAGATAATATCGGAAGACATACAAGCTGCTCAGAAAGAACCAGCCACTTGAAGTCGTAATAATCCATTTAAGAATGGTAATAAACCTTCCAACGATTCGGGTCATAAGCCACAAATAGGTCTCTGTTTCTTCTTTAATCAAATCTTCCACTTGAAAAGGGTAATAAACCTCACCACGATTCTGGTCATAAGCCACAAATAGGTCTCAGTTTCTTCTTTAACCAAGTATTCCACTTAGAAAGGGTAACATACAAGCTTCACAAAGGATAACCACTTGCTAGGGGATGGGAATCAATAACTTCATTGAGGATCTTTGAAAAGAGATACAGGCAAGTTAGATTATACAACAAACTTCTCAAATAAAGAGACAACCATCTGTTGGGATTTCACAACAAACTTCTCTGACAGGAACACCAAGAGATAACCATTTGATGCATGGGTAATTTGATAACAACTTACCAGGGAAATTGCCATTAACTGTGTTTAACATTGTATTGAATCGGATAAAATTCTTGTAATAAATTATCTCAGATGAAGATAAAAAACACTTGTAACAATCTTCAACAAACTTCATTGACAAGAATTTTCCAGAGAGATAACCATTTGATGAAAGGGAATTGATAATTGATCTTCAACAAAATTCTTTGGCGGAGATTTTCCAAAGAGATAACCATTTGATGAAATAAAATTGATATATTGATAACTTCATTAAGGATAGACAAATTGTCCAAAAGGAGTATGCCATTTGCTATCTAAAAAGAATTCGGGAACAAAACAAGCTTCTCAAATAAAGAGACTACCACTTGTTGTCAATTTAAGATTCTAAGAGAGTGTTGCAACAACACTGTTGGGAAATAAAGTTCATTCTCAACGGGGAACCATAAATGGATTCTTCCCGGGGAGACAAAGTATTCAGGTGCAAAGTAAATGCACTCCCAATCTAGGTTTCACGACCTAAAGAGTTTCAACATAAAAAATTGTCAATAACCAGGTTTGGTCTAGGAATAAGCTGGAGAGAAACAGTCAAACAAGACTCTACCCAATGAGGGATGAACTCAATTGGGGATTTATCCCGTCCATGAATGGAAAGGAAAGCTAAAGCAAAATCTTCCATGGGGAATAAACTCAGTGGGGAATTAGAAAGGATATACACTTTATGCTTAAGGTTGACAACTCTATTGGAGAGAGGAAATATATCACTTGGGGATAAACACAACCAAAGTGAATAAAGAAGACAACAACAAGAAAATGCAAGATGAATATGAATTTGTATGATGTGTAAATGAATGAATGTCATGTTATGTTTATGCTGACAAAACAGATAAAATAGATAAACATGTGATGAAATAAACATCACATTACAACCGGATACTCGGTTAATCTCAACAAGATGAAAATATCACTGAGATAAAAAAGAAGGCCATCAAATGAGCAAAGTCTTGCTACAGGGCTAAAATATCTCTGGGGAGAGAAAGATACTTCTCGGGAAGAAACCCAAAAATTCAATCTTCTAACATTAAAGATCCATAGAGGGGATAACAACATGAGCTCTACTTCAAGGAAAGGAAAGATCCACTAGAGAAAGGACCATCCACAATTGGAGAAACTTGAATCAAAGTTATAGCTGGGGATACCAGGCTTAGGATTCCACTTGGGATGAAGTACATTCAGTATTCTTCTAGGGGAGACTTGGTCACACTTCCAACACATCATAACAACTTGGAGGAGAGATCAACCATTTGAGGATACTTGCAAGACAAATCACAAGAAGACTCTACTTTAGGAGAACACTTAGTTTTATACTGATGAATTGCATGGTGATCATTACAAACAAACAAAAGTTCTTATGAACAGATAAAAATAAACTTCAATTCTTGGATGCCCCAGATTACACAGTTTATGAGAAGAAATCATATCAAGAGGATTTTATAGAAAACATGGCATCCAAAATGCTCTAGTGTTTTCAAACTCTTTGAGAGATTTAACATTTGAAGACGCACACAAGGTAGATTATCTAGCGTAGTTATGCATTTCAAGATTTAACCATTGTTGGAATAACTATAGACATTCCTTCTTGTGTTCACAAATCAGAGTAAAACACATACTTTAAAAATAAAATAAAAAGCAAAAGCGAACATTTTAACTTTGTTTCAAGAATTTCCATCAAAAAGTAAAAAATGAGAGTTGCCAACAATTGGACAAAGGCTCAAAATTTATTAAAAGAATGATAGCCTGCAAATGGCGTAACTCTACAAACCATTACAAAGTAGGAAAATTGTAAATACATGGAAAATAGCTACATTAAAATACAATGACCATTATTCTCCCTAACAACTTTGAATTCCAAGTGCGCTTGAATCTTTGAAGAAAGTGATTTGACTGAGAACTCTTTGATAGACATCATTGCTTCAAATGGTCAAGTCTAGTCTGATGCAGTTACTTGCCATAATCGCTAACTTTCGTCTAGATTGCCCTTTCGGGTTATCAATCTACCAGGATGATTTTTTTTGTTTATGTCTCTAATTTTTACCTGGACTTCCCTTTCGAGTTTTCAATCCACCGAGACACTAATTTTTGCCCAAGTCTCCCTTTCAGGGATTCAACTTAGCGAGTTGTTCTTTTATTCTTTTAGGCAAAGAATTTCTTGACTGCATCCGTATTTACAGGACGAGGGAACTTCTCACCATCCATAGTCATAAGAATTAAAGCACCACCAAAGAAGTCTTTCTTAACAACATAGGAGCCTTCATAATTATGAGTCCATTTTCCCCTAGAATAAATATTGAAAGACAGGATCTTCTTGAGCACAAGGTTACCTTCTTTGAATACGCGAGGTCGAACCTTTTTGTCAAAAGCTTTCTTCGTTCTTTGTTTATACAATTGACTATGGCATATATCCATCATTCTCTTCTCTTTAATTAGGTTCAACTGATCAAACCTACTTTGACACCATTCAGTCTTAGATAGCTTAACTTCCATCAAGACTCTCATTGACGGGATATCAACTTCCACAAGGAGTAATGCTTCCATGCCATATACCAGAGAGAAGGGGGTTGCCCCTGTTGAGGTGAGAACGGAGGTACGTGAAGGAGAAGGGCGATCCAAAATGCAGCGAAATTTAAAAATTCTCCTTTAATGATCCTTACGAATGGGCATGATCAGTGATAGAACCGTTACCTCTTGTGGCGATCACGAACGTTGAACGATGACAACGTCTCTACTCAGTCCACACGAACGGATTCCTTCAATCTCATTGCTAGCTACTATGAATGAAGGCTTTGAGTGTGTGTGTGTGTGTGTGTGTGTGTGTGTGTGTGTGTGTGTGTGTGTGTGTGAGAGAGAGAGAGAGAGAGAGAGAGAGAGAGAGAGAAACGAAATTGCAAGTGTAACAATGCTTCTACACAAGGGTTCTATTTATAGAACCACTTGTGTGGGCTGCAAGCTAAAAGGCCCACTCAAGTGTATATGGCCCATATCTTATAATATGCCAAAATCACTTAAGCGCATGGTACCTTACCATATTTCGTATTCTACTTAAGTACACCGTACCTTACGATGTTCTATAATTCACTTAAGGGCACCGTACATTACGGTATTCCTTAATTACTCTATCTCTCATCAATCCGTCCTTTGTGTGTGACCCTATAGGTTTTCGCGGCATTGACAATTATATTAAATCACGTATTTAACATAATAAACAGTGAGCGGTATCTAGCAACACATTACTGCTACCCAAGACACGAAAATGTCATGTGATCTGACAAATCCTTTTGTGATAATAATTATGTGTATAATTACCCTTTTGCCCTTATGTCTATATTGAACACAAGGCATAGACCGTGTCATCCTTGTCCAGTTCAATATTGGGCCCATAGACATTTATCCTGTTACGCAGGATGGGCAAATTCCATCTAGGTCACTCATGTCCCTTAGCATGCTTCGTGGAGTGCCCATCAACTGTCTTTATGGTCATCCAATTACAGAAAATGTTTGATCAGCAATAAGGTACTCGACTCTACATCTAGGGTCCATAGTGGTTTCAGGTCGAAGGGTGGTATACACCATTATCACCATGAGAATAACTTATGACACTTTGCATAACATTCTATATAGTATTCTCATAGCGGGTCAATCCAGTATAAATATTACTCTTAATATTCATACCTATGTTTAAGACTTGATAACTCTTTATCCATGATCCATGAGATGTGATCATCAGTCTATAAACATAATAGTCTTCATGCTTTAATGTTATCCCACTTCACAATAAAGCTTGACTACAGATACTTTAAGAATAGTGTCCTTATGTTTAATGTGATCTCATGATTAAGTCATACTTGATACATTAAACGGACCAGTTATTCTAGGGACTTTATTAAACAAACATAATAAAGAAAAACCCTTTTATTATTAATAAATAATTCGATACAAGTACCAAAAGCATTGGCCTTTAGGGCTTACACCAACAGTACGATACCCATGTAGAGAAAATTGGAACATCTCATGCCAGTCCTTGTAAGTCACTACCATCTTCTGGATGATGTTCTTGATATTCTTGTTGGTCGCTTCAACTGCACCATTCATCTTAGGTTTGTAAGAAGATGCGTTATGGTGTTCAGTCTTGAACTCTTCACACATTTCTTTCATCATTTTATTGTTCAAGTTTGATCCATTGTCATTAATGATCTTGCTTGGAACACCATAACGACTGATAATTTGATTCTTGATAAACCGAACCACCACTTGCTTTGTTACATTGGCACATGATGTCACTTCAACTCATTTGGTGAAGTAGTCAATAGACAATAGAATGAAACGATGTTTGTTTGAAGCTTTAGGCTCAATCATGCCGATCATATCAATTCTCCACATGGAGAAAGGCCAAGGAGAATAAATAACATTGAGAAGAGTTAGAGGCACATGAATCTTATCAGCATAGATCAAATACTTATGGCATTTCTTCACATATTTGCAGTAACTGGACTTTATTGTCATCCAATAATAACCTGCTCTAAACGTTTTCTCGCCATTGCATGCCCATTGACATGGGTGTTGATGTAAGCCCTAAAGGCCAATACTTTTCGTACTTGTATCGACTTATTTATTAATAATAAAAGGCTTTTTCTTTATTATGTTTGTTTAATAAAGTTCCTAAAATAGATAGTCCGTTTAATGTATCAAGTGTGACATAATCATGAGATTCCATTAAACATAAGGACATTATTCTTAAAGTATCCGTAGTCGAGCTTTGTTGTGAAGTGGGATAACATTAAAGCATTAAGACTATTATGTATATAGACTGATGATCACATCTCATGGATCATGGATAAGGAGTTATCAAGTCTTAAACACAAGTATGAATATTGAGAGTAATATTTATACCGGATTGACCCGCTATGAGAATACTATATAAAATGTTATGCTAAGTGTCATAAGTTATTCTCATGGTTATAATGGTGTATACCACCCTTTGACCTGAAACCACTATGTACTCTAGATGTAGAGTCGAGGGCCTTATTGCTGATCAAACATTGTCCGTAACTGGATGACCATAAAGATAGTTGATGGGTACTCCACGAAGCATGCTGAGGGACATGAGTGATCTAGATCGAATTTGCCCATCCTGCGTAACAGGATAAATGTCTACGGGCCCAATATTGAACTGGACAAGAATGACACAATCTATGCCTTGTGTTCAATATAGACATAAGGGCAAAAGGGTAATTATACACATAAGTATTATCACAAAAGGAATTGTCAAATCACATGACATTTCGTTTCTCTCTCTCTCTCTCTCTCTCTCTCTCACACACACACACACACACACACACACACACACACACACACACAAACACACACACACACACTCACTCAAAGCCTTCATTCGTAGCAGCTAGCACTGAGATTGAAGGAATTCGTTCGTGTGGACTAAGTAGAGGCGTTGTCACCACTCAACATTCGTGATCGCTCCGTAGATTTGCATTGAAGGTTTCAACCACCACAAGAGGTAACGATTCTATCACTGATCATGCCCATTCATAAGGATCACTAAAGGAGAAATTTTTTAAATTCCGTTGCATTTTGGATCGCTTTTCTCCTTCAATGGTATCAGAGCCACTTACGAAACCATGCATCTGATAACTGTTTATTTTCTGTATTTTCTATATTAATACGATTAAAAGATATAATGAATCAAAGAATAAACGAGTAATCAAATTTGGCATCATGTGTGTATGATTTGGATGATTGATGTTGACTATGCTTCGGAATCCGACGATAGTATGGTGAAGCAGCGATACATCGATCATCCATAGGTTACACAATTGATATTGATCAAGTTATATATATGATATAAGTAATCCTGATGCAAAATACGGTATATATGATATATTGTTTATATTTCTTTCATTCAAACAATTAATGGTTGTTTTCCTTTGAGCGATCAATAGTCATTTGCTTCTTGATCCGACATTAGTATGGTGAAGCAATGATGTGTTGATCAATCATACTGAATTAACAATCGAGGTGTGTTTGACGGCCTGAAATTGGTACGTTAGGGTTCATGACGGCACAAGGGTTGTGCTGTCAAAGAGTTATGTGATTAGGGTTGTGACTGCGCAAGAGTTGTGCTTTAAAATATCAAGTGTTGATGTGGAAAATGACGTCGATTTCAAATGAATTGTTCATTAAAATTTTGCATCGGGGAAGCGGAACCCCCGGCTAACTCTGCATAGTGTGATCAGTCGCCGAAATTTAATTTGGTTTATTTAATTAACAAAATTTAAATTTATAATAATAATGTGTTTATTATTATTGTCTTGTGGTGATTGGTTATGGCCTTAGTTTTCATTTCTTTTTAGGATTTTAAAATATGACTTGCGTGTCGTGCCTCTCTTTTAATCTCTTAATGTAACTTCTTTTCTCATCTCACTCTCTCGTATGCAAAACGAGTTTCTTTTATTTAATGTAATGTTATGAAGAAAGAGAAGAATACAATATCAAATGCGGACAACCTTGAAGATCTTGCTTGGAGAAGCTTAGATCGTTATTAGGTTAGCTTAGGTTCTCTCATTGGCTTGGGAGAACAATTGCACTAGGGGCCATAACTGTTTCATTATGTATGTTGATGCATGTTGATGTATGTTGATGCATGTGAGAGACGATTTATATGATAAATAAGCCGGTGAGATCAAAATTATTGCAAATTCCCTCAAATTAAATATTAAGTTTATGCTTTCCAAGTTTTAGCACTCATCAAGACTAGTATCGAATAATGTAGGTTTCGCCTACGCGAGGTGCATATTCTATATTAGTAAGGTGCAACGGGATAATTGTAATATCCAATTGCTAAAACAATGGGTCAAACTTAACTAAACAAATTATAATAAGATTATATATGTTTAGAAGCAAAAGTTGGAAATGATCCATGTGATGGATTGGAATAAGGAGTTATTGACCCAACTAAAATATTCGAGAGTTGTATTAGATATAATTGGAAGGAGTTCCTACCTAAATAACCTAGTTTTGTGTAATCTGCCTACGCGGACTTAAAACAAAGTGAAATGTGGATCTCGACCCACTAGAAAATCTTCCAACGGGATTTTCCGAATCAAATGGTGAGGGTCATTTATTTTGAGTAAAATAGTGGGAGCATATTTAATTAAAGGCCTAATTAAATATGTTATTGATACTTATATTTTCATTATTTTCATGTAGATTACCATGACAACAAACACCTCTAACAACATTTTGCGATCAATCTTTGACAAGGAAAAATTTTCTGGGACAAATTTTCTGGATTGACATTGAAATCTGAGGGTTGTCCTCAAACATGATAGAAAGTTGTATGTCTTGGAGAAACTTGTTCCTGAAGAGGAACCTCCTAGTCATTCACCTAAGGTAGAAAGAGATGCTTATAAGAAGCATATCGATGATGCCAATGAAACTGCTTGCCTCATGCTAGCTACCATGAACTCAAAGTTGCAAAAGCAACATGAGAATATGGCAACATTCGATATGATCGAAAACCTGAAGACGCTCTATCAAGAGCAAGCAAGGCATGAAAGGTTTGAAGTTTCAAAAGCCTTTTTTCAAGGCAAGTTAGCTGAGTGAGCCCCTGTAGGTCCCCATGTGCTCAAGATGATTGGGTATGTGGAGAACCTTGAGAGGTTGGGTTTTCCCCTCGGAAAGGAACTTGCGACTGATTTGATCTTGCAATTGTTGCCAGATAGATTCACTCAATTTATCCTTAATTTCAATATGAATGATATGGACAAATCTCTTCCTGAACTGCTAGCCATGTTAAGAACTGCTGAGCAGAATCTGAAGACAAAAGGGAAGTCCATTCTGATGATCGAAAATGGAAAGAGACAGAACAAAAGACCCACCGAGCAGGGTGATAAAGGGAAAGGCAAGGAAGTTGCCAAACCCAAACCCATTGCTTGTGCTTTGGATCCTAGTGGAGGCATAGCAAAGGAAGACACTTGCTTCCATCGCGGTAAGACCGAACACTGGAAGAGAAATTGCCCAAAGCACCTGGAAGATAAGAAGAATGAAGTAGAGACTTCAACTTCATGTATTTTTGTTATTGAAATGAATTTATCTACTTCTGCATCATGGGTATTAGATACTGGATGTGGTTCTCATATTTGTACCAATGTGCAGGGGCTAAAAAGGAGTAGAGATTTGACAAAAGGTGAAGTTGACCTACGAGTTAGAAATGGAGTAAAGGTTATTGCTTTAACCGTAGGAACTTATGTATTGAATTTACCTAGTGGTTTAATAATTCAATCAGAGAACTATTATTATGTACCTGCAATTAGCAGGAATATTATTTTCATTTCTTGTTTAGACAAGTTTGGTTTTTCATTTATAATAAAGAACAATTGTTGCTCCATTTATTTGAATGATATATTCTATGCTACTGCACAAATGAACAATGGACTATATGTCATTGATCTTGAAATGCCTATTTATAACATTAATACTAAAAGGATGAAACCTAATGAGTTAAATCCAACTTACCTTTGGCATTGTCGATTAGGCCACATAAATGAGAAACGCATTTCTAAACTCCATAAAGATGGACTCTTGGACTCTTTTGATTATGAATCATATGAGACATATAGATCTTGTTTAATTGGAAAGATGACAAAGTCTCCATTCACAGGAAAAGGTGAAAGAGCTAATGATCTTTTGGCCCTCATACATACTGATGTATGTGGACCACTAAACATACCAGCCAGAGGAGGTTTTCAGTACTTCATCACATTTACTGATGATTTCAGTAGATATGGTTATGTGTATTTAATGAAACACAAATCAGAGTCCTTTGAAAAGTTCAAGGAATTCAAGAATGAAGTACAAAACCAACTAGATAAGAATATTAAAACTCTTTGATCAGATCGAGGTGGTGAGTATTTAAGCCTAGAGTTTGATGACCATGTGAAAGAGTGTGGGATCCTATCCCAACTTACTCCTCCTGGAACACCCCAATGGAATGGTGTATCTAAGAGAAGAAATTGAACCTTGTTAGACATGGTCCGATCCATGATGATTCACGCCGATCTTCCAAACTCCTTTTGGGGACATGCACTATTGACAACAGCTTACACACTTAATCGTGTTCCATCCAAAAAGGTTGAGAAGACACCATATGAGATATGGAGTGGTAAGAAACCACATATGTATTACATGAAGATTTGGGGTTGCGAAGTTTATGTGAAACGACAAATTTCAACTAAGCTTGAGCCCAAATCTGACAAATGCTTATTTATGGGGTATCCTAAAGAAACAATAGGGTATTACTTCTACAATCCTTCTGAGGGCAAAGTGTTTGTTGCTCGAACTGGAGTTTTCCTAGAAAAGGATTTTATTTCCAAAGGAATCAACGGGAGGAAAGGAGAGCTTGAAGAAATTCAAGAATCACAAAGCATTGATACACCTATAGAGGAATTAGAGCATGAAACACAAGTAGTTATAGAAGAGCAACTTGCTCAAGTAGAACAAGACCAGCGTAGGTCAAGCAGGATACGTCACCTACCTGAGAGATATGGATATCTCATAACTGATCAAGTTGATGTATTACTCATGGATCAAGATGAGCCAGTGACCTATCAAGAGGCCATAACTGGTCCCGAGTCTGAGAAGTGGCTAGAAGCCATGAAATCCCAAATGGAATCCATGTACACAAACCAAGTTTGGACCTTGGTAGAGCCTCCTGTAGGAGTTAACCCTATAGGATGCAAGTGGGTCTTCAAAAATAAGACTGACATGGATGGTAAGGTACATACCTATAAGACAAGACTGGTTGCAAAAGGATATAAAAAAAATCATGGGGTTGACTATGATGAAACCTTTTCACCAGTTGCAATGCTTAAATCTGTTCGGATTTTACTTGCTATCGCTGCATATCATGATTATGAAATATGGCAGATGGATGTCAAAAATGCTTTCCTTAATGGGAATCTTCTTGAGGATGTATACATGACACAACCTGGAGGATTTGACATACCAGAAGAAGCCCAAAAGATATGTAAGTTACAAAGATCAATCTATGGATTGAAGCAAGCTTCCAGAAGCTGGAATCTTCGTTCTTATGAAATAGTAAAATAATATGGATTCATCAAGAACGAAGATGAGCCTTGTGTCTACAAGAAGGTTAGTGGGAGCATGCTCATTTTCCTGGTATTATATGTAGATGAAATATTACTCATTGGAAACGATGTCCCTACCCTGCAAAGTAAAGTATTGGTTTAGGAAATGCTTTTCTATGAAGGAACTAGGTGAAGCAGCCTATATATTAGGAATCAGGATCTATAGAGATAGATCACAAAAAATGCTTGGCCTAAGTCAGAGTACATACATATACAAAGTGCTGAGACGCTTTAATATGCATGATTCCAAGAAAGGATTCATATCTATGCAACATGGCTTGTGTCAATCAAAAACGCAACCCCCTTCAACTAAGGAAGAAAGGGATCGCATGAATAAGATTCCATATGCATCTACAATAGGATCTATCATGTATGCCATGTTATGTACTCGACCAGATGTCTTGTATGTTTTAAGTGCAATTAGTAGGTACCAATCTGATCCCGATGATGCTCATTGGGTAGTTGTCAAGAATATCCTTAAGTATTTGAGAAGGACTAAGGACTCATTCTTGATATATGGAGGTCAGGAAGAGCTTGTTGTAATTGGATACACTGATGCTAGCTTCCAGACAGATAAGGATGACTTTAGATCGCAATATGGTTATGTGTTTTGCTTAAACGGTGGTGTTGTGAGCTGGAAAAGTTCAAAGCAAGATACAGTTGTTGATTCTACAACTGAGGCCGAGTATATTGCTGCCTCGAGTGAAGCAAAGGAAGTTATTTAGATAAAAAAGTTCATTAGTGAACTTGGCATAATTCCTAGCATTATGGATCCCATTGGTCTCTATTGTGATAACAATGGTGTTATTGCACATGCTAAGGAGCCTAGATCTCACCAACGATCCAAACACATACTTAGGAGTTATCACCTCATTCGAGAGATAATATATAGAGGAGATACGAAAATATGCAGAGTACCTACACTTGACAATATTGTTGACCCACAGACAAAGCATTTTGTGCAGCAGAAGAATGATGGCCATACTAGATCTATGGGCATTAGGGGTATGCCTGATTGGCTCTAGTGCTGGTGGGAGATTCTTGGTGTAATCCCTAAAGGCCAATACTTTTGGTACTTGTATCGAATTATTTATTAATAATAAAAGGCTTTTTCTTTATTATGTTTATTTAATAAAGTCCCTAGAATAGCTAGTCCGTTTAATGTATCAAGTGTGACTTAATCATGGGATCCCATTAAACATGAGGACACTATTCTTAAAGTATCCGTAGTCGAGTTTTATTGTGAAGTGGGATAACATTAAAGCATTAAGACTATTATGTATATAGACTGATGATCACATCTCATGGATCATGGATAAGGAGTTATCAAGTCTCAAACATAAGTATGAATATTGAGAGTAATATTTATACTGAATTGACCCGCTATGAGAATACTATATACAATGTTATGCTAAGTGTCATAAGTTATTCTCATGGTGATAATGGTGTATACCACCCTTTGACCTGAAACCACTATGTACCCTAGATGTAGAGTCGAGTGCCTTATTGCTGATCAAACATTGTCCGTAACTGTATGACCATAAAGACAATTGATGGGTACTCCACGAAGCATGCTGATGGACATGAGTGACCTATATGAAATTTGCCCATCCTGCATAACAGGATAAATGTCTACGGGCCCAATGTTGAACTGGACAAGGATGACACGATTTATGCCTTGTGTTCAATATAGACATAAGGGCAACAGGGTAATTATACACATAAGTATTATCACAAAAGGATTTGTCAGATCACATGACATTTTCGTGTTTTGGGTAGCAGTGATGTGTTGCTAGATACCACTCACTGTTCATTATATTAAATACGTGATTTAATATAATTGCTAATGTCGCGAAAACCTACAGGGTCACACACAAAAGGACGGATTGATGAGAGATAGAGTAACTAAGGAACACCATAAGGTACAATGCACTTAAGTGAATTGTAGAACATCGTAAGATACGGTGTACTTAAGTAGAATACAAAATATGGTAAGGTACCACACGCTTAAGTGATTTCTGCATATTATAAGATATGGGCCACATACGCTTAAGTGGATTTTTTAGCTTGCAACCCAGACAAGTGGTTCTATAAATAGAACCCTTGTGCAGAAGCATTTGTGCTGTTGCAATTTCGTTTCTCTCTCTCTCTCTCTCTCTCTCTCACTCACTCAAAGCCTTCATTCGTATCAACTAGCACTGAGATTGAAGGATTTTGTTCGTGTGGACTGAGTAGAGGCGTTGTCACCATTCAACATT
Organism: Lathyrus oleraceus; assembly: GCF_024323335.1. Lineage (NCBI taxonomy): Eukaryota > Viridiplantae > Streptophyta > Magnoliopsida > Fabales > Fabaceae > Lathyrus > Lathyrus oleraceus. The sequence continues at coordinate 91,467,195 of NC_066585.1, forward strand.
CGTGATCGCTCCGTAGATCTGTATCAAAGGTTTCAATCGCCATAAGAGGTAACGATTCTATCACTGATCATGCTCATTCGTAAGGATCACTAAAGGAGAATTTTTTTAAATACCGTTGCGTTTTAGATCGCTCTTCTCCTTCAATGGGTACCAAAGGATCATTCATGTACTTTTCGCATTAATATGTCATCTTCGTGTCTGTCCACGCATCTAAGCAAGACCATGTCAAAGTGTATGTTGTATAATATATCTTCATTAAAAAAGAAGTTACCAACCAATATTCTTAGAGTCTTCTTGTCTTTATCTGATGCCCCGAGTGGGTAGTCTTGTCTTTGAAGAAAACATTTGATGTCGTGATACCACAGTTTATTATCAGTAACCTCTTCTGCCGCGAACCCCTGTCCCGGTCTATCAAGTTGTATACCATCAATCTTCGGTATATCATTCCAATGGTTCATAACAATCATGGAGGATAAGGTTGCCAACGCGTTTTCCATCTAATTTTCTTCATGGGGAATATGATGAAATTCAATCTCATTGAAGAATTTTGGCAACCTCCTTGCATATTCTCTATAGGGAATCAAACCAGGTTGGCAAGTCTTTCATTCTCCTTTGATTCGATTAACTAACACGGTCGAGTCTCCTTATATGTCCAGGATTTTGATTCTCAAGTCAATGACTTCTTCCAGACCCATGGTGCAAGCTTCATATCCGGCCATGTTGTTCGTACAATTATATGTCAACCTTGAGGTGAAAGGAATATGGGAGCCTTTAGGAGTAACAATGATTGCCCCAATTCCATTACCGTAAGCATTGATAGCTCCATCAAATCTCAATCCCCAACAGGATTCTGGCTCTGGCCCTTCATCTAGCAATGGTTCATCACAATCCTTGGCTTTTAAGTACCTAACATCTTCTTCTTGGAAGTCGAACTTGATAGATTGGTAATCATAAATTGGTTGGTTAGCCAAATGATCAGTTATGATACTACCTTTGATTGCTTTCTGAGTATGGTATTCAATGTCATATTTTGATAACAGCATCTGGCAACGAGAAATTCTTTCGATTGAGGCAAGCTTCCCAAAGATGTACTTGATTGGATCCATTTTAGAAATCAACCAAGTAGTGTGATTAAGCATATATTGACGAAGACGACATACAGCCCAAGCTAAGGCACAACAAGTCTTCTAAAGATAGAGTACCGAGACCCACAATCTATGAATTTCTTACTCAAATAATATATGGCATGCTCTTGTTAACCAAGCATGCAACCCATAGAATCTTCTAATATAGTCAGATACATGATTAGATGCCTTCTTTCTATTGGAGGAATCAAAATAGGAGGCTCAAGCAAGTACTCCTTGATGCTATCAAAAGCCTTATGACAGTCTTCAGTCCAAATACAACCTTGGTCCTTTTAGAGGAGTTTGAAAATTGGCCCACAAGTACCAGTCATGTGAGATATGAACCTGGATATGTAGTTCAAGCATCCAAGGAACCCTCTTACTTGCTTTTCCATCTTGGGCGCGGGCATATCTTGAGTAGCTCTGAATTTGTCCAGATCCACCTCAATACCTCTTTGATTGACAATGAAACCCAGGAGCTTTCCTGAAAGAACACCAAAAGTACACTTGATAGAATTCAGTCGAAGTTTATACTTCCTCAAATGCTGAAAGAGCTTCAACAAATATTCAATGTGATTTTCTTCAGTTCCGGACTTGGCAATCATGTCGTCCACATAGACTTCTATCTCCTTATGCATCATGTCATGGAAAAGAATGGTCATAGCTCTTTGATATATTGCACTGATATTCTTTTATCCAAAGAGAATTGTTGATTCTGAGTGTTGGCAGCAATTTTGGTAAAACAAAGAGTGTTCACAAGATGTCATGAGTGATGTCTTAGCATGAGATATCCTATGTACCTGCTGGAGTTCAAGAACATGTGCATGCAGGATTGTTTTAGAATGCCACATACAATGACAAGGCTTCTGATATTGGATGTACCTGCTGGAGCTTAGATGAAAGACATGTTCATGCAGGATTGTTTCAGATGACATACACAATGTCATGACATCTGATATGGTTGTACCTGCTGGAAGTTATAAAAGGAATTATTGGATTATGCAGGATTTTTCCAGGATGTCAGACCCGATGTCATGACATCTTGTACACAGAACATTCAGTATGAATGTCTGGTGTTTTGTGATTGCATAATTAATGGCAATCTTTGGATGATTGAAGATATGGCTAGCTGGCGCATTCAATCATGGATTACAACCAGATTTACTTATTTTCCAAGGAGATCTAAACAGCTGTTATAAAAAGATTTGATTGGAAAATAGATTTAGGGTTTTCAAGATGTCCAAGCCCAGCTGGAAGCTTCTATAAAAAGGGACTTAGAAAACCTGTTTGTACACACAACCAAGACTGAGCGAAATACATAGAGAGAGCTAGGGTTTGTGTCTGTTTAGTCGTAAGACTTGTAGGTCATTCAAGTCATCTATTGATGATTGAATTGGACTAATTTTTGGTTGTAATTTGTCACTCTAAAGCTGTTAAGCAAGAGTGTGTGTCTTCTTGATCAAAGCTGTGAAGCAAGATCAAGAGTGTGTCTTCTTGATCAAAGCTGTGAAGCAAGATCAAGAGTGTGTATTCTTGATTGAAACTGTGAAGTAAAATCAAGAGTGTGTAATTGAAAAGTATTTTCTATTCACAAGGGATTGTTGTTTAAAATCACTGGTGTGTGATTGTAAGGGAAGTGAGTGGGTTCTCATATCTAAGAGTGCTTAGGTAGAAGTTGCACGGGTAGAGATTAAGTGAGAAAGACTGTAACTTGTTGAAGTGTACGGATAGTCTTTGAACTAATTCTATTTTAGTGAATTTCCTTCCTGGCTTGGTAGCCCCCAGACGTAGGTGAGTTGCACCGAACTGGGTTAACAATTGCTTATGTTATTTGCTTTACCATTCTGTTTATTTATCCATTGTGTGTTAGCAAATATAAGTGTCGTAACATTACCTTCGACATCTTATATCTGATACCAAAATTTCAATTGGTATCAGAGCAGGCATCCTGCTCTGGTTCTGGGTGAGATCTAGGGGCAATACTTTCTGGTACAATGGAGAGAGATGGAGGATCTGTTCATAGGCCACCAATTTTGGATGGTTCTAACTATGACTATTGGAAACCTCGAATGGTAGCGTTTCTGAAATCCCTTAATAACAAGGCTTGGAAAGCTGTGTTAACAGGTTGGGTACATCCTGTCATTACTAAAGAAGGAGAAGCCACCACTAAGAAGCCTGAAGAACAATGGTCCAAGGAGGAGGATGATCTAGCTCTTGGAAACTCTAAAGCCTTGAATGCCATATTCAATGGGGTAGACAAGAATATTTTCAGGATGGTAAACAACTGTGAAGTGGCCAAAGAGGCTTGGGACATTCTCAAGACCACTCATGAAGGCACCTCTAGAGTAAAGATGTCTAGACTTCAGCTGCTCACCTCCAAGTTTGAAAACTTAAGGATGAAAGAAGATGAAAACATTCATGAATTTCACATGAGTATCCTTGAAATTGCTAATGCTTCAGGAGCCCTGGGAGAGAAGATGGCAGATGAAAAACTGGTAAGGAAAATACTCAGGTCACTTCCTAAGAGATTTGTAATGAAGGTGACTGCCATAGAAGAATCTCAAGACATTTCCAACATGAGGGTAGATGAGCTAATTGGTTCCCTCCAAACCTTTGAGTTGGGATTAAATGATGGTGTTGAAAGGAAAACAAAGAGCATGGCCTTTATGTCAAACACAAAAGAGGATAAGAGTCAGGAGGATGATGAAGATCTGGTAAATGAAGTAGCAATGTTGGGAAGGCAGTTCAATAAACTATTGAAAAAGATGGATGTAAGATCAAGGTAAAATGTAAAGAACATCTCATCTGACATCAGTAAATCCAACAATGCTGGAAGAAGAGCAAGATCAGATGAGAAGCTCAAAGAAGGAAAAGAGGTTCAGTGCTATGAATGTGATAGGTATGGACACATCATGACTGAATGTGGAACCTACCTCAAGAAACAGAAGATGAGTCTTGCTGCCACTTGGTCTGATGAAAGTGAAATAGAGGAGGCTGCAAATCTTGTGACAACGATGACAGGAAGATGGGGATCTGATGAAGACTCAAGTGATGATGAAGTAACCTTTGAAGAGTTGGCCTCTACCTACAGAAAGTTGTGTCACAAAAGTGTAGAGTTGTGCAAACAGGTTGAAAGCCAGAAGAAGGAAATAACTCAACTTGAGAATGAGAAGGCAGAATACTTGGAACCATCTCCAAGTTACAAACATAAGCAATGGTTCTGAATGCCAAGCTAAATCCACAAGCTGAAAATCAGAAGATAACACAGCTGGAAAGTGAAAAGGTAGACCATGCAAAAACCATCTCTAAATTGAAGACTGAAGTCATGTTACAAAATTCTAAATTAGAAGAAATGACCAAGTATGTAAGAATGTGAAGCAATGGGTCCCTAAGACTAATGTCACAAGACTGATAGCTCAAATTCCCCTCAGAATCTCAGCCAAAGAAGAATGGTACTTTGATAGTGGATGCTCCAGACACATAACTGGAAACCAAGACCTACTAACTGATCTGCATCACCATACTATAAGTCATGTAACCTTTGGAGATGGAGCAAAAGGTGAAATCAAGGGAACAGGTAAGCTTGATTGCCTTGGAGTACCTAGACTTGACAAGGTTCTACTAGTCAAAGGCTTAACTGCAAACCTCATAAGCATCAGCCAACTATGTGATCAAGGTCTGAATGTTAACTTCACCAAAACTGGATGTCTAATCCTTGACATAAATAGTGAAGTAATTATGAGAGGAATCAGGACCAAAGACAATTGCTACATATGGAGCTCTCAATTGGATTATCCCTTAAAGTATTGGTTGAGTACAGATGCTCTCAAGAGTGATGAAAAACAAAGTTGGGTGTCGCACCTCGAAAAATGGGGATACGACTTCAAAGCGAAGCGCGATCGCACGCTCGCAATGATGGACTGAACATAGTCGCCACCGAACTTTATTTATTCCTAGGAAGGAAAGGGGAAATATCGATAAAACCCAAGACAAAAGAAAGGATAAGATATGGTCATCGCAACCAATATCAGGGTTCGGGAGTCGATTACGCAAGGGGAAGGTATTAGCACCCCTCACGTCCGTTGTACTCAACGGGAACCATTAGGTCAGTTGTGTGCGTTAGTGTTAGTTAAAATATTAGGCTTTTCAAATTATTAGGTGGGAAAGAATAAATAGAATCAAAAGAAAAGAGAAGATGTTTTTGGATTTTTTAACGAAGGACTAAACCTAAGTTTTTTATTAGTGGGCCTGACAAGATTTACAAATTCTGCTCCTACGTATCTCAAAAGAGAAATCAAGGCTTACGTAGTTCTGGGTAGAAACATGTTTGTTTGTTGGTCGATTTTAGCGAAAGCTATATTGTATTAATCGACGAAAACATCGTTTTACCCAAAACAGATGAGGAGTGGACGCATACCACACTTCGAACGGATTTATAAATCTACATTCGGAAAAGCGTCATCCATCTCTACTCAACAATCATGGTCGAAACATTGTTTTGCATCACCTTAAGACAATATATCTTTCGTTTATGAAAAAAAAGGTTTTTGATTAGTCGCACGGCGGCGAGAAAAGAGTTTGATTGGTTGGATGTATTTTGAGTGATGGCGAGAACTTGGATGAGCGAGATGTACATCTCGAATCCTAGTCTCAGGAGTGCGCGGTATACACCACGTTCCATTTCCATCTTTATTGGCAAAAGGTTAAGATAGGAATTAAGTAATTTGGAACTTGATTGAGAAAGGGTTTGAAGAAACCGCATTGACAATTTTAGACGACGGCGAGAGCCAAGATAGGCGAGGCATACGTCTCGAATCTTAACCTCAGGAGTGCATGGTATACACCGTGTTCCATTTCCACCTTTATTGAAAAAGTGCTAAATAAGAATTAGGTATTTTGAGTTTTGTTGTGAAAATGACTTGACCTTAGTTCAAGTATTGATGGACGTTCGAGAGAAATTTGAATGAGTGTTTGAGAGAAAACAAAGTGGATAAATTTGGATGATGGCGAGAGCTAGGATTGGCAAGATATACATCTCGAATCCTAGTCTCAGGAGTGCGTGGTATACACCACGTTCCACTTCCATCTTATTGAATAGGTCTTAACTATAAATTAATATTTTTTGAGTTTTCATTAGAAAAAAATGGCTTGACGTTGGATCAAGCGTTTGATGAAAGTTTGAAAGAAATGGAATAGAATAGGAGGGAGAAATGAATTGGTTTGTTTATTGAGAAAATACTCGACGTTGGATCGAGTCATATTTTTGTATTTTTTGGAAATGGTTGATTTTATTCTTGTGTTAGTATCTAACTAGACAGTCAAACAAATAAAATAGTACAAAGTTATTACACATCGGGGGAATGGGGTACATTTTGTCAAATGGGGATTCAAAATCATGAAACAATTAAATCAGGCCCAAACAACAAATGATGCAAAGTATGAGTGTAAGTGCAAGAGAACCGGCTCATTGTAAGAAAGCCCAAGAGTAAGCTATGTGAGGTTGATGGCGATGCTTAAAAGCAATCGACTTACAAGGGTGTGGAAATGGGCTCGACATTGAATCGAGAAAAATGTGATTTTAATAGTTTAAAATGGTTTTGAATGGATGATGAAATTAAAAGAAAACAAATCTGTGTTATTAAATGATAATGAAACTATGAGTACGGGAGAAATTATACTAAAACATAAACATGGAAAAAAATGAATGCTAAAAGAAATAAAATGCCATATGTGGGTATCGAACCCACTCCTCTAAAGACTATGAAACTACCCTCTCTCCAATAGGCCATTCATGATTATTTATAATTTACAGCAACAACTTGGATATATAAACCAGAATAGGTTAAAATCAAAATTAATTAAAAAAAATAAAATTAAAATGAAATGGTCTGTTAGACTACTCATAAAAATAAAGGAGGAATCCCAAATGGTGACCCTAGCCGCCTGGCTGTTGGGTCTTTGGGACTAATAACTAGTAAATTACTAGGGAACACAAAAAAACAATGCATTAATATCCATTATTAAAAAACAAAAGAAGACTAAACACATTAAGTTTTTTTTTAATGGCTTTAATGTTTGTGTTGTTTTTAAAAAAAATAAAAGAAATGAACGAAAAAGAAAATGGTGAGATTCATCGTCCTCCCTCCCTCTCAACCTCACTCACAGAATCGCTCTCTCAACCTCACTCTCAACAAATCTCTCTCTCGCTCTCAACCTCACATTTCTCTCACCCTCAAACGCTCCTCACCTCAGTCGTTCATCTCTCAGCTGCTCTCTCAATCTAAAATGCAAGGATCCATGGCTTTGAGGAGAAACAAAAAGAAAGAAGCTCACCTTCGGCGACGACGACTCAGGCGATGTCCGAATCTTCTTCCCTCGCCTCTTCAAATACCGATTTTGCTTTGATTTTGGGATTAGGTTTTTTGTGATATTTCGTCCGCCTCTCCAATTTTCATCTCACAATTCTTAGGGTTTTTTCGCTCTGAAGTTTTTCGCCGTTAATTTTCGTTCCTTCACTGATTCCTCTCTTCTCCTTTTATATCTGCAGCTTTAGGGTTTCGATTTGGTATCCAAAGATTCAATAGAGAAACTTCCTGGAAGTGCTTTTTGTGCTCAGAATCGGGTTGTCCTGTTTGATGCTACAATCTGGAAACGGTAATTCTACCTACGCACTTTTTCGCTCTAACTTTGTCTCAATGCCAATTTGGGATTTTTCTGAAATTTTAACGCTTGGTAATTATTTGTGTTTTACTGCAGTGATGTGAGGTTCCTCAAAAGTGTAGAAGCAACAACCAGATGATTTCCGGGTTTGCTGTATGGAATCCAACTTCACTTGCCGTTTTGATTTCGGCTTTGATTATTACAGGGCGCTGGTTGTCAATATGAAAACCGGTCTGCTTTCACAGGTTTCTAATAGCAGCATACCTGTTGGTCGATCCCCCCCACTTGTACTAATCGCTTACTGCAAGTAAAAATTAGCTTTTTTTTTACTGCTGTGAACTTTGGGATCATTTCAATTATGCCTTAATTATCCGTGTGTTACTCAATGTTGTAGGTTTTGTTCGGGCATAGTCGATATGACACTGTTAATTCAGTATTCAGCTTCACCGCAGTAGCTTCACCAGATTGGATTTGATTTGTCGGAATAGCCTTGGTGAACCGGATTTTGAATTGAGTTTAGGCTTCTGTTCTGGTTGCTCTGTGTACCCGAGTCTTGATTGAATCAACAGGATGCTGTTATCAGATTTATTCTCGAGGACATATTCGCAGACGGACAAACCGACCAATGATTTATCGGTTTTATATTCGACTCCTCGCATTGCAACATAGAATTGTTGTTGTTATTACTACCAGTAGAGTCACATTTACATTTAACACAATCATTTACAGTATAGAAATAAGTCCCATTTGGAACAAGCAATGGAAAATCCACGGAATTATTTCCAACATTTGATTTACAAACTGGACGAGGAACATCTAGAACTTGACCGGCTTGAAGTGTTTTAGGATCATCAATACCGTTGACAGAGAGTAGAGTTTGTGGCGTTGTACCATATTTTTGAGCAATGATATCAATGGTATTACCAGATTCCACAACATGTGCATAATGCAAAACACTGCTGTCATCCACCTTATCACAGCTACAAGGCAAAGGAATCCAAAGCGTATCACCAGCGGTTATATTGTTAGCATCTGGTATGTTATTAGCGGTTTGGATCTGTTGATACTTCACCAAACCGGCAAAACGAACCGTCGCTATTTCGCTTAACGTGTCACCTGGTTTTATTTTGTACCGTGGTAAATTGTTGGACTTACCGGTTTTGTTGCCGCATTTGCAAGGAAACTGAACCTTAATGACTTGGCGAGCGTTCTTCTCAAACTTGTTTGACAAAGCATTGGTGGATGGCGTGGAAATGCCCTCAGGTTTGACTTGCTCGACCATCGCTTCCAATGCTTTGACATTCTGCTTGTACTCCATTGCCTGTGTTTCAGCATGTAAATTAAGCTCTGAAATATGAGCTTTCATTTGTGCAACCTCTGCATCTTTTCCTGCAATATCACTCTTCAGAACCTGTATGTGCTTTTGGGCTTCTTCAAAACTTTTCTCTGTTTCATCCAGAAATCTTTTTGCATCATCATCAGCATTCCGTAGATTTTGCATCTGCTCTTTTAATGCACATAGTTAGGGCATCCCTATCAACACTTAAGTTTTTAAATGGATCATTCATTTGGCCAAGAATATCGCTCATTTCCAAGATTTCATTCTCTAAACTCTTTGTTATCTTCTTCTGTAGCATATCTACGTGAGGGAACACCAACAAATTCATGCTCTTTGTTATTTGTTTGCTTGTTACTGATACCGCTGTGGTTAATATTGTGCAGGCAGTTTGTTATTTGTTGCAGAAAACAAGTCATAACAATTCTGAACCGTTGGTTTTGTGGCAAGGTATTGGTCAAAGAGTTTGGATAGTGACCACCTTTGGAGACACACCGTCTGCTCATGGATGCTCAGAATCTTCCTATCTTGGGATTGTTGCTAATGAGCTAGGAGTTTGACTATCATATCAAGTGGAACTATTATGGAATTTAGCTGTGATTTTTTTGATGAAATTTGGGAATTGGTTGTAATGTAGAAGTTAGTTGTAGGATATGGATGTGATGCATTGTTATGCTTGAATGTTAAAATGAAAATGTATGTATGAAAATGAGTTTGGAAATGTTTGAAAGTTAAATATTATTGAATGTTATGAAATGAGTGTATGTACTATTTTGATTTGAAATGAACTATGGATGGAAAATGGATCCTGTTTGGTTATAAAATGGATATGGATTTTTAGGAATAATCCAAAACTAATCTAAATGTCAATTAAGAATAAAAAAACCAATGAAACCAATTAAAATCAAATTAATCTATAATTTGTTAAAACTACTTTGATGTCAAACTCTAACATTTTATTTGGAAATTAAAAATCAATTAGAGTTTGAATCATTAGTAAAAACACAATTAAGATTAAATTGAAATTTGGAATTAGACTTAATTTAAAATCAAATTGAAAATTAAAAAGTCAAATAGTTAGAATCCATTTTATAATCAAAAAACACCATGATAAAAAAACTAGATAATGACCAATATTTATAAAAAAAATATGGATTTGAGAATGGATGGTTGCCTTTGGTCATGAATGTATGCAAATGAACTTTAGGCCAAGTGCCAAATAAAAATGAAAAAAAGGAAAAAATTCAAGACCAAAATCGGGGTATGACACTGGGGGAAATGTCATACAAAGATGTCACACCAGAAGCTCAGAGGAGAAAAGGTTATGATGGCTCAAAAAACTGAGAGGTTAGATCAAACAGGTGGACATATGACCAGTCACAGGGAGAATGGAACTGTTGGGACTAAGCCACAAGGGACTCTATGCAAAAAGGCCAAGGACAATATGGAGAAGATTTGGATGACACCTGTGAAAGGTATAGAAGATGACAGCAGTTGGGCTCAACTGGGTTGGATGAAACTATTACTGATTGTATACAATGTCACACACGATGTCATAACATTGTATTATGACTTCCTGAATGCTGAAACTAGGTCCAAAAACCAGATTCAGCACAGATGGACAAAGTATTGTTCTTGCTATTATCACTCCATTAGAAAATTTGTGGAAGACAAATTCAGAAGTCTAAAGCTTGGACTGGAACTAGTAGACAAGCTTGCAAGGAATTTGGGTAAAATTGAATATGAGGGAGGGAAATTAGGGATTTGGACTCTTGAGAAATTATGGCAGTTAAAGTGGAAAAATAAAGAAAACAAAAATAATGTTTGCCCTTTTAAAAGAAATAGGCACATTAATGATAAATCATTCCCTAGCATTGAAAATAGTATCTATTCCCTTAGCACACGCTACCTAAACGCATCAATCTCCCTCTCCATTCATCTTCTCAGAAAAGCTCAGCTAGGGCAAAGAAACTTTTCTCAAAAGTCCTACAACATGTCTCAACATTCATCATCATCTAGTTCACATTCATCATCTTCTCACCATGGAAAAACTCCCTCAATGGAGTTTGTAGATGAAGATGTGATGGACGTCACTCCACTCTGCATGATACCAGGCGACACCCCAGGTCCCTCTTCCAAAGCTGAAGATAAGCAAGGTAATACTTCTGGTAACTCCGCTCTCCCAAAAGACATGCATTATGTTGATCGTGCAATAAGGAACCTAGTCACTAGGATTCTAAGAGAAAGGCATGAAGTCAAAGGGGTTTCTACCCTTCTGTCTAGAAGGGAACCCTCTCCTGAGAAGGAACCTCATGCTGATAAAGATGAGGACTCATCTAAATCAGAAAAAGAAGGTGCTGCTGAAGGGCTATGCTCTCTAGGTAAAACCCTACCTAGCAAGAAACCAGCAAATATGTCTCAGGAGAATGTTATTGACCTAGAGGAAGAAAGCTCTGAAAAGGAGGATGATCCTTTGGTTAATCTTGTAAAACCTAGTGTTGCTGAGAAGCTGAGAACTAGGCAAGGGAAAAGTGTGGCAAGAATGAGAACAGGAAGAGTGAAAAAGACTGCTGGTATAGGACCCTCAAAAGCTTTGAGCAAAGTTGAGGTTAGGAAAAGGAAAGAAAGAGATAGCTCTGACTCTGAGGAAGATGTCAAAGACGATGTCCCAGATATCTCCCCTGTAAAAAGGCAGGTTGTTCAGAAGTCTCCTGGCAAGGCTGATGCTGTGCACCTAGACAATATCTCCTTTCATTTGGAAGATGGGGCAGCAAAATGGAAATATGTCATTTAGAGGAGAGTAGCTATTAAAAGAGAGCTTGGACAAGAAGTTGTAGAGGTAAAAGAGGTAATTGAGTTGATAAAAAAGGTTGGACTCATGAAGACTGTGGTAACTCTACCCCAATGCTATGAGGGGTTGGTAAAAGAGTTTATTGTTAATATCCCTGAGGATATTCAGGAAAAGAGTAGCAGGGAGTTCTGCAAGGTGTTTGTAAGGGGAAAATGTGTGAAATTCTCACCAAGTGTCATCAACAAGTTCCTAGGAAGAGGAACAGGTGGAGGAGTAGACCTAGAGACTACAGACAATAAGGTCTGTAGGGTTATCACAGCTGGCCAAGCTAAGGAATGGCCTAGTAGGAATCACTTATCAGTTGGAAAGCTCAGTGTTAAATATGCCATCTTGCACAAGATTGGCTCATCCAATTGGATTCCTACTAATCATGTCTCTACTATCTCCATTAACCTTGGAAGAATCATTCATGCAATAGGAACAAGGGTTAACTATGATTTTGGCAAGTTCATATTTGATCAAACCATTAGACATGCTTCTACAAATGCTGTGAAGTTACCCATTGCCTTCCCCTCCCTTATTTGTGGCATTATCCTGAGCCAACAACCAGGCATTCTGAGTACAAGTGACATTCCAAGTAGGAGAAAATCCCCTTTGTCCATTCATTATAAGCTGTTTGAGGGAAGTCATGTCAATGATGTCATGACATCTGCCAAAAGGGAGTCTACATCTCAAGGGAGCTTGGTTGATCAACTAAAAGAAACCTGCAAGGAATTGGAAAATGGTATAAGGGTGGCCAAGGCTAGAAAAGAGGCTTTAGAAGTTCTTATCTGTAGCCTGGAGAAGGAAGAAGTAGAGAAGGCTGGGAAGGACTCAAATACAAGATCAAAATCCCAATCCAATGGAAGTTCTGGAAGCTCAGAAGATTCTGAAGGTGCAGGTGAAGACACAAGTGAAGGTGAAGATGATTCTTCTTCTTCTGATTAATGGTCCCTGGCTGAATTGAAGACTGGGAGGAGTGCTGGAAAGTTTGGTGGAAGCTGGCCTGCTGTTTGAAAAGACTGATGTTTTTACTGTTTTTTTTTGTATTTTGTGGCAGTCCTCATTGATGTCTGTTGTGTAATTTTTAGGGCTCTTAATGAGTTCCTTGAATTTGTTCATTATCTCAGCTTTCAGCTGTGTATAATGATGGTGTGTACTTCCTGAATATTTTGTTTTAACATGCTTAATGTTATAACATCTGATCTAACATTCTCTGCTAGGCTAATAGACATTTATTTTGTCTAATTGGTCACCTTTGGTCAATTTTGACTAAAAAGGGGGAGAAGTGCTTGATATGGAAGCTGTTGTGGAAGTTGTATGTGGCTGGACAGAAGGATAGCTATTATTGAAAGAAGTAAACAGGTGTTAAAACAGAATGGTATTTTGTTTACAGATGTCAAAGGGGATGTCTGATATGGTGTACAGGTGCTGATGTTGAAGCAGATGTCAGAATGACATTCTGGCTGGTACAAGTGCTAGAGTTACAGTAGCTGTTATGTTTGTTGTATGCACAGATTTAGGAGGAGAAGAAGTACCCTTGTGCATTGTGTTTGTGTGTCTTACTAGTTGCATCTTTAACTAGTAATTCTATTGTTTGTTTCACAGATTTAGGGGGAGGAGAAGTACCCTTGTGCATGTGTGTATTACTAGTAGCCATAGCTAGTAATTGTTTTGCTTCTGCTGCTGATTAAACTACTGTTATGTGGTATAACTGCTGATAGTTTACCTTGTGAACAAAAAGGACAGATATATGTTTTAGCCAAAATTTGCCAAAGGGGGAGTTTGTTGATTCTGAGTGTTGGCAGCAATTTTGGTAAAACAAAAAGTGTTCACAAGATGTCATGTGTGATGTCTTAGCATGAGATATCCTATGTACCTGCTGGAGTTCAAGAACATGTGCATGCAGGATTGTTTCAGAATGCCACATACAATGACAAGGCTTCTGATATTGGATGTACCTGCTGGAGCTTAGATGAAAGACATGTTCATGCAGGATTGTTTCAGATGACATACACAATGTCATGACATCTGATATGGTTGTACCTGCTGGAAGTTATAAAAGAAATTATTGGATTATGCAGGATTTTTCTAGGATGTCAGGCCCGATGTCATGACATCCTGTACATAGAACATTCAGTATAAATGTCTGGTGTTTTGTGATTGCACAATTAATGGCAATCTTTGGATGATTGAAGATATGGCTAGCTGGCGCATTCAATCATGGATTACAACCAGATTTACTTATTTTCCAAGGAGATCTAAACAGTTGTTATAAAAAGATTTGATTGGAAAATAGATTTAGGGTTTTCAAGATGTCCAAGCCCATCTGGAAGCTTCTATAAAAAGGGACTTAGAAAACCTGTTTGTACACACAACCAAGACTGAGCGAAATACATAGAGAGAGCTAGGGTTTGTGTCTGTTTAGTCGTAAGACTTGTAGGTCATTCAAGTCATCCATTGATGATTGAATTGGACTGATTTGTGGTTGTAATTTGTCACTCTAAAGCTGTTAAGCAAGAGTGTGTGTCTTCTTGATCAAAGCTGTGAAGCAAGACCAAGAGTGTGTCTTCTTGATCAAAGTTGTGAAGCAAGATCAAGAGTGTGTCTTCTTGATTGAAACTGTGAAGTAAAATCAAGAGTGTGTAATTGAAAAGTATTTTCTTTTCACAAGGGATTGTTGTTTAAAATCACTGGTGTGTGATTGTAAAGGAAGTGAGTGGGTTCTCATATCTAAGAGTGCTTAGGTAGAAGTTGCACGGGTAGAGATTAGGTGAGAAAGATTGTAACTTGTTGAAGTGTACAGATAGTCTTTGAACTAATTCTATTTTAGTGAATTTCCTTCCTGGCTTGGTAGCCCCCAGACGTAGGTGAGTTGCACCGAACTGGGTTAACAATTGCTTGTGTTATTTTCTTTACCATTCTGTTTATTTATCCATTGTGTGTTAGCAGATATCAGTGTCGTAACATTACCTTCGACATCTTATATCTGATACCAGAATTTCAAGAATCACTTTGTAACAAAATGCCCCTCATTGCATAATGAATGTTATCTTTGCAATATCTTATGGCACCATCCTAATTTGATTGTACCCGGAGAATCCATCCATAAAAGAAAACACTTTGAACTTAGTTGTACTGTCAACCAACATGTCAATATCTAGAAACGGAAATCATCTTTGGGACTAGATTTTTTCAGATCTCTATAGTCTACACACATCCAAACTTTTCCATCTTTTTTTGGAACAGGCACTATGTTGGCCAACCATTGAGGATATTCTGATGTAACAAGGAAGCGTGCATTAATCTGCTTCCAAACCTCCTCTTTAATCTTTACAGTCATGTCGATGTGAGTTCTCCTCAACTTCTACTTCACTGGTGGACACTTTGGCTTCAACGGTAATATGTGTTCCACAATATCTATATCCAACCCTGGCATGTCCTGGTAGGACCAATCAAACACATCCGCATAATCTTTTAGAAGTTCTACCATCCTCTCTTTAACAGCTGGGACAAGCAATCCTCTCTACACACATCCACATAATTTGTACATATGATTTATGCTTGATTTTAGAAACAGATAAATATGGAAGTGATGTGCAGATATTGAAAGTGGTCATTTTTTTGCTTGTTTTTTAGGTTACAATTTTCTGAAAAAAGCAAAAAGTAAAAACAATAATATGGGAAACAAAATTTCATTTTTATTAATGATTGAAAATATTGAAACGAAGCTCTACACAAATACACTTTCGCCTTGGGAAGAGCGAAAGGAAATATTTTAATAAAACCCGAAACAACACTTTTTCACCTTGGACAAAGTGAAAGGATTTTCAAAATAACAAATAAGAAGCATTACTTAGAAATGTGAACAATAGTCGGAACATCAACAATTGTCCAGTTTGATAAACCACTTTACGCGCTATGAAGCTTGGTGAATCCTCTGCAGGGTCATCTTTAATAACAACATTAACTTCTGGCGGAGTAGGATGAATAAAACCTGTGATACAGACACTTCTTGGATAAGACGGATGACTGCATCCTGCCTGACAATTCTTATAGATTCAGAAGAAAAAGCCCAGACCTTCTCGGAACTTGTTTTCTGGAAAACTCACAACCTATCCCCAACCTTTAACTTAACCATTCTCAATCACCTATTGCGCATCCCTCAAAGAAAAGATTGACACCCCGTTTCTCATGACATTATTATCAGCAATGGACAAAGCTTGGAACTGAGTTCCAACATTGTCATCAACATCAATATAAGAAAAAGATGAGAGATGACTCACCACCAGAGCCTTCTCTTCATAAAATGTAACCAACTTCCCATTCTTTACATACTTCAATTTTGGGTGAAGGGTTAAGGTAACTGCCCCAACTTCATGTATCCATGGACGGCCCAATAGACAACTATACGCCGCATGGATGTCCATCACTTGAAATGTTACTTGAAAAGTATGAGGACCAATTATCATGGGAAGGTCACCCTCACTGATGACAGTCTTCCGGGATCCATCAAAAGCTTTGACAATGATTTTTCTCTTCCTCATAGGAGCACCTTGATAAGTCAACCTTGATAAGATGGATTTGGGCATGATGTTCAAAGATGAACTAGTTTCAACCAACACACTGGACATAGTATCACTCATATAATTCATAGAAATATGCAGTGCCAAGTTATGGTTTTTTCCTTCTTCGGGGAGCTCTTCATTGCTGAAGCTTAGATTGTTTCATGCAGTGATATTAGCCACAATGCCGTCAAATTGATCGATCGTCACATTGTGTCCATGTAAGCCTGTCCTATAACCTTTTGTAAGGCTTCCCTATGAGCCTCAGAATTCATTATTAAAGACAACATATATACTTTGGATGGTGTGTGCAACAATTGCTCCACCATATTGTATTCACTCTTTTTTATCAACTTCAACACTTCATCATTTTCAGACCATTGGTTTATGCCACTAGATTAGTCAGATTGATCATCATTTGCTTCAAATTGAACCTTTTTTCCCATAGACACATCCTTCACACCCTTCAAAGGTTCTAAGGCAAATACTCGACCATTATGTGTTACCCTGCTTACATCAGCAATGTTTACCACATAAGGAGTAAAGGGAATAAGAACTTCCTTTCCATTTTCTAGCATCATAGTGTTGTATATGTAAGGAATAACTTTATCTTAACTATAATAAATTGGACCTGGTAAATGAATGACCAAGGGATAAACAAAGGAGTTTCGACTATCATAAGTAACCTCTATGGGTTCAGGCGCATTAATTTGAGGGACTATAACATTGACCTCATCATCAGGGTTCCTGTCATATGTGATTGAAATAGTCCTTAGATCCAACAACTTTTAAATATCCTGGCGTATGGTAAGACACACACGTGGACCCTTAGAGCAAATTCTACAAGCAACATAATCATGTTCTTGACAAAAAGCAAGTCTGAACAAACTCTAGTGCATCTTGACCAATGATTCTCTGATTAGTTCAACATCAAAAACCCGAAATTTTCTAGGGCATCCATGCACTATGTTTCCTGAAGCTTCCCCATGTTGGGGCAAATGATTTGATTGAACATTCAGATTTACATCCTTAAAAGAGAGAGTACCACATTTGATCAACCTTTGAACGTCGGACTTCAAACCGTAGCAATTTTCAATGTTATGTCTAGGTGATCCTTGATGATACACACATAATTTGTCAGCTTTGTACCAAAAGGGAAAATCCTTCGGGACAGCGGAAGGAGTTATGGTTTATATGTGGTTATTTTCCAATAGAGATGGAAATAACTCTACATAAGACATGGGATTCGGGTTTAAATTCGGCTTCCTCTGGATACAGTTCTGATTATATTATGGTCGAGTATATTATTGAGGTCTTTATTGTTGTTGTTATTGTTGAATAGGTTGTTGAACATTTTGTTGAGTATGTTGTCGATGAAATTGTGATTGGTAGGCTGAAGAATGGAGAAACTGTTGTGACATGCTGTTGTTGATACCCTTTTCTAGGCCTTCTGTGTAAAATGGCACTGACATCCTGTTCTTTCTTTTTGGGAAAACCGCTCACAAACTTTTTAACACCACTAGAGGAACTTCCTTCTTTAGCCAATCTTCCTTCTCGTACACCTTCTTCTAGATGCATCCCCATATTCACCATCTCGGTGAAATCATTTAGTGCACTCACAATCATTCTTTCATAATAGAAATAGCTTAAAGTTTCCAGAAAAATCTTCGTCATTTGCTTTTCTTTTAAAGGAGGACAGATCTGGGCGGCCACCTCACGCCATCTTTGTGCATACTCATTGAAGGATTATTTGTCTTTAAAAGACATTACACGAAGTTGATCATGGTCTGGAACCATCTCGACATTGTATTCTATTGTCTGATGAATGCTTCACCTAAGTCATTGAACGTCTGAATTCAGGCACTATCAAGCCCCATATACCATTTCAAAATTGTTGTTGTTAGACCATCTTGAAAATAATGGATCAAAAACTGGTGATTGTCCGTCTGGGTGGACATTTTTTGGGCATACATGACAAGATGACTTTGAGGACAGGAATTTCCCTTATACTTCTCGAAGTCCGGAACTTTGAATTTGTGCGAGATTCTGACATTAGGAACCAAACAGAGCTCATAAGCATTCTTTCCAAACAACTCTTTCCCTCTTAGATCTTTGATTTCCTTATGCATTTCTTGCAACTGATTCTGGAACTCATCCATTATCTAATACATCCCAATGTTTTCGCTTTGAGCAGTGTGAAAAATAGGTTCTTCCACAGAAGGAGTAATGTGTACCATGGGAGGTGGCATAGACATTGCGGCAGAGACAACCGAAGCTTCAACGGTTGGTCGGTACCCTTCTGACACATAATTGGGAGGCGTGCCCCAAGGAAAGCCGAAAGACATATGGATTTGAGGAGTGCTAACAGGTGCCACGGAGATGGGCACAAAACGTCCTCTGGAATTACAATCCTTTTAGTAGGTGTTGGTGACGGTAGATTTTGAGCAGCTACCAAGACCTCCATCATAGTAGAAAGTCTTTTTAATCTTTCTTTCAAAGAACTCACCTCTTCTCGGAGCTCTTGATTCTCTCGCTCTAGCTGACTCATCTTTCTTTGACGGTTAGCCCGAGTGTTATAGTTGTGATATTGCTTGACTAACGGGGAGAAAAGACATTAATAAATTCCAAGAGCGCAAAAACTATGCTGAATGATGCATGATATGCAATGAAAAATGAGTTTTATTTATTAGTTTAAAGGAACTTAATAATCATAAAAATTGCAACTTTCCATTAGATGTGTTTTGTATGATGTCAAAACTAGGATACTCTTAGCGTTTATGTACATTGGAGGGTATCATCTGAGTCTAGTAGTGCATTTTAGCATTAAGAAGCATGTCAAAATGTTTGGAAATGGTTTAGAAAAAAATTCATGCATCAAGAAAATATTTGATGCATAAAAAATTCATTTTTGTGTTAAAAATGGTCCACATGTCGACACACACGATTATAAGTCAACCCATAGAAGAATTTTTTTTCTGCTACAGGTTGACACATACAATGTATACGTCGACTCATGTGTTGCAGTATTAAATCTTGTGGGTTATGTTCTATGTGCCGCCTCTACAAGTCGACACATAACATGTACAGGTTGACACATGACTTGTATATGTCAGCCTATAAATCAAAAATCTTGAAAAATTGCATTTCTTTCTATTCCTTTTGCATTCCTTTTGCTTATCACTTATTTAGATATATATACTTGGTACATGCATCATTTACTACTAAGGTTTATAGTGAGTAAAACCTATATGAAACTGAGATTTCAAAGCATTATCATCATCTTCAACCTCTCTTATATGCATACACACAATCAAACTACACATAATTACTTTTTGATTGGGTGCCATCTAGATTAGGGTTGATAACATCCAATTTATGTTTGTTGTACTGTAAAATTGGGTGGTGAACTTATAGGGTTTCAAATCAGAAAACCAAGGTGGGGTTTTTCCTCAAGATCTTTTAGGATTTGAAGGTTTTGGACAAGATTACTCAATATAGATCTGATTGAGTTAAGTCTCTAAAGAACAAGAGGTTATTGCAAATGAGTATCGTGGGAAGGTGGATCGCATTGGTAAATCTTGGGTGTCAACAAGTGCGCGTTGGGATTTGATGGAGTGAAAGCCTTTTAGAACAAGGGGTTTCTTGCAAATAAGTAGCATGAGATGATGAATCAAAGTGACATTGTTGGTTACTGATCAAGCTTTGATCAAGGGAAGAGAAGTTGGTAGAATCAACATCTATCCTAGGGTTTGTGGGGTTAGATTGTCACATCTCTCTTGTATACATACATTTGTAATGTAAGATATATTACACTATCACATTTCGAATTCTAATTGAGGGTAGACATACCTATAACGAGGTCGATTAGGGAACCGTCTAAACAAATCATTGTGTACTCTCTCTCTATCTCTCTTTTATATTCGGTGTTTATATTGTCGATTTCATAGATTGTTCGATCATATTATTTGGATAATAATTTTTTATTACATTTTGAAATTGGTGTTGTTAAGTTGATCACAAACATTTAGGTTGTGGTTGGATTTTGAGATCAACAATATCACATAAAACTCCAAATGATATTGACTGCACACTAAGTGTTCGACAAATTGCTTCAATTGATTTTTGTGTGAATTATCATTGGAAGTAGATTTTCCTTATTACTTTGCATTTAAATAGTTGTGCTTAGTTGTTGTTGATCAATTTGTGAATCATTATCATATCATTGTCACTACTGTGCATATCCGAGCTTTTTGATAGCGGGTTCGGTTAGACAATATTTTATCCGAGATATTTTAAACTTGCTTCCGCACCATGAAATTTTTTAACCTATTTTTGTCAAAAAATTTAACTCGGGATCTATTCACCCCCCTTTAGATCTAAGTCAATCGTCTAACAAAACTAAGTAGTAATGACCATAGAATGATTTACAGACACTACTATAGAAAACACCTATCATAGCGGTTGGAAAATGGATACAACCACGTCCGACCAACCATTGTAAGGTAAGGTGTGATTATATTTATGATGCTTTCTACCGGAGGCATAAGACCGTTGTGATAAGCTATGTAACGTGCTATATATCACAACTATCAAAGCATACAATCATTGTGATATAAAGTGAAAGGTCATGGGTTTGAAATCCAGTAATTGTATGGTTTATAATATTTTACGCTCTATCTATAACAATGGTTAGTATAAAGAAACTTGATTAAATACTTTGTTTTTTTAATTTTATTTTATTTTTCCATATATTATAAACCTGGAATTTTTTTACCTGTATATTATACATATATTAGTTAAATATTTACAAAATATCAAATTAAGCAATAAAAATACATTTTCAATCATCAAATACGAAGTCATACAATATCATCCCCCTTTTCAACTAACTCATTGAAAATAAACACCCAACGTCTACGAACATCGTCTAAGTCATCGAGAGAGAATGTGTTATGTAGTTAAACGTCTACATAAACAAGTGAAAAAAATTGAATATCACGTGATTTAAATTATAATAGAAAATTAATTTAATATTAATATGTTATTGTAAACATTTCATGACATTATATATACCTGATCCCACGAATCAACAATGCTGACATAGATGATGTTAAGCATGTGTTTCATTACATAGTACCCACACTCGTATCCTCTGATTGTTTTTTAGTCTACAAATATAAGAATTTCATGAATATATAGCCATACATTTCATAAATATATACAAGTGAATGTCACAATTAATCCACTTACCTTTGGCTCACAAAATGCGAGTTTTTTTTCTAGAGTTGTTCAACCTATAGTGTCTCCACAACCCTGTATATTGAAATGATTTAAAAATATTACACGCTAAGACAATTAAAAAGTCAAAGAAAATATTACTAAAAGTATCATAAACATAAATTTACCTAGTAATAGTTTGTTTCATCATAGGATCAGGTGGATAGTGTAACAAACACAATGTAGTTACCATATTCGTCCGAAAAGATATGACGATCAATTGATAATGTTCTCTAAATGAATAATACAAGCATATATAATTAGTATATTAGTATAACATGAAAACTAACTATAATAGAGAAACCATAATTTTAAAATTACTCACTTATTAAGGAATGATGCTAAGTAACATCCCCCCCCCATCTACCATGTTAAGTATTATGTAATGTTCTTTATAGAATTATTTGTAAATCATACTCTAATTGGATCAAACAATCCATAAGTATTTGATTTATTTAATTCTATAAAAACACAGTGAATGTACCTAAATTGGTAAACAAATACAAAAAACACGAGAGGAATTAGTTATATCCAAAATAATTAATGTACCATAATAAGATATACTTATGTGTACCAAACTTGTTGTAAACATACATCCAGCTACCGATTTCCAACGATCATATCATTTATATCTTTAGGAATGGTTAAGAATTCCTCTAATCTCTCTAACTCTGTGTCATGTTCTAGCGCAAGAGAAAACATCGCGTATTTGTTGCACATAACATAACATAAAATTTTGGAATATGATTCTTCCTAGAGAGCCAATAACCCGTTATGGGTCTCCTGATAACGCGAAAACGTATCGTATATTTGGCTTCATATGCATTGATTTTTACTTGATTAACGCTTATTATTACGCAGTACCTTATGTTTATTGCAGGTATTTGTCGATTAAAAGGTTTACCGCAAGCAAAATGGAAAATAGCAAAAAGGAAAGAAAAAGGGAAAAAAAAGAAGAAATGGAGCTTTTATAGAGATAATAGGCCACCAAAGCAAATGGGCTTGTGGCGCCCATTTTCTAGGGAGTGTGGCGCCCTCCACATTGGCCCAAGGAATAGGTGGCGCCCGCCACCAAGCCTTAAGAAGTGGCGTTCAGTTGCTAAAAAGGTGGCACTCGCCACTCATTCAAAGGCTAGGGTTGTGGCAACCGTCACAACCTAGTCTTCCATATTTTTCTCCACCTTTTTAGCCACGAATCTACCCACCTTGCTATAACTTAGGGATTGTGAAAAGTATATAGAAGGATACCTCTCAGACTCGCACGAGGACACTCTCTTCTTCCAGTTTTCAAGCGACGATTATTTTTTCAGCATTTATTTTCTTTAGTTTTCTAAGCAGTTTTCTTACTTTGTAAAAGTGATAGTTTATCCACATCGGGGACTATTATGGTTTATTATTTATGCAGTTGGGATTCAATTGTAAGGATTATTCATTGACAAAGCCTGTCAGAATTATTTTAATTGAAGAATCAAGATTTAGTTCCAGTTCTTAATTCGCAATCCAGGTTTTATTTTGATTACTATTTTATTTATTTATGCCTTATTGCATGTTTAATTTCCCAAATACCATGTTTGTTACCGGATCCATGTCCGGCTAAACCCTTAGGTATCCATATGTAAAGACCGTCAAAACGACGGGATTCAATAAATAATTGGTGTTAGTTTTTATAAAACTTATTTTTCCGGTTTTAGTTTCTTATTTTAATCAAACTGTTTGTCGTACGAGAGTACAAAATAAACTAAGGTTACGGTCAACAAGAACGAGAGTTTGAGATTTTAACCAGATAGCTGAAACTAGGCATTAGTCCTAAACACAGCGAGAGCGTTTTAGGATTAATTAGACTTTATTTACATTCAAAAATTACTTTTAAATTCAAAATGAGACCGCAAGAGCCAATCATTCTGGTTTAGGAGTATGGTCAGAGTCAATAAAAACAAGAGTGTGAGACTAAGTCATTTCTATAAATAATTTCTACTGAAGAATATTTTAACCAATAAGATTTCACCAACTATCTATCGAATCCCTTAAGTTTGATGTATTACATACTGATATCCCCTATATCTCATATCTTTATTCTATTTACGTTATAGTTATTTCTCTTCATCCCTCCAATCTTAGAACTATCATCAGCCTTAGATTTACATAGCAACATTAGACCACGATATGTTCAGTTATTAGTCCTTGTGGGTTCGATAATCTTTAAAACTACGCGATAGGACTGTGCACTTGCAGTCACGATTCACATAGACTTACTAAGTCACGCGATCATCTCTTTATCGGTAGGGGAGACTGGGCAACTGCCTTTTGTGCTTGCCCTATGTACAACATTTCTATTAGGCAATTGTTCATCAGCATCACCATCTTCATTTGTACATTGTGGGACAATTCTACTGATTTTCTACATCCTAAAAAGCACATAAACACAAAACAGAATTAACATAATATATATCATACATTTCAAATATTACAATATTTTCACTCTCAAATACCGCATATAACTCTTTTATTTCTTCCAACTATTTTCTGCAAGTTTCCCGCCCTACTTCTAACTTCTCTTCAATTTTTTTCTTTTGATTATATATCTTCCTCTGAAGCTCTTCCAACGTTTCTTTTTTCACCTGTCCGATGTTTTTTCTAGACTTACCAAAAAACACTCTTAGGCTGATGTCATCTTAAACCCCACAGACACACCCACCATGCTCATTTGTTCTGATTGCTTCTACTATATCATGTTGTGGTTCTGGAATAAAGGAATCTTCACGGGCTGATTTAACTAACAAATCCCACATAACATGATAATACATACATTGTTTATTATCAAAGCGATTTAAATAACACTTAACATATGCATAACAATTCATGCTTATAATTTTCTTAGCTACTAATCTTAAGACATCTAAAGTGTAATCTCTATTTGGTATTTATCAAGCCCTCTTCCACTTCTCATGCTCTGATGGTGGAGATGTTCGCGATCATGACTCATGGAGTCCCCATCTCATAGTTATTGTTTTTTTCAACAATAGTTATTTTCTCAAGTTTCTTGTATCCCCCATGAGACAATTTATGGGGGTATTTATTTTTAGACTTGTTCAACTTTCCTACTTTACTTTTAACCTGTTTTCAACATAGAAAAAATATTAATGTCTATGGTTGTATCCATAAAATTATCAGAAAATACAACTGGTACTAACCATGAACTCCTTAGAACTACGAGACTTCACAAACATTTTCCAAACCTTTTTGTCAAGATAAGGATATTTCACCCACGGGCGCTCAATATTAGGCCTTGGCTTCATAGTGTAGTCACTCGTGAGTCGTGACTTAAAACTTCTCCAAGTCGTACCAACATAAGTGATCCATTTTTTTTCAACTTTGAATCATCACTAAACTCAAATGTCAACTACACATTTACATCAATGAGTATGTATTAATGTTTATATAAAGTAATATCAAATTGGTGAAAATTAAAATTAATATACCTGAACATTTGTCCATATGCTATTTTTCACCTCATTAGTTACATCTTTCCAATCATCTAACAATATGATGACTTTGATACATCCAAGGAACTCAACATAACTCTTAAAAAGAGATGAACAAGGACCATCAAGAATAGTATAAATGACACTAAACTCGACCATAAGTATGACACCCGAATTGCAAACTTTTGTTAATTTAGCCATCACTGTGTCACCTTTTTGATGTTTTTTTCTTATTGTCCTATGATGACAGTTTGTCATTACATGATTTTTATGAGTATTAATGGTGAATTCGATGGAATTTCAAGTTAAAGATGAGATAAATATGAAGAAATATGAATAAAGTGAATAAGTCAAATAAACAAAGCAAAGCCAAGAAATCACGAAGAAACATGCATTTTTCAGCACAATCTACATCTTGACGTTTGTCTAGTAAATTGATCATATATGGAGAACCTTACTCTTTTTGAGATGATTTTTTTTCAAAATGAAGCTAAAAGGAATATCTAATTTATGGAATAATCAAGCATGTGATGGAAAGTATCGCATGCACGATGCAACATGTGCAAAATCGTGTGCACGAAAGACAATAACATATGCATGATAGGCTTTTTTCTGACGTGTTTCTGACCCGTTCTAACTGCTTTAAAAGGGGAAGTCTGGTACTTTTTCAAAGGTTTTGAATTGGTATCCATGAGGGAAGGGTTTGCAGCCCCATAAGTGATATTTGGAGAGCATTTGAAGTCATTGAATGCCAATTCTTCAAGGGATTCCTTGTGTAACCTTCTTATTTGATTTTGGTATTATAATTTGCACTATGAGTATCTAATTCTATTTAGGTTAGGTTGTGTTTTATGAACCTATTTTGATATTGTTAGGACATATGTTTGATTTGATATTGCATAAATATTTTGATCTATAATTATATTCAATTGTACCTAGTTATTAATGCTTTTTATGTGA
This sequence comes from Lathyrus oleraceus, assembly GCF_024323335.1. Classification (NCBI taxonomy): domain Eukaryota; kingdom Viridiplantae; phylum Streptophyta; class Magnoliopsida; order Fabales; family Fabaceae; genus Lathyrus; species Lathyrus oleraceus. The sequence goes on from NC_066585.1 coordinate 91,493,429, forward strand.
GATACTATTTTAATATGATTTTGGGAACAAAGGGAATACTGACCATTAGTCTATATGTTAGAGCTAGGGAAATTGTTGTGCCTACGTTGGGGGACTATGGATATGAAACTTCGAGTAGTGACTTAGGAATTAACACTCGATTGCATTGCCTAATCTTGCTTACGTTGGTGGACTATGGATAGAAAACTCTGAGTATAGATTAGTGAGTTATACACCAAGGGATTAGGTATATCGGTTTTGTTATTCGTCATGGGATTATAGTGACGATATCATTCATGTAATGCATTGAACATCAACAATAGAGAAATATGAGATTCTATACACAACATAACCGCTTTTGTATTAATGTTAGAACACTTTATTTTCTTTTCGTAATTAAAACTCGACCCCCCAATTTACTATTTTCTATGCATTGCACGATATTGTTTTGTTAAATAGCAGTCCCTGTGGATTCAATCCTTTTTATTAATACGACATTCTCGATATATTTGCCGAGAAGTCATCAAGTTTTTGACGTCGTTGCCCAAACTTAATATGTCGTAGTAGTAAAATAAGACCAAATCCACAAGGACTGCTATTTAATAAGACAATATTATGCAATGCATATAAAAGAGTAAATTAGGGGGGTTTAGGTTTTAAATTCAAAAAAGAAATAAAGTGTTATGACAAAAATGCAAAAGTGGTCAGGTTATGTATATAATCCCCTATTTCTCTTTTGTTGATGTTCAATGTATTACATGAATGGTATCGTCACTATAGTCCCATAATGAAATGACAAAACCATTATACCCAATCCATTAATGTATAACTCACTAATTTATACTCGGAGATTTCTATCCCTAGTCCACCAGTGTAAGCAATATTAGGCAATGCAATAGAGCGTTAAATCATAAGCCACTACTTAGAGTTTTCTATCCCTAGTCCACCAGCGTAAGCATAATAAATTTCCCTAGATCCAACATATAAACTAATGGTCAATATTCCCTATATGCCCAAAATCAGATTAAAAGAGTATCTCACATGAAAATCATTAAGAACAAGGTGCAATTGAATATAATTATAGATAAAATTATTCAGGCAACATCAAATCAAACATATGTCCCAATAATATCAAAATAGATTCGTCAAACACAACCTAACCTAAAGAGAATTAGCTACTCATAGTGCAAATTATAATACCAAAAACAATTGAGAAAGTTGCATAAGATCCCTTGAAAAATTGACCTTCAATGGTTTCCAATGCTCTCCAAAACTCCTTATGATGTTGTAAACCCTTGCCAAAATGTGTAAAATTCAGAGCCTTTGAAAAAATACCAACTCCCGCTTTAAAGTCTTCATAATGGATCAAAGTGCATCCGAAAAAGCCCATAAAAAGGGTAATCACGCGCGTGATAACTTGCATCGTGCGCGCGATTACCTGCATCGCGCGCGATGTAACCTTTACTTTTTTATCGCGCATGATCTTGCGTGTGATTATTCCAGTGATTACACACTTTTGCTCCCCTTTTCACTTAATTTCCCTAAGTTCATATTTATCTACACTTAGTCAATTTTTCCTCTTTCTTTGGCCTTTGTTCTTCATTTTTGCTCATTTTTTACTTGTTTTGATATGTTTCTTTGATCGAAAACATGTAATGACAAAGTGTCATCACAAACCCAAACTTGAATCGTTGTTTGTCCTCAAGTAATTTGCATGTACTGCCAATTCCAAACAGAAAACAAATTGCATAATAATAATTGAACATCACCATATGACTTTTCCTTTACCTAACCATCATTCTAGCTTCCAACTTTCATCTGGCAAATTCAGAAAACATCCTCAAACTTTGACAATACTAAACTTGTCTCTCATTTTACCTTGGCCCACTCAATTGATATGGTAGTCTCTTAATCAACATGCAAAATAGTTTATATTGAGTTTGACCATGTTCTAATAGAATTTGTTAAAGAAATAAAAACACGCACATTTGAGGGTTTTTTGTGATATTTATGTGAAAGTAAGAGTAAACCTTTGGAGTTAGGTACCTAGTTCTCCTTCTTTTATCATACCCGTTTTTTGTCTTCTTTTTGGTACTAAAGATATTTCAATTGTGGTCCTTAATATGCCTTTTGCATACTTTTAATCATTTTTTCCGAAGAAGTTTCTTCTTCCACTTCTTATTTTCTCAAATTATTGAAAAATGTATTATAACAGTATTTTTAGACAACAATGGTGATATAAGATTTATATGAATGATATTTTATAAAAAAAACATCAGGTTTTAAGCAATTAAACTTTTTTAAAAATAATGAAAAATATATTATAGCGGTGTTTTTTAGATAATTATGGTGATGTAAGATTTACATTAATGATATTTTATAAAAAAAAATGTCAAGTTTTAAGTAATTAAAGTTTTAAATAAATTAAAAAATATACCACAACGATTAGTTTAAAGAACCGTAGTGATATAACTTTATTTTTTTAAATAAAAATGAAAGGCAATGATAAAATTCCGAAGAAATCACGAATTAGCAAGCGTTAAGAATCAAACTCATGAAATGTCAACTGACATCACTACAGTTGTTTTAAAAACCTGTGGTGATAAATTAAAAAGTGTTTAATTAAATGATAAAAAATCTATAGGCGCCTGAATTTTGAGATATCACCACGGTCATTCGAAGGACCGTAGTAACAGTGACCTAGTTGTATGTATTTTTTGTAGTAGTGAGGATCACTATTACTTGGCTTGTAAGTAGTTTCCTTAGCAGAATTTGGTTGTTTGGTTAAAGACTTAGTGTACTTAGATATTTTGGGTCTTACACCAAAGAAAGTTCTGACACCATTTGATGTTGGCTTGGCAAGAGTAGGTTGTTTGGCTGAACTTGTGTTAATACTTAGTGGTTGAATATCTAGTATCGTATTATCTCAAATTTCTTCTTCATTCAACAATGATTCCAATGTTTCAGGGTCTAACTGATAATACCTTTTCAAGTGAACATTTTGCTTAATAGATGCTTTAGTAGTTAGTTCAGATACCTAAGATGCAGATGGATCAAGTTTTGGGACCTGACTTGCAAGAGGTTCATGTTCAGGCACATGCCTTGCAGCTTGGTCAGGTACATGACTTGCAGTTTGTTCAGGCACATGACTTGCAACTTGGTCATGTAAATTACTTGCAACTTGTCAGGTCGAGGTACATGACTTACAAATGCTTGACTCTTTTTCTTTGAGAATTTATTTGCTTACTTCTTTGGTTCATCCTTATTCGCACTAACTTTGGGACTCCCCTATTGCAAACACATACAAAGAGATAACAATTAACATTGAAGCATAAATTTCAGTCAACAGATATAAATAGTTAACAACTGTTGAACAATAAACTAACCAATTTCTTAGGTATTTTTTGGACAGATGGAACCTGACTTGCCTATGTAGATGGCTTAGTAACAATTATTACATTTTCCCCTGAAATATTTGCAAGCTATTTATCCCTATTACATGTTCTACTATCATGACCATATTCAAAGCATATCTTACATTTGTGGCTTGTATTAGTTCTTTGCCACTTGGTATGGGTTTCCTCATCTGGTTCCCTTATACAAAGTTTCTTTTGCCTTCTTAGGTCATGTTTGAATATTGTTGGCAAAATGATAGGATATGTGGTATTGGGTAATTTAATTTTCCCATTTATGGGACTCGCAACCTCATTATAGCATTTTATGTAAGTATACTTATGACAACACTTATGCACATACTTAACATGACCATCAACCTTCTTATGTATTGCTGCAACAACGTGTCTACATGGGATTCCAACCAAGTCTGAGTAGTTACATGAACACATGTGTTTTTCCAATTCTACAACAAAATTATCAGTTAATAATACATGTGTTACGTGAAAGGTCAATCTACCTGCATATATTGCATACCAAGTTGCACTCTTTTTATTTCCCTATCTATTCTCCTAAGTGGCTTAGACATCACCTCACCCTTGTATTTTTCTACCTTTTCCCTAAGTGTGGCAAACCTACCCATAAGGTAATTCCTCATCCAATCAAACATTATGATAATATGTTTGTCTCTATGTAGCAATACAATGACATTAAATGATTCACTCAGATTGTTCATTAGAACATCAGAATTAAAGTCAAATGGAAATGCATGTTTACACCATATATGTTTGTGAATAACATTTAACCATTCAAAATCATCTAAAACTTCCCTCCCTAATTTGCATCATCTTAGCTTCACGTGCTTCATGGTAGGCTGCCTTAGCTGCAACCGTCATAAGATATATAAATAATGTACCACCTCCAAATTTCTTCTCAAAGTTAACATACAAATGCCTAAGACAAAATTTGTGTTCATATCCAGGGTATTCCTCTTCAAAAACTTGTACAAGTCCCTACATAAATAATACATTTTTTAGAACACATAAATGTAAATGAAATTAAACACATTGGTAAATATGCATACTTTTTGTTGATCATAAATGAAACACCATCTACTATCTCAAATATCTTCAATAACTAGCTTAACAAACCAGCTCTGAGAGTCCTTGGTTTCATTCTCTACTACCCCAAGAGCAATAGGAAAATACTAATCACTGAGATCCCTTCCAACAATAATGAACAATATTCCACCATACTTGGTCTTTAGGTGGCATCTATCTAAACATATAAAAGGTCTATAAGTTTGTGTCAATGCTTTTTTTTGTCCCATCGAAGCACATGTAACATCTCACACACCTTGGTTACAGACTCGATCTAGGTATATTAATGATTAACTTAAACGTGTTTCCTGGTGAAGCCATCCTTAACTCAACTTCATATGACCATAATAGACTATATTGCTTACTTGGGTCCCCTTATACAACTTGCCTAACAATCTGTCTAGTTTGAAAGCCATACAACTAGTTATCTTAGTTGTAAACCTCAACCTTATATCTGATACTATTTCATTTAACCACATCTTATTATTGTTCTTCAAATTGTCAACAATCATTTTAGTAACCCATTCAGCCCTGACACTTGATCAGTCTCCAATTCTACTTGTTTTTTGACACTCATTCGACACCTTTTCACAAAGTCGGTAACACATTAGTCTACTTGTTTTATTGTTCTGTTTAGTAAATTATATGTTTTGTATTGTTATTTCAAGTTGTTGATTATATTTGGTTTGCATCATTATACTCCATTTTATGTCCCTTTATGGTAGTTTTACTGGTTTCAGGTGTAAGCAAGAAAACCGAAGGGATAGACAAGCGAATTGGACGTTCCGGGCCCGTCAGAAAAGGAAACTGGGCAACACAGTAGTCCTGACACGGCCACCCGTGTTACCCAACACGGGCCGTGTCAAGAGAGGAAAGTTGGAAGAAGAAAAGAGGGAGCTGACACGGGTGCCTGTGTCAGTTGACATGGCCCGTGTCAGCCTCCCTGGAGGGGTGTGTCAAGATCTCATCACCAGACAACCAACACGACCTTTCGTGTTGCCTGACACAGCCAGTGTTGGCTTGGACACCTCATTTTCCAATTTTTGTTGTATTTTGGCACGGCTGATCCCGGAAGGCATTTTGGACTTTTGCTACATTAAATTAGTCATCAGGAACTATTTATAGGATTTTTGAATATGGAGAAGGGACTTTTTTTCACGATCAGAAATTGGAGACGATAAAGATTGAAGCGGTCAAAATCGGCGAAAAACAGAGATCCTTCAAGAGCGGATGTGAATGAAGATCAATAGAATTCTCATCCTTTTGTAATGTCTCGTTTTTATTTTGTATCTTATTCGAATAATATGAGAGGCTAAACCCCCCAATGCCAGGGGGTGTCCCTGAATTGGTCGTGTAATGACTCTGAAGTTATAATTTCCTTAATACATGTTAGTTGTTGTTAATTTCACTGTGTAATGTGCGTAATGTTTTCTTTATCAAAAAAATCAAGATTGATGTATGGTTAACTATTAGCAGAATTATAATTGTTAAGATTTTTATACAGTGAAACCATAGTAGATATCACCTAAGACTAAGGATATCATATGGTTACCGAGTTATTCTTGTTAAATTGAAATTGTTTGGTTTCATCATAATCATCTGAGGACTTAGAGGTTAGATTGAATACCAAAGGTTTCCCTCCGAGGTCTTAGGGGGAAACAATCTTAAGATCTGTTAATTGAAACAATTTTCATTATTAAGGAGATATACACTCAAGGGTCATTACAAGAGATTTTCACACACCATCCTTGGCATATTATTATAAACTGTGAAAATATTTATTCTGTTTTATTTTCTCTTATAGTGATTTTTACAAAACCCCAACCATTAGTTTTGTTCAATTGAGTAACAATTTACACATATATTGTTGTGCAATCCTCAAGATCGATCATTGGGAAACATCCTTATTATTACTACCTCGGCAAAATAGTACACTTGCTATTTTCTCGATCAAGTTTTTGGCGTCGTTGTCGGGGATTGCCATATATAAGTTTAAATTATCTCAATTGAAATTTTGTTGCTCTACAACTAAAATTTATTTTCCGTTATTTTAATAATTTATTTCGACTATATCAACTAATCTGTGTCTGATATTTGTATGCGAGGTAAGGATTCAATATATTTTCCTTTTGACGCAGAAATTGAGAGAACCTTGCGGGCAAGACTCAGACAAGCTCAATTGGGCATATTGGAATCAGACGAAGAACAACTTTCCATTCATTCAGGTTCAAATTAAGGTTTCGATAGAGAGATCGAAATTATGGTTGATGTTCCACCACCACCAGAAAGACTGTTGGGTGACTACGGAGGTGCAAATGCACCAACCGACATATTAACTATTGTGAACTAACCCGTGAATATGGCTAATTTTCAGTTGCATCCGAGTACTATTAATCAGCTTGAAATGAAGCATTTTACTGGAAAAGTAAACGAAGATGCAAACAAACATTTGCAGAGGTTTATGACCATGACCAACACTCTAAAAATTAAAGGTCACACCGAAGAAGCTAAGAAATCGATAATGTTCCCATTCACCTTAACGGAGGAAGCCGAAGAATGCTTCTATTCTCTACCTACCGGTAGCATCACATCTTGGGAAGAAATGGAAAAAGCCTTCCTGAATGAGTATTTTCCAGCGTCGGTATTTATGTGGAAGAGGTATGAAATTCTGGATTTTAAGTAGAAGGACGGAGAAACTTTGGGAGACGCTTACAAGAGATTCAAGAGAGTCCTGGTCGCATGCCCGACTCATAATATGGATCCAACCAAACAGATGCAGATGTTTGTGAATGGTCTCAAAATAAATACCAAACAGTTGATTGATACCGCAGCCGATGGCTCCACCAATTTTTCAACATCCACCGATATCAAGAAGATCATTGAAGTTATTGCTGTTAATGAGCACTTGGAGTTGTATGATAGATGCCAAAGCAAACCAGAAGGGGTTATAGATTTAAAGCTGGAAACTAATAAAATTCGTATTGAAGATACTATAGCTGCTGAAGTTGAGAAGAAGCTGAAGGCGATGGATATAGGTACCCAACAGGTGGCACAGGTCCAACCGGCTCCTATCGTCTGTTGTGAGATTTGTAATGGTCCGCACCAAACTGTATATTGTTTTGAAACTCCTCAACAAGTGGAGAAAATAAAATTTTTGAAGCAGAATAATCCTTATTCCAACACGTACAATCCGAGTTAGAAGAATCATCCTAACTTCTCATGGAAAGACCAAAAAGGAACCACTCCTCAACATGGTAAGTACCAAACTCAATATCAACAACAACAGCGGCAACAAGCCCCTAAGAAAGCTGTTTGGGAAATTGTAATTGAAAGAATGGCAGCTCATAATGTTCAATTTCAAGAAGAAACCCGGAACAATCAGAAAAACACCACAACATCCATAAAGAATCTTGAAGTCCAAATGGGTCAAATCGCTCAACAATTAGCTTCGAGTTCTCAAGCACAAAGTGCTCTACCTAGTGCAACCGTGAGAAATCCTAGAGAGCATAATAATGTGAGCGTTGTGACAACAAGAAGTGGTAAATCTGATGAAGTAGTCGAGGAGGGGGATGAAGAGGAAGATCAATTGATTGAAGTAGATCTTGAGATCAAAGAAAATGAAGTTGTGAGGGAAGAAGTGGCATCACCGAAACCTGTTGTGAAAGAAACAATCATTGAACCTAAGCCGGTTGTTAAGCTTCACTTCCCCACTAGAAACAAGAAAAAGGGACAACATGAGAAAAACTTTGAAAAATTCTTAGAAATGTTCAAGAAGCTGGAGATTAACATTCCTCTGTCGGAGGCACTTGAACAAATGCCTACGTATGCCAAGTTAATGAAGGACATCATTTCGAAGAGGTGTACCATCGACACCAACCCGATTATTCTAACCGAAACTTGTAGTGTTATTTTGCAGGTTATGAAGATTCCGATAAAGAAGAAAGATCGAGGAGTTGTCACCATCCCTTATACTATTGGAGATAGGTCATTCAACAAGGCTCTTATTGATTTGGGAGCTAGTGTGAGTCTCATGCCGTTATCCATTTACAAGAAGCTTGGTATAGTGGTTATACAAGATACCAGGATGACACTCCAATTCGACGATCATTCGGTCAAGAAACCGTATGGTATTGTTGAAGATGTTCTGGTGAAAATTGACAAGTTTGTATTTCTGGTGGATTTTGTAATTCTTGAAATGCGGGAAGATGAAGAGATCCCTCTCATTTTTGGGAGACCCTTTTTAGAAACGGGAAGGTGCTTGAAAAACATAAAAGAAGGAACCATGATGTTGAAGGTTTATGATAAGGAATTGAAAATCGATGTTCGAAACACCATGAGGCATAAGGATGATATTTATACCAGTCATACTATAAAGGTTCTGGTCAGGTGATGACATATGATAGTCCTTTGAATGCACCACAATCACCTTTGGAAAGAGTGTTGAGTTTGTCCATTTTCGATAGTGATAAAGAAGTGGACAACGGGGAATCTAAAGTGCTAGCCTTGTTAGACGCACAACCTCCGTGAAAAGGATCTCGACCACACCGGTGGGAGGATTTACGCCTACCTCAATCTAGTGAGGAGGATGAAGAGCCAAATAAGGGAACGGAGTTGAAACAACTTCCTGAGAATTTTAAATATGTCTTTCTCGATCCTGAAGGAAAATGTCCTACTATCATAAACTCGAGCCTACAGAATATCCAAGAAGAAAAGCTCATCCAAGTCCTAAAAAAGTACAAAAATGCTATTGGATGGGCAATTGAAGATTTAAAAGGTATTAGCCCTACTATGTGCATGCATAAAATTCTCATGGAAGAAGACCACAAATCGGTAGTCCAATCGCAGAGAAGACTCGATCCTGCAATGAAGGAGGTAGTTCGGAAGGAGGTGGTGAAATTGTTAGACGCGGGTCTTATATATCCCATTTCTAACAACCCGTGGGTGAGCCCGGTGCATGTTGTCCCTAAGAAAGGGGGGACCATCATAATAAGGAATGAAAAAAATGAGTTAATTCCTACTCGGACAATTACCGGGTGGCGCGTCTGCATTGACTACAGAAGGTTGAACACAACAACTATGAAGGACCGTTTCCCTTTGCCATTTATTGACCAGATGTTGGAAAGGTTAGTTGAACATGATTACTATTGTTTTCTAGATGGATACTTCGGGTATAATTAGATTGTTGTCGCTCTGGAAGACCAAGAAAAGACAACATTCGCATGCCCGTATGGTGTATTTTCTTACCGAAGAATGCCATTCGGGTTGTATAACGCTCCAGCCACCTTCCAACGATGCATGACTTCCATTTTCGCCGACATGCTCGAAAAGCATATGGAAGTCTTCATGATTGACTTCTCGGTCTTTGGATCCTCGTTTGATAATTGTTTAACTAATCTCTCTCTTGTTTTAGACAAGTTCCAAAAAACAAATTTAATTCTGAACTGGGAGAAATGTCACTTCATGGTGCGAGAAGGGATAGTATTGGGTCACAAAATTTTCTACAAGGGAATTGAAGTTGACCAGGAAAAAGTGGAATTGATATCTAAACTCCCACCTCTTGTTAATGAGAAGGGTATCAGGAGTTTCTTAGGACACGCAGGTTTTTACCGCAGGTTCATAAGAGATTTCTCAAAAATCGCAAAACCGCTGACCACACTATTGGTTAAGGATAAGGCACTTCTGTTCGACAAAGAATGCACCATGGCCTTTGAGACATTGAATAGCAAATTAATTTCAGCACCCATTGTTATTGTCCCCGATTGGTCTCTTCTGTTTGAGATCATGTGTGATGTCAATGATATTGCTGTAGGGGAAGTCCTAGGACAATGAAGAGAGAAGTTATTACATGTCATTTACTATGCTAGTCACGTGTTGAACCCTGCACAAACGAACTATGCAACCATTGAGAAAGAGTTGTTGGTCGTGTTTTATGCATTTGACAAATTTAGGAAATACTTGTTAGGATCGAAGGTTGTCGTGTATACGGACCATGCCGCTTTGAAATATTTGTTTTCTAAACAAGACTCTAAGTCGAGGCTTCTCAGGTAGATCTTACACCTCCAAGAATTTGATGTTGAGATCCGGGATAAAAGAGGGTGTGAAAACACAGTGGCAGATCATCTATCCCGAATGTCACCAATTGAAGAAACAGAAGAAAAGAGACCGATAAAGGATGAGTTTGTTGATGAACACATCCTCTCTGTTATCGATATCCCGTGGTTCGCAGACTACGTGAATTATTTGGTGGGGGTGTAATCCCCAATGATTTTGACTTTAACAAAAAGAAAAAGTTTGTTCATGATTACAGGTTTTACTTGTGGGACGACCCGTTCCTATACAAGAGAGGAGTGGATGGGCTAGTCAGAAGATGCATCCCGGAGGAGGAACAAAGGGATATACTTAGAGCTTGTCATGACTCGGATTATGGAGGACACTTTAGTGGTGACCGAACAACGGCCAAAGTTCTTCAGTCAGGTCTATATTAGCCCACATTGTTCAAAGATGCCCAAGACATCGTCAAAGAATGTGACAGATGTCAAAGAACGGGGAATATTTCTAAGAGAAATCAAATGCCGCAAAATGCTATGCTGGAGGTTGAATTGTTTGATGTCTGTGGAATAGACTTCATGGGGCCATTTCCACTGTCCTTTGGAAAAAATTACATCTTGGTAGCAGTAGACTACATATCAAAGTGGGTGGAAGCAGTGGCATTGCCCACGAATAACTCTAAAGTGGTTGTGACATTTTTGAAGAACAATATCTTTTCGAGATTTGGGGTGCCGAGAGCACTTATTAGCGACGAAGGTACTCACTTTTTGAACAAACTGATGGCGAATCTGCTAAAGAAATATAATGTTAAACACAAGATCGCCTCTCTGTATCACCCTTAAACGAGTGGCCAGGTCGAAGTGTCTAACAGGAAGATAAAGCAAATCTTTGAAAAGACAGCAGACGCATCTAGGAAGGACTGGACAATAAAGTTAGAAGATGCACTATGGGCATACATAACGACTTTCAAAATGCCCATATGTATGTCTCCTTATCAATTAGTTTATGGTAAAACTTATCACTTGCCACATGAGTTGGAGCATAAAGCGTTTTGGGCATCCAAATTCTTGAATTATGATCTGGCTAAAGCGGGTGAATCCTGAATCCTTCAGCTTCACGAGTTAGAGGAGTTTCGGAATCAAGCTTATGAGAATTCCAAACTCTACAAAGAAAAGATAAAGAAATGGCATGATTAGAAGCTGCAGAGAAAGGAGTTTGTTAAGGGTCAACTGGTACTCTTGTTCAACTCCAGATTAAAGCTCTTTCCAGGAAAGTTGAAATCCATGTGGTCGGTGTCGCAACCTGCGAAAAAGACAACCGGCAAGAAAAGAAAATGACAGAAGAGTCGCCACCGTGCGTTATTTATCCCAAAGGAGGGAAAGGAAACGCTCGAAGTAAACCTCGAGAAAGGAAAGGAAAAGACAAGGTCTCGCAACCAAATCTTGGGTTCGGGAGTCGATTAGGCGAATGGAAGGTATTAGCACCCATACGCATCCGTAGTACTCTACGGGATCCACTCTTGTTGTTCTTGTCTAAAGGGTGTGTGTTTATCTAATGTACTATTTACTAAAAGATGGGTCAAAAGAAAATGACTCGCACGGATGTCGCATCCACTGCATACGTCTCTCATCTGAGTATGAGAATCAGAGTCTTCGTAGCTCGGCTACCTATGGGTGAAAGAGATGTGTGCTCGGTAAGACATCGCGTCTTATGCCTACGTATCTCATCTGGAATGAGAATCAGAGCAAAACGTAGTTCAGCTAACTACGGGAATAAGGGTCTCGATTGCAACTAGGGGAAGAGACAGGGAATGTCTCGATCGCAACGAGGGCGAGAGAAAATAATCGCAACAGGGGCGAAAGCAAACAAGGATTAGTTGTTAGTTGTCAGTCAATCTCGGCAAGACATCGCATCCTGTGCCTACGTATCTCATCTGAACATGAGAATCAGAGTTGCCGTAGTTCGGCTACATAGGGATTGCCATATGAACATGGACTTAAAAATGAGGACACCAGTCGTGTCAAAGGAAGGTGGGCAATGTGTTCACGTCCTAGCAGCAGGTGTCGCAGCTTGCTGAATCAAGTCTTAGGCAGTTACCTCTTTGCAATAGAACGGACTGACATGCCACAGGATCGGAGACGCACGGAAGGTCTAAAAAATGGGGAAGCTCTGTCCTAGAGTTGTCATGCAATGTGGACCTAAGTGTTAGGATTTACAAATGGGAACATCTACCTAATGTTAGCATGCAAAGAATAAGGGAATTCTACCTAATGTTATCATACAAAAGAATGAGGGAATCCTACCTATGTTATCATACAAAAGAATGAGGGAATACTACCTATGTTATCATACAAAGGGTTCTACCTATGTTATCATACAAAAGAATAAGGGAATTCTATCTAAGTTATCATACAAAGGGTTCTACCTAATGGGTGCTACCTAAACGGGACAAGAATCGACGAATGGAGCAAGGAAAGGAACTAGGGATAAGGGTAGATGGCGATACACGAAGCAATCGACTTACAGGTGGTAGATGGCGATGCATGAAGCAATCGACTTACAAGAGAAATGGCGATGCATGTAGCAATCGACTTACAAAAGAATGGATGAATACGTGTTGGTTCTGTTAAGTTTGAAAAATAATTACTCGACGTTGGATCGAGGTTTTGATCTTGTTTTGAAATGGTTATCGGATGTTTATTTTAATTCTTGTATTAGCAGATGAATAAAGAATGAAAGAATAAACATTATACACTTCATGGGAGAGGGGTACATTTGTTATGAATGGGGGTTGTTCATGGCAATCAAACAACAATAATAAATGCCTCATACATCATACAAGTAGGCCACAGTTATCAATCAATTCAAATATAAACAGGTATGTAATTGAATCAAAGAATCAAAGAATGAAATGAATGAGCATTAGACAATGCATGAGAAGTATAAACATGTTAAGCAATCAAACAATAAAAGCATGGATGAAAGAAACAAGCATAAAAAATATGAGATGAATCAGACAGATGAAACTATGCACACAAAGGATCACTGAATAATTTAATCGGGAAATGATGCAAGGATCAAATAAAATCAAGATGAAAGGCCTCTAATATGCGGCATATGACATGAACAAGGGAGGATCCAAAGATCTCTTCAATTGCCCTAAGCAATCCATAAGTCAAACATCAATCATAGAAAAGTCAACCGACAAGTCAAGTCAACTTGAAAAATGTCAAATAAATAGTAAATTAATCAAGAAAATTATGAAAAATTAAACTAAGTTAGATGGGGTCAGGACATCACCATCCCCCAAAAAGATTTTAAAAATAAAGTGAATTAGTGTATAAATTAATTGAAATAAAACAGAAGTCAAATGAAAAGTCAACCAAGCAAGCTAGGTAAAAAATAATTCCAAAATAAATTAAAAATGGGAAATAAAATTCCAAGAAAAGGTCAGGTTGAATAAAATTAATCAGAATCTAAAAATAATTTTAAGTCATGAAAATAAAATTAATACAAATAAGTGTGTTAAAATGGACTATTTGAAATAAATAATTAAAATAAAATATTAACGTTAAATAAAATATAAAAATAAAAATAAAATAAAATAAATAAAACATTAAGGAAAGTAAAAAATATTTTTTGGTATTTTTATGAACAAATAAAATATTTTTAATAATTAAAAAGCAAAACAGAAAAATAAAAGTGAATTAAAAAAGAAAAATGAAATGAATGTGATAATGTGAGTGGTCCTGGCGAGTGTGGGGGGGGGGGGGGGGGGGGGGCGAACAGCAGATGGGGGGCAGGCCCAAGTATTTATTTAAGTGTGACAACAAATAAAATGTACAGCTTAATAAAGTTATGTCACATGCCATCAATAGGTCAAAGTATATTTAAGTCACAAAAGACAAAGCAAGGCCTGGACGGGCAAGATGGAGAGTGGCGCACGCGATCTATGGGCCTGAAGCGTGCCACGTGTTATCTCTTCATGAAATGAAAACAAGAGCCATGCATGCAGAAAAAACATACAAAAAACGCAGCACACTTTTTCAATCTTCCAACCAACATATCTCATGTTATGGTTCACCAAATGGGATGATGTAAAAAGCAAAGTTCAAGTGCAAAATGAGTAGAATTCAATAGTGTCTTGTTTCATTAAAAATAATGGCCTTAGCATAGAGAAAAGTGAACAACAAGGGAGCCTCATGAACATGGATACAACAAAAATTTCATAACACAAACTCAAACTCAATCACAATGCATCATGGTGAGGGCTTCACAAACAAATCATGGCATGGTATTAACATGGAACAACATAAAGTAGGCATGTAAGTATGGTGAACAAGCATGGTAAGCATGGAGAAATGACAATGGACAAGCATGAAATGAACAAGGCCATAGTTATGAGAATGGATTAGAGAGCTTACCTAGTGGAAAACAATCCACTGCCTCTTGGTATTGGAGGAATGGAAGGAAGAATGAGGTTGATTTGCAAACTTGTGAAATGGAAATGGAATGAAATGGATTTCTTGCTCCTTGCCTTACTTGCTCTGAACTTTTGCAGCCACCACCCTTAACTCGAAAATAGTAGTAACCTCCTTTCAGATTAGGGTTTATGTGTTTATATATGTAGGGTTTAATGATGGCTAATGGGCTTGGAATGTTTGTTTGGATTCATGAACAACATGTGTAAAAATGAGGTGTGAAAAGAAATGGCTAAATGTGGCAAAACTTAAGTGAGTGAACATAAAGTAAATGGCCAAATGAGGTAAAAAGTGTGTTGGTTGGTTTTGTGGTCTGATTTGGTTTGGCTTGTGCAACACAAAAATAGTCCAACAGGGTGACTTTAAGACCTTGTATCTTAATGAGTATGTAACCAAATGGCAAGGCAATGCAAACAGTAGAAAGAGGGCATGGAACTTAACATTTTTCATGTTGAACACAAATTGAAATGATGAGTGGAAAGAGGTGAAAAATGGCCATAAAGTGTCGGTCCCACAACTGCAGAATGGTTGGGCCAGTTTGGCCTAAATGCTGTCAAAAAATCCAGTCTATGATACCAACTTTAGATGAGTGTATCTTTCAAACCAATGATCCAAATGGGATGATTCCAAAAGGATGTGAAATAGGACATAGCAAGGTACAATTGTCATGAAGAAAGTATTTTCAAAATATGCCTTGAAGTGCAAGAAATCTGGCCCATAAGTCTTGACAAACCTTGAAGATTTTGGACTTAGAAAATTTTCTAAGTGTCCTAAAATAATATCTCACTTTGACCAAGCATAACTTTCTCAATTTTAATCCAAATGAAACAAACTTTATATATCTAGAAAGCTTGGAACAATAGGAACAACTTTCATGTTGGAGAAAATTTCAAATGGAGCTTGCATCTTGATGGAAAATGGGCTTAAAGTGGGTGCAATAACCATAAAAACTTGCCCTAAATGGAAAGTCTATTATTTCCAAATTTAGTAACTTTTCCAACTCCTGATTAAATGATGAATCCATGATCCAACCTTGATCAAATTTCACATGTAGGCTCCCTCAGGCATGAATTTTGAGATTCCACTTTCAAAATGTCAGGAGTTGACTTTTCTGGCCCCACAGTTGACTTTTCCCAAACTGTCTGATTCCCGATTCCATTGATCAATTAAAGCACCTCTGGCTCAAATAAAGAGCTGATTTTTTTGCATGTAGACCCTTGTGGACATATGGAGGGCCACGGAAATGAGTTTCACCCAAAGAATCAGAAATAAACCGATTTTATACCAAACCCTAGTTTTTAGGGCAAATTGATCAGGAACTGATTGCACTGATTGCCAATGGATCTTTCTGAGATAATTATGGATCTTCTTAGGCCAAGATGCCTCTATAATCATGACATGAATGAGCCCCCTTTACTTCCAACCAAACATTGCCTATTGCAGGTAGCCACGAAACCCTAATCTCTTGATTAAATCCAAATGCACACTTTGGGAGCTCTGAATCCTCCACTGATGTACTGAGGACCACAATAAGATACCTGGACCACCTTGAGACCCTTGAGTCTTGTATACATAGAAAATGAAGTCCAATTCTCAATCTTGCTTTGTATGGGCTCCTTCTGGTAAGGAGTGATCAATCAAACCCTGATTTCCCAAGTCACTGATGCAGTATGCAATGAGTATGACCTAGTATGATGCTAATGCAATGTGAAACATAATCCCATGCTTCCAAGAAAAATGAAGGGTAAATTTTGGGGTATTACAGCTGCCCCTATTCAATCAACTGGAGACCCGAAAGGAAGATAACAACGACTTTCGCACTTTCGAGGTATCAAGGGATTGAATACAATAAAACCCGGAAATTTACACTAAAGTGAAATGAAGTAACAATGCCTGTCAGAATTGGAAAAGAGGTGGTTTTAATCTGAATATCAACAAAGAATCTGTCTAGTACGGTGAGAATCGGTCTGAACACCGAAAAAAGAGAATGTTAGTCTGAATACTAAAATAAATGGTAACACAGAAATAACCATGGCCTGAATGTCGTTCATCAGTCTGAACACTGGAAATGACTTCAATCTGAGCATCGGGAGATACTAGATTATCAAACATCGGTCTGAACACCGGAAAAACTGGCCTGAGTGCCACTTCGGTCTGACTACCAGAAAAACTGACCTGAATGCCACAAGTTGCGTCGACCTGAACGTCGGAAACTTCTTCGATCTGAATATCGGAAAATTGGCCTGAATGCCACTTCGGTCTGAATACCGAAAACTTGGCCTGAATGCCACAAGTTGCATCGACCTGAATTTCGGAAACTTCTTCGATCTGAATATCGGAAAATTGGCCTGAATGCCACAAGTTGCATCGACCTGAATGTTGGAAACTTCTTCAATCTGAATATCGGAAGATTGGCATGAATGCCACTTCGGTCTGAATACCGGAAAACTGGCCTGAATGCCACAAGTTGCGTCGACCGGAATGTCGGAAACTTCTTCGATCTGAACATCGGAAGACTGGCCTTAATGCCACTTTGGTCTGAATACCAGAAACTTTCATGCCTGTCAGCGTCGGCAGAAATAGGGAAAATGATAGTTGAGGCGGCACGTGGGCCAACGACCTATGCTGGGGATAATAAGTCATGAACAACCTTCAGTCTGAGTACTGGAAACAAGCTTCTGGTTTATCACTTGGGATACCGAGGATTTCTTATGCTTCACATGCGTATGTTTGAATTTTTCGATGGCGTAATGCTCCATGAAAATGGAAATGCTACGCGATTTAGGAGGATGCAATGCAATATGATTCTACATGCAGGGATGCGAAATGCTAAGGAGAATGCCAAGCCGAGGTAAGGAATTCTGCTGGGGAAATGATTACAATCTTCTGGACCCTGACAATGTTGTTAGAGATGCACAACAAAATGAACTCTGTGGGGAGATGACCGACCACGTGGTGTTCTGGCAATAACAAAATACCGAGACTCTGACTAGGGAGAGACTGACACTGAAAACGTGCTGCTGAGGGAAGCGACGGTGGTTCTGGCAACCATAATCTACGAGAGAGACGACTCAGCAGGGGAAGCAAACACCGATACGGTACCGAGATTCTGCTTCAAGGAAATAGACCGTGGCTCTAGCGTCGAGATCATCGATCTGGCATTGAACTCTACGGAGCAACCGCTTCTGCTGGGAAGATACAGTCTGACACTGTCAACTCCGCTTGGGATATACAGTCTGGCACTGTCAACTCTACTGGGGAGTGTATAATCTGAAACAACCGCTTCGGGAAGTACAGTGGTGAGAACCTGCTGAGGATTGAAGAATCCAAAGCTTGGCCCAACCCTGCAGGGATAAGATACCAAAATACAAATTGTTAAAGAAAAACATCCGCGATCATCTGCTAGGAATCTTAAGGAAATGCCCCGAGTGTACCAGTTCTGAATAGACGATCCAAAGCACTTAAAATTTACAGCAATTTTAAATGTTTATTGAGCATGTACCTGTAAAGCTCTTATGTTTCATGATGCAATGTTTATCAAAAATTCGGACGTCATTTTTGCAAACAAAACAGTAAAATGAAAATGAACACAGAGATATTCTGAATAACATGATTTCATTGATTGAATGGCCTCTGATTAAGCATTTACATCAGGAAGCAATCCCTGGAAAGAGGTAATTGCACAAAGGATAAAAACAGAAATTAATCTAATGGCAATGTGAAATGGATTTCTATCGGGTTCCAATTCTGCTATGACTCGCTCGTCTTCAAGATCCTCCAGATGACCGGCTTTCTGAAAAGGGTGATTGGACTGTTTCCTATCCTTTGAAAGTTTCTAGTTATCGACATGAGATGAGACTCAAAACTACTCAGAACGCAGTCATTCGCTTAATCCCTAACTTTTGCCTGGATCGCCCTTTTGGGTTTTCAATCCATCGGGATACCCATTTTTGCCTAAGTTGCCTTTTCAGGTTTTCAACTTACCAGGTGCACAATCTTTTCATTTTTTAATCCCTAACTTTTGCCCGAACCTTTTTTCATTTTCTTGGTTCGTCGGGATGCCCATTTTTGCCTGGACTATTCTTTTTATTGTCCAGCGGGTCTATTTTATGCGAAGTATTTTTTAACTGCGTCTGAGTTCACAGGGGAAGTGAAATCTTCACCATCCATAGTTGCAAGCATTAAGGCTCCACCGTCGAAAATCTTGGTGACAATGTATGGTCCATCATAGTTAGGAGTCCACTTGCCCCTGTGATCTGTCTGAGGAGGAAGGATCCTTTTCAACACCAAATCTCTAACTTGGAAGCAACGAGGACGCACTTTCTGATCAAAGGCTCTCTTCATCCGACTCTGATACAACTGCCCATGACAAATGGCTGCCATTCGCTTCTCTTCGATAAGACTCAACTCATTGAACCTTGTTCGAATCCATTCAGCTTCGTCTAGCTTGACATCCAACAGGACTCTTAGAGAAGGAATCTACACTTCAACAGGTAGGACTGCTTCCATACCATACACAAGGGAGTAAGGGGTTGCCCCGGTCGATGTACGTACTGAAGTACGGTACCCCTGCAAGGCGAAGGGTAGCATCTCATGCTAGTCTCTGTACGTAATGACCATCTTCTGCACGATCTTCTTTATGTTCTTATTTGCTGCCTCAACAGCACCGCTCATCTTAGGACGATAAGGGGAAAAATTATGATGCTGAATGTTGAAGTTCTAGCACAACTCCTTCATCATTTTGTTATTGAGATTAGAACCATTATCAGTAATGATTCTTTCAGGAATCCCATAACGACAAATGATCTCTTTCTTAATGAATCGGGCAACCACATGTCTGGTGACCTTTGCGAATGACGCTGCTTCGACCCACTTGATGAAATAGTCGATGGAAACAAGGATGAAGTGATGCCCATTGGAAGCACTCGGCTCAATCTTTCCAATCATATCAATGCCCCACATAGCAAACGGCCACGGCGAAGACATCACATTCAGAGGATTGGGCGGCACATGCACCTTATCAGCATAAATCTGGCATTTATGGCACTTTCGAGCATATTTGAAACAATCAGATTCCATGGTCATCCAGTAATAACCCGCTCTCAACAATTTCTTAGCCATTGCATGTCCGCCGGCATGAGTACCGAAGGAGCCTTCATGAACTTCCTGCATTAACATGTCTGCTTCGTGTCTATCCACGCATCTGAGCAAGACCATGTCAAAGTTCCTCTTATACAACACATCGTCTTTGTTCAAGAAGAAACTGTCTGTCAATCTTCTCAAAGTCTTTCTGTCATTGTTGGATGCCCCTGCAGGGTACTCTTGATTCTTCAAAAAGCACTTGATGTCGTAATACCAGGGCTTGTCATCGACCACCAGTTCAGCAGCGAACACATACGCGGCCCTATCAAGATGCATAACATCGATCCTGGGAGCATGGTTCCACCGAATCACCTTGATCATGGAAGATAGAGTAACAAGAGCATCTGCCATCTGGTTTTCGTCACGAGGTATATGATACAGCTTTACTATTGTGAAGAAGGTCAGCAGTTTTCTCGTGTAATCTCTATAGGGGACCAGAGTAGACTGGAGAGTATTCCAATCACCATTCACTTGATTGATCACCAGAGCTGAATCTCCGAAGATGTCCAAAGTCTTGATTCTTAAATCAATGGCTTGCTCAATACCCAAGATGTAGGCTTCATACTCAGCTTCATTATTGGTGCACTTGAAAGTAAGACGAGCGGTGAAAGGCATGTGGGCACCTTTCAGAGTAGTAATGACAACACCAATTCCACTTCCTTTGGCATTGACGGCCCCATCAAACGTTAAAGTCCACTTTTCATCTGGATCAGGTCCCTCCTCAACAATTGGCTCTTCACAGTCTTTCATCTTGAGGAACATGATGTCTTCATCTGGAAAATCAAACTTCATCGGCTCATAATCATCAATCGGCTGTTGAGCAAGATAGTCTGACAAAATACTCCCTTTGATGGCTTTCTAGGATGTATACTGGATGCCGTACTCTGTCAGTACCATTTGCCAACGAGCAACCCTTTCGGTGAGAGCTGGCTTCTCAAATATATACTTGACTAGATCCATCTTGGAGATCAGTAAGGTTGTGTGAGTCAGCATGTATTGTCTCAGTCGCTTAGCAGCCCATGCAAGTGCATAACATATCTTCTCAAGCATTGAGTATCTCGACTCGCAATCTGTGAATTTCTTACTCAGGTAGTAGATGGCATGCTCTTTCCTAACTGTCTCGTCGTGTTGACCGAGAACACAACCCATGGAATTGTCAAGTACTCTCAAGTACATAATCAACGGTCTCCCTGGGACCGGAGGCATAAGGATAGGAGGATTCTGTAAATACTCTTTTATCTTCTCGAAAGCCCTTTGACAATCATCATTCCACCTGATAGCCTGATCTTTTCTTAACAACTTGAATATTGGCTCACACGTGGCTGTTAGGTGAGAGATGAACCTTGCAATGTAGTTCAACCTCCATAAGAACCCACAGACTTGTTTCTCTGTTCTTGGCTCATGCATTTCTTGTATCGCTTTCACCTTGTCAGGATCCACCTCAATCCCTTTTCCACTAACAATAAAACCCAGTAGCTTTCCAGATCTCACCCCGAAAGTACACTTGTTCGGATTAAGCCTCAGCTTGAATTTCCTCAAACGCTCAAACAGTTTCTGCAGATTCACCAAATGTTCTTCTTCTGTCTAAGATTTGGCAATCATATCATCAACATAAACCTCAATTTTATGATGAATCATATCATGGAAAAGAGTCACCATAGCTCGTTGATATGTTGCCCCAGCATTCTTAGGACCAAACGACATCACCTTGTAGTAGAAGGTGCCCCATGGTGTTATGAAAGTTGTCTTCTCCATGTCTTCTGGTGCCATCTTGATTTGATTATAGCCAAAAAAACCATCCATGAAGGAGAATACCGAGAACTGAGCCGTGTTATCCACCAAAACGTCAATGTGAGGTAATGGGAAATCATCTTTCGGACTAACTCTTTTCAGATCCCGGTAGTCGACATACATCCGTACCTTTCCATCCTTCTTAGGTACTGGAACGATGTTGGCAACCTATGGCGGATAGTTTATAACTGCTAGAAATCCTGCATCCAACTGCTTCTGCACTTCTTCCTTTATCTTGACAGCCATCTCTGGTCTTGTTCGTCTGAGCTTCTGCTTGACCAGAGGACAACCCTCTTTGAGAGGCAAACGGTGTACCACAATGTCTGTGTCCGGCCCTGGCATGTCCTGATAAGACCAAGCGAAGATGTCAACATACTCTTGTAGCAATTCAATCAACCCCTTCTTCACATCATCTTCTAAAGCAGCCCATATCTTGATTTCTTTCTTGACGTCCTCGGTGCCAAGATTAATCACTTCAGTAGACTCTTGATACGGTTGAATGATCTTTTCCTCTTGCTTTAACAACCTGGCAAGCTCTTCAGGGAGTTCACAGTTTTCATCACCCTCTTCTTCAGCTTGAAAGATCGGATTTTCAAAGTTGAAGCGAGCCATAGCAGAACTGTTATCGATAGGATCCGGTGACGTGCATCTGCATGAGTGATGGTATGTGCTTATGAGTGTGAAAAAAGTGAAAACTAAACAAGCATTGCCAAATATTTTTTGATTTTTGAATTTTGAAAACAGCATTAATAGAAAGACAGTGAACAAAATATTTGAATGCAAAAAAGACGTCCTTTATTTATGATAAAAAAAATGCAGGTAATCACATAGATGAGCCCTACAATGAGTCATTACGCCCTGGACGGAACGTAAGACTTGGACATGCATGAACAAACAAAGAAAATTACTCCTCAAGAAGGGTGACTTGGATAATCTCCTCAGAAGATCAATTGGTGATGACTTCACCCAGGACCCTCAGACGCACCTAGTTGTCGATGTCGCAATCACTATCCCCATCTTCTTCGTTGATTGCAGAGATTTGGCCATACTAAATGATGCCAGCCCTGGAGAAAGTAATAGGCCCCTGACGAGTCTGAGGCGTTGACGTTGTAGAAGTCAGAGCCGGCTGATACCCAATCCCGAACTTGTCTTCTTTCATTGGTAACTCCAACAGACGTCCCCAACCGGGAGCAACACCTGAATTTACCAAGGCCTGTGCCTGCTTGAAGGACGAGATAGAGGCACCTGCTTTAACCTCTTCCACCGGAGCTGCATCCTTGATCTGAACTTCCTCAAAGGCTTGACATAGAGTCTCATGAATTTCACCTTCCACTTCTACGTACTTGAATGTAGACAGGTTACTGACCAGAATGTCCTCCTCACCACAGACAGTGATAATTCTTCCATTGGCTGAGAATTTGATCTTCTGATGTAAAGTTGAGGAGACTGCCCCAGCATTGTGGATCCAAGGACGACCCAGCAAGCAACTATATGAGGGACTGATATCCATTACATAGAAGACGGTGTTGAAGGTTTGTGATTCGATCAGAATTGGCAATTCTACCTCTCTGAACACCAACCTCTTAGAACCATCGAAGGCTCTCACAATGAGATCAGAAGGCTTCAAGACCAAACCTTCTACTTCTAACCTTGACAGGGCTCTCTTGGGTAGCACATTGAGAGAGGAACCTGTATCCACCAGAACATGAGATAACACAGTGTCTTTGCATTCCATCGAAATGTGCAAAGCCTTGTTATGATTGTGTCCAGCTGGTGTCAAGTCAGAATCAGTAAAACCCAACTCGTTGCTTGCATGAACATTAGCAACAATCCCTTCTAATTGGTTTACTGATATCTCTTGAGGCATATATGCAGCATTTAGGACCTTCAGAAGTGCCTCCCTGTGTGCCTCCGAACACAACAGGAGTGAGAGAATGGATATCTTGGACGGAGTCTGAATCAACTGATCGACTACCTTGTAGTCGCTTTTCTTTATGATTCTTAGGAGCTCGTCCACGTCATTCGCGAAAGTAGGCTCAGAACCAGCCTGGGGTGCCGAGGTACCCTCATTCACAACTTGCTTACCTTTGGCCTTGGCCGCGGTGTCAGCACTATCAGCTTGGGTAACCGTTGGTGAGAACAGTCTACCACTCCTGGTGAATCGCCCGATTCCACGAACATTGTCCACTGCGGGATCTTTTATTTCTACTTCAGATTCAGACTTCTGATTCTGCACCTCCTCTATTTTCAGTGGCTGTTCCACTCCATGATCGTGCGTGTACACACTCCCCCCATAATGCCAAGGAATGGGCCTTTTGCTGGTGAAAGGTAAAGGACCAGGGGTCGTGATGGTCATAGTGGATGGCCGCACTAGCGATACTGGTTGCGCTTCTGGCACACTGATCTGAGCAGTTGGGTAGAAAATTGTGATAGTAGCAACATCACAGTCGTACTCAGAAATCTCATTCATTGAAACGTAAACATCCGAAATATCGGAATCAAGTCCAATTACATCAGAATCAACCACATTGTTTGGGATATCAGCAACAACATTGGAAAAATTAAATACATCAACGGGAATTACACAATCAACAGGATCAACATTTGTGAATTCATCAGCAACATCTTCAAACACCTCTTTAGCAACCCCTTCGACAGTCTCTTGGACAGACAAGTCTTCAACCTGAAGGATACCATTGTCAAGCAAGGCCTGGATACCCTGTTGCAGCTTCAAACAACCTTTGCTCTATGTAGCACAATCCAAACAACCCTTCCCACAATCGGGGAAAACATCGGCCTTCAGTAAGTGCTCTTTAATCTCCAACAGCGGAGTCTTCAACTTCAACATATCTTTGACAGATCTGGCTTCTCCTTCCATCATATTAACATTTGCACCACCATGCTGCGGCATGGGATTGTTGACGACATTAGGAGCCGACGCAAAGTTGATGGCCTTCGAGTCTATGAGGTCCTGAACTATGTGCTTAAAAGCTTTGCAGTTCTCAATATTATGGCCAGGTGCCCCAAAGTGGAAATTACACCTAGCATTGGCATCATATCCCACCATAAGCCTACCAACGGGAGGAGCCAGAGTGTGTAACTGTACAAGTTGTAGTTGTTGAAGACTAGGAAGCAACTGAGCGTACGACATTGGAAGAGTGTCAAAACGCCTGTCCATCATCTTTTGCCTCTGTTGGTAGGCGAGTCTGTTACCCTGTTGCTGTTGTTGGTATTGATTATGTTGACGTTGTGGTTGTTGTTGTTGCACTGGTGCTACAGCCGGAATGGTCACAGCTGCAACATACGATTGTTGATGATAGTTCTGAAAACTGTTCCTTTCGACACCCCTGTTCTGATAAGAAGACACAACAATAACATCCCCTTCTCTTCGCTACTGTCCCTGAATGAACGGCTTATTCACCCCTGATGATGATCCAACCCCACTCTGGATCTTGCATGTCTTCAAATAGTTCTCCACCCTCTCACCGGTAGAGACTACATCAGCAAAGTTGGAGGCATTGTAACCCACCAGACGCTCCAAGTAAGATCCGAGCAAAGTGTTCATGAACATGTTGGTCATCTCCTTCTCCAACATAGGAGGTTGAACACGGGAAGCTGTCTCTCTCCAGCGTTGAGCATATTCTCTGAAGCATTCATTGCTTTTGAGAGACAGATTCTGAAGTTGGGTTCTGTCAGGCGCCATGTCTGTGTTGTACTGGTATTGCTTTACAAAGGCCTCGGCCAGGTCTCTCCAGCAGCGGATGTGGGCTCTGTCCAACCTCATATACCATTCCAGGGATGCCCTAACTAGGTTGTCCTGAAAGAAGTACATAAGCAGCTTCTCGTCATCGGAGTATGCAACCATCTTGCGGAAGTAGGCCTGTACATGGGTCTTCGGGCAAGAGCTGCCATTATATTTGTCAAAGACTGGCACTTTGAATTTTGGTGGCACCCTCACACCTGGGACCAGCCCCAAATCAGCAACATCTACCCCCAGAGGATTCTGTCCTTCTACAGCCTTCAGCCTCTCCTCCAGTCTTCTAAACATGGGGTCCATGCCATGGCCCACGCCAAGGTCCTCCTGCATCAAGGTGAACTGATCCTCCTGATCATCATGAATGAGTTGTTGATCAGGGTTAGCACGTGGGATCGGGATAGGCCCCGGTCCGCTGGGTCCGTTAACTTCTCCAACTGGAGGATAAGTTACCGTCTCTGGTTGATTAGTGGCGGAATTCCTCTGCATTATCTCTTTGAGCTCTTGCTGTCCTTGAGCCACTCCCTGAACCACATCCATGAATTGGTTCATGCGAATTCTCATATCGGCGAGTTCTGCTTGTAGGCCCTCCATAGCTCTCTGTTGATTTCTACGGGTACCGTACCGGTGAATTCCTGAGTCAGCTATCCTGCTAGTGCAACACCAAACAACTGAGAACACTGCGGCGGTACCTGTTATGCAAGACATGCTGATGGATATGCAAATGCAATAACATGTTTATCAATTCCAAAAGGCATTCTACCCCCTTGATTCCAGTCTCACATTTGATAAACAGTGTAAGAAGAAAACCCCGACTAGAATCAAGAAGAAGATATGAACCCCTGGGAATGGATAAACATGTGTTAAATGTTATGAATGCAAAATGATGTGATGCAATGCAGTGACATGGAAATCAGGACTGTTGTATCTGCTTGAACATCTGTCAGGTTGCACTGTCTGAAGAGAAACCCACTGAGGAATATAATACGAGACCAAAGTTCTGCTCCAGAAAACCGGGTTGGTTGAAGGTTAAGGTTTCCTGAATTTAGCCCGCCCCTCACTGGTAGGTTCTAAGAACAGAAGTTCGTCAGCTTCAACCCTTCAGTCGAATAATACGTTTACCACTGAAGGTTTGGCATTATTACGAGACAAAAGACCTCCACTGACTCCCCTCAATAGGACATCCTAAAGCAAGTTCCCAACCTCGGGGTCCTCGGATTGAGCAGCGAGAATGCGCCCACCAGAGCTAACATAAACGCGTCTCGGAGGAGAGGCCTCGGCTAAGTCCTCGGGAAATGGTCACCAGAGTCGACGATTTCTAGAGGAACATTTGTCGTTATAGAACACCCATAGGACAGAATATATCCAAAAGAAACCTCGTCTAGATGTGGGTCTCATGAACGACTTAACGTAGCAACATGCTACGCAAGCCTCATGACTATCCACTCTAAAACCTGTGTGTACGCTAAAGCCTGGGTAGTGGGCTTATCTCTCATAAAACATCCCACCCCAACAAACAATCAACCCCCCACAGAGCCAAAAGATATGAGCAATGATATGTACATAAATGCAATAAGATAAAGCAGATAAATGCTGAAAGTAAATGGTTGTACAAAAGAATAAACACCCAACAAACAAGAAACCTACAAAAGCTATGAGGGACTCGCTTAGGGAAAATGGGTCCCCGGCAGAGTCGCCAGCTGTCGCAACCTGCGAAAAAAACAACCGGCAAGAAAAGAAAATGACAGAAGAGTCGCCACCGTGCGTTATTTATCCCAAAGGAGGGAAAGGAAACGCTCGAAGTAAACCTGGAGAAAGGAAAGGAAAAGACAAGGTCTCGCAACCAAATCTTGGGTTCGGGAGTCGATTATGCGAAGGGAAGGTATTAGCACCCCTACGCATCCGTAGTACTCTACGGGATCCACTCTTGTTGTTCTTGTCTAAAGGGTGTGTGTTTATCTAATGTACTATTTACTAAAAGATGGGTCAAAAGAAAATGACTCGCACGGATGTCGCATTCACTGCATACGTATCTCATCTGAGTATGAGAATCAGAGTCTTCGTAGCTCGGATACCTATGGGTGAAAGAGATGTGTGCTCGGTAAGACATCGCGTCTTATGCCTACGTATCTCATCTGGAATGAGAATCAGAGCAAAACGTAGTTCAGCTAACTACGGGAATAAGGGTCTCGATTGCAACTAGGGGAAGAGACAAGGAATGTCTCGATCGCAACGAGGGCGAGAGAAAATAATCGCAACAGGGGCGAAAGCAAACAAGGATTAGTTGTTAGTTGTCAGTCAAACTCGGCAAGACATCGCATCTTGTGCCTACGTATCTCATCTGAACATGAGAATCAGAGTTGCCGTAGTTCGGCTACATAGGGATTGCCATATGAACATGGACTTAAAAATGAGGACACCAGTCGTGTCAAAGGAAGGTGGGCAATGTGTTCACGTCCTAGCAGTAGGTGTCGCAGCTTGCTGAATCAAGTCTTAGGCAGTTACCTCTTTGCAATAGAACGGACTGACATGCCACAGGATCGGAGACGCACGGAAGGTCTAAAAAATGGGGAAGCTCTGTCCTAGAGTTGTCATGCAATGTGGACCTAAGTGTTAGGATTTACAAATGGGAACATCTACCTAATGTTAGCATGCAAAGAATAAGGGAATTCTACCTAATGTTATCATACAAAAGAATGAGGGAATCCTACATATGTTATCATACAAAAGAATGAGGGAATACTACCTATGTTATCATACAAAGGGTTCTACCTATGTTATCATACAAAATAATAAGGGAATTCTATCTAAGTTATCATACAAAGGATTCTACCTAATGGGTGCTACCTAAACGGGACAAGAATCGACGAATGGAGCAAGGAAAGGAACCAGGGATAAGGGTAGATGGCGATGCACGAAGCAATCGACTTACAGGTGGTAGATGGCGATGCATGAAGCAATCGACTTACAAGAGAAATGGAGATGCATGAAGCAATCGACTTACAAAATAATGGATGAATACATGTTGGTTTTGTTAAGTTTGAAAAATAATTACTCGACGTTGGATCGAGGTTTTGATCTTGTTTTGAAATGGTTATCGGATGTTTATTTTAATTCTTGTATTAGCAGATGAATAAAGAATGAAAGAATAAACATTATACACTTCATGGGAGAGGGGTACATTTGTTATGAATGGGGGTTGTTCATGGCAATCAAACAACAATAATAAATGCCTCATACATCATACAAGTAGGCCACAATTATCAATCAATTCAGATATAAACAAGTATGTGATTGAATCAAAGAATCAAAGAATGAAATGAATGAGCATTAGACAATGCATGAGAAGTATAAACATGTTAAGCAATCAAACAATAGAAGCATGGATGAAAGAAACAAGCATAAAAAACATCAGATGAATCAGACAGATGAAACTATGCACACAAAGGATCACTGAATAATTTAATCGGGAAATGATGCAAGGATCAAATAAAATCAAGATGAAAGGCCTCTAATATGCGGCATATGAGATGAACAAGGGAGGATCCAAAGATCTCTTCAATTGCCCTAAGCAATCCATAAGTCAAACATCAATCATAGAAAAGTCAACCGACAAGTCAAGTCAACTTGAAAAATGTCAAATAAATAGTAAATTAATCAAGAAAATTATGAAAAATTAAACTAAGTTAGGTGGGGTCAGGACATCATCATCCCCTAAAAAGATTTTAAAAATAAAGTGAATTAGTGTATAAATTAATTAAAATAAAACAGAAGTCAAATGAAAAGTCAACCAAGCAAGCCAGGTCAAAAATAAATCCAAAATAAATTAAAAATGGGAAATAAAATTCCAAGAAAAGGTCAGGTTGACCATGAGGCATTGTTCAACCCTCATCCCAAAAATCAAAATCTAAAAATAATTTTAAGTCATGAAAATAAAATTAATACAAATAAGTGTGTTAAAATGGACTATTTGAAACAAATAATTAAAATAAAATATTAACATTAAATAAAATATAAAAATAAAAATTAAATAAATTAAATAAAATATTAAGGAAAGTAAAAAATATTTTTTGGTATTTTTGTGAACAAATAAAACATTTTTAATAATTAAAAAGCAAAACAGAAAAATAAAAGTGAATTAAAAAAGAAAAATGAAATGAATGTGATAATGTGAGTGGGCCTGGCGAGTGGGGGGGGGGGGGGGGGCGAACAGCAGATGGGGCGCATGCCCAAGTATTTATTTAAGTGTGACAACAAATAAAATGTACAGCTTAATAAAGTTATGTCACATGCCATCAATAGGTCAAAGTATATTTAAGTCACAAAAGATAAAGCAAGGCCTGGACGGACAAGATGGAGAGTGGCGCACGCGATCTATGGGCCTGAAGCGTGCCACGTGTTATCTCTTCATGGAATGAAAACAACAGCCATGCATGCAGAAAAAACATACAAAAAACGCAACACACTTTTTCAATCTTCCAACCAACATATCTCATGCTATGGTTCACGAAATGGGATGATGTAAAAAGCAAAGTTCAAGTGCAAAATGAGTAGAATACAATAGTGTCTTGTTTCATTAAAAATAATGGCCTTAGCATAGAGAAAAGTGAACAACAAGGGAGCCTCATGAACATGGATACAACAAAAATTTCATAACACAAACTCAAACTCAATCACAATGCCTCATGGTGAGGGCTTCACAAACAAATCATGGCATGGTATTAACATGGAACAACATAAAGTAGGCATGTAAGTATGGTGAACAAGCATGGTAAGCATGGAAAAATGACAATGGACAAGCATGAAATTGACAAGGCCATAGTTATGAGAATGGATTAGAGAGCTTACCTTGTGGAAAACAATCCACTGCCTCTTGGTATTGGAGGAATGGAAGGAAGAATGAGGTTGATTTGCAAACTTGTGAAATGGAAATGGAATGAAATGGATTTCTTGCTCCTTGCCTTACTTGCTCTGAACTTTTGCAGCCACCCCCCTTAACTCGAAAATAGTAGTAACCTCCTTTCAGATTAGGGTTTATGTGTTTATATATGTAGGGTTTAATGATGGCTAATGGGCTTGGAATGTTTGTTTTGATTCATGAACAACATGTGTAAAAATGAGGTGTGAAAAGAAATGGCTAAATGTGGCAAAACTTAAGTGAGTGAACATAAATCAAATGGCCAAATGAGGTAAAAAGTGTGTTGGTTGGTTTTGTGGTATGATTTGGTTTGGCTTGTGCAGCACAAAAATAGTCCAACAGGGTGACTTTAAGACCTTGTATCTTAATGAGTATGTAACCAAATGGCAAGGCAATGCAAATAGTAGAAAGAGGGCATGGAACTTAACATTTTTCATGTTGAACACAAATTTAAATTATGAGTGGAAAGAGGTGAAAAATGGCCATAAAGTGCTGGTCCCACAACTGCAAAATGGTTGGGCCAGTTTGGCATAAATGCTGTCAAAATATTCAGTCTATGATACCAACTTTAGATGAGTGTATCTTTCAAACCAATTATCCAAATGGGATGATTCCAAAAGGATATGAAAGAGGACATAGCAAGGTACAACTGTCATGAAGAAAGTATTTTCAAAATATGCCTTGAGGTGCAAGAAATCTGGCCCATAAGTCTAGACAAACCTTGAAGATTTTGGACTTAGAAAATTTTCTAAGTGTCCTAAAATAATATCTCACTTTGACCAAGCATAACTTTCTCAATTTTAATCCAAATGAAACAAACTTTATATATCTAGAAAGCTTGGAACAATAGGAACAACTTTCATGTTGGAGAAAGTTTCAAATGGAGCTTGCATCTTGATGGAAAATGGGCTTAAAGTGGGTGCAATAACCATAAAAACTTGCCCTAAATGGAAAGTCTACTATTTCCAAATTTAGTAACTTTTCAAACTCCTGATTAAATGATGAATCCATGATCCAACCTTGATCAAATTTCACATGTAGGCTCCCTCAGGCATGAATTTTGAGATTCCACTTTCAAAATGTCAGGAGTTGACTTTTCTGGCCCCATAGTTGACTTTTCCCAAACTGTCTGATTCCCGATTCCATTGATCAATTAAAGCACCTCTGGCTCAAATAAAGAGCTGATTTTTTTGCATGTAGACCCTTGTGGACATATGGTGGGCCATGGAAATGAGTTTCACCCAAAGAATCAGAAATAAACCGATTTTATACCAAACCCTAGTTTTTAAGGCAAACTGATCAGGAACTGATTGCACTAATTGCCAATGGATCTTTCTGAGATAATTGTGGATCTTCTTAGGCCAAGATGCCTATATAATCATGACATGAATGAGCCCCCTTTACTTCCAACCAAACATTGCCTATTGCAGGTAGCCACGAAACCCTAATCTCCTGATTAAATCCAAATGCACACTCTGGGAGCTCTGAATCCTCCACTGATGAATTGAGGACCACAATAAGATACCTGGACCACCTTGAGACCCTTGAGTCTTGTATACATAGAAAATGAAGTCCAATTATCAATCTTGCTTTGTGTGGGCTCCTTCTGGTAAGGAGTGATCAGTCAAACCCTGATTTCCCAAGTCACTGATGCAGTATGCAATGAGTATGACCTAGTATGATGATAATGCAATGTGAAATATAATCCCATGCTTCCAAGAAAAATGAAGGGTAAATTTTGGGGTATTACAATCGGGTCCATTTTTGTTTCACAAAGTGTTTCCCCATGGAGCAATAGAACTTAAGAATCCAAGTAATGGGGATACATTTAAGGTGAACGGACAAAGGTTGAAGCACTACTACAAGGGGCAGGAAAGTGGTCTGGTCGATAATGTTCATCTCCAAGGATGAGAGAGACGACCGTCGATCCATGCGACGTTAAATGCAACGCTCCGTGGGAGGTAACCCACGCGGTTTTATTCTAATTATTTTAGTGTTTGATGTGTTTCTAATGTTATTTGTAGGTTCGCATGTAAATCACATAGTGCAGAAGAAGAGGTTTGAGCTAAGCTCATAAAAGACAGTTGGATACTAGAGAACGGGAAAACAGAGAAAAATCAACATTTTTTGAAAAAAAAACAAGGCCCTGACATAGGTGCCCGTGTCACCTGACATGACCCGTGTCAGGCAAGGAGCTTGGGAAGAGAGTTTTTCCAGTAGGCTGACACGGCCGCCCGTGTCATCTGACATGGCCCGTGTCAGCTCTATTGGAGAGGAAAAAAAACACAGTGGACTGACACGGTCACCCATGTCAGCTGACACGACCGGTGTCAGGCCCAACGACCATATTTTTTTCAAATTGTGGATTTTGTGATTTGGTGGACCCCATCCAAATTTTCCACCACTTAAACTCATTCTACCCCAAATTAACCCATTAAATCTGATTTTCTCACATTCTCTCTCCCATTTTCAACAAATCTTTCTCCTTCCTTCATTGTTATTCAACTTTCTCCATAACCTCACCACCAAAAAGCTCTTAACTTTGCCACTCTACTCCGTCCAAATCGCCGACACCTTTCACAATAATTGATATACTCTCCATCCTCTACAAGGCTACGGTAACCATTTTTCCTTTTTCCATACTTTATTTTTGGGTTATAAATTTTTGTTGCAGGAATCAATAATGCCGCCGAAGCGAATTTCCAAGGGGAAGCAAACAGAAGTGGAATCATCTCGTCCTTATAAACGGACCATCCGTCATCCGAATTCGCACGATATCATCTTCGATAACCCGGAGCATGAACGGAGGTACTCTTCTCACGTCAAACGGAAAATAACTCCGACAAGGTACCTATGCTCCGATACTTTATTTCAATTGGGTATGTCGGAAGAATTTGATAGGATGTTTCATGTCCTTTGCATGCTTGAATTTGTACATTGTGAAGCACCTACCTATGAGCGCATCACTTTAGAATTCTTGAGCACCATTGAGTTCAAGTTGAAAAAAGGTTGGACAGGTACAACGATGTACTTTGGAGGAACGATGACTTTCAGGTTATACAATGTCGACCACGAGTTGATAGTGGAACAACTGGGTGAAATTCTCCGCCTACCCCTATATGGCCCCGAAGCCGTACCAGATAGTTTTGATGCTAAGAATTTCTGGTTGGCTATTACGGGACGATAAAATTATGTGGCTAAAGGGGCGAAAGCATCTGACATTCATAACCCTTGTTTCAGGTATGCCCAAAAAGTGTTGGCTTTCACGCTTTTTGATAGGGGTGATAACACATGTGTGGCTACTCGGATGGAGCTCTTCTTTTTGTTTGTCATGGCAAACCGAGTTGCTGTGAGCATTGTATCATTTGCAGCGGATTACCTGGGTCGAGTGGGAATAGCAGCCCAAGGGGGAATTTCCATAGGGGGCATCATCACACAGATTGCCCACCATTTCGGATATGACCCTGCTGCACTTAATGAGACGCCGGTGGGAGGTAAGCATAAACTGGACATGAACGCATTGGTTCAGCAAGGTGTGATATCATAAATTTTTGATTATTATGCTTTAATGAGTTCTGGTCAGTTTATTATGGCTCTTCCTGACCCTGCACGAATTAGCGTTTCCAACACGGCCAATTGGCTATATGAGAGTGTCGTCCAAGATGATATGGACGAGCACAATGTTGACCCATTTGCTGCAGGTGACCCACAAGAGGAAGAGGTGCAGGAACAAAAGCAATTTGTTGCTCCACCAGAGAACACCACGCACCCAGGTGCCGGGTCGTCATATGTGACGCCGGACCAATGGTCATGGATGCAAACAGAAATCGGCGATCTCCGAGCAGAGCAAACACACCAAGGCCTATAACAAGCCCATCAAGGGACTCTTATGGAGGAGATGCACATAATGATTCAACAACTGATGTTGCAATTTCCGCCATCACAGTGAACCTGTGCGAGTCCCTCTCTATCTTGGATTAAACATTGCGGACAATGTTTAGTTCAAGTGTGTGTGTGTGTGTTTGATGGGGGGGTTATTATTTGTTATTTTTGTTCTTAGTGTTATTCAGCATTTTATTATGTGTGTTTAAAATAATTAGTTGTGTGGTATTCTGTGTGTTATAGATAGAGGACATTCGTGCCAGATGAATAATGAGGCTTGAAGCGATTGGATGAAAGACACACTACTCTATTTGCTCTTCTGGAAATCCCCGAAAGTTGATGCTACTGATCCGAACAATCGGACACGACTCTCTATCACTGGATTTCTTAGGAGTACTTTGTAACCGAAGCAAAGACGAAGCTATATCACACTGAGAGGTATCTTGGAAGCCTGCAAGCTATACCAAATATGGTAAGGACTACAAAAGCCAAACATTTGTCATCATGAGAGCTTTCCAGATATGTCTATGTCTCTCTGGGTTTGCATAAAAGATACTGGAATTTCATAACACACTTGTACACACTGAGGTATTGTTTTTATTTTATTTTAACCCTGAGCCTTTCCGGCCAACCTGCCATTATTACCCTTCGTTCACCCAAGTTGAGCCATATTTCCTTTTGTTTGTTATTTAACCACTATATATAACTGTAAGCCCATACACTACCATACATTGCTTAGATAAGTGTTGTTTACCTCGGATCTGTGGAAAAGCCTAAGTTTGGGGTTTCATCAAAATTTTGGGACACCGATAAAAAGTAGATAAGTGCAAAAAAATAAGAAAAGTAAGGAACTTCAAAGAAAAAAAGAGAAATGAAAAAATATTATGAGAAGTATCATGAAGTACTTATCTATAAGAATTGAGGTTGGCAAAAAGCATGCTAAAAAGAGCAATAAAAAAAGAGTCAATGAATTCCAACAAGAACGGTGCCCAAAAGGAATACCCCCTGATTAAAAGATTGAACACAGTTACGAGGGTAACAACACAGACTCTGGGCATGAACCCCTAGTATTTCCCCTTTTTGTTTTGATTCTCCACCTTACACATTAGCCCCGCTACAACCCAAAAACCCTCGAATAGTGTGTGTTGTGTGTTTTTGTTATGAAGGTATATGTGTTTCAAACCTAAGAGTTTACTTTGCATGCTCTATTTTTCTTGAGTGCAAATACTTTGATCCCAAGAGATTTGGTGAGAGTGTAAAAAGCTACAAGCCAAAAGGTGCGTCAATGTGAAAGTGTAGCGGAAGTCGGAAGTCGGGAAATAGTAAAACAATGAATGAAAAGTAAACAGGGAATCACAAAAGATCATAGTAGCACTGTGGATGCAGAATTTGGGGGTGGCCGTCCTAATGTCTCGAGCATCACTTGAGGACAAGCAATGGAATAAGTTTGGGGCTGTGATCAATCTCCATTTCTACTTGTTTTCTGACACTCATTCGGCACCTTTTCACGAAGTCGGTAACACATTAGTCTACTTGTTTTATTGTTCTGTTTAGTAAATTAGATATTTTACATTGTTATTCTAAGTTGTTGATTATATTTGGTTTGCATCATTATACTCCATTTTATGTCCCTTTGTGGTAGTTCTACTGGTTTCAGGTGTAAGCAAGAGTACCGGAGGGATAGACAAGCGAATTGGATGTTCCGGGTCCATCGAAAGAGGAAATTGGGCAACACAGTTGTCCTGACACGGCCACCCGTGTTGTCCAACACGTGCCGTGTCAGGAGAGGAAAGATGGAAGAAGCAAACAGGGAGCTGACACGGGTGCCCGTGTCAGCTGACACGACCCGTGTCAGCCTCCCTGGAGGGGCGTGCCAAAATCTCTTCACTAGACAGCCAACACGGCCTGTCGTGTTGCTTGACACAGCCAGTGTTGGCTTGGACACCTCATTTTTCAGTTTTTGCTGTATTTTGGCACGACTGATCCCGGAGGGCATTTTGGACATTTATACATTAAATTAGTCATCAGGAACTATTTAGGGGATTTTTGAATATGGAGAAGGGACTTTTTTTCACGATCAGAAATTGGAGACGATAAAGATTGAAGCGATCAAAAGCGGCGAAGAACGAAGATCCTTCAAGAGCGGATGCGATTGAAGATCAACGGAATTCCCATCCTTTTGTAATGTCTCATTTTTATTTTATATCTTATTCGAATAATATGAGAGGCTAAACCTCCCCAGTGCCAGGGGGGTGTCCTTGAATTGATCGTGTAATGACTCTGAAGTTATAATTTCCTTAATACATGTTAGTTGTTGTTAATTTCACTGTGTAATGTGCGTAATGCTTTCTTTATCAGAAAAATCAAGATTGGTGTATGGTTAGCAATTAGCAGGATTGCAATTGTTAAGGTTTTTATACAGTGAAACCATAGTAGATATCACCTAGGACTAAGGATACCATATGGTTACCGAGTTATTCTTGTTAAATTGAAATTGCTTGGTTTCATCATAATCATTTGAGGACTTAGAGGTTAGATTGAATACCAAAGGTTTCCCTCCGAGGTCTTAGGGGGAAACAATCTTAAGATCCGGTAATTGAAACAATTTTCATTATTAAGGAGATATACACTCAAGGGTCATTACAAGAGATTTTCACACACCATCCTTGACATATTATTATAAACTGCGAAAATATTTGTTCTGTTTTATTTTCTCTTACAATGATTTTTACAAAATCCCAACCATTAGTTTCGTTCAATTGAGTAACAATTTACACATATATTGCTGTGCAATCCTCGAGATCGATCATTGGGAAACATCCCTATTATTACTACCTCGGCAAAATAGTACACTTCCTATTTTTCCGATCAACACTCTTATTGAAGAACTGCCTGCCATATTTATATTTGTGAAACATAGTCTTAATCTTGAATGTTGTGTTTCTTAAAACCATGTTGCACACAATAATATAGTTACAAACTCCTTATGCTTACATACAACCTTACACCTTATGTTATAATTTTTGGCAAATCTAACCTCCATATTGTTCAAAACATTGTACTCTAGAATAGCCTTCTTGAATTGCTTTAGAGAGGAAAACTCCATTCCAACCTTGAATATGAAATCCTTTGTCATTGGTTCTTCTTCATTAAACCTAATCAATACAGGCTCATCATCACAACTATCTTCATTTGTTTAACTATCAAGTTCATCAATCATGTAGTTTTCTTCTTTGAGATGCTCAATTTCCATCTATGTTGTTGCAAAATTAAGGATGGATGGTTCACTAGATGTAACACCATGAACACCATCCCTTCCATTATCAGCTTCATCCAACCATTTATCAACCCATTCATCATCGTCTTCATCAAAACCAAGCACTATTTATTCTTCAATGTCTTCAAAGTGTATGCCATTGATAGTTTCATCATTTGGTTAACTGCACTGACCATCATTCTAATCATCCTCAAGACTATGCTACCTGTTATTTTTCTCTTAACCTCTCCCATATATTTAAACTCACGTGTAAATGGTTGACCTTAATATAAATTTCAGTTCACACTCATTCTGCTAAGCAAACAAAGATAACAATGATGCATCCTCATCATTTGTAAATGGTTTCAGATTTTTTTCCAAACTACCACCTTCTTGTTTCCACCATATTTTCACACTATCAAAATTGAACTCTGAATCCATAACCTTAATTAGATCACACGCTTCAAAGAAGGATTGATAATCATTGTCTTGTGCATTATATATATATATATATATATATATATATATATATATATATATATATATATATATATATATATATATATATATATATATATATATATATATATATATATATATATATATATATATATATATATATTCCCGCTTTCATATCTTAAGTTGAGGTCTTTTACAAAACAACCCTTAATATAAAAGACCACCTTAAACAAGACCATCTCCTATAAATTACATATATGGTAAGAGTTAATTTCGTAAAATATTCACATAAACTACAACAATTCAGACAACAAACTATCCAGTGGACATTAAATATTTAATCAACGTGTAATCCTAAAAACTACAATCAATGACTTATTATTCCCTTTTTAGATGCAAATGAGACTTTAGGACACAGAAAAACGACACAACTCTAAAAAAATGGAAAAGAGAAAGAGATATGTGGGACAAACCTGTCTGGAACACGAAACACCAAAGACAACAACTTTCAAGGACCGACCGACTTCAAGGACCACACCAACCTTCGCACAAAACTACATGAGTTCGTCAATCTTCGTTAACAATAACTTGTATCATTGGTGAGAAGGATTGTGCTGATAAGATGAACCACACGATTTTATATTTTTAGGATTTGTGAATATTTTTACAAGAAAGTCAAAGAAGTGATAAATTATTTGAATCCCAATAAAAGCCTAGTTGACATTCTTTTAACTATAAAATTAAAAAAACTACCCTTACCAACACATCAACTATCATTACTCAAATCTAACGTCAAAGATCAAAAACATTGACGACAAATCTTTAGAGATGATTCTTTAACTAAATTATTTACAAGAATGAAAAGTAAAAAAATAAAATTTATAAGGGCTAAAAAAGATATTTATCCTTTAAAATTTTAATGGTATTAAAATTTATAATAAAGTGTGACACTATTATTATTTGGAATTGAGCTAATACTCACTAGGCACTAGGCATGTAAAAACAGAGATGTACTAGTCTTTCATAAGAAGAAAAGACAAGAGACGTATCATGGACTCTTTAACAAGAAGAAACGAGAATCATAAATAAACAACTCGCGCGAATACATATGGTATGGCGCCGAAGCATAAACAAAACCTAAACCAACAGTAAGAGAGCGCGTCCCACTTTAAATTTAAGTAATCACGTGGTCCCTATCATAACAAAAGCTTCCTCATCACACCACCGCAAATCAACCACACCTACCTTTACCCCACACCCATTTTCATTTCAATTTTCAACTTCCAAAAATTTCCAATCTCGCGGGAACATTTTCAAATCCCACGCATTTTAGAGGGAACTCATTTACTACCCCACACACACACTATTCCCCAACCATAAATACACAACAACCCTAGCTTTCATTTCTCACACACAACTCTCTTCACTCTTGCGCCAAAACTGTTCGACGAAATTCCCCAACCAAAACTTTTCTAAACAATACAAGATGTACGTCGTTAAGAGAGACGGACGTCAAGAGACTGTTCATTTCGATAAGATTACGGCGCGGTTGAAGAAACTCAGTTACGGTTTGAGCACTGAACACTGTGACCCTGTTTTGGTTTCTCAGAAAGTTTGTGCCGGTGTTTACAGAGGCGTGACTACTAGTCAACTCGATGAATTGGCCGCTGAAACCGCCGCCGGCATGACTGCTAACCACCCTGATTATGCTTCCGTAAGTTTTCCCGCCGTTTTTAGGGTTCTTTTTGTTTATTAGCTTTATCATGTTCCGATTGTGATTTTTGTTGTTGTTTATTGTTGTTTGTTGTTTGATTTAGCTTGCTGCTAGGATTGCAGTTTCGAATCTGCATAAGAACACTAAGAAGTCGTTTTCTGAAACGTAAGTATTGTTTAGATTTAACGAATTTTCAGTTTGAATTGTTTTTCTTCTTTCCCGATGTTCTGTGATGTTTACTTACTTTAATTATTATGTTTTTTCAGTGTGAAGATTATGTATAATCACTTCAACCATAGATCTGGGAAGAAATCTCCTTTGATTGCTGATGATGTCTATGACATAATCATCGAGGTACACAACATCTGTGTTATTTTGAAATGGTTTATTTAGGGTTTTCTTTTTTGTTGTGGAATTCACTTTTTGTTTTTGATTTAGAATGCGGCTCGATTGGACAGTGAGATAATTTATGACAGGGATTTTGACTATGATTACTTTGGATTCAAAACCCTTGAGAGGTCTTATCTGTTGAAAGTTGATGGGACTGTTGTTGAAAGGCCTCAACATATGATAATGAGGGTTTCTGTTGGGATTCACAAGCATGATATTGAATCTGCTGTTAAGACTTATCATTTGATGTCTCAGAGATGGTTCACTCATGCTTCTCCAACTCTTTTCAATGCTGGGACTCCTAGGCCTCAGGTGTGTGTATACATTTATCATTATTGTTACTCTTTCTGGTAATGTTAATTTGGGATCTAATTTAGTTTGGATATTTTGTATTCTTTTGCAGTTGAGTAGTTGCTTCTTGATATGCATGAAAGATGATAGTATTGAGGGGATTTATGATACGTTGAAGGAGTGTGCTGTCATTAGTAAATCTGCTGGAGGAATTGGTGTTTCTGTTCATAACATAAGGGCATATGGGAGCTACATTCGTGGAACAAATGGGACATCTAATGGTATCATTCCAATGCTGCGTGTATTCAATGACACTGCTCGTTATGTTGACCAGGGAGGAGGCAAGAGAAAAGGTAAACACCATTGAGTTCTTTTTTTGTAAATCCTTAAATTGACGAATTCTTGTTGAGTACTGTTACTTACACGTTTTATGTAATTGTTGTAGGTGCTTTTGCTATATACTTGGAGCCATGGCATGCTGATATATTTGAATTTTTGGAATTGAAAATTAACCATGGAAAGGTAAGAGATGGTAACAATTTGCTTTCATTCTTACAGTTTAGTTAGTTAATGCTAGTTGAAAATATTTTATTTTATAGTGACCATTATGTATTGGTGTTAATTATACAGGAAGAGCAGCGTGCTCGGGATTTATTTTATGCCCTTTGGGTGCCTGATCTTTTTATGGAAAGAGTTCGGAGCAATGGTGATTGGTCCTTGTTTTGCCCCAATGAGGCACCTGGTTTGGCAGACTGTTGGGGTGAAGAATATGAGAATCTGTACACCCAGTATGAAAAAGCTGTAAGTCTGGTCTTACTAAGCAGGGTTGATTGGATATTTAAGCAAGGATTTTGCTGATTTTTGCTTCTTTGTTATTTCTCTACCAAATTCACAGGGAAAAGCAAAGAAGGTTGTCCAAGCACAGAGTCTCTGGTTTGCAATTTTGAAGTCACAGATAGAAACTGGAAATCCTTACATGCTTTTTAAGGTGATTTGAAAATAATTATTTTAAATGTTTCCAAGCTTCTATTAATACCT
This sequence comes from Lathyrus oleraceus, assembly GCF_024323335.1. Lineage (NCBI taxonomy): Eukaryota > Viridiplantae > Streptophyta > Magnoliopsida > Fabales > Fabaceae > Lathyrus > Lathyrus oleraceus. Next base: position 91,535,065 of record NC_066585.1, read on the forward strand.
ATTTGCTTACCTTTAATTTTTTCTGTACATAAATTTGCTTTTTTTTATTTTATATTATAGGATGCTTGCAATAGGAAAAGCAACCAGCAGAATCTTGGCACAATTAAGTCATCAAACCTGTGCACTGAGATAATTGAGTACACAAGTCCAACAGAGACAGCTGTGTGTAACCTTGCATCAATTGCACTGCCACGATATGTCAGAGATAAGGTATGACAAGACCCCTGGCATACTCCATGTTTTACACTTAGACCTGAGATTGTTTGATTTCCCCATAAGCTTGCTATTTGTGATTTTGAATGTTTATTTGCCTCTTATAAAGGGTGTGCCTGTGGAGTCTCATCAGTCTAAGCTTGTTGGGAGCAGAGGTTCTAGTACTCGGTATTTTGACTTTGAAAAACTAGCAGAGGTACACAGCTTTTACTGTTTTTTATTTGATATTTCTACTGTGGTATTGTTTTTGGCACAATTGTATGGCTAGTCGCATGATAGTTCTTTTTTGATGCCAATTACAGGTTACTGCTGTGGTAACAACAAACCTTAATAAAATAATTGATGTGAACTACTACCCAGTTGAAACTGCGGAAAGGTCAAACATGCGACACAGACCCATTGGTATTGGAGTTCAGGGTCTTGCTGATACCTTTATCCTACTAGGAATGGCATTTGATTCCCAAGAGGTAAATAATGTTCATAGGGTTTCTTTTATATGTATAGTTAAGACTAAATGCTCTTTGATTTGATAGTTTAAATGTATATGGAGTGCAGGCTCAACAGTTAAACAAGGACATTTTTGAGACTATATACTATCATGCTCTAAAAACTTCTTGTGAATTGGCTGCAAAAGAAGGCACCTATGAAACATATAATGGTAGTCCTGTAAGCAAGGTATGTTTGTCAGAGAGGTGTTTGTTTCCTTACCTTTCTACTGTGGTAGTACTAGATGCACATACATATTAAACTTGTCTATCAGGCTTAAAATCAGATAAGCTTAGTATCCAAAATGTTTATGGTTGCTTAGGTGATTTCTTGTATGTGCAGGGAATTCTTCAGCCTGACATGTGGGGTGTGACTCCCTCCAATTTGTGGGATTGGAGTGCACTTCGGGAGATGATATCAAAGACAGGTGTGCGCAATTCACTTCTTGTTGCCCCTATGCCAACTGCATCTACCAGTCAAATTCTTGGCAATAATGAGTGTTTTGAGCCATATACTTCTAATATCTACAATCGCAGAGTGCTAAGGTATATTGCTAACCCATGTTAATGTATTTTGGTATGTCTTGGTGCTTTGTCTTGCTTATTAACACTGTCTTTCAGTGGTGAGTTTGTTGTAGTGAACAAGCACCTTCTTCATGATTTGACTGAAATGGGACTGTGGAATCCTGCACTTAAGAATAAGATTATCTATGACAATGGTTCAGTACAAAATCTCTCAGAAATACCAGCTGAACTGAAAGGCATATACAAGTATGAGATTTGTGAATTTCTACCTGACAGTAACTTGTTTCTAATATTTTTATGCTAACTCTTTTAAAAATCATCAGGACTGTTTGGGAGATCAAACAAAAGATATTGGTTGACATGGCTGTTGATCGAGGATGCTACATAGATCAGAGTCAAAGCTTAAATATACACATGGATAAACCTAACTTTGGAAAGTTGACATCCTTACATTTTTATGCATGGTCAAAGGTATTAACTTGGAGGATGTTAACTCATCTGAATTTTTTCTTGTGAAATTTATTGCTGGAGAATCTAGACCAACTGTTTGCTGATTGATGTTATCATCACTTTCAATTTTGTCTTTAAGGGTTTGAAGACTGGGATGTACTACCTCCGAACCCGAGCTGCAAGTGATGCCATCAAGTTTACTGTTGATACCTCTGCCATTAAAGTAATTGACCTTTTATTTTGATCAATTTTTCCATTCTGTTGATTTGTGTTGGTACATTTTGATGTTAAATGAATGTTTTTGCAGGAGCAAGCAAAGGCAGAGGAGGCCGAACTTGATGAAGATGCCAAGATGGCACAGATGGTGTGCTCTTTGACAAACAGAGATGAGTGTTTGGCCTGTGGAAGTTAACTACACCTTAGATTTGCACCTTACGGCATTAACAAATCAATTTACTACAGAATGTCATTACCAGTGAAGGAGGCAACCGTTGTCTAAAATTCAAATGTATTGTATAGAGTTTACTTTGTTGATTTTATATGTCTGCATTGCTTGGTCATGTACTGTATTGCATGTTAGGAAGTGTTTGCATTTAGGTATAAAATTGTATTTGAGAATTTATAATCATAATTTACAAGTATTTAATAGTTCTCCTTGCAATGTTTTATTAAGTTACATCTTGGTATAAAAGAGGTCACTTCTGCTAAGGATGACAAAATGGGGTGAAATATGGTTTTTAAAACTAGAGCTGTCAAATATTGACTTTTTTGGCCTAATCGGTCATCATGGAAAATGGGTTGAAGGAAATGTAAATTTCTAAGAGATGTAAATTAAATATGATGTTTTTTTTTTGTTTTGTTTTGTTAATGGCCTTAGCCTAACAAAAACAAACTACACGGTCTTAGGCCCAATAACATTTTGACTTAGCTTTAGGTTGTTGGTACTCTTAGAGACACAAACCCTAGCCAAATTATGTGCTGTTTCATTGTACTGCCTTTGGATGTGAACAAATCTAACATTATAAAACTCCTCGTTTATCTTCCACATCTTTATGCAGATCATACCCATGGCATTTCTAGGGATGTTTTTATTGTTACCATTTATCACCTTTATCAGGTTTATACAATCCAATTGAAACACCACCCTGGTTCTTTCCTTCGTAAGCGGATGTTTCATGGCTACCTTTATTACCATTACTTTAGTTGTCAGAGGCATATTGTCCTCTTGGACTTTAGAAATGTGTTTTGTTATGACTTGGTCTTTGTTATAATAGACTGTCTCACCTATCCCCCATATCCCTTCTTCCACCAGTGATGCATCCGTGTTTATCCTGGTCCACTTGAGAGTTTGACTATCATATGCATGGACTCGCTCATCCTTCTTATTTCCTTGGTAGATTCCAGTGTTGAGTTTTGTAGCAACCTGGTTACGTTTACTTGTTTCCAGGTTATTGTATATAGTATAAGATATTATTAGATATCTTATTATATGATAATATAGGTGAGATAGAATTTGCTGTTGTTCCCCAGTAGTTCAGTGGTAGAGTAGTCCTACAGACTTCATTGTCTGTAGCCTCTAACTTCGCACCTCCTTCAGTTCCTTTCCTTAGGAACTTATTGATTATGGTTGGGGAGAACCTTACACATCTACCTCTCACAAAGACCTTGCAGAATTCCTTGCTACTCTTGTCAGAAATATCCTTTGGGATATTCACAACAAACTCTTTCACTAACCCTTCAAGCATTGAGGCAAAGCAACAACAATTTTCATCAGACCAACAGTCTTAATCAATTCCATAACTTTCTTCACTTCTACAACCTCCTTCCCTAGCTCCCTCTCAACAACAACTCTCATTTGAATAACAAACTTCCACTTGGCAGCACCATCTTCCAGATGGAAAGAAATGTTGTCCAAATGTACAGTTGCAACCTTAACTGGAGACTTTTTAACAGTTTGCCTTTTAGCAGGAGAGATGTTTGGGACATCGTCTTCGACATCATCTTCAGAATCAGAGCTTTCTCTGGTCTTCCTCTTTTTGACCTCTACTTTACTCCATGATTTGGAGGGTCCTACACCAACAACCTTCTTGCCTGTTCTGGCTCTCAACATCTCAGCCACAGTCTTCCCTTTTCTGGTCTTCAATTTCCTTGCAACCCTTGGTTTCACATGATGAACCAAGGTGTCATCTTCTTCGTCTGAACTCTCTTCCTCCAGATTAATAACATTCTCAACAGTTTCATGAGAAACATCTACTGGTTTCTTACTAGGCAAGGTTTTACCTAGAGAGCATAGACCCTCAGCAGCTATGTCTTTCTCTGATCTAGATGAATTATCATCTTTCTTAGTTTGGGGTTCCACCTCAGGTGAGGGGTCCCTTCTAGACAGAGGGGTCGAAACACCCTTGACTGCATGCCCTTCGTTTAGAATCCTAGTTACCAGGTTCCTAATGGCACGATCTGTAAAGTGCATGTCATCCTTATGAGGAGGTTTATCAGGAATGTTACCTTGATTACTTCCAGCCGTGGAAGAAGGACCAGGGACGTCGCCTGGAATAACAGAGAGGGGAATAACCTCCAAAATATCTTCATCTAGAAACTCCATGGAGAGAGTCCTTGCCTTGTGAGTGGGTTTTGATCCTGAGGATGAGGGATGTTGTGACATTTTGTTGGACTTTTGAAAGAAATATTTTTGCCCTAGAAGAGGTTGTCTGAGAAGTTGGATGAAGATGGAAATGGTTGTGTTGAGGTAGCGTGTGAAAATGACATAAATACTAGTTCCAATACTAGGTAATGATTTACCATAAATGTGACACTTTCTTTTAAGTGGACAGACAATATTTTTATTACCTTTTCCACTCCACTTTAATTGCTATAACTTCTCATGAATAACAATCCCCAATTTCCCTCTTAAATATTCAAACTGATTAGCATTCAGAGCCCTTGCAAATTTGTCAGCTAATTACATTTCATGCTTTAGTGCTATGATTTTTTCTTCCACAAATTCTCTAATGAAGTGATGAAAAATATCAATGTGCTTAGTCCTGCTGTGCTGAATAGGATTTTTGGAAATAGTTATAGCACTCAGGTTGTCATAGTACAATGTCATGACATCGTGTGTGACATTGTATTCAGTCAACATTAGTTTCAACCAACCCTGTTGAGAACAGCTACTTCCAGCTGCTATGTATTTAACTTGATATATAGCACAAACACCATTTTCATCTTTGAATACTTTCTAATGTGTAGGAGCAGGAGTCCTTGCACTCTCCATGCCAATTTTCTTAACATTGTTCTTGGCACATTTGCTTTGGGATAGAAAGATAGACTCTTCTTTCTGCTTGACCTGTAGCCCAAGTCCAACAAAGCTCTTCCCAACTTCAGACTGCGTTTGACTAGCAACATGTTCTACCATCTTCCTTGTATCTTCTTGAAGTTTTAGACAAAAGTCTTTGAAGACTTCAAACATATCAGATTTGTTTTTGATCCAGGTGTATCTGGAGAAGTCATCCACCACTGCATACTTCTTCCCACCAAGGCTTCCCACCTACATGGGTACCATTAAATCCATATGGAGGAGTTTCAAACCTTTGGAAGTGATGTCATGTCTGAGTTTCTGGTGTGACATCCTTGTCTGACATTTCCCACAGGCTTTTCTTTCATCAATCTTCAATTTGGGAGTTCCTCTAACAAATATAATCATCTTCATCCCTTTAAGATGCAGATGGCTCAAACTTTGATGCCATGTCTTCACTCCTTCTTCTTTGACTAAGGTACACTTTGAGGAATAACCAATTTGAGAGCTCCACATGTAACAATTGTCTTTGGTCCTGACTCCTTTCATGATCACTTCACTTTCTTTGTTAGTAATCAGACATTCAGTTTTAGTGAAGTTAACATTTAGACCTTGGTCACATAGTTGACTGATGCTTATTAGATTTGCAGTCAAACTCTTAACAAGTAGGACCTTGTCAAGTTCAAGAACTCCAGGGCAATCAAGCTTACCTATCCCCTTGATTTCACCCTTTGCTCCATCGCCGAGGTTACATAGCTCGTGGCATGAGGATGACGACCAGTTAGCAGGTCTTTGTTTCCAATCATGTGTCTGGAGCACCCACTGTCAAAATGCCAATTTTCTTTGGCTGAAACTCTGAAGGAAGTGTGAGCTATTAGACTTGTAACATTAGTCTTAGGAACCCTTTGCTTTTTGTTGACAGGCCTGTGATGTTTGGGTCTAGGTTGATGGTGAGTTTGATGATGAACAGGGCTAGGATAACCATACAGCTTATAGCAGAAGGGCTTTTTGTGGCCAAATTTTCCACAGTAATGGCATCTCCATCTTTGATGTTTCCCTTTCTGCTGTCTTCCCTTACGATGTTGTGACATGTGATGTGACATCTCAGGTTTGCTTTTAATATGTCTGCTATTGAGTTTGGATTTAGGTTTGCCACCAGTGTAACTGCACTCAGACTTATATTCATTATACCCAATGCCAGATTTGTCTCCTGTTATTTGTCTAGTCTGGAGAATCTTGTCTAAGGAGTCAGATCCATTGTTTAACATTCTTACATACTTGGTCATCTCTTCCAGTTTAGAATTCAAGAACACAACTTCAGTTTTTAACTTGGAGATGGTTTCCACATGTTTTGCCTTCTCTTTCTCCAGCTGTACTATCACTTTCTTCTGGCTTTCAACTTGTTGACTTTCATCTAGCTTGTCATTCAAAACCACTGCTTTTGTTTTTAATTTGGAGATGGTTTCCAAGTGTTCTACCTTCTCATTCTCAAGTTGAGTTATTACCTTCTTCTGGCTTTCAACCTGTTTACACACCTCTGCATTTTTGTGACATAACTTTTTGTAGGTAGTGGCCAACTCTTCAAAGGTTACTTCATCATCACTTGAGTCTTCATCAGAACCCCATCTTCCTGTCAAGGCAGTCACCAAGTTTACAAACTCTTCTGTTTCACTTTCATCAGACCAAGTGGCAGTAAGACTCATCTTCTGTTTCTTGAGGTAGGTTCCACATTCAGTTCTAATGTGTCCATACCCATCACATTCATGGCACTGTACTCCTTTTCCTTCTTTTGGGCTTATCATCTGACCTTGTTCTTCTTCCAGCATTGTTGGATTTACTGATGTCAGATGATATGTTCTTGACATTAGCCTTAGATCTTACATCCATCTTTTTCAACAGTGTGTTGAACTGTATTCCTAGCATTGCTACATCATTTTCCAGATCTTCATCAACATCCTGACCATTTTCCTCCTCTGTGTTTGACATGAAAGCTATGCTTTTAGTTTTCTTTTCAGATCCATCACACATTCCCATCTCAAATGTTTGGAGGGAACCAATTAGCTCATCAACTCTCATATTGGAGATGTCTTGAGACTCTTCTATGGCTGTCACCTTCATAGAAAATCTCTTAGGGAGTGACCTGAGTATTTTTCTTACTAATTTTTCATTTGACATCTTCTCTCCCAGGGCTCCTGAGGCATTAGCAATTTCAAGGATACTCATATGAAATTCATGAATATTTTCATCTTCTTTCATCCTTAAATTTTCAAACTTGGTGGTGAGCAACTATAGTCTAGACATCTTCACTCTAGAGGTGCCTTCATGAGTGGTTTTGAGAATGTCCCAAGCATCTTTAGCCACCTCACAATTGTTTACCAATCTGAAGATATTCTTGTCTACTCCATTGAATATGGCATTCAATGCTTTAGAATTTCCAAGGGATAGATCCTCCTCCTCCTTGGACCATTGTTCTTCAGGCTTCTTATCAGTTGTGGCTTCTCCTTCCTTAGTAATTACTGGATGTTCCCAGCCTATTAACACAACCTTCCAAGCCTTATTATCAAGAGATTTTAGGAAAGCTACCATTCGAGGTTTCCAATAGTCATAGTTAGATCCATCCAAAATTGGTGGTCTGTGAATAAATCCTCCATCTCTCTCCATAGTACCAGAAAGTATCGTCCCTAGATCTCACCCAGAACCTGAGCAGGATGCCTGCTCTGATACCAATTGAAATTCTGGTATCAGATATGAGATGTCGAAGGTGATGTCACGATACTAATATCTGAATAATACAAACAGGATAATGATAAAGAATAGTAATGCAAGAGACACAAGCAATTGTTAACCCGGTTTGGTGCAACTCACCTACGTCTGGGGGCTACCAAGCCAGGAAGGAAATCCACTAAATAGAATCAGTTCAAAGACTCTCAGTAAACTACACAAGTTACAGTCTTTTTCACCTAATCTCTACCCGTATGACTTCTACCTAAGAACTCTTAGATATGAGATCCCACTCACTCTCCCTCAATCACACCAGTGATATTAAACAAGAATTACAATGAAAAGAAGACACTCTTCAAAGACACTCACTTGATTTTACTTAGCAGCTTCAATCAAGTAGACACACACTCATGCTTAAAAGCTTTGAATTGAGTGACAAATTACAACTCAAAAATCAGACCAATTCAATCATCTATGGATGAATTGAATGACTTACAAGTCATACGACCACACAAGACACAAACCCTTATTCTCTCTCGATATTTTGCTCTGTATTTCTTGTGTATCAAATCAGGTTTTCCATGTCCTTTTTATAAAAGCATTCAGCTGGGTTTGGACATCATAAAACCCTAAAACTATTTTCCATTCAAATCTTCTTATGACAGTTGGTTAGATCTCTTTGGAAAATAAGTTAAATCACGTTGTAATCATTGATTGATTGCGTTTGCAATTAACTCATCAATCAAACATAGATTGCCATTAAAAGCGCAATCACATAACACATAACATTCAGACTGAATGTTCTGTGTACAAATGTCATGACATCGGGTATGGCATCCTGGAACAATCCTGCATAATTCCATTTTAAATATCCAGCAGGTACATAATATCAGATGTCATGACATCGTGTATGACATCCTGAAACAATCCTGCATAATTATGTTTTTAAACCTCCAGCAGGTACAAGATATCTTATGTTAAGACATCACATGCAACATCTTGTGAACACTCTTTGTTTTACCAAAATTGCTGCCAACACTTAGAACCAACAATATGCATTACCACCATTGAAGTAGCTAAAAGTTGCAGGAAATTTCGGAGATACATCTCTGGAATTTTCCAACGTTTGGATTCCAAGTAACTGGAGATGCAACTCCGTAATTTATCTGTCTATTTTTTAAAATATTTTTCTTGCTTGCAGGGTTGCATATAGTAATTGTGTGATAATTTTCTAGTTTACTTATAGGCAATATGGATGATAGAGACGAAAAATTGAGGCATATGAGGATTGCACGACATGCATCTATCCAGAGGGAAAAGAGTCATATTTTTGGAGGCTCTTGTTCCCTCTAGCCCGGTTCATGTATAAGCATTGACTTCTGGGGCTCATATATCTCCACCTTTTTCTTCCCGTAGGAGATGGGTAGCACCTACTGACGCATCACTATCTCCATCTTCCAGTAGGCGATAGGTTTCACCTATTCAGGCGCTAGAGGTACTCGGGTCACCAGAGGTACCTGGGGCACCAATGTCACCCCAGGCACCGAAGGGACCTCATACTGATGAGCCAGTGCTACCTTATACTGATGAGGTTGATGAGCCAGTGCCACCTCAGGTATTTGGAGTAGGCTCTATAGAGATATCACTACTACCTCATTACACAGACCATACTGCCAGACATATATGGGACAGAGAGGTAAAATTAGTTGGATTCATCCTTTTTAAATTACTTTTATTATCATCTTACAAGTTTCTGGCATAGATTTATTTTTGCGCAGGTTCATGATCCGCTGGAATTCATTAACCATGGGCGTAAGATTAATGGCTTGCCTCAGCCTAATGACGAGTGGCTTTAGGCTGCTTTGTCCCAATCTAGGTGAAGGTCTTGTGCAAGACCAGATATATTACGTTCAATCATGGGATGCTTAATGCATTCATGGAGAGATGACACACTAATAACTCATCATTTCATTTACTACTTGGTGGGATGTCTATCATACTCGACGATGTGTCGTGTTTGCTGCATCTTCCGATTAGGAGGAAACTTATAGATCATACGAGGATTAGTAAAGATGAGGCACTCAAGTTGATGGTAGACTATCTGGGAGTTAACCCTGAGTATGCCTTAAGGGAGATAGAAAACCCAGAGGGGCTCATGCTAGGTTCGAATTCTTGAAAAAGTTATATACATATGCTCCTTAGAGCAGAGCAGGCTAGATGTGATGACGAGCTGGTGTGACTGCATAGAGCACATGTTATGCGAGCCTACTTGTTATATTTGGTTGCCATTGCCATTTTTGTGGATAATAGTGCCACTTATATGGATGTCGTCTATCTACGGTACTTAGAGGACTTTGAGCGGATCCAGTAGTACAATTGGGGGGGCCGTATGTTTGGTCTACCTGTACTCTAAGTTATCTGATGGTTATAGGTGGAAGAAAAAGTAGGTGATAGGCAACATCACACTTCTGACGGTAATATTTATTGGTTTTTTAGTGTTTGTATGTCATTTTCAATAGATCTTTACAACATGATAACTGATGATTTGTGTGTTCCAACACCTTTCAGGCTTGGATCCTCCAACACTTCCTGCGCATCTCTGATTGGTTGCGTGTACTGACCTATACTGAGGATATGTTGCATGCTTCTGCATTTGATCCATTCAGAGGGAACTAGGTGACATGGTCGTTTCAAGTGTATCTTGACCAGTTGGTAGATGAGGACATGCACTTTAACAACTATGTCAATCACCGTGAGATGCAACCATTTGACGATACTGTCTCTGCTCCTCCTGCTATTACACGTAGAGATATGGATGCCATGTTTGATGATTATCTTAGTCATATGGTACCGGAGGAAGCACGGAGTACCATAGTTGAGAGCGCTGAAGCTATGTCGACGAGTATATCAGGTGGTTTTTTAGGATGTCACACACACACACACACACACACACACACACACACACACACACACACACACACACACACACCACACACACACACACACACACACACACGCGCGTACACACACACACACGCACACGTGCACACACACACACACACACACACACACACACACACACACACACACATACACACACGCACGCACGGACGCGCGCACGCACACACGCACACACACACACACACACACATATAAGGAGGCCGATGGGCCAGCTGAGTTCTAGTCCGACATACGTAGTAGTTGATAGTATTTGTACTTTGGATTTATTATCGATTGTATTTTATTTTGACTTATTTTGACTTAATGTGTATTTCGACTTCATTGTGTATCGACTTGTGAGTTATTTCGACCATATGGATTTATATATGTAATTTTTTGCACATTGATTGTATGGTTTAATGCTCATCACATAACATGGTCCTTAACATTTATAAATCGCCATTTTCATCTGAGTAACCAAAAAACTAACTTAACTTGTATTGTTCTGATAGGTTACAAAGATGCATCTCCAAATCAATAAATTTTTAAAATGACCCTTTCAAATAGGGATGCATGGAGTATATTTTAAAATATTTTGGAGATGCATATCCGAATCAATTAATATTTTGACTTAAGACAAGGTGCGTCTCCGAAATCTGAGGGGAATTTTGAGTTTTTCATAAAGTGTTTTTCCACCTCATAGGATGGGATAAAAAATTACCATAGAGTTTTAAATCAGCAAGTTCATAATCTGACCCGAAGGGCCATTACTATTGGAAACTCTGTGTATTTTCACAACAATCCCACAAACACCAGTTGTATCTCTATTAACAATTACTTGAAGTAAAAAAAAAGAATATTTTAAAAGAAATTAAATTGTTAAAGTCGTATGAGTAAAACAGAGGTGCTAATAACAACTCCAATAATAAGAAAATATATCCAATAATGAGTTGTTTTTCATAATACTCGATCTGTTTAAATTGTTTATGTCATCACAATTTATCTTGCCACCCCCAAATTTAACGTGGCACTTCCACATTAGCAACGTTTTTATCTTTATGCCCTTTTTTAATAATTCCGGATTTTTAAAAGTACTCCAGATGTTTTAAAAGATTACCGAATGTTTTACATTTATATGAAGAAATATCGGATATTGCAAAAAAAATACCGAATATTTTGAGATTTTTTTGAAGAAATACCGGAAATTCCAATAAAAAACTTTGTTTTATGGTAATTGCATAAAGAAATATTAGTTTTTTAAAATATCCGATGCATGTATACCGAATGTTTTGAAAAATCCGGCAACCTCTAAAACGTAATAGATATTTTAAAAAATCCGATACATACCAAATTTCCGGATATATGAAAAATTCGGTAAGCAGTGGTGAGTTTTGAAAAATTCTTAAGTTTTTGACATTTTTAACAAAATATACCCGATAAAATATATGCATATACTGCAAAAAGTGCTACAATATCAGTTATGTCTCCATTGGTCAGTGACGGGAGGCAACTGACAATCAAGTTTCAACTTAACCTGAACCCAATTGATTGTTGGTAACAAAACCAACTGCAACAATTTTGTGTCTACTCACAACTATGCATGGAAATGTCACTAATGAGAAAAAAAAGTGATGTTAAGGTTCCTGGACAACGAGACCAATATAACACTGTATCTAGTATCAATAAGAAATAGGGTAACCCATATCAAGAACCGTTATCCACTTCTCACGACCCTATATACCCAAGATAGCTACTCGCAACAAACTCATGATTTTAGATACCGTGTCATAGAACACATTAGAATACATTTGATGGTGTTGATAAACTTTAACATCTAACTGCGTTCGAACTAAAGGCTAGAACTCTTCACCCATCCAAGTAAAGTTGCAATAGCACGGAAATCACAATTTCCATCTTTACCTACATCAACAATGTCACCAATGTACTGATGTAATAAAATAGGAAACTGAGACAAGTAAAGATGTTTTGAAAATGGGCTAGATGGTTGAAATCCAGTTGGTTTCGTAAATGATATCTTCATAGTCTGACTTCCCTGTAAGCCCTCAACATACTCCCACTAGGAAGGATCACGATGCACATCACTCTCTTGACCCTTTTTACTCTTCTTAATTCCCCTTATTTGGCTTGTACTTCACTGATGGTGGACACATGGAAGTTGTGGAAGGATGTGTTAGTTCCCGAACCTTTTTTCTTCATCACCCTCTAGCCTAAAATATCCAGTGTACTGAAATACCTCTTCAACTTTTTACACTTTTCTTCTAAATCCAATTGTGTCCACTATTTTCTTGAGTGACCTCATGCTCTTCAATTTATAATTTCTTCCAAAACACATGAATCGATTCTAACAGAATAGTCTCACCTTGTATTTGAAGACTTGGAAGTTGGCATGCACAAGGTAACACATGTTTTGTTCTAATGAAACAACCACATACATCTTTGTTAGAACCAACAAAATTTACCCTTTCTAGCTCATTTCTAATGTGTTGTATACATTTTATTGCAATGAATCTATGCATTAGGGTGTAAAATGGAGTGTTATAGTGATGCTCAATGTTGACAATACTTTTTTGAAATAATATTTTGATTGAACCTAGTTGCAACTTTAACATGATATTACAACATCCCAACTTCTGCATAAATCTCCCCTGCTGGTAGTCAACATGTTTTTTAGTCTCCAGTGAGTAGACTTAACCCTAAAATACATAAATGGAAAAGGATGTCATTGTTTTATAATTAGTAATGTAATGTATTCAAATTCACATCGACGTATCTGTTCATTGTTGTGATCCTTAAATGAGTGACTCTATTAGTCCATGTAGTAACAGACCTTTCTTTATATGGTGTCAACCATGTTTCGTGCAAATACTGGATAAATAAAGGAATATCAAAACATACAACCTCAAAATTCTTTAGGTGTTCCACAAACTTATACTCCCTATTCGAATACATGATGTTGTTCCATATATCCATAACATGATCTTGCCTGTGTGATTCAACATACTCCTTACACTTCATATTAACATTTTTTGAATTATGGAACAAACACAACATATGAGTTGAGTTTGGGAACAAACTTCTATGACATTCATCAACGCCAGTTCCCGACCAGTCACCAAAACCTTCGATAGAAACTTCTCGAAAGCGAACAACTCTTTAACTTCTATATTGTCCACGCAAAATTTTCCTCTTTTTTATGTTCCATATAGACAAATCCAACTGAAAACATCAACTTCGTGGATGTAACACCAACAATCTCAAGTAGTGGTAGTTGATACCGGTTTGTTTTGTATGTACAATAAATAATAAACTTCCAACCTAGAATCAAATAAATGAAAATTTACATTATCGAGGGATGCAATACCTGCTTGCTTTGTATCTACAATAAAAAGTAAATACCAAATGAAACATGTTCAACAACTTCTCTGAATCAGGATTTGTCCAAAAGATATCATAAACAACATTTGTATCGTCCCTGGTTCTGGTCCAATATATTTATTTCTCTTCATGAATAAGGATCAACATATGTTGCATTTCAGTCAACATACCTCTCTTGCTTGTCTTGTATGTATATATTTCCTTGTACACCTGGGTAACACTCGTGAGGTCTTCTGGATATCTATATTTTAAAACAGCTATTATGTACTTGAGAGCCATATAGTATTTTGTCATGTCATTCCCAAAATGTCTTTCATCATCTTTGAAACGACCTAATATGTCATGGTCATCTAAGTCCTTAGCTAGTTTATGATTGTAAAACCCACAACTAACCATAACATTCCAACCGCTACCACATGGCACAAGTCTCAACATAAATGAACATTTAACTTTCATACTATAACTGTCTTCAAATGAATCCTTCCTTTTGTAGTTCCCGCCTTTCTCACAACCTATAATCAATTTATCTTTCCTCTCTCTTATCCCATTTGCGGTATCAAAATGAATAATACAATAATAATATCATGTTATTTACCAAAGGACTGTGCCCATGCTAACCCGTAATATCGAAAGGGAAATATTTGTCATTTACAACATATACAAAATAAATTATCAATGTCAGAAATGCCGAAAGCCTATTAAGTATTGGACAAGTTAAAAATAAAACATGAAAGTAAAACATACAACGTATGTGGTAAAAGATTGTGCAAAATTTGTAGTAGAACCATCAGGATCTGGACCACACAAATGAAGCATTTTGAACTACCTGATTTTTTACATTATGCAAAAAATTTGATATATTGGAATTCTCAAGATATCTGCAAGTTTTTATCTATATCAGTAAGAGATATAGATTTCCCCCAAAATACCAGTTTTTTCAAAAAATCCGATATAAATGTACTGAATTTTTTAAAATATGCGGTAAAAATACAATAAATTTATAGAAAATACCGATAAATGCAGTAAAATATTGGATTTTTTGAAAATATACGGTGGAAATGCAAAAAATACAGAACTTTTTAGAAAAACCGATAAAAACTCATATCGATTTTTTTAAAATATTCGATAAAATTGCATAAATTTCTCCTTTTCCAAAAACTTTCTTACTTGATTTTTTTACAACTATCAGATTTTTTTAATTTTTTATCAGTTCTCAAAAGTGAATATTTTTTACCGAATATAAAAATTTGAAAGATAAATAATAGAAAAAAGATCTTTGCCATTATAAAAATATATGAGACTCCTATGTTAAATTTGAGAGTGACAAAATAAATTCTCAATCACAAAGTCACAACTTAAAAGGTAAGAAACAAATAAAAAAATCCACAATTTAACTTTTATTATTAAACAAATAATATATAATATTTATATTAAGAGTAATTCTAACTTATGTCCTAAGAGCCTACGATAAGAAACCTATAAATAAAAAGTGTGTTAAAAAAAGCGAAAAACAAAATTATCAAATTTTAATAAAATCAATCCATAATTTCTAATAATTTATTTTTTATAGTTAACTTTTAATTTATGTCTTTAAGATACATTTTATATTAGTCTTATATTAATTATAAAATAAATTAAAAATATCAGTTATATTTAAAATACTATTAATATATTAACAATTTTTTTTACCTTAAATGTTTTAAAGATAGTTTACTCTCTGAAATATTCTATTTTCAAATATCGATATTAATAAAATAAAAAAATAATGAATTATTCGATATAATTATCATTTTATTGTTATTAATATCTCAAATAATAAATAATCAATGATATTTTTTTTTGTGAGATAAATTATATTTATTTAATTTATGATGAGTTGTCATAAAAATTTGTTATAAATTAATATAAAATAATTGGTTTAGAAGAAATTAATAAAATAATATATCTCAAAATTATATATTTAACTATAATTATGAAAAATTTGTTATAAGAAATATATTTTACAAACGGAACAAATACAATTTTTCATACTTTTAAATGTTTTCTTATAGATATTAATTTATAAAATATAACAATTTAAAAAAAAATTAATCATTAAATTAAAGTTTTATATTTTTCATTTATAAAAACAATTTAAGTCTACACAGATAGTTTACCTAATTGTAACTTTCTTAATGTATAATATTTATAATTTAAGTGGTTAAAATGAAAATATAAAATAAAATAAAATGAAGAGTTTAATTGTTAGGCCGAATATTCAACCAAAATGATTAACTAATACTTAATACATATTCAACATTAAAATTTAGCCTAGTTGTTAATAGTGCATCAGTTTGTTGAATCCGGGTTGTGACTTGTGCAGACCCATTTCAGTATCGATCACTCACACCCTCCGTTTCCTCTTCCGACTCGCGCTACACTCACACCCTCCGTTTCCTCTTCCGATTCGCGCTAGGTTACGTTGATTTCGAATCCCACAAAGGTAATTCATTCCCAAAACTCTACTCGTGTTGAGTATCATTTTATATGCACTTATGTTAATGTTTAGGGTTTTAGGGTTTAGGGTATTTGGATTTAGGGGATGGCAAATTGTGTTTCCTCCGTGTTTTTATGTGCTTTATTAGCTGTCTCTGATGGAGCATGGTTTTTTGAAGCTCTATTGGTCATGCTGCGATTAGCTTTGTTACTATAAGATGTTGTGATGCTATTCATCACATAGCTCTATGGGTGCTAGTAGTAGTAGCAGGAGGAATCAATGTTGGTTTTTTAATCTGTTTCATAATTCTGTTTTGAGATTGGTGAGAAGAGTAGATCTCTGTTACATATATAAGATATAATTACCTGCTAATACCATAGTCTTTTTTGCTGGTTTGTTTAAGCTAAATAGATATCTTTAAAATCAAATCATGCTTTTGTATCAAATTTTGAAATATTTTCCCGCATATATAGAATTAATTGTATATGTAGTTACTTGACTGGGTATTAATGTATCATGCTTTAACAAGTATAAAAGTTTATTTAATGGTTGGTATTTTCGTATATATTTAAGGAAATTATCATTTGAACTATTGGTTAATATACAGATTAGAAAGTTTGATGTATTTAAATTAGTATAACCGCACCACCCGATTGAATAATTTCATACAACTTGATCTGATGCAATTGTTTTTAGAGAATTACATATATGTTCATGCTTGATACTTGTGAATTGAGAGGATATGAGGGTGGATTGAACAAAAGTGGATATTTGTTGAACAAAAGGGTATTCAGAATAAGGATATGAAGAATCCCTCTCATTCTTCTCTGTTGCTTAAGGCTCATGGCGTGCAATTTGCATCATAACTGACAAGTGTCTGTAGAGGTAGAAGATTCTTTTTGTGTGCTTGAAGCAAGTTGATTGAATGATGAAGCCCAACATGATCATGTCTTGATGTCCATATTCTCTAGAGTCTTGCATATGAAGCGTTAAACTGACTTGAGATCCAATGCAGTGCAAGTATAGAGGTCTAGCCCTATCAAGTGATCAGAAGACTTATGATCACTTGACTGAATAAGCGAAGCAGGAAAGTTATAGACAAGTGTAATCAATTGATCAAAGATACCTTGTATCAACTAATTAAGGGTAAAGATCAACCTATGTATATGATAAGCACATGAATTTTATTTGAATAAAAATCATGAATATCCTAATTTAAAATTAGAAGGAAAATAAAGAGCTAAAAAATTCAATTAATTCCTAATTAAACCTAAACATGTACGAAGCTGTTTTTGTTTTAAATATATTTTCAAGTATTTTTAAAGTGTATAAAACATATGTATTTTTGAAGTAAAATGCATTTAGGATGACAAAACTGTAAGAACAAAAATTGTTCTACAACAGATTCCATGATTTTGATGATAACAAAGGATGAAACCAAAAATGGCACCCTAACGAAAAGTTTCTAAGTGTGCAGGGTTCTAAGGAAAGAAGGAAGAGATCTGATGACGTCATCAGATACAAAATCATATCAGATACAAATTATCAGAAGACCAGAAGTAGAAACACGTTCAAGAAAGTCTAACTCTGAGCAAAACAGCAAAATATCAGAAGCATCTGAACAAGAAGTACGCTCTAGAAGTTCTGACTCTGAACAACGGTATGTCAAACTCCAGAAGCTCTCAGTGCTATCTGAAGAAACCATCAGAACTCAAAAGAGATCAACATCAGAAGATTAGATAGCAAGATTCCAAGATTCCCAGAAACATGAAGACTCTGATCATGGATTTCCTAATAAAGAAAGAGTAACGTTAACTTCAAATAAAGGTTTGGAAATGGATTTCCTAATACAGAAAGAGACGTTAACTCCAAATTCAAATGAAAAAGGAACTATATTTGGAAAGAAGTCATTCGAGGAGAAAAAGTAGTGTTGGCAAGAAGCTATATAAGTTATGGCATTAATTCAAATTATTGGCCATCAATTTCAACGACTACTTCACTCCTATATAAAGGACTGCAATCAACATTGAGGAATAAGATATAGAGAACATACTGAAACATCAACACACATAAAAATGTTTTATTCTCTCAATCTTCACGAAGCTTTTGCTTAGAACGTGAAACACCTTTTGTTCTTACTGTTGTAATATTTGCTTATCTTAGAAGCACTCTAGATTACATAAGTCTTTATCTTTGTTGTATTTCCTCAAGTGACTCTGCGCAGTCTGTATACTTGAGAGGACTAAGAGATCCTTCTCTTAGACGTTGTTTGTAATCAATCTTTCAAGATTAGTGGATTAAGTCCTTGTTGAAGGCAAAATCACCTTGGCCGGGTGGACTGGAGTAGCTTTGTGTTATAAGCGAACCAGTATAAAATTCCTTGTGTGGTTTTTATTTTAAAAAGTGCTTATTTTCCAAAACAATTCAAACCCCCCTTTCTTGTTTTTCTCACCTTCAATTGGTATCAGAGCTCCGGCTCTGTTATTGATTTTCTAATCAAACACTTAACAGTGTAGAGAGATCCAGAACGAGAAAAACTATGGCCCACACAAATGAAAAGGATAGTTACAATGCTAAACCTCCTGTCTTTGATGGAGAGAAATTCGATTACTGGAAAGATAGAATTGAAAGTTTCTTTCTAGGCTATGATGCTGATCTCTGGGACATTGTCACAGATGGATACAAACCTCCTGTCACAGAGGATGGAGCTGAAGTTCCCAGAAGTAAGATGTCAGATGATCAGAAGCGAGTTTTCAAAAATCATCACAAGGCCAGAACCATACTCCTCAATGCTATATCTTACAACGAGTATGAAAAGATCACCAACAGAGAAACAACCAAAGACATACTTGACTCTCTGAGGATGACTCATGAAGGAAACTCTCAGGTCAAAGAGACAAAGGCTCTGGCGCTTATCCAGAAATATGAAGCCTTCAAAATGAAAGATGACGAAGCCATAAAGGTAATGTTCTCTAGATTCCAAACTCTTGTTTCAGGTCTCAAAGTTCTAGACAAAGGGTACACAACTGCAGACCACGTCAAAAAGATAGTCAGAAGCTTGCCAAAGAAGTGGAGACCCATGGTCACTGCTCTGAAGCTGTCTAAGGATCTGAACAATATCAGTCTTGAAGAGCTGGTCAGTTCTCTCAGAAGCCATGAGATAGAACTAGAGGAAGATGAACCTCAGAAGAAGAACAAGTCTGTAGCATTAAAGTCCAGATCTGAAAGACGCAAATCTGACAGAACCAAAGCCTTCCAGGCAGAAACTGAAGATGCTGATGACTCTGAACCAGAAGATTCTGATGATGAAGAAGATTGTCCCTCCTGACCAGAAGAGTTAAACAACTCTGGAAAAAGAGGAACAACAACTTCAGAAGACCAAGACCCAGAGGGGATCGATCAGAATCAACCTCAAAAGGTAAAACTAACAAAGATATTACTTGTTATGAATGTAAAGAAACAGGTCACTACAGGAATGAATGCCCCAAGCTAAAGAAAGACAATTCTAGAAAAGAAAGCTTCAAGAAAAATACCTTCAGGACAAAGAAAGGATTAATGGCTACCTGGGATGATAGTGAATCTGGCTCATCAGAATCTGACTCTGATGAACAGGCAAATGTGGCATTTATGGCTACCACATCCAGAAGCAGCTCAGATGAAGAATCTGAAGAGGTATTTTCTGAACTTTCTCGATCTGATCTAGAATCATACTTGTCAGAAACTCTTAGCTCATATCAGAAATTAAAACAAAAGTTTAAAAATATAAAAGGCTGTCTTGAAGCAAAATTTGAAGAATGTGGCAAACTTGAGATGACAATTCTAAAACGAGAGGATGAAATCAGATCCTTAACATTACAAAGAGATGCAGCGAATAAAAAACGTTTAGACTGGAAGAAGTGTTATCTCAAACTCCACAGACTTCAAATGCAATAATTTATAAATACGAAGAAGCCTTTCAAGAATTTCTGAAAAATGGGATAGGAAGGAGTGTCATGGCATCCATGATTTATGGAGTCAGTCAGAACAATAAAAAGGGAATTGGGTATGATTCTAAGGAAGATAAAATTTCTACTGGTGACCAACTTAAATCTCCGTTTTCATATCACTATACGCACACACAAGAACAAAAATTTGAAAATGCTAGAAAACCCAAAGTTATAAGAAACTCTGGGAAAACTAATCAAAGAGGACCCAAGAGATTCTGGGTACCAAAAGATAAGATTGTTTATGTTGCAGATATCCTATGCAGCAAAGTTCAGACACCAGTCATGGTACCTGGACTCTGGATGCTCGCGACACATGACGGGAAGAAAGTCTATGTTCCAAAGCCTGGAACTTAAAGATGCTGGATTCGTAGGCTTCGGAGGAGATCAGAAAGGAAGGATCAGAGGCTCCGGAACTATTGGTAATGGCACTCTTCCCTCTATATCTGATGTTCTTTACGTAGAAGGATTAATGCATAACTTGTTATCCATAAGTCAATTAAGTGATAACGGTTATGACGTAATCTTTAATCAAAAAACATGTAAAGCCATAAATCAAAACAATGGTTCAGTCCTATTCACAGGCAAGAGGAAAAATAACATTTATAAAATCAATCTTTCTGATTTAAAAGAACAAAATGTTAAATGTCTGATGACTGTTCACGAAGAGCAATGGGTGTGGCATAGACGCTTGGGCCACATTAGCATGAGGAAACTTTCTCAGCTAAATAAACTCGAGTTAGTCAGAGGCCTACCTAAACTAAAGTTTTCTTCAGATGCTCTATGTGAGGCATGTCAGAAAGGAAAATTTTCAAAAACGTCTTTCAAAAAGAAAAATGTTGTTTCTACCTCTAAGCCTCTGGAACTTCTCCACATTGACTTATTTGGTCCTGTGAAAACAGCATCAGTCAATGGAAAGAAGTATGGACTAGTCATTGTTGATGATTACAGCCGCTGGACATGGGTGAAATTCCTAAAGCACAAGAGTGAGTCTCACTCTGTATTCACTAGTTTCTGCTCCAAAGTGCAAAAAGAATTTGACTCTAAAATTATTAGAGTCAGAAGTGATCATGGTGGGGAATTTGAAAACAAAGACTTTGAGGAATTATTTGACTCTAATGGAATATCCCATGATTTCTCCTGTCCTAGAACTCCACAACAAAATGGAGTTGTAGAGAGGAAGAATAGGACACTCCAAGAGATGGCCAGAACCATGATCAATGAAACTAATGTGGCAAAGCACTTTTGGGCAGAAGCTGTAAATACAGCGTGTTACATTCAGAATAGAATCTCTATAAGACCTATTATGGAAAAAACTCCCTATGAACTGTGTAAAGGAAGAAAACCAAACATTTCATATTTTCATCCTTTTGGATGTTCTTGCTTTATCTTAAACTCTAAAGAACATTTGAACAAGTTCGATTCCAAAGCACAGAAAGGTATTATGTTAGGATACTCAGAACGCTCTAAAGGCTACAGAGTATACAACACAGAAACCAAAATTGTGGAAGAATCAATTCATGTCAGATTTGATGATAAGCTTGACCCTGAAAAGTCAAAGCTAGTTGAAAATTTTGCAGATTTAGAAATCACTCTTGTAGGATCTGATAAAGCTCCAGAAGCAACTGTCACTCAGAACTCTGAAGAAATTAAATCCCCAGAAATCCCAAAGAAAGTTAAAAGTCGTATCAACGTATCTGAAGATTTGATTCTGGGAAACAAGAACGAACCTGTCAGAACCAGATCTACCTTCAGGACTTCTGAAGATACTCCTCTGGGACTAGTGTCTCTGATTGAGCCTACGTCCTGTGATGAAGCACTTCAAGATAACAATTGGGTTTCAGCCATGCAAGAAGAATTAGATCAATTCACAAAGAATGATGTCTGGGATCTTGTTCCTAAGCCCAGAGGCACTCACGTTATTGGAACCAGATGGGTATTCAGAAACAAGCTGAATGAGAAAGGAGAAGTCGTCAGAAATAAAGCTCGACTGGTAGCTCAAGGTTATAGTCAACAAGAAGGTATTGACTATAATGAAACCTTTGCTCCAGTCGCAAGGTTAGAATCTATTCGTCTTCTTGTATCTTTTGCTATAAACCACTCTATCAAATTATATCAAATGGATGTCAAGAGTGCATTCCTTAATGGTTATATTTCAGAAGAAGTGTATGTCAACCAACCTCCAGGTTTTGAAAATCCAAATTTTCCAGAACATGTTTTTAAACTTAAAAAATCTTTATATGGACTTAAACAAGCTCCCAGAGCTTGGTATGAACGTTTAAGCAATTTTCTTCTGGAACACAATTTTATCAGAGGGAAAGTTGACTCCACACTCTTCTGTAAGAACCTTAACAATGATCTCATGATATGCCAGATATACGTTGATGATATTATTTTTGGTTCAGTTAACGCCTCTGTTTATCAAGAATTCTCTAAGTTAATGCAGACAGAATTTGAAATGAGCTTAATGCAAGAACTAAAGTTCTTTCTGGGAATTCAAATTAACCAAACTTCAGAAGTTACATACGTTTATCAAAGCAAATACATTAAAGATGTTCTAAATAAATTTGATATGGCTGACTGCAACTCTGCAAAAACTCCCATGCATCCGACATGCATTCTTGAAAAAGAAGAAGTAAGCAAAAAGGTTTGTCAGAAGCTCTATCGAGGTATGATAGGCTCTCTTCTCTATCTGACTGCTACTCGTCCTGATATTCTCTTTAGTGTCTGTCTCTGTGCCAGATTCTAATCAGATCCTAGAGAATCTCATTTAACAGCAGTTAAGAGAATTCTCAAGTATCTGAAAGGAACTCCTAACCTGGGCCTGATGTATGAGAAAACATCAGAGTATAGACTTTCGGGTTACTGTGATGCAGATTATGCAGGAGATAGACTAGAACGAAAAAGCACATCTGGAAATTGCCAGCTTCTGGGAAACAATCTGATATCCTGGGCCAGCAAGAGACAATCAACTATTGCTCTATCTACTGCAGAAGCAGAATATATCTCAGCATCACTGTGCACAACTCAGATGCTCTGGATGAAGAATCAGTTAGAAGATCTGCAAATCTTCGAGAGTAACATTCCTATCTTCTGTGATAATACTGCTGCCATTTGTCTAAGTAAGAATCCCATTCTACACTCCAGAGCTAAGCACATTGAAATAAAACATCATTTTATCAGAGACTATGTTCAGAAAGGAATAGTAACATTGAAGTTCATTGATACAGATCATCAATGGGCAGATATATTTACTAAGCCTTTAGCTGAAGATAGATTTCTTTTTATCTTAGAAAATCTGAACATTCAAAATTGCCCTGAATAAATTGTGCCTCTGAAGATGTAAAATGAGACTCTGACATAAACAAACAAGTTTCTGTCTCTGACTCTGATACTTCTACCAAGTTAAGAAGATATCTGAGTTAGAAATCTCCAGGAACCAATCCTTTGGTATTCCTGAAAATCAGATACATCAAAACACGTGGAGCACTTAGCGTCTAACCTTGGAACTTCTAGACAGCTGTCCAGAAGAAATTCAAAGGCCAGACGATTGAGATCTCCTCGAGCAGTGTGCATACTGTTGGGATTAGACATTCATTAATGAGCCTTAATCATTTTTCCCCCAAGCGTGCTAACTTGAGTTCTGTGCTAACGCTGAATTGTGTGTCGTTTTGCATGTGTTTTCGTTTAGGGTATTTAAACACTCCTCTCACATTTCACACACTTATCACTCTCACTCATTCTCAAACCCTCTCTGAAGCATTTCTACAAACACTTCATCTTCATCTTCTTCTTCAACTATGGATGCTCAACAACAACAAGTTTTCAACTTTTCTCAACAAATGGAATCCAACACCACTGCCCAAAGTTCAAGCATTTCCACTCCAACAGTTACAGGCGTTTCCATTACTCCAGTGTACAAGGTGTAACACCCTTCTAAAATACCCCAATAATTAATTAAAACAACAAATATAAATCAGAGTAGATATGCAATTTAAGGGTGTCACACTTGACACTTCACACCATTCATCAAATAGCTTGTCATGCTCATTTATTAATCAAAATAAAACATTGCATAATTCGCAGCGGATAGAGATCTAATCAATCATACAAACCATGTAATCACATTACATGTAAAACTGTTCAACAACCACAATTGAAAACAAAGTAAACATCCCATCCCGATGTTACATCTACCAGAGCATGACCCACTAAGGAACTACACTAGACTCCACGCACTAGCTTCTACTCAATCACTGCTCGTTACCTGAAACATAGTTGTAAGGGTGAGTTCCTCAATCGATATAATAAGCATTATAAAATATCATGTAATGCTAAGTAATTTAACACATTCATCACCCTAATCAGATCACACATTCAGCAACGGCAACATCAACTCAAAATCATACTCAACACAAACACAAAACACACGTGTAATATTGGAATACATCCATTCATATTATACGTCATACATACATTATGCAATGAGACTCCATGCATGCGGTACCGACTATTCGTGAACATATAGTTCAACCTCACCGATCAAATCCAGATACGGCTACCAAGCTCACTAGTCCCACTCATTTGAGACATAGTGACTCACATCACTAATTCCTCACCATGGGAATTAGCTACCACCCCAAGGGCTATGCTATGCACGCTAAATCACCTAGCATGCAAACATCAACAACAATCCACAATAACTCACTCACTAATTCCTCACCATGGGAATTAGCTACCACCATAAAGGCCATATTATGCACACTAAATCACCTAGCATGCAACCATCAACAATCCACAATGGACATATGCTCACACTCTAAGCCATAAACAGTCCATTCACAATAGCATACATAATAGATATATTCACAACATTATGCACACCATCATACATCATCAATACAATTATCCCAGAATCATATTATGTCATGCCACATAATCAATCACAGTATTAGCACACTCTACTAATACCTACACTGCTCAAAACAACGGGAAATTGATCCCTCCTATATCATACACCAATATAGGCCAATCATCAATTGTTCACAATATTTAAAATATCAGATTTCCACTTTTCCAACAGTGTTAACCGGTTAACGCCCTGGGTTAACCGGTTAACGCAAACAGAACACGCTTCCTGGCACATTTTAACAGTGTTAACCGGTTAACACCCTGGGTTAACCGGTTAACGCAAGACAGACAACAATATTTCACCATTCATAACAGTGTTAACCGGTTAACACCCTGGGTTAACCGGTTAACGCAAGACAGAAAGCTGTTCCTGCGCTAACACGAAGCAGAATGCAGAATTCTCCGCATTTTCCGCCGTTGGAGGACTTCCGGACCTCCGATTCCAATTCCGTAAAAAGCTACACATTCGGAAAATCACAACTCACCCAAATATAGATTCAATTACAGCCTTAACATAACTTATTCATCACAATTTTTCAGCACTCATCATCCCAATTAGGGTCAAATCAATGGCTTATTACTACCCATTACATGTTAACCCATAATACCCATTAAACGACGATAAACCCCCCTTACCTGAGTTAATCCGGCAAATCCTTTCTTGACCTTCAACAATCATGAATTCTCCGCCTGAGCCCTAGCCTCTTCTTCTCCCTTTCTCAGTTTCTTCTCTTTCTCTCAATGTTACGTGTTCTCTGCTTTCACGTGAAAACCCTTTTTACCAAATGGGACTCTATATATACATATTCCAACTTTATTATTCCAATTTATATTATTCCAATAATAATAATAATTCCAATAATAATAATCCAATAATATTCCAATTATTTAATTAAATTAATAAATATATTATTAACTTAAATTAAATAATTATCTTACTTTATCGGGGTGTTACAACTCTCCCCCACTAAAAGAGTTTTCGTCCTCGAAAACATACCTCAAGCGAATAACTCTGGATAAGACTCCTTCATCTGACTCTCAAGTTCCCAAGTCACATTGCCACCTGCTGGTCCTCCCCAAGCTACCTTTACCAAGGCAATCTCTTTACCCCGCAACTGCTTCAACTCTCGATCCTCGATCCTCATAGGTGATGTTTCAACAGTCAGGTTATCTCTCACCTGCACATCATCTACTTGGACCACATGCGACGGATCAGGAATGTACCTCCTCAACTGAGACACATGAAAAACCTCATGCAAATTCGCAAGTGACGGCGGTAAAGCGATACGATAGGCTACTTCCCCTATCCTCTCCAAAATCTGATAAGGACCAATAAATCGAGGTGTCAACTTCTTCGACTTCAAAGCTCGACCAACCCCAGTTATCGGAGTAACACGAAGAAACACATGATCTCCCTCTTGAAACTCAAGTGACTTCCTCCTCTTGTCATGATAACTCTTCTGACAACTCTGAGCAATCCTCATCTTCTCCTGA
The DNA here is from genome assembly GCF_024323335.1 of Lathyrus oleraceus. Lineage (NCBI taxonomy): Eukaryota > Viridiplantae > Streptophyta > Magnoliopsida > Fabales > Fabaceae > Lathyrus > Lathyrus oleraceus. The sequence goes on from NC_066585.1 coordinate 91,561,951, forward strand.
ATCATCTTAATCTTTTCCGTAGTTTGTTGAACAATCTCCGGTCCAACCACAGCACTCTCACCGGACTCATACCAACATAAAGGTGTCCGACATCTCCTACCATACAAAGCTTCAAACGGTGCCATACCAATGCTCGAATGAAAACTATTGTTGTAGGTAAACTCAATCAAAGGTAGATAACAATCCCAAGCACCTCCCTTTTCCAAAACACAAGCCCTCAAAAGATCCTCCAGTGACTGAATCGTCCTCTCAGTCTGACCATCAGTTTGCGGATGATATGCAGAACTCAATCTCAGCTTAGTTCCCAAAGCCCTCTGCAAACCTTCCCAGAACTTCGATGTAAATCTAGGATCTCTGTCCGAAACAATACTCGACGGAATACCATGCAAACTTACAATTTTCTCAATATACAACTCAGCTAATCTCTCTAACGGATAATCCATTCTGATCGGAATGAAATGAGCCGATTTTGTCAATCTGTCAACAATCACCCAAATAGCTTCAAAATTCTTAATTGTCCTCGGTAAACCAGAAACAAAATCCATACTGATACTATCCCACTTCCACTCTGGAATAGCCAACGGTTGCATTAGCCCAGACGGCTTCTGATGCTCAATCTTTGACTTCTGACAAGTCAAACAAGAATAAACAAAACTCGCAATTTCTCTTTTCATTCCCGGCCACCAAAATAACTTTTTCAAATCATGATACATCTTCGTAGCCCCAGGATGAATACTCAGGCCACTACGATGTCCTTCCTCAAGAATACTCTTCTTAAGTTCGGTAACATCCGGAATACATACCCGATTACCAAATTTCAAAACACCATTCTCATCAACTCTGAATTCACCACCTTGACCTTGATTCACTAGAGTCAACTTATCAACCAAAAGCACATCAGATTTCTGACCCTCTCTAATCTCATCCAGAATACCACTCGTTAACTTCAACATTCCCAATTTAACGCTATTGTGAGTACTCTCACACACCAAACTCAAGTCTCTAAACTGCTCAATCAAATCCAATTCCTTAACCATTAACATAGACATATGCAATGATTTCCGACTCAATGCATCAGCCACTACGTTTGCTTTACCCGGATGGTAATTCAAACCAAAGTCATAATCCTTCAGAAACTCTAACCATCTCCTCTGTCTCATATTCAGCTCTTTCTGATCAAACAAATACTTTAAACTTTTATGGTCACTGAAAACCTCAAATCTTGACCCGTACAAGTAATGCCTCCATAACTTCAGAACAAATACCACAGCTGCCAACTCTAAATCGTGTGTCGGATAGTTCCTCTCATGAACCTTCAGTTGTCTCGAAGCATAAGCTACAACCTGCTTATTCTGCATCAAAACACCACCCAAACCCAACAATGAAGCATCACAGTAAACCTCAAATGGTTCCGATGGACTTGGTAATATCAGAATAGGAGCGGTAGTTAACCTTCTCTTTAACTCTTGGAAACCTTCTTCACATTTTGAGTCCCAAACAAACGCTTGCCCCTTTCTAGTCAACATCGTCAACGGTAACGCCAACTTAGAAAATCCCTCAATGAATTTCCTATAATAACCTGCAAGTCCAAGAAAACTCCTTATCTCAAAAACTGACTTCGGAGCTTCCCACTTAGATACCGCTTCTATCTTAGAAGGATCAACAGCAACACCACCTCTTGAAATCACATGACCAAGAAAACTAACCTCTTCTAACCAAAATTCACACTTAGACAGTTTAGCAAATAACTTCTTTTCTCGTAAAACTCCTAAAACCACTCTCAAATGTTCAGCATGCTCTTCTTCAGATTTCGAATACACCAAAATATCGTCAATAAACACCACAACAAACTTGTCTAGGTACGGATGGAAAATCCTATTCATATACTCCATAAATACTCCAGGCGCATTAGTCACACCAAAAGGCATTACAGAATACTCATAATGTCCATACCTTGTTCTGAAAGCAGTCTTCTGAATATCCTCAGTTTTCACACGTATCTGATGATAACCCGATCTCAAATCTATTTTGCTGAACACACTCGCACCAACCAACTGATCCATCAAATCATCAATCCTCGGCAAAGGATACCGATTCTTGATCGTCACTTTATTCAGTTGCTTGTAGTCCACACACAACCTCATAGTACCTTCTTTCTTCTTAACCAATAACACTGGTGCACCCCACGGTGACACACTCGGACGAATAAATTTCTTATCCAACAGATCTTCCAGCTGACTCTTCAATTCAGTTAACTCAACAGCAGACATATGGTACGGAGCCATCGATATCGGCCTAGTACCAGGTACCAAATCAATCGAGAACTCAACTTCACGCTCTGGCGGTAATTCATTCACTTCTTCAGGAAACACATCAGGAAAATCACACACCACGGCTAGATCGCAAATCACCAGTTTATCTTTAGCCTCCAAAGTCGCTAACAGCATAAACAATTCTGCCCCATCTGCTACTGCCTCATTCACCTGCCTTGCTGATAGAAACAAACTCTTTCCTTCCTCAATCTCAGGAAAGATCACAGTCTTATCAAAACAGTTGATATAAACTCGGTTAAACACCAACCAATTCATACCCAAGATAACATCAATCTGCACTAGTGGAAGACACACAAGGTCCATCCCAAAGTCTCTACCAAAAATACTCAAAGGGCAATTTAAACAAACTGAAGTAGTAGTCACTGAACCCTTCGCAGGAGTATCAATCACCATACCCCCATGCATCTCAGATATCTCTAATTTAAGTTTCACAGCACAATCCAACGATATAAAGGAATGAGTCGCACCCGTGTCAATAATAGCTACAAGAGGAAAGCCATTAATATAACACGTACCTCGGATCAGCCGATCATCTGCAGAAGTCTCAAAACCCGATAAAGCAAAGACCTTGCCTCCCGACTGGTTCTCTTTCTTCGGCTTAGGACACTGCGGACTGATATGACCCACCTCTCCACAGTTGAAACAAGTCATAGTCTTCAACCGGCACTCTGCGGCCAAGTGACCACCCTTGCCACACTTGAAACACTTCTTCTCAGTACTGGTACACTCATGGAAACGATGTCCAGCCTGACCACATCTGTAACACTTAGCAGGGGCACTGGAGTCTCCCCCACTAGGTCTCTTCATCCCACTCTGTCTCTGGAAACCTTTGCCAGCTGCATACGGTTTCCCACGATCATTCTGATTCTTGCCTTTCCTATCAACCCTCTGCTGATAGCTCTCCGCTCTGGCCTTGGTATCCTGTTCAAAAATCCTGCAACAGTCAACCAAATCAGAAAACACTCTAATCCGCTGATACCCAATAGCCTGCTTGATCTCGGGACGTAACCCGTTCTCAAACTTCACACATTTTGAAAATTCCCCAGTAGCCTCATCATAGGGAGTGTAATACTTCGACAGCTCTGTGAACTTAGCAGCATACTCAGTAACAGACCGGTTGCCCTGCTTCAATTCTAAGAACTCTATCTCTTTCTTTCCTCTGACATCCTCTGGAAAGTACTTCCTCAGGAATCTCTCTCTGAACACCGCCCAAGTGATCTCAGCACTCCCAGTCGCTTCCAACTCAGCGCGGGCAGCAACCCACCAATCATCTGCTTCCTCTGATAGCATATGCGTACCGAACCTGACCTTCTGGTTATCGGCACACTCAGTCACTCGGAAGATCCTCTCGATCTCCTTCAACCACTTCTGAGCACCATCTGGATCGTATGCTCCCTTGAACATTGGAGGATTGTTCTTCTGGAACTCACTCAGTTGACGAGCAGCTCCCATTCCCACAACATTCGGATTTCCTCCAAGTACTCCAGCTAGCATACCCAGAGCCTCAGCAATCGCAGCATCATCTCTACCTCTTCCAGCCATCTCTATTCTGAAAACCCAACAAGCTAAAACAATAAGTACTGATAGGGTTACACAACACCTATCACGTACAGGGAAACAGAATAATTACGACTCGACTCGACCGACTATGCTCTGATACCACTAATGTAACACCCTTCTAAAATACCCCAATAATTAATTAAAACAACAAATATAAATCAGAGTAGATATGCAATTTAAGGGTGTCACACTTGACACTTCACACCATTCATCAAATAGCTTGTCATGCTCATTTATTAATCAAAATAAAACATTGCATAATTCGCAGCGGATAGAGATCTAATCAATCATGCAAACCATGTAATCACATTACATGTAAAACTGTTCAACAACCACAATTGAAAACAAAGTAAACATTCCATCCCGATGTTACATCTACCAGAGCATGACCCACTAAGGAACTACACTAGACTCCACGCACTAGCTTCTACTCAATCACTGCTCGTTACCTGAAACATAGTTGTAAGGGTGAGTTCCTCAATCGATATAATAAGCATTATAAAATATCATGTAATGCTAAGTAATTTAACACATTCATCACCCTAATCAGATCACACATTCAGCAACGGCAACATCAACTCAAAATCATACTCAACACAAACACAAAACACACGTGTAATATTGGAATACATCCATTCATATTATACGTCATACATACATTATGCAATGAGACTCCATGCATGCGGTACCGACTATTCGTGAACATATAGTTCAACCTCACCGATCAAATCCAGATACGGCTACCAAGCTCACTAGTCCCACTCATTTGAGACCTAGTGACTCACATCACTAATTCCTCACCATGGGAATTAGCTACCACCCCAAGGGCTATGCTATGCACGCTAAATCACCTAGCATGCAAACATCAACAACAATCCACAATAACTCACTCACTAATTCCTCACCATGGGAATTAGCTACCACCATAAAGGCCATATTATGCACACTAAATCACCTAGCATGCAACCATCAACAATCCACAATGGACATATGCTCACACTCTAAGCCATAAACAGTCCATTCACAGTAGCATACATAATAGATATATTCACAACATTATGCACACCATCATACATCATCAATACAATTATCCCAGAATCATATTATGTCATGCCACATAATCAATCACAGTATTAGCACACTCTACTAATACCTACACTGCTCAAAACAACGGGAAATTGATCCCTCCTATATCATACACCAATATAGGCCAATCATCAATTGTTCACAATATTTAAAATATCAGATTTCCACTTTTCCAACAGTGTTAACCGGTTAACGCCCTGGATTAACCGGTTAACGCAAACAGAACACGCTTCCTGGCACATTTTAACAGTGTTAACCGGTTAACACCCTGGGTTAACCGGTTAACGCAAGACAGACAGCAATATTTCACCATTCATAATAGTGTTAACCGGTTAACACCCTGGGTTAACCGGTTAACGCAAGACAGAAAGCTGTTCCTGCGCTAACACGAAGCAGAATGCAGAATTCTCCGCATTTTCCGCCGTTGGAGGACTTCCGGACCTCCGATTCCAATTCCGTAAAAAGCTACACGTTCGGAAAATCACAACTCACCCAAATATAGATTCAATTACAGCCTTAACATAACTTATTCATCACAATTTTTCAGCACTCATCATCCCAATTAGGGTCAAATCAATGGCTTATTACTACCCATTACATGTTAACCCATAATACCCATTAAACGACGATAAAACCCCCTTACCTGAGTTAATCCGGCAAATCCTTTCTTGACCTTCAACAATCGTGAATTCTCCGCCTGAGCCCTAGCCTCTTCTTCTCCCTTTCTCAGTTTCTTCTCTTTCTCTCAATGTTACGTGTTCTCTGCTTTCACGTGAAAACCCTTTTTACCAAATGGGACTCTATATATATATATTCCAACTTTATTATTCCAATTTATATTATTCCAATAATAATAATAATTCCAATAATAATAATCCAATAATATTCCAATTATTTAATTAAATTAATAAATATATTATTAACTTAAATTAAATAATTATCTTATTTTATCGGGGTGTTACACAAGGAACCCCATATTCTTGATCGTGAACCTCATATCAACCTAGCAACCCCCTTTGAGGGACTGGAAGTGTTATATGAAACACTGGTGGACTTCGACAACATGAGGAGAAATGGAGTAGATCTTACTGAAGAACTCCGTCAACAAGGGTGGGAAAACTACTTCCAAAGGCTTTATGGCCCTGTTTACCCAAATCTCATCAAAGAATTCTAGAGATTTGCTGACGCTGATGACCATTTCATCGTCTCCTACGTATTGGGGGTAAAGATAGTGATTACTGAAAAGTCAATTGCTTCTTTACTGAACATGGAGAAAGATGGAGGAAGAAGGATCTACAACATCAACCCTAGGTCAAGGCGCATTGCTCAGGAAATAAATCCAACCATTTTCAAACTCAACACTGAAGGCAATCCTTCAAAGAACAAAGAACTTCATCAGAACCTCAGAGTATGGCTCAAGATCATTCTGGGAACCATTCATCATCGCCCATCATCAAACTCCTCTGACTACATCAATACAAATCAGAAGTGCATTCTGTATTGCATTCACAAGGGTTTGAAGCTCTGCCTTCCTGCACTACTCTTCAGATATCTCAGAGACTCTGTAAGGGAGACAAGAAACAACATGAAACCCAGAACCTACATCCCCCTGGGAAGACTGTTGTCTGATGTTCTGATCGAGAATGGGCTGGTAGATCATCTGGAGAAGAACAAACTGATGGAAGATCTGGCGATAGATACTGGAAAGCCTCTGAACGCCAGAAATCTCAAGAGCATGGGAATCTTGAAGAAGATTCAAGTCAGACCCACGCTGGACACCTCCTGGGACGCCTTGAAAGATCAGAGGAAGCTGCCCCATGGTCTTGCAAGGTTCTTCAAGAATGAACCCAGAGACGCTATCCTCTTCTATATGCAGCGTCTGAAGGATGAAGGAGTCGACATCTCTGACTTCAGACTGGACGATTGTCTAGATTCAGAAGAAGACTTTGTCAGGTTCAAAAGAGGTCCCTCTGAAAAGAAGTCTTCAAAGGCCAAGAAAGCAAGGCTAGGAGAGACTTCTGGAACCAGATCTCCAGCACCTCTGCAAGTAACTACTGGTAAGTCTGCTCCCTCTATTCCCTCTGAACATCTTATGGCTTCTTCTAATCCTCTCCCAACACCACCTATATACACATCCTCTGAAACCCCACCTTCTACAACCAGAACCTCACAACCTCTACCCAATTTTAATCTTGCTCACACTACCACTTCCTCTTCATCATCTTCAGCCCCAGAATCACCTCCATACCTTACCCTCTCCTCTGACCCTAACTCTCCAACCCTAGCCCAAATTTAGGCTCAAAACCTCGCTTCACAACAACCAACACAACCTGAAGTAACTTCACCACCACAACAAACAACAAACACACCCTCTGACCTCCACACCTCTGATATCACCCTGCCAAACACCTCCGCTGAACCTGAACCTGAACCTCTAACACTAAACCTCAGCCCTCCAACCTCTCCACCTCATACCTCTAAACCTGACCTTTCTATACCTACCCTTGAGGAAGCCATCATGCTGTTCGCAGGGGCTTCAGTTCAGAAGGTCAAGTCTCTGACCAGTAACTCTGGCATCAGTGATGATCCCGATTCTGTAAGGACACACTGGAACAGAGTCATTGGCTGGATGACCTCTGAGGCTTTTAAACTGAAGCACATCTCTGAACAAGTCAGAAACGACTTTATCAGAGATGCTGAGGCAAGACTACATGAGAGACTTGCAAGAGAAGCTGAAGAAGAAGCCAGAAGGCTGGAGGAAGAAATAGCAAGGGAAGCTGAAATCCTAAGGGAAAAGGAAGCTGAAGCTAAAGCTCTGGCCGATGCTGCTGCTGCTGCCGAAGCTGAAGCACAGGCTGCTGCTGAAGCTGAAGCAAAGGCCGCTGCTGAAGCACAACAGGCTCTGACTCAGGGGGAGTCCTCATCTGTTGTTCCTATGGTTCTCCAGACGCTGGAAGAACTGAAGAAAGATCAGAAGGAACTCCGTGCCAGAATGGATAAACAAGACACTGTCAACGACAACATTCAGAACATGCTAGCTCAATTGCTTCAGAGAATGCCTCCGCCTCCCAACCCCTAGGCACTTAGGATTTTGTTTGCCTGTTGTTTTGCTTTCCTTGTTTCTGATGTTTACTTGTTCTTTTTGCCCTTGTCTCCGTTGCCTTTTTATCTGAATATAATGCTTTTTCACTTGAATTTCTTTTTTTTGCTATGTCTTTTTGATTCTGACAAAAAGGGGGAGAAGTCATTAATAGCTCTGATGAAAATACTGTCTAAATACCTTAAGCACTCTACAACATATTTTTCTTAAAAATAAATTTATCTAACACTAGACTTAAGAAATTGCAGAAGGTATCAAGAAACCTCATTGCTTGGAAGCTCTGGTAAGGACTTCTGAACTCCCTAGCCTATCTCAGGGGGAGCTCTTGTCTATCTGATCTGATATTGTTTATGTTTCATCTGCTAATTGAGTTTGTTTTGTCATCATCAAAAAGGGGGAGATTGTAAGAACAAAAATTGTTCTACAACAGATTCCATGATTTTAATGATAACAAAGGATGAAACCAAAAATGACACCCTAACGAAAAGTTTCTAAGTGTGCAGGGTTCTAAGGAAAGAAGGAAGAGATATGATGACGTCATCAGATACAGAATCATATCAGATACAAATTATCAGAAGACCAGAAGTAGAAACACGTTCAAGAAAGTCTAACTCTGAGCAAAACAGCAAAATATCAGAAGCATCTGAACAAGAAGTACGCTCTAGAAGTTCTGACTCTGAACAACGGTATGTCAAACTCCAGAAGCTCTCAGTGCTATCTGAAGAAACCATCAGAACTCAAAAGAGATCAACATCAGAAGATTAGATAGCAAGATTCCAAGATTCCCAGAAACATGAAGACTCTGATCATGGATTTCCTAATAAAGAAAGAGTAACGTTAACTTCAAATAAAGGTTTGGAAATGGATTTCCTAATACAGAAAGAGACGTTAACTCCAAATTCAAATGAAAAAGGAACTATATTTGGAAAGAAGTCATTCGAGGAGAAAAAGTAGTGTTGGCAAGAAGCTATATAAGTTATGGCATTAATTCAAATTATTGGCCATCAATTTCAACGACTACTTCACTCCTATATAAAGGACTGCAATCAACATTGAGGAATAAGATATAGAGAACATACTGAAACATCAACACACATAAAAACGTTTTATTCTCTCAATCTTCACGAAGCTTTTGCTTAGAACGTGAAACACCTTTTGTTCTTACTGTTGTAATATTTGCTTATCTTAGAAGCACTCTAGATTACATAAGTCTTTATCTTTGTTGTATTTCCTCAAGTGACTCTGCGCAGTCTGTATACTTGAGAGGACTAAGAGATCCTTCTCTTAGACGTTGTTTGTAATCAATCTTTCAAGATTAGTGGATTAAGTCCTTGTTGAAGGCAAAATCACCTTGGCCGGGTGGACTGGAGTAGCTTTGTGTTATAAGCGAACCAGTATAAAATTCCTTGTGTGGTTTTTATTTTAAAAAGTGCTTATTTTCCAAAACAATTCAAACCCCCCTTTCTTGTTTTTCTCACCTTCAATTGGTATCAGAGCTCCGGCTCTGTTATTGATTTTCTAATCAAACACTTAACAGTGTAGAGAGATCCAGAACGAGAAAAACTATGGCCCACACAAATGAAAAGGATAGTTACAATGCTAAACCTCCTGTCTTTGATGGAGAGAAATTCGATTACTGGAAAGATAGAATTGAAAGTTTCTTTCTAGGCTATGATGCTGATCTCTGGGACATTGTCACAGATGGATACAAACCTCCTGTCACAGAGGATGGAGCTGAAGTTCCCAGAAGTAAGATGTCAGATGATCAGAAGCGAGTTTTCCCAGAAGGAAGAGAAGTTAGGACGACCAACCTACAAGGCAGAGGCGAGCCTTGGTGCTCTGTTGAAGACGAATATGATGGAGGTACAAATCACAGAGACCCAAAGATATTAAGGTGCTTGTTTCAAACTCTTCCAAACCTCTTTGCTGCAGTTCTTCTTCTTCTTCTTCTTCTTCTTCTTATTCTTCTCAAACTCTAGTCCTTAGGGTTGTGATTACTGATGTTGTTGTATGTTATACATGTGAGTGAGATGAGAGTGCTTGAGAGTGGTGATTGATGATGAATTGTTGCAGAGAGTTCAAATAGGGAGAGAGAAATCAAAAGGATGAGAATTTTCAGTGAGTTTGTGGAATTTTGTAGCAAATGATCCTTGTTGATGATTGATCATGCTGATGAGAATATATAGAATGAGGGTTGCAACTGAATCGGGTAAAGTTTTGGGGTAGGTTGTTACAAGTTAGGGCATACGTGAAAGTTAGTAGTTCAAGGGAGAAAGTTAGTTAATGATGCTAACTCTGTTAGTCATCTGTTAGAAGTGAATCCAATTAGTTATTTGGATAGTCAATGAGGTGTTATGCATTATTATGAAGTTGACAATTAGATGTTGTCAAGTGCAGAGGTTAGAAAGTTAGTGATTAAAAAAAATCATGTTAGTTAGGTGTTACCAAAAATAATTTGATATGTAGCTTGAAAGAATTTGAACTGTGACCAACAATGATAACTTGCAGGTGTTATGAAACTGAATATCCGTATGTTAGCATTTACAATCAGAAAAATCAGTTAATTGTTTTTGAATTAGAATGTTACTTGTTATTGGTTAGTGGTTGTTAGTAATTTCAACTTGTTACAATTAGAGTAAATCAATGTTAGATGAACCTGCTAGTGTTATGAGGTTATTAAAGTTAGTGTTAATGAATTGGAGGCTTGTTAGATGCAGTTAGTTATTACAATTGGGGGTTGTTAGTGAAGAATCATGAAGTTATTAGTTAGTTAGTGTATGATAGTGATGATTAGAGGTTAAGTTAGTAAATTATGAAATTGTTTGAATATGGAAATGCTAGACTGTTGATGGAAACTATTAGTAGCAGTTAGTAATAATTGTGAACAAAGTTAGAACAAAAATGTTAGTGAGTTAGAATAGAGTTATGTTGAATTGAAGTTTGAAGTTTTAACAACAATCAGATGGTGTCAGGAGCTTTGGTTGATTGCTATGAGGTCAAAAAGTTAGATGGAAAACCAATTATGAGAACTATGCAGGTTAATTGTTTGTGTTGCTGTATTGAAGTCCAACTGTTATGAATATCACAAACTAGTGGCATTGATTTGTGTTAATGGGATTAATATGTCATGAAGCTAACATGTTAGTGAAAATGCATGAAATGTTAGCTTCAAATATGAATAATATTGAGCTTTTAATGTTGTTTGAATTGAATCAAAAACCAATTAAAACTATATGTTAAATTAGCTTGGATTGGATGTTAGTGATTAGGGTTATATTAACTTGTTAATGAATTGTGCTAAGTGAATTGTTATTGTTATTGTGTCAATAACTTAGCCATAATGTGTTTGAATTTTAGGGAGGTTAGAAGCATACCTATACTAATTAGATCATGTTGGTTAGTTTGAACTGGTTTTGTTAGGTTTAAATGTGTGTGTATACATTGAGTAGCCATGACTTATTTAATGGCATGTTGTGTAAGTCATGTAAATGTACTTAATATCATTGTCCTGGATTATGATGAAATGCATATGTATGGTACTTATGTTATTGATTATGTATGTATGTTTGGTGTGATTTTGCAGGGATGGTATGGGCTTGAAATGAGGATATGCTCATGAAGATTTTGGTCAAGGCATGGAATTAAGACATGGGTCAAGGAACATGTTATGGCACATAAACATTTTTTTTCTTTGAAACACACCAATGGTCATAAAAAGCTTGAAGGTTTTTGAGGGATGCCTTAGAATAGTTTTTAGGTTTAGGTAGTTGACTATGATCAATTGGTTGACCAAAAAGTAAATGGTTGACCAAAAGTCAACTTTAGGTAAAAATGTGTAATTTCGCGTGTAAACTTGTAATTTGGATCTTTTTGTCCTGAAATGGAAGTTTTTGGTAATGAAATGGCCTTTTGAAATGAATTGTGTAAGTAACTTGTTGTAACACCTCAAAATTTGCCCTCCTCTCTTGGGACTAGCATTAACATATTTGCATATCATCTTAGGACTTTAGGCATTTCATATTGCATATCATGTGGTTACAGTGTGCAAGCTATCTGCCCAAGTCTTGATCAGGAGATAGGAAGTCAGAAGGTGCAAGCCAGGGTTTTGACTGATCATGGGCCATCTGAGGATAGGACTGTGAATTAGGGTTTCATGATTCTCAAGGGTATTGGTCTTCATCTTGCTTGAATTGATACATCATCATCATCATGTTTGGGTGTCATCAGGAGATTGAAGTTCATTCCTTGAGATTAGGGTTTTGACCACAGGTCAACCCTAATCAGTTGTATTGGGCCAATCAGGGCTGGATCAGGAGATGAGGTTTCTGATGGTTATGAGGTTCATTTTGTGATTATATGGTGATTATTGAGGCTAGGGTTTCACCCTTGAGCCATTTCAGTTGGAGATTGGGGTTCAATTTGATCTATGCATTGCCAGATTCATCTATCAGATGAAAAGTCAACTGTGGTCAACTGTACATGATCTGATGGATTTGGAGGTGGAAATGAGTTGGATACACTTCATTCATGTTGGAACAAGTGTTGAATGACATCTCAAAGCTTAAGAAGGAAGAAAATCAAGTCAGGACAAAAACTGCCAAAAATGGAAAGTGACTTGTAGCTGAAGTTTCCAAAAATGGAAAGTTTTTGACCTCAAAAACAGAAGTCCAAGGAAGCTTCAAATGAAACATTGTTCAACATGACAGATGTAGATCTTGTTCTCACCTTTCCAAAAAGTCCAAGAACTTGAAAATCCAATGTGTGGTTTGCAAGATATGGCTCAGTGAATTTCAGAAAAGACCGTAATCAGGAGGCCATAACTACCACATACTTTGTCCAAATTGCAAGTTCTTTATATGCACAAACTCCATTTGACATGTACTTTGAGGGTGCATCATTGGATTTTCCCAAAAATGGCCAAGGCAAAAAGTCACTTTTCAACTGGACAGCTGAATTGGACCAGGGGCAAAATCGTCCAAATGTCAAAATAATTGGAATTTTTGAATGGGACTTTTTCCAACACCTCAGGAATGGCATTTGGAGTGTGTTTGAATATTCATTTCATGCATAGGCCTTTTAAATTGAGATTTGGCTTGAAAAGTGAAATGGTGAAAATTGGTCATTTTGCATACACATAGTGAATTTGAGAATGGAGCAACCAATCAGCATGGGACAAGTTCCTACAGCTCATACATGATATTTAGGGGTTGTGTGAGGTGTCAAAACAGGTGTCAATGAGCTGGCTATGGAATTGACAATTTTGCCCTTATTTGCACAATTACCATTTTCACTTAACATGCCATTTAACTAATCAAGTGGATTAAGCATGGATTAGGCTCACATATATAATCAAGATCACTTGCTAATCATGACAAAAAACACAATTACCAAAGTTAGATCTAGAAACTCTTCATTCTCTCCATTTTCATCAAGAACTCAACATCTTCAAATCAAGAATTCTTCACCATTTCTCAACCTTTTTTCGAAATTGCTTTTGATTTGAACTCACCTAAACCTCTACTCCATCTGTTTTCATGCTTCATCATCCAAAGATCACAAAATCGTGACTGTTCAAAACCTCATCATCCATGGCAAATCTGAATTGTGGACAATAGGAGTGGAAGTAATTGAAACGGAGCATAGCATTCACCTTCTATATACTTCTTGTGCATCTGTTTTGAAGAGTTGGAGCTTAAAGCCGCGATCTACACACTGCCATTGCCGGTATGTCGAAAATTCGAATCTCCTGTTTTGTTCGATTGATAGGTGCTTTGTGTAGTGCATTTCTTGTAGAATCCAATGGTGCTTGTGGTTTATAGAATGGTTGATCGTAGGTTACGAAATCTAGATTTAAAGTTATGAATGCAAACCCTAAGTGCTTCGATTTGGTTGATTTAGGAACAATTAGGATGTAATAGTGTGATATTTGGATTGTGTGTGGAAAGACCTTTCCAACGACTATAGCCATGTCCATTTCTGTAAACATTTCGTGTTCTTCATTTTTTTGTGATTTCTGGAAAAAGTGTGGGAAGAAGACGATGAAACAAGGCTGTAGATCCAAAATTCTGTTTAAACATTCAAAAATGCTGTTTCCCTCCCGCGCTCAAAATAATTACAGTTATGCCACTGTGCAGTTTTAATTAATTCATTTAATTTCTAAAAAATATTTAACACCTTTAAAAATTCATAAAAAATAGGAAAAAAATCAGAAAAATGTGAGGATTTTTATGTTGACTTTGTCATTGACTGTAGAATTTTTTTGACCTATTGGTCAAAGTTGTGCTTGGCAAATATTTTATTTGGCATAGGCTTTTCTAATGTATGTCACATTTTGATACATTTTGGCAATTTGATCATGAAATACTCATATCATAAAATAAATGGCTGAAAATTTTTGTGGTGGTTCTTGACTCATTGAGGATTATTTATATGTAAATTTCATGAATTTTTGATACCTGGTTAGAGAGCAGCAAATTCTGGAACTTAGGTGTGACAATTTGTGTCACACCTCTTGATGTCAACTTGTTGAATTTAATTGGATGACCTATGCATGTTGGAATTGGCTGAAATTTTGCATGATGACTTGTTGACATGTTAGGATGCTTGATGAATTTTTGTAGGATTTTTCACTGTATTTTCAATTTAATCTTGATTTTTCATTTCTGGTTGTTGAAATTGCAAGCTCATGTGATACATGTTGGTAGATTGATTGGGAAATCCTCATATTGTATTGTATGGCCATGAAATTTGATATGCATGAACTAGACACGTTGTGTGACCTCCCTGTTTTGGTCTCATCCATTTCTTTTTTGTTTTCAATGAGATATGAATTTTTGAATTGGATGTATGCATTGATGGTGTGAATTGAAGCATGAAATGGTGACTGTTTTTGTTGATTTTCATTGACATGGTTCTATTTGCCCAATTAAGCTCAAATTTGGTATGGTAGACCTTGATTAGGTTCTGTTTAGGTGTAATTAATTTGAGAATTTTTGGATGTGTCTTGGTATGGATTTGAATGCAGTACTTCTGTTTGTATGTTTGATGCTTCATTTGAACCAATATGGATTGTTTTGTGCATGAATTGAACATGATGGATGATATAAACATGAGACCAATGATGTTTGCTTGTGTTTGATGATAATTTGATGTTGGATGATGAATACCTTGCTGTTTTGAGTTTTTTCTTGCTTTTGGACCCTAGGCTTGGCCTAGTGGTCTAGTTACTAATATTTGCTTGGTTTTTCAGGATCAAAAGCATAATGTACATGGAGAATGATACAAGTTGATTTTAATTGATGTTGTGGATGTTTGTGCACTAACATAACATTGTTTTGCAGGTGTTGAAGCTTGGGCTTAAGCCTTGAGCTTGCTTTGTGTTGTATAGTTTGACTGGTTAATTGTTTGTTGTTTACAGTTTGTCTGCTTGAGTACTGACTGAGTTTGATTGTTTCCAGGTACTTTAGTTGCTCAGTTCCTTGTGAACTATTGCTTTGCTTTGCTTTGCTTAAGCAACTTGCATTGAGGTAACTTCCTAAAACTTCATGTAGTCTGGAGACCCGGCTGTTACCGGGCCGGGCAAATTGTCTGAAGTCCTCCTTAAGAGGCAATGCTTGTGTATGTTTATTTTTAAGCCAAGCAGGAAAAGCCCTTCAAGTAAGGCAATTGGTGGAAGGTAGGGACAAGCAACCTGTCCCCCACTATTCAGTTGAGTCTTCTCCTTGCTCCCATTACATGGTTGTAGCATTGAGATCAAAAGCCCAAGATCTGTTGTGTCAGAGTCATCGAGTATAGAAGGGTTCCCCTATTCTGGACCCATGCTCATTTGTCAGCTCTCCCTGGTTAGGGATAAGAGCTGTGAGGTCTGATCCTCACTTCATCCTTTCATCTGCTTCACCTTAGCCTCGTAATGGCAAGGTTAAGAGCAAAACCAGCCTGTACAGACGATTGCTTAGGCAGTCAAACCTGATTGATTGAGCCCCCTTGTTTGACTATAGTGCGTGTTATGTGGATATCTGATTGTTATGCTTGTGTTGATTGAGATGCCTGTTCTCATTTGATATATGATTGTATGCTTGTGTGCTAGCTTCTTTCCTGGTTAGGTTAGTTGCTTATGCAAGTAGGATAGAAAACCGAACTTAGGGTAAGCGATGCATGACAACATTAGGCTCGAGTCTCAGCTCCCTAGTTGTGTATCTTTCCCCGGTTTCTGGTTAGCAATTTAGTCCCTTTCAGGGGAACTACATCGCCCTGATCCTCGTTCCAGACGAGGTATGTAGGCAGGTGGTCGTGCGAGACCACTCCGGGCAACCTTTTTCTTTTTTGCGTGTGTTTACTTGTTATCTGACTGTGTTGTTTGGTGTTTGGGTTCGGATGCCGACGTAAGCCCAGTGATTGGCTGTCGGGCTCCAAGTTTGCCCTTTTGAGTGAGTTTTGGTTCGGATGCCGACGTAATTCCATCCAGTGGTTGTCGGGCTCCATGTTTGCCACCTTTGTTTGTTTGATTGTTTTGTGTTGTTTGGCGTGCGTAAGCCGAACTACAGAGGCTCTGATTCTTGTTCCAGACAAGATATGTAGGCATAAGGTGCGATACCTTATCGAGCTCGTTCCTCTTAACCCCACCTGCGTTCCCCGTGTGTGTGTGTGATGTTTAGCAACCTATTCTTTATCTTAGACGTGGATCCCGTCGAGTACGACGGACGTGAGGGGTGCTAATACCTTCCCCTTGCGTAACCGACTCCCGAACCCATTCTCTGGTCGCGAGACCATGTTCTTTCCAGGTTTCTCTGAGCGTTTCCTTTCCCTATCTTGGGATAAATAACGCGCAGTGGCGGCTCTGTGTGTTTTTATTTTTAGCTCGCCGGTTGATTTTTCGCAGGATGCGACACTTGTGTCTCCCTCCAAAATTGAATCTAAATTTGATCTTGTATTTGAATGGCTTTGCATATTGATTTTGTTTCTTCAAATTTATATGTTCCTTGATGCAATCCCATCATAATCAAAGAACATAACTATTAGTAAAAGATGGCCAATGAACCAAGCTTGCAAAACATAACCCGATGTCTTGTTTCTTAAATAAGAAGTAACATTTGAATCAAATGATGCCAAAAAATGCAATTATGGATGAATGTCTTATGATGGATGATTATGTCATGTGAATATGCAGATACAATGAGCCATGGGTAAAATGAAATGAAAAAAAGCAGGGCAAATTTTGGGGTATGACAGGTGCGCTTCTCTAAATTTCAGATATAAAGAAATAGTAGGAGCAAACAAATTACCCGGTACAATGGTGAGAGTTCTAGAACATAGACATATGCAACTGGAAGGGAGGGTAATCACAGTCACCAAGAACATAACCACAATGTTAAAGAGGAGGAAATTAGTAAAGCCTCTATGAGAAACAACAAAGCTAATAACCTGGTCTAAAAGGATAAAAAAGGTAATGGTACCCGGCCAAAAGAGGTGAAGATTAGCTGGCAAAATAAGCAAGACGAGATTCCTCGATGTAAGAACAAAGTTGAGATTAACATTAATAATGGTACTATAAAGGTCAATCATAGTAATCATAGTGAAGACAATGAGATTAGAAGGAATTTCACTTATCTTCGAGAAAATTGAAAGTTCGATCAAACCATAACGACTAAAAAGAAGAAGAACTGAACCTAATGAAGGAATTCTTATACGAACCATCGTGAACGACAATTCCACCAAGCAAATTGAGAAGGATGAAGATACAACCTACAAAACAACGATTAATCAATATTACTTTGTTTTGGACCAAACCAGAAACATAGTGAAGAACCAAAAGAATTATCATATAAAAACACCTAATTGCAAGGGGATAGTCAGCAAAGACAATGTTACTCAACATGAAAACAATGGAATTGTAATCATCAATACTGATGCTAACTTGGAGATAGAAGGGAAGTGACACATGGGATAAATCTTAACCATGGACGATGACTCGATAACTGAAGCAACTTCGACTCAATAGAGGTATGGAAAATCCAACCTTAGTAGAAGCGCAAGGTATGTTAAATTCTACGAAATTGACTAAGGATATGAAGCTCAATCACATCATGGTGCACACTGATTGTAATTCTCTATTTGAAATGTTGTAAAGTGAAATTCTAGTTATCAGACTTTCGATGTCACACGGGTTGTTATGACATCCGATTCTGCGCAGACAAGAAATATGCAGAACTTAAAAGTAAGTGCAGTAAATAACACAGGTAATTGTTTACCCAGTTCAGTCCAACATGACCTACGTCTGGGGGCTACCAAGCCAGGGAGGAAATCCACTATTAGTAGTATTAATTCAGACCTTAAACCAACTGTTTAACCCTATCACTTAATACCTACCCAATGCAATTTCAATCTTACACTAAGATCAGAGTTCCTACTCACTCCCCCTCAATCACCTCAGTGATTACTACCTTTAATCAATATTAAAGACACTTATGAAGTCACACTTCAAACAACTCTTGATTGTGCTTAACAACTTTAATCAAGATACACAGCACTCACGCTTAAAAGCTTAGAGTGACACAACACTTACAACTCAATGAACACCCTATACCAATGCAATCATCTACGTGATAATAGCTTGGCTTACAAGATACGTCTAATACAAGACTCACAAAAATTACAGCAGTGAAGTATGATGGACACACTAAATCTTCACGCCTAAAAACCCCGGTTCTGAATGAAGGATTGCCATCCTTTTATATTGCAGCACTTGGGCCTTGTACTTGTATTCTCCTGAATTTAAGGTCACACGAGTTCCCCTAAATTCTACATCTAGGTTACTAACAAATAGGCTATTTGTTAGGTTCATTAATTGTAGCTTGGTTGTTGGTTTCCTGGATTTTCTCTCAGCTGTTGAATCCCTGAAGAATAGCCTGAGAAAAATGCTGAAACAGAAAAACTAAACAACCTACAATATAGCATACGCTGTCAGGAATGAATGTCACAACATTCAGTTTGACATCCAAATCAAGGACCATATGCTAAGTCTGTTTTTCCTGAAAACAGACTGTACAAAATTTGTTGTACTGTACAGAACCAATCTGTCTATACTTCAGTATCACCGTACGTTAATAAATGTCAAAGCATCCAATTTGACATTCACACAATTAGCCTTATGTCAGGTCTGTTATCCTTCTGAAGAACAGACTGAGATACATACTGAAGTGTAGCAGAAAACCACTATGCCTATTATTCAGTATATGCTGTCAATGATGAATGTCATAACATCCAGTTTGACATTCAGACAGTAGGCCTTATGCCAGGTCTGGTATTTCCTTGATAACCAGACTGAAAATAAATACTGAGTTCTAACAGAACACCAACTATTCTATTCCTCAGTATCTGCTGACAGGGATGAATGTTATAACATCCAGTTTGACATTCAATAAATCCTGTATTAGCTAATCCTGCAGTATACTACTCAAGTATGTCATGACATCAGCCAAGACATCAGAGTACAGCTAGATATTCTAACATACAATGCAGTCACACAAACACCTCCACAACATGTCATGACATCAATCAAGACATTAGAATCCAGCTAGTGTTTTACCACACAATGCAGCCAATTAAACACCTACAAACTCCCCATTTGGCAAATTTTTGGCTAAAACACTTTGGTCTCACAACAGAGTCCACAGCAGCGGAAAACATACATCTAGCAGGAAATTAACCTAGCTAATACACTCAGAGTTGCAGCACACTCACACACATGGAAGTTAAATAAAAACTTCACATATCAGCACACATACAGAAGTTAAATAAATACTTCTAATTGCAGCACACATAAACACACTCACACTCATAGAAGTGGAACATCAGCTGCAGTACAACCTCTGGATTAGAGGATCTTTAATATCTGTCCTGAATAGCTATTTAGCAAAACAATCTGTTGTCCTGGGATATCACGTGTTACTCCGCCTTTTTGTCAAAAATGTTGCCAAAGCAACACCTTAAATTACAGATCCACATAAACATAATTACACCTAAATGACAGAATTACAGTCTTGGTTTTACTTCACAGTTTCAACCAAGTCCACGCCCACTTGATCTTGCTTCACAACTTTGATCAAGTAGTCACACACTCTTGCTTTACAGTAGGTACCACCATATCAGATGCCATGACTTTGTGTCTGACATCCAGAACCACTCCTGCATGAACATTGTCCTTGAACTCCTGTAGGTGCATAGGCTGCCTCAAGTTAGGATATCTCCTTAACCTCTTGTTGCCACACTTGTTGCAAGAGACATAGCTATGATCTGTTGACCAATCAGAGCACACTTCCAATTGTTTAATAGGCAGAGATATTAAACAATACATCCCAAACATCATTGGTTGCTATAAGTTCTCAGAGAGACATATTCCCACTTTTCCCCTTAAGTTTTCAAACTGAGTAGCATCCAGAGCCTTTGTAAATATGTCAGCCAGTTGGAGTTCAGTGGCTACATGTTCCAAGGTAATCACTTTGTCTTCCACCAGATCTCTGATGAAGTGATGTCTAATGTCAATATGTTTGGTCCTGCTGTGTTGGATGGGATTCTTGGAAATATTGATGGCACTGAGATTATCACAGAACAATGTCATGACATTTTGAGAGACATTGTACTCAGTGAGCATCTGTTTCATCCAAACTAGTTGGGAACAACTGCTTCTAGCTGCTATGTATTCAGCCTCTGCAGTGGACAGAGATACACAATTCTGCTTCTTGCTGAACCATGATATGAGATTGTTTCCCAAGAAGAAACATCCTCCTGATGTGCTTTTTCTGTCATCAGCACTCCCAGCCCAGTCAACATCACAATACCCAGATAGGACAGGCTCAGAACCATGTGAGTACAGCATCCCATAATCACAAGTCCCATTGATGTACTTGAGAATCCTCTTGACTTGATTCAAGTGGCTCACTTTGGGCTCTGCTTGGTATCTAGCACACACTCCAACTGCATAGGAAATGTCAGGTCTACTTGCAGTTAGGTATAGAAGACTACCTATCATGCTTCTATACAAACATTGATCAACACTGGGCCCTCCATCATCTTTGGTTAACTTTAGATGAGTAGGTGCAGGAGTTCTCTTGTGCGTAGTATTATCCATACCAAACTTCTTAACTATGTTTTTGGCATACTTGCTTTGGGAGAGAAACATAGAATCCTCCATTTGGTTGACTTGCATTCCAAGAAAAAAAGTCAGTTCCCCAACCAGACTCATTTCAAACTCAGATTGCATTTGGTGAACAAAATGTTTTACCATTTGCTCTGACATTCCACCAAAAACTATATCATCCACATAGATTTGAGCAATCATGATTTTGCCATCTTCATCCTTCACAAACAAGGTCTTATCTATCCCACCTTTTCTGTATCCATTTGAGGTCAGAAATTCATTCAACCTTTCATACCAAGCTCTAGGTGCTTGCTTCAACCCATACAAGGCTTTCCTCAACTTGTACACATGTTTAGGTTGGTTAGGATCACAGAACCCTTTCGGTTGTTCCACATAGACTTCTTCATTTAAGTAGCCGTTTAAGAATGCACTCTTCACATCCATTTGGAACAATTTGAACTTCAGAATGCATGCTACACCTAACAACAATCTGATTGACTCAAGCCTAGCAACGGGTGCAAACGTCTCATCAAAATCAACCCCTTCAACTTGAGTGTATCCTTGAGCTACTAGTCTTGCTTTATTCCTAGTAATTACTCCTTTCTCATCAGATTTGTTTTTGTAGATCCACTTGGTACCAATTATGTTAGTCCCTTCAGGTCGTGGAACTAGCTCCCATACTTCATTCCTTTTAAACTGCTCAAGTTCATCTTGCATGGCATTGATCCAATATTCATCAGTCAGGGCTTCTTTCAAATTTTTTGGTTCAACCTTGGATACAAAACAGGAATTTGAACTAATTTCCCTTGATCTGGTAGTCACACCACTATTGGGATCTCCTATGATAAAATCCTTAGGGTGGTCTTTCTGAATTCTGATAGATGGCATTTTGGTGGGTGCATCTACCTCACATTCAGTAGGAGTCTCCTGTACTTCTTCATACTTGACTGGTATGTCTGTTGTAGTATCAAGGAGTGTTCCAACATCCTCTATGACATCGATTCCTTCCTCTTTATCATCCACAATAACATTTATGGATTCCATCAGGACATTGGTCCTGTAGTTGAACACTCTGTACGCTCTGCTGTTAGTTGAGTATCCTAGGAATATACCCTCATCACTTTTGGGATCCATTTTCCTTCTCTGTTCACGATCTGTGAGAATGTAGCATTTACTTCCAAAGATATGAAAGTACTTCACAGTGGGTTTTCTGCCTTTCCATATTTCATACAGAGTGGAGGAGGTTCCTTTTCTTAAGGTGACTCTATTGTGAACATAGCAAGCGGTATTCATAGCTTCAGCCCAAAAGTGCATAAGGAGCTTCTTTGCATGAATCATAGCTCTGGCAGATTCTTGAATAGTTCTATTTTTTCTTTCAACTATCCCATTCTGCTGAGGAGTTATAGGAGAGGAGAACTCATGACTTATTCCTTCAGACGAGCAAAACTCATCAAACTTGGAATTTTTGAACTCCGTACCATGATCACTCCTGAGTCGGACAACACAACTGTCCTTTTCCCTTTGAAGTCTGATGCACAGGTCTTTGAAGACATCAAATGTATCTAACTTCTCTCTGATGAAGCTTATCCACGTGTATCTGGAATGATCATCAACCACCACATATGCATATCTCTTTCCACCCAGACTTTCAACCTGCATAGGTCCCATTAAGTCCATGTGCAACAGTTCCAGAACTCTGGAAGTTGTAGGATGTCCCAGCTTCGGATGTGACATCTTGGTTTGCTTGCCCACCTGGCATTCTCCACAGACTCTTCCTTCATCAATAAGCAGCTTTGGGATTCCTCTAACTGCTTCCTTGGATATGATCTTTTTCATTCCCCTTAAGTGTAGATGACCAAGGCGTTTATGCCACAGCTTCACCTCCTGTTCTTCCTTGGCAGAGGAGCACATTGTGGAAAAGTTTGAGAGCTTAGGTTCCCACAGATAACAGTTATCTTTGGATCCGGATCCTCTCATAACTTCTTGATTATCTCCATTTGTCACAACACATAGCTCCTTAGTGAACCGAACATAGTATCCTTGATCACATAGCTGGCTTATGCTGATGAGGTTGGCCGCCAGTCCTTTTACTAATAGTACATTATTCAGTTCTGGGACTCCAGAGCAGTCCAACTTACCCACACCTTTTATTTTTCCTTTAGCACCATCACCAAAGGTCACATAACTGGTAGTGTGAGGTTGTATATCCACCAATATATTCTCCATACCAGTCATATGTCTTGAGCAACCACTGTCAAAGTACCAGTCTTCTCTGGTAGATGCCCTTAGAGCTGTGTGAGCTAACCTAGCATACCATTGTCGCTTCTTGATGGGGACATAGTGCCTATATGTCTTATGCTTAGGTCTGACATGAGGGGCTTGGTTAGGGTAACCATGAAGCCTGTAGCAGAAGGCTTTTATATGGCCAAGCATACCACAGTGGTGACATCTCCATTTCTGGAATTTCCTCTTCTGATGATTATTCATCCTGGTTCCCTGATGTTGAGACATTGGGTGTGACCTCCGCTTGAATTTCTGAACTTTAGCCTTTGGGCGTTTGAGTTCAGCTGAGGATTTTTTCACAAAGCCTAATCCAGATATGGTTCCAGACTTCTGTCCCACCTTTAGGATCTCTTCCAAGGTGTCAGTTCCTTTATTCAACATTCTGATGGATTTAGTCATTTGATCCAGCTTGGAGGTCAGCAAGGTTATCTCACCATTTAGACCTTCCATGACTGTCAGATGCTTTTGTCTCTCATCTTCCAGCTCCTTGATGAGCTTCTTCTGCTTTTCTCCTTGTACACGCACTTCTGCACTGGTGACACATAGCTTCTTATAAGCTGCAGCAAGTTCATCAAAGGTCAGTTCATATGCACTTGAGTCATCCTCAGTGGCACAAACACTCGTTAGTGCAGTGACATGTTTAGTAGATTCTCCTTCTGATTCACTTTCAGAATCTCCCTCAGACCATGAGACAGCTAGCCCCTTCTTTTGCATCTTAAGGTAAGTAGGGCATTCAGCTCTAATGTGTCCATAGCCTTCACATCCATGACATTGGATTCCCTTGCCTTGGTTGAACTTTTCTTCAGAAGTTGATCTTTTCCCGATGTCAGACGAGGTGTTCTTGACATTTGGTCTACCTCTTTGATCAATCTTCTTCACGAACTTGTTGAACTGTCTCCCAAGCATGGCTATGGCTTCTGATATGCTTTCATCACCTCCAGTATATCCTGCTTCTGACTCCTCTTAAGTATTTGATACAAAAGCTACACTTTTGTTCTTCTTTTCAACATTCTCACACATGCCCATTTCAAAGGTTTGGAGAGAACCAATGAGCTCATCCACCTTCATGATGCAGATATCTTGAGCCTCTTCTATTGCAGTGACCTTCATGGCAAATCTCTTAGGTAATGACCTGAGAATCTTTCTTACAAGTTTCTCTTCAGCCATTTTCTCACCTAAGCCACCAGAGGTGTTTGCAATCTCAAGAATATTCATGTGAAAGTCATGAATAGTCTCATCCTCTTTCATCCTCAGATTTTCAAATTTGGTGGTCAGCATCTGAAGTTTGGACATCTTCACCTTGGAGGTACCTTCATGAGTTATCTTGAGGGTATCCCAAACTTCCTTAGCCAGCTCACAGTGGTGCACCAGTCTGAAGATGTTCTTACTGATTCCATTGAACAATGCATTCAAGGCCTTAGAATTTCTAAGGGCTAATGCCTCTTGCTCCTTGTCCCACTCTTCTTCAGGAATCTGCACACTGACTCCATCTTCACCTGTCTTCGTTGGATGTTCCCATCCTTTGTTGATAGCTCTCCAGACTTTGCTATCTAGAGACCTTAAGAAGGCTATCATACGAGGCTTCCAGTCATCATAGTTAGAACCATCCAGCATGGATGGTCTATTTGAGTGTCCTATATCCTTGTCCATGGTACTAGAAAGTAACTTCCCTAGATCTCACCCAAAAATTAACAGGCAGGGTGCCTGCTCTGATGCCAATTGAAATTCTAGTTATCAGACTTTCGATGTCACACGGGTTGTTATGACATCCGATTCTGCGCAGACAAGAAATATGCAGAACTTAAAAGTAAGTGCAGTAAATAACACAGGTAATTGTTTACCCAGTTCAGTCCAACATGACCTACGTCTGGGGGATACCAAGCCAGGGAGGAAATCCACTATTAGTAGTATTAATTCAGACCTTAAACCAACTGTTTAACCCTATCACTTAATACCTACCCAATGCAATTTCAATCTTACACTAAGATCAGAGTTCCTACTCACTCCCCCTCAATCACCTCAGTGATTACTACCTTTAATCAATATTAAAGACACTTATGAAGTCACACTTCAAACAACTCTTGATTGTGCTTAACAGCTTTAATCAAGATGCACAACACTCACGCTTAAAAGCTTAGAGTGACACAACACTTACAACTCAATGAACACCCTATACCAATGCAATCATCTACGTGATAATAGCTTGGCTTACAAGATACGTCTAATACAAGACTCACAAAAATTACAGCAGTGAAGTATGATGGACACACTAAATCTTCACGCCTAAAAACCCCGATTCTGAATGAAGGATTACCATCCTTTTATATTGCAGCACTTGGGCCTTGTACTTGTATTCTCCTGAATTTAAGGTCACGCGAGTTCCCCTAAATTCCACATCTAGGTTACTAACAAATAGGTTATTTGTTAGGTTCATTAATTGTAGCTTGGTTGTTGGTTTCCTGGATTTTCTCTCAGCTGTTGAATCCCTGAAGAATAGCCTGAGAAAAATGCTGAAACAGAAAAACTAAACAACCTACAATATAGCATACGCTGTCAGGAATGAATGTCACAACATTCAGTTTGACATCCAAATCAAGGACCATATGCTAAGTCTGTTTTTCCTGAAAACAGATTGTACAAAATTTGCTGTACTATACAGAACCAATCTGTCTATACTTCAGTATCAGCGTACATTAATAAATGTCAAAGCATCCAATTTGACATTCACACAATTAGCCTTATGTCAAGTCTGTTATCCTTCTGAAGAACAGACTGAGATACATACTGAAGTGTAGCAAAAAACCATTCTGCCTATTGTTCAGTATATGCTGTCAATGATGAATGTCATAACATCCAGTTTGACATTCAGACAGTAGGCCTTATGCCAGGTCTGGTATTTCCTTGATAACCAGACTGAAAATAAATACTGAGTTCTAACAGAACAGCAACTGTTCTATTCCTCAGTATCTGCTGACAGG
The DNA here is from genome assembly GCF_024323335.1 of Lathyrus oleraceus. NCBI lineage: Eukaryota > Viridiplantae > Streptophyta > Magnoliopsida > Fabales > Fabaceae > Lathyrus > Lathyrus oleraceus. The sequence continues at coordinate 91,588,426 of NC_066585.1, forward strand.
GATGAATGTCATAACATCCAGTTTGACATTCAATAAATCCTGTATTAGCTAATCCTGCAGTATACTACTCAAGTATGTCATGACATCAACCAAGACATCAGAGTACAACTAGATATTCTAACATACAATGCAGTCACACAAACACCTCCACAGTATGTCATGACATCAGTCAAGACATTAGAATCCAGCTAGTGTTTTACCACACAATTCAGCCAATTAAACACCTACATAGAGCCATCAGATAAACAGGGAGAAGAGCAAGATACAAATAGAACTCATTTGGGAGTTTTGATTAGGGACATAAACAAAGCCCTAAACGGGTTTCCTATAGCTAAAATCCATCATGTGGATAGAGCTTGGGAATTTCTTAATGAACCCTATGTATTAATAGGGCACCGCGTGATAATATAAAATTCCCTCTCTGAACGCACCCTGAGAAAATAGAATTCCGACTTTATGTAAAAAAACTATGCAGATGCATCTTTGTATACATTCCAGAGATGCATCTTCAGACGATATTTGTTCTAAAACGCGCCAGAACCCCTTCTCCTTCCTCACTTCTAAAAAAATAACTCTAAATATCTCTCAATCCCTCTCAATTCACATTCTCTCAAAATCAATCAACCAAGTTCAAAGTTTCTTCCATCAACATCAAGTACATCAAAGAGATCATTCAACATTGAAGTAAAATCTCAATTTATAAGTTTTTTATTTTTGTAAACTTTTTTGATTTTTTGTATAAATTAGTATAAATTAATGATTAGGTTAAGAAATAGATAGATTTTGCATGATTGATAGTTTATACATAATGAGAAACGTGTTTGATGGTTAAAAATAACGATCAATGCATTATTTTTGGGGGTTTAGTGGTATGCATTGTTGGTGTAAGCCCTAGAGGCCAATACTTTTGGTACTTGTATCGAATTATTTATTAATAATAAAAGACTTTTTCTTTATTATGTTTGTTTAATAAAGTCCCTAGAATAGATAGTCCGTTTAATGTATCAAGTGTGACTTAATCATGAGATCACATTAAACATAAGGACACTATTCTTAAAGTATCCGTAGTCAAGCTTTATTGTGAAGTGGGATAACATTAAAGCATGAAGACTATTATGTTTATAGACTGATGATCACATCTCATGGATCATGGATAAAAAGTTATCAAGTATTAAACATATGTATGAATATTAAGAGTAATATTTATACTAGATTGACCCGCTATGAGAATACTATATAGAATGTTATGAAAAGTTTCATAAGTTATTCTCATGGTGATAATGGTGTATACCACCCTTCGACCTAAAACCACTATGGACCCTAGATGTAGAGTCGAGTGCCTTATTGCTGATCAAACATTGTCCGTAAATGGATGACCATAAAGACAGTTGATGGGTACTCCACGAAGCATGCTAAGGGACATGAGTGACCTAGATGGAATTTGCCCATCCTGCGTAACAGGATAAATGTCTATGGGCCCAATATTGAACTGGACAAGGATGACACGGTCTATGCCTTGTGTTCAATATAGACATAAGGGCAAAAGGGTAATTATACATATAATTATTATCACAGAAGGATTTGTCAGATCACATGACATTTTCGTGTCTTGGGTAGTAGTAATGTGTTGCTAGATACCGCTCACTGTTTATTATGTTAAATACATGATTAAATATAATTGCCAATGCCGCGAAAACCTATAGGGTCACACACAAAGGAAGGATTGATAAGAGATAGAGTAATTAAGGAATACCGTAATGTACGGTGCCCTTAAGTGAATTATAGAACATCGTAAGATACAATGTACTTAAGTAGAATACGAAATATGGTAAGGTACCACGCGCTTAAGTGATTTTGGCATATTATAAGATATGGGCCATATACACTTGAGTGGGCTTTTTAGCTTGCAGCCCACACAAGTGGTTCTATAAATAGAACCCTTGTGTAGAAGCATTGTTACACTTTCAATTTCATTTCTCTCTCTCTCTCTCTCTCTCTCTCTCACTCAAAGCCTTCATTCGTAGCAGCTAGCACTGAGATTGAAGGAATCCGTTAGTGTGGACTGAGTAGAGGCGTTGTCATCGTTCAACGTTCGTGATCGCCACAAGAGGTAACAATTCTATCACTGATCATGCCCATTCGTAAGGATCATTAAAGGAGAAATTTTAAATTCCGCTGCATTTTGGATCGCCATTCTCCTTCATGCATTACCACCATTGAAGTAGCTAAAAGTTGCAGGAAATTTCGGAGATACATCTCTGGAATTTTCCAACGTTTGGATTCCAAGTAACTGGAGATGCATCTCCGTAATTTATCTGTCTATTTTTAAAATATTTTTCTTGCTTGCAGGGTTGCCTATAGTAATTGTGTGATAATTTTCTGGTTTACTTATAGGCAATATGGATGATAGAGACGAAAAATTGAGGCACATGAGGATTGCACGACATGCATCTATCCAGAGGGAAAATAGTCATATTTTGGAGGCTCTTGTTCCCTCTAGCCCGGTTCATGTATAGGCATTGACTTCTGGGGCTCATATATCTCCACCTTTTTCTTCTCGTAGGAGATGGGTAGCACCTACTGACGCATCACTATCTCCATCTTCCAGTAGGCGATAGGTTTCACCTATTCAGGCGCTAGAGGTACTCGGGTCACCAGAGGTACCTGAGGTACCAGTGTTACCCCAGGCACCGAAGGGACCTCATACTGATGAGCCAGTGCTACCTTAGACTGATGAGGTTGATGAGCCAGTGCCACCTCAGGTATTTGGAGTAGGCCCTATAAAGTTATCACTACTACCTCATTACACAGACCATACTACCAGACATATATGGGACGGAGAGGTAAAATTAGTTGGATTCATCCTTTTTAAATTACTTTTATTATCATCTTACACGTTTCTGGCATAAATTTATTTTTCTGCAGGTTCATGATCCGCTTAAATTCATTAACCATGGGCGTAAGATTAATGGCTTGCCTCAGCCTAATGACGAGTGGTTTTAGGCTGCTTTGTCCCAATCTAGATGAAGGTCTTGTGCAAGACCAGATATATTACGTTCAATCATGGGATGCTTAATGCATTCATGGAGAGATGGCACACTAATAACTCATCATTTCATTTACTACTTGGTGGGATGTCTATCATACTCGACGATGTGTCGTGTTTGCTGCATCTTCCGATTAGGAGGAAACTTATAGATCATACGAGGATTAGTAAAGATGAGGCACTCAAGTTGATGGTAGACTATCTGGGAGTTAACTCGGAGTATGCCTTAAGGGAGATAGAAAACCCAGAGGGGCTCATGCTAGGTTCGAATTCTTGAAAAAGTTATATACATATGCTCCTTAGAGCAGAGCAGGATAGATGTGATGACGAGCTAGTGTGACTGCATAAAGCACATGTTATGCGAGCCTACTTGTTATATTTGGTTGCCATTGCCATTTTTATGGACAATAGTGCCACTTATATGGATGCCGTCTTGTATGTATATATTCCCTTGTACACCTGGGTAACACTCGTGAGGTCTTCTGGATATCTATATTTTAAAACATCTATTATGTACTTGAGAGCCATATAGTATTTTGTCATGTCATTCACAAATTGTCTTTCATCATCTTTGAAATGACCTAATATGTCATGGTCATCTAAGTCCTTAGCTAGTTTATGATTGTGAAATCCACAACTGACCATAACATTCCAACCGCTACCACATGGCACAAGTCTCAACATAAATGAACATTTAACTTTCATATTATAATTGTCTTCAAATGAATCCTTCCTTTTGTAGTACCCTCCTTTCTCACAACCTATAATCAATTTATCTTTCCTCTCTCTGATCCCATTTGCGGTATCAAAATGAATAATACAATAATAATATCATGTTGTTTACCAAAGGACTGTGGCCATGCTAACACGTAATATCGAAAGGGAAATATTTGTCATTTACAACATATACAAAATAAATTATCAATGTCAGAAATGCCGAAAGCCTATTAAGTATTGAACAAGTTAAAAATAAAATATGTAAGTAAAACATACAACGTATGTGGTGAAAGATTGTGTAAAATTTGTAGTAGAACCATCAGGATCTGGACCAGACAAATGAAGCATTTTGAACTACCTGATTTTTTACATTATTGCAAAAAATTTGATATATTGGAATTTTCAAGATATCTACAAGTTTTTATCTATATCAGTAAGAGATATAGATTTCCCCAAAATACCAGTTTTTTCAAAAAATCCGATATAAATGTACTGAATTTTTTAAAATATGCGGTAAAAATACAATAAATTTATAGCAAATATTGTTAAATGCAGTAAAATATTGGATTTTTTTGAAAATATACGGTGAAAATGCAAAAAATACAGAACTTTTTAGAAAAACCGATAAAAACTCATATCGATTTTTTTAAACTATTCGGTAAAATTGCATAAATTTCTCCTTTTTCAAAAACTTTCTTACTTGATTTTTTTACAACTATCAAATTTTTTAAATTTTTGATCAGTTCTCAAAAGTGAATATTTTTTACCGAATATAAAAATTTGAAAGATAAATAATAGAAAAAAGATCTTTGCCATTATAAAAATATATGAGAGTCCTAGGTTAAATTTGAGAGTGACAGAATAAATTCTCAATCACAAAGTCACAACTTAAAAGGTAAGAAACAAATAATTTTTTTTCCATAATTTAACTTTTATTATTAAACAAATAATATATAATATTTATATTAAGAGTAATTCTAACTTATGTCCTAAGAACTTACGATAAGAAACCTATAAATAAAAAGTGTGTTAAAAAAAGTGAAAAATTTAATTATCAAATTTTGATTTTTTTTTAAAAATAACCATGTTTTCGAAATAAAATACGATAATAACCGGGTTTTCAAAAAATTTCCCAAAATAACCATGTTTTATAAGGGATGCGCCGGAGGAGTTGGCGCATCCCTTAAAAATTTTTGGAGCCTTAAAGGGAGGCGCCAAAGGGGTAGGCGCCCTAGTTAAAGCCCCCATAAGGGAGGCGCCCCTAGGGTTGGCGCCCTTGTGTGCCCCTTAAGGGAGGCGCCCCTAGGGTTGGCGCGTTAGCCTCCCACTAAGGGAGGCGCCCCTAGGGTTGGCGCCTGTGTGTGTGCCCTAGGGTTTTTTTTAGGTGCCTTTTGTGTGTTTTTTTAGGTGCCCCTTCTGTGTGTCTTGTGTGTCTGATTTATCGCCTCTATAAATACGATCACCTTGTATACAAATTTTCAGTCAAATTCATCTCTCAGTTTATATTTTCACTCAAACTCATCTTCTAGTCTAGTGCAACCACCATTTTTAATTTTCTTTGTTTTAACAATGTCTAGATATATTCAAAAACGAAATGCTGATGTAATATTTTCTGCCGTTGCGGCTCCGATACATGTTCGACTTTGGAACACAGATACTTTTGAACGTCTTAATCGGACGTTGTATAGTTGGTTAGAGGGAGAAATTGGAGAGGGTGAACGGATTAGAAGAATAAAATGGCTTGTGTCCACGTTCAACCAAAGCGGAGAAGTGCGTGAATGGGTGGATATTAAGACCGACCAAGACGCTCGTAGGATGATGCAATACATGTTCAAAATTGTTTTGATGGTTGTAATCGTATAGTTTTTGTATTCTAGTTGTTTTAATTGTTTGTGTTATTTTTTATGAACAACTGTCTTTTCGTCAAAGCCGTCTACTATGAAGTAAAATTAATTTTCCATATATTGCAACAGAGATACTTTGAAATAAATTTAAGTTTCCATATATAGCAATAGACGTACATCTGAATTTATCTGGTTGTGCTAGTTCTAACACTAGGACAGTTATTACGATTGTGACCTGGTTGACGACATGAACTACATAGTCTAACCATTTTGTTCGCCGTATCCATTTCGGTTCGAATTCGGGTGCTGTTAGGGCGACCCTTTTTCTTCCTTCGCATAACTTCGTTGTGCCAGATGATGTCCCCTTGATATTCTGGCCAATAATCCTCTTTTGCCACTACTGAAAAACTAATTTTATAAACATTTGAAAGGCTGGCGACTTTGTAAACTTCAGATAGCAAGTAGGATGGATCTCTTCGAACCTTTGAGCATGCCGCTATGACATGGGAGCAGGGGGTACGGAAGGCTTGGAACCTTCCGCAGTCGCACCAACCTCTATCTAATTCAACCCTGTACTGTCCCATTGGCATGCCCTCATTGTGATCCATGGACTCGGCAACACTAAACCAACCTTTTGTTCGGTCAAATACCGTAACCACGTGTGTGTTTGCTTTGGCAGCTTCATGTTTGATGAATTTCATTGAAGCATCACTAAACAACTGTTCAGATTGCAACACGGAACTCCATTTTGAGCGTCTGGTTTCAAACAACGCCCCAAGCCTGAAATATGTAGCTTGGACCAAAGCGGTTATTGGTAGGTTACGAATTCCTTTGAAGACAGAGTTCATTGATTCCACAAGATTTGTTGTCATGTGGCCCCAACGTTGTCCTCCGTCGTATGCCCTAGTCCACTTCTCCAACGGAATACTATCAATCCACCGAACCGCATCTTCGTTCGACAATCTTATTTCGTCGCGGTAGTGTTTGAAAGAAGGTTCTGTCAATGCGTAACCTGCATTGACAACCTTCTTACGCAACGTCTTATCTTTGATTTCTCGCATGATATTCTGAGCAATATGTCTAATACAAAACACATGCGTCGAAAGAGGATTTTGCCAGCCATTGTCAATGTTATTATATGCACTGATGATTGAGGGGTGTCTATCAGAGATCAAACACAAGTTAGGTTGAGGTGCTACGTGCAATCGGAGATTTCTTAGGAAAAAACTCCATCCCTCAGTTGTCTCCCCTTCAACTAAGGCAAAGGCGATCGGAAAAATATTGTTGTTCCCATCTTGTGCCACTGCCATCAATAACGTTCCTTTGTATTTTCCATACAACCATGTACCATCAATTTATATAATTGGTTTACAGAAAGAAAAACCTGTGATACACGGTTGATACGCCCAAAATAGACGGTGAAATATTCTATTTCCAACAGCACATGTACCATTTGGTGTATATGCGGGCAATGTTTCCATCTTGAAAATTGTACCAGGAGCATAGTGTTTTAGAGCGAACATGTATTTTGGAAGTTGTTTGTAAGATTCCTCCCAATTGCCAAACACTTTTTCAACAGCTTTTGTTCTAGCTATCCATGCCTTCCTATATGATGGTGTGTAGTTGTACTCTGCCCTAATATGCGAGATTATTGTACTCACCTTTAAAGACGGATTATCGGCAATGACAGACAATATTTCATCGCATATTAGTTGGGAGCTTAATTTACGATGATCCTGCATTGGGTTGGTCAGGATGCATGTGTGATCTGGACCCATTGATCCAATCTCCCAAGACTCCTTCCTCTTCCTGTACGAAGCTGACAACTTAAAAAGACAGTGCTCATTCGGACAATAAATTTTATACCTCAATGCGTCAGTTCTGTCAACTCTGAAATCTGCTGATACTTCCATGTGGAATTTTTTTATGGCTTTTACACATTCCTCTTTTGTGTGAAATGTGTCTCCTTGTTTCAGAGATCCTTGCATTTGCACGTAAGGATTGTACCATACATCTCCCGAAGGTTCATCCGAACCCAAATTTAACCTTGTCATGTGTTGGGGTGGGCAATATACATGACCTACTGGTATTGCCTCCTCTTCCTCTTCAGCGTTCACCATCGAATCAACGATGATCTCAGGTTCCTCTTCTTCATCGTCTGGAACATTCACCTCAACTTGTTCGTCATCAGTCTCACAAAACACTTGTGACTGATTAATGTACTGGGACTCCTGTTGTTGATGTGGTAATATATACAACTCTATATCGTTATAACCAGATTGTTCGTGACTGCCAAACATATGTTGAACATCATCATCATCTCGAATCTTCCTCTGATAGAATTTTACCTGGTTATCTGCAAAACAAACTGGATTTTTATAGATGATTTGACCGACATTATTGGACTGCAACTTCTTTTCTATTCTTTGTTTTAGGTGTGAAAAATTTGATCGCCGATTTATTGTAAAACGAGTCACCTGTGTGTCTCGAAAACAAAAACCGAACAACTGATGATCAAATATTTCACCGTCAACATGTGCACTGATCATATATTGTTGTGTGGAAGACATTGTGTTGAATGGAATTGAACTAAATGATTTGTAAATCTTGTTCAACCGCACAACATAAATACTTGGCCAATGCATTAATAAATTCATAATAGTCTGTACAAACTTGACTATACTTGCACGCAAAGGAAAGACTGAAAACAGACTTGACTGTACTTCCACGCAGAGGGAAGAGTGAAAAGATTGCAGAGGGAAGAGTGAAAAGAATACTCAATACAGAGAGAATCAAGAATCTCTGTGCCCTAATTTATTCTGTGACCTAACACTGAACATAGGCGCCCATTCCCTTGGCAAAAACATAGGCGCCAATGGTTTGGGCGCCTCTTCCTTAAATAATGCATAAGCGCCATTAGGAAGGGCGCCTCTTCCTAAGCCTTACACTAAGGCGCCTAGAGGAAGGGCGCCCCTTCCTTGCATGTGAAAAATCACATGTAGGCGCCATTAGGAAGGGCTCCTCCTCCTATTGCATGTGATTTCTTCACATGCGCCTACTAGATTCCCTTATGCTACTTTTGTCATTCACTTTGCGTGATTCCCTTCCATGCTATGCCATTTTAGTCATTCACTTTGTGTCATTCATTTGTCTTTTGTCTTTTGTCATTCACTAGGTTTTTAACCTCATATGCCTTTGCATGCAACCAATCATAATTCATTATAGTTTCTAAACCTACTCATTTATTCATCTATAAATACCCTCTCATATCAACATTATCAAACCATCTTCATCACACTCTTTCCTTCTACCACATTTCTTTCATCTAACAAACTTAAGCTTTGCAAAATCGAATCATGTCTTTGTTAACTATGGGCGATGAACACAGAGGCACAATCGAGAATATCTCGACATTTGTATGTTATCGCTCTCTTTTAGTTACTATTTATGGATTACTTGTAATATCTCTGTGTTATTTGTGTTATACCTTTCAAATCTCTTTCTTTTTAGTTTCTATTTATGGATTACATCTTATACATATTTCTTTAGAATGTATTTCTTCTACTAATTGTATTTTTTTTTTTTTGTTATTAGGATCCGAAGCGGTTTAGATGTCGTGTACATGAATATGTACCCCACGATCCTTTAATAGAACCATATATTAGAGGATGTGGATTTGGAAATCTCCTAAACATTGTTTCGTACTCGGTGGACTACAAGTTCATCCTAGCTTTGTTGGAGAGGTGGAGACCCGAGACCCACACATTTCACCTTCCGATTGGTGAGTGTACCGTCACACTTGAGGACGTGTACATGCTGTTGGGTCTTCATATAGATGGAAAGGCAGTCAATGGGAAAGTTAACCATGTCAACGACATATGCAATGAATTACTGGGTGCCCCTTTGTTAGACGACGAACCTGAGGGAGACACATCCAGTCAAGCAAGGGGACAAGGTATAAATTTAAAATACCTTAGACAATATTATAACAGTATAGTACTGTCTGAAGATTCAACCGAGTATGAGAAGATAATAAAAGCTCGGTGTTATATTATGATTTTATTTGGTAACTTTTTGTTTCCAGAAAGTACAGGTAATTCTGTGAATATAATGTATTTACCTTTATTACGCAACATCAATAAGGTAAACACTTATAGTTGGGGTTCAGCTGTGTTGGCCCATCTATATAGTGCATTGTGTAAAAATGCAAAAAAGAATACCTGTACTTTTTTTTCATGTGCTTATTTGCTTCAAGCTTGGGGGTGGTCTAGGATGCCGTCGCTCGCCCCAGAAAATGAGCGTCCATTCGCGTTCCCCTTTGCAACCAAGTAAGTCTACCACTTTACTATTTACCATTTTGTTAATTATATCTATTATTTAAATTAACAGTAAATAATATTTTTCACTCCTTTTTTTAATCTTAGGTGGTCAGTAAGGGGAATGAACTACAATAGGTGTCCGAAACACGCTATTGTAGTCTATCGAAATCTATTGGATCACATTGGACATGATGATGTAATACTCCTACCAAACTATAGTTAATCTTAAAATAGTTCTCAAATTATTTCTCATCTAACGATTTGTTATTTTTTTCCAGTTTGTATGGAGGCCATATCTGGGTCTGGATCATGATGTGAACCATGACGATGCTGCAGTTTGGACAGCGAAGACACCAATTATCCGATTCACTACAGTTGAAATGCACCAAAGTGACAGGGTCAAACTGCAGTTCGGAATGGTACAACATATCCCAGAGTCTCCCACATGTTTGGGGAATTGGCATCAAAAAAGGGTCGATGCACAGTGGGATTTTTCGGACTGGAGAGACTTTGCAAAAGACATGTGTCGTCAATGGAGAAATCGACGACAACACATCCTCAACGAACCAGTCATCCAAGGTGTAAGACCGACTCAACAATATATGGCATGGTTTAGGTCTGTAACAACTCAGCAATTCGTATCTGAGCCGCGGTATTTGATAGATCCGCGCCAACTTGCTTCATCATCGTATGTCCCACATCAATTCACCACCCAACACCAATGTGAACCCACCCAAACCCAACAACCAACCACACAACATCAACCGACCACATACTCAAACCAACCAAACACCCAACATCGCAACCCGTTCATGCCAACCACCCAACAACGAACCATCCAACGTCGCAATCCCTTCATACCACCCACCCAAACACAAAACCAAGAACCAAACCCCACAACCACAACCGTCTACTCCCCCGATGATTCATATGAGTCACGTCATCGTAGCCCCCCACCATTTAACACCCAACCACTGTTTAACTATAGTACGCCCCAAGAACCATTGCTTCGTTTTCAAAACGACTCAATGACCCAATTTGGGCAACTATACCGTCCCCAATTCACCCAATTCACCCAACCCCAATGCCCTAACTACGATGACATGGGCACCGAACTCCATTACGGAAGCGCCGTTGGCCATAGCCCCTCCGGGTATTGGGAGCAAATGATGACACATCTTTCGAATACCGCCGGAACCTCTGCCGGACCTTCCAACCAGCCATCGCTCGATCAGGTCAGCACCCAAAGACCACAAACACCTCAAGAAAATCGTGGGAGACCTCGGAGACAACCTAACGCACCGGGATGTGGAACCGGAGGACGTTATAATCGGGCGGGTCATTAGGGTTTTGGTCATTCTAATGTAATCATTTATTTATTATATATTTAATGAAGTCATTTTATTTTTTATTTTTATTTATTACGTGTCATACCCCAAAATTTGCCCATTAATATTTCAAGACATTTTGCAAGGCATTCCGACTCATATATAACACTGATCTTGAAGAAACAAAGGCCCAGCTCACGGATGGCTCAATCCAGAAAATGGCCCAAACTGGCCTGTTCGCTACGCGCTCGCCTAGCGAAGCTGACAAACAACAAAAAATTCGGGCTTCATTCTGAGCCCAAAAAAAAAAAAAAAAAAAAAAAAAGAAAAAAAAGAAAAACGAAAAGAAAAAAAAAAAGAATTTTTTTTAATTAATTAATTAATTAATTAATTAATTAATTAATTAAATAATTAAAATAAATAAATAAAATATAACAAATTATTTTGGACTTGGGTCTCCCTCATTCCAAGCCCATTACCCACGAAATCAGTCTATAAATACTGAAGTTTCAGTAGAGGAAAGGACACTTGGAGTTACACTGGGAGATTCACTGGAAAAAAAAAAGAGGAGGAGAACAGAGAAGAACGAATAGAAGTTTTGGCATAGGAACCCTGCCTACCCGGAGAATTCAGAGTAAAGAAACCCTGAAGGCAGTCCATCTGCACCGAAGCCATCGCCGTCCAATTCCCGCTGCCTAACTTATTCCGATACTACAAGTGGTCAATCCCTTCAACCTTGAATTGGCAAACAGGTTTGCGTATCTCTATTGTTTATACTTTCAATTGGCCATATCTACATATATAATGCATCATGATTAAATGTTGATATATAATTTGCTTTCGTATGGGAATTTAAATATGCCTGAATACCCTGAATGTTTGATCATGTTATTCCTGTGATAAAATGCCATAAAATTCAAAGTTCCTAACGGGGGACTGTTTTCAAATTCAAAATCCGTGGCCGCTCGCTAGCACCTCGCTAGGCGAGCCTGGGGCGAGTATTCGCCTGGCCTTCGCTAGGCGAGGCAGAGGCGAACGAGACAGTAGCTGACTTTTCTATTCTGTTTTTTTTTTATATTTTATCATAGCCATGCATTATTCATCCTATCCTATTTATTGTTGTGATATTTCTCCGGTGTAATCTTCGATTGCACCCTGATTTGGTGTTCTGACATGTTTCTTTTTTTTGAGTTTTGTAAAGGTTCACATATCCCAGGAAAAGGTTATTGGCTAGGTATTCCACTTTATTTGTGGGATACCCTTGTGGAGTTTCACCCTAAATTAATTTTTAATGTATTAATTTCTAATGTATTAATTTTTTAATATATTATTTTTAATAATTTTAATGTGGAGTTTCATCCTAATTATATAATTAATTGTAAAACTTTGCCTTTGAATAAGTGATCTTGGACCTCTCTTTGTTGCCTTACGATTACGATATTACGGTCATGTCCCGCGAACGTGGGGATACCCTTAGCAAAGACCCTTCGGTTAAATCATCATAAAATAAATTATAGTCCCTCGGATGTTGCCTTCGAATATACAACTTTGTCCCTCGATGACCCTCCGATGTTGCCTACGGTTAAAAGATGATAGTCCCTTCGAATGCTAAGATATCCTCGTAACTGTTGCCTTCAATGACCTATCGATGACCCTACGATGACCCTTAAACATCCAAAGGATAAAACTACTTATTTCTCAATAATAAGGACAGTTTTACCCTCATAAGGATAGGAAATGCTCATAAAGACCTTGGGTCGGTATAACTCTTAATTGTTGGCTCACAATCTAAAAACAATTTTCACACCTCACACCTTTCAAAATATCTTTAGAAAATCACCACTTGGTATATATTCATACTAGAATCATTACCGAGTTATATTTTTCTAAACAATTTCCAAAACTAAACGAGATAACTACTTTGTATATATTCATACAAGAATCATTACAAAGTTAAATTCTCTTTTCAAAACAATTTTTCTAAACAATTCACAAACACTTTTTTTTTAAATAAGTGATCGAGCAATTAAGAGCCCATGGATAACCATGGATACAAAGGGTGTTAACACCTTCCCTTTGTATAATGTACCTCCCGAACCCAAAATCTAAATTAAGGTCTTTCCTGTTCTTTTCCACCTTTCCTTATTGGATAAAAGAAAAGTCGGTGGCGACTCTTGCTAACCGCGACATTGCGATTAAAACCACAAAAAAGTCCAGTTCACCGTATGACAGAACTGGCGACTCTGCTGGGGATGTCGGAATATTTAAAAAGAGAGGTTACCTTAAAAACAAGATCACTTATTCAATTTGTCTGATTTATTTTTAAGGGGTTGCTTGGGTATGTTATGCTTGAGTGAAAGATCCTACACCCTGATCTAGTGTACCTTAGGTAAGTAGCAAGAGATCATCGCGACTGTCCGGCGTATACTGGAATGGTCAAAATGATGGCTACGGTTAATGTGGCACTTTGGATGTCCTGATGTTCCTCATGTTAGTTGAGGAAATATTTGGCATTCGCGTGGTGTCATAAAAGCATTAACCAGACCTTTAGAACCCTAATTGACTCATCCTGGCCATTAGAAAGTAGTGAGATAACTGGCTTCGGTTCCGACTGGAGTTGGTTGAGACTCGATACTACACTCTTTGAGATTGGACTTTAGGGAAGCTTCGGTCAACCACTTGGTGTTGCACTGAAGTGGACTTAAGGAAAGGTCAATGATTTGAGATCCTTCTAGAACCCGGTTACTATTCTAAGACAGGTTGAACCAACCAAACTTCAGTGGGGAGGGTATTTACCTATGGAACTCACGCAAGCCTTAAAACCTAGGAATGATTGTTGTGTGACTTGCTTGTGCTTGTTATTTATCTAACATCATAACATCATAACATCATAACATCATAACATCATAACATCATGGCATTGTACTAACCATTTCAAGGATTTAGGGATTTAACTCTGCTAAAAAAAACAAAAACAAAAGCAAAAACAAAAGAGAAAAGAAAAAAAAAGCTCTTTTTGGTAGTTTATGCAAAGTTAAATCCCGAAAGTCCTTGAAAACATTTCATACATTGCATTGCATCGCATAACAGGTATTCTAAAGGATCAGTGTTCTCACGATTTTCCTAGCAAACAGATTCCAACAGATTCCAACAGATTCCAGCAGATTCAAACAGATTGAACAATGGCTCTCGAACAAACTGTCAAAGATCTCCAGGCCCAGAATGCTCAATTCCAGGAAATGATGCTGAGCTTATCTAAGGGGCAGGAAGAACTGAAAGCTCTTTTGATGGAGAAGAAGAAGGACCAGAAACCTGTGGGTTACATCAACCCGGGGAGAAGGCTTAAGGGACAGGTTACAGGAGTCAAGATTAGAATTCCGAAGGATTCAGAAGAAGAGACCGAGAATGATTCGGAAGATGAGAATCCTAATCTCGTCAATTCTGAGGACGACGATGAAGATTATGAACATGAACAGTACTTTCCGAAGGATGATAAGTACAAGTTGCTGGAAGAACGTATGCTAGCTATGGAGGGGCAGAAAGTGCCCGGTCTGGATTTCGAAAACTTGGGTCTGGTCTCTGATGTGGTCATTCCCCGCAAATTCAAGGTTCCCATTTTCACTAAGTATGATGGTTCCTCTTGTCCTCAGATGCATCTAAGGGCTTATGTGAGAAAGATTCAACCGCACACTACTGATAAGAAACTGTGGATCCATTTCTTCCAAGAGAGTCTGTCTGGCACACAGTTAGAGTGGTATTATCAGCTTGAGAGCTCTAACATCCGCACATGGACTGATTTAGCAACAGCTTTCTACAAGCACTACCAGTATAAGTCTGAGTTAGCGCCTACTCGGCTACAGCTACAAAATATGACTATGGGCTCTAAAGAAAGTTTCAAAGAATATGCTCAAAAGTGGAGAGATTTGGCTGGCAGAGTCAAACCCCCTATGACTGATCGAGAGTTAGTGGACATGTTCATGGGTACACTGACTGGCCCATTCTACAGCCATCTACTGGGAAGTTCCTCGTCAGGTTTCACTGAACTTATCTTGACAGGTGAACGGGTTGAAAGCGGCATTCGAAGTGGAAAGATACAGGCAGCTACTTCTGCAAGCACCAAAAAGTCCTATCAGGGAAAGAATGAATCAAATGCTGTGTACAGTGAGAGGAAGCATAACAAGAAGAATCGTGACCATACTGTTGGGGCAGTTACAATTGCCGCACCGCCATCTCAGAACTTCCAACACAGACAAGACAGGTCGAGAAGACAGTTTACCAAGATCAATATGACTTTAACCCAAGCACTGCAGAGTATGTTAAAGGCCAATTTGATTACCCTCAGAGGCCCTCCTGCAAATCCCAACACTACTTCTCCTCGTTATAATCCCAACGCCAGGTGTGCCTATCACTCCGATAGCCCCGGGCATGATACGAATGATTGCTGGTTGTTGAAGAACAAGATTCAGGATATGATCGACGCTGGAGAAATTGAATTTGATCCTCCGGCGACCCCCAATGTCATCACAGCACCTATGCCTAATCATGACCAGAATGTTAATGTTGTGGACGACAATTCTCACGTTACTGACGTTGCTGATTTAGCATCTCCTCTCCTGATCGTTAAGAAGAATTTATTGCAAGCTGGTTTATTTCCAGGTTGTGCTGAAGATTGCGATCTCTGTGTACTCCGACCCAATGATTGTTTGAAGTTGAAGAACGACATTCAACGGCTGATGGATGATCGTACAATTCTATTTGAAAGGGTTCCTAAGGTGGACAACTCTATTGAAGAGGTATCTGTGATTGCTAGGTCCAAAGCTCCAGTGAAGATTACCGCTACTAGAGTGCCTGTGAAGATTACCGCTGAGCCCAAAGGGGCTCCCCTGATTATTACCGCACCTGGCCCCGTGCCATATTCCTCCAGCAAAGCTATTCCGTGGAACTATGGAGGCGACGTTTACATCCATGGCATAAAGCAAGTTGGTAGTTCTGCTAATCCTAATGATATTGTGGGGACTAGTAAAGTTACTCGAAGTGGAAGGATCTACTCCCCAGAAATCTCACCTCCCGCTCCCGAAATTCGAGGAAAAAGACCAGTCAATCCTCCTCAGTCAGAGACATCGGTCGAAGTTACTTCTGAAGATGTTGCCAAACAGGAAATGGAAGAGATGCTGAAAATCATCCGTAAGAGCGATTTTGATGTAGTGGAACAATTGGGGCATACTCCGTCTAAAATCTCAATGTTGTCCTTGTTATTATCCTCTGAATCCCATGCCAATGCATTGATGAAATTCTTGAAGACCGCTCATGTGCCTCAAGAAACATCCGTCGATTAATTCGAACATTATGTTGCTAATTTGACTGTTGACAATGACCTAGGCTTTTCCGATGCTGACCTGACGCCAGCAGGAAAGAATCACAATAAAGCTCTGCATATCTCCATCGAGTGTGAGGGGATCACCCTGGCTCACGTGTTGATCGACAACAGCTCTTCCTTGAATGTGCTCCCGAAAGCTGTACTCGATAAATTTGACTACAAAGGCATTGAACTGAAACCTAGTGATGTTGTGGTGCGCGCTTACGATGGTGCGAAGAGTGTTGTCTATGGTGAAGTGGTTCTCCCTATCAAGATAGGACCTCAAGTCTTCAACACTACCTTTCACGTGATGGACATTCGTCCCGCCTACTCCTGCTTGTTGGGGCGCCCTTGGATCCATGGGGCAGGTGCGATAGCTTCGTCGCTTCATCAAAAGCTGAAGTATCCAATAGCAGGCATGGTTGTCACTGTATGTGGAGAAGAAGAGTATATTGTCAGTAGTGTGCAAGCCTTCAAATACGTCGAGATGGATGGTGAATTCTTTGAGACTCCTTCTCAGTCATTTGAAGTGGTTCCTCCACCCAGTCCTGTCCTTAAGCCAACTCCCCTTGTTGTTCGTGCTCCCCCTGTCATGATCTCTCTGAAAGATGCTCAAGCCGCGATTGAAAATGGTGATCGTGCTGGTTGGGGTCAACTGATCAATGTACCGTACAAGTCTGATAAAGCTGGCCTGGGGTTTAACTCTGGAAAGATAGTCAAAAATCAGATTAATGCTATGGAAGATGCTGATAGTGATTGCGACTTGGATAGCTGGATTTTCCCAACAATTGGTGACGGACTCAACAATTGGAAGACTGAAGACATTATCCCGATTTCCTTTAGTCAGGAGTAATTGTTATTGTTTATTCTAGAATTGCAAATTTTAATTTTCTTTTACAATCAAACTTCTTAAAGCATTGTGTCTATGCCCGAGGCACAATAGCTAATTTGTTAAGGGTTTTGTCATTTTCATAAGCATATTTATATTCAATAAATCAATGGACGTTTTGCATTCAAATATTGCGCTCTTTGTCTTTCCTATTATCTTTCAAACGAGCTATGTTTTCTTACACACACGCACGTAACGAATTGCAGATCCCTATCCACTCTGGATCCTGTTGATAATAGTTCTACTACTGTTCATTATGACTTTGAAAATCCGATCTACCGAGCCGAAGATGGAAGTGAGGAAGATTGTGAAGTACCTGAAGAACTTGCCAGAATGTTACTACAAGAAGAAAGGACTATACAGCCGCATGAGGAGTCAGTTGAGACTGTAAATCTGGGTACCGAGGTGGACAAGAGAGAAGTCAAAATAGGAGCAGGCTTGGAAATCAGTGTCAAAAGAAGATTGATTCAAATGCTACATGACTATGTGGAGATTTTTGCTTGGTCTTACGAAGACATGCCAGGGCTGGATACCGATATAGTAGTGCATCGTTTGCCGACGAAGGAAGATTGTCGTCCTGTTAAGCAAAAGGTTCGTCGCATGCGTCCTGAAATGTCCGAGAAAATCAAGGCCGAAGTCATGAAACAATTCGATGCTGGTTTTCTGGCGGTTACTTCTTATCCTCAATGGGTTGCTAATGTGGTACCAGTGCCAAAGAAGGATGGTAAGGTGCGAATGTGTGTGGATTACAGAGATTTGAATAGAGCGAGTCCCAAGGATGATTTCCCACTGCCACACATTGATGTTCTGGTAGACAACACCGCTCAACACAAGGTATTCTCCTTCATGGATGGATTCTCGGGTTATAACCAGATCAAAATGGCACCTGAGGACATGGAGAAGACTACGTTTGTGACGCAATGGGGCACCTTCTGTTATAAAGTAATGCCGTTTGGTTTAAAGAACGCAGGAGCAACGTACCAGCGTGCTATGGTGGTTTTGTTCCATGACATGATCCATCATGAAATAGAAGTATATGTGGACGATATGATAGCCAGGTCTCATACTGAAGAAGAACATCTCGATCATTTATACAAACTGTTTGAGAGGCTGAAGAAATACAAGTTGAGATTGAACCCGAACAAATGCACCTTTGGAGTAAGATCTGGTAAACTCTTGGGCTTTATTGTCAGTGGTAAAGGTATTGAGGTCGACCCAGCCAAGGTGAGAGCTATTCAAGAGATGCCAGTTCCCCGTACGGATAAAGAAGTCAGAGGTTTCTTGGGACGTTTGAATTACATTGCCCGATTTATTTCCCATTTGACCGCTACTTGCAAACCCATCTTCAAGTTACTGAGAAAAAATCAAGAGATGATATGGAATGATGAATGTCAAGAAGCTTTCGACAAAATCAAGAAGTACCTCCAAGAACCTCCAATTCTGGTGCCACCAGTTGAGGGAAGACCTCTAATCATGTATTTAACCGTTTTAGAAAACTCAATGGGGTGCGTGTTGGGACAACATGACGAGTCCGGTCGAAAAGAGTATGCCATATACTACCTTAGCAAAAAGTTTACCGACTGTGAAACAAGATACTCACTGCTCGAGAAAACTTGCTGTGCTTTGGCCTGGGCTGCTCGCCGACTAAGACAGTATATGTTGAATCACACCACTTTGTTGATTTCTAAGATGGATCCTATCAAATACATATTTGAGAAACCCGCCCTCTCCGGAAGAATAGCAAGATGGCAGATGATTTTAACAGAGTATGATATCCAGTATACCACCCAAAAAGCAATCAAAGGAAGCGTGCTAGCTGATCATTTGGCTCATCAGGCCGTGAATGATTATCAGTCTATGAATTTTGAGTTCCCAGATGAGGATGTCATGCTTGTTACTGATTATGAAGAACCTGGACCGAATGAAGGACCCGAAGTGGGATCCCGATGGACTATGGTTTTTGATGGATCGTCTAACGCATTGGGCAACGGTATTGGCGTCGCGATCATTTCCCCCAAGGGTGGCCATACGCCTTTCACCGCTAGACTATGTTTTGAGTGTACCAACAATATGGCTGAGTATGAAGCATGTATTTTGGGACTCAGAGCTGCTATAGACCTGAGAATCAAGTTTTTGAGGGTGTATGGAGACTCAGCCTTAGTAATCAGTCAGGTCAAAGGAGAATGGGACACTAAACATCCGAACCTCATCCCCTATCGAGAGCAGGTGTTGACATTAATCCCATACTTTGAAGAGATCACATTCGAACATATTCCCCGAGAGGAGAACCAGTTGGCAGACGCATTGGCTACCATGTCATCTATGTTCAGAGTCAGATGGGACAATGAAGCTCCCCGGATTACCATTGAACGACTAGACGAACCAGCATATTATTATGAACTTAACGCTGATGAAGTAGAAGAGAAGCCTTGGTTCCACGAGATAAAAAGATATTTAGAAGCTCAGGAATACCCTGAAGGGACATCCATCAATGACAGGAAATTTCTGAGGAAGTTCTCCGCTAAATTCTTTTTGAGTAATGGAATATTGTACAAACGTAACCATGATTCGACTTTGCTTCGCTGTGTGGATAGAAAGGAATCAGAGAAGATTATGGAAGACATGCACGACGGTATCTTTGGGACTCATTCTAGTGGACATACAATGGCCAAGAAGATTCTGAGGTCAGGGTATTATTGGTCTACCATGGAAACTGATTGCCACCATCACTCCAGAACTTGTCATAAGTGCCAGATCTATGCGGATAAAGTACATGTGCCTCCTGCTCCATTAAACGTGTTGACCGCGCCGTGGCCCTTTGCAATGTGGGGCATTGATATGATTGGCGAGATTAAACCTACCGCCTCTAATGGACATCGTTTCATCCTTGTTGCTATTGATTACTTCACAAAGTGGGTGGAGGCAGCCTCATTTGCTTCTGTTACTAAGAATGTGGTGGCACGATTCATCAAGAACAGCCTCATCTGCCGATACGGCGTCCCTGAGAGAATTATCACTGACAATGGCACTAATTTGAACAACAAGATGATTACTGAACTCTGCACGCAGTTCAAAATAAAACACCATAACTCTTCTCCGTACCGGCCAAAGATGAACGGCGCTGTAGAAGCGGCTAATAAGAATATTAAGAAGATTATACAAAAGATGACGGTAACATACAAAGACTGGCATGAGATGTTACCATTTGCTCTTCATGGTTATCGTACTTCCGTGCGAACTTCGACAGGGGCAACTCCTTTCTCTTTAGTCTACGGAATGGAAGCCGTTTTACCAGTGGAAGTTCAGATTCCCTCTCTAAGAATCATGAAAGAGGCGGGCTTAGACGAGGACGAATGGATTCAGACTCGACTCGATCAGATAAATTTGATGGATGAGAAGAGACTTGCGGCTGTATGTCACGGGCAGATATATCAGAAGCGCATGACCAGGGCATTCAACAAAAAGGTCAAGAGACAAGTGTATCAAATTGGCGACTTGGTAATCAAACGCATCATCCTACCACAAACTGACCCCAGAGGCAAATGGACTCCCACATACGAAGGGCCATTTGTAGTTAAGAAGGTATTCTCAGGTGGAGCCATGATACTCGCTACAATGGATGGTGAAGACTTCCCACATCCCGTGAACGCGGACATAGTTAAAAAATACTACGCATAAAAGAGACCCGCTAGATCGACGTATCTAGGCAAAAGTAAGGGCATCCCGGCGAACCAAAAGGGTTCGGGCAAAAATTAGGGATATATAAAAAAAATGTACACCCGGCAAGTCGAAAACCTGAAAAGGCGGCTTGGGCAAAAAAGGGTATCCTGGTGGACTGAAAACCTGAAAAGGCGGTCCAGGCAAAAATTAGGGATTAAAGCGTATGACTATGTCCCGTTCTCAGTCAACTTTCATCCAAGTTCGAGGGACTGACCAAGCCAATCACTTCTATCCGACAGCAAGGGATGAGATGCTCGAAGACATAATGACAGTAGTAGGCTTAAAATCAATAGGACTTCTTCCACATAGCTTTCTCTTTGTTTTCGACAATTTCCTCTTACTAGGATTTCTGTCTCCTTGTACACAAATTGCCTGTTTATAGGCCTTCTTTCAAAATCAATACAACCTTCTTTCAAAAGATGCTTTTGTTTTTTTTCTTTTCTGTTTTGTTTGCGTAAACGTCCATTGATTTAATTTGAATTAATATATGCATTTGAATATGACCAATGTTTACCAAAATACATGCATAGAATAGCAATAGCAATTACTACAAGACTTCAGGATCGAGGATAAGGTCTAACCATGCTTCCAATGAATCCGCTACCAATTCTCTTCCCCAGCAAGCCTATTTTTCCCAGAAGAAATTGGCAGTATTCCCCGGCACAGCCAGCTATTCCCCAACAGAGGTCGGCATCGCCAGACAGGCCGATCATCTCATCCATCTCCAGCCCGACTCTGCTGAATATTTCCACCATCAGACAGAAATCAAGCATCCCCAGCCGAGAAAGGGTCATCGACACAAATGTCTCAAATCAGTAGATGGGGATTTATTTTCCCCAGTAGAGTCCCCAAGCAGAACTTCTCATACGCATAACTCATTCATTACATCCTTTCACAGCATACGCATGCATACAACATTCACATTTATTTTAGCATAACACGAAACATCTCATGCATCATGACATAGCATGAAGCTAACTTTTTCTTTGCAGGTTAATTATCCTCCTGATATAGTCAAAGTAGAAGGTTCATTCAGACAGACACCTTTATCAATCACATTCAAGATTCAGATACATATTTCAAATACAGTTCATGGGAACATTCATTCTGACAACACTTCGATATCCTCCTAACGATGGCATCTCTAAGCCCATCCCAGACATTTATTGCAAGTACAACATATACAGGTTATCAGATACAGCCTAACGTACGGTTCATTCTGATTCAGCCCAACATATGACTTCTTCAGCAACTCCAATGCGGTCTAACGTACGACCCATTTGGACCTTCAAATCCTCAGATGCTGCCTAGCGTACGGTACATTCAGGGGTGTAGTCTAGCGTACGACTACTTTCTTTTTCAGATGCAGCCTAACGGACGGCTCATTCTACAACTCGGATACGATCTAACGTACGATCCATTCTGAACTTCAACAACCCCAACGCGGTCTAACGTACGACCCGTTTGGATCTTACAACCCTCAGATGCTACCTAACGTACGGTACATTTCTGAAGTGTAGTCTGGCGTACGACTACCGCTTTCATCATCAGATGCGGCCTAACAGACGACTCATTCTGCGACGGTCTAACGTACGACCCGTTCGGATGTCCATCCCCTCAGATGCTACCTAACATACGGTACATTTCTGAAGTGTAGTCTAACGTACGACTACCCCTTTCATCATCAGATCCTACCTAACATACGGTACATTTCTGAAGTGTAGTCTAACGTACGACTACCCCTTTCGTCATCAGATTCAGCCTAACGTACGGCTCATTCTGCAACTCAGATACGATCTAGCGTATGGTCCATTCTGATCCTTTATCCCCAACAGCATATGACACACTCCGACTCCCCAGCGAAGTCGGCAGCCTAATGGATGACTCATTATACGGTCTAACGTACGACCCAGTGTGGCACCCATGTCTTCAAATTGGCCTAATATACGGCGCGATCTGAAGCTTTCGTCATCAAACCTCCCGGATGGCATCTTTAAGCCCATCTCCATCAAGACCAACTGTCGATTCTCAAGTGCAAATTTTTGGGGCATTCTAGTGTTCAATAATCTTCCACCTCCAGACCACGAATGGCGTATACACCATTCTAACTCTCTCGGTCCAAGAATATTGAACAGGGGCAGCTGTCATACCCCAAAATTTGCCCATTAATATTTCAAGACATTTTGCAAGGCATTCCGACTCATATATAACACTGATCTTGAAGAAACAAAGGCCCAGCTCACGGATGGCCCAATCCAGAAAATGGCCCAAACTGGCCTGTTCGCTACGCGCTCGCCTAGCGAAGCTGACAGACAACAAAAATTTCGGGCTTCATTCTGAGCCCAAAAAAAAAAAAAAAAAAAAAAAAGAAATTTTTTTTTTAATTAATTAATTAATTAATTAATTAATTAATTAATTAAATAATTAAAATAAATAAATAAAATATAACAAATTATTTTGGACTTGGGTCTCCCTCATTCCAAGCCCATTACCCACGAAATCAGTCTATAAATACTGAAGTTTCAGTAGAGGAAAGGACACTTGGAGTTACACTGGGAGATTCACTGGAAAAAAAAAGAGGAGGAGAACAGAGAAGAACGAATAGAAGTTTTGGCATAGGAACCCTGCCTACCCGGAGAATTCAGAGTAAAGAAACCCTGAAGGCAGCCCATCTGCACCGAAGCCATCGCCGTCCAATTCCCGCTGCCTAACTTATTCCGATACTACAAGTGGTCAATCCCTTCAACCTTGAATTGGCAAACAGGTTTGCGTATCTCTATTGTTTATACTTTCAATTGGTCATATCTACATATATAATGCATCATGATTAAATGTTGATATATAATTTGCTTTCGTATGGGAATTTAAATATGCCTGAATACCCTGAATGTTTGATCATGTTATTCCTGTGATAAAATGCCATAAAATTCAAAGTTCCTAACGGGGGACTGTTTTCAAATTCAAAATCCGTGGCCGCTCGCTAGCACCTCGCTAGGCGAGCCTGGGGCGAGTATTCGCCTGGCCTTCGCTAGGCGAGGCAGAGGCGAACGAGACAGTAGCTGACTTTTCTATTCTGTTTTTTTTTTATGTTTTATCATAGCCATTCATTATTCATCCTATCCTATTTATTGTTGTGATATTTCTCCGGTGTAATCTTCGATTGCACCCTGATTTGGTGTTCTGACATGTTTCTTTTTTTTGAGTTTTGTAAAGGTTCACGTATCCCAGGAAAAGGTTATTGGCTAGGTATTCCACTTTATTTGTGGGATACCCTTGTGGAGTTTCACCCTAAATTAATTTTTAATGTATTAATTTCTAATGTATTAATTTTTTAATATATTATTTTTAATAATTTTAATGTGGAGTTTCATCCTAATTATATAATTAATTGTAAAACTTTGCCTTTGAATAAGTGATCTTGGACCTCTCTTTGTTGCCTTACGATTACGATATTACGGTCATGTCCCGCGAACGTGGGGATACCCTTAGCAAAGACCCTTCGGTTAAATCATCATAAAATAAATTATAGTCCCTCGGATGTTGCCTTCGAATATACAACTTTGTCCCTCGATGACCCTCCGATGTTGCCTACGGTTAAAAGATGATAGTCCCTTCGAATGCTAAGATATCCTCGTAACTGTTGCCTTCAATGACCTATCGATGACCCTACGATGACCCTTAAACATCCAAAGGATAAAACTACTTATTTCTCAATAATAAGGACAGTTTTACCCTCATAAGGATAGGAAATGCTCATAAAGACCTTGGGTCGGTATAACTCTTAATTGTTGGCTCACAATCTAAAAACAATTTTCACACCTCACACCTTTCAAAATATCTTTAGAAAATCACCACTTGGTATATATTCATACTAGAATCATTACCGAGTTATATTTTTCTAAACAATTTCCAAAACTAAACGAGATAACTACTTTGTATATATTCATACAAGAATCATTACAAAGTTAAATTCTCTTTTCAAAACAATTTTTCTAAACAATTCACAAACACTTTTTTATTTTTAAATAAGTGATCGAGCAATTAAGAGCCCATGGATAACCATGGATACAAAGGGTGCTAACACCTTCCCTTTGTATAATGTACCTCCCGAACCCAAAATCTAAATTAAGGTCTTTCCTGTTCTTTTCCACCTTTCTTTATTGGATAAAAGAAAAGTCGGTGGCGACTCTTGCTAACCGCGACATTGCGATTAAAACCACAAAAAAGTCCAGTTCACCGTATGACATTACGTATTAAATAATTAATATTAAATAATTAATATGAAATATTAAAAAAAAATATTATAAATAATTATAATTAAAAAAAAAAAATTAGAAAAGTGGGAGGCTAAGGCGTCAACCCTAGGGGCGCCTCCCTTAGTGGGAGGCTAAGGCGCCAACCCTAGGGGCGCCTCCCTTAAGGGGCACATAAGGGCGCCAACCCTAGGGGCGCCTCCCTTATGGGGGCTTTAACTAGGGCGCCTACCCCTTTGGCGCCGCCCTTTAAGGCTCCAAAATTTTTTAAGGGATGCGCCAACTCCTCCGGCGCATCCCTTATAAAACATGGTTATTTTGGGAAATTTATTGAAAACCCGGTTATTATCGTATTTTATTTCGAAAACATGGTTATTTTAAAAAAAAATTCTCAAATTTTAATAAAATTAATCCACAATTTCTCATAATTTATTTTTTATATTTAACTTTCAATTTATGTCTTTAGGATAAATGTTATATTAGTCTTATATTAATTATGAAATAAATTAAAAATATAAATTATATTTAAAATAATGTACTATTAATATATTAACAATTTTTTTTACTTAAATGTTTTAAAGATAGTTTACTCTCTGAAATATTCTAGTTTCAAATATCGATATTAATAAAATAAAAAAATAATGAATTATTCGATATAATTATCATTTTATTGTTATTAATATCTCAAATAATAAATAATCAATGATATTTTTTTTGTGAGATAAATTATATTTATTTAATTTATGATGAGTTGTCATAAGAATTTGTTATAAATTAATATAAAATAACCGGTTTAGAAGAAATTAGTAAAATAATATATCCCAAAATTATATATTTAATTATAATTATGAAAAATTTGTTATAAGAAATATATTTTACAAACAGAACAAATACAAATTTCATACTTTTAAATATTTTCTTATAGATATTAATTTATAAAATATAACGATTTAAAAAAAAATTAATCATTAAATTAAAGTTTTATATTTTTCATTTATAAAAACAATTTAAGTCTACACAGATAGTTTACCAAATTGTAACTTTCTTAATGTATAATATTTATAATTTAAGTGATTAAAATGAAAATATAAAAATAAAATAAAATGAAGAGGTTAATTGTTAGACCGAATATTCAATCAAAATGATTAACTAATACTTAATACATATTCAACATTAAAATTTAGCCTAGTCGTTAATAGTGCACCAGTTTGTTAAATCCGGGTTGTGACTTGTGCAGACCCGTTTCAGTCTCGATCACTCACACTCTCCGTTTCCTCTTCCGATTCGCACCCTCCGTTTCCTCTTCCGATTCGCACCCTCCGTTTCCTCTTCCGATTCGCACCCTCCGTTTCCTCTTCCGATTCGCGCTAGGTTACTTTGATTTCGAATCCCACAAAGGTAATTCATTCCCAAAACTCTACTCGCTCTGAGTATCATTTTATATGCACTTATGTTAATGTTTAGGGTTTTAGGGTTTAGGGATTTTGGATTTAGGGGATGGCAAATTGTGTTCCTGGAAAGATTATATTCTCTTGTAGTTTTTGTACACAATATTTCCAGTACATTTCTAGAGGTTTTGTTGCATTTCATTTACACATGCATCAGCTTCCGCTTTGGCCTTGTATCAGAAACAAGGCTGATTGGAGTCGCATCAAACTCAAGTAAGTTCCTGTGAAAAAAAAAGCTGCCTGGAAAAGCGAAGCCAAAAACAATGAGTAATTGTCCAGGTTTTCCTTTAAACATTTTACGAATGCATTTCCAGCACAATTTGTTGCTGCGAAAGCAGCCCCTGCAAAATGAAACGCCGTAGCAGAGCACAGCCCCATTCCGCCCTGTGATTCTGCAATTGCACGTTAAATCCCCGCGATTCACAACATAGAGTTGCCTGTTGTGAGGCCGGTTTTAGTCGATATTTTGAACTAAAATTGGCATGAATATTCATATGGTTTTAGTGTCGGTCTTCATACTTGTGGCTACCAATTTGTGTGAAGTGTTTTTGTGCTGTAGTTTTTGTATGAGTGTTTTTGTGCTGTAGTTTTTGTATGAGTGAGGTGTTTTTGTTTGTGTATTAGTTATGTCATTAAGCCTATGTTTGGTAACATGGCGGGCCACTGCTGCCGCACGTCTAAGGCCTTTTTTACCGTGGTTTCGAGAAGATGCTATGTGTAGTTTCTGTCCCACTGTGATTTTCAAGTGAAGTACATCATTTTGGGTTGATTTTCCAATGTTAAATTTTAAGATTTTGAATTTGATTGATTTCTGTGTTTGTATAGGAAGAATGAGGCCGACAGACTTGCTTAGGGTTCTGAACAAGCAGTTTCTTGGACTTGCTGGTGACACCACAAATGCTGTTGCTAAGAAGCTGACGTCGCCTCCTCCTCCTCTTGTGTCCCGCAAACCAGCGTTTATAGATGCATTTCTGTACAAGATGAAAAAGAATCCAGAACTTCTGAAGAACAAATCCATTTGGTCACGAAGATCCACTATCTTGCCAGAATTCGTTGATTCCCAAGTCAAGATTTACAACGGGAAAACCATGATTCGTTGCAAGATCACAGAGGGAAAAGTCGGTCATAAGTTTGGCGAGTTTGCTCTCACCAGGAAACGCAAATCTAGAGACCAACCTAATGCCAAAGTGAAACAACTCAAGAAAAAGAAGTGATTTTTTTCTTCTTCCGGAAATTGGTTTTATGGATAGTTTATACTCTGCAGTTACTTACATCAATGTTGACAATAAGGATATCATGAAATTTGACAAAGCTTGCTGTTGAATCAACTGGCTTCTTGACTATATGATCTCTTCATTTTTGTCGTTCTAATATAACTCGGACTGATTTATCGATTTATAGTCAAGAGGATATAAATTTTCCAGTTATTTGTTTATGTTGAATGTCCTGCAACTGCACATGTATGCTATCTGTTTTCACTCAGTTGATGTATATATTTTTGCAAGATTGTTACACTAGTTGATGAAATTAACAATGTAATTGATAGAACATGCTTGTTGAACTTAATTGTTCAGAGTTTACATTAGTTTATTGGATACTTAGCTTTCAAAAACTTGTGCTCTCCCAAGCAACATTTAGTGGAGAAGTAGAGGAGTTAAAGATGGTTGAGCTTTTCTCAGTTTGAGCAAAATCAACATTCACTTTTTTACTATGATATGGATAGATAATATATATAATGATCAATTATTGTTTCAACTTTAAGGATTTTCTCTCTTGGTAAAAGAGAAAAACAAACTTTGAATCTGAAAGTTAAGTTTGGGCCTAGTGTTCTTTTAGAAAAGAAATTGTAAATTTTGTTATAAGTTTTTGAGGCCTAATATCGCTAGTGCTGTCTTAGATTGAGACACTATTCTAAATTCTTTTAAACCTTTCTCTGCGATTTAGAAAGGAAAGAGAACACTTGGTTCTGGAAGGAGATAAAAAAATAGAGAAAACTTTAATTTATGAGATATAATTTTTGTTTAAAATGATAAATAATTCTCTACTGTGCTTCATATCAGCATCTCTTACTTTCAACACGTAGCAAATAAAATTAAAATTACTAAATTCAAAAGCAATTATACTTTAAAGAATATAAAGTTATTAGATTATCTACTTTTAGATAGTATCAAAATAATTAATCATTTGTTTCATGTCTGCATGATTCACTTGTTATTGATATTGATGAAGATAGATCATTCACATTGTGTTGTACATGAAAAAAGAATAGTGGCAAATTGTATTCTTTATATGACATAGTTGATAATTTATCTTTTTTAAAAATTGTTACTAAAAAGATCTAGTACATGTAATAACTTGAAATAGGAAACATTATGGTTCATGACTTGTGAATAAAATGGAATCTAAATAATATGAAACATACTTCTAAGGTTCCATAATATAAATATATAAAGAAATTAAGTAGTTCTTGATTTTATGTTTACATTTATACCACCTTGTCTATTCATCCAAAAACTATTTTGTTTGTACTAAAAACATATATGTATATGTGTCAATGGAGAGAATAAGCACACAAAGGATGTGTCTCCATAAAATACCTTTAAATTGAAATAAACAACACGTAACATTGTAATTCAAAGTCTTTTCATTGTAGGATACCTTGAACATTATGTCTTTAATTTTGTCAAATTTTTTCTTGCTTTCTATAACAGAATATATAAAATTCAATTCCTCTAATCTCTCAAAGCAAGTATGACGATACATCATAGATCCAACCTTTACTTGAAACTCTTTGAATTTTGCGTTAGTGAATGCTTTTTGAAATTGGGACTCGGATTTAAAATGGATTACATAAGCTATATCTGTATTAAATGAGCCAAAATCGACCATGTTTTCCTTTTCAATTTTATCGCTCAATGCTTTATCGTATTGTTCAACAAATTGCTTCAATGTTGTCTTTGAATTTACATAGCCATAAAATAATGAGTTCATACTTTCACTTCTTTGTGTCGTTGACATTCCTACCCAAAACGTTTCTCTTACATATATGCAGGAATCCAACAATTTTTCTCATTAAATATCCCTTTCAGCCATTCGATATCCTGAAGTCCAAAATCTTCGATCATTTTTTCCCACATTTGCATGAAATCACTTTTTCTCAAATAGTCATATACAACATCATGCAAAAGTGCTTTGATAGGTTCATAGTCAGAGTTCTTACCTAACTTTTATGGAACCTTTTTCATTAAAAGCCACAAGCACCACCGATGACGAGCGTTTGAAAAAACAATCTCAATTATATTTTTCATGACTTTGTCTTGATCAACAATTATGACATTTGGAGTACGTTCACATATGCATTCTAACCAGGTTGTGATCAACCAAATAAAGGTCTAGTATCCCCGTTCAATAATAAAGCACAATCCAATAATATAGATTGACCATGATGATTTACTCCAACAAAAGAGGCAAAAGGCATGTCATATTTGTTTGTCAAATAAGTGGTATCAAATGTTACAGCTTCATCAAAATATTTATATGGAGTCCTACTTCTCACATTTGTCCAAAATATCTATTACATAATAGAATTTGTTATTTTGCTTTTGCATTCTAAAAAAATAGTTTTGAATTTCCTCAATATCTTCTATCCCAATCATAGTCTCCTTACTTTATCAATATAGTTTCTATAATCTTTTTCACCAAATGTTAGATTCTCCTACCCATTCGTTGCAACAACTAAAGATCAAAAATTTCTACTTATATTAATTACATTGAGTTCTAACCTCCTTTTTAAATGAGGTTCCAAATTCTTACTACTTCTAAAATAATGTGTTTTAGTAAGACTTATATCATGATTATGCTCAAAAATAATTCTTGAATTAGTAACAGTTTCATCTAAGTAAATACATGCATTCAACCTATCCTTAGATTGTGATTTTGTTATAGGATTTGACTTTAAAATATTCTTTGATTTGCTCACATCCTTTGTTTCAGGACTACATGCTAAAGGAAAATATTTTTTTCCATCACTTCCATTTTTGCTATTAAGTTTAATAATTCCAAAATCCATAAACTAACCATAACTCTTATAATTTCGTGAAATTTCAAGAATTAATTTTCGCTTCATATATATTTTTTAGTGTAATTATTGTAAGAGCAAATGATTTCGTGAAGTTTGAAGAATTAATTTTCGCTTCATATAGAATGCTCTTGAAATAAATAATATTTATTGATGTATTCTAAACTAGTGAATTTTATATGAACGATTTGAATTTGATTGAAGGGAAATACTAACGAGTATCTCTGGGCTACTCTCTAGGCGCTTGTTAAGAAATTAAAATAATAAATTCAACATTATTTAAGAGATTAAAAATCTATATATATATTTTAAATATATATATATATTTAATATACTAAAAATATAAATAATCAAATTTTTAAACAATATTATATATATTCAATGAACTAAATCTGAGATATTTCTTTTATTTGAAATTCTTAACAAATATTTCTGGTTTCGAAGAACCGGTTAGCATGACCCTTAATTGAACACCCAAATACATAAAATTTGCATGTTGTGAAATCAAAGTCGCATTTCTCTCCATGTTGCTATCACTGTTCTACTTCCTCAAATCACAAACATTTAAAATCTCATTATTAGTTTCAGTGAGTTGGAGCTTTAACGAAGAAGGAATTCCAACTCTTAAAGTACATATTCAGAATAGGTTTCTAATGAATTCTAAAGTAATTTATTTAATCCTGTTATAGAAAAAAAACATGTTTTAAAATTTTTTGATGAATAATTAATATATTAATTTATATGTAAAAAATATTAGTTATTCAATAAAGTTAACAAATATTTATTTTGTATGATAAAGATTAGTGTTTTAAAATTTGGTCCGAAACACGGTTCGATCTACCACAACTGCGATCAGAAAAAACTGAAACTATTGATGTCATAATTGATATTTGAATTATAAAATAATAGACCTGATAAAAATTGATATGACCCGACCAATTTATTGGTCAAACAAGCAAACAGGTGGATTTCTTGAATTGATATTTTTAGATTTGTTTTTTTAACTCCAACGTTGTCATGGGGAGTAAAAGAAATCTAAAAATGGACATATACAAGATATAATTCGGATTAGCACGGGTCAATCATTTTCTTTTATTAATATTTTTTTTAATTTTTAATTTGTATAAATTGAACTAGCACTCTTGCAATTTAACTAATGATTCATTAGTCCAACCAATAATTCACTAATCCAATAATTTAATTGGATTAATGATTAATTCGAATTTAAAAATATTAATAAAGATTGAAAGGTATCTTTTTATATGTTTAACTCAGATAATCAAAGATGATAAATACACAAGATATAACTAGAAACGAGTTGAAATCTAAATTTATTTAGATTTTAAGATAAAAAGTTTTATTCATAAATTTTTAAATTATTTTTTAACAATATAAGGTTAAATTTAAGTTGGATTTTGTAATTATTTTTATATTATATATTTAAAATAAGGAATCATACTTTACACAAGAATTAACTTGTCATGTACAAATTATAGAAGTGAATTGCTTATAAGTTGGTTAAAATTTCAACAATTTGAATAAAATACGAATAAAGTGTTTAATTATGATGTGACATGATTGTGGTTTTACATACTAAAATTGATTATTTATTTAATATTTTATAATCAATTATGCATTTAGAGATTGATGTTTTTATCAAGAAGTTGTTTATGAAGAGAATTTTTAAGATTGTTGAATAATTGCATCTTCTTCCATAATTAAGAAATTTGTAAAGTGAGTTTCTTATACTTCGATTCGATCCTACAGGTATCATACAATTACTTTTTGGTTTAAGGACGTGTTAACCAATTCACATGGAAGAAGAACTATTTAGTTCAATAAAGATTTGTGAGGAGGCATTTGAAGACATTGTGGTTGACCAATGCACTTTCTTTGGAGACCTTCGATAGAGAGTGACTTCTTTACCCATTTGACGTAGAGGGTTAAGATTGTAATCAATAGTAGAGAGTGCATTGTATAATTTAATACTTCCAAGTTCTAATCTTATATATTATAAGATCATATAGTTAGATATAATGGATATGTGTGGCAAGAATTTTGAGTTTAACAAAACTTTGAATAATCGTAGTAGTGTTGATCAAGTAACTTCAAACACAAGAGGGGGGAATGGTGAATGGTAATATTCAAAATTCAAAAATAATTTATAAAAATCTTTGATTTTCAAAATGTTTATGTTAGTATAAACAAACAAATAGAGAAATAACAACATAATAATGGAAAGAAGAGAGAAATACATCAGAAAGAAAATAAAAAAACAGAAAGTAAATGAGATAATATATATGGTGAAGGCTGCTCTAGGAGATCCACCGAGGCCAACTCATGAGGAGATACTAGAGGAGGAGCAGACACATTTAGATTATGCTCATGATGTCTTGCCTAGATGTCACTATATTGTGGAGATTGCGCAGACAAGCATTAACAGAGGTATTTTTCCTGATGGTTCTGAGGTGAGGAAGGTCCTAGATGCCATTATAACGGAGGCATGAGAGGCATTGATGTATCAGAGACAACATCAGAGGACGAGGGGCTAAGGAGGCCGATGGGCCATATGAGTTCTAGTCCGACATACGTAGTAGTTGATAGTATTTGTACTTTGGATTTATTATCGATTGAATTTTATTTTGACTTATTTCGACTTAATTGTGTATTTCGACTTCATTGTGTATCGACTTGTGAGTTATTTCGACCATATGGATTTATATATGTAATTTTTTGCACATTGATTGTATGGTTTAATGCTCATCACATAACATGATCCTTAACATTTATAAATCGCCATTTTCATCTGAGTAACCATAAAACTAACTTAACTTGTATTGTTCTGATAGGTTACAGAGATGCATCTCCGAATCAATAAATTTTTAAAATGACCCTTTCAAATAGGGATGCATGGAGTATATTTTAAAATATTTTAGAGATGCATATCCGGATCAATTAATATTTTGACTTAAGACAAGGTGCGTCTCCGAAATCTGAGGGGAATTTTGAGTTTTCCATAAAGTGTTTTTCCACCTCATAGGATGGGATAAAAAATTACCATAGAGTTTTAAATCAGCAAGCTCATAATCTGACCCGAAGGGCCATTACTATTGGAAACTCCGTGTATTTTCACAACAATCCCACAAACACTAGTTGTATCTCTATTAACAATTACTTGAAGTAAAAAAAAAAGAATATTTTAAAAGAAATTAAATTGTTAAAGTCGTATGAGTAAAACAGAGGTGCTAATAACAACTCCAATAATAAGAAAATATATCCAATAATGAGTTGTTTTTCATCATACTCAATCTATTTAAATTGTTTATGTCATCACAATTTATCTTGCCACCCCCAAATTTAACGTGGCACTTCCACATTAGCAATGTTTTTATCTTTATGCCCCTTTTTAATAATTCCGGATTTAAAAGTACTCCAGATGTTTTAAAAGATTACCGAATGTTTTACATTTATATGAAGAAATATCGGATATTGCAAAAAAATACCGAATATTTTGAGATTTTTTTGAAGAAATATCGAAAATTTCCAATAAAAAACTTTGTTTTATGGTAATTGCATAAAGAAATATTAGTTTTTTAAAATATCCGATGC
The DNA here is from genome assembly GCF_024323335.1 of Lathyrus oleraceus. Lineage (NCBI taxonomy): Eukaryota > Viridiplantae > Streptophyta > Magnoliopsida > Fabales > Fabaceae > Lathyrus > Lathyrus oleraceus. Next base: position 91,623,033 of record NC_066585.1, read on the forward strand.
ATGTATACCGAATGTTTTGAAAAATCCGACAACCTCTAAAACGTAATAGATATTTTAAAAAATCTGATACATACCAAATTTCCGGATATATGAAAAATTCGGTAGGCAGTGGTGAGTTTTGAAAAATTCTTAAGTTTTTGACATTTTTAACAAAATATACCCGATAAAATATATGCATATACTGCAAAAAGTGCTACAATATTAGTTCTGTCTCCATTGGTCAGTGACGGGAGGCAACTGACAATCAAGTTTCAACTTAACCTGAATCCAATGATTGTTGGTAACAAAACCAACCGCAACAATTTTGTGTCTACTCACAACTATGCATGAAAATGTCACTAATGGGAAAAAAGTGATGTTAAGGTTCCTGGACAGCGAGACCAATATAACACTGTATCTAGTATCAATAAGAAATAGGGTAACCCATATCAAGAACCGTTATCCACTTCTCACGACCCTATATACCCAAGATAACTACTCGCAACAAACTCATGATTTTAGATACCGTGTCATAGAACACATTAGAATACATTTGATGGTGTTGATAAACTTCAACATCTAACTGCGTTCGAACTAAAGGCTAGAACTCTTCACCCATCCAAGTAAAGTTGCAATAGCAAGGAAATCACAATTTCCATTTTTACCTACATCAACAATGTCACCAATGTACGGATGTAATAAAATAGGAAACTGAGACAAGTAAAGATGTTTTGAAAATTGGCTAGATGGTTGAAATCCAGTTGGTTTCGTAAATGATATCTTCATAGTCTGACTTCCCTGCAAGCCCTCAACATACTCCCACTAGGAAGGATCATGATGCACATCACTCTCTTGACCCTTTTTACTCTTCTTAATTCCCCTTATTTGGCTTGTACTTCACTGATGGTGGACACATGGAAGTTGTGGAAGGATGTGTTAGTTCCCGAACCTTTTTTCTTCATCACCCTCTAGCCTAAAATATCTAGTGTACTGAAATACCTCTTCAACTTTTTACACTTTTCTTCTAAATCCAATTGTGTCCCACTATTTTCTTGAGTGACCTCATGCTCTTCAATTTATAATTTTTTCCAAAACACATGAATCGATTCTAACAGAACCGTCGCACCTTGTATTTGAAGACTTGGAAGTTGGCATGCACAAGGTAACACATGTTTTGTTCTAATGAAGCAACCACACACATCTTTGTTAGAACCAACAAAATTTACCCTTTCTAGCTCATTTCTAATGTGTTGTATACATTGTATTGCAATGAATCTATGCATTAGGGTGTAAAATGAAGTGTTATAGTGATGCTCAATGTTGGCAATACTTTTTTGAAATAATATTTTGATTGAACCTAGTTGCAACTTTAACATGATATTACAACATCCCAACTTCTGCATAAATCTCCCCTGCTGGTAGTCAACATGTTTTTTAGTCTCCAGTGAGTAGACTTAACCCTAAAATACATAAATGGAAAAAGATGTCATTGTTTTATAATTAGTAATGTAATGTATTCAAATTCACATCGACATATCTGTTCATTGTTGTGATCCTTAAATGAGTGACTCTATTAGTCCATGTAGTAACAAACCTTTCTTTATATGGTGTCAACCATGTTTCGTGCAACTACTGGATAAATAAAGGAATATCAAAACATACAACCTCAAAATTCTTTAGGTGTTCCACAAACTTATACTCCCTATTCGAATACATGATGTTGTTCCATATATCCATAACATGATCTTGCCTGTGTGATTCAACATACTCCTTACACTTCATATTAACATTTTTTTAAATATGGAACAAATACAACATATGAGTTGAGTTTGGGAACAAACTTCCATGACATTCATCAACGCCAATTTCCGACCAGTCACCAAAACCTTCGACAGAAACTTCTCGAAAGCGAACAACTCTTTTAACTTCTATATTGTCCACGTAAAGTTTTCCTCCTTTTTATGTTCCATATAGACAAATCCAACTGAAAACATCAACTTCGTGGATGTAACACCAACAATCTCAAGTAGTGGTAGTTGATACCGGTTTGTTTTGTATGTACAATAAATAATAAACAACTTCCAACCTAGAATCAAATAAATGAAAATTTACATTATCGAGGGATGCAATACCTGCTTGCTTTGTATCTACAATAAAAAGTAAATACGAAATGAAACATGTTCAACAACTTCTCTGAATCAGGATTTGTCCAAAAGATATCATAAACAACATTTGTATCGTCCCTGGTTCTGGTCCAATATATTTATTTCTCTTCATGAATAAGGATCAACATATGTTGCATTTCAGTCAACAGACCTCTCTTGCTCGTCTTGTATGTATATATTTCCTTATACACCTCGGTAACACTCGTGAGGTCTTCTGGATATCTATATTTTAAAACAGCTATTATGTACTTGAGAGCCATATAGTATTTTGTCATGTCATTCACAAACTGTCTTTCATCATCTTTGAAACGACATAATATGTCATGGTCATCTAAGTCCTTAGCTAGTTTATGATTGTGAAACCCACAACTAACCATAACATTCCAACCGCTACCACATGGCACAAGTCTCAACATAAATGAACATTTAACTTTCATACTATAACTGTCTTCAAATGAATCCTTCCTTTTGCAGTTCCCTCCTTTTTCACAACCTATAATCAATTTATCTTTCCTCTCTCTGATCCCATTTGCGGTATCAAAATGAATAATACAATAATAATATCATGTTGTTTACCAAAGGACTGCGCCCATGCTAACACGTAATATCGAAAGGGAAATATCTGTCATTTACAACATATACAAAATAAATTATCAATGTCAGAAATGCCGAAAGCCTATTAAGTATTGAACAAGTTAAAAATAAAATATGAAAGTAAAACATACAACATATGTGGTGAAAGATTGTGTAAAATTTGTAGTAGAACCATCAGGATCTGGACCACACAAATGAAGCATTTTGAACTACCTGATTTTTTACATTATTGCAAAAAATTTGATATATTGAAATTTTCAAGATATCTGCAAGTTTTTATCTATATCCGTAAGAGATATAGATTTCCCCCAAAATACTAGTTTTTTCAAAAAATCCGATATAAATGTACTGAATTTTTTAAAATATGCGGTAAAAATACAATAAATTTATACAAAATACCGATAAGTGTAGTAAAATATTGGATTTTTTTGAAAATATACGGTGAAAATGCAAAAAATACAGAACTTTTTAGAAAAATCGATAAAAACTCATATCGATATTTTTAAAATATTCGGTAAAATTGCATAAATTTCTCCTTTTCCAAAAACTTTCTTACTTGATTTTTTTACAACTATCAGATTTTTTAAATTTTTTATCAGTTCTCAAAAGTGAATATTTTTTACCGAATATAAAAATTTGAAAGATAAATAATAGAAAAAAGATCTTTGCCATTATAAAAATATATGAGAGTCCTAGGTTAAATTTGAGAGTGACAAAATAAGTTCTCAATCACAAAGTCACAACTTAAAAGGTAAGAAACAAATAAAAAAAAAATCCACAATTTAACTTTTATTATTAAACATATAATATATAATATTTATATTAAGAGTAATTCTAACTTATGTCCTAAGAGCCCACGATAAGAAACCTATAAATAAAAAGTGTGTTAAAAAAAGCGAAAAACTTAATTATCAAATTTTAATAAAATCAATCCATAATTTCTAATAATTTATTTTTTATATTTAACTTTTAATTTATGTCTTTAGGATACATGTTATATTAGTCTTATATTAACTATGAAATAAATTAAAATATCAGTTATATTTAAATACTATTAATATATTAACAATTTTTTTTACCTTAAATGTTTTAAAGATAGTTTACTCTCTGAAATATTGTATTTTCAAATATCGATATTAATAAAATAAAAAAATAATGAATTATTCGATATAATTATCATTTTATTGTTATTAATATCTCAAATAATAAATAATCAATGATATTTTTTTGTGTGAGATAAATTAATTTATTTAATTTATGATGAGTTGTCATAAAAATTTGTTATAAATTAATATAAAATAATCGGTTTAGAAGAAATTAATAAAATAATATATCCCAAAATTATATATTTAATTATAATTATGAAAAATTTGTTATAAGAAATATATTTTACAAACGGAACAAATACAAATTTTCATACTTTTAAATATTTTCTTATAGATATTAATTTATAAAATATAGCGATTTAAAAAAAAATTTAATCATTAAATTTAAGTTATATATTTTTCATTTATAAAAACAATTTAAGTCTACACAGATAGTTTACCTAATTGTAACTTTCTTAATGTATAATATTTATAATTTAAGTGATTAAAATGAAAATATAAAATAAAATAAAATGAAGAGTTTAATTGTTAGGCCGAATATTCAACAAAAATGATTAACTAATACTTAATACATATTCAACATTAAAATTTAGCCTAGTTGTTAATAGTGCACCAGTTTGTTGAATCCGGGTTGTGACTTGTGCAGACCCGTTTCAGTATCGATCACTCACACCCTCCGTTTCCTCTTCCGACTCGCGCTACACTCACACCCTCCGTTTCCTCTTCCGACTCGCGCTACACTCACACCCTCCGTTTCCTCTTCCGACTCGCGCTACACTCACACCCTCCGTTTCCTCTTCCGATTCGCGCTACACTCACACCCTCCGTTTCCTCTTCCGATTCGCGCTAGGTTACGTTGATTTCGAATCCCACAAAGGTAATTCATTCCCAAAACTCTACTCGCGCTGAGTATCATTTTATATGCACTTATGTTAATGTTTAGGGTTTTAGGGTTTAGGGTATTTGGATTTAGGGGATGGCAAATTATGTTAATTTTTATGTGCTTTATTAGCTGTCTCTGATGGAGTGTGGTTTTTTGAAGCTCTGTTGGTCATGCTGCGATTAGCTTTGTTACTATAAGATGCTGTGATGCTATTCATCACATAGCTCTATGGGTGCTAGTAGTAGTAGCAGGAGGAATCAATGTTGGTTTTTTAATCTGTTTCATAATTCTGTTTTGAGATTGGTGAGAAGAGTAGATCTCTGTTACATATATAAGATATAATTACCTGCTAATACCATAGTCTTTTTTGCTGGTTTGTTTAAGCTAAATAGATATCTTTAAAATCAAATCATGCTTTTGTATCAAATTTTGAAATATCTTCCCGCATATATAGAATTAATTGTATATGTAGTTACTTGACTGGGTATTAATGTATCATGCTTTAACAAGTAAAAAAGTTTATTTAATGGTTGGTATTTTCGTATATATTTAAGGAAATTATCATTTGAACTATTGGTTAATATACAGATTAGAAAGTTTGATGTATTTAAATTAGTATAATCGCACCACCCGATTGAATAATTTCATACAACTTGATCTGATGCAATTGTTTTTAGAGAATTACATATATGTTAATGCTTGATACTTGTGAATTGAGAGGATATGAGGGTGGATTGAACAAAAGTGGATATTTGTTGAACAAAAGGGTATTCAGAATAAGGATATGAAGAATCCCTCTCATTCTTCTCTGTTGCTTAAGGCTTATGGCGCGCAACTCACATCATAACTGACAAGTGTCTGTAGAGGTAGAAGATTCTTTTTGTGTGCTTGAAGCAAGGTGATTGAATGATGAAGCCCAACATGATCATGTCTTGATGTCCATATTTTCCAGAGTCTTGCATATGAAGCGTTAAACTAACTTGAGATCCAATGCAGTGCAAGTATAGAGGTCTAGCCCTATCAAGTGATCAGAAGACTTATGACCACTTGACTGAATAAGCGAAGCAGGAAAGTTATAGACAAGTGTAATCAATTGATCAAAGATACCTTTGATCAACTAATTAAGGGTAAAGATCAAGCTAGGTATATGATAAGCACATGAGTTTTATTTGAATAAAAATCATGAATATCCTAATTGAAAATTAGAAGGAAAATAAAGAGCTAAAAAATTCAATTAATTCCTAATTAAACCTAAACATGTACGAAGCTGTTTTTGTTTTAAATATATTTTCAAGTATTTTTAAAGTGTATAAAACATATGTATTTATGAATTAAAATGCATTTAGGATGACAAAACTAGAATTAGTTAAAAAATAATTGATTATTGAAAACACAAGTCCTGCAGGGGGTATGCAATAAACTGGGGGTGTGGCCCTGGCCATCGAGGCGTTGGGCTTAGCCAGAAACCCAATGAAATGTTGTTGAAGTAGCCTGGTTCAGGAGGGGGTATGTTGAGAAAATTATGGGTGCATGGGCATATGGTTCTATGTGTTTCAATCAGCCAGGCCCACCATGCAATAAACCAAGATTGATGGGAGTGCAGGCATCAAATCAAAGCATTCCTTTGTTTCACTTGTTCAGACCTCTTTCTCTCACTGGCGCTCTACTCCGTCGCGCCGAAGGTGGAAGAGTTGATCCCAACCACCAAATAACCTCCTCATATTACTTGTCACAACATCCTCTCCCTCAATATCACCTCAATTTCATTTGAAGCCTCACTAAAACCTCTGAAAAGAGCTAAACCTTCAAGAACCTTAACTATTGAAACTGAAATTAAATTGAAACAAAGGCTCGAACGAAGCTCAAACCTTAGGGGTTTGTCTCCTCTACAGAGTGGCTACATGGCAGTAACACAATTAGGATAAGGAAGAGAAGTTAGGACGACCAACCTACAAGGCAGAGGCGAGCCTTGGTGCTCTGTTGAAGACGAATATGATGGAGGTACAAATCACAGAAACCCAAAGATATTTAGGTGCTTATTTCAAACTCTTCCAAGCCTCTTTGCTGCAGTTCTTCTTCTTCTTCTCAAACTCTAGTCCTTAGGGTTGTGATTACTGATGTTGTTGTATGTTATACATGTGAGTGAGAGGAGAGTGCTTGAGAGTGGTGATTGATGATGAATTGTTGCAGAGAGTTCAAATAGGGAGAGAGAAATCAAAAGGATGAGAATTTTCAGTGAGTTTGTGGAATTTTGTAGCAAATGATCCTTGTTGATGATTGATCATGCTGATGAGAATATATAGAATGAGGGTTGCAACTGAATCGGGTAAAGTTTTGGGGTAGGTTGTTACAAGTTAGGGCATACGTGAAAGTTAGTAGTTCAAGGGAGAAAGTTAGTTAATGATGCTAACTCTGTTAGTCATCTGTTAGAAGTGAATCCAATTAGTTATTTGGATAGTAAATGAGGTGTTATGCATTATTATGAAGTTGACAATTAGATGTTGTCAAGTGCAGAGGTTAGAAAGTTAGTGATTAAAAAAATCATGTTAGTTAGGTGTTACCAAAAATAATTTGATATGTAGCTTGAAAGAATTTGAACTGTGACCAACAATGATAACTTGCAGGTGTTATGAAACTGAATATCCGTATGTTAGCATTTACAATCAGAAAAATCAGTTAATTGTTTTTGAATTAGAATGTTACTTGTTATTGGTTAGTGGTTGTTAGTAATTTCAACTTGTTACAATTAGAGTAAATCGATGTTAGATGAACCTGCTAGTGTTATGAGGTTATTAAAGTTAGTGTTAATGAATTGGAGGCTTGTTAGATGCAGTTAGTTATTACAATTGGGGGTTGTTAGTGAAGAATCATGAAGTTATTAGTTAGTGTATGATAGTGATGATTAGAGGTTAAGTTAGTAAATTATGAAATTGTTTGAATATGGAAATGCTAGACTGTTGATGGAAACTGTTAGTAGCAGTTAGTAATAATTGTGAACAAAGTTAGAACAAAAATGTTAGTGAGTTAGAATAGAGTTATGTTGAATTGAAGTTTGAAGTTTTAACAACAATCAGATGGTGTCAGGAGCTTTGGTTGATTGCTATGAGGTCAAAAATTTAGATGGAAAACCGATTATGAGAACTATGCAGGTTAATTGTTTGTGTTGCTGTATTGAAGTCCAACTGTTATGAATATCACAAACTAGTGGCATTGATTTGTGTTAATGGGATTAATATGCCATGAAGCTAACATGTTAGTGAAAATGCATGAATTGTTAGCTTCAAATATGAATGATACTGATCTTTCAATGTTATTTCAATTGAATCAAAAACCAATTAAAACTATATGTTAAATTAGCTTGGATTGGATGTTAGTGATTAGGGTTATATTAACTTGTTAATGAATTGTGCTAAGTGAATTGTTATTGGTATTGTGTCAATAACTTAGCCATAATGTGTTTGAATTTTAGGGAGGTTAGAAGCATACCTATACTGATTAGATCATGTTGGTTAGTTTGAACTGGTTTTGTTAGGTTTAAATGTGTGTGTATACATTGAGTAGCCATGACTTATTTAATTGCATGTTGTGTAAGTCATGTAAATGTACTTAATATCATTGTCCTGGATTATGATGAAATGCATATGTATGGTGCTTATGTTATTGATTATGTATGTATGTTTGGTGTGATTTTGCAGGGATGGTATGGGCTTGAAATGAGGATATGCTCATGAAGATTTTGGTCAAGGCATGGAATTAAGACATGGGTCAAGGAACATGTTATGGCACATAAACATTTTTTTTCTTTGAAAGACACCAATGGTCATAAAAAGCTTGAAGGTTTTGGAGGGATGCCTTAGAATAGGTTTTAGATTTAGGTAGTTGACTATGATCACTGTTTGACCAAAAAGTAAATAGTTGACCAAAAGTCAACTTTAGGTAAAAATGTGTAATTTCGCGTGTAAACTTGTAATTTGGATCTTTTTGTCCTGAAATGGAAGTTTTTGGTAATGAAATGGCCTTTTGAAATGAATTGTGTAAGTAACTTGTGTCTCCCTCCAAAATTGAATCTAAATTTGATCTTGTATTTGAATGGCTTTGCATATTGATTTTGCTTCTTCAAATTTATATGTTCCTTGATGCAATCCCATCATAATCAAAGAACATAACTATTAGTAAAAGATGGCCAATGAACCAAGCTTGCAAACCATAACCCGATGTCTTGTTTCTTAAATAAGAAGTAACATTTGAATCAAATGATGCCAAAAAATGAAATTATGGATGAATGTCTTATGATGGATGATTATGTCATGTGAATATGCAGATACAATGAGCCATGAGCCAAATGAAATGAAAAAAAGCAGGGCAAATTTTGGGGTATGACAAGTGTGCTTCTCTAAATTTCAGACATAAAGAAATAGTAGGAGCAAACAAATTACCCGGTACAATGGTGAGAGTTCTAGAACCAAGACATATGCAACTAGAAGGGAGGGTACTCACAGTCACCAAGAACATAACCACAATGTTAAAGAGGAGGCAATTAGTAAAGCCTCTATGAGAAACAACAAAGCTAATAACCTGGTCTAAAAGGATAAAAAAGGTAATGGTACCTGGCCAAAAGAGGTGAAGATTAGCTGGCAAAATAAGCAAGACGAGATTCCTCGATGTAAGAACAAATTTGAGATTAACATTAATAATGGTACTATAAAGGTCAATCATAGTAATCATAGTGAACACAATTAGATTAGAAGGAATTTCACTTATCTTCGAGAAAATTGAAAGTTCGATCAAACCATAACGACTAAAAAGAAGAAGAACTGAACCTAATGAAGGAATTCTTATACGAACCATCGTGAACGACAATTCCACCAAGCAAATTGAGAAGGATGAAGATACAACCTACAAAACAACGATTAATCAATATTACTTTGTTTTGGACCAAACCAGAAACATAGTGAAGAACCAAAAGAATTATCATATAAAAAACACCTAATTGCAAGGGGATAGTCAGCAAAGACAATGTTACTCAACATGAAAACAATGGAATTGTAATCATAAATATTGATGCTAACTTGGAGATAGAAGGGAAGTGACACATGGGAGAAATCTTAACCATGGACGATGACTCGATAGCTGAAGCAACTTCGACTCAATAGAGGTATGGAAAATCCAACCTTAGTAGAAGCGCAAGGTGTGTTAAATTCTACGAAATTGACTAAGGATATGAAGCTCAATCGCATCATGGTGCACACTGATTGTAATTCTCTATTTGAAATGTTGTAGAGCCATCAGATAAACAGGGAGAAGAGCAAGATACAAATAGAACTCATTTGGGAGTTTTGATTAGGGACATAAACAAAGCCCTAAACGGGTTTCCTATAGCTAAAATCCATCATGTGGATAAAGCTTGGGAATTTCTTAATGAACCCTATGTATTAATAGGGCACCACATCATAATACAAAATCCCCCCTCTAAACGCACCTTGAGAAAATAGAATTTCGACTTTATGTAAAAAAACTATGCAGATGCATCTTTGTGTATATTCCAGAGATGCATCTTCAGACGATATTTGTTCTAAAACGCGCTAGAACCCCTTCTCCTTCCTCACTTCTAAAAAAATAACTCTAAATATCTCTCAATCCCTCTCAATTCACATTCTCTCAAAATCAATCAACCAAGTTCAAAGCTTCTTCCATCAACATCAAGTACATCAAAGAGATCATTCAACACTGAAGTAAAATCTCAATTTATAAGTTTTTTATTTTTGTAAACTTTTTTGGGTTTTTGTATAAATTAGTAGAAATTAATGATTAGGTTAAGAAATAGATAGATTTTGCATGATTGATAGTTTATACATAATGAGAAACGTGTTTGATGGTTAAAAATAACGATCAATGCATTATTTTTGGGGGTTTAGTGATATGTGAAATTCTGGTATCAGATATGAGATGTCGAAGGTAATGTCACGACACTAATATCTGAATAATACAAACAGGATAAAGATAAAGAATAGTAATGCAAGAGACACAAGCAATTGTTAACCTAGTTCGGTGCAACTCACCTACGTCTGGGGGCTATCAAGCCAGGAAGGAAATCCACTAAATAGAATCAGTTCAAAGACTCTCAGTAAACTACACAAGTTACAGTCTTTTTCACCTAATCTCTGACCGTATGACTTCTACCTAAGAACTCTTAGATATGAGATCCCACTCACTCCCCCTCAATCACACCAGTGATATTAAACAAGAATTACAATGAAAAGAAGACACTCTTCAAAGACACACACTTGATTTTACTTAGCAGCTTCAATCAAGTAGACACAAACTCATGCTTAAAAGCTTTGAGTGGCAAATTACAACTCAAAAATCAGACCAATTCAATCATCTATGGATGAATTGAATGGCTTACAAGTCACACGACCACACAAGACACAAACCCTTATTCTCTCTCAATATTTCGCTCTGTATTTCTTGTGTATCAAATCAGGTTTTCCATGTCCTTTTTATAGAAGCATTCAGCTGGGCTTGGACATCATAAAACCCTAAAATTATTTTCCATTCAAATCTTCTTATGACAGTTGGTTAGATCTCTTTGAAAAATAAGTTAAATCACGTTGTAATCATTGATTGATTGCGTTTGCAATTAACTCATCAATCAAACATAGATTTCCATTAAAAGCGCAATCACATAACACATAACATTCAGACTGAATGTTCTGTGTACAGATGTCATGACATCGGGTCTGACATCCTGGAACAATCCTGCATAATTCCATTTTAAATATCCAGCAGGTATATAATATTAGATGTCATGACATCGTGTATGACATCCTGAAACAATCCTGCGTAATTATGTTTTTAAACCTCCAACAGGTACAAGATATCTGATGTTAAGACATCACATGCAACATCTTGTGAACACTCTTTGTTTTACCAAATATGCTGCCAACACTTAGAACCAACAAACTCCCCCTTTGGAAAATTTTGGCTAAAACATATATCTGTCCATTTTGTTCACAAGAAAAATACATCAGCAGTTAAACAACATAACAGCGTTTAAGTAGCAGCAGAAGCAAACAGAATTACTAGCTATAATAGCAACTAGTAAAACACACAAATGCACATGAGGGTACTTCTTCTCCCCCTAAGTCTGTACAACACAGACATCTCCTTTAACAATAACAGCACTTGTAATAACAACACCTGTAACAAACAGAGTCACCCTCTGACTTGTGCACCACAGAGCATGCACAGAACATCAGACATCTCCTCCAACATCTCAGAATAGAACATCATTCTGTTCCACATCAGATATCTCCTTCAACATTAGCTGTTCCACATTACAGAACAGATGATCATTCTGTCCCATATCAAACATCTCCTTCAACATCAGATGTCCATTTGTTTAGCCTACATCAACAATGCAGATCTCCACATCCACACATTTAACTGCAGCTCTCCATAATAATCACTTCTCCCCCTTTTTAGTCAAAATAGACCAAAGTGACCAATTAGACAAAATAAATGTCAATCAGTCCAGCAGAGAATGTCACAAAGGATGTTATAACATATAAAATGTTAAAACATAAATGTCAGGTGATACAAACCATAATTATACACAACTGCAATAGCTGAGATAATTAGAAATCCATGGAACTCATAAAGAGCCCAAATATTACATCAAGGCATCAGTAAGGACTGCCAAAAATTACAAACATTAACAAAAAAAAACAGCAAATTATCCAGCATCCAAAACAGGCAAACCAACAGGGGGACCAGTCTTCATAACAGCACACATCACACACTCTTCATAACAGGGGGACCTTCACAACTCAGTCTGAGGAAGTAGCATCTTCTTCACCTTCAGATTCAGAACTTCCACTAGATTGATCTTGAGAATTGGACCTCTCACTTGAGGTATGAGCATCTGACTCCTTGGTTTCACCCACCTTATCCATCTCTTCCTTCTCTAAGCTACTAATGAGAACCTCTAAAGCCTCCTTCCTAGCCTTGGCAACCCTAATACCAGTATCCAGCTCCTTACAAGTTTCCTTCAATTGAGCAATCAAGCCACCTTGAGAGGCTGGCTCCTTCCTTGCAGATGTCATGACAACATCATTGACATGGCTCCCTTCAAATAACTTGTAGTGAATGGACAGTGGAGGCTTCCTTCTGCTGGGAATATCACTTGTGTTTAGAATACCAGGTTGCTGGCTCAAGATAATTCCATAAATGATAGATGGAAAGGCAATAGGCATCTTTACTGCATTAGTGGAGGCATGTCTAACAATCTGTTCAAACATAAACCTTCCAAAATCAAAGTTGAGCCTGGTTCCAATAGCATAGAAGATTCTTCCAAGACCATTAGAGATAGTTGAGATATGATTTGTTGGCACCCAGTTGGCTGAACCAATCTTATGCAAGATGGCATATTTAACAATTAATTTGCCAGCTGAAAGATACTTCTTGCTAGGCCATTCCTTGACTTGGCCAGCAGTAATAGTCCTACAGACTTCATTGTCTGTAGCCTCTAACTCCACACCTCCTTCAGTTCCTCTCCCTAGGAACTTATTGATTATGGTTGGGGAGAACGTTACACATATACCTCTCACAAAGACCTTGCAGAATTCCTTGCTACTCTTGTCAGAAATATCCTCTGGGATATTCACAACAAACTCTTTCACTAACCCTTCAAAGCATTGGGGCAAAGCAACAACAGTTTTCATCAGACCAGCAATCTTAATCAATTCCATAACTTTCTTCACTTCTACAGCCTCCTTCCCTAGCTCCCTCTCAACAACAACTCTCCTTTGAATAACAAACTTCCACTTGGCAGCACCATCTTCCAGATGGAAAGAAATGTTGTCCAAATGTACAACTGCAACCTTAGCTGGAGACTTTTTAACAGTCTGCCTTTTAGCAGGAGAGATGTCTAGGACATCGTCTTTGACATCATCTTCAGAATCAGAGCTTTCTTTGATCTTCCTCTTTTTGACCTCTACTTTACTCCATGATTTGGAGGGTCATACACGAGCAACCTTCTTGCCTGTTCTGGCTGTCAACATCTCAGCCACAATCTTCCCTTTTCTGGTCTTCAATTTCCTTGCAACCCTTGGTTTCACATGATGAACCAAGGTGTCATCTTCTTCATCTGAACTCTCTTCCTCCAGATTAATAACATTCTCAGCAGTTTCATGAGAAACATCTACTGGTTTCTTAATAGGCAAGGTTTTACCTAGAGAGCATAGACCCTTAACAACCATGTCTTTCTCTGATCTAGATGAATCATCATCTTTCTCAGTTTGGGGTTCCACCTCAGGTGAGGGATCCCTTCTAGACAGAGGGGTCGAAACACCCTTGACTGCATGCCCTTCGTTTAGAATCCTAGTTACCAGGTTCCTAATGGCACGATATGTAAAGTGCATGTCATCCTTATGAGGAGGTTTATCAGGAATGTTACCTTGATTACTTCCAGCCATGGAAGAAGGACCAGGGACGTCGCCTGGAATAACAGAGAGGGGAATAACCTCCAAAATATCTTCATCTAGAAACTCCATGGAGGGAGTCCTTGCCTTGTGAGTGGGTTTTGATCCTGAGGATGAGGGATGTTGTGACATTTTGTTGGACTTTTGAAAGAAATCTTTTTACCCTAGCAGAGATTGTCTGAGAAGTTGGATGAAGATGGAAATGGTTATGTTAAGGTAGCGTGTGGAAATGACATAAATACTAGTTCCAATACTAGGTAATGATTTACCATAAATGTGGCACTTTCTTTTAAGTGGGCAGACAATATTTTTATTACCTTTTTCACTCCACTTTAATTGCTATAACTTCTCATGAATAACAATCCCCAATTTCCCTCTTAAATATTCAAACTGATTAGCATTCAGAGCCCTTGCAAATTTGTCAGCTAATTGCATTCATGCTTTAGTGCTATGATTTTTTCTTCCACAAATTCTCTAATGAAGTGATGACAAATATCAATGTGCTTAGTCCTACCGTGCTGAATAGGATTTTTGGAAATAGTTATAGCACTCAGGTTGTCATAGTACAATGTCATGACATCGTGTGTGACATTGTATTCAGTCAACATTAGTTTCAACCAACCCTATTGAGAACAACTACTTCCAGCTGCCATGTATTTAGCTTGATATATAGCACAAACACCATTTTCATCTTTGAATACTTTCGAATGTGTAGGAGCAGGAGTCCTTGCACTCTCCATGCCAATCTTCTTAACATCGTTCTTGGCACATTTGCTTTGGGATAGAAAGATAAACTCTTCTTTCTGCTTGACTTGTAGCCCAAGTCCAACAAAGCTCTTCCCAACTTCAGACTGCATTTGACTAGCAACATGTTCTACCATCTTCCTTGTATCTTCTTGAAGTTTTAGACAAAAGTCTTTGAAGACTTCAAACATATCAGATTTCCTTTTGATCCAGATGTATCTGGAGAAGTCATCCACCACTGCATACTTCTTCCCACCAAGGCTTCCCACCTGCATAGGTACCATTAAATCCATATGGAGGAGTTTCAAACCTTTGGAAGTGATGTCATGTCAGAGTTTCTGGTGTGACATCCTTGTCTGACATTTCCCACAGACTTTTCTTTCATCAATCTTCAATTTGGGAGTTCCTCTAACAAATATAATCATCTTCATCCCTTTAAGATGCAGATGGCTCAAACTTTGATGCCATGTCTTCACTCCTTCTTCTTTGACTAAGGTACACTTTGAGGAATAACCAATTTGAGAGCTCCACATGTAACCGTTGTCTTTGGTCCTGACTCCTTTCATGATCACCTCACTTTCTTTGTTAGTAATCAGACATTCAGTTTTAGTGAAGTTAACATTTAGACCTTGGTCACATAGTTGACTGATGCTTATTAGATTTGCAGTCAAGCCCTTAATAAGTAGGACCTTGTCAAGTTCAGGAAATCCAGGGCAATCAAGCTTACCTATCCCCTTGATTTCACCCTTTGCTCCATCACCAAAGGTTACATAGCTCGTGGCATGAGGATGACGGCCAGTTAGCAGGTCTTTGTTTCCAGTCATGTGTCTGGAGCACCCACTGTCAAAATACCAATCTTCTTTGGCTGAAACTCTGAAGGAAGTGTGAGCTATTAGACTTGTAACATTAGTCTTAGGAGCCCATTGCTTTTTGTTGACAGGCCTGTGATGTTTGGGTCTAGGTTGATGGTGAGTTTGATGATGAACAGGGCTAGGATAACCATACAGCTTATAGCAGAAGGGCTTTTTGTGGCCAAATTTTCCACAGTAATGGCATCTCCATCTTTGGTGTTTCCCTTTCTGATGTCTTCCCTTACGATGTTGTGACATGTGATGTGACATCTCAGGTTTGCTTTTAATATGGCTGCTCTTGAGTTTGGATTTAGGTTTGCCACCAGTGTAACTGCACTCAGGCTTAGATTCATTATACCCAATGCCAGATTTGTCTCCTGTTATTTGTCCAGTCTGGAGAATCTTGTCTAAGGAGTCAGATCCATTGTTTAACATTCTTACATACTTGGTCATCTCTTCCAGTTTAGAATTCAAGAACACAACTTCAGCTTTTAACTTGGAGATGGTTTCCTCATGTTCTGCCTTCTCATTCTCCAGCTGTACTATCACTTTCTTCTGGCTTTCAACTTGTTGACTTTCATCTAGCTTGGCAATCAGAACCACTTCTTCTGTTTTTAATTTGGAGATGGTTTCCAAGTGTTCTACCTTCTCATTCTCAAGTTGAGTTATTACCTTCTTCTGGCTTTCAACCTGTTTACACACCTCTGCACTTTTGTGACACAACTTTCTGTAGGTAGTGGCCAACTCTTCAAAGGTTACTTCATCATCACTTGAGTCTTCATCAGAACCCCATCTTCCTGTCAAGGCAGTCACCAGGTTTGCAGACTCTTCTGTTTCACTTTCATCAGACCAAGTGGCAGCAAGACTCATCTTCTGTTTCTTGAGGTAGGTTCCACATTCAGTTCTAATGTGTCCATACCCATCACATTCATGGCACTGTACTCCTTTTCCTTCTTTGGGCTTATCATCTGACCTTGTTCTTCTTCCAGCATTGTTGGATTTACTGATGTCAGATGAGATGTTCTTGACATTAGCCTTAGATCTTACATCCATCTTTTTCAACAGTCTGTTGAACTGTCTTCCTAGCATTGCTACATCATTTGCCAGATCTTCATCAACATCCTGACCATTTTCCTCCTCTGTGTTTGACATGAAAGCTATGCTTTTGGTTTTCTTTTCAGATCCATCACACATTCCCATCTCAAATGTTTGGAGGGGACCAATTAGCTCATCAACTCTCATATTGGAGATGTCTTGAGACTCTTCTATGGCTGTCACCTTCATAACAAATCTCTTAGGGAGTGACCTGAGTATTTTTCTTACTAATTTTTCATCTGACATCTTCTCTCCCAGGGCTCCTAAGGCATTAGCAATTTCAAGGATACTCATATGAAATTCATGAATATTTTCATCTTCTTTCATCCTTAAATTTTCAAACTTGGTGGTGAGCAGCTGTAGTCTAGACATCTTCACTCTAAAGGTGCCTTCATGAGTGGTTTTGAGAATGTTCCAAGCATCTTTAGCCACCTCACATTTGTTTACCAATCTAAAGATATTCTTGTCTACTCCATTGAATATGACATTCAATGCTTTAGAATTTCCAAGGGCTAGATCATCCTCCTCCTTGGACCATTGTTCTTCAGGCTTCTTATCAGTTGTGGTTTCTCCTTCCTTAGTAATTACTGGATGTTCCCAGCCTGTTAACACAGCCTTCCAAGCCTTATTATCAAGAGATTTTAGGAAAGCTACCATTCGAGGTTTCCAACAGTCATAGTTAGATCCATCCAAAATTGGTGGCCTGTGAACAGATCCTCCATCTCTCTCCATAGTACCAGAAAGTATCGTCCCTAGATCTCACCCAGAACCAGAGCAGGATGCCTGCTCTGATACCAATTGAAATTCTGGTATCAGATATGAGATGTCGAAGGTAATGTCACGACACTAATATCTGAATAATACAAACAGGATAAAGATAAAGAATAGTAATGCAAGAGACACAAGCAATTGTTAACCCAGTTCGGTGCAACTCACCTACGTCTGGGGGCTACCAAGCCAGGAAGGAAATCCACTAAATAGAATCAGTTCAAAGACTCTCAGTAAACTACACAAGTTACAGTCTTTTTCACCTAATCTCTGACCGTATGACTTCTACCTAAGAACTCTTAGATATGAGATCCCACTCACTCCCCCTCAATCACACCAGTGATATTAAACAAAAATTACAATGAAAAGAAGACACTCTTCAAAGACACACACTTGATTTTACTTAGCAGCTTCAATCAAGTAGACACGCACTCATGCTTAAAATCTTTGAGTGGCAAATTACAACTCAAAAATCAGACCAATTCAATCATCTATGGATGAATTGAATGGCTTACAAGTCACACGACCACACAAGACACAAACCCTTATTCTCTCTCAATATTTCGCTTTGTATTTCTTGTGTATCAAATCAGGTTTTCCATGTCCTTTTTATAGAAGCATTCAGCTGGGCTTGGACATCATAAAACCCTAAAACTATTTTCCATTCAAATCTTCTTATGAAAGTTGGTTAGATCTCTTTGGAAAATAAGTTAAATCACATTGTAATCATTGATTGATTGCGTTTGCAATTAACTCATCAATCAAACATAAATTGCCATTAAAAGCGCAATCACATAACACATAACATTCAGACTGAATGTTCTGTGTACATATATCATGACATTGGGTCTGGCATCCTGGAACAATCCTGCATAATTCCATTTTAAATATCCAGCAGGTACATAATATCAGATGTCATGACATCGTGTATGACATCCTGAAACAATCCTGCATAATTATGTTTTTAAACCTCCAGCAGGTACAAGATATCTTATGTTAAGACATCACATGCAACATCTTGTGAACACTCTTTGTTTTACCAAAATTGTTGCCAACACTTAGAACCAACAGTATGCATTACCACCATTGAAGTAGCTAAAAGTTGCAGGAAATTTCGGAGATACATCTCTGGAATTTTCCAACGTTTGGATTCCAAGTAACTGGAGATGCATCTCCGTAATTTATCTGTCTATTTTTTAAAATATTTTTCTTGCTTGCAGGGTTGCCTATAGTAATTGTGTGATAATTTTCTGGTTTACTTATAGGCAATATGGATGATAGAGACGAAAAATTGAGGCACATGAGGATTGCACGACATGCATCTATCCAGAGGGAAAAGAGTCATATTTTTGGAGGCTCTTGTTCCCTCTAGCCCGGTTCAGGTATAGGCATTGACTTTTGGGGCTCATATATCTCCACCTTTTTCTTCCCGTAGGAGATGGGTAGCACCTACTGACGCATCAATATCTCCATCTTCCAGTAGGCGATAGGTTTCACCTATTTAGGCGCTAGAGGTACTCGGGTCACCAGAGGTGCCTGAGGCACCAATGTCACCCCAGGCACCGAAGGGACCTCATACTGATGAGCCAGTGCTACCTTAGACTGATGAGGTTGATGAGCCAGTGCCACCTCAGGTATTTGGAGTAGGCCCTATAGAGTTATCACTACTACCTCATTACACATACCATACTGCCAGACATATATGGGACGGAGAGGTAAAATTAGTTGGATTCATCCTTTTTAAATTACTTTTATTATCATCTTACAAGTTTCTGGCATAGATTTATTTTTCTGCAGGTTCATGATCCGCTGAAATTCATTAACCATGGGCGTAAGATTAATGGCTTACCTCAGCCTATTGACGAGTGGTTTTAGGCTGCTTTGTCCCAATCTAGGTGAAGGTCTTGTGCAAGACCAGCTATATTACGTTCAATCATGGGATGCTTAATGCATTCATGGAGAGATGGAACACTAATAACTCATCATTTCATTTACTACTTGATGGGATGTCTATCATACTCGACGATGTGTCGTGTTTGCTGCATCTTCCGATTAGGAGGAAACTTATAGATCATACGAGGATTAGTAAAGATGAGGCACTCAAGCTGATGGTAGACTATCTGGGAGTTAACTCTGAGTATGCCTTAAGGGAGATAGAAAACCCAAAGGGGCTCATGCTAGGTTCGAATTCTTGAAAAAGTTATATACATATGCTCCTTAGAGAAGAGCAGGATAAATGTGATGACGAGCTGGTGTGACTGCATAGAGCACATGTTATGCGAGCCTACTTGTTATATTTGGTTGCCATTGCCATTTTTGTGGACAATAGTGCCACTTATATGGATGTCGTCTTGTATGTATATATTTCCTTGTACACCTGGGTAACACTCGTGAGGACTTCTGGATATCTATATTTTAAAACAGCTATTATGTACTTGAGAGCCATATAGTATTTTGTCATGTCATTCACGAACTGTCTTTCATCATCTTTGAAACGACCTAATATGTCATGGTCATCTAAGTCCTTAGCTAGTTTATGATTGTGAAACCCACAACTAACCATAACATTCCAATTGCTACCACATGGCATAAGTCTCAACATAAATGAACATTTAACTTTCATACTATAACTGTCTTCAAATGAATCCTTCCTTTTATAGTTCCCTCCTTTCTCACAACCTATAATCAATTTATCTTTCCTCTCTCTGATCCCATTTGCGGTATCAAAATGAATAATACAATAATAATATCATGTTGTTTACCAAAGGACTGTGCCCATGCTAACACGTAATATCAAAAGGGAAATATTTGTCATTTACAACATATACAAAATAAATTATCAATGTCAGAAATGCCGAAAGCCTATTAAGTATTGAACAAGTTAAAAATAAATATAAAAGTAAAACATACAATGTATGTGGTGAATGAAAGATTGTGTAAAATTTGTAGTAGAACCATCAGGATCTGGACCATACAAATGAAGCATTTTGAACTACCTGATTTTTTACATTATTGCCAAAAATTTGATATATTGGAATTTTCAAGATATCTGCAAGTTTTTATCTATATCAATAAGAGATATAGATTTCCCCCAAAATACCAGTTTTTTCAAAAAATCCGATATAAATGTACTGAACATTTTAAAATATGCGGTAAAAATACAATAAATTTATAGAAAATACCGATAAATGCAGTAAACTATTGGATTTTTTGAAAATATACGGTGAAAATGCAAAAAATACAGAACTTTTTAGAAAAACCGATAAAAACTCATATCGATTTTTTTTAAAATATTCGGTAAAATTGCATAAATTTCTCCTTTTCCAAAAACTTTCTTACTTGATTTTTTTACAACTATCAGTTTTTTTAAATTTTTTATCAGTTCTCAAAAGTGAATATTTTTTACCGAATATAAAAATTTGAAAGATAAATAATAGAAAAAAGATCTTTGCCATTATAAAAATATATGAGAGTCCTTGGTTAAATTTGAGAGTGACAGAACAAATTCTCAATCACAAAGTCACAACTTAAAAGGTAAGAAACAAATAAAAAAAATCCACAATTTAACTTTTATTATTAAACTAATAATATATAATATTTATATTAAGAGTAATTCTAACTTATGTCCTAAGAGCCCACGATAAGAAACCTATAAATAAAAAGTGTGTTAAAAAAAGCGAAAAACTTAATTATCAAATTTTAATAAAATCAATCCATAATTTCTAATAATTTATTTTTTATATTTAACTTTTAATTTATGTCTTTAGGATACATGTTATATTAGTCTTATATTAATTATGAAATAAATTAAAAATATCAGTTATATTTAAAATACTATTAATATATTAACAATTTTTTTTACCTTAAATGTTTTAAAGATAGTTTACTCTCTGAAATATTCTATTTTCAAATATCGATATTAATAAAATAAAAAAATAATGAATTATTCGATATAATTATCATTTTATTGTTATTAATATCTCAAATAGTAAATAATCAATGACATTTTTTTTGTGAGATAAATTATATTTATTTAATTTATGATGAGTTGTCATAAAAATTTGTTATAAATTAATATAAAATAATCGGTTTAGAAGAAATTAATAAAATAATATATCCCAAAATTATATATTTAATTATAATTATGAAAAATTTGTTATAAGAAATATATTTTACAAATGGAACAAATACAAATTTTCATACTTTTAAATATTTTCTTATAGATATTAATTTATAAAATATAACAATTTAAAAAAAAATTAATCATTAAATTAAAGTTTTATATTTTTCATTTATAAAAACAATTTAAGTCTACACAGATAGTTTACCTAATTGTAACTTTCTTAATGTATAATATTTATAATTTAAGTGATTAAAATGAAAATATAAAATAAAATAACATGAAGAGTTTAATTGTTAGGCCGAATATTCAACCAAAATGATTAACTAATACTTAATACATATTCAACATTAAAATTTAGCCTAGTTGTTAATAGTGCACCAGTTTGTTGAATCCGGGTTGTGACTTGCGCATACCCGTTTCAGTATCGATCACTCACATCCTCCGTTTCCTCTTACGACTCGCGCTAAACTCACACCCTCCGTTTCCTCTTCCGATTCGCGCTACACTCACACCCTCCGTTTCCTCTTCCGATTCGCGCTAGGTTACGTTGATTTCGAATCCCACAAAGATAATTCGTTCCCAAAACTCTATTCGCGCTGAGTATCATTTTATATGCACTTATGTTAATGTTTAGGGTTTTAGGGTTTAGGGTATTTGGATTTAGGGGATTGCAAATTGTGTTTCCTCCGTGTTTTTATGTGCTACATTAGATATCTCTGATGGAGCGTGGTTTTTTGAAGCTCTGTTGGTCATGCTGCGATTAGCTTTGTTACTATAAGATACTGTGATGCTATTCATCACATAGCTCTATGGGTGCTAGTAGTATTAGCAGGAGGAATCAATGTTGGTTTTTTAATCTGTTTCATAATTCTGTTTTGAGATTGGTGAGAAGAGTAGATCTCTGTTACATATATAAGATATAATTACCTGCTAATACCATAGTCTTTTTTGCTGGTTTGTTTAAGCTAAATAGATATCTTTAAAATCAAATCATGCTTTTGTATCAAGTTTTGAAATATCTTCCCACATATATAGAATTAATTGTATATATAGTTACTTGAGAGGAGAGTGCTTGAGAGTGGTGATTGATGATGAATTGTTGCAGAGAGTTCAAATAGGGAGAGAGAAATCGACAGCAAAAACATGGGCCAGAGGAGAAACCAGGGGCCCAATCCAATAAGCAACCAAAAGATAAAATTGAAATGGTTATAGTTGCTAGGCTTGTTATTGTGCGATGCCTGAACCATCATTGGATTGTTAATATTGTTGATATTCATTCTATGTCATCGTATACTATTCTACTATATTAGGGACTCCCGGTCGATACCTATGTGAAAATTATTAATATTCCTTTGTTCTACAGTCTGTGGCTATTCTATTATTTATACTATATATAAATATAGTATTTATAAGAAATAAAAAATGTAAGACTATTTTCTTTCAACCTACATTGCTTTCCTCCTGATTATTATTACCTCTAATATTCAGGCGGGCGCCTTTCCTGTTATCCAATTTGTTGGATTTTTGATGGTGCTTATGATCGATCTGTTGCATGTCATGTTGCTCCTCCTGATGTTGATTGGGAGTGATCAGAAGCTTGTCTTGTCGCTCCTTCTGGTCTCCAGAATTCATCTCCCCTCTTTTATCCTTATGATTCCCCTGATAATTATTTTCCTCATTTCTATTAACCTGTTGGTTGACCTTACCCTGATCAACTTGTTAATATTGCCACCTCTATTGTAGGTTAGATCCTTATTGTTCTTCCTCGTCTGGTTCAGGGAAGTACTCTTCTTCTTAGCGTTCTCCCTGTGAGTTTGAATTCCTTGCATACATTAGTGGCTCTTAGTTCTTTTGTCCAAGCTTTGTTGGGTTTGACTGTTGTTCCTATTGTAGCTAGGATTGGGATCACTGATGGTATTCTGATAAGGTTTGATGTTGTTGTTGTGTTGATCAGCGTAGCATCTACAAGCATTGTTGACTGTCTCCAGAACATGTAAGTCTTTCTCCTTGAAGATGACTTTATTTCTAGCTTGCCATATCCTATCAATTATGTGTATGTACAGTCTGGTCTTTAGTCATACTACTTAAGTAGTTTTTCCTCCAATCCTTGCTTTCCTCCTGATTATTATTCCCTCTAATATTCAGGAGGGCACCTTTCCTGTTATCCAATTTGTTGGATTTTTGATGGTGCTTGTGATCGATTTGTTGCATGTCATGTCGCTCCTTCTGATGTTGATTGGGAGTGATCAGAAGCTTGTCTTGTCGCTCCTTCTGGTCTCCAGAATTCATCTCCCCTCTTTTATCCTTAGGATTCCCCTGATAATTTTTTTCCTCATTTCTATTAACCTATTGGTTGTCCTTACCCTGATCCACTTGTTAATATTGCCACCTTTATTGTATGTTAGATCCTTATTGTTCTTCCTCGTCTGGTCCTGATAATTATTCTCCTCATTTCTATTAACCTGTTGGTTGTCCTTACCCTGATCCATTTGTTAATATTGCCACCTTTATTGTAGGTTAGATCCTCATTGTTCTTCCTCGTCTGCTTCAGGGAAGTACTCTTCATATTAGCGCTCT
This sequence comes from Lathyrus oleraceus, assembly GCF_024323335.1. Classification (NCBI taxonomy): domain Eukaryota; kingdom Viridiplantae; phylum Streptophyta; class Magnoliopsida; order Fabales; family Fabaceae; genus Lathyrus; species Lathyrus oleraceus. Next base: position 91,647,400 of record NC_066585.1, read on the forward strand.
CTCTGTGGGTTTGAATTCCTTGCGTATATTAGTGGCTCTTAGTTCTTCTTTCCAAGCTTTGTTGGGTTTGACTGTTGTTCCTATTGTAGCTAGGATTGGGATCACTGATGGTATTCTGACGAGGTTTGATGCCGTTGTTGTGTTGATCAGCGTAGCATCTACAAGCATTGTTGACTGTGTCCAGAACATGTAAGTCTTTCTCCTTGAAGATGACTTTATTTCTAGCTTGCCATATGCAATGAATTATGTGTATGTAAAGTCTGGTCTTTAGTCATACTACTTAAGTAGTTTTTCCTCCAATCCTTGCTTTCCTCCTGATTATTATTACCTCTAATATTCAGGCGGGCGCCTTTCCTGTTATCCAATTTGTTGGATTTTTGATGGTGCTTGTGATCGATCTATTGCATGTCATGTCGCTCCTTCTGATGTTGATTGGGAGTGATCAGAAGCTTGTCTTGTCGCTCCTTCTGGTCTCCAGAATTCATCTCCCCTCTTTTATCCTTATGATTCCCCTGATAATTATTTTCCTCATTTCTATTAACCTGTTGGTTTTCCTTACCCTGATCCACTTGTTAATATTGCCACCTTTATTCTAGGTTAGATCCTTATTGTTCTTCCTCGTCTGGTCCTGATAATTATTTTCCTCATTTCTATTAACCTGTTGACTGTCCTTACCCTTATCCACTTGTTAATATTGCCACCTTTATTTTAGGTTAGATCCTTATTGTTCTTCCTTTTCTGGTTCAGGGAAGTACTCTTCTTCTTATCGCTCTCCCTGTGAGTTTGAATTCCATGCGTATATTAGTGGCTCTTAGTTCTTCTGTCCAAGCTTTGTTGGGTTTGACTTTTGTTCCTATTGTAGCTAGGATTGGGATGACTGATGGTATTCTAATGAGGTTTGATGTTGTTGTTGTGTTGATCAGCGTAGCATATACAAGCATTGTTGACTGTGTCCAGAACATGTAAGTCTTTCTCCTTGAAGATGACTTTATTTCTAGCTTGCCATATGCTATCAATTATGTGTATGTATAGTCTGGTCTTTAGTCATACTACTTAAGTAGTTTTTCCTCCAATCCTTGCTTTCCTCCTGATTATTATTACCTCTAATATTCAGGCGGGCGCCTTTCCTGTTCTCCAATTTGTTGGATTTTTGATGGTGCTTGTGATCGATCTGTTGCATGTCATGTCGCTCCTTCTGGTGTTGATTGGAAGTGATCAGAAGCTTGTCTTGTCTCTCCTTCTGGTCTCCAGAATTCATCTCCCCTCTTTTATCCTTATGATTCCCCTGATAATTATTTTCCTCATTTCTATTAACCTGTTGGTTGTCCTTACCCTGATCCACTTGTTAATATTGCCACCTTTATTATAGGTTAGATCCTATTGTACTTCCTCGTCTGGTCCTGATAATTATTTTCCTCATTTCTATTAACCTGTTGGTTGTCCTTACCCTGATCCACTTGTTAATATTGCCACCTTTATTGTAGGTTAGATCCTTATTGTTCTTCCTCGTCTGGTTCAGGGAAGTACTCTTCTTCTCAACGCTCTCCCTGTGAGTTTGAATTCCTTGCGTATATTAGTGGCTCTTAGTTCTTCTGTCCAAGATTTGTTGGGTTCGACTGTTGTTCCTATTGTAGCTAGGATTGGGATCACTGATGGTATTCTGATGAGGTTTGATGCTGTTGTTGTGTTGATCAGCGTAGCATATACAAGCATTGTTGACTGTCTCCAGAACATGTAAGTCTTTCTCCTTGAAGATGAATTTATTTCTAGATTGCCATATGCTATCAATTATGTGTATGTACAGTCTGGTCTTTAGTCATACTACTTAAGTAGTTTTTCCTCCAATCCTTGCTTTCCTCCTGATTATTATTACCTATAATATTCAGGTGGGCGCCTTTCCTGTTATCCAATTTGTTGGATTTTTGATGGTGCTTATGATCGATCTGTTGCATGTCATGTCGCTCCTTTTGATGTTGATTGGGAGTGATTAGAAGCTTGTCTTGTCGTTCCTTCTGGTCTCCAGAATTCATCTCCCCTCTTTTATCCTTATGATTCCCCTGATAATTATTTTCCTCATTTCTATTAACCTGTTGGTTGTCCTTACCCTGATCCACTTGTTAATATTGCCACCTTTATTATAGGTTAGAACCTTATTGTTCTTCCTCGTTTGGTCCTGATAATTATTTTCCTCATTTCTATTAACCTGTTGGTTGTCCTTACCCTGATCCACTTGTTAATATTGCCACCTTTATTGTAGGTTAGATCCTTATTGTTCTTCCTCGTCTGGTTCAGGGAAGTACTCTTCTTCTCAGCGCTCTCCCCGTGAGTTTGAATTCCTTGCGTATATTAGTGGCTCTTAGTTCTTCTGTCCAAGATTTGTTGGGTTTGACTGTTGTTCCTATTGTAGCTAGGATTGGGATCACTGATGGTATTCTAATGAGGTTTGATGCTGTTGTTGTGTTGATCAGCGTAGCATATACAAGCATTGTTGACTGTGTCCAGAACATGTAAGTCTTTCTCCTTGAAGATGACTTTATTTCTAGCTTGCCATATGCTATCAATTATGTGTATGTACAGTCTGGTCTTTAGTCATACTACTTAAGTAGTTTTTCCTCCAATCCTTGCTTTCCTCCTGATTATTATTACCTATAATATTCAGGTGGGCGCCTTTCCTGTTATCCAATTTGTTGGATTTTTGATGGTGCTTGTGATTGATCTGTTGCATGTCATGTCGCTCCTTTTGATGTTGATTGGGAGTGATCAGAAGCTTGTCTTGTCGTTCCTTCTGGTCTCCAGAATTCATCTCCCCTCTTTTATCCTTATGATTCCCCTGATAATTATTTTCCTCATTTCTATTAACCTGTTGGTTGTCCTTACCCTGATCCACTTGTTAATATTGCCACCTTTATTATAGGTTAGATCCTTATTGTTCTTCCTCGTCTGGTCCTAATAATTATTTTCCTCATTTCTATTAACCTGTTGGTTGTCCTTACCCTGATACACTTGTTAATATTGCCACCTTTATTGTAGGTTAGATCCTTATTGTTCTTCCTCGTCTGGTTCAGGGAAGTACTCTTCTTCTCAGGGCTCTCCCTGTGAGTTTGAATTCCTTGCGTATATTAGTGGCTCTTAGTTCTTCTGTCCAAGATTTGTGGGTTTGACTGTTGTTCCTATTGTAGCTAGGATTGGGATCACTGATGGTATTCTAATGAGGTTTGATGCTGTTGTTGTGTTGATCAGCGTAGCATATACAAGCATTGTTGACTGTGTCCAGAACATGTAAGTCTTTCTCCTTGAAGATGACTTTATTTCTAGCTTGCCATATGCTATCAATTATGTGTATGTACAGTCTGGTCTTTAGTCATACTACTTAAGTAGTTTTTCCTCCAATCCTTGCTTTCCTCCTGATTATTATTACCTCTAATATTCAGGCGGGCGCCTTTCCTGTTCTCCAATTTGTTGGATTTTTGATGGTGCTTGTGATCGATCTGTTGCATGTCATGTCGCTCCTTCTGATGTTGATTGGGAGTGATCAGAAGCTTGTCTTGTCTCTCCTTTTGGTCTCCAGAATTCATCTCCCCTCTTTTATCCTTATGATACTGTAAGACCCCAATTTTGGCCCTAAGATCCCTCATGGCATCATAACATTGCATTTGCAAAGCCTCAAGGATCATGAGCATCTTGGCTCCTTCCCTTTGGGTGGGACCTCTTGTGAGTGGTTTGAGATCACCAAGCATGCTTGAATTGTATATTATTGCTTTTCTCATTTTTATTCACTAACCAAAAGCACAAAAATATGTCACTAACATCTTTTGTTTGTAGCTTGAGCAATCACAAGGTCCAAAGCTTCTAGGAGATCCTATGTGCATTGATATGGTCAAGGGAAGATGAAAGCAAGCATGGCAATGGTTCCTGTCATACGGTGAACTGGACTTTTTGTGTTTTTTATCGCAATGTCGCGGTTAGCAAGAGTCGCCACCGACTTTTCTTTTATCCAATAAGGAAAGGTGGAAAAGAACAGGAAAAACCTTAATTTAGATTTTGGGTTCGGGAGGTACATTATACAAAGGGAAGGTGTTAGCACCCTTTGTATCCATGGTTATCCATGGGCTCTTAATTGCTCGATCACTTATATTATTTTTGTCTAAAAAAAAAGTGTTTGTGAATTGTTTAGAAAAATTGTTTTGAAAAGAGAATTTAACTTTGTAATGATTCTTGTATGAATGTATACAAAGTGATTATCTCGTTTAGTTTCGAAAATTGTTTAGAAAAATATAACTCGGTAATGATTCTAGTATGAATGTATACCAAGTGGTGATTTTCTGAAGGTATTTTGAAAGGTGTGAGGTGTGAAAAAAATGTTTTAGGTTGTGAGCCAGCAATTAAGAGTTATACCGACCCAAGGTCTTTATGAGTATTTCCTATCCTTATGAGGGTAAAACTGTCCTTATTATTGAGAAATAAGTAGTTTTATCCTTTGGATGTAAAAGGGTCATCGTAGGATCATCGATTGGTCATTGAAGGCAACAGTTACGAGGATACCTTAGCATTCGAAGGGACTATCATCTTTTAACCGTAGGCAACATCGGAGGGTCATCGAGGGACAAAGTTGTATATTCGAAGGCAACATCCGAGGGACTATAATTTATTTTATGATGATTTAACCGAAGGGTCTTTGCTAAGGGTATCCCCACGTTCGCGGGACATGACCGTAATATCGTAATCGTAAGGCAACAAAGAGAGGTCCAAGATCACTTATTCAAAGGCAAAGTTTTACAATTAATTATATAATTAGGATGAAACTCCACATTAAAATTATTAATCCACATTAAAATTATTAAAAATAATATATTAAAAAACTAATACATTAGAAATTAATACAAATTAATTTAGGGTGAAACTCCACAAGGGTATCCCACAAATAAAGTGGAATACCTAGCCAATAACCTTTTCCTGGGATATGTGAACCTTTACGAAACTCAAAAAAAAAAGAAACATGTCAGAACACCAAATCAGGGTGCAATCGAAGATTACACCGGAGAAATATCACAACAATAAATAGGATAGGATGAATAATGCATGGCTATGATAAAACATAAAAAAAAAAACAGAATAGAAAAGTCAGATACTGTCTCGTTCGCCTCTGCCTCGCCTAGCGAAGGCCACGGATTTTGAATTTGAAAACAGCCCCATGTTAGGAACTTTGAATTTTATGGCATTTTATCACAGGAATAACATGGTCAAACATTCAGGGTATTCAGGCATATTTAGATTCCCATACGAAAGCAAATTATATATCAACATTTAATCATGATACATTATATATGTAGATATGGCCAATGGAAAGTATAAACAATAGAGATACGCAAACCTGTTTGCCAATTCAAGGTTGAAGGGATTGACCACTTGTAGTATCGGAATAAGTTAGGCAGCGGGAATTGGACGGCGATGGCTTCGGTGCAGATGGGCTGCCTTCAGGGTTTCTTTACTCTGAATTCTCCGGGTAGGCAGGGTTCCTATGCCAAAGTTTCTATCCGTCCTTCTCTGTTCTCTCTCTTTCTTTTTCCTCAAGGTTTTGTTCCAAGGAAACCTCAGAGTGTTTTGCTTCTCTTCCTTCTTTCTCCAGTAAATCTCCCAGTGTAAACTCCAAGTCCCACTCCCCTACTGAAACTTCAGTATTTATAGACTAATTTCGTGGGTAATGGGCTTGGAATGAGGGAGACCCAAGTCCAAAATAATTTGTTATATTTTATTTATTTATTTATTTTAATTATTTAATTAATTAATTAATTAATTAATTAATTAATTAATTTTTCTTTTTTTTTTTTTTTAGGAAAAATGATGGGTAATTTTTGGGGTATGACAGCTGCCCCTGTTCAATATTCTTGAACCGAGAGAGTTAGGATGACGTGTATGCCATTCGTGGTCTGGAGGTGGAAGATTATTGAACACTAGAATGCCCCAAAAATTTGCACTTGAGAATCGACAGTTGGTCTTGATGGAGATGGGCTTAAAGATGCCATCCGGGAGGTTTGATGACGAAAGCTTCAGATCGCGCCGTATATTAGGCCAATTTGAAGACATGGGTGCCACACTGGGTCGTACGTTAGACCGTATAATGAGTCATCCATTAGGCTGCCGACTTCGCTGGGGAGTCGGAGTGTGTCATATGCTGTTGGGGATAAAGGATCAGAATGGACCATACGCTAGATCGTATCTGAGTTGCAGAATGAGCCGTACGTTAGGCTGAATCTGATGACGAAAGGGGTAGTCGTACGCCAGACTATACTTCAGAAATGTACCGTACGTTAGGTAGCATCTGAGGGTTGTAAGATCCAAACGGGTCGTACGTTAGACCGCGTTGGAGTTGCTGGAGTTCAGAATGGATCGTACGCTAGATCGTATCTGAGTTGCAGAATGAGCCGTACGTTAGGCTGCATCTGAAAAAGAAAGTAGTCGTACGCTAGACTACACCCCTGAATGTACCGTACGCTAGGCAGCATCTGAGGATTTGAAGGTCCAAATGGGTCGTACGTTAGACCGCATTGGAGTTGCTGAAGAAGTCATATGTTGGGCTGAATCAGAATGAACCGTACGTTAGGCTGTATCTGATAACCTGTATATGTCGTACTTGCAATAAATGTCTGGGATGGGCTTAGAGATGCCATCGTTAGGAGGATATCGAAGTGTTGTCAGAATGAATGTTCCCATGAACTGTATTTGAAATATGTATCTGAATCTTGAATGTGATTGATAAAGGTGTCTGTCTGAATGAACCTTCTACTTTGACTATATCAGGAGGATAATTAACCTGCAAAGAAAAAGTTAGCTTCATGCTATGTCATGATGCATGAGATGTTTCGTGTTATGCTAAAATAAATGCGAATGTTGTATGCATGCGTATGCTGTGAAAGGATGTAATGAATGAGTTATGCGTATGAGAAGTTCTGCTTGGGGACTCTACTGGGGAAAATAAATCCCCATCTACTGATTTGAGACATTTGTGTCGATGACCCTTTCTCGGCTGGGGATGCTTGATTTCTGTCTGATGGTGGAAATATTCAACAGAGCCTGGCTGGGGATGGATGAGATGATCAATCTGTCTGGTGACGCCGACCTCTGTTGGGGAGTAACTGGCTGTGCCTGGGGATACTGCCATTTTCTGAAAAAACAGGCTTGCTGGGGAAGAGAATTGGTAGCGGATTCATTGGAAGCATGATTAGACCTTTTCCTTGATCCTGAAGTCGGGTAGTAATTGCTATTGCTATTCTATGCATGTATTTTGGTAAACATCAGTCATATTCAAATGCACATATTAATTCAAATTAAATCAATGGACATTTACGCAACCAAAACAGAAAAAGAAAAAACAAAAGCATCTTTTGAAAGAAGGTTGTATTGATTTTGAAAGAAGGCCTATAAACAGGCAATTTGTGTACAAGGAGACAGAAATCCTAGTAAGAGGAAATTGTCGAAAACAAAGAGAAAGCTATGTGGAAGAAGTCCTATTGATTTTAAGCCTACTACTGTCATTATGTCTTCGAGCATCTCATCCCTTGCTGTCGGATAGAAGTGATTGGCTTGGTCAGTCCCTCGAACTTGGATGAAAGTTGACTGAGAACGGGACATAGTCATACGCTTTAATCCCTAATTTTTGCCTGGACCGCCTTTTCAGGTTTTCAGTCCACCAGGATACCCTTTTTTGCCCAAGCCGCCTTTTCAGGTTTTCGACTTGCCGGGTGTACATTTTTTTTATATATCCCTAATTTTTGCCCGAACCCTTTTGGTTCGCCGGGATGCCCTTACTTTTGCCTAGATACGTCGATCTAGCGGGTCTCTTTTATGCGTAGTATTTTTTAACTATGTCCGCGTTCACGGGATGTGGGAAGTCTTCACCATCCATTGTGGCGAGTATCATGGCTCCACCTGAGAATACCTTCTTAACTACAAATGGCCCTTCGTATGTGGGAGTCCATTTGCCTTTGGGGTCAGTTTGTGGTAGTATGATGCGTTTGATTACCAAGTCGCCAATTTGATACACTTGTCTCTTGACCTTTTTGTTGAATGCCCTGGTCATGCGCTTCTGATATATCTGCCCGTGACATACAGCCGCAAGTCTCTTCTCATCCATCAAATTTATCTGATCGAGTCGAGTCTGAATCCATTCATCTTCATCTAAGCCCGCCTCTTTCATGATTCTTAGAGAGGGAATCTGAACTTCCACTAGTAAGATGGCTTCCATTCCATAGACTAAAGAGAACGGAGTTGCCCCTGTCGTAGTGCGCACTGAAGTGCGATAACCGTAAAGAGTAAAGGGTAACATCTCATGCCAGTCTTTGTATGTTACTGTCATTTCTCGCATGACCTTCTTGATATTGTTAGCAGTCCCCACGGCGCCGTTCATCTTTGGCCGGTACGGAGAAGAGTTATGGTGTTTTATTTTGAACTGCGTGCAGAGTTCAGTAATCATCTTGTTGTTCAAATTAGTACCATTGTCAGTGATAACTCTTTCAGGAGACAGCAGGTTTCTCAAATAGGTATTTGATAGAATCCATCTTAGAAGTCAATAAGGTGGTATGATTCAACATATACTGTCTTAGTCGGCGAGCAGCCCAGGCCAAAGCACAGCAAGCTTTCTCGGGCTGTGAGTATCTTGTTTCACAGTCGGTACCTTTTGCTAAGGCAGTATATGGCATGCTCTTTTCGACCAGACTCGTCATGTTGCCCCAACACACCTCATTGAATTTTCTAACACGGTCAAATACGTAATTAAAGGTCTTCCTTCAACTGGTGGCATCGGAACTGGAGGTTCTTGGCGATATTTCCTGATTTTGTCATAAGCTTCTTGGCATTCATCATTCCATACCATCTCTTGATTTTGTCTCAGTAATTTGAAGATGGGTTTGCAGGTAGCAGTCAAGTGTGGAATGAATCGGGCAATGTAATTCGAGTGCCCCAAGAAACCTCTGACTTCTTTCTTGTTTATTTCAGTACCCAGATTTACAATTTCAATTGATTCCTCATGCGGCTGTATAGTCTTTTCTTCTTGCAGTAGTCGGGCAAGTTCTCCAGGGACTTCACAATCTTCCTCGCTTCCATCCTCGGCTTGGTAGATCGGATTTTCAAAGTCATAATGAACAGTAGCAGAGTCATTACCAACAGGATCCAGAGTGGATATGGATCGGCAAATTGTTACGTGAGTGTGTGCAAGAAACATAGCTTGTTTGAAAAATGACAGGAAAGATAAAGAGCGCAATATTTGAATGCAAAAAGTCCATTGATCTATTGAATATGAATATGCTTATGAAAATGACAAACCCCTAACAAATTAGCCATTGTGCCTCGGGCATAGACACAATGCTTTAAGAAGTTTGATTGTAAAAGAAAATTAAAATTTGCAATTCTAGAATAAACAATAACAATTACTCCTGACTAAAGGAAATCGGGATAATGTCTTCAGTCTTCCAATTGTTGAGTCCGTCACCAATTGTTGGGAAAATCCAGCTATCCAAGTCGCAATCACTATCAGCATCTTCCATAGCATTAATCTGATTTTTGACTATCTTTCCAGAGTTAAACCCCAGGCCAGCTTTATCAGACTTGTACGGTACATTGATCAGTTGACCCCAACCAGCACGATCACCATTTTCAATCGCGGCTTGAGCATCTTTCAGAGAGATCATGACAGGGGGAGCACGAACAACAAGGGGAGTTGGCTTAAGGACAGGACTGGGTGGAGGAACCACTTCAAATGACTGAGAAGGAGTCTCAAAGAATTCACCATCCATCTCGACGTATTTGAAGGCTTGCACACTACTGACAATATACTCTTCTTCTCCACATACAGTGACAACCATGCCTGCTATTGGATACTTCAGCTTTTGATGAAGCGACGAAGCTACCGCACCTGCCCCATGGATCCAAGGGCGCCCCAACAAGCAGGAGTAGGCGGGACGAATGTCCATCACGTGAAAGGTAGTGTTGAAGACTTGAGGTCCTATCTTGATAGGGAGAACCACTTCACCATAGACAACACTCTTCGCACCATCGTAAGCACGCACCACAACATCACTAGGTTTCAGTTCAATGCCTTTGTAGTCAAATTTATTGAGTACAGCTTTCGGGAGCACATTCAAGGAAGAGCCGTTGTCGATCAACACGTGAGCCAGAGTGATCCCCTCACACTCGATGGAGATATGCAGAGCTTTATTGTGATTCTTTCCTGCTGGCGTCAGGTCAGCATCGGAAAAGCCTAGGCCATTGTCAACAGTCAAATTAGCAACATAATGTTCGAATTGATCGACGGATGTTTCTTGAGGCACATGAGCGGTCTTCAAGAATTTCATCAATGCATTGGCATGGGATTCAGAGGATAATAACAAGGACAACATTGAGATTTTAGACGGAGTATGCCCCAATTGTTCCACTACATCAAAATCGCTCTTACGGATGATTTTCAGCATCTCTTCCATTTCCTGTTTGGCAACATCTTCAGAAGTAACTTCGACCGATGTCTCTGACTGAGGAGGATTGACTGGCCTTTTCCTCGAATTTCGGGAGCGGGAGGTGAGATTTCTGGGGAGTAGATCCTTCCACTTCGAGTAACTTTACTAGTCCCCACAATATCATTAGGATTAGCAGAACTACCAACTTGCTTTATGCCATGGATGTAAACGTCGCCTCCATAGTTCCACGGAATAGCTTTGCTGGAGGAATATGGCACGGGGCCAGGTGCGGTAATAATCAGGGGAGCCCCTTTGGGCTCAGCGGTAATCTTCACAGGCACTCTAGTAGCGGTAATCTTCACTGGAGCTTTGGACCTAGCAATCACAGATACCTCTTCAATAGAGTTGTCCACCTTAGGAACCCTTTCAAATAGAATTGTACGATCATCCATCAGCCGTTGAATGCCGTTCTTCAACTTCAAACAATCATTGGGTCGGAGTACACAGAGATCGCAATCTTCAGCACAACCTGGAAATAAACCAGCTTGCAATAAATTCTTCTTAACGATCAGGAGAGGAGATGCTAAATCAGCAACGTCAGTAACGTGAGAATTGTCGTCCACAACATTAACATTCTGGTCATGATTAGGCATAGGTGCTGTGATGACATTGGGGGTCGCCGGAGGATCAAATTCAATTTCTCCAGCGTCGATCATATCCTGAATCGTGTTCTTCAACAACCAGCAATCATTCGTATCATGCCCGGGGCTATCGGAGTGATAGGCACACCTGGCGTTGGGATTATAACGAGGAGAAGTAGTGTTGGGATTTGCAGGAGGGCCTCTGAGGGTAATCAAATTGGCCTTTAACATACTCTGCAGTGCTTGGGTTAAAGTCATATTGATCTTGGTAAACTGTCTTCTCGACCTGTCTTGTCTGTGTTGGAAGTTCTGAGATGGCGGTGCGGCAATTGTAACTGCCCCAATAGTATGGTCACGATTCTTCTTGTTATGCTTCCTCTCACTGTACACAACATTTGATTCATTCTTTCCCTGATAGGACTTTTTGGTGCTTGCAGAAGTAGCTGCCTGTATCTTTCCACTTCGAATGCCGCTTTCAACCCGTTCACCTGTCAAGATAAGTTCAGTGAAACCTGACGAGGAACTTCCCAGTAGATGGCTGTAGAATGGGCCAGTCAGTGTACCCATGAACATGTCCACTAACTCTCGATCAGTCATAGGGGGTTTGACTCTGCCAGCCAAATCTCTCCACTTTTGAGCATATTCTTTGAAACTTTCTTTAGAGCCCATAGTCATATTTTGTAGCTGTAGCCGAGTAGGCGCTAACTCAGAATTATACTGGTAGTGCTTGTAGAAAGCTGTTGCTAAATCAGTCCATGTGCGGATGTTAGAGCTCTCAAGCTGATAATACCACTCTAACTGTGTGCCAGACAGACTCTCTTGGAAGAAATGGATCCACAGTTTCTTATCAGTAGTGTGCGGCTGAATCTTTCTCACATAAGCCCTTAGATGCATCTGAGGACAAGAGGCACCATCATACTTAGTGAAAATGGGAACCTTGAATTTGCGGGGAATGACCACATCAGAGACCAGACCCAAGTTTTCGAAATCCAGACCGGGCACTTTCTGCCCCTCCATAGCTAGCATACGTTCTTCCAGCAACTTGTACTTATCATCCTTCGGAGAGTACTGTTCATGTTCATAATCTTCATCGTCGTCCTCAGAATTGACGAGATTAGGATTCTCATCTTCCGAATCATTCTCAGTCTCTTCTTTTGAATCCTTCGGAATTCTAATCTTGACTCCTGTAACCTGTCCCTTAAGCCTTCTCCCCGGGTTGATGTAACCCACAGGTTTCTGGTCCTTCTTCTTCTCCATCAAAAGAGCTTTCAGTTCTTCCTGCCCCTTAGATAAGCTCAGCATCATTTCCTGGAATTGAGCATTCTGGGCCTGGAGATCTTTGACAGTTTGTTCGAGAGCCATTGTTCAATCTGTTTGAATCTGCTGGAATCTGTTTGCCAGGAAAATCGTGAGAACACTGATCCTTTAGAATACCTGTTATGCGATGCAATGCAATGTATGAAATGTTTTCAAGGACTTTCGGGATTTAACTTTGCATAAACTAACAAAAAGAGCTTTTTTTTTCTTTTCTCTTTTGTTTTTGCTTTTGTTTGTTTTTTTTTTAGCAGAGTGAAATCCCTAAATCCTTGAAATGGTTAGTACAATGCCATGATGTTATGATGTTATGTTGTTATGATGTCATGTTGTTAGATAAATAACAAGCACAAGCAAGTCACACAACAATCATTCCTAGGTTTTAAGGCTTGTGTGAGTTCCATAGGTAAATACCCTCCCCACTGAAGTTTGGTTGGTTCAACCTGTCTTAGAATAGTAACCGGGTTCTAGAAGGATCTCAAATCATTGACCTTTCCTTAAGTCCACTTCAGTGCAACACCAAGTGGTTGACCGAAGCTTCCCTAAAGTCCAATCTCAAAGAGTGTAGTATCGAGTCTCAACCAACTCCAGTCGGAACCGAAGCCAGTTATCTCACTACTTTCTAATGGCCAGGATGAGTCAATTAGGGTTCTAAAGGTCTGGTTAATGCTTTTATGACACCACGCGAATGCCAAATATTTCCTCAACTAACATGAGGAACATTAGGACATCCAAAGTGCCACATTAACCGTAGCCATCATTTTGACCATTCCAGTATACGCCGGACAGTCGCGATGATCTCTTGCTACTTACCTAAGGTACACTAGATCCGGGTGTAGGATCTTTCACTCAAGCATAACATACCCAAGCAATCCCTTAAAAATAAATCAGACAAATTGAATAAGTGATCTTGTTTTTAAGGTAACCTCTCTTTTTAAATATTTAGGGTCCCCAGCAGAGTCGCCAGTTCTGTCATACGGTGAACTGGACTTTTTGTGTTTTTTATCACAATGTCGCGGTTAGCAAGAGTCGCCACCGACTTTTCTTTTATCCAATAAGGAAAGGTGGAAAAGAACAGGAAAAACCTTAATTTAGATTTTGGGTTCGGGAGGTACATTATACAAAGGGAAGGTGTTAGCACCCTTTGTATCCATGGTTATCCATGGGCTCTTAATTGCTCGATCACTTATATTATTTTTGTCTAAAAAAAAAAGTGTTTGTGAATTGTTTAGAAAAATTGTTTTGAAAAGAGAATTTAACTTTGTAATGATTCTTGTATGAATGTATACAAAGTGATTATCTCGTTTAGTTTCGAAAATTGTTTAGAAAAATATAACTCGGTAATGATTCTAGTATGAATGTATACCAAGTGGTGATTTTCTGAAGGTATTTTGAAAGGTGTGAGGTGTGAAAAAAATGTTTTAGGTTGTGAGCCAGCAATTAAGAGTTATACCGACCCAAGGTCTTTATGAGTATTTCCTATCCTTATGAGGGTAAAACTGTCCTTATTATTGAGAAATAAGTAGTTTTATCCTTTGGATGTAAAAGGGTCATCGTAGGATCATCGATTGGTCATTGAAGGCAACAGTTACGAGGATACCTTAGCATTCGAAGGGACTATCATCTTTTAACCGTAGGCAACATCGGAGGGTCATCGAGGGACAAAGTTGTATATTCGAAGGCAACATCCGAGGGACTATAATTTATTTTATGATGATTTAACCGAAGGGTCTTTGCTAAGGGTATCCCCACGTTCGCGGGACATGACCGTAATATCGTAATCGTAAGGCAACAAAGAGAGGTCCAAGATCACT